>NC_038045.1:50531519-51826912 GCF_002211085.1 Panicum hallii
GTAGCCCGCGGGGGGACGGGTCGTGGGTGATCACCGCCAGGCTGTGGCCGCGGCTGGCCAACGCCGTAGACGCGGACCCGGAGGCCGTGTTCAAGCCGGCCGCGGCCGCGGCGCTCGGGTTCGGCGACCTCGAGCCGGCGGACGGGGTGCAGCATGCGAGCCGCTTGTGAGGGTGGGGCGTCTGGCCGTGCCGACGTGGCGCGGACGGACGGCGTCGGAGCTGTGCCGCTGACACGTTGTACAGTGGCAATTCTTGTCGACACCATCTCAGGACAAAGTATTTTTTGGACCTACTATTGTTGAGTTATTTTTTCCCCTGTCGATTCATGCGATAAGTTTCCGTCGTGACCGAACAAGTAGCTGTGAGACCATCCAGACCTTTTGCAAGCTGCATCTATGCAAGTCAAGGGGTGATGTCTGTCAGGAGATTATTCTGTAATCACCTTTCTCTAGAGCTGAATTATTCCAGTCCCTCAACGGTAGACGAAAAGAACTTCATTTTTACCGGACGTGGAGGATAGCGATTTTCGTTGGACATATGGGAGCACTAGTTTGGAAGAAATCTAGGAGCAAGCCGCCGTGGTTTCTTGAACACGTTCCAACAGCCGCCATGGGTAACGCTCTCCGAACGAGGGTGAGCACAAGATCCACCGGAGTCCAAACAAGCTGCTCGCCAATCAGCACGACGATGCGCTCCGCGGCCACCAGGTCCCTTGTGAAGCAGCTTCTCAGCTTATTTTTAAATTATTTGGCGAAACGCTTGTACACAGGAGAAGCTGAACGAAACTACGATCTCTAGCTTATTGTAAGTTATAAATAGCTTTATCAGGTGCTTTATAGATGAAGCTGCTGGAAAAATATTCTTTTTTATAATTTTATATAATTTTTTTAAAGCTCTTTAGAAGCTTTGCAAAAGAAGCTCTAATTGTTAATTCTGCACTCAGAGATAAAATAAGCGAGATACCAGAAACCAGTTAAAATAAGCGAGATTCTAGAAGCCATAGCGAGATTCGTCGTCGTCCGAGCAGGCTCAAATCACAAAGGCTCAGGAAGACAGCGAGTCAGCATGAAAGCTTCCGTCCGGTAAGCCCAGCCCAGCCCAGCCGGTTAACAGCTCCGGGTCCATTCGCTTCTTTACTGCTGGAGAAGCGACGACGCGGACGGTAAGGCAGAGGAAGTTGAAAGAGGCAGAGAGAGGCAGTCGGTTCTGGCGACCTCGCGCGGGATCCCGGAAGCCTACGCGCCGTCCCAAACGACTCCCCGGCTGGCAGGGTTTGGGGCACCTCGTCCTCATCCTCCGCCTCCGCGGTGGCACGCAGATCTTTGTCAAGACGCTGACAGGCAAGACGATCACCCTCCTCCGAGGTGGAGTCGTCTGACACCAGCGACGCCAAGATCCAGGGGAGGGCATCCCGCCGCACCAGCAGCATCCCATCTTCGCCGGCAAGCAGCTGGAGCACGGCCGCACCTTGGCCGAGTGCAACATCCAGGAGCAGTCCAACTTGCGCTTCGCCATTGTTACTGGTTGAGCTCTGCCGTCCGTCAGTCTGTAAGGTCGTTTCTTCAGGCTGTGCCTGTGTTCATCTTAGTGGAAGTAGTGCGATTGCGTTTGCGTATGTTGCTGCCTCTGCTTTCTTTGTTGAAACAATTTGAGATGATGTGTTTGGTTGTCATAGTATTATTCTGTTTAGTCTTGTTGACCTTTTGGCTGTCATCCTAAGCTATGTTTGTTTTGGCGAAACCGCAAGATAAAATGTCTGAAACCATCAACCTCATTTGGCAAAGCATAAAATGGACACCTTTGGTGTTCTTTGCCTTTGACACACTGTCCTCTCACAATCATAGAGCTGAATAGAGTGACGAAGATTTTTTTTTTTTGAGCAATTAGTGGCAGGTGCTCTGCCTATTCATTGATAGTAGAAGAGAGTATTGTTACATTTACAGGCATCATTTAGCCTGATGTGAAGACGAAAGAAACTACTGACTACAGGGACAAGTAGTTCAAGTGACCTCATTGTTGTATGGGCTGCTCTGTAGTTGGCAATGTCGCTCTTGATGATGCTCATCAGCTGATCCTGCGACATCGCTCTGTTGTCAGAGTTGCGGCGACAGCGTTCCTTCCAAAGGTTCCATGCTGTCGAAGAATTTTCAGCTACTCCCCTACCCACCCACGTTCTCGCCATTCCCAATTCAAGCATGGAGAATCTTCCTCGCCTTCATAGTCCTTGCCATAACGAGCACCCCCGTGAGTGAGAGCGGCACACCGTGCGATGCACGAGGCAAAGCTCCCAGGGTGAGCTCACAGACGGGATCCCGCCGGCGTCGCCAGTCCCAGGTTCGCTGCCGGCTTCAGCAAAGAGTCGGATTCGATGACCTCCATGAGCCGCGGCCACACCCTCGTGGCGCCGACGAACCACGACCCGTCGCCGCTCGGGTCGGGCACGATCGTCACGGACGCGGAGCCCAGCCGGCCGTGCCGCAGCCACGGCACGACGAGCCTGGGCTTGCCGAACCCGAGGTCTCCGTCGATGGGGAACGGGAGCAGCCCGGAGATGACGAGCGCCGGGCTCCCGAACCCCAGGTTCACGGCCTCCGTCCACTTGCCGCCGTCCCGGAACGCCGCCTTGCGCTCCTCCATCCAGTCCGCCAGCTCCTGGAACCGAGCCGCGGTCATGACCCCCGCGATGGCCGCGCGCACCGCCGCCGCCACGTCGTGGAGCGGCGCGCGCAGCAGCTCCGCCACGCTCGCCTCGCGGGACGTGTAGGTGACCACGTTCCCGATGTACCGGTCCAACAAGCCGTCCGACGGCTCCACCTGCTTCCGCCCGTCCACGATCCACGCCATCCGGCAGCTGGGGTCGGCGTCGCCGACGGCGCGCGCGAGGAGCTTCCACACGTGCGCGCACAGCGCCACGAACCGCGAGGCGCGGCGCCCGCCGCCCGGCGGGGTCGCCGCGTCCTGGAGCGCCGCGAGGTCGGCCGCCTCGATGTGGTACAGCCGCCGCCGGATGGCCGCGGTCAGGAGGGGGTTGATCATGGTCTCCGGGGTGAACCGCGAGAACTCGGCGTCCAGCGACGCGCTGTACGACGGCGGCGACCGCGGCTTGAAGAGGGAACGGTCGAACAGGGGCTCGCGGGAGAGGCCGCCGTCGCGGACCATCTCGGCGAGCGCGCTCAGCAGGACGGTGAACGCCCTGCCATCGGCGAGGAGGTGGGTCGTGCCAATCGTCAGCGCGAACCCCCCGCAGGCGAACCGGACCAGCTGCAACGACATGGCGAGGCTCGCGTCAAAGGGAATCTGGATCAGGCCCAGCGACCGGTCGACCTCCGAGAAGTCAACTGCCGCGAGCGGCACCGCGGTGTCGGCGACGACGAGCTCGGCGCCGGCGTTGTTGCACTGGACCTCGGGGATTTTGGTCTTCGGGTCCCGCACGACGCGCCCGGCGAAGGGGAAGAAGCGGGAGAGGTACGCCGGGAAGGCGCAGCGCACGGCGGCGAGGACCGCGTCGAGGCCGGCGGCGGGGGCGGGGTAGACGGAGACGAGGAAGATGTGGAAGGGGCCCAGGACGAGGTCGAGGTTGGATAAGGCTAGGACGGCGGGGAAGCCCGGCGGCGGGCGCGAGGCCCGGACCAGCGTCCGGGCGGCGATGTCGAGGTGGAAGCACCTCGCCGCCATTTCGCCGAGCAGATTCAGCGTGCTGCGGCGGGGATCTTGGACGGGGATGGGTAGCGAGTGTTGCTGACCCGGTGACGTGGCCATTGGCCAATAACCACTAGGCGAATCCGCGATGAGCCAACACTGTTATTCCTCGTATATTCCCTCCGCCCCTAGAAATACAGCTCTCGTCTTCCAAAGATCAAATAATTTCAAATTTAACTAAATTTATATAAAATAGTATTAATATGTATATTATAAAATAAATATTATTAGTTAATTATATAATATATTTTTATATTAAATTTATATGGAGATATAAATATCAGTATTTTTATAAATTTAGTTAAATTTAAAATTATTTAACTTATTCAAAAAAGAGAGTTGTACTTAAGGATGGAGGGAGTATATTTTAAGATGAAGATGGGATGGCCGGATGGGTCATCCGTAGTACACTTTTTGCTATTGGCCGAGGAAAGGGAAATGTGTATTTATTTTACACGTCTATTTTTTTGATTTACGAAAATACATACACTACCAGTTCTTAAGCTTAGGAGAAGCTAGCCAGTTCAGTTTTGAATTAATTAGGTTGTTTACATATTTATAAAAACTGAAGAAGTACATTTTGCTAAGGAAAGAACAATTTTTTACAACTTTAATATATATTTATGATTCACGATTTTTCAACTTCATAATCAAAACTAGATGAGTTGAATCTACAATTTTAACTCATAGAATCTACGTTTCAATGACTTTTATATATGTTTATCATTCTCGATTGCAATTGCATCAAGGCTTTCTATTCAACTTGAATCTGCAGTTCTAACATCCTCGTCCAAAAGATTCGTGCAAACGCAAGTGAGCCAGCAAGTTTCATTTTTGAATGACGAGCTGGCAAGTGTGTGTGTCACGCAGCAGAACGCAGGCCTCTCACGAACCACGTCACACATCCGACCTGGTCTCCTCCCATTGGCCGGTACGTCCCGAACACTCCCTCCGTCCTCCGATCGCATGACGTGTACGAACGGACGGCGCAGAACTCACCCGCCACATGGGCACGCGCCGGCCGAACCAACCCCTGGCCGCACCGCTTCAACCTTCGAGTCCTCCGCCTGCTGCCGAAGCCGAACACCAGCGAGCCGAAACAAGTGAGCTGAGCAGAGAGAGAAACCCATCGGAGATGGCGGGACGCGCCGTCGCCTTGCTCCTCGCCGTCGCGCTCGCGGCCGTCCTCCTGCACCCCGCGGCGGCGAGGCAGAAGAAGCCGGCGACGGCCGCGAGGCGGGAGGACATCCCGTACATCCGGTGCCGGGTGTGCGAGCGGATCGCGCGCGAGATCTCCGCGCAGGTCGCCAAGAAGCAGCAGGCGCTCCCGCCCTCCAAGAAGGTACTCTTCTGCTCCGGCTCTGGCTCGGTTTCGCGCGGTGGGGTTCTCTGGCTGGCTGGTGTTGGGGTGGTGCGCTGACGACTTGGGAATTGACCAATTGGGGGGTTGCGTGCAGGTGCCGGAGATCGAGATCATCGACATCGCGGAGAATGTGTGCAACCTGAAGAAGCAGGAGGCGGATTGGATGCTCCGGATCGATATCGTCGAGAAAGGAGACAAGCTGGAGGTAAATTTGCACTCTCTGTTGCCTCTTTTTTTAGTTGAGGTTGATGCGGCCGGATTTGATGCCTGCTGATGCTTGGTACTGGCTAAATCTGCAAATTTTCAAGCTATTCTCGAATGCGAGCAGCTCGTGTTTGAGTAATTTGCTAGAGTAACTACCAAGTGCAAGTAATTAATCCATCAGGAAACGACTTAGCAGTGGCTAAACATGTTGAAATCTCAGTTTGACTCGCTTTATGAGTATGTTTTTCAGTAACTGCCGTAGTTCCTTTTTTTTGGCTATACATAACTCGATGTGAGTGAGCATCCTAAGCTCAGCAGCTTTAATATGGATGGAGTTCTATGCAAACATTGTCATTTATCGGGGAGTATAACTGACTGGAATTGTTTTCAGACTAGTAGCTGCATGCCCATATTTTTTTCCCCCTTCTTTGCTTGGGGCAGCGAGACAAATAAAAGTGTGTCTACATGATTCTGAATTTCTGATTGATGTAGCTTTTTGTTTAACTGTGAGACTTATGAAAATGTATCATCTAAGCCTAGTACTAATGCGTAAAAGTGTTTTGCAGCTTGTTGAGCAAGATGAGGAAGGGCATTGTAATGCAGAATGCAAGACCATTGAACGTGCTTGTCAGGAGGTGAATTAATATTATCTGTCATGGAGCTTGTTAAAGTTTGCATTCCAACTTTTCGCTGATTACTGATTGTAAAGCAGGAGCCATAGAACTATTTTTATTATATTTGTTTTCACTTTTCACATTGTAACTGAATTCTGTGCAGGTGATTGGATATGCTGATACTGATGTTGCTGAGTTTGTGTACAAAAACAACCCCTCAGTTGACCAGCTGATGAAATTTCTCTGTAAAGATCTATCCAAAGCGTGTGCCAAGGACCCACCACCGGTTCCAAAAGTGAGCCCTTCATGCCTTGTTTGTGCATTTTTAAATGGTTGTTTTGCATGATACCCTGATTATCTGAATTTGAGTTTTAGCTGCTATTTTCCCAAGCATAAGTTGGATACTTACTGACAAGCCCTGTTTTAGTTTGATAATGCCTTGGGTATGGTTAAGCATTGATGTAAGATACTATGGAGCAGCGTCTAAAAAAACGAATTGATTTTGTTATTTAGTCAGTGAACTCAGTTATTTTCTGATTTTTGTTTTACGAAATCAGAATTACATGTTGCATTGCGGTGGTGCAAATGTGGTGACTACAATATTTTTTTTTCTAAAGGAGGAAGAAAACATAGTTATGATTTTTTTTGGTAGCAATTTTAGTGATAGGATCAGGAAATTGACAAATGTATATCATGTTTTGATTTTGAAGGTGGGCATTGCATGATTTAGAATCTTATTATAGCTATACCTGTTACATGACATATTTGGATGTTTCACTTGTAAAAAAATGGTAAATAGAAAAATAGTAAGGTTTTGGTGTCAAGATATAAATTTATTTCTGGGACATCATCAATTCATCATTAAATTCACAGGATCGGGTCCCTGGAGAACCATTTGCAAGAAAGCCATCGAAAGATGCTGAGATGGACAAGATATTGAGATCAATGGAGGTGGACATTCTAACTACAGCTAGTATTCCTTTTTTTTTTATGGGATACAGCTAGTATTCCTTTATTCAATAATATTCAAAATACTAAAATTACCACTGATGGCTATGGCAGGGTATGCCAGGAGCCCCAAGCATGAAAATGTACTCTAGAGACGATCTGATGAAAAATAACTTCGGCACCGAAGACGATGACGATGAGGATGATGAAGATGAAGAGGATAACTTCCCAAAGAACTTGGTAAGTATTCAAACGGTTTGAGCTAAAATACATCCAATCCAGTTTTAACAAATAATCACACCTATTCCATTACTGCCAGGGAAAGGTTCTGAAAGACAAAGGTTCTCAAAAGAAAGATTTGAAACAGCAAGTCGTGCAACAGCTCAAGGATACCAGCAAGAAATTGAAAGGGTATTTTAACAAGGTGTCCAAGATGGTAAAGAAACGGTGGCAAGGGACGAAGAAGCCTGCAAAATCTGGCAAAAGCAAAACTGAACTCTGAAGACCAAGTGCTGGCAAATCAGTTCAGTCAATTCATCCATCTTCCGCTTTCCTGGAGCAAAGTTTTAGATAATCTTCGGAAGATAAGCCACAGATCTTTTGATACAGAGTTTAGCTACATAAACGTGTACAATTCTTTTTTCCCTGGTTATTTTCAGTGTACACTAGAACTAGAATCTGGAGCTCAACTGGGAACTACAGATAGTTTACCAGGTTAGTAAAGTTTGAGACTCGTTGTTGGTGTGACACATACTTCGCTGTAAAACAATTGGCCATACCAGTAAAAGTTACGTTATTGGCTACCCATAATTCAGCTGTTCACCCACTAATTTTTTACTGTCAACATCATCTGAGCTCCTGGAGGTTTACACAGGCAGGCATTGTCCAAATTTGTGCCATAACATCTTTTTTTTTCTCTCCCTAAAATTAGCTTGTCCCATTTAATAACGGGAGCGGAGCATTACCCCAGAGCCACACAACCTGAAACCGAACCGGCCCTCTCCAGTTTCCAATTTGGAAACGGGAGGTTGCCCCGCCTCGCGGGAATAGAAGCTTCCGACGAGCAGGTCGCCTCATTCTTTCCCGGCAGGCAGAGAAATAACTCTCCCCTCGCCGGGATCCCGCCGGTGACAATGGTAAGGTGGCCGCCGCCGCCGCCCGACGGCGCGCAGGCCTTCGGCCATGACCCCATCGCGCTGTCCTTCTTCGTGATGTGCGTGGCCGCGACCGTGGCACTGACGTCGTCCATGTGCTCGGCGTGCGGCCGCAAGGCGAAGCCGGCCGCCGAACCGGACCCCGCCGCGTCGGAGCAGCCGGCCGGGACGGGCTCCGTCTCTGGCGGCAGCCAGCAGGAGGCTGGCACCGAGGAGGACGACGCGGAGGTGGTGAGGCTGTCGCCGGAGCTAGCGACGCACGGGGCAATCGACCCGGTGGCGCTGCCGTCGTCGACGTCGAAGCGGCGGCTGTCCGTGAGCATGAGCAAGAACCTGAGCAAGAACATCCCGGACAAGCTGCGGCTGAGCCGGCGGGAGCGCAAGGACCACCAGCACAAGGCGGAGTCGGAGGACACGCTGTGGAAGAAGGGCATCATCCTCGGGGAGAAGTGCCGGATCCCCGGGGAGAGGGAGGCGGAGCAGGACGACGGCGTCGACCCCGCCGACGAGATCACCGCCGGCAGCTTCCGGCGGACTAGCTACTCCCAGCCCATGTCGCGGTCGAGCTCGTTCGCCGTGCAGCAGCAGCCGCCGCCGCGGCTCGACGCCCCGGCGCGCGCCTCGGATTGTTGACGCTCCCGTAATTCACCGAGAGGGGACGCTGCTGCGTGCGTAGGGGCAAAAAGGGGGGAGATGCTGGTGCGATTTCAAGCGCACTCGGAATCTCGGATTCAGGTGTGGCTGCTCTTTGACTTTGTCATGTCATGTCTCATGGACGTTCGATCCTTGTGAAATTTTTTGGTCTGGATGCATTGATGTTCTTTGGGAGCAAGACCCCTGTTTGGAGTGCAGGAATTTCGCATAAATTTCTTAAAAGATATCACGCCAACAATTCAAATCCTGCAGCAGCTCGCCGGACGTCGCGCGCAGGTCAGCCGCCTCCGCGTCCGTCGGCCCAACCCGATGCTCGAACGGCCCATGCTCACAACACTTCCGGCCTCGGAATGTGCTTGAAGTGTTGAGCATTTGTGCGTGCCGGCGGCCACCTGCCTCCCGTGCCGTGCCCTGGCGTGTCGCTGCGCGACACCGCCCTTGAGCTTCCGGCACGGCACTGGTTGTGGACCGTGGCACGCGTCCGCGCTACTCCGGCCATGGCTCCTCCCCTGTTTTGCAGGCCAGCCTAGGAACGAACATTCTCGTCCGCGCAAACTTTACGAGCCGCGAACAGGTGGAGAATGGTGATGAACTGACGATGACACGCTTGACATGAAGGAGAACAAGTACTAGTACTAAGTGACAATGCACGGTATATGCTCTAATGCTCCAGGACTCCCCTCTTGGTTGTTTCGTGGGAGACTGGCAAAGCATCATGCGTGCGACGGTGCAAGCCGTGGCATCATCTATTGCTCGAAATGGCTTCCTTCCATGGATCGTGGGGCGAAGGATGCCCTTCCCGATTCCCATTTCGAGCTAGACATTTCGTATAGCATTCAGCTCGATCCTTGGTCGATAAACCACAATAAACATGCTAATAAGCTAGACAGCGATCGACGTGCCAAGGAGGAGGCTAGCTAGTCATGCCCGGCGAAGGCGCCGGCGATGACCAAGAGAACCGCCGTGCACATCAGGCCGAGGAAGAGCCAGTAGTAGACGGCGACCTCCCCGTGGACCTGTCCTCCGCCGGCCTGGAGGATGAGGACGACCGGCCAGGCGCTGTGGGCGGCGAACGCCAGCGCAGAGCGCGAACGCCGGCGCCGGCAGGCACCTGGCGAGCGAGGACGCGTACCACGCCGCCATCGCGGCCGCCGCCAGCGGCTGCGGCAGGCAGGCGAGACAAGTTAAACAAGAGAGCGCGCTGCTTGCGGGCGCAGCAGCGGACGAACCATGACGAGGCTCATGGTGAAGATGGCGAGCATCCACGCCTTGACAAGGGTCGTCTTCAGTACCTTCACCGCCCGCGCGCTCACCGGCCGCCGCCGCCGCCGCTCCTGCCCGGAGAGGACGAAGAACGCTCACTGTTACTGATCAGTAACAGGCTAGCGATCGAAAATAAGAGAAACTCGGATGATTAATGGGTAACTAAAAATGCTAGGGAGCTGATGTAAGACTACCCTGGGGCGCCATGCGAAGGCGAACAAGAAATCGAAAGAAAGTGTGCATGGTGATCAGATCAACGAGGAATCAGAGAGGGGGAGAGGGAGGCAGCTCACGAGCGATGCTCCTAGGATCCATCGATGACGCCAGAGTAGTGTCTGGCCGGAGTGAACAGAAGGGACTGGGTGTTGGGCCAACTGAAGTACCGGAACCTGCAGCTTGCACTTTGCAGACGCAGACGGGTAACTAGTTCTACCACGTACGCCAGGCAGGATTGCAGGAATGCAGGATGCCACTGGGCATACACGGCCGCGGGGCTCGAATGTCACTGTCTCTGCTTGTGCTCCATCACTTCCAAAGTGAACACGCCCCAACTCCTTTTGAAGCCAAACTGATCCAAACGGAAAGATCAAAACCGCCTTGCTTTCTACTAAAATGGTGTGGAGTAGCCGGCCAGCTAGGTGTGGACTTGTGACAGTAGGACAAGAGAGATTCTTGCGGTCTTGTTACCACTCCCAGGCAGCCCGTTCCGTTCCGTTGTGGATTAGTATTTCTTTAGGCACTAAATATTGTTCCGTGGCAGTGGTATGTCACCATGCTGATTCGTGAACTCGCAGCAGCTGTCCATTTTTTTTAAAAAAAAGAGATGCTGTCAAAAATATTCACCAATCACTTTAACTTGCACAAGCTATATACACGCGCTGGGCTAATGACAGACATGTCAGCATGGTCACTACTAGCAGGTCAATGAATTAGGAGACTAAAACTTGTATAGCTAACAAGGCTCACTTGCCCACAAACAAAAGGTAGCATCGCTATATATTTTGTATAGCTAAACCCATCATCTTGCTAATTAAGCTAGGCGTGGTGATGTGGATGCCACCACTAGCATGCTAAAAACGTACTGCTAGCCGAATCAATGCGGTCTGCTCGAGCAGTTCTGGTAACAGATGCTGATGGATAACTGCGGGCGGGACTAGGGTCGATGCCATGGCAGCTGCCCTACGCGTCACTGCGTCAGGCACCACCAACCACGGTGACCCCGAATGAAGCCGGTTCGGCCAGCGAGGATCACCAAACCCGCCTGCGCCATGGACATGGCGGTGCCAGGTGGCACGGCACGGCAGGGGCGCCTGCAGCAAGCGGCGCATGAAGGCCCGCCGCCCGCCGCGGCTTCGGACGCCTGCGGTGGCAACAAAACAGCATTCCAATCAACATCATCAAAAGTTTGGATCCATACAACTGAAAGTTCAATTTGAACTAAAAATTTAATTTCATCTATTTATATGTTTCAAATAGTTTCCCACCTAATATTTAGTCCACGAACCTAAACGGGCATGGACTAAAATTTAGTTACCTAGGTGATGCAAATATGGTTTTAATTTAGTTCCAATCGGCATAAAAAGCCATCCGCTGAAGTTGCTCGCTGCAAAATCCACCTCGTCTGCGAGGGGACGGGGATGGGACCGGGCATATATGCGCGCCGCGCGTGGCAATGTCACCGTGCACGTTGTACCTGTACTTGAGAGACCTAATAGCGAGCCACGGCGAATACGTGAAGCTGACCCACGGTGGCAACCAGCGAGCGCGCAATGAAGAGAGCCACGAGGCTAGCCTCCAACCGCCCCAATCGCGGAAGGCAGGCGGCGGGGCCGCAGCCGTGGGGACCCCCTCGGCTTCCATGCTGAAAATGGCAAGGGCTCTCATGCTTATTCTGGGGCAATGCTTGATTTGGGGCGAAGACCGCGAGGCTGGTTTCGCGGTGGTAGCGGCGCGTGCTCGTCTAATCTTTGTGATGTTCAACCGCTGCATGTGATCGAGAGATTCATGGATGAGCGTTCTGAGCGATATTTCAAGGGCTAGCACAAGGTATAAGGGCCGGAGAGTGACATTCTAAGTAAGGGGAAAAAATTGTGGATGTGCCAGTAAAGCAGGAGAGGGCTCAACCGCTCGAGCGATCAAAAGAAGTTGAGCCACAAACCAAACTGAGGGCTCGAGATGTCACCGGCAAGGGGCCAGCTGTCCGGCACGGGCATGGCAACCTCACCCTTCATCATCCTATCAGGCAGGCGGTGGCAGCAGCAGCGGGAGACCCTCCACCTCAATGCGCTCCAAGCTGACAGCAGCTACCACTGATCTCATGGATGTATTCATGTATGTAGGTGTGGGCTGGGCAACTGGCTACTGGACTTGCTCCTGGACCTTCCTGTGAGTGACCGACCATACACATGCACTTGCACTGTACGGTCTTGATATTCTCTCAAGCTTAACATGATAGAATCATCCAGTGATCTTCTCTCTATTCTGTACTCTCCTTGGCATACTGCGTGAAACGACTGATCCCACTGCTCTGGTCTACATAACTGCAACACAACATTTGCACTAGTATTATATTTTTGCTTAGGTAAAAGATACAAGATATATGGACTTCATCATTAGCTGATGCAGGATTGAGGATTTCATAAAAAATAAATAAAGTACCATTTGATCACTTCAAATTCTGTTCTTTTTTTCTTTGGTTTTGGCTTTTTTTTTTGTTTAGCAGCGGCGGGTGATTCTGCAGCCGGGCCGACTGGACCAACGAACCGAACCCAACCCCGACTCCAGACCGACGACCGAGCCCATCCCCGCACCCAGCCCGCGACCGCGCTGTCCCCGATGGCGACGGACCCCACGTCGCCGGCCGCGGCGGCGGCGCCGCGCTACTCGCTGCCTCCTGTCCGCCTCCCCGCGGAGGACATCCTCTTCTGCGTCGACGTCGACCTCGAGGCGAGCGCCGAGATGAAGTCCGCCGCCTCCGCGCCGTCCTCCGGCTCCGCCTCCACCGCGTCGCCGCCGCCGCCGCCGCAGCCGGGGCCGCGGCCCGTGGTGAGGCGGATGGACGCGGTCAGGCAGGCCCTTCTGCTCTTCGTGCACAGCAAGCTAACCATGTGCCCCGACCACCGCTTCGCCTTCGCCTCCATCGGCGAGACCGTCTCCATGGTACGGCGGCGTCCCTGACCTGAAATCCCTTCATTTCTCGGTTACGCTTTGCGGGATTTCGCGTTCCTTGCGCTTTTTGGATGAGAAATTTTAGGGGGTGTGGGTGGGCGAGATAGAGGAGGGGGGGATGCCTATAAGTCATGATTCCTTCTGTGATTTGTGGTACTATATAGTTGTTTGAGCGTCCAATTCGAGATACGAGAGGATCCACATGAGAGAATTCTGTTTAGGTTCGGTTTAAGCTAGCAGTTGGGTGAGATATCGGCCCCAAATTTCCAATTGCTGTCTACTGTTACTATGAGGTGATCCACATGAGGGAATCCTGGTTAGGTTGGTTTAGTTTAGCAGTTGAGGGATGTATTGGCCAAAATTTCCCCAATGCTATCTTCTGTTATTCTGTAGTTCTTGTCAGAGTTGTTGGTGAATATACTTGTTTTTGAGGGCTTATTGGTGTGTTTTTGGTTTCTAGAATGCAATGATTAGTTGGTTAATATACATGCTCCCCCCCCCCCCCCCCCCCCTGAATTTTAAGATTAAGAAGGACTTCAGCAGTGATGTTGGTTCAGCAATGGAGGCAATCCATTCCTTGTCTGCTTCAGAATCAAGATATGCAACGGCTGATCTCACACAGCTCTTCAAGATAGCTTACCATGAAGGGAAAATAGCAGAATCGCAAGGTCGGCTTCTCAGGGTGGTAAGCTTTTTGTAACTGTGAATCAGGGTTCCATTGCTTTTAAATAATGGCTGGCTGGTAATTTTCTTACATGTTAGTGTTTGGTAACCAAATAACACATCAAGGAGAAGCAGTGGTGTCACAGAACCTTTTTGATAAGAATTTGTGTTTATTAGCACATGCATGTGATTTGAATTTAACATAAAGGGCTCATTGTAAATTATTGTGCTCTGCAAATAGTTGTTTGTTTTAGTATATGTAAAATACCAGGATCACTTGAGATCCTTGAGGTGCTAAGTTTGACCGGATCCCTATCTATCCTACTGTGCACAGCGTGTTGAACATGGTTTATTTGATCATGGCACAGTGTTTCATATGAAGTAATTTACTTTGCATCTCTTCAATTACAATGTTGTGGGTCTTGACTGCGGCAAGGCTAATTGTTTCAGGTACTTATCTACTGCCGTTCCTCTACTAAGCCACACCATCAGTGGCCTGTAAAGCCAAAGAATTTCACACTGGACATAATCTATCTCCATGACAAGCCAACTGCTGATAACTGTCCACAGAAAGTATATGATGCGTTGGTTGATGCTCTTGAGCATGTCAGCCAGTATGAGGGGTACATTCTTGAGACTGGTCAAGGGCTTGCTCGTGTTCTCTTTCGTCTGATGTGCATTCTTCTGTCCCATCCCTTGCAACGCTGCATCCAAGATGACCTTGATATTCCGAAACAAGTTGCTAAGAAAACTCTGGCAGTTGAAGCTGTGCAGAATGAAGATGGAACTCCAGTCTCCAGCCAGCAGTAAGGTCTTCTCGTTGAATGTTATGCAAACATGAAGTAACTTGCAAGTTCTTTAGCATCATCTCAGAAGGCTGTTCTGTGTGATAGAGATGCCGTCTCAGAATTGTGTACTATGCTGTAAATGGCCAAGGGGATATCCTTTTGTTGCTGTCCCTTGCTTGTCTGGGCATTAAGCCTGTAACTGCACATGATTCAAATAACTCAAATCTTTGGCAGTTAATGTTTGCAAACTTTCAGTTGCACATGCTCTACCTCTACTTATCTGAGAAAACTTTACTGATTTTCGGCTTGTGCAAGGGGAACCTTTTCTGTCATGTAACCATTGATCCATAATCGCCATACATCATGAATTCCAGCTACAACTTACATGATGAACCTGTGATGTCCCACTTGTTTTACCTTCAGCTCTTGTTGCCAAAATACCTTCATCCCTGGCCTTTTAGAGTCCAGGCACCGATACCCTTGCTTATGTGCAACAAGTATGCAATACTGCATTTTGAACTGCAGCATTTACTCTTCAACTACAAGTCTACTTTCAGGCAGATCATTACAGAAACGCGAAAAACGGCTTCAAATTTTTCGGTCTCCCCATAGTACATAAAAAGATCGTTGCATTGCCAGTATAGCCACTCTGAATTAGACATGTATACTTCCATGCCAGAACCTCTGCTGCCCCAACACCATTGCTGCACCAGGAAAACGTTTAGCCCTCACACCCTGCATTTCTGCACACGCGAAGCCACTCATCGCGCCCTAAACCACTTCACTTTACATAGCGCCCAAGAGGCCACTTGCACAGGCGACATCGTGCCATTTCGGCTCGGGCATCGCATTTTGCTCGCTTATCAGCAGCAAGGGAAGCACGAGAACAAGCCGCCCTTTCCTCCCTCCGGCTTGCTGCTTGGCTGGCTCTTCGCCTCCTCTTCCGCTTGTGCCGGCGCTGGCGCCGCCTCGGCCGGCTCCATTGGCGCGGCCGGCTCCGGCGGCTGCTCCTCCTGCGGAGTCCTCCTGGAGTAGTTCCTCTTGTCCTCTATCAAGCTGCACGATTAGGTTTTGTTCATCAGCCGAGAACAATCTTTGAAACGAAGCACGTATTTGTATGCGATGGAATATTGGAATGGCGAGATGTGCGTACTTTGGGAAGGCGAAGGAATAGTTGCCCTTCATGGTGTTCTCGGGGAGCTCCGGGATGCTGTCGAAGGGCGGCGAGATCACGTGGGGCGCCTTGGCGTCGGCGTCGACGACCGCGCTGGTGCGCGGAGGCGAGGCGACCATGCTGGAGCGCGGCGGCGTCGAGATGTCCATGAGCTCCGGGTGCGCCAGGAAGAAGCCGGTGAAGTCGCTGGACGGCGCGACCTGGAGCCCGAACACCGACTCCGTGGACATCATGCTCCAGTCCTTGTTGGGCTCCGACGGGTCGTCCCGCTCGAACACCGCCGCGGGGATCCTGTCCGGGTCGGCCGCCGTCCCGGCGCTGTCCAACGACGGGTGCCGGTCCATCAGCTGCGTCCGAGGCGGCGAGGCGGCCGGGCAACCCTCGCGCTCGAACGACATGGCCGACGCCTCCGAGGACGACGAGGAGGGTTGGTGACCGGACGAGGCCCTCTCCTCGGCGGCCGTGCCGCTGGCGTTCTTGTCGCGGAGCTCGGCGTCGGCGATGTCCTACAGGGGCACCGCCGCCGCTCCCCGATCTCCGCGCGACCAGCACGCGGCCGCCGCGCCTGTCGGACGACGGAACGGGACGCCGCCGTCTAATCCTCGGTCGCAGTCGGTCCGGACGCCTCGTCACAAACCAGCATCCACGCTATTTTTGCACCGCCAGCACAGCCGTCCGACCGGCCTCGGACGGCTGGGATCTTCCCGCGCGGCAAACGCGGCGGCCTCGGCCTCCGGCGAGCGTAGGGAGGGCAGGGACCACACGCGCGCGGGTCGTCGCCGATCAGACGGCCAGCCTGGTTCCTCGCCGCGCCGCCGTCTGGAATGGCGTGGCGCGCGCACGGGACCGCGGGGAGCTGGGGCGGCTCGGGTTCGACGCTCTCTCGTGGCCTGGTTAATTTTTGGATGCAATGGCAGCTCGGCCCTGCGCGCCGCGCCGGCGAATAAATAAGGCGGCGAGGGGAAGGAGGAACATCGGCGCGTGCAGGGAGGGCCGCGCCCAGATTAGGAGAGGGGGCGCTTAATATGGCTCGTACGGCGTGGCGTGTCAACTCTGGCTGGCAGCTGTTGCGACGGGCGCGGCGGCGCTGGCCGGGTTAGTTGGCGACAGGGCGGCGGCGGACGACGACGACGGCGGTGCAGGTGGCGCGCGCGCGGCAGCGCCTCGTTTTGGCTCTCGTGACAGCGGGAACGCGACGGCGCGCCGCAGGCGCTGGACGAACCATGAGCGGACCAAAATTATAGGGCACGGACAGAGTAAATAAATACTTTATGAAGATAAAAATACATAGCACATTCGTTTATTTTTTTTCACTCACTCTGATTCAAAATACTTATATTGTTTTAGATTTATTACTGGGTTTACCATGAAAAGTACTTCCACAGTATTTCATTACATGTCGTTGAAATGTCATATTTTCTTAGAAATTGTTGCTGAAAGCTTCAGCTTCTTCATCTTGTAGCTTGTAACCATGTCCTAAACAATGTGTATTTTGATTTTTGAACACGATACACGAGGGAGTGAAAAAGAAAAGTGCCAGCATATCAATTTGGAGGAAGTTTGATGGCTATATTAACATATAGCCTGGACGATAGACAGTTTGTGCTTAGAAAATGATACGATCAAGTAAAATTTTGAAATAAACCTGGGGCACGTTACTTCCCCAATTGGTCCTCCAGTTAGTTCATACAAATTTCTTGAATATGAATTCCATAGCAAAATACACAATTCATTGCGGTATCACCGTATATGAGCTGCTACATATAGCAGATGCCGATTGGGTGTTGGCCGCTACTTGGAACTTTGGAAGACAGCCCTCTTCTGAATAAGTGATGAGATCAAAATGTCATGGCAATACACTCCTCTCTCACATCTGCAAATAGGTCGGAGTTCATGTATCTCTCGCCCCCGCTTGGAAACACGGTGACAATCATCTTCCCCTTGTTTTCCTCTCTTGACGCGACCTAAAGGCACATTAATTTGAAGGTTTGCCGCTAAATTTCAATGGGTGATGAAAATTCATGGAAGAGCCTTTTGTTAGGATATGGTGCAAACCTTTAGGCAAGCTGCCAAGTTTGCTCCAGAAGATATGCCCACAAGAAGGCCTTCTTCCTTGGCCAGCCTCCTTGCATTGACCATCGCCTCCTCAGTGGTCACCGTGACAGCCTCATCGATAACAGAGGTGTCCAGTACTTCAGGTATAAATCCTGGCCCTATTCCCTGGATCTTATGTTTGCCTGGTTCTCCACCTGAAGGATAGCAATACTATCTCAATATGTCATTGCCAATCAATGTGCACATTTGATTGCTATTGTTCATTGTAGAAAACATCGTCCTGTGCTCGTCAGAACAAAACATGCTCCACAATCTAGACATATATATACAGTGTGGGGCATGTAACTCTGTTTCCTCCTAAACAAAACACATTTAGTGATACTCCTCTATGCTTAATAATTGGCATAGTGCATTCAAGTTTAAAGCTGAAAAATTGATGGACAATCAATAAGGGGCAACTATACTGCTAAGTAAAATATTTCTAGGCAAACATTAGCTACTTGATGGAAAGCTTTCTGGGAACACAGAAACACTCATCAATGATAAATTATTCTCTGGCTATCTAACTTCCTATATAGACCATAATCATGAGTTCTAAAGATCATGTTCAACTAACTGGTGTTTCTGAATGGTGTATTACCTGAAACAACTGGACTCTCTGCAGGCTCAACACAGATGATCTTGATACCTGGGTTTTGCATCTTCAGATACTTTCCAACACCAGATACCGTACCTCCTGAGCCAGAACCAGCTACAAATATGTCCACCTTGCCAGCAGTGTCCTTCCAAATCTCAGGTCCTGCATATCAGAAATGTAAATAACATGTAATATATTATAACAGCATGTAGAAACAGAACAGTGGAGCTGTACTAGTTCTAGCAATGCTTTGGTTTCTGAAAGATCAATGACAATTAGGGTCTATAAAAATGGCACAGGCAATCAGGTTATGATATAATGATATTTGCATTATTAATATGTGAGCAGGAAAGAATTGAAGTATGCGCTTAGCACCATCTTGTAAGTTGAAACATAAAAAACAAAGTATCAATTTTCAGAAAAGAAGTAATTAGTATGTATAAGCTAAAAACTCTGAAATAAAAACATCATATCCAGGCTCATTCAATAACCATACCAGTCCATCTAATATGCGCGTCAGGATTTGCTTTGTTAGAGAATTGATCAAGTACATGTACATTGGGCAATTCTTTTTTGAGCTGTTCAACCTTGTCAGTTATGCCCGGAAACCCAAGGGCTGGATCTGCATATTTCATCCAATGGGAGAAGGTCAGCCATACAATTCCACTGAATTTACATTGGCACTGAGAATTTAAACAAAATCCAAAACAAAAAAAAACGGCAAATAAGGTGACGCCAAGGCTTCCAAGAGCTCATCTTACCAGTCAAGTACAACTCAGCACCCATGTATCTCAACAGGATCTGCTTATCAAGTGAATATTGACCCGGCATAACTGCGACGAACCTGTAGCCTTTGCGAAGTGCAATTAGGACAATTCCTAATCCCAAGTTGCCGCTTGTCGGCTCAACCAGTGTTGTGACACCAGGTGAAATCAATCCCCTCTCCTCTGCATCTTCTATCATTCTACAGAAGAGAATAGAAGTGTTAATGTGCAGCCTGTGCTCGTACAATTGTATAGGAACTATAATGGAATAGGTAGTTAGGTGCAGCATGGATCCAGATTCTGGTAGTAAAAATTAGGACCATGAAGTGGGCATGGGATTGCAATGCAAAAGTGCAGGCCAAACATGTCTGAACTTGGGAGACATGTGCAGGGCACACACAAGATTGCCCGCTGACTTGGTGTCCCCTCCTCTCAGTTTGCTCTTTTTCAGCTAAAATTCAAATCAGATGATCCAGAAACAGTAGGGTAACTGAAACTGGTCAGACTTCCATATCCACTCCCTAGCCAGTCGAGTAAAAAAAAAAACGGAGGAAAAGACCAGACCTCAAAGCGCTGCGATCCTTGACGGAGCAGAGGGGCTGGTACGCTTCGACCTTGCCGACGATCCGGGCATCTACCCCGTCCTTGCCGGTGATTCGCTTGAGCTCGATCAGAGGCGTCCATCCGATGAGCTGAAGAAATCGTTGCACATGAACAATCAATCTCTCGGGGCACCTGAATCCGAAAGAGCAGAGAGGAGACGGAAGCGACAGAGAATGAGGAGAAGATAAGGGGCAAGGGGCTTGACCTGTGTGACATCAGAGGCGATGTGTTCGTGCTGCCCTTCGCTGGATGACGAAGACGGGTTCAGCAGGGAGGGAACACCTCTCCTCCCAGCCTCCTCTCCCGCCATGGATGCTGCTTCCACTCTCGTGCTTCTACGACGGGGAGTGGACGTCCTCTTGCGGGCAGTCAGCGAAGACTGAAGACGGCAAGCTGCAGAGGAATACCGTTTTGTAGCTGCACTCGCACTCTGACCATGACTACTTGTACTATTTTTTGTTTCTTTTAGGATACGGTATGATACGGTTCGCCAGTGTCCATGTCATATAATAAATTTGAAAATTATTTTTTGGATTGGAGGTTTGCGATTGGTTGGTAGCGAGTCTCAGCTCGAGATATGTGACATGTTCGGTGACTGTCTGGTTAATTGTTTATCCAGTAAAGCATGTCTAGTTGTGCATAGTCCATTTGGCAACATGTCCAGGGCAATCGTACTTTGATGAGTTCTGACTTCGCTAGAACCAAGGAGAAAGACCTCGGGAGAAGAGATGAAGGGTCAGCCAAGCAAAGCCGTGGAGCAAACTGAAGATGAAATGTTCAGTAGTAGTAACATGCCCGCTTAACTGTGTGCCACATAATCTGCGTCTGCAATACATTGTGCTATCAGCAACACGTGGTCTACTTAAACCTTTTACACCGAAGATAGAACTGTTCTGATAAACTGATGAGATCAAAATGAGATAAAGAAAAGAAAAGGAATCAAAATGTCATGGCAGTGCACTCCTCTCTGACATCTGCAAACAGATCGGAGTTCATGTATCTCTCGCCACCGCTAGGGAACACGGTAACGATCATCTTCCCCTTGTTCTCCTCTCTCGATGCGACCTAAAGACCCATTTGAAGGCTCACCAAATATCAGAAAGTGAAACGACAATGGTAGAGGCAATCAGCATGGATTGTGCGAAGTGTGAACCTTCAAGCAAGCTGCCAAGTTTGCTCCTGAAGAAATGCCCACAAGCAGACCCTCCTCCTTCGCTAGCCTCCTCGCGTTCGCCATCGCCTCCTCAGTGGTCACCGTGACAGTCTCATCGATGACTGAGGTGTCCAGGACATCAGGTAGAAATCCTGGTCCTGCTCCCTGGATTTTGTGCTTGCCAGGTGCACCACCTGAAAAATACCGATATCATGTCAATTTTTTCATTTTCATGCAACAAGCAAATAAATATTTACTACATACTACTATTCTTATAGCTAAGCCACTGCTCATGACTTCCAAAAGTTTAATGTCAAGTGTTAAGTTCCTGCAATGGTGTGTTACCTGAAATGACTGGGCTCTCTGCAGGCTCAACACAAACAATTTTGATGCCTCGGTTTTGCATTTTCAGATACTTCCCGACACCGGATACAGTACCTCCTGTGCCTGAAGCAGCCACAAATATGTCCACTTTGCCGGCTGTGTCCTTCCAAATCTCAGGTCCTGTGTTTGTAAACAATAGGCACTGTATTGTGGTACGATGCAGAGAATATATGGTGGAAATACAAGAGTATTTGTTGTTGTAGCATACAAAGTTCTTGCAGTGTTTATAAAGTTCGATGGTCTCTAAACTATGATGACAATCAGGGTCAATAAATGCATCGGTGCACCCATTATTCAGGTCGTGAAATTCTGGTACAGTTATATTTACATCTGTGTGAAAGTAAAAAATAGCAATGATCAAAATCAAGGAAGTACATATATGATATATCTTAGGAACAACTAATCCACAATAGCTAATTCATATTTATCTAAACAAAGCAGCTAGTAAAAGTATAACATTTGAACAGATCTTATAACCATACCAGTCAATCTAAAGTGTGCTTCAGAATTTGCTTTATTGGTAGCTTGATTGAGAACATGTACATTGGGCAATTCTTTTTGGAGCTGTTCAACCTTGTTGTACATGCCTGGAAAGCCGAGGGTGGGATCTGCATACGCAACCGCAAAGGGAGAAGGTCACCCATACAATTTCTACTGATTAAGGATTGTCTAATCTACATGAAAGAACAAGCAAGGTGATGCTATAACTTGGAACAACTTATCGTACCGGTTAAATAAAGCTCAGCACCCATGTATCTCAAAAGGATCTGTTTATCAAGCGAATATTGAGCCGGCATAACAGCTATAAACCTGTAACCTTTATGAATAGCAATGAGAACCAATCCTAACCCCATGTTACCACTTGTTGGCTCGATTAATGTTGTGACACCAGGTGAAATCAGCCCTTTCTCCTCTGCATCTTCTATCATTCTTCAGAAGAAAACAGGAGAAGTGTCAGCACAGATGTGCATCTTCTGTCATTCTTCAGAAAATAACAGAAGGAATTGTCAGCACATGTGTCTCTTGTGTCATTCTTCAGAAGAAAACAGAAGGAAGTATCAGCACAGAGGTGCATCTTCTTTGTATTCTTCAGAAGAAAACAGAAGGAAGTGTCAGCACAGACGTGCATCTTCTATCATTCTTCAGAAGAAAACAGAAGTATGTGGCAGCATAATTGTACAAATTGGTACAGTTTAGGAACAAATAATAGGTGCACCATAAATCCAGGTGCTACTAGTAGCATCAAGACAATGAAATGACTTGGAATTGCAAGGGAGCAATGCAGACCACACTTGTCTGAACTTGGTACGCATGTTCAGAGGCACAAAGGATTGTTAGTTCACTTTGTATTCTCTGAGTCTGCGATTGTTAAATGAAAACTGTAGAGCAGATGATCCATAAGCTCTCTTTTAACCGAATCTTGTCAGAGTTATATGTAAGCTGAACTAGCTCAATACAACCTCAAAGCACATCGGTCCTTGACGGAGCAGAGTGGCTGGTACGCCTCCATCTTGCCGACGATCCGCGCATCTACTCCATCCTTGCTGGCGATTCGCTTCAGTTCGATCAGCGGCGTCCATCCTATGAGCTGAAGAAAATTGTTGCGCACGAACAATCTCAAACTCTCGTGCCACCAAGAAACCCGTTGCAGCAACAAATAGGAGCAAGGAGAGAGAGAGCCGAAAAGAATTGCCAAATAATTGAAGACGAGAGAAGGTAGGAGAGGAGATCTCACTTGCGTGATGTCAGAGGCAATGTGCTCCTCCCGCCCAGCACCACCATCGCTGGAAGAAGAAGATGGCTTCAGGAGAGAAGGGATCCCCCTCCTCCCTACCTCCTCTCTGTCCATGGATGCTGCTCTACGCTACTGCTTGTTGGCTTCTTCTCAGGGGAGGAGCAGCAACATACGAAGGAGGCTGGCGCGGGGCGAGTGGCCGGGCCGCCGGCGGAGGTCGACGGCGTTTTGGCCAGGAAAGGGCGCGGAATGCACGGGGATGGCCCGACGACGCCGGGTCAACGTGGAGGGGGCAGCGGGATAGGACGCGGCGGCCGGGAGGTCGCCGAGGACGAGGGCAGGCCGCCGGTGGTAGCCTGGTAGGCGGGGGCAAGCGGCGCCACTGCAACACGCGACCGGAGCAGAAACGAGGATGAAGATGAACAGAAGCGCTCTGACGATTGGGATTGGACGCCTGAAAAAGGGGGGAAAAAATAGGCTCCTGTAGGATTTTGTAACAATCATTTAGAATTTTGTTCCGGAGGTTCCACATTTTTATTTTGAGGGCAGTCCGGAAGTTCCACTCGAGCAGCGGCGAGTCGCTAACCGAGCGAAATGAAATGTTCAGGCCCCATTTAGAACACCGGGTGCTGTGTTCATCATGGTGGTTGTACATAGCCCACCTGTTCATTTGTTCAACAGGACGGGAGGTTTGGTAGTACTTTGATGGTTCAGAGTTTTGGTATTTGAGGGAAATTAATACGTATTGTGTCATATTGTTCGAACAATAATGACTGTCCATGGATTTACATTTCTTTGCTGAACGTTCCATGGCAATGTGCAAAATTAGAAAGCAAACAAACACGCCCAACTACAGCAACAGTCAACAAAACTCTAGAGGTCCTAATCAAGAACATATATTGATCTTTCCTGAATCTTGATCCAACAACTTGCATGTTATGTATGCTGAGCCATGCCAGACCAACCCTAGGTGGCACACAAGCGCTGTGATCAGAAGGTCATGGCGATGCATTCCTCTCTTACAGCTGCAAAGAGGTCAGAGTTCATGTATCTTTCGCCACCGCTTGGGAACACGGTGACAATCATCTTCCCTTTTTTCTCTTCTCTTGATGCCACCTAAAATTTTATTTCGAAGAGAAGGTAAGGTAAGCAAAGAAGAGAAAGAAATGGAGGTAGAATCCAGTCAGAAAAATTAGTGTAATGGAGTAGATTCCAGTCAGAAGAATTGGAGTTTGCAACAGCTCAAACCTTCAGGCAAGCTGCCAAATTTGCTCCAGATGATATGCCAGCTAGCAGGCCCTCTTCCCTTGCCAACCTCCTTGCATTCGCCATCGCATCTTCTGCAGTTACCGTAATGATCTCATCAATGAGTGAGGTGTCCAAGTTCTTGGGTACAAATCCTGGCCCAACTCCCTGGATTTTATGCCGAGAAGGCTTGCCACCTATAACAAAATGAGCAAAGCTATTATGAAATCAATTAGCTGATGAAGTATTTTTTTTGTAAATGATGATTAATAATATTTTATTTTATTCCTTGTAGCATTTAATCATTCAGTGGGGTGTTTACATTATTGTATTTTAACCATTTACCTGAGATAACTGGACTCTCAGCAGGCTCAACACAAATGACCTTCACAGCTGGGTTCTTCATCTTCAAATATTTACCAATACCAGAAATAGTACCTCCAGTGCCTGAGCCAGCCACAAATATGTCTACTTTGCCTGCCGTATCCTTCCAAATCTCAGGTCCTAGTTACAAATAGACACAATATTCTCAGAAACATATCTTTTTCTGATATATGATCTGGATCAAAAGATTAATGTAAATCACTATTAATTTTCAGAATAGGTACCAGTCCATGTGAAGTGTGCTTCAGGATTAGCTGCATTTGCAAACTGATCGAGAACATGCACACTGGGTATTTCTTTCTTGAGTTGTTCCACTTTGTCAAGTTGTCCCTGAAAGCCGAGTGAAGGATCTAAAAAAAGCATAGCATATAAACACATTGGTATCGAGACTCTATGGCATGACGAGCTTTGTGGCTGCAAACCCCTACCAGTTAAAACCACCTCTGCTCCCAGATATCGCAACAAGATCTGCTTGTCAAGTGAGTACTCAGCAGGCATGACTGCTAAGAACCTGTAACCTCTGGCCACAGCGATGTACGCCAGACCTATCCCCATATTGCCGCTAGTTGGCTCGACCAGTGTTGTGACGCCAGGTGAGATAAGCCCTTTCTCCTCTGCATCTTCAACCATTCTGCAAAGAATGTGAGGTTAATGATAACTGGGTTGCCTTGTGATCAGAGGCTTAATAACTCGATCGTGCTTCTGCAAATGGCGGAAACTTGGGGTTTTTTTGAAACACAAAAGATAAAAGGTCAACAAATTGGATCCAAATAGGGCTCTGAAGGTGTACAGGTAGCCTCAAGATTGTAGAGTTTTATGACTCGGTACTTCACCTCAGAGCGCTGCGGTCCTTGACAGAGCAAAGAGGTTGGTAGCACTCCAACTTGCCAACAATTCGGGCATTGCCCTCATCCTTCTGGGTGATTCTTTTCACTTCTATCAGTGGTGTCCATCCTACAAGCTGAAAACAAGCAAGCTACTTGTACATGATAGTTCTTTTTCTGAGGGAATTTGTGCATGGTAGTTCTACATGAAAAAGAAATCAAGGAAACCAACTGGAGAGGAAGGGGGAGAAACAAAAACATGTGCCTGGATATGGAAACTAGAGATGACCTCACCTGGGTAATATCAGAGGCGATGTGTTCCTGCTGCAGAGAACCAGCTTCGGTTTCAGGCGGCAATGGTGGTTTCAGCAGGGAAGGGATCCCCCTCCGCCCCTCCTCTTCCTCCATGTTCTCTTCTTGCTCCTTCACAGAACGGTGGAGCAGACGGTTCGATCTGCCTGCACTTCCACTACACACTATACCCTACTTGAATATTACTGCTTTTCACTAAAAAAAGATTGCTTCTTGGCCATCATCCAAATGTAATCTTGTCCCGTGTGTTGCAAGGACAGGAAGCACGTTGCTATCAGTTGCCCTCTCAATAATGACAAAAATTATTCTTCAAAAAAATAATGACAAAAATGCTGCGTTCACGGTCAGTGTGTTTCAGACGGATCTTTCAGATCACGAGGCACACTCACTGATTCCTGCAGCTTCGTCGTTTCCTCCGTGGCTGCAAGGTTTGACTTATTATTCAGTACTCCCTCCGTCTTAATGGCGTTTAGGACAATTTAATTAGATCATTTTGAAACTAATAAGCTTGTTCTAAACATCATATATTTATATTTAAAAACGGAGGGAGTACATTTTTATATATTGGTACTTACCTGTCATATCATACAAAACAGCCCAAGCATATATGAGAGTATTCTGTGATTTTAAGTAGCGTTTGTTTATTGGGAGTAGGTGGAATGAGAGCATTCTGATAAGTGATGAGTCTTGCATGTGAAAGGACAACGTTTGAACTGCATGAAATGCACAGAGCCTTCAGCTCACTCTTCATATTAGCATTAAAAGAACGCCCATAATTTCCCGCAAGAAAAGCAGCACATAAGACAACTGTGTTACTTATATTATGTCGGATCACACAGTATAGCTTTGGAAAGCAACACAGGGGACAACACTGTTCCTTATGTTACCAGATCGATGAAAACTTATTTGCAACTCAGTGCAACGATCATTCATGATTATCTAGCAAAACATTATCGCCTTCAGGAAGCTTGGCTCGCTATCTGATGATGCTAAACACTGCACACTGCATGGAAAAGGTGCGACAGAGTTTCATGCTATAGAAACCTATTCCTCCCCGGCATCGGATCCTGCAGATCGAAAAGGCCAACATTTTTATTATCACCAGATGCATTGAAAAGTCATATCTATACTAGTAAATTGTTCACTTTCAGTTTTTCACTACTATTTTTCTATAAGCATGCAAATTGATGTGATGCTATGATGTTGATAATGAGTCAACCAGAGATTTCAAAAGCTAAGTCGAGAAGGCATGGCAACCTCACTGAGCATGAAGGAATAAGTTTTCAGATGAGATTGCAAATCTCAAGTTTGAGGCACGGACTGCATGATTACCTCACAATTTCGACAAAGAATAAACTCATTTTGCACATCATCATGGTTAAGTACCAGTACAAGGTGATTCAAGCTGCCTAATACATAGACAAGGACACGAGCATAATATTCAAATTCACAGCAATAGAAAGTAGAAATCCATCAGGTGCATTCTAAGCTTTTGACGTAGTATATCATTTAATGTGGATGCGAGTATAACCTAAGCATTCTGAACGACAAAATCATAGAGCTCAAAAAAAAATGCTAACTGGACAGGAAATTTCAAAAGGATAAGTGATAACCAAATCGCAAACTCCTCTACAAGCAGCTTTCTTAGACGTAGCTCCAACAGAAACACCCACAAACTGAATTCTAGGTTCCAGTTGGCATTGGATGATGTGTTGTTAAGTCCCTACTGTATTCAGAGTTCAGACAGAAAACCGTGCATTTAGTACAGTATGTGGGAGATGCCAACATACTACTGCAGCAAAGCACCTTCAAGCTTCAAATGCCTAATTCATGGCAAAGAGCATAACCTATACACTTAGAACAGTGAAATCCCCTACCCAGTTTAGTGATATTTCGACCTACTATAAGCATGGTCAGATGTAGAAAAAAAAAGATACCTGCACTTGAACTACCGAACTAGTATACGCTTCGATGTCAATCAAACAGGCAATTTTACCGGAGCAGTATCAATCTCTGGTAGAAGGAAAAAAAAGATACAATCACATCGCTGCAGCGAGCACTGAGGCACCCACCTGGCTGCTTGGGCGCGACGGGCGGTGCGACCTCCTCCTCGCCGTAGATGTGGCGGAGGCGGGAGACGGAGATGGGGGAGGAGGGCGCGGCGGCGAGGGAGAAGAGCTCCTCCCGCCAGGCCCACATGGCGGTGGACATGGACGCTTTGGCGGCGCGGAGGGAGTTCTTCTCGGCCTCCAGGCCCTCGATCTCGCGCTGCTGCTCCGCGGACCGCCACCCCAGCGCCAGGAACGAGCCCAGCAGCAGCGCGCTGATCACCTTCTCCCGGTGCTCCGTCAGCTTCCCCCTGATCCCGCGCAGCGCCGCCTCCATCTCTCCTCCCTCTCGCCTGCGTCGACTGCCTAGCCAGCGGCGCGTCGGGGCGGCACGACGACACGACCGGCGCGGTTAGTTGGGCCAGATGGGGACTTTCGGACAGCCCACGGTGGACGCTTCGGCTCAGTGAGCCGTGTGCTGGGTCAGCCCAGTTCAAAAGCAAGGCCGGAATTATTTACAGTACTCCAATTATTCACATCACGGCACGCGCAAATACTAGGAGTCACACGTATGGCCGGCAGTTAAATCATCACACAAAGCAAAATATTTTTTAAAATTACAGTTATTGTTTCCTCGTGTAAAAGGAAAAAAAATCATAACCACATACACTCCTAGCTATTGCACGTGAAGCTTTCGGCTCAATCCAGATGGAGTTCATAGGTTCCATCAGTCCATGCAACTTTGGGTAATATTGCCGGTTCACCAAATCATAATCATAGTATGCGCTAACTTTACCCCCATCTCCATCCTCATCACTCCATCCAAACTTTGGCAGGTACACACCCTGTTGCACAAACTGTCCTCCGGTTGTGGGACGATCACAGCGCCCCAATTGTCCACGAACATCGTCGCGTCGTCCAACCTCTCCAACTTCGCCCAAGCCATCTCGCTCCTATCGAGTCTGAGGGTCCCTTTGGTTGGGCGTTCTGTATGATTCGCGTCCAGAACGCGAAAATCCGAACCAAACGGGTTCACGACGCGCAGCGATTTTGGTAACGCAGCCGCGTTTCCCAGTTCACGGAGAGAATCGCCCAATACCCCGATTTCACTGCGTTTCGCATGAAATTACCCGCAATGCCATCGGTTATGTGCGTACCGGTTCGCGTTTTCTTTTCCCCGCGGCCGCGCCGCCCCTGCGCCGCCCCCGGCCGTCCGCGGCCGCCCCGCCCCTGCGCCGCCCCCGTCCGAGGCCGCGCCGCCCCCGGCCGACCCTCGAAACGAGTTCCCCTCGCGGACCTAGTGCTCCCCCACCACCCCTCGCCGCCGGCCGAGCCTCCCATCGCCGGAATTTGAAGCTCCTCCGGCGCGCAGCTGTGCTCAAGGACCACATTGCAAAGATCAAAATCTTTTTAGGGTTCTCGGTGCATAAAGTCAGGGACCTAGTTGTATTTAAAACTGTATAGAGTTGTATAGAACTGCAACCTGTAAATTCGTTTAAAATTCAAATCATAAAAATACAACGTAAAATTTATGGAGTCTCTCTACAAGCTTATTGGCTAGTTTTAAAATAAAATTTGTTCTAAAATAAATAATAGTTTTGCATATGCTACTTAAGTACATATAAACGTTAATACTCAACTCAGGGACATAACAGGGGCATAACAGACATTTGTATCTAGAATCCACAGTCGACAGCTGTTTCGCCAAACAGCTTTCAGCTTTTCCACAGCTGGCAGCTCACAGCTGATTTTCCACAGCTGGCAGCTGAAATCAGATTCTCGTAAATCCACAGCTCAACTAAAAGGACCCTCAACTAAAAGGACCCTGAACATCTCAACCGGCGCGCCGCGCTGGGGCACAAAAACAGCGACCAGCTCCCCTCCGAACTCCGCGATGTGCCCACGGCTGTCCGAGGTCCGAAGATCGTCGTCGTCGTAGATGCACTCCGGCTCATCAAGAACTCTCCACTCCGAATCCGACGGGTCGAAAACTGCCAGGTTGCCACGGCTTCCGATGCAGTAGAACCGGCCGTCGAAGAACGCGGGGTTGCTGTAGGTCAGCTTAAATTTGGTATCAAGACCAAGCTCGAAATCCAGATGGGTCCAGTCGTCGTCCCCGGCTCGCCACACCAGCACCTTGACCTGGCTGCCATGGCGGTGCTTGTAGAACATGAGGACCATGGAGTCCGGGAGCGGCGGGGGCGACGAGAAGGACACGCCGTGGAGGTCGAAGGCCGACTTGGCGAACGGATTGAGGGCGATCACGCTGTCGTCGGTGCCCTCGGTTATGAGGACCCATCCGCACTTGGAGAAGAGCACGATCGAACAGACGGTACTTGTCTCCTGAGTTGGAGCAGATGGTCATGAGCATTGGGTACGATCTGCCATCTTGAATTGGCGCGCTGCTCCCATCCAGCACGAGACTCTGGGCCACGCCGGCAGCGGCTCCGTCAGCGGGGGGAGGGGGATCGTTCACAGGGAGGCGAGGTCGAGCAGGAAGCAGTCCTTGGTCTCCTCGTCGAGCATCAGCGACCAGTCCCCGGAGCAGCGCAGGCACGTCGTCGTCGACCCCTCGACCGCCGGCAGGTCCACGTCGAGAGAGCTCCCGTCGAAAGGGTTGAGGAGCAGCGTGGTTCCGCGGAACCTGATGAGCCATGGTTTCTCACCGAACTCCGCCAGACCGGAGGCGTCGCCCCGACGATGATCCATGCCGGCGTGAGATCGGTAGAGAAGAAGATGGAACAGAGACGGATTAAAACGGACCTGACGCCTTTTGTGTTTGCAAGCAACTCGAAGAGACTCTCTTTATCTTTCCACACTGTTAGAAATAAAGATTTTAATAAAAAAAATAGTTTCCAATAACTTTTCTAAGTGGTTATATAAATATAGTCATCCTTCATTCTATATTTATCGCAGCCAAAGATAGATAATAAAAATAGCTTTCTAGAGTGTACACAATATATAGAAAAACTGTTGGAGAGTAAAAACATATACAAAACGATTTTTATGCAGAAGTCTCTTTAAATGATAATTTAGAGAGTGGAATTTAAAAAGACTTTTAGAGATGCTCTAAGCAGCAAATTGAGAGTATTACATGGATCAAACTTTGTTTTATTCCAAAAACAGAGTTTGCATTTCTTTCTAAAAAACAAAGTCTGCATTGGACGCACCGGCACCGCCGCGGGAGCCGTTGGGACTGTGACTAGGGGTTTGCAGGGCACGGCCGCTGCAGCTTGGACCGAGGCTTGCGCCGGACGTCCAGCGGCGGGAAAGGAGAGTCCGGCGGTGGCGACGCGGCCTCGCCTAGCGTAGTTCGGACTTCCCCCAAGGCACCCCGGATATTTGCAAACAGACCTCTAATTTGATCCAATTATTTTCATAATAATCCCTATAATGTACACAATACTCCCTCAATCGGATCGCGATGCCAAATATTTGCAAAATTAACCCTACTATTTACGAGATACCCCCTAATTGGATAAAGGCCCTTGGAGTGGCCTGGCCTGGCGCCCTGGCTCCATTGCAGTTGCTGCTCCTGCCGGCCGCCGCTACCCTTCCCCTTCCCGCCCTCCGCCCTAGGTGGAAGAAGTGCAGGCAAATATCCCCGCTCTCCACCGCCGCTCCATTTTAGAGAACAAGTGATGGTTTATTTTGCGAATTGAGGGTGAGACGGTGGGTTGTCACCTATGCGGAGATGAGGATGGCGCGGAGCCGCCGCCAACGGTGGAATCGAGTGATTCCGGAGCAACGCCGGCGGTGACAATATCTGGGGACGATGTTTCCCTCGTTGGAGACATCGTTTGGGAGGATCCCTCGGCGGTAGTTCTAGTATCTATCTTTTGGAGCGGTCGTGGATGGGTTAGTTGTGGTGTGCTAGTGGTGGTCGTTGGTAGTGGTCACGAGTCGTTGTTGTTGAGTTTGAGTGGTGTGGTTGTGTTGATGGAGGATCCCTCGGCGGTAGTTCTAGTATCTACCGTTTGGAGCGGTCGTGGATGGGTTAGTTGTAGTGTGCTAGTGGTGGTGGTCGCTGGTCGTTGTTGTTGAGTTTGAGTGGTATGGTCGTGTTGATGCCCCAATCCAGGTTGCAAGTGTTGAGTTTGAGTGGTATGGTTGTGTTGATGCCCCAATTCAGGTTGCAAGTCGGAGCTCCTTAGGTCGCAAGTCGGAGCTGCTTGGAGCTGAGGTTGCAAGTCGGAGCTGCTTAGGTCGCAAGTCGGAGCTACTTGGCTACAATGGGCACTTTAGCCTTGTTTGCTAGTTCTAGGTGTTTAGCCTTGTTTGCTAGTTCTAGTGTTGTAGTTGCTGTATGGTTTTAGAGCCCGATTTACCTATAAATCGGATCAATTCTCTTCTTCTCATAAATATATGCCGAACCACAAGGTTTAGGGTCTTTCAAAAAAAAAAGAATCAGTACAGGTTTGCAGCATATCGCGCATCACTTCAGAATTCGGAATTCTGATCTCGCAGAGTCGAAGGTTACACTTTTATATCATCTAACGAACAAGAATGAAGGCTTAGGCAGAGTGCAAAGATAATTACACAATCATATAATACCATCCGATTGCATACAACCGAAACATAAGACGCTAACAGAGAAGTTTCAAACCATTAACCATCCACCAACACAGCACTAAGGGCTCCAGACAGCAGCCTCGCCACCTAATAACATCTAACCCGCTCACAGAAACAACCGAAAAAGCTCCTGGGCAGTTCAATGGAAAATACTGCATCAACCAAGCACCAATGGAAACACATGGATAATGGGGGCAGTTTACTGCTGCTTGCACTCTGCTGGTTGATCAGCGTTTCCATGCGGCACCTTCTGTGTTACCTGCAACATACCATGTGTTAGACATGTGCATTGAGTGCTACCAGGAAACTAGGAAAAAACAAGTATCAGGAGACGTCGGTTATGTGTGGAATTTCAGAGCTTGTACCTTTTGTTTGCGGCCCGAGCCCGACTGCTCAAACAATTAGAAAGGAAATGTATTAGCAAGGGACCAAGGCTGAATTTCCATATTTTAACAGATTGCTTTCCTGCTAAAAGCCTACCTTCCTTGCTGGTTTGCTTTCTTCTTCCTCATCCTCCTCATCCTCATCCTCTTCCTCCTCTTCATCTTCATCATCATCCTCGTCCTCATCGTCATCCTCATCATCGTCACCCATGTCCTCAAAATCATCAGCTTGCACAGCCTCACCAGTAAACCAAGAAACAGCATGAGGGATGATCTTATCCCTTATGGTGGTCCTGAAAGCCAGTTTCAGTAATACAAGGAAATGAGCCACAAGACACAATACACAGGAATACCATTAGCAGGTGCAATGGATTCAGGGTGCACTTACCCAATGTCATAATCATGCTCCATTTGACCCTGCAGCTCATCAGCCTACAGAGAAAATTGAATCTAGTTATTACAGAGAATAGAAAGTGTGATAACTCAAAAAAGTTAAACGACACGTACAGTTTCTTCATCAATGTCTTCTTCATCATCAGGGACCTGTGGGGGATTGAAAAAGTTGAAGAAACTCTCACACACTTCAGTTTTAGTAATAGGCTTTGCATTCTTTGAACCTTTCTTCGGTTTCTTTTTTAGAATCTTCTGTGTAAGATTTTTCCCAGGATACCACTCAATTTCAGTTCTGCAGTCAATAATGTGTGTTTAATAAGGCAAGCACACACAGGTCGACAACGATAAAGAACAAAGCGATAGAGCACAAGATGAAAAAAAATACAGAACATCTGAGTACCGACCCAATTGCTTTCTCCAGAATCGGATCATCTTCGTCAACCATGTGGTAGGTCTTTGATAGGATGGAGTTCTTGAAGAACGGATTTGTATCAAAGAAGAACTCCAGCTTGAAACCCTTAGGATCCTCAATTCTAGACCACTTGATATCTTTTATATATTTCAATGCAGGTTCATCACGCTCTTGTATCTAAAAAGCAGAAATCAAGTCAACAATACAGCAGCGTATCTAAAAAACACACAGGAAGAAGGAAGGCACAATATTACCTCCTCAGATAAGACTTCATTAGTTTTCATAGCAGTAAGCCAAAAATCTGGAACTCCTTTAGCTGATAAATGGTGCAAATATAAATCAGATATCCAGAATGGGAACTTATGCAGGAGTTAAAGTTCAGTCTCATACCATCTGATTCTTTTCCCTCTTCAGCATTATCGCTGGTCGGTTCATCACTGACGCCATCTACCTCCACTACTCCATTTACAATTTCATACCTCTGAAAGAACGCAAAATAGATAAGTCCAACAATTTGCGCAAACAAGAACACTCTAGATCTTTTAACAAATTATTGTGAAACAATACAGGCATACAAACATAAAGAAAAACTATACCTTTGTGTACAAAGGTTCATACAGCTTCTGGTACTTAGCTTCAAGTGCAGCTCGTTCTTCAAAAAACTTCGCCTCAATCTCATCATGTTGACCCTGTGTCATTAGTGAGGAAAAATTAGTTAACTGCTTCAGCTAGTACCCTGTAATCCAGTTTATTTGGCTGCCCCCATTAATTGATAAAAAAAAGGCAGATAAAAAGTTATTGCAATGAAAAGCTTGCGACTCATCAAGAAAAATGAAAAATGGGAGATTTATAAACTACATTGCTACTTTGAACAAGCTGTTTCTTCAATTATGTAATAGAACTGTCCTAGCAGTCACCATGAATAAAGATGTGAGATAGGACATCACAGAAGACAATGGATGAATCATCACAAATTCAGTGCAAATACTAATCTAAAGGGAAAATGAAAATATGAAGGGAGTGCAGCTTCCTAGGGAGGACAAGTCTGACTATTTCCATTTCCATTATTTGGTACAGCAACTTGATGGAATCTACAACATCACTTATTCATACATATATTTGACAGATCAAAACACAAGGAAAATATGAATGGCCAAAACTATATGTTAGAGAGGTTTCTTATTCAAGTACACAAATTCTGCCAAGAGAGAACACATCTTATCAAAGAAAACATCATGGTAAATCCAAAAGCAAATAGAATATTTCTATAGCAACAAAAACGAAAGAGTGTGAGATGTATTACAGTCAACAGTAGCCACATACACCAGAGACAATTTGGATCTCTCTTAATTGATTCAAATGAAACATTCCACTAAAGAAATCATTTTCTGAGTTCTATACATGGTCAACAAAAGACAAGACTGATCAATCCAACGAATCAACAAATTGTTGTTGCCCTTCATAGCACAGGGACGACACTCTGATTACTCTCAGCTACAATTATAACTAAGGTAATTGACTAAAAATCAGCTGAGCATGTAAACCATTTCATCAACGCATCCTAAAAAGGCAATGCAAAGGAAATAAGCTAAAACTTAAAAATTATAACACTGCATTCCTAGTGACGTCGTGAAAAAGTTGGTACCAGATTTGTATGAAAATAGAGAAAGGGATTAGGGAACAGTCTCAAATTTACCTGGATTTCTCTCAAAAACTCGACGCGCTTCCTAACGTTGGGCGAGAGTGTCTCTAGCACATCGGCGTGCTGACCTGCCAAGCTCTGCAGCTTGTCCTGAAACCAAATCAGATCACAGATGAAGGGAAGGGGATAAAATACATCGGAATAAACGGGATGGAAATTACATAAACCATCACAACCCAAAAGAATCGAGCGGCAATTACATGCGCCCAATCACCCAAATCGACGTACCTTTAAGGCATTGACGAGGCCGGCGCGGTCCTCGGCGCTGAGAGCTGAAGGCAAACCACAAGAGGACACGGATCGATTAGGGGGTAACCCAAGGGCTAGCGGATGCGATTCGGTGTCGGCGGAGCGGAGGTTACCTGCGGCGGCGGCGGGGAGGGCGGCGTTGAGGTCGGAGAGGTCGATGGTATCCTTCTCGCCGCCCATCGCCGGTTCTTCGGTGAGGCTCTGATCGCGCTCGATTCGGACTTTGCCGCCGCGGCGCCGCCGGAGAGAGGGGCGCGGAGCTGGGCGGCGAGAGGAGAGAAGGGATGCAACTAAAACCCTAGTCTCTCGGGTATAAGAAGGGTGAGAGGCTCCTTAAGGAAGAAGCGCGTGTGTTTTGCATTCAGGCCCTTCGATGTGTCTGAAACTACCAATGTCCCCCTCCACATGGAGAGAGAGAGCATTTGGAAATGCCGTGCCGTGCTTTTGGAGGTTTTTTTTTCAAAAATAAAGAAAATATGTTTAACTCTAGATTTCTCTAAAATTGCTCAAACAAAAGATAAAAGTGTGATTGAATTCTCTAGGGTTCCAGATTTATCTTAAAAGTTCTTTTACTCAACACGATATCTCCCACACAACATGTTTAATTACATTCGAAAAATTATCTAAAGCTATGGCAACCATTAATAATCTATCCATTATATGGACATTCGGCTTTCAAAACCACATTCAAGCTATTTCATTTTGTGAATCTTGAGGAGTTACTATATGCCCTGTCGTTAGGTACACACCTCCTTACATTCCTCATTATTGAATAATACTCTTTAATGTACTAGCTCTATGTTATATGCTTCAGGAAGCACCCAAGCGAGGATGACCTGGGAAGCAAAGTGCATGATTAGATGCTACTTATGATTCACAAGCATCCTAAAAAATTCTTTATATTTTTTTCATGCTACATCTATTAGACGAGATGAGTTTTAATGTGCTATAAGAATTACTAGAAACTAAAATATATAAAAAAATCTACTCTGCGCCATCATAATTTTTGCCACATGACAAAATTGCGAATAGTTTTAAGAATGTTGAGTGTTTGGTCCACATTGTCATGTGGATCACAAATCTTGGGGTTTATATCATGTTGGTCAAAATGTTTACTCTAGATTGGCTCAATTTTGTCTTTGGAGAGTTGAATTTTAGACCCGAATGGTGGCATAAATGCAATAGAAATATTTTCATGAGATAGATGCTCAAATTTAATGGTTCTAGGTGACACATATGAATATATAACCCGGAATACCTTAAATATATGCAAATTACTAATTAGCCCTTCTCCAAATCCCTTCCTCTTCCCCTGTTACGCTATGGTGGAACCATTCAACGCCTCTGTCTGAAGGTCTCTTACATCAGCCCACTGCCACCGCCAGCCGAGCGCTGCTATCCGCCCGCCGCGGCCGAACGTGCCTGCAGGTTTCCTCTCCTCCCGCTGGTGAGTATCCCCTTCCTTCCTTGCTGGGATGTCCTGCTTCTGCTCGTTCTATTATGCGGGATCAGCTACGCTCTTAAACCCAAATCTCATTTCCTGGTTCGATTCTTCAGGCATAGTGCTGATTAGGATTTCAGCCGAAATCCAATTCCCAACTTTAGCCCACGCTGCCCAATTTGGCCCCACCGAGGAATCCAATTTGCCCCTAGGCGTAGTGCTAGCTTGGATCTCGAAGTGGAATATGTTTTACCTGTAGTGTTTGCTCGGGTTTGAGTTTTGGGCCTTGGGTTAGGTTTGGCTGCAATAGTCATGAGGCAAACATGCTCATGTACTTGTTTCTTAAATCAGTTGAAACTAGTTTGGCTGTTCAAGTGAAGCTGATTGGTGCCCTGAGGCAGATCATCTTGCACTTTTGTACCCAGAGCCAGAACTGTGTTGTCTCATATTGGTCATTTGGTGGATATGGTTAGGTTGTCTTACCCTGGTCATCTAGAAACAAAACGTTGGGGGAACCTGTGAGCGCTAAGTTGGTTGGCAGCAGTGATGGACGTAGGATTATACAAATAGGTATACATATATTCTTAATTTTATTTTTAAATATATATTATGCTATTATATGATTGTTAAGTAAGTGTAGATTTTATTTTCACGTGATTATATGATTATACAAGCCGCTAGTCTTCTCGTCTCTCTCATCAGCGGCGGTGGTGTCCCCTCCCCTCCTCTCCTCCTCTCAAGATCCGGCGTGCCGGCGTGCCAGCGCCTCCACCCGTATGACGATGACGGTCTGACGCGTGATGAACTGGGCGGGGCCTTCGTCGGCACGAGTTCCCCTCAGCCGGACGACCCTACCAGCTCACGGTCCCACCAACTGGCAGGAAGCCGGCGATGGAGCAGCAATGCCTTCTGCTTTGACGGGCAACACGCCCACACAGCAACAAGGCTCGCTCCGTCGGCTCGCTCCGTCGGCATCGCGACCCATCTCCTCCTTTCGCTCCCCCAGCGCCTGCCGCTCTCCACGCGGTTGGCCCGTGCGCCGCCGTCCACGCTCCCCAACCTAGCTGCAACTCGAGTCCGGCTGGTGTGGCAGCACCCTCCCTTCCACGACTTCTGTTCTTTCTCTCGGCCTCAGTCTTCCTTTCCTAGCGGCGACGACAGGGCGAGTTGCGCTGCCCGTTGTTCGTCGAGCGACGAGCGCTTCGTCGGCGACAAACATCCGACGGGGGTATGCCTGCCTATTCCCCTCCTTTCCCATCCTGCTGCGCGAAATCAAACATCCAAACCCCTGACACATGGTATTTGTATTCGGATCTGACCATGATTTTACCTACTAAATTTGATCTTTTTGCAACAGTTATTGGGTGTACATGTGTACACGCATGTTCTATACTGGTTCCGTCCTGGTTGGCAAGTAGTCCTGAGTAAAACAAACTATGAAGAATGTAAGCCTTGCAATTCTTGGCCAGTTACCTAGGTTTGATGTACTGTATTTATAAATCAGCATGAATGCTTGATGCATTGCAAACTTGTGGCTTTATGCTCACCAGGTCTTACCACTAAGGCCGCTCATCAGGTCTTACCACTAAGGCCTTGTTTGTTTCCGGCTTATATAATCCACTTATGGATGGAAACAAGTCAAAATCCCATCCAAGCACTTTGATTATTTCTTGTTGAGTACACCGCCGGTTCTCGAACATGGTTGAAGGTGTCATCCTGGTACTTAAATTTTCAAAATGTACATTCAAATTCTTAAAAAACTTGCTAATCGCATCGCGTGAAGTTTAAATCATCACTTTAAGTCATAAAGTGGAAGTGTTTCAACTTACGTGGAACTTACACGTGTTTCAAATTTTATTTTTTAATTTTTCTGATCAACTCTTATATTTTCTATTTTTTCCTAACATTTTATTTTTATTTATGCTGAATATTTTCTTTTCCAATATTTCTTCCAAATTTTTCCGTTTTTATTTTCTGTTTTCTACAAATTTGGTCATATGAGTTTTTTTACAAATTTTTTATACAGATTTTTTATATTTAAATATATTTGTACAAATAATTTTTGGTATTTATTTCTATATGTATATAATTTTTCATTTAAATAAATTATATAATTTTTGATTTAGCTTGGATCTCGCGTGATGTGATTAACAAATTTAAGAACTTTTATTACCGAATGACACCCCGATAGAAGTTCAACGACCGATTATGTATTTTACTCATTTCTAGCATATTTGAAGCGAGCCCGTTTTTCCTCGCTTGCCCTCTCCTCCCTCTCGACCCCGACCCTGCCCATCTTCGTGCGCCGCCCTGTCTCTCGCCGCCGACGCCGCCTCCTGCCCTCTCCCTGCGCCGCCGCCACTGCTCCGGCCCTCCTCTCCCTGACCTCGACCTCCTCCTCTCCGCGCGCCGCCTGCCTGTCTCGCCGCCGACGCCTCCTCCTGCCCTGTCCCTGCGCGCTCCGGCCCTCCTCTCCCTGCGCCGCCGCCACTGCTCCGCCCTTGCCCTCTCCCTGCGTCGCCACTGCTCCGCAGCCGACGCCGCCCCTGCCCCCTTCCGCCGCCGCCGCCGCCGCACCTCCCTCCCGCCGTCGCCCCTGCTCTCCCCCGCCTGCCTCCAGATCCGCCGTGACCTTCACTCCCGTGACGTCGCCGGCCTCCGGATCCGCGCCATCCTGCCCTCCCCCTGCCTCCTGAGCCGCGCCGGCGCCCCTGCAGTTCACCTGACGCCGGCTACCTCTCCTTGCTGTGCGCCTGGCTCCCCTTTTGGCAGCTGTAAGTGGATGATTGTGTAGTTTTGATGCTATTAGTACCTTGTAGTGGATGTTTGTGTAGTAGATTATTTGCCATTTTATGTTTAGCTACTAGATGATTGTGTAGTGTATCTCTTGGTATATTTGTGACCTTAACTTACATTTGATATTATTGTAATATAATTATGTAGTCAAGATACTAAAAAAACCTAAGAATTTTTGACTTCTGCTCGTATTAAGTGAAAAAATGAGATGTCATCAGCCTCAGGGGTACTTCAGACATTTTACCACTCAACTTAGAGAATCGACTCAGAATAATCAGGATTGCCAAACACCCAGCTTATCTAGACAGCCAATTCTGTAGACAGCTGGCTTATTTCAGAATCTTGAGTCTCAGAAAAGCGAGGTCCATATAAGCGGAAACAAACATGGCCTAAGTTTTCTCCATCTTCTTGTATGTTAGGTGCCCCAATGTATTTCGCATTACACTGCTCTATCTCAGTTTACTTACTGTAGAACAGAAACGCCATCTTTAGCATTCACTGTTTTTCCCTTTCTTAAGCAGTACCCTGGCTAGCCCGTATCTCGTCATCTATTGCTTCAGCTGGCCACAAACATGATAAGAAAGTAACTGCTTCCTGCTAAAAAACACAATTTCATTAGAGTCGAGAAATGACGGGATTAGCTAAAAGGGAACACCATGCCAGTGAAAAAACTGTAGGTTGTACGATCATTACTATTCTTTTACCTGTAAGTTATCACTGAGCTGAGGGGAAAAAATGTTTACAATTTACTAACATTGAATGCGTTCTGAGAAGTGTGATGCTTGCATTAAACTTGTTCTGAAACTGCTGATGTATGCTTAAATTGCTTCAGGAATATACCATGGAGGTCAGACCGATGGTAGCTCTACGTGCTGCTCTAGTTGGTGGGATAGCAGCATTTGCGAAGATTGGTGGGGCGATGAAAGCTGCAGGAGGTGTCAAAATTGGTGCAGCTGCTGCGGCTGTGACAGCGGCAGCATCAGCTGCCATATCCGGAAAAGACACAAGCAAAGACACTTCGAAGGCAGAAACAAAATGATATAAATCATGGATTTGTGGAGAAGTATGAAATTGCTTCTCCAGAGGTCTAGAAGTGAAAGGATGGCCGCAGCCAATAAACTACAGGAGCAGTTTTTCATGCTCCATGTTTTTTTCAATCTTGGGAATAAGAATGACAGTGTTGAGTTTTCCCCAAATTATGGTACCCCCCATGCAATAGTTTTGTTTGCTCAATGTCATGAGCTACCTGTTACTCACACTGTATGCCTAACCTGATTTCTGCTGCCATATTGTGAGGGCAATGCATCGACTATGATCTGTTTGCACTATGCAGGTGGATCCTGAAGCTCTTTTGCAGTTTCCAAGTGTAAGATCCTAGTTATTTACATCAGGAATCCAGATCCCAGGATATGTACAACTGAAGTATCTCCAATTGTAGATTGTAGAATATTGTTAATGTAACTCTGCCTCTGGCTGTATCTCTTGTTTACTGGGCATGGCCCTTTTTTAATGGATGAGACAGTGCTGTTCAAATATCAAATGCAGAGTTGCAGACAACACAAAGCTGTAGCGATGCTTGGCAGACTGCCAGTAAAATGCAGAGCAATGGCTCCAACTCTTCTCCTTGAGACTTGCTCGCAGAATTTTACTGGGCCGACTCATGGGCCTCAATCCAGGTTGCCGATTTGTTTCAGCCCATTAACCAATTTCAGTCGCACACAGCACCGCTGCACGCTGGATTCCCTTTTCCGTTCTCGCGGCGGCCACCGTTCCCTCCCGCCGCTCCGCTTCCCGAAAATGGCTCCCCTCGAAGACCTCACCCGGGTGCTGGCCGAGCTCGCCGCGCGCCTCTCCCGGCCTCCCGCCGGCGGCGGCAATGCCTCCTACGGGGACGCCCTTTCGGCCTCCATCTCCTCCCTCGCCGCCACCCTCAACCCCAGCGGCGGCAGGGGCGGCGCCTCATCCGGAACCAGGGTTCTGGACGCCGCGCTCTCCCTCATGTGCTTCGACCCGCTAGAGGCAAGGCGACACCCTCGTCGTGTTCCCAGCTCGATTGTTCCCGCTGTTCATTTTAGCTAAACCCTCGTGCTGATGGAAGTGTGTGTGTGTGGGTACAGGTGAACAGGGCTCGCGTCGACTGCCTGGTCCGCACCCTCGTCTCCGCGCTCTCCGCGTCAGTCTCGTGCGGCGTGGTCCGGCCCGATGGGGGCGCTGGTGAGGAGATGCTCTGTGTTGGGAGCTCCGTCTCGCCAGGGGATTGCCGCGAGCTGCTCCGGTCGTGTGCAGCCCTTGTGCAGAAATTGGGGGATTCTGATGGTGAGGTTTTTTTTTACCAGGTTCTCGTCCGATGCGTTGCAATTAGGCTTGTTTGGTGTTACAGGAAATGCCCATCAATGTCGTGGTCACCAAACGACTAAAAGATAATGCGACATTCTTAGTGTTTATTGTGAGCAATTTTGCAGTTGAGATTTGAGAGATTAGCTTGTAAATGCTACGTTATCCCCTGTAGGTTGATTGTCTGTCTTATCTTAATCTGTCTTATCTTAATGTTGTCACTTATTACTTCTTTACTGCAGCTGGAAGGCATTCTTATGATCTGTTGTATGCTGTTGTGAAAATGGCGGTGTTGTCCCCTCACTACCAGAGTCTTTTCCCATTACCATATTATAAGGAAGAGGGAGAATGCGAATATGATGTTGGAAACGTTGCTGCGGAGTTAATAAACCATCCTTCCAATCATGCCCCTCCTACTGGTAACTCAATCCCACTGAGGTATGCCTGCATACTAGCAGCTATTACTTGTGGATCATCGTGTGCCACTGGTGAAAGATGTGTTGGTGTTGTACTTTCCTGTGCTGTATTATACGTACATTATTCCTTTGCTGCAAGTGTGTAGTAGGAATAAGAAAATATTTCCTCTGATTCCAAATGTAAGTCATTTAGGACATTGGCATGGTGTCCAATGTGTGACTATTGCTTTCCATGAAAATATGTTATTTCAGATAAAAAGAATTATAAATTGTGAATGTATTTGTAATGAGGGGCAATTTTATATATTGATGGTTAGAATTTTAAAAGTTTGACCAACCCCAGATCCTAAAACGACTTACATTTGGAATCCAAGGGAGTACTTTGTAAAATCCGCTCTTGAAAGCTTGGAGTTAAGTTTTTTGCTTACCGGATAATACTTCTGTGGTGTTGTTCGCCAGGATACCTCTCTACTTCTTTTTTATCTGTAGTACACTGACAGGCAATACCATCTTAATTATGCTTATGTGCATCTTGCTGCTGCTGCTGCTGCATGGACTTCAGAAAATCTTCTTTGCATTTCTTTACATAGTATACTGATTTAGTCACATATTTTGTATTTTTGTTTGTGGTAGGTTATTTTTATGGCATCTTGATCCATCAATTATTAAGGATGATCTGTCAGCGATGCTCCAGGAGGTAACTAGAAGGCCCTTACTTTGCATCAGAAAGGAATTACATAATCGGATGGAGTGGCGTATCATCATAATTTGCCTGGTTTGCTCCCCAACAATGTTTATGGAGATGGGATCATTATTGCACTTCTGGTTTCTAGCAACGTAAGTTCATACCCCAAACATTTGTATGCAATGCTCCATATTCTCATTAACACTAAGTTTGATGTGTCTCAGTCCATTGGCTTCTACAAGCACTTTATTTTTACAAATAATAAAACTGCTGAGCAGTAGATGACTGCTGGTAAACTCTGGCTCGCCACAATGTCCACCAAACAGATATCTAAGAAACCCTGGCATGACTAAGCTTAGGCGTGACAAAGTTAGGCAGTGGACCAAAACCAAACAGGTCGTGAGTTAAAATTTATCTCAGTAAATTGGTTTGGAACAGATGTCATGGTAAACCCTACTGAAATATCTCTTGCAGAGGTTGATCCCAAATTAATTTTAACCTTACACATTTGAAAGAAATAAAATTGATTGATATTTAATAATTTCTGTAGTATTGCTTCCTTTATGTCTAAATGATATTTTACCGATAACACTGTTATGGATGTTACATTTACACAGCTCTGTATACTTTCTGGATCAATTATACTATGGGCTCTTTGTTTAAGGGCCGGTTCTTGTAAAATCTATTTACTCATCCTTTATTTGTGCAGGGGTTTGGGTTCCGTATTAGAACTTCACAGTGCATTGGTATCTTCAGCATTAGACATTCTTCTCAAGCCAATGTCATGGGGAATATCCATAGAATTGGGACAGAAGTTCCCCTTTTCACATGCTTACTTCCCAAGCCAACATAGTGACTTGCTTGCGATACTAACTGGACCCTTATCATGTAAAGCCTTTTTGGACCTAGTTTCTTGTATCAATGCGTTGGTTCATTTGGATAACACAAGAAGCAGGTGCTCTTCCCCAAAAAACTCACAACTACAACCTGTAAAGGGATCGGTAAAATATAATTCTGCTTGGTATGTGTTTTTAAATACACAAGAAAGCTAGATGTTTTGGATTTTGTCTGACAGAAGTTAACTGCACCTGCTGCAACTGTATCTCTGCAGGTACATGATTATAAATTTCCCTTTCTGGTTCAATTTTGCAAGTGCTTTACTTTTCCACCGAGAAGGCTCACAAGATTATTTATCAGAAACATTATCCAAAGAGACACTTGCTGATTCTTTAAGTGATGTCAGTCTTGCTCAGAAGGCAGCCTTTTACCTTTCTTGGGTCCTATGCCCTTCTAATGATGATCAGTGCCAGATGCTAGCTAACAATATTTTGGAAATATCACATTCTTGGGCTAGGAACAACAAAAAGCACCCAAATATTACTGTAAATCATAGGAGGAAATTGCGAATACCCACAGCCATGGACTCAGAGAAACTCCATGTGCCAACCAACGCTGTAAGCACCCTGATTAAGGAATTTGATGATCGCTGTGTCAAATTTTGTAGCACAACTGCCTTTCCTCAAGTGCAAGCTGAAAAACTATCAGACTTCCATCCCTCATGCCATAATCTATTGCATCTGTTGATTCCGTTAGGAGTATTGCTTGTATCGTCTAGTTGTGTTAATGAGCAGAATTGCAACATGCTTCTGCACTACGCAAGCACTGGGCAGGTTCTGAAGTCAACTGAAGTGGAGACGAAAACAAAAGATCATGCTAGTAATGATGGTTTCTCGAGCAGCTGCAGTGGTACTGCTCAAAGATGGGCTTTGAGTGGTGCACATCTCATCTTTGGCTGGCTTGGTGCTGTTGAGGATATGTCCTCACTGATATTTGATTGTGAAGATAGATATCAGCATTTTGTTAATCAACTCAAAACCAAGACAGGCCCATACCTGCTCAAGTGTGTAACATTATTAGTTGAGATGCTGGATGATGCAGATCAAGATAGAGATTTTGCAATCGATCTTCATAATAGGTTGTTAAACTGGGATAAGAATGGGCAGGGCTGTGAGATATTTGGCGATGTTATCCTCAAAATGAATAAAAGGTTTAAAGTTACTTTGTAGCAGTGACCATGGATTTTTTGCATCTATTGAATATTTGAATGGGTCTAAATTGGTTGTCAATCTCCATTCTGATGGTAATGGTAATATGGTTGAAGGAAGCACAATACTCTGAACTGTTGAGTTGCACCGGATCCATTGCAGCTAATGATCATTTCCTTCCAGAATGGTAAGTCCTGTCCATCAAAAGAGTGCCATAAATCCTGAATTCCTGATCAGTTCAAGATAATGTAATTTAATAGTATATGCCAGTTATAGATAATTTAAAGTAATACCTGTAACACATACAAATATTGAAATATGTCATGGACAAGTAAGTGGTGAAATCAACTTTTCTCTTGGATATGTAGCTGCTGGCTCCAATCTGGAACTTTCCACTGTAATTTACCGTCAAGCTTGTACACTGCACCTTGTCGGCTATCTTTCTGATTACAATATCAAAGGATCGCTCTTACTTGGCCAACTTCTCTTGACATGCTTACTACAAATGGTACTTCTTGTTGCAATGTGGAAGCTTTGACCTGCTTTTACATGAACCAGGGTATCAAACTGTTTTTGAGGAACAAGTTATTTTACCTATTTTCTCTCTGAGCTATAGCTTATTTTCCATACCTGCATACATGCTTCAAAGTGACATCTAACGTCACACAGAGAGGACATAAGCCAAAATATCCTGGAGGACTCTTAATGTATTTGAGTCAAACATAACAGCGGAGACAAATTTGAGTTGATGCAGTTTTTTTAGTTGTGCCTTGCCAGACTGGAGAAATAGTTCTGGCAAGTTATGAGTTCCATGTCTTCACTACATCTTCGACTTTGCTATCCTGAAGTTGCATATGGTAGCTTAGAACTTTATGTTAAAGAACTTGAATTTTGTGCAGTTGCGGGTTAATGTCATTTAATGTGGACCTGATGCCTCTTTTTTTCTTCTCTGCCATGATCCCAGTAACTGTTGACATCTCCACAGATGCTGCACGGTGGTCTGAGTCATTGATTATGTGTCGGTCGGCCTCAACTGACAAGCAATTTAATAATTAAGCACTTGCTCAGTGTCATGAATGCTAGCTATTCTTTATAGTTAAGGTTTATCACGTGCTAAACTGCTAATTTTATTTTATGTGCTAGCATTCTCCACTTCTGATGAGTTGGTTTCTATTTTCACGGTTTCAGATTCACATGGCTTACTGCTACTTCAGAGTTCAGACGCCCTTTTACTGCAAAGTTGACTGGTCCCTGTTAAGAGGAAACATCAAGTAGGCGCATGATTGAGCTTCCATTCAATGCGTATTTCAGTCTACCAGGTTTTCATTTCTTCTGGCTGCACTCGGTGATACATCTTTGTGTTAAGAAATCTTTAACTGCTCTCCAGGAACAATGGAACCTGCTTGACATGTGAACTGAAGTATGGGCGGCATAATGTCTTCAGGTGCAGCATTCATTGCTCTGGTACGGGTTCTGGGAGAATTGTCAATTCTGCAACAGGGATGGTCTGCAGGTAACATGATCTTTTCCTTCCTGAGTTAATGCAAGCGAATGAATTGTGTTTCCTTGGGTCATGAGCGTTCATTTGACTGCTGGATTTGATATACACATGTACTTGTGTAGGCTGTTGCACTTACGGCACGTTCGTTTCTTAGGGTCTAAAGTTTAGACCTGTCACATCAAAGAGAATCTTATCATTTAGAAGTATTAAATAAAGTCTAATTACAAAACTAATTGCAGAACCCCAGGGCTAATTCGCGAGACGAATCTAATGAGGTATATTGGTCCATGATTAGCGGAAGATTACTGTAGCATCACTGTGGCAAATTATGGATTAATTAGGCTCATTAAATTTGTCTCGCGAATTAGATGGCGCACCCATCTGTGCAAAAAGTTTTATAAACAGATTTTATTTAATACAATTTGTCTCGCGAATTAGATGGCGCACCCATCTAAAACTTTTTGCACAGATGGGTGCGCCATCTAATTCGCGAGACAAATTTAATGAGCCTAATTAATCCATAATTTGCCACAGTGATGCTACAGTAATCTTCCGCTAATCATGGACCAATATACCTTATTAGATTCGTCTCGCGAATTAGCCCTGGGGTTCTGCAATTAGTTTTGTAATTAGACTTTATTTAATACTTCTAAATGACAAGATTCTTTTTGATGTGACCCCTCTAAACTTTAGACCCCAGAAAACGAACACACCCTTAGTCAGTTTATGGCTTGTTGGTAATAGTTTGTCGTTGGCTGCTGGTGTTGTTTGGCTCTTATACAAACTCAACTTCAAAGTGCAAGCAAACGAAAATACATATGTTATTAGTAAATATAGTATGCTATTGGATGAGAAGTTTCAGTCTATTTGCTGTTAGTTTCTTGCATACCTAAAATGTCATGGTCATATAATATATAAGTATTAATGCCCCCATAACATTGCTAGGAAGATAGAGCTCCTGCATTTGTGAGCTACTCCCTCCATTTGAAATTACAAATGCTTATTTTGTTTCGTTAGGACAATCCTTTGTGATTATGGTTTCGTGTTGCATTAATGAAATACTAATTGAGTAATTATTAGTTAAATCATCATCCTAACGAAATGGAATAGGTATTTTATATAGAAAAGGAAAATGGAGGGAGTACAATCATGATCACGAGGCCACGCCTCAATACTTTTTTATAACACATATACAAATTTATATATAGGAAAACACGTTGTATAACAATATTACTAAAGTGGTCGGACCGGCCGTGCAACCGCACAGGCTATTTAACAGTATACTGTAGTTTTCTCGGACGGAACAGGAAACCGATAAGCAGCAACACATGCATGCATGGTTATGGCCTACTGCCTTGTCGCTGCAGCACCTGCAGCTGCTGTGTAGTGCTCTAGTTTATTCACGCCATTACTAGGTGACCAGCTCGATGCCGGCTTCGACCATGGACTCCGCCATGAAGACGTTGGCCGCCTCCGACGGGTGGACGCCGTCGAAGAAGACGTAGCTGCTGGCGTTCCGGCACGTGCCGGCCGTCGTCGGGTTGCAGAGGTACACCCTCGTCTTCGCCGTCCCCGTCCGGCAGCACGTCCCCCTCGCGTCGGCGAAGCCTAAGAATAAGGTCCAACCACGCAATCGTATATGGTTATCAAGTTCCAGCACGCGTGGGAATCTTCACATCGTAATTTTTCTTTTTGTTTTCTATGAATCCAGCACGAGTACCTTGCTCCACCGGCGCTTCGGCAAGCTTCCGGAGGGGCGTGTAGATGTCGAAGACGGCGATCTTGAGGTCAGCGTGCCGCCCCTTGAGCGCCTCGACGGTGGCGTTCAGCTTCCCGTTGAAGGTCTCGGCGTCGCGGTTGAGCCTGGCCACGCACGCGCCGCGGCCCTCGCCGTACAGCCTGATGGACGCCGGGAAGCACCCCAGCGGCGGCATGGACGTGACGCCAATCCGCCGCGCCCCCAGCTTATACAACTTCTCGGCGAAGCCGGAGAAGATGCTGACGAGGAGGTCGCAGTACCGGCCGACGTCGTAGCGGCGGGACAGGGAGGCGTTGTGGTAGTAGTTCTGGAGGAAGTCGCCGGTGCCCGTGCTGACGACGTACAGCGCGCCTGTGAGGATGGAGCGCGCCGTGGCGCGCCCGGCCACCGCAGCCAGCTTGGACTGGTACTCCTTGTAGTACTCGAGCTGCTGGGTCAGCGTGATCGCGTCCTGCACGTGTGCTCAAGTAGTAGCACAAGTACTTGCTGCTGTCAGTTGTCACAGTCCCATCGTGCAAAATCTTGTGCTGCTAAAAATGGTTGCTGTACGGACCCAAAGCCTTTTAGTCTATATGTAGCAACATGCTGACATGGAGAGCTGAGCTTATGGTACTTACATACATGGCCGCCGTGTCGTCGTGGTAGCTGGACGCCGCCGAGGCGAAGTTGGCGCCGATGAGCAGGTTCTTCCCCGACGCCTGCGGGCTGAGGTACGGCGGCGCGTAGCTCTCGAAACCCAGCGTGTCAGCTGCAACCACACGCGCGCGGTCATCGTCAGGCGTTCGTCACGGCCGCCGGCCGGAGCATCCATGTGTGTATGTGTGTGGCAGCGCATCGCAAACCAACCGGTGATGTCGGTGACGATCTTGCCGTCGGAGAACCGGCCGGTGGGCTGGTGGCGCGCGAAGCTCTGCCCGTACGGCGCGTAGTCGGCCTTGAACACCGCGCGGGGGAGGTAGTTGTTGTTGCCGACGTCGACGGTCGAGTCGCCGAAGGAGATGACCGCCGGCACGAGCGGCTGCGCCTGGGCGCCGCCGCCGCCGCCCATCGCCGATGCCGCGAGCAGGAACAGGGCCAGCGGCGCTGCCGTGGACGCCATGCTACTAGCTCTTCTGGCTCGTCTGCACTGCATCCGTGGCTGACATACTGGCCTGTCAAGATACTTATAATATGCGAGTTAGCATAGTACTACATGGTACGACGCGTCCACGTCGATGTAGCTCGCGGTTGGGCGTGGAATTGAAGGCGTCGTCCAAGCTGTACCGACGGGAGCCCTGATTATGCACGTCTTTTTATACCGTTAATGCATCTGTTCCTAGTACTGTAGGCTATGAAATGAAGTTCGTAATGCCATTTCTTTGTGACAGCAGCTGTTATCTGCCAACTGATGACATGATTATTTTGAAATGTAGCACGCGCACCCCTAAAAACACACTCATGGAAACCCTACTTATTTTTTTTTGAAAGAAATGTAGAGCCCACTTATACCAGCTGATCTTGAGATTATCAAAATCGCATACGTCTTGCGGTTGATAGGCATGTCGCCTGCTACTTAAGAAAAAATAGCTATAAGTGTGAGCACATAATTGAAAAACTATCTATAATGGACAGGTTACTCAAACAAAAGGGAAAAAGAAATCTGACCGACGGAGCTACCTGATGGCACGAACTGAAAGCGCGAGGCTTATGATTAACGGTTGGTGATAGTGATACCCTCGACAGATAGTACCTGCAGTTATTTGGAGCCATCGACCTCTGTTTGTTGATAGAAAGGTTTGGGTTCAAGAGCATCTCCAGCGATGGTTTTCAAAACAGACTCTCTTCTACCTTTTTAGCAAGGGCTCCTTCTATTTCTTAAAGGCTAGCTTTTAACTTTAACTCTAGCAATAGTCTCTAAATCTCACCATCTTCTTTTAATATAAAGGGTGGGACCTATTTATCAGTGGATAGGGGGCTCCCTGGACACTCTCTAAGAATAGAGGGTGGAGGAAGAGATTTATAGACCTTTCCAAAATGGAGGCTTTAGTAGAGAGTCTACTGGAGTATTTTTTATTCCACCCTCCAAATTTAAGATGATGACTTATTTAGAGGCTTATTTAGAGGGTTTGCTGGAGTCGCTCTAAGGAGGAATAGTCACAAGCGCAGATGTTGATGTCGCAAATCACAAATGTTTTCAGAGGATGACAACAATTTAGAAAGATCCTATGTAAAGGTCACTCACTCACTGCCTTAGTGATTTAATATGGCAAAATAGGCATATTCATACCTCAAATATTGTCCGAGGGTCAAGTTGGTTCCTCAACCCTTAGCTTTTAATTTGATCAATTTAGTCCTCCAACTTCTAGTTTCGGATCAATCTCGTCCCTTTCCCTAGTTGGTTGTCCATATTAGCAGGCCACATCATTCTAGACATATTTTTCGCTGACTCATCACTAGCAAATGTCATATATAAATTTCATATATGTCTCCTCCACCTATTACAAGATCACTCAAATTCCATCCACTTTATTCCCTCTCATCTTGCAATCAGCCTAACATTGAGTAAATTGGAGAGCAAACCATATTTTCAGAGAAAATAAAGGATCAGTGGTGGCCTCAACAATAGATGTAGGAGAGAGAGGATGCAAACAAAAACAAAAGGTATATAGAATATTTTGGTATTGATATTTTCACGCAAAACACTCCTGATGTGGCATGCCAACGTGGACGGCCACCTAGGATGAGGTACACGATTAACCCGAAGACAAAAGCTTGAGGATTAAATTGGTCCAATTTAAAGTTGAGGAACGAATCTGACACTCAGGTGATAGTTGAGGGACGAAAATAGCCATTTAATATCTTCCTCATCTTGCGCTTGTTCATACGTTGTCTATCCAACAATCTCAGCAAATTGCTTGATGCCCAGCCCAAAACAACAATTGCATACAAGTGCCTATCGGGAGAATGGCGCTAGGACTGCCGTGGATGGCCGTGCGCTCGCGCCAGCTCGGAGATGGGCGGAGCCGGCGTCTACGGCGCCCTTGCCGCAGTCCAGCAGACTCCAGACGACGAGATCGAGCGATCTATGGGCCGCGTCGTGCCGTCTCACATGTTCGCGGGAGTCTTCATGAATGGAAGGGCTTTTGAGTGTAGTGGCCCGTCGCAGCGTGCAATGGGCCTATACGCCCTCGCGCAAGCTAGCAGTGGCCCGTGCCAGCGAACGGCGTTTCCGCCATGGATGGAGACGTCCCTAGTGAAGATATACTTTGTGGTATATAACACTTGTCAGAATCAGACGATATATACCACCAGAAAAGGATCAGATTAAAACTCAATAGCCACCTATTCTGGTTAGTGATCTCACCGTAGCACCGGGAAATAGATCATAGCATCATGCATATAGAAATGTAGGAGGAGAACCACAAAATTCGGTTACAGCAACCATGATGATATGAAAGTTGAAAGGAGAGAATGCAAGCATTCAGGTCAAACAAATGGCTGTAACTCCATCGTCGACGAGCTTATTACATGAAGAAGAGAAGCATTGCGAAAAAAAGGGATAAATCTGAACTTAATATAGAGCTAACTGAACTTGCTTGTTGAAATTTGTTCTGAATGGACAATAAAATACTAAAATAACTTAAGACTTTTGCTAAATATCTGTCAACAGATTTTCTTCCAAAAATCTGTCGAATTCTGGTTCGTTTTGTTAACGGGTGCCGCCGCCATCGTCCGAATCCACAAATCTGGTGAATATTTTGAAAACCGCGCGCTTTGTATTCCCGCAGTCTCCTTGTTTTTTCCCCAATGATATTTTGGCCCTGTTCGTTTCCTACCCTCTAAACTTTAGACCCATCACATCAAAGAGAATCTTGCTATTTAGAAGTATTAAATAAAATCTGTTTATAAAACTTTTTGCACAGCTGGGTGCTAATTCGCGAGACAAATTTAATGAGCCTAATTAATCCATAATCTGGCACAGTGATGCTACAGTAATCATCCACTAATCATGGACTAATATACCTCATTAGATTCGTCTCGCGAATTAGCACTGGGATTCTGCAATTAGTTTTGTAATTAGACTTTATTTAATACTTCTAAATGACAAGATTCTCTTTAATGTGACCCCTCTAAAATTTAGACCCCAGGAAACGAACACCCACTTTATCTCTTTCTCCAATCCTCCGGAGCCATCCCCTTCCTCCTCCTACCTCAATCAACTGAAAGGAGCAGCTGCTTGTGTCGCCGGCAACGACGCAGCCATCTTTGGGAAGCGAAGGAACGGCAGCGCGCGTCTCTCCGGCTTCCCCTCCACCCCCGGTACCAGCCCCTCGCCCTCCCCTGCCCAGTGCCCACTTTCGCGGCAGCGCGCTCCCTTTCCACTCCCCTTTTTTCCAAGGAGCATCCGAGGATTTGTTTTCACTGATTCGTGTTACCATTTCCACTGCTTTGATTTGTGTGATCTGTTCTTTTTTTTATGAATCCAGGCTGCTCGTGGTCGCTGTTCGTCCTCCCCTCTCCGTCTGCCCTCTCTATCCGCCCTCTCTATCTGCATGTTCATTCTCTGTGATTTTATTAGATTTCCATTTGATTTTTGGTGCGAGCCATAGAACTAGTTGGTACTTGATCTATTCGATTCTTCGTGCGATTTGATGTTTCATTGTGTTTGTGTGTTGTTTGGCGCAGGTGTCATATTTGGAGACAGTGCTTGAGTAGAAATAGCGGCTGGGACAGGGTCCTGCAGTGCTCGCTGCAGGGGCGTGCCCTCTGGTACTGCTTCTCCAAGTTTCTTCAACCCAATTACCAATGTAAGTAGCTTCTGAATATTTCTGAACGTGCCCCTTAAGTATTCAGATGTGACTATGCTCTCGGACTATGATGTGCAAGCTCTGAATGTTTCTACAGGATCTCGTATCTTGATCCTGTATCTATTTGTTTGATGGTTGCTACTAAATGTTCATTCATCTCAGCTTATTACCTGTTCATAATTAAGATTTTTAACGAACTGTTCACTTTAGATATGGTAACACTTCTTTTTTTTTCCCCGATCTATATTCTGATGTTCTTCTTCAGTATAAACTCTCATGTTTGAGCTACGAAAAACAAACATATTTTTGCTACTGTACCTCTGAATCTCTTTTGTATGTGTGATAGCATGTCAATTCTTATGGTGCCCCCACCCCCCACCAAAGTGATTCTGCTTTGCAATATGAATATGTTTGCATCAAGTGATAGTTTATATTTTTAGATCATCATAGATCATCAGGTTCTTTTTTGTGTTGTATGCAGGCTTTTCGTGGTCACCATTCACCCTATCTGCTCCAACTGCCCTCCCCATCTGCAGCTCGTGTTTGCCGATCAGATGCTCTAAAAAAACTTTGAAAGTATATAGCTTCTTACTTTATCTTAAGTAATATTATGTGCTTTCGGTGCCTTCTGCCGCAAGTTTTGATTTGTTTTTTGTGATAGGTTATTCTAAAAGAATCTCTTAATGTATGTAGATTTTGACTTAGATCTCAAATAATTTTTACAATCCTTTTTGTTACTATATCCATGCGTCTACTTTGAGTCTCTCCTCTCCTCTTCTCTAACTGAGCTCAATTTGTCTCACAGCCCCGTCAAGGATCCCCTTGACTGCAACTAGACTTCAATTAACCAAGCGTGCCCCTGCAATTCCGCTCCCAAGTCAGATTTCAACATTTTGTTGGTTTTTATTTCTGCAGCTTGCTGTTTTGTTCCTTCCATGCAGCTTCGAGTGTGTCACAACTCTGAGATCATATTTTTGTCCTAGCCAACTGCAGAAGCTGCGCGCAGCAGGCGCAACAACAACTTCATTGTGTCTGTTAATTTGCCTTCTCTCACTAATTCAGAGTATATTGTGAATTTTTCTTCTCTCGGCAGCTAGTGTTTCTGTACTTTTGAATGACGATATGAATAAAGCTGCAGCTCATCTCTCTAGCATGGATTGTTTCTATCGGCTATTTGTCTCATGCAGGAAAATTGAGATAATCATCTTATGTATTTTTTGACTCTTGATTAGTTAATTTTCTTTTATGCATGTGTGGCCGGTAGCAGCACTTTTGATATTGCTTTTGTTCTGTTCACTTTGCTTTTTGTGGGTCTGAATCTTGCTTTTGTTTTGGCGAATTTCAGTACAGTACCTACTTGTTTTGGCGAATTTTAGTACAGTACCTACTATCCAATCCTTGCAAGAGTATGTACAATTTGTTTACTTGTTTAGCATAGTTTTGGCCTTTAGCGCTAATCATGTGCCTTGGTTACTGTTAGTTCAATTGGCTAATCATGTGCACCATACCAAATTTATTTTTGTTGCTGTCATTTTGCTATCAGCCGGGTGCACCAAAAATTTATCATTTGATTCCTATCTGTTGGTTGCTATCTGAATTTTCCTAACTTTGTAGGTTCTGAATTTTCCTATCATGTTTTTTGAGGTGTTTCATCATCACATTTGTGTTTTCTATTTTTAAAAATAGTCGCTTTTTATGTACTAATGAACACTTGAATAATTGGTTCAACTCTAATATATTAGCTTGTAATAAATCTGTTGTTTTTTACAATATCTTTATATTTATAGACCTCTTTATTATCTATGCATTTGATTTGTTTTTATTGATTGTTCGTATAACTAATATTTTTTGTTGCTTTAAATTATTTTTAGATGGCTTCTCGAGATTGTACATCGATAAGGAGTGAGAATAGCTATGATTATTGTGATGATGACATGGTGGTAAGTTATTCATGATTATAAGCCTGGTGAAGCTGTCTTTGAGTTCTATAAGAAGAGGTATTTCGTTTGTAATTTTTTTTATTTTGTTGTTTGTGGTTTTTGTAATAGTAATATGTATATGCCTATAGTTGAGTTATCTACATTGTGGGAGTCATTTTGTTTTGCTTTATTATTCTAGAAAATTAAGCAACTAAAGAGCATGCTTACTCCAGCTGAGTTGAACGTTATTGTGAATGATATGGGCTATCTTTATTTTAGTAGTTTGTGTAGCTTTTAATAGTTTTTACGCAGAAGCTGTAATCTGTATTTGGTTGTATGTAATTAGTTCCTTTGAAGAGAAATAAAAGATGTATAATTTGTTTTTTATAATCCTTGTCGGATCAGGTTGCATGTGCCACCCGTTAATCGTTGTTTGTCCTATTAAGAAATTGACAGATATGATATGCCTAAATCTGTCAGATTTCTTTTGGTTACGTATCAGCGTACGACTGGTGCAAAAATTGACAGATTTTAACCGGTAGAATCTGTCGACAGACAACTAAACATACCCATAACTTAATTAAGGTGACTAACATAAGCAACGAAATAAACTTAAGCCAAGCAAGGCTTCCAGCTAGAAGTACACAAATACGAGAATCCTGAAACAACAAAGCACGCCATGGTGGATGGAATCCGGATCACACAGCTCCGGAAGGGAAAAACCATGTCGGACACCCCTGGGCAGCACGCCGCACCACTGTCGTCTCCGGCAGCAGCGGCGTGACCATACGAGTCCTCATGTCGAACACGCCGGAGTCTCGGAGAGGATCCGGAGGAGGACCCCGGCAAGTTCTGGCGTAGTCGCACGTGAAGTAGATGCAGTCCTCCGGAGGTAGACCGCATTCCGCTGCAGGGACGGACTTGGAGTAGGCGCCGATGAAGAGCGCCTGGCCTGCCAAGGAGCTGAGCCTCCTCCATTGGCGACAGGAGTTGCTGGTCAGGTCGACCTCGAACACCTCGAACGAGAGAGTGCGCCCGTGCTGCAGTGCGTCGCGCTCCGGCAGGGGGAGCAGGACACCAACCCTCCGGACCACGAGCAGCAGCCTACCGGCAGACTCAACTAGGTATTCCCAAGAGGGGCAGAAGTACCTCCCATCATATGGATCAGCAATGGTTAGGTTGCAGATGTTGTCAGATATGCATCTGATGGATGAGATCTTTGGCTGACATCTGTGCTTCTGAACAATCTCAAGGACGATGAGCTTCCCGGAAATGAGGGCATACAGCTTCACATCGAAGAAGGCAACGTCGTAGATGTGGTCACAGTTGTTCTTCCTCAGTTTGTCAGTGGCACCCGGGGGCTGGCAGATGCAGATCCCGCTGCGGCGAGAGCCGTCTACGATCATTGCAGCTAGTAGGGAATCCGGCGACGCATCCAGGGATGATGGCCCAACAAACTTCAAGAACACTGGTTGCTCTGCAGGGTTCCCCATTTCATGAGGCCAGATAGTGGCTAGCTTAGGAAGCTGCAGCATAGTCTTGGAGAAAGGGTTCATCAACGAGCACCCGCCATCACTGTGCACGAGGAAGAGCCAGTTGTCGAAGGATCCATGGCAACGAGCATCACCTGGTACTGGCATGCGGTGAACTTCACCACCCGGGAAGCTGAGGAATGTACCATCAAGGAGGGACAGCCATGGAAGCGGTGGGGGCAGGAGGTGCAGCTGAGCATTGTTGCGCCATGACCGGCACACTGCTCGCACCCGAACACGATCAGCAAGGGAGGGGACTCGCTTGAGGACGAGGCCCAGAAGTTCTGGCCGGAGGTCTGACCAAGATGAAGATTGTGGAGCAGCCATCACGCAGGATTGCAGGCCTGAGAGAAAAATGACATAGGGTTCAGAGTAAACAAAAAAAAATGGTAGTAATTGAGTCTCAGATGGTGGGATGTGCGAATGAGCGCTACTCTCTACCCACTGAAGGTCTTATTGGGCTCATAATTTGGCAATTTTAGTTTTCTTGATAAAAATATACTCCTACAAAGTACAAACTTCGTAAGTTTATTTAACATAAATGATGGTAATTTTCTCAAAACTAGTTTCAGTAGTAGATGCTTATGATATGACATAACTAGTTCCTTACAGGATATCCTCTGCTTCGTTCAGAATTTGCAGCATTTCATTGAAGCTCTTATATTTCAGATTGAGGTTTAGCGCATTATCGGTAATTACCTAGACAGATGGAAATGGTTTACAGTGTCCCATTTAAACTATGGTGGACTGATTCGTAAATGGAGGGAGAAATTGTTACTGCCATGGAGGGTTCAATCAATCGGTCCTACTTACAAAGCCGATGTCCAGGCGGCTACATCTTAGCACTAGCCTATCCAAACAGAAGTGCTAATGATATTGACTAAACTTTAGGCAAAACTTAAAAACTTTAGCAGAGTTTAGCACTCAACTTTAAATTGGGGTACAAATGAACATTGATGACAAACCAAGTGATAAAAGTTAGCTTCTAACAACATGTTTCAAGTTCTCGATAATTACGGAACAAATGTCAATATTACAATAGAAATTCTAAAGGGACAACAAAATGGCTCTTAAAATTGAAATGGAAAAGGCCCAAACGCCCATGAAACTAATCATGCAAAATAAAGGCATAAAAAGGACCAAGGATGTTGAGTCTAACTCTTTCACTAATGGATCATCGAGTTAAACCCTAACAAATGTTCTTCACGGTGCCTGCACCGTCATACTGTGTGCATGGGAGTCCCGGGTGTCGGGCGACAAATGGCAATTGTGAGCAACGTATGCGTCTCAACAGAGAGAGAGAGAGAGAGAGAGAGAGAGAGAGAGAGAGAGAGAGAGAGAGAGAGAGAGAGAGAGAGAGAGAGAGAGAGAGAGAGAGAGAGAGAGAGAGAGAGAGAGAGCAGCTCCACTCCGATCCACCCTGGCATTAGGAAGCTCCGTCAGGCCGGGGCCGATGATCTGTCCCCCCACCCCAGTCATGCGAAGACGCCGCACGGCCGCAGGTGAACCGCATGCACGAGCTGCAGCGACAGCGCGAGGCCTGCTGGAACGGCACCTGAATGATCCCGCTCGAGTGACGCGCCAACGTAGGCCACCACGAGCTCGGCGCCGGCATTATTGTTGCAGGAGATCTAGTTTTCAAATTTAAATTTGACTGGAATCACAGCACATCACCATGAAAATAAAGCAGAAATTCGCTCAGGAGGGAGGCAGCGAGTTGTGCTTTACCGAGCCCAATGGCTATCGCCTTGCAAGTTGCAGCTAGCAGGCGAGCTCTCTGCCCAGCTGCGTCTCGAAAAGATCGTCCGCAACAGGGTGCTCCGGTGTGTTGGATTCTTCCGCACGGGAAGCCGCCGCGGCCAGTGGAGGATGAGAGCGTCAGGATCGGTGGTTCTTCTCCGGCAAGGCTTATACCGCCGAGGACGAGGACAAGTAGCGGGCGGCGGCGAGGGTTTGTGGACCACCGGGCCGCTGAAGAAAACGTAGAGGCCAGCGCTGTCCTGGAAACGGCTTCCGGCCAGAACCAGCCCGTCTATGCTTGGCGATCATCAGGCGACAGCAAACCTTTAGTTTTGGTGCTGGCGCCAATTTCAGCAATAGCATCAACTTTTAACTTTTAGTCTCGCTTTATTAAAATGGACAAAAAAAATCCCAGAACACATGAACGCGCAACAGAAGCTCAGGTTGCTCAGGTACTAGAACATAGATCGCAGCAACAATACCAGCAGGACTGCTGAATACACTACACGGCTATCCTACTGCATTGAGTTTGTAAGCACAAAGCCAGGTATAACAATAGGAAAAGCAGAGCTCCAAAAAAAAGAGATTAACAAAATTAGCAGATTATTTGGAAAATGAAACATTCCTCCTTGATGCAGTACTGGTAATTTGTTATAGGGAACAGATCCAAATCAACTCAGCAGAAAGAAAGACTAGCATATATAGCTGGTGCACATAATACATGAGTCTTGATGAGTAGACAATAGGTAATATGGTTCAACAATCAAACACTAATGTGCTAAGTAGGCATCAGATAATCTTTAAGAGCACAAACAACATAGTGTTACATAATCCCAATACACTAACCAAGCTAAGCTGGTTTGACTATATAGAATCAGCAGGATCAGCAGGAAAGAACCATGTTGGACGCCACTGGCCACCATGATGCTGTGGCACTGTTGTGGTCTGTGACAACAACGGAGTGATCATCCCATTTCTCAAGTTGTACACGCCAGAGTCACGAAGAGGATCCACAGCATAATCTGGCCAAATATAGTCACACATGAAATATATGCAATCCTCTTGAATTCCATTGTACTCTCCAGGAGGGAAAGACTTAGAGCAATGTCGCCCAACAAAGAGCGCCTGGCTGCCCAAGTCATTGACCCGTCTCCACTGACCAGGATTGGTGCTCAAGTCTGCCTCAAAGACATTAAATGCAATAGTGCGATCATGCTCCAAGAGAAATCTTGTGCGACCGGGATGGTCATTCTGAATAAAGCGTGTAACCTTCAACAGTCTACCACAACATTCAACAAGATATTCCCTAGACATATATGACTTCTCTATGGATAAGGATTGGGGCAAGTCCCATAAATCATCCCTGTAGTTGATTATGCATTCAGCGGCTGAGATCTTCGGCTTACTGCCAAGGTCATAACCAATCTCAAAGGTAACAAGCTTACCAAAAGCAATTCCATATAGCTTCCCATTGAAGAATGCGACGTCAAACAGGGACCAAGAGAGTTGCATGCCCCTTCCTCTGGACAAGTCGGTAGCAACTGGCGGCTGGCAAATACAAACTGTACTGCAATTAGCATCATCCACGATCAACACAGCGACAAGGGATTCTGGTGAGTCCAGGGGCGAGGGAACCACCAGCTTATAGAAAAGCGTAGTAAATCTGTTGTCTGAATTCAACCAATCACGGCACCAAACAGTGGCTAGCTTAGGAAGGTCCAGTGTGGCCTTTGAGAAAGGATTCATCAATGAGCACCCTCCATCGATTTGCATTAGGAAGAGCCAGTTGTCAATGGAACCATAGCAGTGGGCATTATCTGGTACAGCCATTCGGATAATTTTACCATCCGGGATGCTCATGAAGGTCCCATCAAGGAGGCTGAGCCACGGGAGGGAAGGGGATGGCGATTGCAGTCGAGCATTGGAGCGCCATGGCTGACAGACTGCTCTCAGTCGAACACGATCAGCTAGGGAGGGGAGGCGCTCAAGGACAAGGCCTAGGAGCTCTGAAGGGAGGTCCGACCAGGACAAAAACTCTGCAGCTTTCATCATCAGAGTCTACAAGAGAAGTCATAGGGTTCAGAGTTTAATACAGTAAATGGTGTGAATAATAGTAAAAAAGTTAGCAGTACAATCAAAGTCTGAAGGTGACCAGCAAATCGTCAGACCAGAACTAAAGTAAACTTGATCTACAGCCTGGTGCTGCACTATATGCTAGATCGTTGCAGCCTCTAATGGGATCACCAGTAGTCCAGTTAAGTTACTGCAACTACACTTCGACTTATTTTAGAATTCAAGGTGCAAAGCTAAAGTAGAAGCCACGATCTTTCACTCCAATAGTCCAATGACAACCAGAATCAACAGCAAGCAGGAGTACAATGAACCGCGAGGAAAATACCTTCACATCTGCAAATGGCCTAATTAACGTTTATGAGAGAGCAATGTTGCACGGTGTTCCTTTTGTTAGATCCAAAGGCCAGATGGCATTTTGCAGTTTTATAGCAGGGCCGTACCTCAAGATACAAGAGCATCAGTTAAAGCCATCATATCTGTGATGTCAAATATTAGTATATTACTATTTGTTCAGGGCAAGACGTGCGATCTTTTCTCTAAGACTGCTTCAAAGACGATGGGTGTACACTAGATCTAAGTACTACTGCAGTACTCAACATTACAAGTCATTTTTCTCCTCCAAGTTCACGCCAGCGCGGAACGGCAATGGTTGATCTGCCAGCTGCACAGCTAGCGCCCTTCTGCCCGTAAGGCTAGATCCAGGCTTGGAGCTGCTTGTTGGTGGCCTGGGACGCCCGGACCGGCGAGGAAACGCCCCCGAGACAGCTTGATTCGAGCTGCTCCTCACCGGACCCGATGGGGGCAAGATTCGGTTGGGACTTGGGAGGTGCTGCTGGTGGCTCGTGGGGGCATGGCTTCGTGCGGGATCCGTCCAGCTTATAGAAGAATTAAAAAACCTAGACTTGACACAAAAGCTAGACCCGCCACCGATTACGGCGTTAAACATGAGAGCATGGAGAGAGGAGCGATGAGACGGTGAGGCCACTTACTCGTGATGGCCTAGTGGCCCGTCGGAGAGTCCGCTCCGCCGCCGGCTGCCGTAGGCCCGCAGCGGAGGAGTGCAGCCTGCAGGTTGGAGTTCTCCGTCGTGGCCCGATGGGATCGAAGCACACTGCGACCTGATATCTGGGTGCCAGGGGGAGGAGAAGAGCAACGGGCAGGTGGGATGGAGTAACGGAGAAGTGGAAATTTGGCCGGCCTTGAATGCTCTCTCGTTGAATGCTCAGGTACTTCGCACTGCTGCAGCTGCAGTGTATAGTGGTACTGTACAACAAAGAAAGAATACATACAATTAGAAAAGATGCTTGTCGACCAAGAAGTGATGATTATATTGTACTGACTGAATTTGATCATTACCCATCCCAACGATGGTTCCTCAAAAAAAAAAATCCTGAGGAGATCAGCGTGACCGCTGTTCAGGTTCTTCCATGCTTTGCTGGTCCCTTCCTAGCGGCTACCGCTAAAGCACAGACAAGTTCGATTTGTGTTGATGGGGATCAAGCAACAGCAACAACACCAATGCTGTCGCTGCATCAGGTGTTCACAGTTTGAGCGATTTCAACATTTTGTTTTTTTTAACAGAAGCGGAAGGTCTGAACAGCGGAAAGAGCGACGTAAGCAAGGCTTGTCATCTCAGGCACCAAACTTCAACAGCAGCAGCAACACTAGCAAAACTAAAGCTCCTGAAAGCTTCAATATCTAGAAACGTAGTCTTGACAGGTTCCCGTGATCTCAGACAGTAAGCTACGACTGTTACATTAACATTTGCAGATTAGTTAACAATACCAATAATGAACAGAAAAGAAAACGCTTTCATTTTCTTAGATTTTGCATTAAATCTCCGTAGATTGCATACTGGTCTTAAAGCGGAAATAGGAGCATCCAAGCACAAAGCCAAGGATAACAAGAGAGAAATGGGAGCTCCACAAGATCCTGGATGAGCAATACTGACAGATCATTTGTGAAGTGAAATGCTCCTCCTTTGCTGCAGTATTGGCACAGGTGAACAGAAGAAGATCCAATTGGTACATAGAAATGCTAGCATCACATATAGCTCGTGTACAAAATACATTAGTTCTTGAGTCCTGGAGAGTAGCTAATACTAATTAATATGGTTCAACACATCAATATGACACCGATAAGCAGGCATCAGGCAATATTTAAGAGTACACCTACATAATCTAAAGGCACGGAGCAAAGGAAGCTGGGTGGATTACATAGAATCCGCAGGGAAGATCCATGCTGGGCACCACTTTCCACCATGACGCTGCGGCACTGCCACGGTCTCTGACAACAACGGTGTAATCATCCCAGTTCTCATGTTGTACATGCCGGAGTCACGAAGAGGATCTAGGGTAGGATAGTAGTCACACATGAAATATATGCAATCCCCTTGAATTCTGTTGTACTCTACAGCTGGGAAAGACTTGGAGCAATGACGACCAACAAAAAGCACTTGGCCACCCAAATTATTGACCTTTCTCCAGCGATGTGAGTTAGTGCTCAATCCTGCCTCAAAGACATCAAATGCAACAGTACGATGATGCTTCAAGTAACGACCTGCTTGGCCAGGATGGTCACTCTGAAGAAATCGTCTCACCCTCAACAGTCTTCCACAACATTCAACTAGATATTCCTTCTTTATATGCACCTTTGCTCTAGATTCGGATTGGGGCAAGTCCTGTAAACCAACCCCGTAGCCAATTATGCATTTGATGGATGAGATCTTTGGCGGATCGCTGAGCTCAGAATCAATATCAAAGACGAAGAGTTTGTCACAAGAAGCGAGACCATGGAGCTTCCCGTTGAAGAATGTGACATCATCAAAGACCTGTAAGGGCCATGTGGCCCTCGCACTGGACACGACAGTAGCAATTGGGGGCTGGCAAATGCATACTGTACTGCAATGACCATCATCCAAGATCAGCACAGCAACAAGTGAATCCGGTGATGAGTCCAAGGGTGAAAGGACCACTGTCTTATAGAGAATCGGATTAAGTCCAGAAGTTGCATTGGATGGGTCATGATACCAAACAGTGGCTAGGTTAGGAAGTTCCACAGTGGCTCTGGTGAAAGGGTTCACCAGTGAGCATCCACCATCAGTTTGCATGAGAAAGAGCCAGTTATCAACGGAACCATAGCAACGAGCATCCTATTGTACAGGCATTCGAATAATTTCACCATCTGTAATGCTCAGGAAGGTTCCATCTGGGAGAGTGAGCCACGGGACAGAGGGGGCAGGGACTGCTGCTGAGCATTGGAGCGCCATGGGTGGCAGACTGCTCTCAGTCGAACACGATCAGCTAGGGATGGGAGACACTTAAGGACAAGGCCCAGGAGCTCCAGAGGGAGGTCTGACCAAGACAAAGCTGCCATCAGCCAGGTCTACAAGAGAAGACAAAGGGTTCAGAGTCTAAGGTAGCAAATCAACACAAGTAACAATACATATGCTTCTAATAACTGTTAGAACAAGAGCTAGCATAGCTGAACAAGTTAGCAGTACAATCAAATTTGAAGATGAAACCATCAGACCAGAAATGAGTTCGATTTCTATACATGGTAGTATTGTGCTACTTATGTGTGATCCTTGCAGCTGGTAACAGGGAGCAACAGTAGGTAGCAAAACCACATCCATACGTTCGGCAAGTAAAATACAACTTAACTTGTAATTGTTTTAGAACTGAAGGTGTGAAACCAACACAAAAACCACGGTTTGTTTCCTCTAACTAGAACAAGCAGTGGCGTGCGTGCCTCTAATACACAGTACACTTAATATGCTGTAATCGAACCTTTGGCTTTGTTTCCTTCAAAGTTGAAATAAATTGGGAGATCCTTGTTTCTAAAAAAACTAGAACCAGCAGCAACAACAACAGGAGATGACGAATTATGAGGAAAATATAATATGTGCGTGCCTAATGTTACTGAGATCCATAACTTTGCACGGTCATTTTTCAGATGCAAAAGCCATTTTTTCAGAAGAAAAAAAATCAAATTTTTCAAGAACATGCTCAAGCAATGAGAGGTGCGCATCGAAGCTGCATACTACTACTACTACTACTACCACATCAGATAGACTCCATTGCGGAACCAATTGAAATCCTAGTTTCAGCCCATAAAGGTAGTCTCGCCAGTGATTACGACCCTAAACCAGAGCACGGGGAGCAGAGAAATGAGAGCCTGCAGCTTACTGGTGAGGGCCTAGTGGCCGGCCAGCGACAGGGGACTGGGGGCTGGGAAGGAGCTGGAGCCGAGTCCGCCGCCCCCTGCTGCAGCAGAGGAGGACGGCAGGCGCGCCCGCTGGAGCTCTCCGGCGTGTGTGGCTGGATGATCCCAGTACTGTGATCTGGTACTGGGAGGGGAGGAAGGGGAAGAGGAGAGAGCAGGTGGGCAGGTAGCGATGGAGTAATGGAGAAGGGGCGGAGGGAAGGAGCCCTGTATTTATGTCGCTCGTCCCTCGAAATGCAGCTAGCAGTAGCACGCGGCGCTTCTGCAGCTAGCTAGCCACGAACAGCAGAACAGGGGAGAAGGCGTACACACGGAAGGCGCGACCGAAGAGCGAACGCGTAGAAAGTGTAGCTACAGCGGTAGCTAAAACTTCCCGCTGTAATATCTTGCTGCTTAGAGTGAAGGATTCAGAAGAAAAGCCTCCGGAGCACATCTTCTTTCTTCCCAAGTTATCAGGCAGCATTTCGCAAAAAAATAAAAAGTTATCAGGCAGCAAAAAGCTACTACATGATCCGTGCCTATTTGGGATTGTCTTTGCAACACAACACCAGCCACCAGGAATTCATCAAGTGTATGAAACCTGATGGTAGCTAAGAAGAATATGAAGCAATAGCCGGATGGCTAATGGACAGGATATGAAAACTCGGAAAACTCCACACGTTTGAGATCATAGCCACATGCCACACAAAAATTGAGGATATGAACGGGGTGCGTAGAACAATACCGGATGAGGAAAATTACTGAAATCACAAAGGCAATGAACCAGTAAACACTAAACAGATAACCTGCCAACTCTGGTTACTAAGAAATAAATTTTTTTTCAATTGTGAAACAGATCCACTGCAAAGTATAGATCAGAAACTCTGAGCATAACAGAAGCAACCAATGAAAAGGGAGCAACTAAAGACAGAAGGAAGTTCTAAAGCATTCATGTTAAATCAAATAGCAATTTCTCCAGTTCCACTGAGCTTACCGTGACATGATAATGAAATATTACTAGGATGCAGAATTGCAGATAAAGTGGAGTCACTCTACAAGTTCATGTTATAGAATACTGAAACGATTAAGAAAACTATGATTGCCAGGAAATTCATTCATGAAGCAGATGCAGTTCTCTTGAACTTCACTGCATTCACCGGCTGGAAAAGATTTGGAGCAATTGGAGCTGACAAAGAGCGCATGGCCACCTGAATCATTGGCCCTTCTCCACTGGCAAAGGTTTGGTGCTCAAGTCTGCCTCACTCAAAGACCTGAAAGCAATGCGCCAGTGCGTTCACAATTTGGCCATCGTCTCACCATCAACAATCTACTAGCACATTCAGCAAGGTATGGCTTGACTGTATACACCTCATCTCTGGACAAATCATCACGGGGGGTCAATGCGCCGGACATGCATCTATCTGGACGGCGTGACGACGAGCGCCTACAACGCTGGCGACTGAAGCCGCCGTCGCCGATTCCGGCCAACGCATTTCGCGAAAGGAGCCCCTGAGCCATCTTAGCGCGGTGAGGTCGTGGCCGGAGGGGGAAGGGAGGTGATGAAGCTAAGCGATACCTGCGCGTGGCGCCGAGGCCCGGCCGTGCACGGGAGGACGCGTCCCTGGCTGCAACGCCGGCGGCCGGAGCCGCCGCCGCCGTCTCCGTTACAGGTCAGCAGATTTTGCAAAAACAAACCTCATTTGTATCGCGATTAACAGTCGCGATCCGATTCAGGGAGTTTTCTGTAAACTCTAATTCGGATCGCGATTAATAGCCGCGATCCAATTTAGGGGGTTATTTGTAAAACCTAGGATGAGTATTTTTAAGGGAAACCCCTAACATTTTGCATTCAAGTCCCTCGTCCGGTTCCCTGAGAATTCCGTGGCGGACGGAAGTGGGGGAGGCCGGCACCGGCACGCGGCGGCGGCGGACGGGACGGGGATCCGAGGAAAGCCGGAGCATCTGAAGACTCAACTCCAGCATCATGAGGCTGCCCATTACGACGTCTGCGGCGGCCTCGACGAGCCGCGCGCCCGTGTCGATGTGTAGGATGGCGCGGTTGCCGCCGGCGTCCACGCCGAGGCGGCCCCTGCTAGAGGTCTCCGTGGGACGGGACTGGCTGGTGGAAGAAGCTCACGCCGGAGCTGTACTGGTCGATATTCACGCCGGAGATGCACAGTGGGATCGACCTGGGACGGCATGGAGCGCCGCTGCTGCCATAGGCGAGGGCTTGACGGCCTTGGACGACTGGACGGTGATCTTCATCGTCACGAACGACTGGACGGTGATCTTTATCGTCACGACTCGGGGGAAAGAGACCATGCAAGTCTCGATAGGAAATCTTCGCACGAGCTTTGGGTAGCAAAACCAAGACTGCAAGAGCTCGAGCTTTCAACTTTTAATTGGGCTTTGTTGGAGACTATCGCCAGGTGTCTGTCTGACACCCTAGGCAAACAGGCCATCACAGCGTCGATGAATGTAGAGATCATTGCGAGCTAGTTCACCATATTCTCTTCAATTTCCTGAAGATTATGCCTGATCACAGTTTTCATGGGTAGCTTTAGCTATCAGATCGCAACTCCACGGCTATATGGTATTGGTGAATTTCAGATTGTGAATTTGTCAGAATCTTCAGAATTTGGTGTTAATATTTGGTTACACCTGGATCGTAAAGAAAAATATTTGATTCAACCCAACATTGCATAGTAGCCTGTAAGTCAAGCTAGGATGCTTTGCGCTGTGGAAGAACCATAAAAACTGATTCCAAATTCTACTGGGGCACCAGCCAATTGCAACAGAAAACTGCAAAGAACTACCTGAACAATTCAAGCGCTGAGTCCCTTGATGGCGTGATTATTGCTGTCTACAAGCAGCAGTTACTCATGCAGCTAAACAACAGTGAAATAAAACAAAAAATCTCGGTACTAATATTTTTCATAAATCCTAACTCTGATTGCACTTCTATTATAGTTTCCACAGCAATCAAACCCATAGATATGAGAATGACTATAGCTGCTGAATTTTGCTACTCTCAATGCTCATGCAGACAACAAGATGTCAAATTGATAAACTTCTGGTAACCCACGAAATAATTTCGGCAGTTTAATAGAAACTTCCCAGATACAAGGCTAAAGAGAAGTTGGTTACAAATTGAGTCCCAAACTCCCAGTAGTGCTTGAAAAATGAAAACAGGCTCCAGTACATCATGACAGAGATAACTCGGATGACAAAGCAAAGGCCTGGTTTAATTGCAGTGTTGGAAAAGTTGAAAAAGAACCAAGAAAAAACGCTCATGCAGTTTCTACAGTTTACTAAGAGACCTTATTCTTGATATCACAGTAACATTCGACAAAAAGTTTACTGATATGCAGATAAGCAGAGACCAGTCTACTAGATACAACAACACTGTAACAGCAAAGGAAACTTATATGGGGCAGCCTATCACATAGCTTGAGTTGGGAAGAGCCATGTCGGACGCCACGGACCGACATGATTTGATGGCACTGCTGCAGTCTCTGATAGCAAAGGAGTGATCACTCCATTTTTCATGTTGTACACACCAGAGTCATGAAGAGGATCTGCGACAAGTTTCAACCCAGAAAACTCATTCATGAAGTAGATGTAATTCTCTTGAACTCCACTGCATTCTCCAGCTGGAAAAGATTTGGAGGAACTGGAGCTGACAAAGAGAGCATGGCCACCCAAATCGTTGACACCTCTCCACCGACAAGGCTTGCTGCTCAAATCTGCCTCAAAGACATCAAATGCACCAGTACGATCATAATCAATACATGGCGCAGGGTGCAAGGGGCGAATCCATCGCCTCACCATCAACAATTTACCAGCACATTCAACAAGGTATGGAATGACTACATACTCCTCGTCACTGGACATGGGTTCAGGCTTGCCCAACAAATCATCAGAGGGGTCAATGATGGTTTTGAAAGGTGAGATCTTCGGCTTATGTTCAAGACCCTCAACGAGGTCAATGTTTAAGAACGTGCTGAAGCAATCGATTGCATACAACTTTCCACCAAAGAATGACACCTCTAAGAGGGGCTCTAACAGTTGCCTTCCTTGGATTGTGTCAGTGACATCTGGTGGCTGGAAAATACAAAGACTCCACTGATCATTCATAATAGCAACAAGAGGAACCAGTGACGACTCCAGGGGTGAGGGAACCGCTAAAGAAGCGTCCCCTCATCAGAGGTGACTAAATGTGATATAAATATCAGTAACAGGAGACTGATAACATATTTATTACATCGGATGGTTCATTACCGTACAAACCGTCGAGGTAGCGGGCACTGAAGCGCCACTATCATGAGGGACAACATAAGGACTAAAAGCCAAACTAAAGTGCCAACGACATCTAAGATAACATCAGAGTCTTGCGCCATGGTAAGCTTCCTGTGGAGACCCTGAACCACAGACAAGGTTGGGTGCAGGACGGCGACCTACTCGACGTCTTCAGGAACGAAGTTCGGATCCTCCTCTGTAAAAACTAAGCAAGAGTGAGTATATTCGTACTCAACAAGTCCGACCACACCCATGGAGGGGGATAATAAAGGTCATGCACAGGATATATCAAGGATAAGGCTAGGTTTCATTTGCGATAAAGCAAAGTTTTACACATGCAAGGGTTTATTTAATAAAAGAGTTTTCTCAAAATATTTCTGTAGTAATCGAATAATAAGTGGGGTTGGTCCTACACAAAGGATCCAAATTTTAATGCTACCGGACTCCACATCCACAGTAGCTTACGGCACAACTGCCAGACACTTTCAAAACAACTCACGCAACAAAACCAACCATCCTAAAATATCTATTGAAGTGACCATGCCGTAACTCGTCCAATACCGTGGACACGACTATTCGAATAGATTTTAGAATCTGCAGAGGTTGTACACTTTACCCACAAGTAGGGTACCGCACTACGAACATCTTAGTATCGCTGCGGATCCTAACAAAGCCATTACCCACCTTAGCTGAATCTAACTAGCTAACACGGAAGCAACTATAGGGTTAATGACCTATCAACAAAGTCATAACCGGGACATAACTCACACAGATCGTATTCCCTCTCCATGATCTCCTGTTGCTCACCAGCTCTCCTTTTGGCTAGCAGAACAACTAGTGGGGTTTAAGCTGAACCGTTGCCCACACAACGGTCGAGTGGTTGTACGATAAGTGGGTTAGGCAAGATGACACCTTAGTTCATCCTTACATTGACAAGACGGACATCTCCCAACCATGCTTAACCATAAAGGTACAAGCTCACCAGTGGCATTTCACACAGGAAACACCGTCCATCTCATCAGGTTATATCTTTCTTTTATTTTCCCGAAATCCCATTTTATCTTTTAAAACACTCACACCTTTATTTTTGATAAAGCGCGTTGTGGTCATGATTAAAATATAATAAAGGGAATAAAAGGTCATAAGCATCTCTAGCAGTAGTTAACGTCCAACAAAGCAAATCCTATATAGACATTAACCTAGGTCATCAAGGAATAGTCATAGCAATCAAGGGGTGGCTATCCAACCATGTCTTGCAATAAAACAATGCATTTTATAAAATGGGCCAATAGATTATGTTTATAAAACTGGGATAAATATGCATCAAAGGATGGGATCGGACTTGCCGTCCTCAAAGCCTTCCGGAAGCTCCTCCTCGAGGTACGTGTCTTCGGGCTCCGGCTCGCGGTACTGCTCCTCCTTGGTCACATCGTCGGCTACGACACACAAACAATCACACAATAAAAACAAAGTTCACCGATGAGCTTTAAAAAAAAGAGGGAAATAGAGAGCTTCGATTAAAAAAGATAGAGAAGACTATTATATTTGTCGGATGTGGATCCTAAGACTTGGAGAAAATATTTGGAGATGATGCGTGGTGGAGTTTGGAGTCGATTCGGAACAAAATATCGTATGAACTGATGAGTTAAAGATCATTTACGGAGTAGTTTAAAAGGACGAGGACCTATTTGTAATGAAATAAAGAGATAGAAGGAGCTCTGATTAAATATTTAAGAGAGGGAGGTGGAGGGCTGCGGACTGTATAAGAAGGAAAAGTGGAGGAGGTTATGCACAAGTCTGTCCTTTCTTCTTCCTCGAGACAGAGCAGGAGGGGGGAGGGGAACGGTAGGATGGGGGGGGGGGGGCGGCCAGGCCATGGGTGCCGGCCCCTGGTGCATGACAACGCCCGGGGAGGAGGGGAAAACGGAGAGGAGGCCGAGGGGGTCCGATTCCGGCCCTCACCTCATGCGGAGACGGTCTACGGAGGGCTGTCTATAGAGATGGGTGGTGGCTGGCAATGGTGAGCGGCGGCGGCAAGCTACAGCGCGAGGTAGAGGAGGGGGGTGCTGGGGCGGCGTGGGCGGAGTGAGGGGCGGCTCAGGGGCTGATTTATACGCCGAGAGGGAGAGGGGAGATGGCCGGCATGGAAGGGCCACGGGCAGTATAGGAACCTCGCCATTAATGGTGGCCGGGATGCTCGGGGACAAGGCGCAAGCTGCGAGAGCGAGGGGACGGGACGGAGACTGACCGGCGCAGCAGCGGGTCGCACGCCGGCTTAGCGTGCACGAGCAGCAAGCACACAGTGGCACAGCGAGCAACAACGGCCGCGGCGGCCGTGGCGTGACGCGGGCGGCGCAATGCGAGCGCGCGTGCACAGCCAACAACGGGGGCAGCGGCGAGTCGTGTGCTGGCCCGCGCGTGCGCGCAAGGAGCGGGCTATAGCTCGAGCAGGCAGCACGCATGTGCTCATTTAAATAATAATTTTTTATTTTTTATTTTAAATTTTCACTCAGTAGCTCGACAATTTAAATAAGCAAAGATATGAAATTTAAATTGTTGCATTACTCAACAATTTAAATAAGCAAGCGGGAGAATTAGAAGAGAGAAATAAAATGAATTTGAACAAAATATGAGAAAAGAAAAGAGGGGACACGTGCGCGGCACCGACGATCGCGGCTGGGCAGGCGCACGCGGTCGACCGCGACATGATGGTGATGCGATGGGACGGCGGGGCTGGTGGAAAAGGAAAAGCGATGGGCGGCTCCACGGAAAAAGAGGAAGAGACTGCGCGATGTCGGAACGGCGGAAAATCGGGAGGTGGGCTTCATGAGCTCGAGCTGCGGAAAAAGGTTTAAAAGATTTTTAAGCGAGTCATTGGTAATGCAATTTAAATAAGATAAAAACGTGGGCGTTACAAACCTATTTTTTTTATTTTAAATTTTCACTCGGTAGCTCAACAATTTAAATAAGTAAAGATATGAAATTTAAATTATTGCGTTACTCAACAATTTAAATAAGCAAGCGGGAGAATTAGAAGAGAGAAATAAAATGAATTTGAACAAAATATGAGAAAAGAAAAGAGAGGACACGCACGCAACACCAATGATCGGGGCCGGGTAGACGCACACGGCCGACCGCGACACGATGGTGATGCGACGGGACGGCGGGGCTGGTGGAAAAGGAAAAGGGACGGACGGCTCCGCGAAAAATGAGGAAGAGACTGCGCGATGTCGGGACGGCGGAAAATCGGAAGGTGGGATTCGGGAGCTCGAGCGGTGGAAAAAGATTTAAAAGTTTTTTAAACGAGTCATTGGTAATGCAATTTAAATAAGATAAAAACGCGGACGGTAAACAGATTGAACTCAGAGTAATCATGCATCCGTATATGCCAACCAGTGGATAGGTCAGGAAGCTCCAGCGAGTCCTCAGAAAAAGGGTTCAGCAGGGAGCACTTACCATCACTGTGCACAAGGAAGAGCCAGTTGTCTACAGAGCCACAGCAACAAGCATCATCTGGTACAGGCATTTCAATAATTTCACCATCCGGTATGCTCAGGAATGTCCCATCGAGGAGGGCGAGCCATGGGTGGCAGACTGCTCTCAGTCGAACACGATCAGCTAGGGATGGGAGGCGCTTGAGGACAAGGCCTAGGAGCTCAGGAGGGAGGTCCGACCAAGACAAAGGCTGTGCAGTCACCATCATTGTTCTGCAAAAGTTGGCACATGGCTTCAGAGTATAATTTAAATGTATATGCTTCTAATATTTGTGTCAAAGCTGAAGATTCATAAGTCTGCAAAGCTGAAGAGTCAAAATATGGAGAGGCTGTAAACGCCAGCAAACCATCAGACCAAGAAAAAACTTCACTTATCATAATCCCTGCTCTCTGTTTACGCTACCAGTAAATAGTGCAGTGAACACCATACATTTGGTAATCAGACTGCAACTAAGCCTAAAACCAGTTTAAAACTCTGAGTTACATGACTAAAACCAAAAGGATGATCATTTCCCCTAACCAGAAACAACAATTATAGCACTCGGGGTATGGCAAATTGTGAGGAAATTGTTTTCCCGTGTGATGATTCTTTCCAAACGTTAACAACAGATGCAATCTTTTCAACAAAATGATCAAGCATACCAATTCGAGAACCAGGTCGATGATATATAAACAATTAAACACTACTAGTACCACTCAAAATATATGAATACTGATAGTAGACTTCGGTTGAGGGAGCGGCACAGTTTGTGCAGGTAATTAGATCCATAAACCTGAACATGCAGGGGACGGAGCCAACGAGGCCTTACCGCTTTCTCGGAGGGTCGGCGAGAGGGGAACAGGCGGATCCGACTCCGACGATACTGCAGAAGTGGAGGGCGTCCGATCGGGGCTCTCCGATGAGGCTCGGGGAGCGGCGGAGTGGGTGGGAATCAGGGGAAGCCGGGAGGAAAGGGCGGATCCGCGGATCGGAAGCGGGCCGTCAGTCAGTTAACGAGTATGTTGGACAGTTACAGTTCGAGCCTATCTTCTTGATATCAAATGATCCAAAACTATCCCCAAATAATAGCAGATTTATGGATTAAAAATGATTCTAAACCTCCATAAATATACTGAAAGTTGCTGTGTATAACCTAGTTGTCCAAAAAAGTATAATCTAGAGTAAGGTTGGTTTATAACCTAGAAAAATAGTAAGGTTCATTTATGTGGCCTTATAGGGAGATGGACTCAAATAATAATCATTTAATTCAGCTATCTTCTTAGTCATCGCTTAATGGCAAGGGCAAGCACAAATAATGAAACCAGATGAGATCATTTATTTTTTGGGGGCAGGGCACAAATTCCAATCCACAAACCACAATTTTTGAGGGAAACTACGGCAACCCTGGGGTTGTCTGAACTTTTATTGCATCTTTTATTCCATTATAGAGATAATTTAAATTACAGGAAGCACAGTCAGCTCCGGAAGCAAGTGGGAGAGGAGAGCTAAAGAAACTAGAGCTAAAATTGATTCTAATTCTAATTCTAATTACATTGGAAAGAAACTACTTCACGCTATAAGCTTCATCCTATTTGCTGAGGAGGAGCATCTATTTGATCAAAGGGAGAGATCTTCACTACATTTCTCGAGATCATCAGATTTGTCTCATCTTCATGCCGAAAAACTTTTACATTTCTGCATTTCCAAACATTCCAGAGGATGCAAGTAAGAACAGTACTACAAATTCTGGAGTTGTGTTCCTGGAAGGTATTTACTACCAAGAGCTTATCGACTCCCAGGTTTGCAGGAAGGGACGCAAGGTCTAGGGGACCAGAAACTTTTACTGCGGGGACAGGGGATGAAGAGGTGAAAGCAATCTTCTTCAGAGGTGCAGAACGGGCATTGTCCATCACTTTGCGTATTACAATACAAGAGCCGAGCCTTTGTACTCAATCTGTTCCTGTGCAACAACTAGAGGAAAAACTTGCACTTCCAAGGAGAGTAATTCCGCCATATGGTTGAGGCGAAAGGATCATCAGGGTAAGCTTGAAAGGAGAGTAGGTAGTGGTCTCGTGAAGTCGGAGTTTTCCCATTGGTTCAGAGAACGCCCGTGTCGTTGATGGAGACGTTTAACTCCACGAACGCCATCAAGGCGGCCAATTCCAATAACTCATGAGCTGCAACAGTGGTTAAGCGAGGTCGAAGCAAGAGCTGTAAGTCAAAAACTGAGAGGACTCGAGCGATCGAAGCATTCGGCCGTAGAGTGTGCGAGAACAGGGCAGGGAACATATAGCCCAAAGTTTGGGATCTGAACCACATCCAACCAAAATGCTGTCATCTGACCATTTCCAACGAAAACTTTGATCTCATTTCTGAAGGAGGGAAGCTGAGCGTAGATATCTTTCTAGATCGAAGTTATCGAAGGGATGTCATCACCAAAATCAAAGCGTTCATTCCAACCATAAGCATTCCTTAGCCATTCAATCCAATCCAAGGCATAGAGGGTGCACAATGAAATTTAAAGAGAAACTTCTTGAGGAGGCTCACATTTTTCTTAGTCAAATTAGGAACACCCAGACCACCTTTTTCTTTAGGAAGGGAAACATCATCCCATGCAACTTTACATTGGCTCCCTCGGCATTTATTTTCACCCGTCCATAGAAAAGCACGTTGTTTCTGGATAAGAGTTTCAACAGTGCCTTTAAAAAGAAGAAGCGAACTCATGTGATAAACGGAGGCAGAGGCGAGCACAGAAGTAACAAGAGTTGTTCTGCCCATTTCATTTAAGAGATCCCCTCTCCAACCTGCTAAGTACTTATTGTTAACTTGATCTCGACCCCGGATCGGTCCAACGACCGATCCGGAGTCCGTTACGCGCCCCGATCGGAGGCGCACAGCCAAGTCAATGGCGTGTGGGCCCCCGTCGTGCAGCGCCAAAATAAATAGGAGGTGGGGGCCGGGGCACGCGACACGAGGTTCGCCGCCGTGCCTGTAGCCCACCTAAAACCCTACCCGATCCAATCTGAGGGGGCGCTGAAGTGACGGGAAGCGCCGCCTCTGCACCAAGCGCCGCCGTCTCTGCTCGACTTCACCGCCGGCCCCTCTCCACCCTTGTCTTCGTCTGCGGCTCGGGTTCTTCATCGCCATGGCAAGCAATGGCGATGCCGGCACATCAACCGGGGGTACGGCATCTCTCTCTCTCTCTCTCTGTTACCCTCTAAGTTAGACTCAAATGCTATCTTGTTTTTAGCTAATCACCGAGCTAACTCACGCTTAGTCGATCCCTAAACCTTACACTTATCTGAGATAGCAATCATAGGCTGGAAATCCCTGGTACAAAGTTTTGTGGTTGAGAGGGGAAGGCTGAGGTATGGTTGAGGGAAAGAGGAGACAGGGCATTAAAAATGGAGGCAAGGTGACAAGTATGATCAGAGTCGACACAAATAGGGAGGAAAGTGCTTTTCTCAGAATTTATATGTAAACCGGTGGCGGCGGAGAAGGTTTGGAGAGTTTCTTTCAAGGCAAGAAGTTGATTTTCATCAGCTTTGAGAATAATTAAAGTATCGTTCGCGTGCCGAAGAACGGGACAAGGGGCACCGGGACCGATAGGATGCTCAAACACACCATTGGCAGCAGGGCTAGTGAGTAACTGCTGAAGAACATCGGCCACAATAATAAAGAGATAGGGGAGGGGGATCACCTTCTCGTAACCCCTTTTTGCAATCTATCCACTTGCCGGGAGAGCCGTTAAGGAGCACAGCAGTCTGCCCCGTTGTTAAAATGTTTCTGATCTACTCTCGCCATTTAGTTGGGAAATTTTTTGCGCTAAGGACAAGATCAAAGGCTGCCCACTCGATTGAATCGAAAGCTTTCCTAAAGTCGAGTTTCAGAGCAGCAGCAGGGACGCGATGCTTGTAGCAGGTTTGCAGAAGCTCAGCAGCATATATGAAGTTTTCAGAGATACTTCGCCCCTTTATGAACCCGGTTTGGTCAGGATGAACAAGCCGAGGGACTAGGGGTTGAAGTCTAGTAGCAAGAACTTTGGCAATAATTTTCACCGGGCAGCTTTGAAGGGATATGGGCCGAAATTGATCCGGTCTAGTAGCACCAACTTTTTTAGGCAAAAGAACAATGTGGGATTTGTTAATTCTCTGCAAGTCCGCACTGTTATTGTAAAACTCTTCAAAGAGTGCAGAGATGGAAGGACTCACAAGGTTCCAAAAGAACTTAAAAAAAAAAGCAGGACCAAAACCATCGGGTCCACAGTTAGATGCAGATGCAAAGAATTTCCCCTACGAGCACAATCTGTGATAGGCTGAACTGCTGAAGATTAACCACACAGACTGAAGATTCAGTTGCTAAAAGAAAGATTAGTGCATTCTAATAGGTACCGCACATATCATCCCTGAGAATTGCATGCCAAATGCTAGGATAGTAGGAAAATAGATATAAGATATTGGTAAGCACAAGTGTAGAGCCATGCTACTGGTTAGTAAAAGTGTGCAGCACACGAGATTCCCCAAATAACGCAATAAACCATGTCGAGTTGATTAAATATCTATAGAAGGGAAGAACCAGATGGGACGCCAGTGGCCATCACCTATCGGATTATCCAAACATGAAGCCGGTCAAACAGGGCCCACTTTTCATATCAGGCAACATATCACGTGCAAACGAGGGTATCCGTGCAAACTCCGTGCAAACCAACTAACAAAAGTCGCAAAAAATTCTCAAACAAATTATGTATATACTTCATAGACTACTCTACCACTTTATAAAATTTCAAATTCAAATTCATCATATGTTAAGAGATACTAAAAAGAGAAATTTCTGAGAGATAAATAAAAGAAAAAACTCTTAAAACTTTCTCTTTTTTGTATCTCTTAATATATGATGAATTTGAACTTGAAATTTTATACAGTGGTAAGGAAGGCTATGAAATATATACATAATTTTTTTGAGAATTTTTTGCGACTTTTGTTAGAACATATACAATGGTAAGGAAGGCTATGAAACATATACAGTGGTAAGGAAGGCTATGAAATATATATCTATTAACAAGAAGCTGACAGCTTAACAATGCAATGGCCAATGCGTCCGGTCTATAGAAACCCAAATGGCGGTTCAGACAGCAAAGCTAGGCTAGCCACATTTCAAATTGGCAGTGCATAGAAATGCCAATATGATATAGTAGCTTGGGAGCTACAAGAGACATCGATTCCATGGTTACTTGAATCCCATGATTGGATCCAGCCATAAACATGTAGCGCCCATCGATGGTTTGTGATCAAAGCAGAACAAGATCACAGATTTCACTCTTGCATTGAGATAAAGATCCATCAGATGCTGAAATATAAAAATTCTAACAATTTGTCAGATAACAGGGCATTCATAGAATGGATAAAGTGTTATAAATACAGGCAAATAGAAGTCCATAGCATACAGTTTAATCCAATGTTTGTCAACAGAAGTGAAGTTTTTTCCTCATCACAATATTGGCACAAGTAAACAGATAATGATCAACTTACTTCAAAGAAAGACTTGCACGCCTCGAGTCCTGGGAGGTTGCATGCATCATCTGCATCACTACAGGGGGTGTATAGATACGAAAGATCACTTTTGGAATCTTTCTGATTTAGGTTCAGGTCTTTTTTCAGTGACAATTCAGACAGGAAATGTATCTAGATTACTGATTGACTCTGAACAAAACTAATCTGCAGAAACTCACTTAGATTTGACTATAAAAGTCATATATTGGGTCTGAAGGTACGCAGACCAATCGAACAAATTTGAGAAACTAAAACAACAGCTCCAGGGAAAAAACAAATAGAGATTCTCAATAGTAAAACAAATACCAGCTGGCTATGGTTGGCGATCACCAGGGGACCTCAAACCTTTAGTTTTGCTGCTGGAGTAAATTTCAGCAATAGCATCAGTTTCTTTAATTTTTTAGTTTCATCTTATTAAAATGGACAAAAAAAAATTTGGGATACATGGAAGCGCAACAGAAGCTCAGGTTGCTCAGGTACCTTAACATAAATAGCACTTGGAGGACTGAATACACGGTTATCCTACCGCATGAGTTTCTAAGCAAGCCAGGGATAACAAGAGGAAAAGCAGATCTCCAAAAAAAATTGAGTTTAAACAAAATTAACAGCTTATTTGTAAAATGGAATGCTCCTCCTTGCTGCATTGTTGGTATAGGGAGCAGATTAAAATCAACACTGTAAAAGTTAAGACAAGAATAAACATGCTAACAAGTAGACATCATATATTTGGGAGTACATATTATATAGTATTACATAATCCCAAAACACAACAAGCTAAGGTAGTTCGATTATATAGGATCAGAAGGAAAGATCCATGTTGGACGCCAGTTGCCACCGTGATGCTGCGGCACTGCAGCCGTCTGTGACAACAGTGGAGTGATCATCCCATTCCTCATGTTGTACACGCCAGAGTCACGAAGAGGATTCACAGCATAAACTGGTGGAAGATAGTCACACATGAAATATATGCAATCCGCTTGAACTCCATTGTACTCTTCAGAAGTGAAAGACTTAGAGCAATGCTTGCCAACGAAGAGCGCTTGGCTGCCCAACTTATTGATCCGTCTCCACTGACCAGGATTGGTGCTCAAGTCTGCCTCAAAGACCTCAAATGCAACAGTACGATGATGCTCAAAGGAAATACTTCTGGAACAGGGACGATCATTGTGAATAAATCGTTTAACCTGCAAGAGTCTACCACAACATTGAACTAGATATTCCCTCTCTATGTACACCTCCTCACTGGATAAGTATTGCGGCAGGTCCCATAAATCATCCACAGAGTTGATGCATTCAGTGGCTGAGATCTTCAGCTTACTGCCAAGGTCATAACCAATCTCAAAGATAACAAGCTCGTTACCAAAAGCAACTCCGTACAGCTTCCCATTGAAGAAGGCAACATCAGCCAGGTACAGAGATGGTTCCATGCGCTTCCCTCTGGACAAGTTGGTGGCAACTGGTGGCTGGGCAGGCTGGCAAATACAAATAGTGCTGGAATTACCATCATCCAGGATCAGGACTGCAACAAGGGATTCTGGTGAGGAGTCCAGGGGCGAGGAAACCACCAGCTTATAGAAAAGTGGATTAGATCTTTCACTTGCATTAAACCTATCACGACGCCAAACAGTGGCTAGCTTAGGAAGGTCCAGTGTGGCCTTGGAGAAAGGGTTCATCAATGAGCACCCACCATCATTTTGCACGAGGAAGAGCCAATTGTCAATGGAACCACAGCAACAAGCATCACCTGGTACAGGCATCCTGATAATTTTACCATCTGGGATGCTCAGGATGGTCCCATTGAGGAGAGTGAGCCACGGGAGCGGAGGAGGCAAGGACTGCAGTTTAGCATTAGAACGCCATGGGTGGCAGACTGCTCTCAATCGAACACGATCAGGTAGGGAGGGAAGGCGCTCGAGGAGTAGGCCTAGGATCTCTGGAGGGAGGTCTGACCAGGGTGACGAACGTGCAGCCTTCATCGTCCAACTCTACAAGACATAGGGTTCAAAGTTTCAGAAAGTAGATGGTTGTAAGTTGTAACTGATGATGTGTATGATTCTTGTAATTTATGTACCAAAAAACAGCTAAACTGAACTTCAGAGTTGAATTAAATTATGAAAACAGCTAACTGAACTTCAGAGTTGAATCAAATGATGAAAATGCAGGGGACACCAGCAAGCAATAAGATTGAAAATTTCGACTGTCATAACCACTACTTTCCTGCACTTGGTGCCAACAGTACCAGCTGGCATTAAGATCGATGTCGACACCATATTCTGTTAAGTAACAAGCGAATTGCAACTGAGCTTAGCCTTGTCTCAAGTTGCATGAGTAAAATAGAGAAGGGCGATATTATCTAGAAAACAGAAACAGCAAGAAACAGTAGCACGAGGAATTGACAGGACATTGCCTTCTTAATGGTGAAACGTTAATGACATAATAACGCTGCAGCTGCACAGCCATTTCTTTTTCAGATGCAAAAGCTGGATGCCATCTATAGCAGAACCATGGCTCAGGAATACACTAGCATCGGTGCAAGCAGTCTGCTAAATCAAATATCCAGGAAAAAGGATTGAAACTTTTTCAAGAAAATGTTCAAACAATGACAGATGCGTAGATCTACGTATTAGAAGAAGAAAAATGCAGTTGTTCATCGGATAACCTTCACCACAAAACTTAGTGCAACTAAAAAAACTAGTTTTTTCAGGTACAATAGAGATGCGCCCAGCAAACTATAGCCCAAAACCTTGAGCATTTGGGGGTAGACACTGGGACTGGAATGAGGATGGCTGTAGAAAATGTGGATAAGATTGGGACTGGTTTGTACAAGAGTATCATAGAAATTGTGGAGGAAAAAATAAAGAAACGGTTGGATTGTCCTATTCACATGGCTGCATATTGCTTAAATCCCTATTATAGCTACAACAAGCCCTCCATCTTTGACAGTGAGGATGTCATGGATGGCTTTATTGAAGCTGTTGAAATATTCTACCATGATGATTACGACAAGCAGAATCAAGTGCTCAGTAATGACTTTCACAAGTTTATTTATAAAGTTGGACATTTTGCAAAAAAGGTAGCTCTGGCTGGCTGCAAGTATTATGATTTCAGTCCAGGTATTTAAGTTATTTGCATCAAATTTGATTGTTGGTTGTTGTATAAACTATAAAATCTTAACATTTGTTCTTGTGCAGCTAAGTGGTGGTCAAATTATGAAACACAAGTTCCAACACTGCAGAAGTTTGCTATTAGAATCCTCTCTTTGACATCAAGTGCTTCAGGTTGTGAAAGAAATTGGAGCTGCTTTGAAGGGGTAAGTCTGCATGTTCAATTTAGCACGTGTCATGTTTTTTCAGCCACTCTAATGAATTTGATATATTGTAGATCCATACAAAGAAAAGGAATAGGCTCACATGTGAGAGAGTTGAACAACTTGTCTTTGTTAGATTCAATCATCTTCATGCAAAGAGGAAAAATAAAGCCAAAAATAATAAAAAGGCAGACCCTCTTGTAGCAACTGATGCAACCTTTGCTCAAGGATGGATGGTTCAAGGTGCAGATGAAGAAGGGACTGATGTTGAGCCTGTTATAGGTCTCACATGGAAATTAATTGCTGACACATGTGGTGCTGAGGAGGTCACAAAACTCCGTAAGAGTGCAAGATTGGCTCATGCAAGAGAGGTTGAAGAAGAACCCAAGTCCGATAGTGATAAAGAACCAATAAATGAGGAAGATATTGAGTGTGAGTCTGATCAAGATGATGTGGTCACAACTGGATATGAGCAAGAGGGGGAGAAAGACAATGACGGTTCATGGGCTAAGCTTTAAGCTTTAGCACTATCTATTTATCTTTATCGTTTATTAAGAACTATTGCTTTGTTCGTAAGAATCATGATATGCTATGTTCAATGTGGTGTTTGGTTTGTAAGAATTATGAACTAAGAACTATCTACGTTTGTGCATTGTGAATGATGCTCGATGTGTCCCTCGCTCATTTTCTATGTTATTTTCTGTTTGTCATCATTAAAGTGAGCATATTTGACATTGTTTTATCTTGATAAAATGTACAAGTATACATGCCACGTACTAACAATTTTCCCTTTTTTTTCAGGTACATGTCTCAAGTTGGGAGGATATCAAAAGGTTCATGTTTACTTCACAAAAGGTTAGTACAAATCTACTTAATCTTGCTGAAAATTGTGCTACAGTACAAAACCGTATAGGCTGTTTAATTCCATCTAAACACGTCTAAACACGTTTAAACTCTAAACGGCACCTCGCCGTTCGTCTACCGTTTTCCGTCTAGAAAAACATGGGTAGAGTAAAGAGGAGAAATAGGGGCTTGCCGCTTACTCGTGAGGCCCAAATGGCCGGTCCACGGGAGGGGAGGTACAAGAGACTCCACCGCCGCCTCCAGCAGAGGAGGACGGTGGCGGCGGCAAGGTCACGGCTGAAGTAATGTGACCTGCCGCGGGGAGGGCCGAGGGGTACGGCCAAACGGGCAAGGGTAGATGAAACCGAATTACGGAGAGGGGAGAGGGGAAAGCCGGAAAGGACACGAGGATAATTTCTTTAAAAAAACTTGATAAATATGAATATATTGATACAACTTGTATGCGCTGGTCAGACAGCTTCACAGAATGAGACTTTGTACAACAATTGACGATGTTGCCGGCTTCATCTGAGTTGGCGATGAGAGAAGTTGCGAAAATCATCCTGCTACGTGTTACTTCATGTATCAATGGTTATGGTACATGTCTGATGTCTCGAAGTGCTGCGTGAGCCAGCCCAAAGTCCGATAAGAAAAGAAAATTGACGACGATGAGGGGTGGGCATCCGGTTAACAAGATCTCGGTTTCTTGATCTTTTCTAAAATTCGGTTATCCCAAAACTAAGATCGAACGGTTTTTCAAAAGTATGAAGACCGAGCATGTTTTCAGTCTTAACCGAACTGACCGAACCATTTAGTCACGGCTGCAGCGTGACGCGACGAGGAAGCATGCTGGATGTTTACATTTTGCATTTTACTTTACGCTGTCGTGTGGGCCCTGCGCGGCCTACCAATGTAACAGAACCAGGCATGAACAAATTCTGAAATTAAATTCCAAGCTCGGAGAGAATCATTTCTCGTTCCGGCCCCCAAATTCTCCTTGCTATGTTCTTGCTCACGTCTCGATTTATTATCGAAGGCCAAGAGTAGTTACAGACACACGGAAAGAAAATCACGTGAATCGCAACCAAATTTAAAGGAATCGCGACAAAAAATTCATCCTCGTCCGCATCCTCGTCTGGGGTTCAGATTCTCTAACGTGGTGAAGCGAAGTCACGCGTGACTTGCGCATCGTCCGATGCCCTCCGTTTGCCATCCAACGGTTGATGAAGATACATCTTTCCCAGTGCGTAGAGCATCAGCCCAGCTGCCAATTCTGGCCCAAATATGGCCCAGTTCGCGAGAAGGGGAAGGAAACAATGCTGAATACATATTTCAGTGCATTAAAACTCTGCTTTTGTACAGAATTGAACAAGGATTTCACTTTAACTAAAATAACCGTAATAAGCTTTACTAATGACTACTAATCCAACTACTCATATAGCTCAAAAAAATAATTAATATGACAATGGGAGCTGTAGAATAAATAGACATTTCATTTACAGTTTCATCAGTTCCATGCTCTGAATATCTAATATAATCCCATCCAAAAGGCACTGCTACAACCAGTGAGATTGTACAGTTAGCCGTAGATTTTGCTTGGCTATGGGAGCTCCACCAAAGACCACCAATTAGCAAATTTGTGGCAACGGGAGCTCCACCAAAAACCACCAATTAGCACATTTGTGCTAAACGCATCCTCCCAAAAGAACAAAATAACATTACAAAAGAACAAAGATCCTTGCAGATGGCAATAGCTACAGATTTAGGTCCCTAAAGAAGTTCATGAATAGGGATATCATCAATTTTACTAGGACCCTGCATGAGACATAAGAAAGGTTAAAATAGGGCAACAGTAAAACTAGTTTAGACAAGTTGAAATAGAGCAACGCTGGGTTAAAATTACCATAAGCAAATCTCTAAAGTTAGTAAAGGCATTACTGTCCTTGTGAGTATTGTCCATTGGTGTTTGAGTTCCTTCCTGCATCACAACCATCGTCTTGATGCTGCATAAAGCGTATAACCATGTTATTTAGAAGACAACAGCGAATAACTTAAATATAATACAAGGGTTTTGCAGCAGCATACATTAGATTTATTTGGCACTTTCTTTTTGAATTTTCTTGTCTTGTCGAGCCAGCTTCCAGGTCGCTTCGAACTTCTTGGTTGGACATCTTTTTTCTTTAGGCGAGCAGCACTAAGTAAATAATCGCCTTGTTGAACATTAGGCTGGCAGTACACGATTCACTCAAAATACTTCTAGATGCACTGATTTTGTCCTCTAGTTGCTTACCAAGGCTATTAAGTGTACTATCTATCACTGAACAACATTCCAGAGAGCTTGCAGCTTGATATGCCAAGATAAAAAATTTGTGAGACAAATACCTATAGCGAAGCATAGCATCCAATTTTAGATTTTCAATGATGCTCCTTCCTTTGTTGTCATGTATAGTGCCATACCTTGCTTCCCTTGTCCAACGTTTCAGAATATAATGGTCTGGTAATAACTTAATATTCATCAAGTCAAGAACTTTCAAAGCATGGGCACACAATACCCCGGTCCTTGTAAACTGCTCACAATTACATGATGCCCTTTGCTCCAAAGAATTACCATCAACTATGCGCTCTTGTTCAGAACTTAAATCACCATTAGCCCTCACAATTGCAACAGCATATGTGTTATTTCCAGCCAATGATCTAGCACAAGCAGCCATGCTTCTTTCATATTTGGTTTGGAATGATTCAAATATCGGGGGGTGTAAATTTTGCTTGCTTGCACTAACATAGGTGTTTTCATTCTTATTCTAGGTAGCTTTTTTCTAGCTTCGAATTCTTCATCAAGCTCTTTGTTTCTTTTTGTTTGCACAGCCCTTTCAAAATGCTTCAAGAAACGAATGATGTCAAGATCCAACTTCAAATGTGTTTTTAAGTCACTATTAAAACTCTCACTTAGTTGTGTGCTTCTCATTTCCAATGTAAAAATATCCCTCATGTAACATTTAGCCCACTGTTTCTTGAACTTGTAGATGTTATCTAGCCATGATGCCTTTTTCTTGTCCACCTTACTCCTCATGATGTCAAATGCTTCCGCAAAGGCTCCTTTGTCCTCAATGTTATACATGTAAGCACTAAACTCCGAGAGAATGTGAGGCTCTTCTTTTTCTTTATCATCATCATCATTTTTACCATTGCTTAAGTGCTTGACAGCATTCTGCATTATGTGAAAGGTGCATAATCCATGCCAAGCTTCTACAAATACCTCCCGAACAGCCTTTCCCATTGCGGTATCTTGATCAGTAAATATAGTTCTAGGCTGTTTACCATTATGTGCTGACAGAAAAGTCTGAAACAGCCATGTGAAAGAAGCACATATTTCATCAAACAAAAGAGCAGCTCCAAAAATGACGGTTTCTCTAAATTGATTGAACCCAACAAAGATGCCAAAAGGCTTATATTCTTTGTTTGTACCAAAGGTAGTGTCAAAGGTGACAACATCTCCAAAGTGAGCATAATCAATTATCATCTTAGCATCAGCCCAAAATATATTAGTTATTTGTTCCTCACAGTCCAATTGCACAGCATAGTGAAAAGATGGCTTCTCAGATATCTTATCTTGAAAATACTTCAACATGCTTCCTGCTTGCCCATATGTCAACTCTCTTTGGCGCTTACCCCGCAAATAATTTTTGTGATCATGACGAGTGTAACTAAGATTCATTGCCCCTCCAACTTGCCGACTAGCCAATTCATGTGCAGCTTTTGCTCTAATTCCTGAATCATCGGCGGCCTCAATTTCAAAGGCCTGCACTTCTGAAATCCTCCTTTGTGATAACATTAGATGGAAGGTTTGTGGTAAGTGAAGGACATGATTATGCACAAGAATTAGATCGAACAATTCATAATTTCCTTGTTCTCGATCTAACGTAAGACCCATCCAAACTGGAAAACCTGTTCTTGTTTCAGCTCGAGGATTTTCGGTGGCATGGTCTCTCTTGTCTTGTGCTCTACAACCCTCTTTGGCACACACATATCTACATGAAGTTACTTTTCCATCGTATTTGCTCTCATTTGTGTACCTTTTTCTGACCTCAAAGCCTACATGACCTCCATATTCCACCCAAAATATCCAAGCATCATCCAAATTTCTAAATTTCTGGCCAATTTGAGGTACCCAAATAGGACTGACATTCTCCCTGTATGGAATCAGATGCATATGTATCACTGCTACCAGACATCTGGACAGAAACAAAACAAAGGAAAACGATTGCAAGTCTAACTTACTTGTTGCCTTCTTCCACCGAATCGTGGTTGGTTGTTGGTTGCAGCACTGCCTCCGGCAAGCTTGAACGCGGTCCCCCTCCATCTCCTCCCGGCAGCGCAGCCATCCAGAGCACGTGAGGTCAGCCACTCTTCCGCAGCTCGAACAGGAGCGGAGGTCGCCCGCAGCAGGAGCAAGCTCCGTGCCACGTCTATATATGCAGCAGGCGCCGGTCGTCCGTGCTTGGCAACAGGGCGGCGCGCGTTTTCCCCGTGCTAATTTCTGGAGCAATGGCACTTCCGCGCCAATCTCATCCAGCGGCGGCAAGCCACAGCGGCTGCTGTCCTTCCCCTTCTCGCGAACTGGGCCATATTTGGGCCAGAATTGGCAGCTGGGCTGACACTCTACGCACTGGAAAAGATGTACCTTCATCAACCGTTGGATGGCAAACAAATCAAGATGTTGAAAAAAACACCTTTACCCCTAATTAATACCCATGGGTGGTAGATAGAGGATTGGTGTGATGGTTGATGAGCGATCTCCGGGCGACCTGAAGGCGACTCTCGAGGCGACCGCGATCCCGATCTAGATCGGGGCTTCTCCGGCCACGATCTTCCTTGCTCCACCGTCGACTGCTCCGGTCATGGTGTCACCGCCACGCCGGCAATAGCTGCAGCCGGCGGCCACCGCAAATCGCCGGTTTGCCGTTCCGGCGCCGTCGACCACAAACCCTATTGGGACCTGCGCCGCTTAGGTCTCTAGTTGGGATCGTGGTAGTACGCGTCTACTCCTGGGTGAGGCGTGGTACTTCTTGAAGCCTCTCCGGCCCTGTGCTAATGGCGTCGACCGGAGGAGGAGATGGGACTCGGGATTCACGCCCGGCCCGAGTACAGGATGATGCAAACCCTAACGTTGCCGACATGCTAAAGAAACTCAACCTGACGGAAGAGGAAGGGGAGTATGTGGCCTTCAGCGATGATGAGGCTGACGGTGAGGAGACAGCAACCGAATGGGCGCTGGTTGGGAAGGTGATCTCCCCAGGCGCCTTGAACAAGAGCACGATCATGGGAGCTCTGAAGCCGGCATGGGGGAACCCATATGGTTTGAAGCTCCGCTCGATTGGTGAGAAGACTGCTAACCTGTTTGTAGCCGAATTTGGCAGGAAGGAGGACAAGGACCGAATCCTAGGCGCATCGCCCTAGGTTTTCGGCAAGTACTCGATGATTCTACGCGAATATGATCACAAGCTAAAGCCGTCGGAGATTTGTTTCGACCGCATGGAGATCTGGGCAAGGCTCATTGATGTACTGCTGGGTTGGATGAACCAGCAACGTGGAGCTCGTGCTATGGGTCTTCTTGGAGAGGTCGTTAGGATGGATGTCGATGGAGAAGGTAAAGCCAATGGCCCTTTCCTCCGGGCTAGAGTGGCTATTGATATCAGTAAACCCATTAGAAGGGGTGCCCTAATTAAGAGAAGCAAGAATGAACCTCCGGAGTGGTTTGATGCTCAATACGAAAGGCTGCCATATTTCTGTCGTTCATGTGGAGTGCTGGGTCATTTCTGACCTGGTGTGTGAGACGCCGGCTCCACGTGATGCTGAAGGAAAGATGCCCTATGATGTCAAGCTACGGGTAGAGGATAAGAAGAAGAAGCTTCAGAGCTTTGCGGAAGCAGCTGCTGAGTCTTTGGGGAGTGCTGCATCGTCGGGCTCCAAACAGTCGAGGGAGTCGGCTGGGAAACCTGATGATCGAAAGAAGGATAACACGAGAGGTGCTGATGAACATGAGCTGGAGGGGGACGCCACTTCTCCACTCAAAACTAAATCTGTGGCTAATGAGAAAGGAAAAGACCCGTCGACACGTATTACCCGTCCGTTGCTCCAGACAAAGAAAGGCGAGGTACAAAAGACGGTCAGAAAGAGGAAATCCAAGACTAACGGGCCGGCGATCAACCCTGCTCCTGGCCTCAACCTGCTACCAGTGAATAATACAGCGCTAGTTCCGGCAGGATTGGTGAATGCGAGGGTCTCTCAGCTGGACCGGGGTGGTGGAGGGAATGAGGATGATATGGAGGAGATGATTAAGAAGCAGAGAAGGTCATCTACCACAAACATTGCGTCATCGGCGGCGGCTGCGGAAGGCAGTCCCCGCCGGACACAATGAATTGCCTAAGCGTGAACTACCGGGGCTGCGGGCGGCCTGAGGCAGTTCAAGAGATCCGTCACCTGGTGGAGGTGGCGAGGCCCGCGGTGGTGTTCCTCATGGAGACACGGATGAGCAAGGAGCGTGCTCTTGGTTTGAAGAATAAATTGGGCTTTCCGAATGGTGAAGTAGTGAGCTCGGACGGCCTAAGTGGAGGACTGGTGCTGCTGTGGAGGAGAGATGTCACGGTGGCTGTTCAGAGTGCTTCTAAATCCCATATTGATGTGGTTCTATCGTGTGCATCTTTGAGGGTCCGGGAGTGGCGCCTCACAGGTTTCTATGGTGAGCCAAGACGGGAACTGCGTAAAAACAGCTGGTACCTTATGAGATTCCTGCGAGCTCAGCTGGATATTCCTTGGTTATGCTTGGGGGATTTCAATGAGTTGTTAGCGCCGGAGGAGCACTTTGGAGTAAATGAGAGGGAACACTGGCAGATTGCTGCGTTTCGGGATGTAGTTCAGGATTGTCAGTTTATGGATTTGGGTTTCAATGGACTCCCCTACACATGGGATAATAGACAGGGGAGGACAGGAATGTGAAAGTGAGACTGGACAGGGCTCTTGGCGATCACAAATTCATGGAGCTGTTTCCAGACACTTCTGTAACGCATGTACCACTGGTGGAGTCAGATCATTGTGCATTGGTGATCGAGATGCACAGGAGACAACGGAGCACTCGGAGGAGGAGACGGAAACGGGTGTTCAGGTATGAAAATATGTGGCAGCGCCATGATGATTATATGGCCTTTGTGCAGGAAAATTGGGACCCAGGCCGGGGGGTGGCTGATCTGAATTCTGTTGTGAGTTCACTAACTAAATTGCAGTCCTCCCTTAATTCTTGGGATAAGGAGGTCTTTGGCTCTGTCAAAAGAAAAGTTGCATCTCTCAAGCAACAAATAGAAGTTGAGAGATCAGATACCCTATACCGGGGGCCGACGACACGTGAGAAGGAACTGATGAGTCAACTGTCGGAGGCCCTGGCGAGGGAGGAAGTCATGGAACGACAGCGGTCTCGTGTCGAATGGCTGAGGCAAGGGGACCGCAACACCGGTTTTTTCCAGGCCAAGGCCAAGGCGAGGGCGCGGACTAATAGGATTCATGCACTGAAAAATCAGGATGGGAATTTAATTTCTGAACAGGAGGATTTGGAGGCGATGGCAAATAACTTTTACCAGAATTTGTTCACGGCGCAGGCTGATCTTGAACCAGCGCTGATTTGCCAATATGTGCCAAGGAAAGTCACGGTTGCAATGGCTGAAGTTTTGGAGCAAGCCTTCACGGCGGAAGAAGTTGAGAAGGCATTGTTTCAAATGGGTCTGAACAAAGCACCAGGACCTGATGGCTTTACGGCGGGCTTCTTTCAGCGACACTGGAGCCTTGTTAAAGAGTCGGTGGTGAATGCGGTGCTTGGTTTTTTAAATGGGGGAGAGATGTGCAACGAGGTCAACAGGACTGTGCTAGTTCTTATACCAAAAGTGGTGAACCCACAGGAGCTTACACAGTTCAGACCCATATCCCTTTGCAATGTGCTAAATAAAATCTGCTCTAAAGCTATGGCGAACAGGTTGAGGTGTATACTTGATGACATCATTTCAGAGGAGAAAAGCGCGTTTGTGCCAGGCCGTCTTATCACTGATAATGTACTCCTCGCGTATGAATGCATCCACTACCTGAGGAAGAAAAAGGGCAAGAACGGCGCGTGTGCAGTGAAGCTTGATATGGCTAAAGCATATGACCGGGTAGAATGGGAGTATTTACGGGCAATCATGATGGCTCTTGGTTTTACAGTGAGATGGTGTGATCTGGTGATGAAGTGCATCACCAGTGTTTCGTTCTCGGTACGAGTCAATGGTGCACTATCCCAGCCTTTCACTCCGACCAGAGGTATCAGACAAGGAGACCCGATCTCCCCGTACTTATTTTTGCTGTGTGCTGAAGGTCTCACTTCTATGCTGAAAAATTGTGGCCCTCAGTATATAGCAAAAGGTATCCGGGTGGGAATTCATGCCCCGTGGATTTCGCACCTCCTGTTTGCTGATGACAGTATGATTTTCATGCAAGCGAACAAGAGGAGTGCTGATAGGCTTGCTTGTATCTTTGGACACGTATCATAGAGGATCAGGGCAATTGGTGAATAGACAAAAATCCGCAATGTTCTTTAGTACCAATACTGGCCCTGAGATGAAACAGATGGTCCAGCTATCACTGGGAATTGAAAAGGAAGCGCTGGGGGAAAAATACTTGGGCTTGCCGACTGCAGTTGGGCGAGTTGCTGATGGCACCTTTGATTATTCTGCAGATAGGATCAGGAACTTCGTTCGTGGCTGGGGTGCAAATAATCTTAGCTGCGCCGGCCGTGAAGTGCTCCTCAAGGCTAATGCACAGGCAGTTCCCACATACCCTATGAGCTGTTTCAAATTACCTGCCCCGGTATGCAAAAAGATGAAGTCTCACATATCCAACTACTGGTGGGGTAGCTCAGTGGATAGCAACAAAATTCATTGGCAGCTATGGTCTAAGCTAACTACGCCAAAAGGAGAAGGCGGAATGGGCTTTCGTGACCTGCCTTTGTTTAATGAAGCCATGCTTGGTAAGCAGGGATGGCGCTTGATTACACGACCAGATTCTCTGTGTGCCTGAGTTTTAAAAGGGAAGTATTATCCCAATGGAGACTTTCTGTCAGCAACAAGGAAAAAGAAATCCTTGGAGACCTGGGTGGCGATTTTACATGGACGAAAGGTTCTTCAGAAGGGGATTATCAAGCGTGTTGGCCCTGGGGACACGATTAATATATGGAATGATAATTGGATCCCAGGTATCAGGCCTATGAAGCCGCTTGTTCATCTGGAAAATTCACTGGTTCAGCATGTGGATGAGCTCTTTCTTCCAGGAACAAGAACATGGGATGAGGACTTGGTTCGGCAGTCCTTTATACCGTCTGATGCAAATGAAATTTTGAAGATCAGACCTGGTTTACGAATGGTTGAGGATACACTTGCTTGGAGCCATGAGAAGTTTGGGATGTATACTGTTCGGTCTGCCTATCGCCTTCTCAAAGAGGAACAGATTCAGTTGGAGGCGAGCAAACTGAATGAGCCAAATTCATCTGATGGCTCTTGGATTTGGAAGCGGTTGTGGAAACTGAAAATCCCGCCAAAAATACGGATCTTCTGGTGGAGGGTTGTGCACAACTTCCTCCCTACGAAGATGGAATTACACCGACGGCATGTGGAACCGGAGGCTACATGCTATACCTGTGGAGCTGCTACTGAATCTCTGTTTCATATAGTCTTTGAATGTCCGGTGGCAAGGATGTTTTGGGACGAGGTGAAGAAGCTGACAGGGATTAAAATTCCAAAGCTCCACCAGGCGACTTGGGTGAAGGACTTGCTAACAGGTGATCATTGCTCTGTAAGCTCAGCTGAGTTGATCATCTGCGGGGTGTGGTCGCTGTGGACAGGACGTAATGCAAGGAAGCATGGCAAAGTGGAATGGCGTTCGGCGGCAGCAGCTAGGCACATATCTTCGATGCTTGAAGACTTCATTGGCTCTGGTACAGATACGTCCTCGAGGCAGGAGGTAACCCGAGTGCGATGGTCAGGACCACCCCCTGGATGGATGAAAGTCAATACGGATGCAGCGTTCTCACTGAGTAATTCGACCGGAAGTACTGGGGCTGTACTACATGATCACAGCGGGAGTGTCCGGGCAGCTGCAGCACGGTTCTACCCCTGTGTTTCAGATGCTCTGATGGCAGAAGCCTTGGCAGTGAGGGACGGGCTGATCCTAGCAGCCGAGCAGGAGGCCACAAGGGTGGTCCTGGAGATGGACAATGCAACGGTGGCTACCCTTTGTTCGCTCAGATGATGGATTCCGTAGCGTTATCGCTGGCGTTTGCCATGAAATTAGAGAACTTTCTTTTGCTTCTTTTATTTGTACTCATGTTAACCGGGAAGGCAATGAGGCAGCGCACTTGTGTGCATGTAGGCCATCAGCGTCTTCACTGGTGATGTCCTGGGTTGGTGATCTCCCGAATTGGCTGATGGAGGTCGCTAACAAGGATTGTAATGTTGAGTCTTATTAACGAAGCTCTCTGATTTGCCCAAAAAAAAACCGTTGGATGGCAAACGGAGGGCATCGGGCGATGCGCAAGTCACGCGTGACTTCGCTTCAGCACGATAGAGAATCTGAACCCCCTCGTCTGGAGCACCTCCTGGCTCCTGCAGCCGCTCCAGTCCAGCGCCGCCGCCGCTCCACATCAAATCCGTCGGCTCGGGAGGAAGGAGGCAACCGGTTGCAATCTTGCAGATTTTTGCCTCCGTATACTGCCTATGGATGGCCCCTGACTAAAGAAGAACTGAACTGTTGGAACCTCTCCTGATGCAGGCGCACGCACACACACAAATGCCAACTTAAACTTGATAAAAAAAACAAGAGAGTTCATTTTGAAGTGCCCTATAGTAGTTTCCGGAGACATTAACATCATACAGTTAAATTTCAAAACAAGAAAAGAGTAATTTTACAGAATGTTCAGGACCCAGAGACACCTAGTAATAACTTTTTGTGTTGTTTGAAGCAAATAAACCCTGCCCCCATCCGATGAGCCAAACGTTATTTCCTCCCAGGATGCACACAATGATGTAGCCTGTTTCATGTAAGGACACTGCCCTGCACAGAAACAGATGCAGCACCAGCAGATCCGGTGACCGATCGAGTGGTTTACGTGACGAGGATCAGGCCCTCGGTGATGAGCGAGTCGGCGATCACTTGGTTGGCCGCCTCCGACGGGTGGACGGCGTCCCAGAACACGTAGGACGTCGCGTTCGGGCACGTCCCGACCGACTTGGGGTTGCAGAGGAGCACCGTCGTCTCCACCGTCCCCGTCCCGCAGCACCCCCGCCGCGCCTCTGTGAAGCCCTGCGCCTGCGGGTTGGTGGCGAGGTCGTAGAGGGGCGTGTAGATGTCGAAGACGGCGATCTTGAGGTCCGGGTACCGGCTCGACAGCGCGTCGACGGTGGCGTTCATCTTCCGGTTGAAGCTCTGGGAGTCGCGGTTGAGCCTCGACACGCACCCGTCGCTGCCGTGCCCGAACAGCGTGATCGACGCCGGGAGGCACCCCAGCGGCGGCAGCGACGTCACGCCGATGCGCCGCGCCCCCATGCCGTAGAGTTGCTGCCCACACATGCAGTTAGCAGACGGCCATCAAAACCATCGAAGCTTATTAGATGATCCGGAACACGTCGCCGGCGATGATCGAGCCGCTCACCGAGACGGTGTTGCTGAAGATGCCGACGAGGCGGTCGGAGAACTGGTCGGCGGTCTGGGTCTTGAAGAGGAGCGGGTTGATGTAGTAGTTCTGGACGAAGTCGCTCGCGCCGGCGCTAATGATGTACAGCGCGCCGGTGACAATGGACCGGGCCTGGCCGGCGCCGGCCACCGCTGCCAGCTTCGACTGATACTCCTTGAAGTACTCCAGCTGCTGAGACAGCGGGATCGCGTGCTGGATCACACACAGTGTCACAAAGATCAGATCAGGATTAGTTTGTTCGTGCCAAGATCTTGGAATCCTTGCTGGGAATGTCAGTCAGTTACTGATGATGTGTACTTACATACATGAGTGCCGTGTGGTCGTAGTACCCGGATCCTGCAGACGCGAAGTTGGCGCCGATCAGAAGGTTCTGCCCGGACGCCTGCGGGCTGAGGTACGCCGCCGGGTAGGTGGTGAACCCCAGCGTGTCGGCGGTGATGTCGGTGGCGAGCTTGCCGTTGCAGAACCGCCCCGTGGCGACGTGGTTGGCGAAGTCCCTGCCGTAGGGCGGGAAGTTGGCCTTGATGATGGTGTGGAGGTAGTCGTTGTTCCCGACGTCCACCGACGAGTCGCCGAACGTCATCACCGCCGGCACCAGCGGCTGCGCCCCGCCGCCGCGGGTCCCCAACACGAGGAGCAGCGCCGCGGCCAGCAGGCACCTCGCGTGCACCGCCGTCGTCGGAGCCATTTGGAGCTCGACCTGACGAGTGTTCTGAGAGACTCGAACCACGTCTTTGGTGTAATGGAGCCGCTGTGGCCTGTGAGCTTTATACAAGTTTGTGCCTCCACAAACAGACACACACAAGCTCACACACTACTAGTGATTAGTGAAGTGATCAATGGAGTTTGTTACGAGTCCACAACCACAGGCATGTGAACAAAGCTAGCTGTCCTGACAAGCACCCAGCTTAACCTTCCAGAACAGGGCATGGTGCTGCAAGCAGCCATGATGAGACCTTGCCAAGATGGCACGCGCTAGCTCATGGCGACCCGCCGAGTCCGGTCCACGCTGCCCTGCCTCGCACTGCACCCCAAGGCTATCCATCCGGAGTCCGCCATTGATTGTTCTCCCCATCTGCAATGGCGACGATTTATTAGGGTGATGGCGAGGCACCGAGCACAGGGGTGGTTGAGGCGGTGCTGACGCTGTGACGACGAACTTGACGACGCACCACGCTACTCCAGCGCCAGAAATGAAACGTACATTCAGGAACAGGATGAGATCATGAGGAACACCAACAGCCACCACGCAACCACTGGTGAGTTATTGCTGCACATGGTGGAGGCTTGGATTGGAGCTCGTGCATTCTGGGTCCAGTCCGGCCGGGAAAAGAAGGTCAGGAGCACCGGAGGACAGTGGTCTGTGCTGAACCGCTGAAGAAGAAACAGGTGCAGAACAGCTACTGGAATGGAGGATGGATTTGAAGATCTTCCAAGTACAGGGTGCCGGCGGGGAAGAATTTAGTATCGTCATTGAGCTTGAAAATGCCCCAATGGCCAATGCTGCCCCAGGCCCCAGCCCTAGACTTCCTTCAATGCCAGTGAACTACTACACCGGCAACCAGACACATCTCTTCGGTCTACACCGAGATCAGATATTGTTTGAACAAGATGTCAGATTGAGATTGAATGCGCTGCAAAGATGCTGAGGGAGCAGAGCAGAATCCGGTGACCTGGTAAATTATTGTCTATTGTGACCAGTTTCTAGTAGGGTACTGGCTGGCTGCTTTGAGTTCTGTCTTCAGAGTTCAGATGGTGAATGCAGGGTACTCTTGTCCTTGTACACTTTTTTTTCTTTTGATAAAGGCCCCTGTAGATTGTTGGTGGAGGCTAAGATGCACGAAGAGCTTTCCTAGAAACAGCTACCATGTGGCGCCGTTTAAACTTGAAGCTAAGATGAGCATTTCCGGTTATACCTAACGAGTATGTTGATTTCGACACATAACTGTATCCTGCAAATGCTATGGCTTTGAAGGTCGCCCTCCTGCCCGCTTTATGATAGCTGGCAGTATGCTCATCACGTTGCTTCTGAAGTTCTGGGTGATTGGACGCCAAGAATTTCTCAGGGGTAATTAGCAGCAATGGAAATTACGGAAACTAATATAAACATGACAAACTAAAGCTAGTGAGAACAGCAGCAACAATACGAAGCTATAAATATAAATCACTTATTGCACTTTATTTGATATTAAATGATCAGCACATGCCATTCCTAACAGGGGTTACCATGTGATTTTATTAAATATCAACAAGCAATAGGGCTAAACAGTGACAGGTTTTTCTGAGACAAACTTCAGCTGCGAAATGTAAGAAATGGGGCATGAAGAACTATGAGAAGCGAGGTAGAGTGGGGGAGTAAATCACCAAACTAAGACAATGCATTAATATTGTAGGGAGCAAAAGACACTGTAGGTACAACAACTTGCACGATATGTGCAAGTCAGTCACAGAACTTGCAAAATGATCAAACAAGTCACAAAAGAGCCAAGCAGAGACATTATTGAAAAATGTCAAGAATCTCAGCAAGTACATAAGCATTTGCTCTCTTTCAACATAATATACGAAAAATCATATAACAGAATGAATTTGAGTTAAGACAGTGGGCCAGGTTTATGTGGATATGAAAATTTTCTGCAGCGGTTTGCTCTTTTAGAATGGGAAACAAAGACATCAAACAGGGAAAGACAGGGAAAGGTAAATTATATCTAAAGCATAATTGACATCAAAACTTCAGATTCTGCTGCTTCATAGAACAGCTACAGTGCTCTTGTTAAATAATGTTCCATGATGGACTTTGGACTAAGAAAATAATTAACGGCATCCCATCATGTTTTCAGTTTATCCAATCTCCCATTCCAAGCTGACAAGCATCCTAAAAACATGACCATATTACTGGCAAATATTCAGAGTTAAGAACAGAGACATCTAAACGCAAATGCAACAGACAATAAAGGTTTTAAGTGATATAATATTAACAGGTACCTTAATCAACTGTTCAAATAATCCTTTCGCCAAAAAAAAATTCTGTTCAAATATTCCCATGTGGAACAGTGAATGTGAACAGGGACATACATAAAAATGTTTAATTAGCAGAAAAATCAGTTGGATGTCACATCGTTGCATTCATATTTCTACAAGAAGAAAATCTTCTCTCTCTCTCTCTCTCTCTCTCTCTCTCCAAACAGTGCAATGCATTTCATTGCATATTGCATTGAACAAAAAAGAAGAAATTTTTTTCTAAAAGGCCATTCATCATAGACTGAGTTATGAAGCAGTTGTACAGGTTCCATCATAATTGGCATTTATTCATTGAAAAGCATTATGTCACTTACATATACTTACAGGATCCATTAACTCTTAGATACGAAGGACAGAACATTTGTGGAAACAGTGACATTGCAGCTACCATCATGAAACACACAAGAATGGATCATCCTGTCCTTATCAAGCAATGACTCAACAATATGAGCATTCATCTGTCCTTATCATAGTTGAATTGCTATGAACTGTACTTTGACGTGCAAGACTACCTGTGCATATTAAGGTTCAGTAAACTAGAACACGCCAAAAAAAGTTATCCAAAATGCATAACACAAGTTTGCTTTCTCACTCGGATACCTCTAATTATGCAGTCATAGAGGAAAAAAGGGACTTCCCTAAGAACACATTTGGCATAACATAATGAAGACTGAACACAAAGTGTCCTATGGGTGGTTTAAGCCTGCAATACTGCTTACTGGTATCTGAAAACTACAGCAGTCAACAGAAAGCGTTCCAGCAATGTTACTAACCGCTCAACAAAATATGAAACTGACTAGTAACATCAGCATTCTGAGCATAGATATTACCAATTCCGGTCTGAACTGAAACTGCAACTCATCCATCAGTAACAAAAATTCTGCAATTCTGACTGTAAGATAGGATAATTTACAAATGAAGCATCTGACGATATATCTGGAAGTGAGCAAATCTTTCACGGTCACTAGGATCGTCATCCAAAAAGACACATACGACTGCGATCTGAAAATGATCCAACTCATATGCGACCTCTCCAACCTGTCAAACAAACCAAGCACCACGTTTCGCACATGCTTTACAGCAGGTTGAGACATTCAGCCGCTATGACCTCCTTCCATACTGCGCCCATGGCAAGAATGGCACCGCCATGAGGCCAGTCACCACCCAAGGCTTCCCACCAACTCCCTCCTGCGCACCGGCGTCACCACCGCCTTCGTTCTGCATCCCACCATTGGAATTGAACTCCGCGTCATCAAGAGCGGACGCACGTAGTGCCACCTCCAGATCGCCAGGTCTCGCTTTGGCGTAGCCATCGCATACCACCGCGGCTGTCTTGCCCGCGCTGGCCTCACCCTGTCCTTCACCCATCGAGGCTGGCGGCTTCGGCGCCGCGACGCCTCGCCCGCAGCCCGGCGGGTACCTCCGCACGGCGGAGACGCGGCGCGCGGTCACCGCCGCCGCGGCCTTCCTTCCGCTCCCCACGCCGCGAACGGGACCCGCGGCCCCGGAGGAGGAGGCCGCGGGGAGGGTTCGCCTTGGCTGCGGTGGGGCGGTTTTGTCGACCGCACGCGCGGGGTAGGGGTTCGGAAGTGGGGGTTTGGATGCGGCGGTAGCCTTAAGCGGGTACCCAGGGGGAAGCCTCGCGGCGGCGTTGGTGTGGCGACCGCAGCCCGGCGGGAATCGGCGGAAGGCGGACGCGTGGCGATCGGCGGGGAGGACGGCGACACTGGCGAGCATCGCGAGGGGGCGTACGGGCGGCGGCGGTCGGTTGGTGCGGCGTAGGTTGCCAGGGAAGGAAAGGCGACGTCATTTGTTTTGTGCCGGTTGTCCGGTTCCCAATTTTTATCCGAATTCAAATTCAAATTACCTTTCAAAAACTGTGTCAAATTGGGAATATGATGCATTATTCCCCTTGAGTTACTCGCCGCGCCGGTCTTTAAACAGAACTGGGCCGTGAGCCCCTCCCTAGAGTCAGCCCAGTAGCCAAGCCCAATCTCCTCGCCCAGTCTCTACCACATCTCGTCCCCAGGGCCGCATCTCTTCTGCTCTCCCATCGCTGCTCCCCCGGTGAGAAAGTCGGCGGCGCCGGCGCCGTCCACCGTCCCAGCTCGCCGGACTGCCCACCGCCCATGGCGGATCGCTATCGCGGCTACGCCTCTCACTCCTCCTACAACAGAGGTACCACGCCCGCTCTCTCTCAACCGACGAACCGGGCATGGTTGTACCGTCCGTTTTGCGCGGACAAATATTTATGGTGGATTTGCGCTTGTTATTGATTGTCGGTAATCTGCAAACCGCGTGGAGGGAATTCAAGATTTAGGGCTGTCAGGGTTCAGGAGCTATCGATCGGGGTAGTTTAGTTGTAGTTTTCTAGCCAGTTGCGAGCGAGTATCATAGCCGACCAAATTGATACTGAAATTTAGGTTTCACTTGGTCACGATTTGTAGGCACTGTCTTGCCCAATATCTCTCCAAGAATGCATCATATTTGCAGCTTTTTGTGTGCTGATGGAGTGTAAGAAGAAATTTTATCCAGCTGTACGTAGTGCCCTTGCGGTTTGCAACAGTACAGTTTAGACTCATTTTTTTCTTTTTTTTTTCGTGTAAGACCTCTCTTTTCATTTTAAAGATAATGATAGCATAGTTCCTGGCTTCTTAGCCTTACCAGTAATATGTTAAGACTTAAAATGTCCAGAATGTATATAGCCATTGGAAATTTTTCGTGAGAGGTTAAGACTTAAGATGTCCAGAATGTATATAGCTATTGGAAATTTGTTGTGAGAGGTCATGTGATGTGATGACCGAGTGACGTTAGAGATCTTATTGCAATATCAAGCTACTATTAAAATAAATAACCATTGTGGGTGTTAAGTTTTGAGTATTATTGGTTAAATGATTTGTTATAGCACAGTGCAGTAGAAACTGTAGTCCCGTTAGTGAAATATTAACTATGTTCTCCATGTCAGTTGAAGTGGTTTTGGGATGAATTTAGTTATTTGTAACTTATAATTGGAAAAAGTGTGAGGCTAGTTTTCAGGCAGAGTTATACACTGCAAAGATGAATATAGAGGTGTGTATATGCTTTGTTAGGATAGGACATGCATTGATGAGACATTCTTCATTTTTTTTTCTCTTCCTTACTTTCCTTTCCTTCTTGAGTTTTGAAAACGGTGTTTATTCTTGCATTAGAACTGATCAGCATGTGTTTTCTTGTCATTGTTAACTTCTTAACTTCATTTGATTAGCAGATCCACGAGGTGGTTATCCTGGGTATCTTGCACCTGAGGGCTCTTTAGCATCTTATTATGCTTCAAGACCTTCTGTTCCACCAGACGGACCAGATGTTCTTAGAAACGATGTAATAAAACTTTTAACTTTTGGAGGATTCATTATTAAGGAAAGCAACCACCTTTATCTCACATATCACTTTGTTTTGATGTACAGGTAGCATTGCAACCAAGGGCTTATGGTTATGGTCATCCAGCAGGAGTAATTAATCCTGCTTTCCCTGGCCTGAGTGATCTACCTGCCGTAGCTAGGGCACGCGGACCTAGTCATTTGGAAGACCCATCTTTGGCTCCACTGAGTGGACTAGCTCCAGACAGGGCACCAGGATCTAGTCTTTTGGAAGAACCGGCTGTAATGGGGAGAAGTTCGTCTCTTGGCAAAGGTGCTGGTATTCCAGATGTTGAGCGCCACAGCCCACTTCCAAACCTCGATGGGCCCTCAGAAGATGAATCCAACATTCTTTTTGTTGATTGTCTCCCTACCGATTGCACAAGGAGAGAAGTGGCCCGTATCCTTCCCACACAGCATTTTTTTGCATCATATTTTCATACCTTGTGAGTTTCATTTTTGCAAGCCTTAACTTTTGCTGGAAGATTTGTTTCGGCGCTGCTCTGGTTTCAAGGACATCAGACTAGTGCACAAGGAGCCCAGGCATGTACGGACTTGCCTTTTTCGATGTTCTTCTCACTTGATTTTTTTTTTGTCTAATTGTTCTTTGCTAGCTGTTCATTCCGTTGCAAACCTGTGCATTGATTAATTGTTTTTTGAATTTGGTATGTTAAGATATGGTGAAATTTATAGTGCACTAATTTCAAAAGCAAGAGAGCGCATTTATTTATTAAGAAGTGCATGCGATTACAGAGAGAACTAATAAAAGAACACAGGAAAAACTATGAAGGGATGCCCGGATGCAGGAGTCTCAGGAACCTGTTACAGATCTAAGATTCTTAGCACCCGCTTCTACCCACAGCCTGCCAATAGGTTTGCTGCATTGTGAGTCCATCAAATTGGGTGTGTTTTCTTTGGCCCGGTTGTTTTCTAGGGATGGTGCTTGCTGGCAATATGATAGTGCATTCCAAACAGCTAAGGTTTAATTGCAGTGAAACAACAGATGATTGGCTGTTGCCAAGGATTGAATGCATGACGGGGCAAATAATAATTCTTGATCCCTGCCCCAGCTAGTAAGCCATCAGCTGGCAATAACTTGCCTTGGATTGCTAGCCAAGCAAAGAGCATGTATTTAGATGGTGCCCAAGTCTTACATATAATGTTCAGGGAGTCCATGGTGGATTATCCATGGCATTGGATCACTCACCACAGACTCAACTTCATATTTATACATTGAATTAAATAGGAAATAAGCTAGCTCTATATATTTATTGTGTTTGTAAGTGATGTCAAATTTTACTCATTTTCTTTTTGCTGCTCTAATGTAATTTTCCTTCAAGGCATTTGTTCATTTTCTTGGTTGCTGAATAAACAGCTTCTCTTTACCACATCCTAGTTCATGCTTTGGTGATGGTCCCTTATTACTGTGTTAGTGGGTTTCTTTTTGTTTGTTCATTTTAACGTTCGTTTGACTTGCCTAAACTTTATTGCATATTGATTCCTGCTGTTTCTTGCAGAGTGGTGACAAGGCTTATGTCCTGTGCTTTGTGGAGTTTGAGAATGCAAAATGTGCACGCACTGCTATGGATAATCTCCAAGGTCTTTGTTCCTGTGCCTCTGATTTGTTTCATTCATATGTTAATTTCATATTCCTGCGTATCCTTGGGTGGAGTGGGGGCTTTATTCACCCTGATTTGGAATCATGGTAAAATAAATTTTGAATAGGTCTTAGCAGTAATGGGAAATATACATGGACTTTATATTCATGTCATCCTGAATGCTGTCTTTAAATACTTGCTATTCATGGATACTGCTGACTGTTCTCTCCAGCAGTTACTGGACAGCATCCCAAACTATGTTTTACCATGTAAAAGGGTTTCAGATAGATTTGCAGAGACTGATCTTTCACCTGATCTTTGCAGCATACCGCTTTGATGATTGGAAGCCTGACTCCCCGATTCTTAAGATCCAATTCGCAACGTTCCCTTTCCGTCTGCCTGCCGCCCAGGACGAGCGCCATATCTCGCGCTGATTACTGCCTTCCGTCATCCTCTAGCTAGCAGTATAGTCCATGCGGTGGGGATCCTTTAGATGATCTGTGATCAGCCTGTATGTAACTGTAATGAGCAGCTGAACTGACGATGCCTTTCAGAAGTCTTGTGTGACACCAACACAAATTGAATGGTGCGAATGTGCGATGTGCCTTTCTTTGCCCCCATTCACCCTCATTTTCTTCATATTTAGAGTTTTCGCCGCCGTCAAATATGTTCGAGATAATGGGTAACTGGTGGTGAGCGGTTCTGTACATGACGGCAGGTAAATTCTGAAGACTTCAATGTATACTGTCTTTGCCTCTCTTTTTTTTCGTTCTTTCTTTTTTCTTGGGCAGGAATGTATCCTGTCTTTGTGAAGACTGAAGGCTGAAGAAAGACACCTCGTCGTCGATCTGATCCCACCACCTCCACCAGGGTCCAAACCCGAGAGCTGTCAATCTGGGGTCAGGTTGCTGTCCAAGCCTTACATCCGGCACAAAAGCCTTTGCAGATGTCGGCGTCGTTCACCTTGGCGTCAATCGGTTCGCCGTCGGATCTGAAGGGCGGCGCGGACGACGGAGAGGTCAGCGGCGACGCCGGGCAGGCGAGGAAGACCTGCTTGTCCGGCGCAACCGCCGTCACCGTCGCACTGGAAATCTCGCCGGAGTCACTCCAGAGGCCTGACCGCACTTTCCAGGCAAGACACGGCCCATCCGTCGCCACTTGCCATCGGATTTTACTGTAGTATGGAGTACAAGTTGTATAGTATTTGAACTTTATACATACACACATCCAACGCACACCCAACACCTTACTCACACACCTATGCGCAAGCTAAATTCTACACTTTTACTCACACTCGCATGCTGCTTTGAAGAGAGGGTCTCGGACACCAGTTTTCAGATTGTGTTGAGGTTGCAGCAGTTTAGAAAAATTTCTGAAAAATTCCTCCAAAATCCGCTTCCGAAGAGTCTCGAACCTGGGACCTCCTGATGTCTGGTGCTACTGAGGCTGACCAACAACTGGTGCCCGTTCGCGATTTTACTGTGGCTAGTCAGTGGTCACCGATGGCTCACACTGTGGCTCACTGACGTTTAGCTCATGAGGTGACTAACTGCTGTTGCTAACCGTGGTTGCAGCTGCACGCACGTCGAGTTTATCCCTGGTTTTGCAGGCACTGGAACTGAACTTGGGTTTAGATATTAAGGCAACAATGGCACAATGAAAAAACTAATCCAGGGCATTATTTGCGTCTCGCCAACCATTACCGCGTCGATTCTGTAGATATGGCGGCGCTCTGGGCCGCCCAAGTCGGAGCTTGGAAAGTTGGAATCATGCAGCTCTGTCATTGGCACGGAAGCTATCCCGTCTGGTGCCCTCCTTGCCAGGGTACACTGACGCTTCCACGCACTGTATAGCAGTATAGCTTGTGCGTGAATTGTCAAATCAGGGGAAAAGCGTGGTTTAGCCTTTAGCATGGGTAAACAGTCAACCCATTTTCCCTTGACAGGTGCTTATCTAATAATTGTTCTCCCTGAAAAAGGTTAGCGCTAGCACGAGGAAGACCACCTGAATTCAATGCATTTTATGAGTAGTTTTAGTGCATATTTGGTTTGTAGTCATAACTTGCCACAATTTGGCACGTCTAATGTTAGTCAAGTCTGATTGTTTAGAAGCTGTCTTATGACTAAAAACATAGCAAGATTTAGTTCTTGATGCCACGGTGACTCAACAATACTTTCTCTGTTTTTATTTATATATCATATTAGGTTTATTTTAAGTTAAATTTGACCAATTTTGACTAAATTTATAGAAGAAAATAATAACATTTACAATACTAAATTTATTTTATTGAATCCATTATGAAGTTAGTGCATATGTTGAATAGTATTGTTGTTGCTATATTTTTCTATAGACTTGATCAAAGTTAATTAATTTTGATTTAGAATAAATCTAATATGATATGTAAATAAAAGTAGATAGAGTACATAGCAAGGTTATTATTGCTAGTTAAGGTCTAGCATTAGTCTAAACTTGCTGGTACTCCTAGTAGCTAGTACCGTCCTTCCGGTTGGCTTGCTGCTATTCCACGTTGATCTCACCGAAAACTTGTCCACACTGCACGTGTGCACCCTAGCGTGACAAGGTTTTTCAATGGCATTGACCAATCGCACACGTGCCGGGCTGCGTAGGCCCTTTCATTTGAGAGGAATCTGCAACCGCAAGGAAAAGTAAGCACAAATTCAGAAAAATCTATTTAAAAAACAAATTCAGAAAAAAACAGTGCGTAAAAAAGGAGTTGAAATAAGCATTGGACAGAAGGTGCCAACCAGGCAACCACTCCCCTCCCAAAGGCGACCAAGAAAGAACTCCAGCTGCACCAGCTCTGTACCGTCAGTCTCCCCTCCTTTTCCCCGCGTCTCCTCAGAGTTCCGGCGAGAGAGCCCGCCGCCGCCGCCGGACTTCCGATGGCGACGCCTCGGAAGCCGATCAAGCTCACCCTGCCATCCCACGAGTCCACCATCGGCAAATTCCTGTAGGCTTCAGCTCCCCCTCGCTTTCTTTCTGTGGGTTCTTTTCTTGTTCCGCTGAATAATTGTCAGGTGTTGGTTCGGGTCTGGGTTCCGGCCAGGACGCACAGCGGGACGTTCAGGGACGGGGATCTGCTCGTCAACAAGTATGGCCTCCGCATCGTTTCGCAGGGCGAGGGAGGCGAGGTAAGCCACCTGGACTGAGGATTAAAAATTGCGTCTTTGCATCATCCGCTTGGAATTCTTAGGATTGGGATCGTCAAATTGGCTCTTGTAATGGTTTCTCTTGATGATGAGATGAACAGACCAAGTGATTGCTTTGGCAGGTAGAGATAGTCAGATAGGAATCACATTTTAGTAAATTGTCGTTGAGCTCTGTTTGTTCGTGGAATGGGTACGCCTATCTCCTAGAATCAGGGTCTTACTCGGTGATAATTCCATCGCGTTTTTTTATATTTCTTCATGGTAACATAAGGTAGTTAGCAAACATGTAGGTATTTTGGGCAAAGTTCTGCAATACTAGCATTTTCACTTCAAAAAAGTTCTGCAATAGCAAATACTGTTGTTTCTGTCCCCTGATTATCTAATAAAGATATTGATTAGGGAAAACGACATGTAGCTTTGTGGCTCTTGACGCCTTTTTCATCTTGATGAGTGGGACTGTGTCCATTTGTTATCTAATTAAGATACTGATTTAAGGAAAACGATATGTAGCTTTTTGGCTCTTGATGCTCTTTTTTTCGGTTTGATGAGTGAGACACAAATAAATCACTAGCTATAAATATCTCCACATGCTGTGGCCTACGGGGATTATTGGATGTATCTGTCTCTTGAATTTATTCTGAAAGGGAATATCCAATTGCTTATAGTGGGAAAAATGTCTGTCTCATGCCACTGTTGTTGAACTCTTTATTTACTTTACTTGTTAAAAGTTTTCGATACTGTTCCCACATTCTTCAGTTCTTCCTAGTGACGTGCTCAAAATGTTCTTCAGGCTCCTCCTATAGAGCCACTGGACAGTCAATTGAGCTTAGATGATCTAGATGTAATCAAAGTGATCGGGAAAGGTAGCAGTGGACATGTGCAATTGGTCCGCCACAAATTTACTGGGCAATTTTTTGCTCTGAAGGTATTTCCGAGGCATTCATTCTTTTATGCTGCTTATTTATGGTTCTTTCCACTTTATTTTACTAGATACAAGTTAAGAGTTTTCACGATGATCTCTGTATTGCATCAATTTTGTAATCATCTTCCTAACTGTTGCAAAGGGTCTTTATCTCCACCAGTCTGCCATTGTGTTTGCAGGTTATTCAACTAAATAATATTGAGGAAAGTATACGCAGACAGATTGCCAAGGAGTTGAAAATAAGCCTGTCAACACAATGCCAATATATTGTTGTGTTCTATCAGTGTTTTTATTTTAACGGTGCCATTTCTATTGTTTTGGAATACATGGATGGTGGCTCCCTTTCAGATTTCCTGAAGACTGTTAAAACCATTCCTGAGGACTACCTTGCTGCTATCTGTAAGCAGGCCAGTGACATGTGGCAGAAGCTACACATAGTTTCTCTGCTATAACTAAAATGCTACATTAGCATTTCTTGAACCTTATAAATGAAACTACACCTTTCTTTTGCAGATACTAAAAGGACTGATGTACTTGCATCATGAGAGGCACATTATACACCGAGATCTGAAACCATCAAATATATTGATAAATCACAGGGGTGAAGTAAAAATATCAGATTTTGGTGTAAGTGCCATTATTTCTAGCTCCTCTGGACAAAGAGATACATTTATTGGCACAAAAAACTACATGGCGGTGAGTGCAAGGTTTTCAGCTCACAATTGTGTATTCCAGTTTAGCGTGAAATGCTGTGCATTTTATTTGTTCTGATGACCTAAAGCAAAATTCCTGTTCTTGACAGCCAGAAAGAATCAATGGAAAGAAACATGGCTATATGAGTGATATCTGGAGTTTGGGGCTAGTAATACTGGAATGTGCGACCGGCATTTTTCCATTTCCTCCTTGTGATAGCTTTTATGAACTTCTCGCAGCTATTGTTGATCAACAGCCGCCATCTGCACCAGCAGACCAGTTTTCACCAGAATTCTGCTCATTCATTTCTGCATGGTAATCATACTGCTCCATTCCAATGGTGTCTATAGACAGCTGTGATCAAGCTACTTGAGACATGTTAGCGTCGTGGTTTTTTCATTTGTAATTATCAACGTATTTTAAAATGTCATCTTAGAGGCGCCTGCATTTCTAGCTCATGGTTTTGTTGCTCAAGTCGAATTGCCTGCTTTATACTTTACATATACATGTAAAAGTATGAAGAAGGTAACTTCAATGAAGCTTAGATCATATGTTTCCATCTATTATTATTGTGTCTTGGTATTCTCTATCTGTGGTTTGTCCAGCTATGTGATCTGTCCAGAGGAGGCTATTGTCTGATGTTTATGTTTCATCGTGAATTTTCAGTATCCAGAAGGACGCTAAAGATAGGTCATCAGCACAAGCCTTATTGGTAAGCAAAAAAACGGCTTCACATCATCATGTCGTTTCAAGCATCATCTGCAAGACTAAACGACTTATCTTACCCTTCCCTACCTGTTGTCTTCGATGCAGAACCATCCATACCTGAGCATGTATGATGACCTGCATATAGACCTTGCTTCCTACTTCACTACAGCAGGATCTCCCCTCGCCACCTTCAAGTAATAGCAATGTCTTTATGTTTCTTAGGGTGTGTTCGTTTCCGGGAGCCTAAAGTTTAGAGGGGTCACATCAAAGAGAATCTTGTCATTTAGAAGTATTAAATAAAGTCTAATTACAAAACTAATTGCAGAACCCCAGGGCTAATTCGCGAGACGAATCTAATGAGGTATATTAGTCTATGATTAGCGGATGATTACTGTAGCATCACTGTGGCAAATTATGGATTAATTAGGCTCATTAAATTTGTCTCGCGAATTAGCACCCAGCTGTGCAAAAAGTTTTATAAACAGATTTTATTTAATACTTCTAAATAGCAAGATTCTCTTTGATGTGATGGGTCTAAAGTTTAGAGGGTAGGAAACGAACAGGCCCTTAGTATCCATTTGCTTACAGAAGTGACACAATTTCTTTTACAGTTCCAGGCAACTCTAAGTTATTGTCCTCCTGCAAAGGGCATGACGACCGAATGCAATCATGCGTGCCATCTGCTGAAAGGACTGGTGAAACCTTTGGAAGTTGATGAGTAGAGCTGTAGCTTACTGACGCGAATGTTCTGAGTTTCGCTTCTTTTTTTTTCCTTTTTGGATAAGGCTTGTGGGTGTGTAACGAGCTGTAATGATCTCGTCTGTATCAAGTTTGTGATTGGTTCCATCACTAGACATATATGACATACATGTATAGAATTTTAGGATCGATGAGGTCTGAAGACTCTGAAGTTTTGCCTATCTGTATATCAACAGCATGGATTGCTCCTGTTTGTTTCACCTTGTAATGTATTGGCTCCCTCACTCAGTACAATTATTACCTCAACCAAATCTCAGTTTTTGGGTTGGTCACTATCTCATTGGAGTATCATGAGAGAGAGAACCCAAATTGTCTTATATCCTGATCTCTCTTTTTTTTTCTTAAATACTCGAAACGTTGTCAGCATATATTAATATAAGAAGAAGATAGTTTTTGTCCTGATCTCTCTTTTACATGCTCCAGAGTCTGGCACAACAAGTATCCTGATCTCTATAGTTGCCTGGTTCCGTGGAACTGAAGCTGTGCAAACAAAAACTGGTGTGATCTCCTGCCGCCTTTTGTGTTGATGTTCTTACTTGTAGTATTTGGGATCTCACGGAAAATCGGCAATGCCTCCAACAAGGAACACCGTAGCCATCCTGGCAGACAGCAGGGCCTTCGCCGGGAAAGCCCCCTTGCAAACCAAGCGCATATGGCAGCCTTGATATGAGAAAAAGGAATTGGCTTATATTCAAGCAGGTGTTAGTGGCTAAAGCTTTTAAAACTTCAGCATCCGAATACCTCAAGTTTCCAAAGGTTTCGTCATGAGAATTTCGACTGGGATTTGGTTAAACTGAAGTGCAAAGAATTCGCTAGACTTCCAACTCCCAAGGCAAAACGAAGTCACCACCCACCACTCGATGGCGAATTCATCCACGTGTAACCTGTTCGGCTTCATCCCCATCGCCGTCAACTTCGCGGCCTGCCTCTGCCACGTAAGCTAACGCGTACCTTCACTACCGCGGCTCGATGGCGGCGCTGTACGACGCGTGGCGCCCGCGCGTGCGTCACCGCGGCCGTCAGCAGAGAGCGCCAGAGCGGCCTTCAGCAGAGCCTTGTGTAAACCACGCGTTCCTCAGGACGCCCGGCCTCGGCCTCTATGGCTGCGACGTCGACGGCGTCGCGGACGCCTGGACGGCAGAACGGGGCATCGGCGCGGCGGCCGTCGGCGGGCGGCGTGCCCCTAAGGACGGTGATCGATGGTCGTCGCTGAGGACCCACTCACCCACGTATCTATTGCCTTATGGATGCCGCGGCGTTTGACGTTGAGGGCACCAGGATCGGCGATGCGGTCGTGCGCTCAACAGGCCATGAAGAAGACTCGATCAGGATGCAGCTGCATGTCGCCATTCAAAATTTCTAGCAAGACGGTTGAGAGCTAACTTCGCAGTAGGTAACAGACAGCAACTGGCTTTGAAATCAATTTTTAGCCATCCAACTATCGCCCGTTTACCGATTCAAAAACGGGCATTTTCGACCACGCAATTGTCAAAACCGGACGGATTTTGCCATTCGGCTGATTTGAAGGTGGTTTGGATGGCCAAATCATGCACGTTTAAAGTTTCAACAAATTGTAGCCACATTTTGACATTTATACATGCGATGCGACACCGCATTACATCTCTAAAACGGTAAGTAATCTTCCACTCGCTAAAGTTTAGATCTAACTGCAGGTGCTTGATCTCACAAATGACATTTCCAGACAAAACATAGGCTTTATTCTCGATAGCTTGCCTCATCATGCATGGTAGCATCAGTTTCCACTTCCAGACTCCACTATTTGTCACTGAAATTTGTCACTGCCTTGAAGTAATGAACCGTATTTTTTAGGTCCAATAGTGCAGGATGTGAACCACCTGAAATTCATTGTTTTGACTGAGTCCCGATTTGTTGACTTCACCTGAAATTATTTATCAGCTAATGATGATCCATACTTCATACTGCTACAGTATTTGATTGCTTGCAACTCTGGCAAGGAGATACAGTATCTGATCCTCTCTGAGGCCTGTAACGTGCGACGTGCTAACGTGTAACAAGTATGCCGCTGCTTCTACGGGTCCAAGAGTTTGAGCACGACGGGGAGGCCCTGCAGCGGCTGCAGCGTCAGGAAGTCGGTCGGCGCGTGCATGTACTCCGGCGCCACCCCGAACGCGAACCGCCGCAGGACCAGCGCCAGCGTCGCCTTCGCCTCCAGCATCGCGAAGTCCTGCCCGATGCACGACCGCGGGCCGGACGAGAAGGACAGCAGCGCGCCCGGGAGCGCCGCCGCCCGCCCCACGCCGTCGCGGAACCGGAGCGGGTTGAACCCGCCGGCGTCCGCGCCCCACACCTCCTCTTCGCGGTGCAGCATCGCGATCGGGATGGCGAGGACGGTGCCCCGGGGCACCTTCACGCCGCACAGGTCCGCGTCCGCCGTCGCCACCCGCCCGATCATGCTCACCGCGCCGTACAGCCGGAGCGTCTCGTACAGCACCATCGTCACCTGCAAATCGATCACCAGCCTTAATGGATGGATCAAGCGGCTGCGAGCAAATAGAAAGGCTTGGCTGTTTACGAGCTTGAGCTTGTTGAGGGCGTCGCCGTGGAGGGGCGTCCCGGCGCCGCCGCACTCACGGAGCACCTCCTCCCTGAGCCGCTGCTGCCACTCGGGGTGCGTGCCGAGGAGGAACATGGCCCAGGTGAGGAGGTGCGCCGTCGTGTCGTGCCCGGCGAAGAAGAACGTCTTGCACTCGTCGATGATCTCGTCCATGCTCATCACTCTCTTGCCGCCGCTGGCGTTGGCCTCGAGCATGAGGCCCAGCAGGTCTGTGCCGTAGCCACGGGCCTCCCTGGCGGCGTCCAGGCGCTCGTGGATGATGGCCATGAGCGTGTCCCGCACCGTGCGCTCCAGCTGCCACCGGCGCACGTTGGCCTTGGTGGGCGCGTACTCCATGCCCGGGACGCGGACGCTGCCGATGGCGGCGAGCGCGATGTGCTGCAGCTCCCGCTGCGCCTGGAACACCTCCTTGCCCCGGCGGTAGCTGCTCCCAAACGCCGTGTGCGAGATCACGTCGGCGGTGAGCTCCGTGAACTGCTGCCCGACCTCCACCGTCACCTCGACGCCCGGCGCGGCGCGCGCGCGCGCCTCCCACGCCCGGATCACCTCCCCCGCGCACGCCGCCATGGCGCCCGTCATCATCTTGAGCTTGTCCATGGCGAACGCCGGGTGCACGACGCGGCGGTGGCGCGCCCAGTCCTCGCCCTCGGCGAACACCAGGCCCACGCCCAGCAGCGCCAGGATGGTGGGGCCCGGGTCCGGCTTCACGTACAGCCCCGCCTTGTCGGAGAGCACCCGCCTCGCCATGTCGTAGCTGCCCACGCACAGCGTCGGCGTCGGGCCGGCCCACGACAGGAACACCCTGCCATAGCGCGACGCCCACGCGCGGTAGTGCGGCAGCACGCGGGGCACGACGTCGTGGGACCCCCTGTCCAGCGTCTCGCCGCCGGCCGCCGCGCGCATCGCCTTCACCTCCGCGTTGTTGCCGGCCAGGAAGCGGTACGGCGGCCCGCGGACGCCCTGCCGCGCGAACGCCCGCGCCACGGCGCGCGGCCGCCACACCAGGTGCACCAGCGCCGCCCACAGCCACGGGACCAGCACCACGGCGAGCGCAGCGCCGACCAGCAGCCCCGTCGTTCCGCCGCCCATGGCCATCGCCATCCGAATGTGAAACTGACTCGACGCACCCTGCGAAGCTGCTCAGATTTCGGCCGTGTCGGATTCGACATATATGCTGCGGCTGCAGCACGGACATTGGAGGGAGCTTCGATGCCAACAGCTACTCTGCCGTCACGCACTTGGAGCTTTCTGAAGGGTCCGGCGATGTCACCGAGGGGGCGGCGAGCTTGTCGTCAGCCACCGATTGCGACGGTCCGATAAGCACAAGATGAAATCATCGTCGGTTTCGGGAAGAAGGCAATTGCGAACCAACGATTTTACCTTGCACGGTGCTCATGACATCATCGATGACTGACCGTGGACGCGCATGCGTGCGTGCACCTTGCCTTCCCTGTTCATTTGTTCAAGGCTAGGAGTGGGAAGGGCACTGTTGGAGCCATGGGGAAGACGGTGAACTGCTGGTGATGTCCAGAAAGTTCCGAATTCTGAAGCTCGATGATTCACCCACAGGAGATGGCGGACGTTTTGTTTGCGCTCCTGGCGCCAGAGCTCGACGGGCCATATGGGCCGACTCACACAACCCGTACTTGGGCCTTCAAGCCCATATGCTGCTCTAGCCGGTGCTGCTTCTTGATAGCTTTTTTTTGTTGAAACGATTCTTGATGGCCTTCTTAAGATCTTGTAGTCATGACAGAGAGACTGATGCTTGTGTCGTGTGACCTCTGAGGCCTGGCTTCCCAAATGTACATAATTGTGCTTAAAAAAAATGTACATAATCGTATTCGTCGTGCGACGTGCAAACCGTGTGAAGGAAGGAACATAAGCTTGGCCTCGTCGGCGGCCACTTTCTCCGTGGATGTTCTTGCACGTTTTCCTATGTGTGTTGGGCATTTCCTTTTTCCTGAAAAAAAGAGAATAGAATAAGGATCTGCTGGATTGTATTTTTTTTCCTCCGTGAATGTTCTCCGTGTGAAGGAACATAAGCTTTGGCCTTAGTCGTATTTTTTTTTCTTGCTCGTTTTCCTAGCCTCGACGCTCGAAGTTGGATTGCTTGGGCGTTTCGGCGGCACCTTTCTGGTTTGGGCACCAGCTGCTTGGCTCAAATCTGTCGATGCTTCGTCGCCAAGTCTGCTGCACATGTCGGCTACTGCTCTACCTGCAAGTTGTGAACAGTATCTCTGCAGATCTGCTGTCATCCTGCGTCAAGGACGAAGGGGACAGAACGTTCCTTGGCGAAGAAGCAACAACGCATGCTCGCATATATAGACCGATGTCCAACTAAACAAGCAAGCTAAAATCATATCTGCAGTTATGGCTGTGCATAATTCCATGCAGGACGCGGGTTTTGATAACTGTGCTGATGATAATAGCGATCAAGAGGGCACGGGTATCACAGATGATGGGCGCGCATCAGCGGAAGATAACAAGTGATATGGGTGCTATTCGCAGGATTCCGTTGTTGCGGCTTTGATAGTATGATTGCCCAAGTAGTGGCTTCTGTTATTTTGGAAAGATGAAGAGATCGTAATAGGCTAGTAATGATAAACTGTATCTTCATTCAAATTTGGTGAACCTCTTACAATGTTAAAAATTACTGTGATTCTTGTATTCTATGATTATTTAGCTACCAAACAATAGATTATCAGTCTCTCAGGGTATACATGTCATTACACACTCCGCGCAGACAATCAATCAATGGAAAACTGGGTTGCTAAACTTTCAGCTTCTTCTGTCAGCAAAGCTAAGTTTACAGAGAACAGCTTCTCAGGCAAGCTATAACAAAACCGGAACCTAATCACTCAGAAAGAGCGTATGTAGATGAAAATGGGAAGCACAACCAGCAAACCAAAACAGCAGCTTCAATCCAGTGGGGAAACCAGACCAAAACTCCAAGTGAAAACATGTGAAGTCTTGGTAAAAAACCACGACAAAGTTAGCGTTGTCTTTGTCTCTGAACGCACGAATTCCACGCAAAAAGTTCACAGCAGGAAACGGGTGGATCCTGGATGATAGATTTCACGTGTCCGGACTTTTTTTTTTGTCTGTTCATTTGAATGTAGGGTCCGGTGGGTAGTAGAAACTTCACCCCAAAATCCTCAAGACTGACCACCGGCAGCGAGCCGGATTCCCAGCGCGAGACGCGTGAGCGTGACTCGAGTCTAGGTGAGAGAAACCCGAAACCCCAACGCTCCCCACGCCGCCGTAATCCCTATGGCTGCCGCCGATCCCTCCTATCGTCACCACCACCAGGGCCCCGCGGCGCCGGCGACCGCGCGCACCCGCCGCCTCCCTTGGGTCACCGTGGCGATCCTCGTCGGCCTCGCCGTCAACCTCGCGCTCTGCGTCCGCCACGTCGGCGACGACCGCCGCGCGGTGGCGTTCGTCGGATTCTCCCACCTCAACCTGCTCCTCCTCTTCGGCGCCATCCGCCGCTTCGAGGCCTCGCCGGACGGGTCCCCTGCGCGCGGCCGTGCCAGGTTCGCCGTGTGGCTGCTGACAGCGACGCTCTCCGCCGCCTTCACGTGGAGGACCGGCGAGATGATGCCCCTGGGCTTCGCGGTCGCGGCGTGGATCATGGCCGCGGCGACCGTCCTGGGCGGGTTCTACATGCTGTTCCTCCATGGCGAGAAGTGATCGAGATCTCTGCGAGAGTGGATTGGATGGTCGCCTCACTATGATACAGGCTCAGCTATGTGAATGTATAAATAAAAGTCTATGGATTCGACCTATGAGGATTTGCAGGTACCTCCCGTCTGATTTCTAGCCTCTGTGTTCTGTTGGTTTCCCCTGAAACAAAATCTTTTTTAGAGTTTAAGAGACAAACAGGCCTCCCGTCTTACGTAACCTAAAGACAGAACAACGTTTACAGCACAGTAAATCCCAGGTAGACCCAGCTACCCTGCAACAAAATCTTTCTGTCGCTTTCACCCTTCTACGATTTTATCTCGTTATTATCAGATACTAGGTAAGTTCAGATGTGCAGCCTCCACTTGAACAGATTCAAAGCGGCAGGCAGGGAATTCGTCGTCTCCTTTTGGCCAGTCGACTTAAACCGGAGCCCTTGATGTACCACCGTTCATTGCAGGTTGCAGGCTTGCAGCACGCCGGCAGTGAAGTTTGTTTGCAGGAGACACAGGCGGGGAGATCTTGATCTTGCTACATACCGCCCTTGGCCCTTGCTCTTTCAGAGCTGTCACAACTCGCAAGTCTCCATAACCTGGTACTTTAGGAATCGAACAGGAAACTGTAGCACCAACGCTTCGCTAGCTGATTCTGGCTGCCTAGCACTACATTTTGTGATGTCTTTGGCGCCACATTTCTCCATTTCGTGATGTCTTACAGGGGGATACCTGTCGTTCACTGCTGCAATTAAAAAAAATTAATTATAGTTAATGGTTCTATTTTGTTGTGAATTTGGCAACCTGTGCCTGGAAATCCACTTTTTCTCCTTTGCCATCTCAATAGATTTTCTCTTTTGTCATTTCAATAGAATAGAAAGAAAAAGGATTTTAGTAAAAAAGTATGGTTGCATACTTGTTCTTTTCTTGATTTTAGATCAAATTTTCTGACGGCATGGCCAAGTGGTAAGGCAAGGGACTGCAAATCCTTTACCCCAATTCAAATCTGGGTACCGCCTGATCAATAAAATACTTAGGATCATAGAGGAGGTGGATTGCTTGTCACCCAGCGGGCTAACATTAACAGATGATCCAACCGAAAACCCTCTTAGCTGGTTCAACTCTGATCTGATACATGGAATGCAGGGGGAATTCTGATAGAACACGGAGACACACCATCCCGCTGATGCTCCAGAATACAGACTACTCGTCAGAGGTGGACGAGTGCGCGATAGAGCAGTACCTACGTCTAAAATAGTGGCAGGATTATCTGAAAAACAATCTTTTAAGATAAGCACAGCACGCCTCTCACCTGTAATAAAAAATTGAATTCTTTAAGTCACCGTTTTGACCGTTGGATAAATCGAATATATCTAATTTTGTCACCGAATACTCCTACATGTTACGATCGATATTCTTAACCAGGCCTTTTATTAACCCTAGTTCTGGCGAACGTGAACCTCATGTAAATTATTATTAGTACATGGCATGACATCATCGCGCTTCTGGTCAAACTGTATTACGCTACGACGACGACACTGCCAATCAGCCGGCCACCACCGTTCCTTGCTGCTAGATTTACGGTTAGTGAAAATTGGCTTAAATTCATTTCGCGGAAAATTTGTGTATGTTGAAACATGCTTGCATATTACAAACAGTATCGAAGGAAATAAATTTACAATAATCAGATACACCAAGCAATGTATGCATACACAACTAACCGACTCAACACCTTTTATATGTATAGAGGATCATGAGAATATCCTTGAATTATTTACATTCTTCAGCCTGCCGGGGGAGATGGAACATGGAAGAGCCCGCACGTAGAAGCCCCATATCACTGTGGACGCCGGCCATTAGCTTCTGGCGTGAGCACGGCGACCCTCCAACAAAACATCGCCGCGAGCAGCGTCGTGTTCAGCCAGACGCCAATCCTCGCCCGGGCCTTGGTGGCCGAGCCTGGCGGCGCCGCCTCAAACCACAACGACAGCATGATGACAAGCCGGCCATGGAAATGCTCCGCGAGGCAGCCATGCTGCTACGGCCTGGGATAGCGCGATCGAGGTGCCGCGTGTAGTGTAGCTCGTATGCTTTTGCAACTGACGAGCACGTACGTAGTAGTCACCGAACGATCAGCCAGACAGCGGCGGCCATGAGCCCCGGCATCAGCGGGACGCAAGAAGAGAACAAGGCCGTAGCCAGCGCGGGGCCGAGCCAGACGCCGACCCTCGCCCGGTCCTTGGCGGCCGAGCCGGGCGGCGCCGCCTCGAACCGCCGCAGGCAGCGGAGGAGCAGGACGAGGCTGGCGTACAGCGCGATGACGAGGACCGCCGCCGCCGCGTCGCCGCGTGAGCTGTGGATCACCATGGCCGAGTTGACGGTGAGGAGCAGGAATCCGAGGGATGCGGCCGCCGATGATGAGCCATGGCGCCAGCTGCTCGCCGGTGCTAAGCTGCTGCCTAGGAACGTCACGCAAGTTGTTTGCAACGATAGAGATTATGGGCCCGATGATGGAATAGTCATATATATATATATATAGTTCTATATATATATATATATATATATATGTATAGGCAATAGTGCAAATACCGTACCGTGTTATCGAAAGGGCGTCACTAATTATATTTTGCACTTGACCATTCTGCCACATACGCAATGGCGTTGAAGCGAAGACGCTGGGAAGAAGAACAATGATAGCAGAGCAGGATTGCTTTGCTTGCAAGAGATGGACATGTATGGCCATGCTTGGGAGAGTTCCAACTGCATTGCTTACTTGTACGCACAAAGAACGGTCGTCAAAAGATCGAGCGTGGCCACGAATTATGAACGCTTTGATACATGTCCTTCTAACTAGCTATTTTTCTTTCTTTATTGGTATATAGTGGAACTTTGATCAGAATGTAAAAAAAAATCAAGTTCAGAGAAACTTTACCCGTATGTAGGTTTTCAACATTGGGCGTTCCATCTTGCTGCATTGCTGCATTGCTTAGATCCTGTTTGGATCCATCCAACTTGGAATTAGCTAGGTTGAACTAGTTAATCAGATAATTTTTATTTAGCTAGTTAGAACTTTAGCTGTGTATTAGCTTGTTCCGTTAAATCCGTCCTAGCTAAAATTAGCTACTTACCAATTATACCAATTAGCTGGTGGATCCAAACAAGACTCTTAATATAAAATATAAAGTAGCTATTATTATTTTGCAGGAGTACAGTAACGTCCATGCAACTTCGGGCGAAGCTCACACCAAGAAATCTTTGCCGGTTCGCTTTGACAATTTTCTGTACATTTATGCTCCAGCCTTATCCATTCCGAGAAAACGAAAGGAACACATCGCTGGATTACGTACGTACGCACGGTAGGTTGTCAGATCGATCTCGTGCCGTACAATGCAAGGCAGACCGCCGGTCTCCGTCTCGATGGGGGCAGGCCGTCGTCCCTGCTAACTGGCCGTGTAATTACCTCCCCGCTACCTAGGAGTACTACTAACAATGAGGTGGTCTCCTTTCAAAAAAAAAAAACAATGAGGTGGTCTCACTCTCCTCACCTCTCGTCATGGGGAGATGCATGCCAGGTACTAGAACCCACCACCGTCACCGAGGACACGCGGTCGCGGAGGCCATGACCCCAGGCAGCATAAACAACCGATGAGAATTACTGCTACCTGATCTTTAGGAGTTGTCGTCTCTAGGTTTGGTTGCTTCTTCATGATATTCAAACCTTGTAAGAGAGAGCGCTTAAGCGCGTTGTAATCGTACTATTTTCCTATCTTAATGCAAAGATAAGCAATTCTCTTGCGTATTCGACAAAAACTGCTACCTGATCTCCTCTGCAGTTTGATCCACTATCTTCAGAATTCAGATCATTTTCACCTTGTTTTTTCTTGTCCTGCACTTCTAGAGCGCATCTCTCTTTAGAAGAACAGGTCAGCATCAGATCCTTCGACTTTGAACAGAAGCAAAGCGCTGAAAAGGGGGACTTTGAACAGAAGCAAAGCGCTGAAAAGACTTGAGCAATCACGATATCAGCTTTCGATTTGATTCGTGTGGAACTAGTGTATTATGTGAGATTTGGGGTATCAGCAATATTTGCATGCGATGGAGATATTTGTACCCCAGGTGGTGGCATGCACCTGGGTGAGGATCAGGAGTAGGGATGCAAGTTATATATATTTTGGGTCATTGGGTCGACGCAAAACAGTTGATAAAATAAAATAGAATGGCATTCTGCGTAAATAATTTGGGAGAAAAAATGAACTAGAGTGGTATGCTATCGTAATTAATTAGCTGACCCAAAAATACTATTGGATACCCACTTGCATTAGGAGGGATATGTTGTCCAATGGTCGCAATCACAATGATTTCATCCAACAAATCTGCATGCAGGTTTATTTTATCTGATAGCTCAGGTCTTGTGTACTAGCCAAAATCGTATCATGGAACTAAAATAGTAGAAAAGGGATTAAGGGAAGCATATATAGCAAGAGACTTTTTTTTACTCGATGGAGCTGTCAGGGCTCCATAATCCTAGTACATTCAGAGATCGTTTTGTACAGAACACAGAATGTAAGATTGCATCTCCTGCAATGCTAAATTAAAGCTTGCGCCAGTGCTTCGTTAGCTGAGTTCGACTTCTTGTAGCAAGCCTTTACTCTTTACTAAGAGACTTTCAAGATCATGCACGCAGCATCAGATCACAGGCAATTCAGCCAGGAATGCATGAGATTCTCTCATCCAGGCATGTGCTTTGCTACCCTTAGCTTGGTGATCAGTTAATCACATATATGGTCCAACGTGTGTTGTGCTGGTAAGTGGTAATCATATATGTTTTGGCAGGAAGGACGCGACGTCCGGTATCTGTAACTCTCCAACGGGCACGGCGTGGCTGTTTTCTTTTTCTCCCTCGCCCAGGAATTTTTTATGTTTCTCCAGGAACATGATCGGTCAGGTACTCTCTCGGAAGTGTGATCACATTCGACAGGCTGTTCCTGAATCTTGATAACATCACCTCGGTGGTTTTGAGTTCTAGCTTTGATGGCACAGAAGACTAGATGAAGAGCACCAGTACCTGCAACTGCAATAGTCGTCGTTCTAGCTGATTGCGTTGAGATGGAAGGTTGGATGGTAGCAGAACGGTGGCTGAAGAGACAGCGGGTTGGAGCCATCAAGAGAGGCTCGTCAGCCTTGGAGTTGGAGGGTGCGTGGTAGCTGAGTGCTGGGACGACGACAGACAGGTGCAACAATGACAGCAGCGATCGGATGAGCTAGCTAGGTAGATTGACAGTGAAGAGGCAGCACCGCCGAAGATGACTATCATCACCACTCGCGTACTCCTTGAAAAGAAGTCATTCCGAGGTGGTGGAGCAGCTCTCAGTTGTCCGGTTCAGCACACTGTACACGTGCAGTAATCGGCACTAAGATGAACGGCGTTCATCAGGTGAGCTGAATTTCGTTAATTTTGTTTTCAGAATCCAAGGTCGGTCTTCTCTACACTCATCACATAGGGCTTCCAAAATCCAACACTTCCACTGCAACATGGTCGAACGTACATGGAGCATGATCCTCATTTTTTCTGCCAAACAAGCCAGCCGGCGACCAGCGGCACCGGGCACCCACCCCCCGTGGGCCTCCGTGGCAGTGCCCGTCGGCCTCGCCGTCCTGCACGGCGCCGGCCGCGCCGAGGTGGCCTTCGTCGCCTTCACCTGCCTTAACCTGCAGCTCCTCTTCCGGTCCGGCCACCGGCTCGAGCGCTCGCCGCCCGGGTCGGCGGCGCGCGGCCGGGCCAGGCTCGTCCTGTGGGCCCTCTCCGCGACATTCATGGCCGCCTTCACCGTGAGAACCGCCCAATTTAATATCATTTTAAGCGAAACCGTCGGTCCTTATCATGAAGATGAGAGTTAACTCGCGCTCACACCAATGGCGCGCCACGGGTTAACCCACATCTAAACTCCCAAGAACCAACTTAACTTTTCGCCGAAAATAATATTAAACCCGGTAGTCCCGGTATGTGCTCCAACATATGCCCAAGATCACGCACATGCACATACCGTCACAAGCTCATACATCACCATTGATCCACAAACAGCAAATTTTAATATAAAGTTAAGCCATTAATCATTACAACATTGACATAAGGGAAGGTTCCAAATCTGAATTTTAAGGTTCAATAAAGGATACAAGCCTCGGGCTCACAATAACACAGAAGAGATAAAAACCATAAAGTTTAATGTCTATCATGATAACCCCAAGCACGATACGCAGCGGAAAATATAACGTTAGATAATATTAATGGCGTCTTGCTTAAGGACACCATTGACCATATCGGCCTATTCCTCGCCCGCGCCGGGTTCGGCGGGGTAGAAATGGCCAAACACTACTTCCGGCTCACCTGCAACTTAGTATAATAAAGCAACATGAGTACAAAGGTACTCGCAAGAGTTACGCGAATAAATAGATCAAGGAAAATGCATATGAAGACTCACAAAAAGGCTTTAGGGTTAAGTAAATTAAATAAGCATGAGCTCCCTAATTCCACCATCTAGCCTCCTAGCATTTTAATTAACTTGCCCAACCCACCTCAAATTTTAGTTAATTAGATAACTCAATTCCTAAGCATCAACAAGAGATAACGCATCATGTAACCAACCATTTGACCAAAACTTCTACGAAGATTTCGTAGGATAAAGAGCTTGCTCATAACCGAGAGCGCGGCAATTCGAATTGATTCATTAACCTTGCAAGGGTGTACATCTTTACCCACACGACACAAGGACCATGCGACTCACCCAACCGATCACGTGGGGTGAGGGGGTACTCGCATCAACCTTTCCCGACAAGTTGTAACCGTTGAACATCACGCCTAGCTTGCGCGGAGAGTTACCTAGGTCCACCGGGGACACCCCTAAACCTCTTTACAAAGCCCTACGGCCACGCATCTAGGACCGTGCATCAACGATTAGAACTAGAGGGTATTCGGTTTATCCACCCCATGAATGGATATGTGGTAGTACGATAAGTGCTCAATTTCCAGGATCATCCACGGACGGTCCTTAATCGGTTCAAGCGGACTAAACCTCCGAGACTCCTTTCTCTAGGCCCTACCTTCCGCTCAAACCTCAAAACCACACTTCCAACTAGACCGATCCAAACCACAGCCCGACACCGGACAACATGTTTAAGATAATAAAATATGGGTGAAACAAGTGATCCTATTCCAATTTTCCCTACAAGATATCTACCAACTCTAGGCACGACTAAGCATTTAGTTAATTGGGTTGCAACTAGCTACGTATGCCAAGGGCATGAATATACAAAATCAAGAGAGGACATTGCATGAAAATAGGACCAACGATGCAATAGATAAATATTTAACATAAGCATAGATACCCCAAGTGAAATAACTAAATTTAAGAAGTTAAGTAGGTCAAGGGATCATGCTTAGCTGCTTGCCTTGGTTCTCTTCTTGTTCAACAACACACTCGGCTCCCGGCTTGGTCTCAACGAACTCGGTGGGCTCAACGGATGCGTCCTCCGGCGTCTCGGTCACTAAAATTCATGAATGAGATATGTGCATTAGGATGATGCTAATGATATGAAAATAGTTGGTATCATATGAAATGGAAATGAAGTACCACTCAACATAAGGAGGCACGCAAGCAAAGTACACGAAGCTCGATCAATAATTCAAAATCTAAGCCCGAAGGCGAACTTGCTCACTCAACATATAGCAAGAATAAATCATGATTTTATTTCTGTACATAGAGGATCTCAAGAGAAAATCATGAGAGTTGAAATTGCATCAAGAGCATATTTTTGGAATTACTTATATTATTTATAAGTTTCAGCAGCTAAACTCAAGTTAAATCTTAAAAGATACTCAAAGCATCTCTATAAATTCACAAAGAAATATTGGAGACAGAGGACACAATAAAAAAAGTAATAGAAGTGGTTTTATCATTTTATCAATTTTCTTTCAAAAGTTACACACTTTACAAGCTTGCAGGCAGCAAAACAATAAGTGCATTAAAACCCTATCAAACAGTACAGGAACAATTGCATAAGCTAGACCATGAGATAGAGCATTTCACAAGGAATACAACAATATTTAGTTTGACATTTTTAGGGCCTTAGATAAAAAGCTAAGCAATTATCTCACTTTATAAAAAGAAATTCATAAATGTATGTACAAGATTTTAACCTGCTTGAAAGTAATTTTTATAGGTAGATCTATTACAGGGGAGACAACAAAACAAGTTGCACAATTTTTGAAGATCTACAAAAATTTCTATGCATTTTACACGAATCAGCATGAAATAACGGGGATAAAATGTGGAGCAAAAGGCTAGAGCCACCCGGATCTGGCACTCCCGGGCGCCGACAGGTGGGCCCAGGCTGCCAGCCCCGGGCCGGGCGAAGTCAAGGCCGGTCGCGGCCTTGACCCGCCACGAGGGGCGCCAGCACGCGCCCACGACGCGGCCCCCGCGCGCGCACGACGTCGCGGCGGCGACCGACGGAGCGCGGCCACGAGGGGCGAACGGAGCGGGGCAGCGCGCGCACGAGGGGCGCGCGCGACGGGGAAACTCACCAGCAGCGCCGGCGGGCGGAGCGAGGCGGCGAGCGGCGCCGCGATGGAGCACGGCGGCGGTGGGAAGAGGCGGACGTGGAGGAGGCTCGGGCGGCGAAGGGGGAAGGCCGGGGAGGGCTTGAATCGAGCGAGAGGATGGAGGAGGTGCTTCGTGCGCGGGGAATCGGGCGGAGGTGGAGCGACGGCGGCGGATTGCGGCGGCGAGCGGCTCGGACCGGGAGAGGAAGAGGCGTACAGTGCGCTAGGGTTGGAGAGGAGAGAAGGGGAACGGGCGCGGTTTGAAGTGGGGAGGGGAAGAGAGAGCGACGAGCGCGCGGGGGAAACGAAGCGGCGGCCACGCTGGCCCAGCCAGCGGCCGCCGGGGTGCGCCACCGCGCGGGCACCCAACGGGCGGGGGCAGAGGCGCAGGAGGCGCGTCGGGGGTGGCTGACGCGTGGGCCTGGGCGCGCGGGAGATAGAGAGGAGGCAAACAGGTGGGGCCGGGAGAAGGGAAAAAGAAAGGCAACGGTTCAACTTGCAAAATTCAAAAACATGCATTTCCCGGGCTCTAAAATTCACCAAAATTTTACTAAAGCAAGATCACACTACCAAGAATATAATGCAATAACAAACACTCAAAAATACACCAAAACTTGCCCACAATAATTCATCCAAACTGCAGTTTTCAAACTTTTCAAGAATTTTATGGCTCGGCAGAGACGTCCAAAAATTGAGAAAAAATATCTAAAAATCATCATTTGAAATCTAGTATTTGAATAAAATCTTTGGGGCATAGTCACATAGCAGAATTTGAACTTACTTCACAACTTACACATAAATCACACAAGAAAATGGATGATCATGATGTAATTAAGTGCATATGATGCTCCTTGATGCTTGGATGATGCTCATGTTGATATACTTTAAATTTTTCTCCATGTGGTTTTAATTTTTGGGTCGTGACATTCACCTGGAAGATGATCGCGCTGCTGCCCCTGAGCTTTGCGATCGTGGTATGGGCCGTGGCCGCCGCCGCCATCGGATTTGTAGTATACGTGCTCTGAGCTCTTCGTCAATGAGAAGAACGAAGCGATCGATCAAATCAGGCGACAGTCCTGCACAATGCTTAGTTCCTAGATAGATGATCTTGCTACGTACTCTCTGTTTATAATGGTTTGGTCCTTCTGTTCAAAAGTCTATGCTTTGGTCGTCCCACATATGAGAATCGAATCATCTTAATTCTTTTGCTTGCGAACTGTAGGAACGAATGAATGATCTTGTTGACTTGCACGCGACTGGATGAGAATTCACGGTTCTCTCTTGGCTTTTTATACAAGAATCTCCTCTGCGTGCGTGAAAAATTCTCTCTCTGATTATTTGTCAGATTTATGCTAGTAGCTGTTGAAATAGTAGCGTCGAAGAACCGTAGAGATGGAAGCATGGATCATCCTTGTTGGTAGCTAGTGCCTACTGTGCTCATTCTCACTTCCATAAAAGTCACACCAATGCTATTGTTTTTCTTTAACATACCCTTTAGATTTGTCAAGGCTAGACATTATCCCGGTATACAGTAGGAATCGACAAGGCGCGCATGTAGCACCAAAGCTCTTGGCTAACTGATTCCGACTCCCTTAGTCCCTTTACTCCCTTTTGCATGTCTTTACCACCAAACTTCTCCAAGTTGTGATGTCTGAGTCATTCTGATGAAACTCCGTGTTGTCAGGGACGAGAGATGCAATCAACTTTCCGAAGCATGTGCTTTGCTGCTAGTCAAATGTTAGGAGGTTTACAAGGTCCAACATGCGTCGTGCACTTGCACTGATCGTGCTTTAGGAAGGTCGTGTAAGGTCCAGCTTTCCAACTCGCATTCGCATAATGCGGGTGGCAATGCATGGTCGATGTCTTTTCTGGGAGGAACATGGTTGGTCTGGCACCAGTGCTCTCTCATCTTCCAGCTGTACCATCCAGCTGACAGCTCCCCAACAGATGTGGCCCTGCACAGTGTTGGTCTAAAGTGAAGCTAGAACAAGAGAGAAGATATAAGCATCACTCGGCAAACATTGCAGCTTGCGACACCAGCGCCATTAAAGTTGGGAGCGGAGCATGAGCGTGCACCGATGCCTGTTGAATGAATAAACTATGAGAAGTACAACTTCGGTCGCAATTTACTTTCAGGGTGATGCCAATTAGCTGGTATGGGACCTATTTTTCCTTTTGGGCACCACTCCACGCTGTGGAGGGGTAGAGCGGCTCCAGCTAAGAACAAAAGAGAGAAACACTTATAGGAGACACGGTCCGCGTCTCCTACGATATACAGGAGACGCGGATTGACAAGCCGCGTCTCCTAAAGAAGCGAAAAAAGATAAATCAAGATGCTAATGACTGTCAATCCGTAGACTAGACCGCCATCCATGTGCCTGGGTAAAAAATTTCTTGGCCACTTGAGCCAACTGTTGCGACGCCACTACAACAAAGTTCAATAAAACTGGTGTTTTAGTATAATCCATGAACGGAGTCAATAGATAACTGAGGACCCTATGCTGCTGGAGTTTTCTCTTTCCTCGTATGAGTGCTCGCAACGGCTCTCTCCCTCGATGTGGCAATGGCAGTGACCGATGGACTTGGGTCTGAGATTGAATCAGTGCATGATCCAGTGCCCATGGAGCCGTGTGCTACTGCTGGCAGTGGTGCTTGTGCTCATGAAACCATGGACAACATGACTGATGTGGTTCCCGCACCGATGAGAAGTGATCGTCCGTCGTCAGCGTGCTCGGCCAGAGATCGTGATCACACAGCGATCTAGTGCCCGGCTAGCAGCTAGACCATCCTCGGTGCCTACTACACGGATGGCAGAACACCGTCTAGCCAAGCTGGACCTAGTTGACCTTGGCGAACCAACTGGTGACGAGGCTATAGAGGCCTACTTGAAGCCGCAGAAGAAGCCGCTCACTCCGACGGTGACTGCGGCAATTGCAGCACTATCTCGTGCACTCAATAGTTCGACCAAGAAGAAGTTTACGGAGGCAGGAAGCACCAGTGTTGGTTCTCTAGTTGATCTCCCTCCTACTGAATAATATCCTTAATTTTAAAGTTTTGCTCGGTTGCTCAACATATCGTGAGTAATAGCTAATTGTTGTCTCGCTTGGCAATCCTTGCTAAAGCATGAGACTGGTTTGATGTACTTGCTTCCTTATTATTAATATATAAGCCGGTTTAACTGGATCTTTCAAAAAAGAAAAAGACATCGATCACCAGTAGCTAGTGTCATTCATCATATCAGCCGCCCCTAGGAAGAAGGAACAATGCATAGAATCCCCCAGCCACGGTAGAAGCGCCCATGAAGCAGACACCTGCGGCCACGGGCCACGGCACGAGCGCGGCGACCCTCCAGGTGAACATCTGAGAAGCGTCGTGGTGAGCCAGACGCCGCGCCTCGCCCGGTCCCTGGATGCCGAGCCATGACGCGCCGCCTCGAACCACCGCAGGCAGTAGAACAGGAGGAGGAGGCCGGCGTACGAGGCGGCGACGAAGGACGCCGCCGCAACGTCCCCGCGAGACTTGAGAATCGCCATGATCGAGCTGCCGGTGAGGAGCAGGAGGAAACCCAGGGATGCGGCCGGTGACGACGCCATTACTGCGAGACAGTTCAGAAATCAGAATTGCCATGACCGAGTATATGTAAGGATCGGAAACAATGCTGGAACAGAAGGTCAGCAAACTTTTCTAAATCAAATGTTTCTGACGTTTGCATGCATGCACCATGAACTTCCGCAACATGGAACATCGTTCAGGCCGCTGGAAAAGGAAAGGAAAACAAGCTAAACAACTCCGGATCCGAGGTGCAGCCGTTGTGGACGGATGAACGCACTCCTCTACCATACTGCCGGCCGGCCCGTCAATAGGGGCAGACGATGACCGTGACCGGTAGTCGCGTGCTTGCGTTGTTGCGTGCCTCATTCTGCACGTAGCGGGTCCGTCGTCGTAGGCCTCCTGCGCGGACCTGGTCGATATACCGGGTCGCGGCAGCTGACTGCGGCGAAATGCAGCAGCGATTTCATGCGCACCTAGCTAGAAACTGAAGACCATCCTGGGAGATGGATAGGATTTTCTTCCATAGCGACATGGGGCTTTACTACCAACAGATCATGAGCGGAGATCGAGGAGAATGCATATCCGCACCCTGTCCCTGTGCTAATTCTTCCCATGATCTGATGTCCTCGCTTCCCTCATCCGGAACAAAATGCAAGAAACACACGGTTGAGTGTTGACTGCGGAGAATTAAATATTATCATAATTATTGTTTTTAGATATGTATGAGATTAATTTTAGTAATTATGATCATTGCGGCCGTTGCCATCGCCGCACTGGCGCTGGTCGTTGAATCTGATCATAATTACTTAAGGGACGCGGCTACGCGTGGCTTATACTATACGTTGCCCCCCGTTGCCAGTGTGGCGACGGCAACGATGCCGTGGGAATGGCACAAACGCGTAAGCTGAATCTGAAGGTAGCTAGCTTCTGAATCTGAAGAAAAGAAAGGGTTGGGATAATTAAGGCTGACTGGCCGGCTTTGACCGAGCATGTAAGCATTACACGGAGGAACGATCCCAGCAGAACAGTTCAGATCACTTCTAGTATCTCATATACATATACATACATACATACATACATACATACATACATATATATATATATAAAAGACCAGCTGGAAAGGCAAAGAATTTTGTTAGTGAGCGACGGTGGTTAGACGCTCTCCCGGAGGCTCTGATTCTGTCTTCGTTCGTGCCTTCCACGACGGGTAATTTTTAATGAGACTATATTCATAATAATCAACAAATTAAATCTTTCCTTCTATTTCTTTATTAAGTTTCATTTCATGCACCTTCCCGGTTAAGTCACGATTAAGAAAAAGAAATGTTTCTCCTTTTCACTTTTATGCAATATGCTGCACCGGAAATTTCCGTGCATGTAATTTCTAAGACAAAAACCATACACATAGGAAGCTAGCGGGCGTCCACTTATGCCATCCTCAACAAAACGGGCGAGTAGATAGCTGACGTGGAGCAGAAAAACTTACTTACACACTCTCTCTCCTTAGGAAAGGCTGCTATGGGTCCTATCTGCTGCGCTCATCTATCCTCGGGTTGTGAGAAATCGATTGCTGACTGGTCCGTGGCTTGTGAGTATTCTCTCCCGTCTCCTTTGCTCCACGTCAGAAAAGAACTGAATCAGATAGCGACATCGCCATGCATTAGAACTAGCCTTATCCATGGGGTAACAAATCCCTCTGCAGTAACTGCAGAAGTACTGTGCCACTGTCATATGGGCCCGATTGCAATCAGGCCTATATGGCAGTGGCACGAGTCTCTGTGCAATTACTACAGAGAAGATTCTTCCTATTCGTGGAGGTCTAAAAGAAAACACACATAAAGCCATATCACATGACCGACATAACCGATTACTGTAATCGATGAGCACCACGCATGGCATCTGCATTCAAGGATAATGGTGATCAACATATCCATCAATCCACGGAATTGGGGCACTGGCTGGGGTTTTTCCCAATTTTTTTCTTTATCTTCACACTAGTAATTACATTCACAGTGACACACCAATCAAATGTGTATAAATTATGTACATACACATGAAAAATTCATTATAGCTACCTTAGATGATTTCAACGATGGTCATCAAGTGATCACTACTGTACTACTTTTTCAGTCGCCAGTGGGAGGAAGAATAAACAGTGCGTAGAAACCCCCGACCATCGTGCCCACAGCCATCAACAAAACAGCGGCGGCCATGAGCCCCGGCATGAGCGCGGCGACCCTCCAAGAGAACATGGCCGTGAGCAGCGTCGTGGCGAGCCAGACGCCGACCCTCGCCCGGCCCTTGGCGGTCGAATCGGGCGGCGCCGCCTCGAACCACCGCAGGCAGTAGAACAGTACGAGAAGGCCGGCGTAGGAGGCGACGATGAAGGATACCGCGGCGACGTCTCCCCGCGACCTGTGGATCGACGCCATCGAGTTCCCGGTTAGGAGGAGGAAGCCGGCCATGGAGATGGCCCGTGAGGCCATGGTGCCCTACGTGACCAACGCGCGATGATGATGAGAAGGTCGGTTGGCGTTGGAGCACGCTTATATAGGAATTAGTGGAGGTGGTGAGACAACACTACGGTCTACACGGCAAGGAGGTGTCGTGGGACAGACGAGCTTTGACTGAGCTGCTGCCTGCTGGTACCGTACCCTCCAAGGAGACTCAACAGAAAACAGTTCCGTTTGCGTCACTGCATGCAGGCATCAATCAGCACACGCATTCACGTCACGGTTACGGTCTTTTATTATTTGTTACTAAAAAAAATGCGACGGTCAAGGCTGGCCTGGTTGCGAGAACATATACCACGTACGTGTTGCGCAAGACTGCTTGCGCAGCAGTCGTTTCTTTAGGATTTACTCCGGTCCCTCCAAATCTCAAAGAGGTATAAATCCGTATTGGCAATGTATGGCAGTCACAAACGTTACCTCAACTTTACTGACACGTGCTCAGCAACCCTCTCGTCTCGCGTAAACTTGCATGAAACTTGGGCGTTTCTTCCTTGCTAGGAAAACAATGAATGAAAAAAAAAAAGGAAGGAAGACCGTGGACCGGTGCGGGCGCGTTGCAATGCGTTTGTTTGAATACGCGCATGCATGCACGAGATGATGCGAACCCAGGCTGCCTACTCCAAAGCTGGAGCAGCTAGCCACCCAGGCTATTGATCTTTCTCAGGGTTCTACATAAAAAAAGAGAGAGAATGCACCCTTTTGTATACCGAATTCAATTTGCATCGATAAAATAAAAAAATTCAGGTTCCAGCAGTACATAGGTAATTGCAAATTTCTATGTATACAATATTAGAATAACTTCAAAATAAAATTGACAAGTTTTTCAGACCAAAGTTGCTGAGTAGTTATTCCAAAAATCGGAAATTTGTCACTTTAACTCGTCAGGGCAAAACCCAAAGCCAGCCGCCTCGATCGACTGGCTTCCACACGAAGAACGAACACGTAGCACACAAGTTATCGATCGAGCGTGCGGACCGCTGCGTCAGTATATATATAAATAATCGTGCATTAATATGAGTAGTAATTAATGGTGATGCCATAAATAAATACGTTTGTCTTGTCGCAGATGTGATCGTCACCAGTAAAACCGGATCGGAGCTAGCAAACACGTTGGCAAAACGTACGAATAGGCTAGTGCGCACTAGTAAAACTCTAGGAAAAATACCGGAGGAGCAAAGAGAAGGAACGAACGTTCTTTCATTTCCTGTCTGCATGCAAGCAGCCTGGCTGCACTTGGTCCATGGTTCATTCCTCGGTCGGTCGCCAGCGCCCTTCACGGTTGAATGGAAAACTTCCGTCCAAGTTCAGAAACTTCGAAACTGATGGGGTTCTCGAACATGGCCAATTGGCTGTGCCGTGCCGTGCGAGGTGCGTAGGCGAGGCGTTTAATTTGTGCATGCGGCACATCGATCTGTCGTGGGGCCGACGACGCTGCCAGATCGTCGTCGATGCACTCGATCCATCGCGAATGGGACTTGATCGCCAAGAAACTCAAAACCAGCAGCTAGCTAGCGGATATGATGATGGTGGTCGACAGCACGATCGGTGTTAGCGGCGGGCAGGCTGGAGATATATATATATATATATATCGGTTTACCTTTTGGTCAGCGAAACGGCAGCGGCGCTAGCTGCAACGAACATGGCCGGCCGGTTCCGGGCCGGCGATGATCCTTACCTGCTGTCGGGACCTAGCTTTCAAAAGTAGGTAGTACTACTGTTTGAAATACTATTTAGATTAGCACGCATTATATATTCTCTTAACCTTTTTATCTAAAAAGACTTATTCTACCAACATTTTAATTATATTGTGGGAGTAAATGTGAACAATGTTGGCCGCTCTCAGTGGCGGAGGACGGATAAAAATCGAGGTGTGGCGGAGTCGATGATCATCAGCACCCAATACGTATCCATAGCAGCAACATGGTAGAAAGAGTAAAATGGACTGTCGATCCTCAAACTTGGTTCGGAGTATGTTCGGATCTTCAAACTTTTAAAATGCACATTTAGATCTCAAACTTACTAATCGTATCACGTGAAAGTTTAAATCATCATTTTTAAGTTATAAAGTGAAATGAATAGAGATAGCTTTAGGATTAGGACACAATTATTAGACTGTCGTGGAAAAGCTCCTCCGCCACTGGTCGCTCTATACAAACAAAAAGAAATACTTAATCCAAGGTGATCCTCTTTAATTAATAATTACACAGTTCATTTTAATCAAGTTGTGGATACAGTTAGCCATATTTAATGCTGGAGCTAAACAACATAGACAAATTCAAGTAATATATCCTCCATTTAATTTAGGGCTTGTTCGGTTAATCCCCTCCACAAGGGGATTGGGAGGGATTGGAGGAGATTGAGAAAGATTTTGACTTTTTGGGGATTTAATCCATGCGATCCCTCCCATCTCGGGAATAACCTTAATTGAATCGAAGAAAATGCCAATTTGCATTGCACTTCTTTCTTAGAATAATAACTTGTACAGAATTATATAATTGGAAAACTTCCTTGAAGGAGAAGTACTAATTGGAGACTTGGAACACAAGTCTGTCCTGTGTGCTATATGCCCGTGAGGCACGCGTGATATGCACTGATTTCATACCTGTCGGGTGATGGAGACAGAATTACGGCCGTTCATATTGCTGTAATTTTTAACGGCGATTTGCAGATGACGGCCGTTGGCAATTCAAACCGACGTTTTACATGTTTGCCCCCAGGGAAAAAGAAAAACAGCCACTGCCGTGCGTACGTCGAGACGCCAAAGATGGTTACTACGTTTGCCGGTGTCTCGGCCACCGTCGTCCTGCTGCTCTTCGTCTCCCTCCGGGAGGTCGAGCGCGGCGGTGCGGGCGGGGGCAGGGCCAAAGGTGCGCGCGGTGTGGACGCTGGCGACGCAGCTCAGTCCGTCGCCGCCGCCGGGTTCTGGGCGTTCGTTCCCAGTCCATGAGTCGCCATCAGAGTCCTCTGTCGTTTCCCTGTCGAGCGCGCGCGCCTCCATGGTTCGATTCTCGACGGTTGCACTTCCGCTAGAATGGAAAGCAGCTCGGCCAGAGTACTCCTGAGGCCTAGCGTCCAGTGACGCAGGGGGCTATTCTAACATCTGGTCTCTATTAAAGAAAAAAAGATGATTTTAATTTGGTCGGGGAACTAATAAGTGGATCTCTCTTCGGATGGTGGGGCATGACTATAGGGCGGCATTCTTTGTTCTTATATCAAGTGGAGAAGAGATCAAGAGAAGGCGTCGTATGGCGCGCTGAAGCGAGCAATTTGACAAATTGTAGTTTGTACTACTAATACCCTCTTGGACATATGTTCACACTATGGAGTGGCTGGGAGGCAGCCCCCGCCACCCCCAACCCCTGCGGTTTCCAGCTTGCGTCCGCCAGCAGGGCGAGCACCGTTGAACTGAAAAGTTTGAACTCGTCAAATAGAAATACTAGCGGTTTGTTTGAAGGAGCTAAAGTTAAGTATTAATTAAATTTTAGTACATATTAGCAATCATATTTATGCTAAAATTTTTAAATTTTATCTAAATTTTAATCCACTCATTAGCATTTATATTTGGATGGACTAGTACAAAAATTCAGTATTTTCACTATTATACCACTTGGTTGCAAATGGGACCTAACACGAGCGACAGGGACCGCGCAGAACCGGCTCTTCTCCGTGCTCCGGCGGCCTATAAAAGCGGAGAGGTGCGCGTCAGGCAGCGAACCTGCTCCCTCGCTCGCACATGGTTGCCCGCGGACACCCGCCTGTCCTCGGTTCCGGTCTCCACAGCCGCGCGTCGCCATGGACCGTCAGCCGGCGCTGACCACGATCGGCTTCGCCGTGCTGGCCTGCAACTCGGCGCTCGCCATCCGCAGCTCCTGGGGCGACGCGGGCTCCGTCGCCTTCGTGCTGGCCGCCGACGCCGCGCTCGTGCTGCTCTTCCTCTGCCTCCGCAGGTTCGAGCACGCCGGCGGGGGCGGCCGGAGCACCAGGGCGGCGGTGTGGGCGCTGACGACGCTGCTCACGGCCATGTTCGCGTCCAGGGTCGCGCCGCTCATGCCGCCGGCCGCCGGCGCCGTTGTCTGGGCGATGGCAGCGGCGACCGCGGCTGGCGGCTTCTGGGCGTTCTTCCTTGCTTAATTACTCTCCCTGATGAACCGCGATCCCGCGGAATCCACAGTTTGTACCTTCGGACCTTCCTGTTCGTAGCTCCGTGCGACCATTGCGGCTGAATCCGATGTTTTCTCTTTTTCTTTTTCCTTACTAAAGCAAAGAAATTAGCAGTCCACATTTGTTCAGGCTGGAGCCGCGATGTCTTGTGTGCTTCTCTGCTTTCCTCAATACTGTGCCCCGAAGCTAATTCTGCTAGCGACCTTGACCCTAAGTTTCGAAACTTACGGTCGATCACGTGTCCCATCCGATACCCTTATCTTCTCCCATTAGTCTAACTTATCTTTTTCTCACTTCCAATTTCCATTGTCCTTGGACCATGATTTCTCCGTCCGCTGGCCATCGGAGTAGCTCAGGGCCCCACCCCCGCACCCTCTAGCCGCCGGGAGGCGCTCCTAGTCGTAGCACCCTGGCCTTCGAGCTTGGTGGCATTCAGCAACGGCAGGCGGAAGGCGGCGCGGTGTCCCCGCGCGGCAGGGAGTTTCGCATCTCCGGCAACGGCGAGGAAGGAACGCCCAGCGCCCCAGTCCTCAGAGTGGCGCGCGGGCCCACCGCGAGTAACTGCTACCAACGGCGAGCAAGGGAGCGGCAGTAGGGCCCAGCGGGCTCTATCGTGCCGGATCCGCGCGGAGACTGTGGAGCGTGGCGGCGAGCCCCGGCGAGCTCGGGTCGTCCGCATTTTTTTCTATTTTTTCTGTTCTTTTATTTAACGGGTTTGTGCGTTCTTGCACCTGTTTCAAACTCGAATGGTGATTTTACTCCTATCTTTTTAACTGTATAATTTTACCCCCGATCTATTATTGTAGCTATAACATTCGTTCTCCATTCTTTTTCTAAAACTTTTGTTCTCGATTTTTTCATTCCAAAAAGTTTTTGCTCCAACTTTACCTTTTTGGATTTTGTTCATACCTTTTTCTTCCGAAATCCCCCCCCCAAAAAAAAAATTTCTCTTAAGTTTTGTTCTCAAATTTTTATTTCATTTTTTCTGACGACTTGTTTAAAAAATTTGCAGAACTTTTTCTTCGGATTATTTTTTAGCTTTGTTTCAATTTTTCAGCATAATTTTTTGTGTCTAAATTCTTTTGTCTAGTTTTATGTTGCTGAACATTTTTTTATCACGTAAAATTCTGCTTGAAATAATTTTGTCGTTGTATGAACCGAGACGAGAATGGTTTTGGGTGGGAGCATACGTAGCTGGCAGCTAACGCACTCGGGGAGGATATGGTGTGGAATCCAAAAGGAGAATGAGGCGCGCGGATGAAAAACCAAAAGGAAAGGAGATATCGATGGGAAATCGACCGTAAGTTTGACATTCTACGGGCGACAGTAAACTTGATTTGCCCATCCTGTGCTCCATGTTGTTACTGGCCTTTTGCCCTTCTCCCGAATCCTGGACAGCGTTCAGTGGAAGCTGGAAAGTCACTACTCGCTGAGCCGGGGTCGTCACTCTCGTTAGTAAGCACCGATTTCTTCGGGCAGCAAGATGCGCATTAAGCGGAGCAGAGAAGCAGATCAAATGCCAGTGCGCACCGATTCAGAATTTGGGACCTGTACATCCTATGAGCAGGGTCCTTGTCTCCCGTCGCCGAATGGCGAGGTCACATAGGCTGCTCGCGACCTCAGCCGACTGCCGCCGGCCTGTTGGTGCGCTCCATGCCAAGCCGAGTGGAGGCCACGTCGCGGAAGAAGCTGAACAGGACCCCAATCGGAGTCCAGTTGCAATTGCTTTGCTGGCACATCTGGTACAGTACAGGAGCATTCAGGATTTCAGGTTCACCAAATGGTACTATAAAAAATGAGATCACACGCCGGGCGTGCGTGGCAGGATCAGTGGAAACGACGATGATCCGGCTTGCTTGCTCACACGGCGCCGTATGAGATCACCAGGTTCGAGTAATCTGCGCGTACACGCTGCTCCACGGCATTCGCACCGGCCCACGAACTCGGCGAGGCCCACCGTCGGCACCGCCGCGGCGCCAGTTCGGTCGGTTGATGACGTCCACACGGCGCACCGTCAGACAGTCGCCCGCCGACCGACGACAGTACTACGTAGTCACAGCACTGTCAGAACTCATCTGCCGACGGTTCAACCATTGTCACATCTTCGGCAGGGAGGCATGGGAAGCGCCTGGCTTTGCCCGGTTAGCAGCACAGCAGAGGGCGACGAAAGGCGTGAAACCGATGGCGATCGAGGAATAGGTTGTCGTCAGAGGTAGGTGTAGGAGGCAAGCACGGAAGGAACGCCGGGACGAAGAAAGATGAACAGGCCTCGATCATGAGGAGGTACAAGGAGGAACAGCAACGTCCCATCAAGATACTACAAACAGTCGCTACCCTGGTCGGCTAAAAAATAGAATTAAAATAAAACAAAATAGTTAAAGTAAGAGCACGACCAATATCTTAGAGGCAAATTCAGCCTTCGATTCAAATTTTAAATGTAGCATAGGGCGGGAGTTCCGCACTCGTCTTGTACTCATGTAGAAGCGTGTAACCCGTGTTTCAAGGCTGCTTTCCGGTTGAGCGACTTCATTCAGCTGTGACCGAGATGGGTAGTTGCACTACTACGCAACACCCTATCACCGCCGGTCAGAAACGGCATCACCGCCGGTTCGACGAGTTAAACAAGCAATATAACAAATATAGTATGAGGCGTGATCAGATAGGCTTAGAGCTGTAAATAAAGTTGTTATAAATATATGTAACCTAGTAGGGTACGGCTGATCTCTCTCATACTATATATGTAACTCCTACGCCAATATTCTTGCGCAATCTATTAACACGAAGCCGTCGCACCTAAGAAGCTAGGACAACATTCCATCCACCTTCCTATTGCACCTCTGATTTTCGCATGGTAATCAGAGCCAAGAAGAACTTAATTCCATGGCGTCAAGTTCTTCGTCTACCAATCCGCTTCTCGGGCTCCAAGTCACCGAGAAGCTCACACGTCAGAATCACGCAATGTGGTCGCGCGCAAGTCCTTGCAACCATACGTGGTGCGAGGCTGGAGTGCTTCATCAACGGCAAGGCTGTCGCTCCAGATCCTGAAGTCGACGAGAAGCTGGCCGATGGCAAGATCGCTCTGGTATCTAACCCGGTCTACGAGGAGTGGTTCGCCTCGGACCAGCAGGTCCTAGGATTTCTCTTCTAATCTCTATCCAGGGAAGTCCTTGCGCAGGTGGCCTCCGCGAAGACGGCGGCCCAAGCATGGCAGGCTATTGGAGACATGTTCGCCTCCCATACTCGCGTGCAAACTGTCAAATGTTCATTTAGCGCTTGCTACTACCAAGAAGGATTCTTTGACGATCTCCCAGTACTAAAGTAAGATGAAGTCACTTGGAGACGAGATGAGTACTACAGTAAGATGAAGTCACATGGAGACGAGATGGCTGCTGCAGGGAAGCCATTAGATGATGAAGAATTAGTATCCTATATTCTTAATGGCCTTGATCCGGACTACAATCCTATAACTTCTGCTCTTGTAACTAGGGTAGAACCAATTTCTTTGGGTGAAATGTACTCTCAACTGCTGAGTTTTGGGACTAGAATAGAACTCCACCGGGTGGTGGTTCCACTTCTTCAGCTAACTCTGCAGGAAAAGGAGGTCGTGACAGTGGCCAGCAGATGCGTTCTTGTGGCCAGCGCGGACGTGGTGGTTGCAATAGCTCTGGCCGTGGCCGTGGCCAACAGGGGCGGCCCAATTACGGAAACAACCAGAACCAGCAACGCAAGACCTACACCACCAACATGCCCAGCCACGACGCCAACGGCCACCCGATCTGTCAAGTCTGCTTAAAAGCTGGTGAATCAACGGTGTTAAGCTAACTGGGCGCTGTCGGCGCCGCCTCTGGTAGGCGGTGGCTAGGGCGATGGATGGCCGGCGGCGCCGCTCCGGTAAGTCGGCTGTGCTCTCTGTGCACACGGGGGCTTTGAATACTGCTGCATACGCATGCTAGCGCCAGGACACACGTTGTACACGAAGATAAGTAATTTTCTATGAACCGGAGGAAGTCGTGGAAGCATAATTTCCAAACCTTCTTATCGCTTTTGCACGTTATTGTCGGATTCACATAACAATATCTTTCCTTGAAAAAGAAAAGGAAAAAAAAACAGAATCATGGAGAGCTTGATGCTTCGTCTGAACTGGCTGGGGCCTGGCGCCACGAAGCAAACTCAACGGTGATATCAGGGGATGGATTCATGGATGCCCATCGCCCATCAGAGTCAAACTTTAAATAATACTTTTTTATTTTTATTTACATGTTCTATTAGATTTATTTTAAATTAAATTTAGTAAATGTAACCAAATCTATATAAAAATACAGCAATTACTATACTACCCAATATATGCACTATCAACATATATTTTTTATGGTAGATTTAATTGTAAATTTAGTTAAATTATTCAAATTTAATTTAGTATAAATCTAATACGATATATAATTAAAACATAAGATAATAATAAGTTGGAAAACAAAGTTCTATTTGAACACGTAACGTGGACGTGTCCTGTCTGACGATCAAAGAAGCAAACTAAACGCGTCTACAGCAAACGCCTATTAGAATATAATTATAATTTTGATAGCTGTGTAATAATATATTAATAGGACTTGTGTAACAATATATTAATAAAACTAACAAATTTATAAGTTTAAGTTTGTAGAATTTTTAGGTTATAGGGATAAAATTAATTTTGTAGGATTTCTAGGTCATATAGAAAAAAATCCAATCCATATACAAGATGATCCAATTCTCTATCAAGATGTCCAAAATATAGTAAAAATATAGAGACCGGTTGAACCGACGGTCCCGGAATATAACGGGTCAGTGCATTGGTAGTTGAACAACGATCAAGTGCAGAAGAACTCATTACCACCGGTTGAACCGACGATATAAGAAGGGAGTCATCGGTGCAATGGGAAGATAACATGGCAATAAAGTGAAGAAATAACATAGACACCGGTTAAACCGGCGGTGCAAAAGAAGGTGTCGGTGCAAGTGTGTTGTGGTTACTCAATACGTATGTTTTGGTTCCATAAGGGTTTCCAAGCAAAATCTTCAACACCGGTTGAACCGACAGGTGTCGGTGCAATGACGCCAGCAGAAGATGTCAGTTGGAGTTCAACGGCCAGTGGGTAGGCTGTAAGTGACGGGTTAAACCGACGATGTCGATCGTCTTAACCGACTTTTTAGTGAAAAAGCATGCAATAGCTATGAGTAGATTTCTAGCCTATATAAGGCCTCACCCCGGATCATTTGAGACCGTTGGAGTTCGTGAGAAGCTTCTTGCACTTAGAAGAAGTTCTCTGAGCTATTAAAGAGTACATTGATCACATCTTTACATTTAGCACAAGCTTTTGTAAGTGAGTGCAAAGTGTAGTTGCCTTGTATGCTGATTCTTGAGCGAACTAAAGTTTGTATCTCGGTGTGCCAGCCCGTTGAAATTCTTGGTGCCTCGCTGGCAAGTCATCGTCTCTCCGGCTTCGTGTGGAGCGGCAACGACTGTTTTGTGCGGGGGGACGTGCAGACCCACTTCCTTCATGGAGAAACTTCGTAGTGGAGACGGCATCAAGGTGACTAGGGACTTGGCGTGGGTCTTGGTGGCTAAGCCTTTGTGGCAAGTCAAGAACAGTCCCGGAAGAGACTTGGTGACCGGGAAGCAATACTCTTAGTGAGTGTTTCAACAATGTAGACTAGGGATGGCTTTGTGCCTACCGATACCACAGGATAAATCCGCACGTCAAGAGTTTACTTCCTCTCATCCCCTTCTTTAAGCTTCCGCATTTCTTATTGCAATCTTGTGTGCCTTTACATTCTTAGTGTATTATCTTGCTAGGATTGGGTATAAGTTGCAAAACTTTTTGGGATAAAATTTTCACGCTAGTTGAATTTAGTTGCACATCTAGATAATATATTTTGGCTTATATTTTATGCTAACAAGTTTAAGCCATAGATTAAATTTTTAGAATTGCCTAACTCACCCCATCCCCTGTTAGATTTCGAGCACCAATTCTTTTCAACCACTCAGTGCTCTCGCTCTCCTATAAATATAGGAGCCGCGTGTGGCCGGCACAGGCAGCAGCAACCGTGCAGTGCCCCCGATGGTTCACCATTATTCCCTCTTCCATTGTCTTTTTTTTTTGCAAAGGTGTGTGTGAGCACGTATTTTATTAAAAGAAAAATAATACAGTCGATACAATTTTAAGGTCTTAATAGGCAGAAGCTATATTAAGACGGTTACAAAGCACCACCAAGTGGCATACGACTTTAACACCAAAACAAGAGCAGCAAGAACAACGAGGAGGGAACTCACATGAACCTACAAATCTAGACGCGACCAAGCAACTGAACCTGCTAAAATGCTAAAAGATACACCAACGTCAAGATTGCAAAAGGTCTCCAAATTTAAAGGTGGCAAAGCATCCACCCGACCAATGAACCAAGGCGGCAAAGCATCCGCCCGAATCAACAACCAGCACGACGACGACGGCAAAGCATCCGCCAGCGAAGAGGGGTGACAAAACATCCGCCAGCGAAGAGGGGCGGGAAAGCATCCGCCAGATGACATCTTGTGCAACCCAAATGAGGTGAAAATAAAGGCGAAGGCAGGCAGGCAAGCACAGAAGCAAGAACTCTCCTCGGAGTGCAGACAACCACCACCAGAACCATTCGAAGGAGGACCGAAGCTCGGCAACGATTCCATCAGCAACCAGCAGCTTCCAAAACAACACCTCAAAGGAGGGAGCAATGCCACTGGCGTCGTAGTCGTCCGACCTCGAGGTCAAGGCTTTCGCCTGGAAAGCACACCGGAGAGGACGGGAGTGGAAAAAAATGACATCTTCAAGAAGGTAAACGATGCCCGAGGGCATCGCTGTCATCAGCATGCAAGCAGACCCTTGGCTTTCACCTTCGCCCCACTCACTCCCCAGAGCCAAAGAATGCGAACGGAGAGGGAAGGATGGCAGAGGTTTGCGAGGACGGGGGAACAGAGGGGGGAGGGAAGAAGGGGAGGAATGGAAATATGAAAGATTTTCTTATTTTTCTTTATTTTATCAAGATTTTGAACCTCGACATAAATAAACTTCTATATCTCGATATATGTAAATCTCGGCACAGCTGCCAGCCGCCGCCGGAGGCAGCCGATGGGAGGGGGTGGGTGGGGGTGCGGCGGAGCCCCACAAGCCACCAGGGAGGGCGACACGGGGGCACAAGACTAGCCGCTTTACCCTAACATCATGTCCTTCTGCTGTCTTCTCCGACATGGATCAGCAGCCGGCACTGGCCGGGATAGGCTTCGCCGTCCTGGGCTGCAACTCCGCGCTCGTCGTCTACCGCTCCTGGGGCAATGCGGGCTCTATCGCCTTCATGCTTGGCGCCGATGCCGCGCTCGCCCTCCTCTTCCTCTGCCTCCACGAGTTTGAGCAGGGTCGCAACGACGCACGGGGAGGGGGGGGAGGGGGAGGAGGAGGATCAAGGACGCTGTGTGGGCACTGATGACACTGCTCACGGCGATGTTCGCGTCCAGGGTTGTGCCGCTCATGCCACCAGCCGTGGCCGCGGTGGTGTGGGCGGTGATAGTGGCGACGTTAGCAGCTGGCTTCTAGGCATTTTTCTTAGTTGATCGAAGATGAGCCGCCATCTTGCACCGCACAAAGCAGGTTCCTGCACCCCCGTCTAGACTAGTTTACTCTATATAGCTATATGTTGTTTTGTTAGACTAGTCTATTTTTTTCACCGCTCAGAATCTATGTATTTGTTTCAACAGCCACTAAATTTCATGGATAATAGTGTACGACAAGCAAGTGTGAGACGGCGTGGCTATATATCACTCGTGCGATAATATATGCGAGCCATCACCTGAAACGAAGCGAATTCAGCCCAATCGGCCCAGCAGCTTCTTCTTCTTCTTCTTTATCGAGCTCGCGGTGCTCACCAACCTCCTCGCCGTGGTTAGGGTCGGGGACTTAGGGTTTGGGGGTCTTGGGGGTTAGGGTTGTCACAGGTGATGTTCCCTAACTGTAGAGGGAGGGTCCTTGGGCAGCGACGGGTTGTGGCCGGGGTAGACGGCGGGGGAGTATGGCAAGCTTCGCCGGTGATGGAGATGGTGGCGGAGATGGCGGTGAATCTTGATTGCAGCAGATTCGGCGGCTCCTGCCGCCGAAGACGAGGAGTGTAGGGGACGCGGGGGCGTGGGCGGATCTGACGGCCGGAGTCGCTGGAGATGAGGATGGTGGGCGGCGCGGGAGGAGGAGAAGTTCATAAGCTGATCGCAGTCTTCGGGTGATGGAAATTATTTCTGTCATCTTCGGTGATGCCTTGCTACGGCCCAGCGTGAGAGGCATAAAGTTGGTCAAATGAAAACTTTACCATTTTGCCGCCTCAACTGGTGCTACCAGCAGATTAGCCCTCGAGTCATGAACAGGGATAGATTAGGTCGGTGCCGACGGATCACCCAAGCAGATAGTGTGCGTGCTTTTTTTTTTGTGTGTGTTTTGAACTTATTACCACCACGCACAAAAAGTAGAAAATCTAAACAAGTGGCGCCAGAATAAGCGTGTAGACGGGTGCTTCTGTCCAGCCGCGTGCTTCTGTCCGTCACCGGCCCAGTTGATGTTGCTGACGTGGCCCAATAAGCGCGTAGAATCTTGTGGTTTTCATAAAGCTCCTGCAAAGCCTTTTCGTTTTGGACGGCGACGTGCCTGATATTTGGACCTCATTGAGACTTAGAGATCATTTTTTTTAATTATTTTGTGTCTCACGACGACCGCCAGCTTACACAGTTCCACTGCCCTGCGGATGAAATTCGCGCGTCTTGTGTCGCTTGACTTGGTGGAGCCGTAGTGGTTGGTAATCACGCCACGCTGCTCCACTAGGCCCCCCGCGGGTAACAAAACAACATCGATGGATCGAGCATATCCTTTCCATCATCGACCGTGGCGGACGTGGCAGGGTGCTGGAGACGACGCTTCTCAGAGCCGCCTGGTGGCGCCGCCCACAATCGTCGCGGTTCGATTTCTACCCCTGGTTTCGTCGGTCTGGCCGGCGGGCGGTCTGTCGGTTCAACGGGAAGGGCGGCGGCGTGTCGAGAGCATCGGATGTCGGGCCGTTTAGCACTTGGTTTCCCCCGTGAGATTGTCTGTGTCTGTGTGCTGCACGCGCCACGATATACATGGCTGGCCTCGCGCCCTTGGGGCTTGGCTGTGGCCGCGTCAACGGATAAAGTCATCAGGCTCCCACTCTCCACACACGCACACCGGTAAAAAGTCGAGAGGCGGAGATGAACCGCAACCGCGGGGGCACCTGGGTCGCCGCGGCCGGCCTCGGCTTCCTCACGCTCAACTCGGGCCTCGCCGCCTGGCACGCCGGGGGCGACCCCGGCTCGACCCTCTTCGTCCTGGGCTCCTACGCCGCCCTGCTGCTGCTCTTCCGCTGCCTCCGCGACTACGAGCGCGCCCCGCCGGGCTCCCCGGCCAGGGAGCGGGCGAGGCGCGCCGTGTGGACGCTCACCACGCTGCTCACGCTGGCCTTCGCCTGGAAGGTCGCGGCGGTCATGCCCTCGGCGGCCGCGGCTGCCGTCGTCTGGGGCCTCGCCGTCGCCACCACCGCCGGAGGCTTCTTTGCTCTGTTCGTCCAAGCATGAAGCGCCTCTTTTCTTTTTTTTTTTGTTTAGTTATTAGTGCCTCAGGGCTTGGTTGGGTCTGTGTGCATGTACAGAGAAGTACTGTTAGCGCTGTAGCCGTGCTAGTTGCTGACTTTGGTTGTGTAACCTCTCTGTAAATTACTTACTGCGTACTTTGTCATGTGAATGGCCATGGCCAGACTAGACCGGTATGTGCAGTGGCACCTATCTGAAGTCGCGCCCAAATTGTTGGCGACCAAGCCGCGGGATCACCTTATCCAAAAGAGAAAAATATGCAGGATCAAATTAATATACCCCCGTTTACCAGACTCATTTACATTGCTGCCCTCGCTACAACGTGGCAGCTAACTCAAGTCGTCAAGTCGTCGTATCGTGGTAAGATGGGGACTAATCTGGCAAACAACGCTCGAATCTGAATCTTGAGGCGCGACTCCAGCTGAGGTCAGAATGTAGGCAACGAAGCATCTCGTCCCTGAAGAAACGCAAAAGCAGATTACTACGATCAAATTGTGAGCTTTTATCTTCAGAAACAACTTTAGTTGGGTCAGTCTAGGCTGCGAGTGCTACTTGTCCGTCTTGTTTCAGGCATGGAAAGGTGGAGGGGAATTCTGGAGCTCCTCACTCTGCTCTGCTCTTTTCTTAGACTATCTCCAACCGTCGTTCTCTGTATCCTTCTTTATATCCGTCATTTACAGACTTCTCTACAAGATTCTCTCCTCTATATCTCATTTCTCTCCAACAACGTTCTCTAAATCTCGTTCTCTATACATTAAACCCTATATTAAAAATGTATTTTATTCCAAATTTTTGTACGTACATATTTATCATACCTCAAATGCTATGGACATATTTTATTTTTATTTAATCCAATATTTAAAACGTAAAAAAAATAGAGAAGAGGAGAGAGAATCTCTATATATAGAGGAAATCTGTAGCGTTCTCTATTTTAGAGGAAAATTTAGAGAACGCTGCTGGAACATATAGAGAACGGAATCTTCTCTGTATAACATAGAGAACGGTTTAGAATCTCCGAAAACAGCCTTCGAGCTGCAGCTAGCCGGTGGACCTAGTGTCAACGGGCCGCTCCACCACCACCGTCCCCGCACATTATCCTACTGCTCACCCAATGCACCGTCCGCAGATGTCGCGTCGCTCCAAGAGCAGTGCCAAAGGAAGACGATCGCAAGGCACTGGTAAACTATTCTGTAGCAGCAGCTGGAACCACTTCGCCGTTGCACGCACCACCGGCAACCAGTCCGCTCCCTGCTCAACATCTGCCTCAGCTTCTCTACCGACCGTTGGCAATCGTAGTTAACGTCAGCCTCAGACCCGAGACCACACATAGACACTCGGGAAGCCTGTGAACATCACTACGTCAGACTATCAGAGTCGCTTGCTGTGCTCCCCAATCCCCATCCCCACAGGCAACGCTCGTAGCCTAGCAGCTCTGCCTGCCATGGCGGACAACCGCAACCTCGCGCCGACTTGGGCCACGAAGGCGGGGTTCGGCCTGCTCACCGCCAACTCGGCGCTCGCCCTCTACCGCTCCGGGGGCGACCTCGCCTCCGTCCTCTTCATCTCGGCCTCGTACGCCGCCCTGCTGCTCCTCTTCCGCCGCCTCCGCGACTACGAGCGCGCGCCGCCGGGGTCCCCGGCCAGGGAGCGGGCGAGGCGCGCCGTGTGGCCGCTCACCGCGCTGCTCACGCTGGGGTTCGCGTGGAAGGTCGCCGCGGTCATGCCTTCCGCTGCCGCGGCCGCCGTCGTGTGGGGCCTGGCCGTCGCCACCACCGCCGGCGGCTTCTTCGCTCTGCTGGCCCCGGGCTGAGAAGACGGCACGGATGCATCGCCGGGGGGAGGTGGGGCTCCATCGCCTGCCGTGGTCCCGCCGCCGTCACGCGCAGCGGTTTCCTCTGCTCAGCCAGGCGTCCATGGATAAGCTTCCAGATTCAGACTTCACTACTACTGCTGGCTTTGGCTTGCTCCCTTCTCTGGTATATAAGTAGTATTCCTAGTTTTTCCCTCCACTTCTATTACTAGTATTTGCAGCTCTGTGTATGTATATATATACTATGTATATACTGCCCTGCTTGTAAATTTATGCGACATCAGCGGCACAATAAAACGAAATTGGTCAGCATGTAGCATCTGTGGCCACTCTGCCCAGCCCGCTCCCTGCTCACCATCTGGATCAGGTCTGTTCTATCGACCGTTGCCACTTGCCGCCTCCGGTGCTGCTGCCACTACGGCAAAGACGAACGGCATTATTATATCTACAGCGCAGCAGGCCGAAAGGTCGCAGGATAGCTGCCCCGCTGAGTATAACGACATTAGGCTGAGTGCAGTGGCAGGCGTAGATATCGTCCCGCCACGTCAGCTCTCACCCTACCCCTTCAATGCATAGGTTACAGTACCAGCTCTCACTTCTCTGTTCTTCACGTCAGCTTTTCTTTTCCAAATTTAATCATTTCAATCTCCACTTGGACCAATAGAAACGCGCCACGTCACTTCCGCCTCACCACTCTCGCCCGACGCCAGCGCACCGCCTTGCTACCGCCTGCCTACCGCCCCCGCGCGCCTACCAACGCGGGCGAGAGCGGGGCGATAGCGCCCACTCCCACCCGGCGGTAGTGCTACCGCCTTCTCTCTCCCTCTCGCCTCGCTCTCACCTGGGCTGGAGCAACAGGGGGCGGTACCGCCCCCCATTGGCACCAGCCTTATATCAAGCAACGGTCTCCTTTGACCTCGCCGCGTGGCTAAACAAAGATCTTGGGGCATAATTATCCGAAAAACAAAAACCGAACTGAATTATCCGACGTCGGTCACCACTTCAGTTCTGGATTTCTACTGTCCCAATAGTTCGGTTCTAGACCTCGGGTACTCGAAATAACCGATGTAACCGGATTTACGCTGAAGGCGCATCAGTACGCAGCCTAGCCCAATAGCTTTATAATCCCTCCACCCCACTCCCCACTCCCCATCCCTCCTTTCTGAAAATTTTGTTGTTGATTTTGATGGTTAAATTTCCGAAAAAATTGACTGTTGATTTTGTTCTCGGTGATTCAGTTCGGTTATAACCGAAACCGAGCCGATTAACCGAACCCGAAATCGCTGGTAACCGAATTTGCTACAGGAACCGAAGAACCGATCGGCTCGGTTCGGTCAGACCGAACGCCCAGGCTGACTTTCTAAATCAGTAGTATAGTTCAAACCTGAAGAACGTTCCGCCGGCCCATACCACAACTGGCTATTATTATCTAGAAATTAAATAATCCGGCTCCGCCGCTGGAGCGTCTAGGCCCACTCGCTTTGAACGGGCCGGCGGGGGGCGGCCCGGCCGGTGGTGGCGAACGCGTTTTATTTATTTCTGAGGCCTGGATGGACATCCTCCTCGTCCTCTACCTCCGCCGGCGGCCCGGCACCGACCGAGTCCGTTTCCGCGGGGAATGGCTAGCCAGCCGTTGCTGCGTGCAGAATATATGTATGTTCTGGGCGCTCTCGACGCTGCTCACCGCGATGTTCGCGTCGCGCGTGGCTCTGCTGATGCCGCCGGCGGTCGGGGTCGCCGTCTGGGCCGTGGCGGTGGATTCTGGGCGATGTTCGCTAGCCCCTGAGCAGCCGGCGGGTTGGGGCGTGGCCGGCTTCGTTCAGTGTCCCTCGCAAGCCGCGCACCTGCTGCTTCCATGCTGAAGCTCGTTTATTTTCCTTCGTCCTACGTCTTCCCATCCTGTTCGGCAAATGATTACGAATCTACTTCCTTTTTTCAAATCAGTGACGAGCTCCGCACTCTTCCTCGGGCACAAATTAAGCCAGAATTTCCACCGGGACCACAAGTCCTTTGAGCCATTTTTTTCTCTGCCTAAATCTAACAACAGGCTGAAGGATCTTACAATAGCGGTTCAGGTTCAACTCTACTTACCAACATATTTTCAAAGCTAACGTTAGTCCAAGTTTATGCAGTAAAGTCAAAAGCATGACTTATTTGGAAGCAGAGGCGGTTTTGGAAAAGAAACATCAATGCGCAACCGGATGGACGCATTCAGCGAACAAAGAGGGCAGCAAGCGCACCGGCAAATTTCGAATCGAGCTCGTCTTCCTGGTGGTCATTTAGCAGTCCGTGATCCACGCATGTAGACGACCTGGCTTCGTCCTCGGTCGCAGCGGCGGCGCCGCCGGCGTGTGCCCAACTCGGCAACCGTCCCCAAGCCAACCGCGGGGCCATGGCGGGAAGTGACGGTCTCTCTCGGCCTCCACGACCACATAGCTGCTGGCTCCGCTCCCGTGACCGGCAGCGTGGGGCGGTGGGGCCGGCATTCGTCTGCGTGCTTGTTCCAGAAACATCCTCAAAACTCTCTACAGTTCCAGACCTTTGTTTCGGATGAAATAATAGTTCTCGAACTTTCGAGGGGTTTCGTTTTAAAACACGACGAATATGTTGTGCATTACGTCACCTCCACCAAAACATTCATCCCGGACGGGCCTATAAAAGCAGCGTGGTTGCTGTCGTCAGGCCTCGTTGGCTCTAGCTCCGCCAAGCTGCTGCGCACCGCGCTCCAGCCTCCAGAGAGTGGTCGTCGGAGTCGGATGGACTTCCACCGCCACGGCCTGCTCACCGCGCTCGGCTTCGCCGCGCTGACGGGCAACTCCGCGCTCGCCATCTACCGGTCGCGGGACGACCCGCGCTCCGTCGTGTTCGTCGCCGGCGCCTACGCCTCCATCGCGCTGCTCTTCCACTTCCTCCGCAGGCTCGAGCGCGGGGAGGAAGGGGGCGGGGGCCGGACGACGACCAGGGCCGCGGTCTGGCTGCTGACGACGCTGCTCACGGCGATGTTCGCCTCCCGGGTCGCGCCGCTGATGCCGCCTCCCGTCGGCTTCGTGGTGTACTCGATGGCCGCCGGAACCGCCGGCACGGGGTTCTGGGCCTTGTTTCTCCACCGCCAGCAGTGAGCTAGGTGCAGATTCACTCGTCTTCATCAGCAGAATAGATGATCCCCAGCGCTGAATAATTTCTAACGGAGAAGAGGTAACATATGCGGCCGGCCAACTGATTCTGCTTAATTCCGTGCAAATCGTAAGCGCTTTCATGGACTTCATGTTTGTTTGACTGCAGGTAGCATGATGGCTTGTGTGGTTTGTAGGTTTCCTGCATCTCGTCGAGAGAGATGTATGATGCCGGAGTGTGGCATCTTCATTCGTACACGCGACACTACTACGGCAGGAGTGAATGAAGCTTATCGTCTTCTCTTCAGTAGTGTTACCTATCTCAGTTTCTTCAGAAGTTCCATATGTAGGCCAGAAATCTTTGTGTGTATTTGATCTTTCCAACTTCTTTTGGAAATGTACATGGAATTTGTAAGATGCGCTTGGACTATTGTATTCTTCCAAGTGCAAAGTTGAGTTGTGTGCGCAATAAGTCGCGGGGAGAACAAGTATCTTTCGATATAATAATACCTTTCCACATCACACATCGCGATGCTATTTCCTCATATTTGGTTGGAACGTTTTCCATGGTATATTGTCAACTGGGCTCTGCCATGGTGGCACTGATGCTGTAAGGAGTATCAAGTTAACAATCGTCTGTTTTTCCTTTTGCTTTAGTTTTCACCCAATTACAACTGTGGCCTGCCATCTAGAAAAGGGTAAAGGGAAAGTTCAATTTCCACACTTCAACAAGCTTGATAATTTGATTTTTAACCCTAAACTATAAAAATTAGTGTTTCCTTTAAAATTAAAAGAATATGGTTCAATCTAAAAAATTCAAGACTAACTCATTTTAGATCAGAAAACACGAAACTAGTACCAAACTTTTTGTAAAAGTATAACCTACTATCTGCTAGTGCATATTTGGAGTTATCTAAATCTTTTTATTTAAAATAATAGGCGCGACTACAAGAAAAAAAATACTTAAAATATGAAAAAATTAGGAATATGAATGAATTAGATCCAAATTACTAACAAGCAGAGTACCAACAAAGACAGTTTATTCAAAATAAAAGAGGCAATTACATGGACCACACGCCCACAAACAAAGTAGCTAAGACTGGAGATCAGCTCGCAACGTAAATAAATCAACATGGGAAAAGATAAAGTGGTTCCCTCAAAAGATGATGAGGAGGAGGAGGAGGAGAAAGAAATGCACAGGATCGGAGGAGCAAACCAGTGGAAGGGAGAAAAATTGATTCAAAATCTAATCAAATATAAAACTAGTCGCTAATTGTTTGGAAAATGCCATGCTGAGTAAATCAAGCATTGCTCGGTTATAGTTAGATTCTTCGTGGTAGAACTTGATTGTCTTTTCAGTTGTCCACGAAGCATCCTATTTGTCTCCAACCACGTGCATCCTATTTTTCCGTTAGTACAGCTACGTGCGCCGACGTGGCTATGACAGAAGGGGCTTGACGGTGAGCCCGGTACGTGGCACGACGATTGTTAAAGGAAAAAGGCTACAGCAGGAAGCAACAAGCCGTCGGGTGCGTGGCGGTCAGTTAGGCACTTTTGCAGTATGCTTTGGCCGTTCTTTCGGCATTTTTAGCTTTTGAGGCATTTCTGTCCGTTACGTTCTTCCGGCTAGAGGTTGAACCTGAGTAATTAAGATCGACTGACCAATCGGCAATCGCATCGAAAGAGTTGCGCTCGTCCGACGTGCGTGGATCTGATCAGGAGCGCAGTATATATGAGTATCTGACCGTCCAACCAGTGCTAGCTGGTGCCACTTCATCTTAACGTATAAAGGAATGCATGCAGTCCTGGTCAAGTCGTTCAGACGAGGAATGAATTCCATGCCTTGCGTCAATGAAACCACTATTCCATTTAGACTACTATTATGCTGCTTTGTCCAATTGTCCGAGTGGTTTCATCACTTGGTGGCCAGCAATCAGTAGACGACAAGCTAGGATGACTGCTGTCGTTGACCTCGCTACTTGTCATGCAAGCTAAGAATCCTTACCTTGGCATGCAAGGCATCAAGGAGCATCTCCCCTCCATAGTCACACAGAACGCGGATCGTAGCCGTGATCCCTGTTTTTTAACTTTCATTCCGGATCGCGGATCGGATGACGGACCGTGGCCGGGACACCGTCCCAGACAAACTGGACCGAGAGGAGGGGACAAGCTGGACCGAGAGGAGGATGGGGCATCGGCTGGCAGCACCGCCGCCAGCCTTCGCCATTCCGGTTCGCCACGTTCGTCCGCTGCCGCACCAATCCAACACCACCATGACGACCCCCTTGTCGAGCTGAACCCGTTCTGCTGGTCTTCGTCGCCCCTGCATCGCCGGACACTGCCGCCCACGGAGCTGCTGCCGGCCATCTCGTCTCCGGCCAGCACAGGCCCCTTCGACACCGGTGAGCGCCTGCCCGAGACCCCCCTCCGCCTCCTCTCCATTTTCCCCTTCTCGCCGGAGCTTCCCATGCGCCATTTTCCCCGTCTCGCCGGAGCTTCCCATGCGCCACAACGCCGCGAGCATGAAGGCCAGGGCCACCGTCGGCCATGGCTGAGATCTTGAAGTTCTTGCAATAAGGCCCCCAAAGCATCCAATATTTCTTTAATTAATTCTTGTGCCTTATCAATTTTACCAATAACCCCCTGAAGAATTAGATGCTAGCAATCTAGCTACGTTTTGGGTAAATCATCCCAATTATCCGGGGATCATGATCCCATTCTCGAACCAAACGTCCCGAAGAGGTATACCTCCTACGATCTGGGAATTTAAAATTATCGATTAACATCCCCCGTACCACGTTCGTCGTACCTACGTACCGAAAACTTTTGTGACTGTGCTTCCCTCCTTGTCAAAAAAAAAGGAGCATCTTCTCCTCGTTTGCGCTATACTCGTAAATGTACTCCATTTAATAAATAACCTCTCCGCAACCATGAGAAAGACGACTCTCCGATCCGAAATTACCAATCCCTGACAAGTGAGCACACTCGGCCGGCCGGCCTGCTGGCATGCAATGGCTCAGAGAAACGACGCGCACGTTGATGCCTGGCTTCTCGTTCTCACGCTCTCGTCCGGTGCGGCCGCGTGCCGAGCCGCGGGGGACGCCGCCTCCATTGCCTTCGTCCTCGCCGGCTACGTGGGCGCTCCTGCTGCTCCTCGCTTGCCTCCGCGCGCGCATACGAGCGCGCGCCGCCGGGCGAGGCCGCCGACAACGGCCGAAAGGGCCGCCTCAGACGCGCGGTATATATGGTCCTTGTCCACCCTGCTCACCGTGATGTTTGCGTGGCGGGTCGCCGCCGTCATGCCCAACTGGCCCGCCGCGCTCCTCGTCTGGGCTCTCGCCGCTGCCACCACGGTCGGCGGCTTCGTCGCCTTGTTTCACCGACGTCCTTAATTAGCATGGGCTTGTGTTTTCCAATCAAACAGCGGCTTGTTAAAGCACTAAGATGATCATATACCGTCAAAGTCTACAAAGCAACAAAGACAAAGAACACACTACATGTGTCTTCTTTGCCGAAGGGGAAATCTGATGGTACTGCAAAATACCAAAAGAAGAATTAGACATAAACTTATGGATGTAAGTGGCACCGTGTAGGCCGTACTCCGACTATGCCAGTAGACTCCAATTGACGAATCTATGTGGCGAGTCTGCCTCTTAGTGCTCAATTTTTTTCCTGCTACGACCATCGTGAGTCGGTGAGCGTGAGGAATTTCGTTAGAACGTTTCGTCTTTATTCGGCCCTGTTTTTAATAAAAGAAACACGAGGGCAGAGGCGGAGCTCCCCATACCGCAGGGTGGGCAGCTGCCCCAGCTCCTCGACAGCACAAACTCCTCAACCCACTTCTTTCTCAGGAAGTTCTGGAGCCCCACATGCGAAGCACAGCGCCGCCATTGTTGCGTGTGGGTGTTGTTTCGATGTCGGTTTCGCGAGCTGAAGGTTGGCAAACAAATTCAGAAATTCTATGTCGGTTTCGCGGTGCCTTGACTTTTCGATGGTGGAAAATAGTGAGGTCGTCGACGAGCAGTCGTCGACAGGGACAGAGACTGGCGAGACGATGAGCAGTCCTCCACGAGGATGACTGGGACGATGCCGGCGGCGGACTGCAGTTATGCTCGACGAGCTGATGACCATCCCTCGCCGTCATCGGTCGCCGCCTCTTCTCCCAAGCGTCGTTGCATGTGCATCTGAGCATCTCCAGTGATACGATACGATGTTCGTTTTACGCCCAGACCTTGTTTAGATGCTCTCCAAATTGCAAATGTTATAAACCGGAGTACTGTAGCGCTTTCGTTTGTATTTGACAAATTTTATCTAATTATGGACTAACTAGGCTTAAAAGATTCGTCTCGTGATGTATAATTAAACTGTGCAATTAGTTATTTTTTTACATACATTTACTGCTCCATTCATGTGTCCCAAAATTGATGTGATGGAGAGAGAGTGTAAAAAGTTGGAATTTGGAGGGGATCTAAACAGGCCCGGGTTATTCTGAAGAGGCGAAACGGAATTCGAGATCAGCAGGGCTGCCACCAGGTAGCAGACCAGCCGTTGAAATTATTGGCATCGGCTTTTGAGTTTTCCTCGCGGTAGTCGTAGCCAAACCCGCTTGATCCAGTGTGTGGACGTACGGATCAACTCATGCGGCGCAATCATCTGGTTTCCATTTCTACGCTTCTCCGAGCCGCCTTTCACCATTTATACTCGCCCCGGTCGCCTTCGGCGCACCGGCCGAAGACGGCCGGGCGGGGATGGCGTTCGTCCCTACGAAGCTGGCCGGGCTTCGATCGCCGTCCTGACGTGCAGCTCCTTTCTCGCCATCTACAGTAGATCACGTACGGGGAGACCCGCCCGGCGGGCGCACGGCCGCCGACGGGGCCATCGCGATCCTCTTCTGCCGCAGGCTCGAGCGCGGGGAGCAGGCCGGCAGGGGCAGGAACACCAACAAGGCCGCGGTTTGGCTGCTGACGACGCTGCTCACGTCCATGTTCGCGGCTGGCCAGGGTGGCGCCGTTGATGCCGCCGGTCGTCGCGTCCGTGGTGTGAGTCATGGAGGCCGGAACGACCGTGGGAGCCGGGTTCTGCGCCCTGCTTCTGATCAACCCCTGAAGCTGCGGCGGATTATTTTATCGCCCTCGACAAGTAATGGATCGGATCGCCCTGCTTGCTTGCTCTGAATAATATCTGCCCCCTACGACGCAGGCAGAACGACTTTCCCCGGAGAACTAGAGGTGCGCATTTGCAGCAGCATAACAACTGATCAGATTCTTTTCCGTTAACCATATAGGACCTATCTACATCATCGAGTTTGAGTCTGATGGCAAGCATTTTCCTTTTCTGGTTGTAGGTTGCTGCGCTTTCGTGATTCTGGACCTGAGTTCCCTGTTTTCTTCTTCTTTTGATCTCTGCACGAAGTCGATCGGAACTTTAATTTTATGTGGTATGCATATATTTCCCCCTCTGAGCACTGTATTTCTGGCGTCCAGTGGCTCTCGGAGCTCTTCACTCGCCATTCCGCTTCGATAGCTTTTAAATTTGGTCCAACCTATCCTTGCAAACAAATTCAGAAATTCTATGGGTGCGTTCGTTTCCAGCTACCTAAAGTTTAGAGGGATCACATCAAAAAGAATCTTGTCATTTAGAAGTATTAAATAAAGTCTAATTACAAAACTAATTGCAGAACCCTAGTGCTAATTCGCGAGACGAATTTAATGAGGTATATTAGTCCATGATTAGCAAATAATTACTATAGCATCACTGTGGCAAATTATGGATTAATTAGGCTCATTAAATTTGTCTCGCGAATTAGCACACAGCTGTGCAAAAAATTTTATAAACAGATTTTATTTAATACTTCTAAATAGCAAGATTCTCTTTGATGTGATGGGTCTAAAGTTTAGATTATAGGGTGGGAAACGAACAGACCCTATGTCGGTTTCGCGGTGGCTTGGCTTCCAAGTTTGACTTTTCGATTACTTGTTTGATAAGATGAAAGACATCCTTATACGGTTCGCTGTTGATCTTTATTTTTAGTTATTTTTTTGCGAATGCTATGGCTCTGTATGAATCCTCCGCTAATAATTAGCTAGCTAAATTTAGCTATTATGGATCCAAATAGGTCAGCTAATGAATTAGCTAATGATATTCCAGATAATTGAAACAGTGTTATTTCATTAGCTGATTGAACCCAACTAATCCCAGCTAAAATTATCAAAAGATCGTATTACACCCCAACTCTTCTATTGAATTTTCCAACACAGGGATAGCGTGGTCTATTCATATTAACAATTAGCCATTAGTTGGTGGATCCAAATACATCCGGATAATAAATAGGTAGCTAATCTTTAGCTAGCTATAGCTAATCATTAGTCAAACAAATCCTATAACTTGTCGTGGAAGACTCGGCGGTTGCTTACGGCGCACGGTACCTGGCCAACTGCTCTCAGTCTATAAATGCAAGTGATCCAACCCTGAACGTCCAAAAGGTCGGCAAATAAGTCGATTGGCATCTTCGCCTGCTCTAAGGACAGCGAGATAGTATCCGACCAAGTTCGGCATGGAACGGGGCGGCGCCGATGGCGCGGTGGTTCTCGTCGGCACGGGGCTGGTCGCCTTAACCCTCACGTCCGCTGTGTCCGCCTACAGAGCCGCGGCCGCGGGGGACGCCGGCACGACGGCGTTCGTGGCCGCCAGCTACTCCACGCTCCTGCTGCTCTTCCGCTGCCTCCGCGCGTACGAGCGCCTGCCGCCGCCCGCAGGGGACGCCGCTGCCGCCGACGGCAACGGCCGAAGGGCGCGGCTGCGACGCGAGGTCTGGGCGCTGTGCACGCTGCTCACCGTGATGTTCGCGTGGAAGGTGGCCGCGGCGATGCCGTCCTGGCCCGCCGCCGCCACCGTGTGGGCCATGGCCGCCCTCACCGCGGCCGGCGGTTGCGTCGCCTTGTTCCATCACCGCCCGTGAGTCCGTGACGCCAAGGAACGAACGCTCCCTGAACGATACGGGTTTCTGAATAGCATCTCTTTCAGGCTATCATTTGGCGGTTCTGAATTCTGACGAGGTATATATATCGCTATTAATTAATTCCTTGCAGGGTAACGCTCGGGGTTTATATTTTTCTCACCTGGGTTTGGAGCGCAAGAATTTCACTAGGATTTATACTGGTCTACAACAACAAAATCTCGCTCGGATGTTATCGTACAAAACTTCATATAGTTCCAGGCAAGATCGATCGAGGAGGTATGCTACAAGTCACCTGGAACTGGAACTGGAAGAGTGAAGCCATTCATCGTGGTGTTTTAGCTTTGCTTTGGAGGTCCATCGTCGTCGCTCAAAGCTTATACTACTACAGAAGTGATTATATTGGACGGCTGCAAGCAGCTAAGAAGATGGTTTTACGCATTGTTCATTTTAGTTTGGTTGCAACCTCGTCTTGCTGAGTGAAACATTTGTATGTTGAATGTTTGTACTTGTTTGTTCTCAAGAACACATTGTATGTATAGATAACTTGTAAGGGATGTGGAATATACCAAAAAAATAATAATCGTCCTTGCCCAATTGCAAGTCAGTATATATTCTCCTGCCATGCGGCGGGAAAAAAGGATAAATGATTTTTCTTCATATATTAACTTTTGTGGTATGGTCTTATGGAATGTCTAGGGAGCATATAAACTATTCCAACTTGCAATGCGACATTTGAGACAGTTCAGGATTTGTCTAGAATGGTTTCTAGATTTAACAACTTTTCTAGGTTGTCGTCCCTACCTTTGATAATTCTTGAGGCTGGAATCATGGCGTATTGGAGGTATTTGGTTGAGAAATTCTAGTAATATTATCATTAAATTCATATATTCAAATCATTTACTGATTTTATCCTAGAAACTCTAAATCATATAAAGATTTTTGAGCCAGAGATATACCGAATCGGAGTTACTTAATAAAATACTTCCCCTTTGCCGTAGATACCAACTAGTTATTTGTAGAAATGCTCATATTGCATTTACAAGACCTTATTTTTGTATTATGGATGTTAATATATTTAGTTTATATAAACTCGACCAAAGTTTAATACATTTAATTTAGACTAATATGGCATATATAATTAATATATACATAAAAAAGAGGTTTACTAAAAAAACATAAAAAGAGGTGTATTTTATAAGGCCATCCCAGCAACATCCCCCATCTTCCCATATATGGAATTTTTAGTATTGTTCACGTCTCCAGTAGTACCCCAAATTTCTCCCCCAAAATCCGGGTGCACCCCACGGTCTCCCATTTGCCCTCTCTCTCACCCATCCCGCGTTGGCCATTCTGCTACCGCCATGTGACGGCAGACCCTGCGACCCTCCCTCTCTCTACGCATGCGAGTGTGGGGAAGAGGGTTGCACTGCTGAAACCGTGTCTACCGATGGGAGAAGGATGAGATGGGCCCCACATATTTTCCCCCAATATGGGTAATTGGAAGGGAAGTATTGCTGGAGATAGCAAAAGGACCCGGGCCATGTTTAGATTGCAAATTTGTATAACATTTGGAACTTTTTGCTACTGTAGCGTTTTCGTTTGTATTTGACAAATTTTATCTAATTATGGTCTAACTAGGCTTAAAAGATTCGTCTCGTGATGTACAATTAAACTGTGCAATTAGTTATTTTTTTATATACATTTACTGCTCCATGCATGTGTCCCAAAATTGATGTGATGGAGAGAGAGTGTAAAAATTATAACATTTGGAAGCGATCTAAACGGCGCCCCGGCTAAATTACGGCCGAACGGGCCGTACGGCCGCTCCATTTTTGGAAGGAGACAAACGCAGCAGGCGCGGATTTCTTTTTCTGGCAAAATTCTGCTCTTTCTGACAGAATTCTGCACGACGCGCACAACAAAAAACACAGAATAAATATACAGATCTCATTTTTACTCTCCGATAAGCAAATCCTTGGAAAACAATAAGCACATTAGAACATATACAAACGCATTTTCCCCCATCTAAATTCTAAGCATTAATAAAATTTCAAAACTACCAGCATACATGTGATTAACTGATTGCCTCCACTGTTGTACTGACCAAACAAAAAGATTAGAGCTACTGCAACTACTACTAAGTTGCTCATGAATCAAAATCGAGATTGAGCTGCAACTAAACTCTTGCCGATGACAATCTAATGAACTTTTAGGCCACCAAACACCTAGTTGAAGAGCATATTATAGTGCCGATTCGATGAGGAAACTTGCAGCCAGAAAAAAAGGCACATCAGGTTTCAGGTCCTAAACACTGTTTTGTATGACTGAAACGAATAGCAAGTGCAGTTAGTATTAGGACTAAAATATCAGCAAGGCTGAATGCCTCTAGTAACAAACATTGCTAGTTCTATATAACCTAATTCATGATCATATTTTTGCTAATACAGAAACACATTATTTCCTAAATTTCTAGCCATAATATTACCTAATTCAGAACCATATTATTGCCTAAAACAATTGCATAATTTGCCTAATCTAGAACAACATTATTGCCAAATGAAGTACACATTTAGACAAAAAAAATGCAAGAAATGTACTTGCCCTCACTCCATATGTACTTATTTACTTAAGCTGGTTCATATGCACATCATATCTTCTTTATGCATTGTACTTGATCTCCCCTGCAGGATAACTTGGGAACCTGCAATGTAAGAACAGAAAAAATAAAGACAAATTAGAGAAAAACTGAACGCTGTAAAAATTGCCTAACGATTTGCACTGTTTTGCCTTGACCTTACGATAATATTGCTTGATCATAGTACACTTATTTTCCTATTCTTACTTTCTAACTGCCTAATGAAGTTCGGTAACTAATCAGATGCACCTGCAGGCATGTCATAATGGTGGTATCTCAACTATAATTGAAGGAACGATAAGGCGACGAGAGGGGGAGGGGGGTTGAATGGGTGCCTTTTAAAAAATCTCACCGAGAACAAGTTCCATGTCCCGGATACAAGCTGACACGCCTCTCTTCTAACCGTCAAGCCAACTAGTGACGAGCTCAACCTAGGAACGGTTAGGAATTTCTTATAGTATCGCGGAAGCAAAGATACAAACAATCAGCTGGCCAAAATTACCATTAACTAATTTTCAAAATGATTAATTCAAGTGCAAACTAAGAGGTATGCAGATAAGATTGAAAAAGCTTACTAGAGCTTACGAGCAGTTTAAAGCATTACTAAAAACATGGGCCAAGCAAGCAATGATCGTCTAATCACTGGACCTGTAGCATGAAAAGAGATATCAAGATTAATTTACCTGAGTGAAACTCGAGCATTCTGCTTATGTCCACTTGCAGCTGTTGATCGAGCTATAGCTGCAGCTTCTGAATTGACCTGCCTGCACAATACAGCTAATCCAGATGAGCAAACCAAGTGGCTGATAATGCACAGTTTAACCAACTTACTAATTAGCCAATTCACAAGAGGCAAGCTCTGAAGAAAAAGCACATAAGTGCTGCTGCTGTAGCTAAAGTTGTTAGCTGAGACAAAAAACAAAGAGCTGCTAGCTACTGGAACAAATGCAACTACAGCATAATGGCATGCCAGAGCAACAGATGATTAAATTTAGCAGTGCAAGGAAAAAGCTACATGCCACACATGGGGTTAACACAAATCAGACTTCTTCTATGCAAGACAACTCGAGTGACAGATCACTATGGCAAAGGAAAAAATAATAGCTCATGCAGTTAACTACCTCAATGTGTCTCTGAACAAACCTGAAAAGCTGAGTTGATTCAGAAGCTACTGTTGCTGGATGAGATGCAAAACACAAGGAACACCTGCACTTGTCCCTACTGATTACTGGATAGGGATAAAGCAAGTAATGATAACAATTAGCAAAATGACAATCCAAGTACCAAGGTGAGATGTTCATTTCACTCGTAGAAATGTACACATGAAAATGCTAAATCAGAACATAAAAACTGCTAAACTAAAATGAATAATTTGCATGTTCATTTAACATAAGTTAATTGCCTACATGAAATCCAATAAATGATGTAGTTTCCTACATGAAAAATGCTAGGTATGGTTATTTGAATCGCATTTGTTAGCTTCTTTAAACTTGTGTTCAGGTTTTTCCTTGTTAGTTTGTTTGTTAGACAAGTGGGCTCTGTGTTCCGGCTTTACTGGAGCAGAGCGCGTCCTGTACTTCCGCCCGAGGCGTGCACGTTCACGCCGTGGCGAGGGGAGTCCGCGTCGCGCGGCATGACCCGGCGTGCGGGATGGCGCATGCAGTGCGCGGGTCATGGTGCACGCATGGAGGGGAGGCAAGACCGAGCCCTGCCTTTCATTTGCTTTCGATCGGTTGTTAATCAGCCACTATAAATAAAGGATCAACAGAAAACGTCGCAGTGGTTACGTGGCACAAAATCCACAGAGTTCTTGCGTTCTACAATTTCCAATTCTTGTTCTAGAGCGCCATCTGCTCCTGGCCGGAGAGGATCCAGCTGACAGAATCAGCCAGGTTATAAGGTGAATCACAAAAATATACTAAAAAGTGTTGTCCACACCCTGTACATATACATAATTAAAAAAGCAACAATGTGGTTTCTGCATATGCAAAATATCCACCTATCGTATCTCTGCTACAGCCCCCCGCCCAACAAAAACCACTGTTAAGTTGTCTACACCCTGCAGGTATACACAAGCAGCAGGAAATGATGATGGAGAAAAAAAAGGGGAAGGGGGCAGATCTGTACACACCTGGTGACATCCTCCTCAACTTCAGAGCTAAACCTCCTCACGACAACATCTGCATAATTGCAGAAAAAGCAGATCAACCTCTAGAACAAAAGCTAGATTCGCAGGGGATTCAAACTCAGAGATTCTCCTAGATTCGCAGCCGCTCACCTCGACGCTGACGAGCCAATGCACCCTCCCGCGCCCGCCGGGGGGCGGTGCCCCGGCCTCCATGTGCGCAGCAGCAGCCGCAGCGCTCCGCCTCTCCCATTCACGACGCCACCCGCGAGCCTCCACCTCATCGTCCTGCGTGAAAATCCCAACCCCTCTCCGCCTCCGCCTTCACGCCCGCACCGCGCCGCCTGGAGCAGGGCCCACCGCGCCCTCCTCAAGCCCCCACCGTGGTACCTGCGCCCCGAGCGTGAGCGCGACCACCGCCGCACCTCGCCCGACGGCCGGTCGCTGGAGCGGACCGAGGCCGCCCGGAGCGATTAGGGTTTGGTGCGCGCCCCCGGGGAGCTGCTCGCGCGACGCGCAGAGGAGGCAGGATGCCATTGCGGGGGAGGAAGGAGAATGGGGGAGGAGATGATGTTTTGCGGGACCCATGCACTTGGGGGCTAAGCCGGTGGCAAAAAAAAAAAGATCTATCAGCAGAAGTAGGTACGTATGGTTCAATAAAATTATGGCTGGCAACGTACGAGTCGTTACCATTTTATCTCTACTACCAATAATAAACTGGTAGTGTCAGCGTGTTTCACTTGTAGCTTCGCCGGTAAAGCCATGAAGGGTCCATTCATCGATCCATGTCGACCGACGATTCCTCTTATAGCTTCACCGGCAGAGCCACGGAGGGTTCATTCATCGACCCACGTCGACCGATGGTCCCTCTCCTGATCATAACTTTCCCCATCCGTCGTCATCGACGCGCAATATTGTGGCCACTGGATCTCCGCGCGCGGAGGCAGCAGCGTGACGCCTCCAGCCTCCCCCACCGCGAATCCTAACTCCCGCCGCCCCGTCGCGAATCCGCCGTCTTGCCCCGATGCTGTGAATCCCTCGTGTTCCTTTGCCCGCTCACGTTGTGGGTGCCGATGGAGGCTCCTGGCATTGGTAGGCGACGCAAAGCACCTCAAATATGAGGTGCGCGTGGTGAACGAGGACGCTAGTAGTGCGAGATGCGCAGAGTGAAGCATGAAAAAGTAATTAAGGAGCTTATGTTTGCCAGCATGGCGCCACGTGGTATGCCATATCCCTATCAAAAGCTCATGTGGCGTATTTAGATCTGGATGGACCCACATAGTTTTGGAAACTAAATATGCAATTTAAGAGTTTAGGGATCTAGCTGATACAACGACGCAAGTTTAGAAACTTATGGTATATTTTACTCATAAATCTATATTATATATATAATAGCATATATTAAAAATATTATTTTATCCGTAGCAATACACCGACTAGCACCTAGCAAACATATTTATGTCCATTTCATCCGTCAATTGGAGCATTCCGCTAGGTTCACGTTCGCACTTCACACACACCAACGCGAGGACCGGTGGTGCGGGACGGATTGTGGACCGTGTAGCCCGGGCGGGCCCGCCGGCCCGGGGGGAGAAGGCTCCAAGAATCCGGGCGGCCCGCAAGCCACCAGATCTTTTTTCACCCTGCCTGCCGCTTCCGTCTCGCTTCCGGCTTCTCTGGCACGCCCCCGACCAACCCCCGCCATGGCGCTCGCTTCCGGCACGTCCAGCACCCTCCTCGGCCGCCCCGCCGGCACCGCGCGGCCCCACCTCGCGGTCTCGTCCTCCGCCTCATCGATCCGGTTCCCCCGCGGCGGCGGCGGCAGGGCCGTCTCGCTCCGCGTCACCTCCCCTCCAGGTACTTGGTCAACCCAGATGTCGTTTACCCCTGCCGCGCGCAATTAGAATCGCTACGGTCATATTTCTGCCAAAAGATGCGGATTTGGGCGGTGAGAACATATAATTGATGAAGCCGGGCAGGTCCGTATTGTTCTAGCCTTGGAAGGGGAGGAATAATTTCCGTGCGGGGATGTTTTGTTGACCAAGCTTTGTAGCCTCAGAGATTATTGAATGCTTGGTTATTGGGATAACCGGCATCATAAGCAATTTTGCTTTAACAGATTTTCAACTAGGCGCGTATATCACTCGATCGCAGCCTATGTTATCTTCAGAGTTCCTATGAATTTAATTAAATTTGGCTGGGCCTCTTCTTCTTTTTATTATGCTCAGTATAATCGGTAGCTTTTCTGCTTGGTTCGTTTCAAAAATAAAATAAAATAGTTTTGCGTTGGCTACTCAGTTCTTTGTGTCAATATTGCTCAGATAGGTTGGTAAAACACCTTATTGGTATTATCAGTTTATCACCTACCCATCCCTATCCATTTAGTATATCCTTTTTACTGATCAGAGTTTCAAACCATGCATTCTCTGGTATTTGGCTACTTAGTTCTGTGCGTCCCAGTTTTACCCATATAAGCAACTGCTATCATCACCTGGCCGTCCCAGATTGCCAATATCAGAGGTGTAAACCATGCAATCTCCTATGTCAGAAAGTAGAAATACTCATATAATCCCCAAGTATAGATCTTGCAAATCCCAAGAACCATGGTAGACAATAGTTCTTATTTACGGGCTACACACTCTTAGACTTGTTTCCTTTTTCTTTGGAGGCTTTTAAATAATACGTTCTTTTTTTTTATAAAGCTATGCATAATTTACAAATACAATGCTGCTAGCTCATTCATGACCTGGACAACTATCAACTTGCATGTTTTGTTTCCAATGTACATGATTGGGAAGCGGTAGACTGAAGTGAGCTGAATGCACATCACATCATAAGCATTTCTTGTTGCCAATTAACATGATTGGAGCTATAGATTGAAGGGGATTTCAGTAATTTATTCTCATCACTCCTTGGTTCATATTCCCATATTAATGAGAGGTAGGTAGGTTTGTGGGAACTGTTAATACTGGATGTTCTGGCTAGTGCATGTTGAAAACTTAATGCTGTATAAAAATCCAAGGAATGGACAGAATTTGGCTCAAGTTCCATTCCATACCAAGTGAGTAAATGATTCATCATATTTTGCAGCAGTAGCAGCGGCGGCAGCGGCAACATCTGGTAGTATTGCTCCAGCTATTTCGTTGACCGAAAAGGCCTTGAAACATCTGAACAAAATGAGGGCTGAACGGGATGAAGATCTGTGTTTGAGAATTGGAGTGAAACAGGGTGGCTGCTCTGGCATGTCTTATACCATGGAGTTTGAAAGTCGAGCGAACGCCAGCCCTGATGATTCAATTGTAGAATATGATGGGTTCGCAATAGGTAACTACCTTATCTTAACTGGTTGGGACTGATTACATTCTGAAGTATTGTCAAATTTCAGAATTTTTATCCAAGAACTCATTGGGACCAACTATATTCAGAATGAACTAGTTCTAACAGTAGCCTATGTGCTTCTGCAGTATGTGATCCAAAGAGCCTTCTCTTCATGTTTGGAATGGAGCTGGACTACAGCGACGCGCTTATCGGCGGTGGCTTCTCCTTCCAGAATCCAAATGCAACAAAAACCTGTGGGTGTGGCAAATCTTTCGCGACCAGCAAAGAAACTGAGAGTGCCGCAACTGCTTGCAACAACTAAGATAGATCGACAATCATGTCAAGCAGTGTTGTAACATGCCATCTAGCTTGCATCAGCTGGATTCTGGTGGCTATGCCCCAGATGCATACAGAAGACTGTAAGAGTGACTCGATTTGTAATACTGCAGTCAGCAGTCTAGTATGTATTCAGCAATATGTTACTGCTGTAAGCCTGTAAACTGCTCAATAGAATTCAAAGATAGTTTACCATTGGCCCCAGATTTCGGTTCTCTGCGATCATATTGTGTGGCAATCAATCTGAAGCGTTGAATTCCCATCCGACGGCGCCCGTGGATGGAATCCCGTTACCAGAACGAACAAGCCGTTATCCGAGCTACTGGAGAACCGCTGCTCTCGGCCACGTCTTCCCTGCACCGCGCGGCGAAGCAATGGCGACCACAGCGCCGCTCCTCTCGCCCCAGCGGGGCCGCGTTGCCCATCTCCCCCGCCGCCTCCCGGCTCCGCCTCTCGTCTTTCCTCTCCACGCGCCGGCGAGGCTGCGGCCGCTGCTTCGCCTCCGCGGCGCGGCGCCCCCGTGTGGGGCCAAGTTCGGCAAGTTCGACGCCTCCGACGCCCCCGCGGAGGCCGAGGAGGCGGAAGCTGCGGCGGACGGTGGGGTGGCGCAGGCGCAGCCGGCGGAGGAGGACGACAGGTGAGGCTTGTTGTACTCCTCATTCCTCCACTCGTGCGTAATTGAGAACACATGACAAGAGGTACTCACGTTCTGAGGCACCGTGTGCCGTGTGGGTGTGGTTCAGCTGCTTGCCCTCGGATCTGGAGGGCGCGATTCGGCAGTCGGGGAAGGCGAGCGCGGATTTCGTCAACTCCGGAGGCATGCGAGCTATCGTATGATTCGCACAGTTCAAATACGTATCACTTCTATAATCCGGTTCGATCTTATCTGCTGTATAAATGGTGATAGAAGTACTCACTTTGTGCTGAAATGCTGGTTATGCATCTTTACTATACAATCTGGAGGATTTGTGATCGTGATTTCACGTTTGCAGGCAGAGCTGCTGATCCCTCAGTTGGAATTCCTGAACGAGGAAGGAGCACAGGCCGAGCTCTGGGCATTATCAAAGATTTTCCTGGACACACTTGTACAAGAGACAGGACAGGTTTGGATACAAGGTCGTTTTAGGACTGATTGAGTTTTGGGACTGCAGATTACTACTTTGGAATTTTTGTGACCCTTGTGGTTTATTTATTGTCGATTTCTTATTTGACTTACTGTTTTACAGAAAGTTACCGCGATTTTCCCCGATGCTGGAGCAGCTGCCCTTCTCAAGTATCAGTGGACAGATGCACAGTTCAAGTGTGCCAGGTACTGTCCACTTAGAGTGCTGGTTACATAGTGAATTGATGCAATTTGTTGTAGCTCATGATTTTCCGTTTTGAAAGCAAGAAGAATTCATTTTCTAGCCACCAAGAATTGATTCAAGAACTGTCCAGTTCGCTTTTTCTCCTATTGGTGAACAGCCAGATACCATATTTTACTGGAGAATCCAGACTGTTTTTGTACTAGTATTATTAAAGAAAAAAATTGGATGCTTCTAGATTATGGCGTTAAATAGTACACAGATCGTAACTCCAATCTGGTTTTGACTCGACTTGCAGCTTAAGTGACCGGAAGCCAGTTGGTCCTGAGGATGAGGTTGCTGTTATGATTATCCCTGATCATCAGATGCTGGAATCTGTTGAACGCATCGCATCTCAACTCTCTGACGATCCTGTATGCAACTTATGGCTAATCAGGCTGCAATTTTCTGTAGATCTTGCATTGAAACATATGAAAATTGAATTTCATTTAGTATTCCATGCAGAATTGGTAGAATAACATTTGCATGAACTACAGAGAGTATTAGGCTAAAGGCTGTGCATGGACCTTAACATTTTCTCTATCAGATTAGTCTCCATAGCTTACATGTATAGCCATTTCATAAAACAAATCATATGGATTTTCATGCCTAAAACCATACATCCATATTGGCATTGATTTTAAGATTGAATTTGATCAGCAACCATCTTTATACTTCTCTATTATTGGTATTTTTATATATATTCCAATCAATATTATATTCTCAAGTAGCATTTACTTTTTTAATGAAGATAAGGCCTCTTATAATGTGGAACCCACGCCTTGTTAGTGGAGATGTTGGAGTAGGCTTTAATGTTCGGAATCTACGCAGAAATTTCTTAAGGTAAGTTAAAAGCATCTGTAAACTGTTGCCTTTCTTTGTGTAATTATTACTGCTTCAGATTTTTTTTTCGTCGAACCGGCAGGTGAGTCCGAAAACATATATAACTAATGTCTATCAAGGCCTGAGCATGGAGTGAGTCCCTTAGACACCTCTTCTGTGAAGTATACTGTTATGTTTTGAACTATGGTAGTTGTACCTGCAAATCATTTGGTTATTTTGGACAATTATATTTTCTAATGAATCCAGTATTTTGTTTCAAGAAGATGAACACATTTAGTTGAGCAATCTTTTTCGACCTTACAAATTCAATGCATATGTTTTCTGTTGTTGACTGCACATCCTGTTGAATTAGAGCATGTTTTCTTTTTACATGTTGGTTTGTCTCTTTCTTTTGCTAACATCCATCACTGACTCTGCAGTACTTTTACCACTGTTTACTCGATGAGGCCATTGCCAACTGGTGCAGTCTTTAGATGTTATCCTGGGTGCGTAGAGAACTGTTGTCTTTTCCATATATATACGACCCAAATAAATATTCATTGAAAGAATAAGCTAAAGATATTTGTTTCTTTTATTTATGTTACAGAAAGTGGAAAGTATTTAATGATGATCCAAGCAGACCAAATCGGTATTTGCTTGCCAGAGAACTCACAAGTCGCCCTGATGCAACAGATATTGAAGTAAGGCACTGGGACTAATTAATATTTTGTTTGTTGTTCATATTGACCTCTGATCACCACCTATTTTAGTAATTATGCTGAACTCAATCTGTGCATTGTTGAAAAAATGAGTCAAATCATGTGTATTCTGTAGAAACTGCAAGCACCCAATATAGTCAGCATTCTCATTCTCTAGACAGCATTTTCTTGCTGCATTACACATTAAGCAGCCAGACTACTGGCATTCAACACAAGCTGGAGAGCACTAATTCTTTTTTTTTTGAGGAAAACATATGTTCGCTGTTTAGGAAAATGCTTGATTATATGTAGTTCACCAATAAAGCTTTTACTACCCATATAGTTACATTTCTAAATAATTGTACTCACAACAGTCTAATCTGCAGAGGATATTTGGAGGTACTGATGAGCAATCTGAAGAGTCGCCATCGCTGATGAACAATGTCATGGGCGTGTTTAGTTCTGTCAGCCGATTTATGAGGGTCATCTCCAAGTGAAAATGGACACTTGACGTTGCTGATAATCACCATGACCGTTTATTCTTAAATCTTGAGTTATGCAAGAAGATACTTTTGTTGCATCCCTGCTGTTTTCAGTCTGAAACTCCATGGGTACTGCTGTTTCGAGCAACATCCCGTATGGTTTGGCATTTCAGCGCAGCTATCAAAATGTTTACAGTAACATACCGTTTGGATTCATCGAATCATCCGAGGATTCTGCACTGTTCAACTCTTATGTATGTACCTGTGTACCAAAAAAAAAAATTCTCTGTAGATAGTTCTTTATTCTGGATTCTGGAAGTAGTGGAGATTCGACTTGAAATTACTATTGTGTTCATGTATCATAATCAGCACACATTCTGCCAACACAGGGAAGGAAAGGCTGGACAAACATAAATGCAATTCTCTGTTTTACATGTGTCTTGTGAACCAAAACAATTTCTTTATATCCTACAGTGAGAGTCAGGACATCTATCCTCTGAAATGACACACTTATCCCCGGGATATATACACCAAACGATGAAATAACCAAATTTTGACAAACATTTGAACGAAGTGAATCAAACAAGTTCAGAATCTCCAGCTGATGCGATCATTGCTCCCTGTTCTCCACAGGAGAGGTGGATGCACTGTGAGAGCCTGACGACAGCCCCAGCGACGGCTGCAAGAACGACCGATGCCCATTCGAGCCCTGCTCCTCCGCGGCCGTCGTCGGCGATGAACGCGCCAGCAGCGCCGACGAGCACGCCGCGCCCGCGCTTGACGGCGGCGGGCCCAGGCCGAGGTGCTGCCCCCACTTGAGCCCCTGCAGCTGGCTGCCGCCGTCGCCTCCCGCCGCCGACGATTTGCCGCCCTGCGTGCCGACGTACGACGTGATGGCGGCCGCCAGCGCCGTGTGGAAGCCCGGGTCCGACGTGATCGCCTTCGCTATCGTGTCGGTGAGCACGCCCGCCGGCGCGCTCCCGCTCGCGGAAGCCTTCTGCTGTTGGTGGTGGAGCGCCGGGACCTCCCCGCCTTGTTGCCTTCCGTTGATGCTGCTCAGCGCAGCTTCGAACGAGCTGAGCTTACCGCCGTTGAACAGCGACGAAGCTGGTGACCCGTAGCTCAGGTACCCGGCCCCACCGGTCGCCGGCCACGCCGCGCCGGACAGCGCGCTCGGGCCGGAGGTGGAGAAGGAGAAGCTGGTGGGAGGGTACCTCGCGCCGCCGTGCCCGAAGCTGCTCGACGAGAACCTGCTGCTCAGCGAGAAGGCCTGCGAGGTGGCCGGCGGCGAGGTGAGGTCGAGGGTGATGGTCGGGTAGGACGGGGTGGAGGTGATGGACGCGGCGCCGCCGTTCGGGAGGAAGAAGTGTTTAGAGGCGGCGGCGTCGTGCGCCGACGGGAAGCCGAAGCTGAGGCCGGCGGCGGCGGGCGAGGCGGAGGGGAAGCGGAGGGAGGTGGAGGAGCCCGAGGTGAGCATGGACGCCGCGGCAGAGGTGGTGGAGGCCATGGCGGTGGCGGAGGCGGAGAGCGGGTGGTTGTGCGTGCCCTCGTAGGTGGTGATCAGGATCGACATGTCGTCCGCGCACCTCTGCACCTGCAAATGTTACACGGCCGGTGTCATCGACATTTCTGATCAGGAAACTAATGAATGAGCCTACAATCAAACAGCACTGGCATGTTGTAGAACGTGAAATTATTGGATTTTTTTTTCTCAAGATATATGAAACTTCAACTTGTTCATCAGTCATTATCTCTTCACTATTCAGTCGCAAGTAAGTGGAAGTAACGTTTTTATCTAGAAATGTGTTATGAATAGTTTATGATTATTCAAGAATCGAACTAGCATTAGATACTCAAAACTATGAAAAATAATCACGAAAAGATATGATATATTTTTGCAACAAAGCGTATAGTACTATCTGTCACCTAAAAAGTTTCAACAAAAGATACAGCGGGTACTAGGGAAACAAAGACAATTCTTACTAGGGTAAATTAACTCAGTTCTCAAATAGCTCGGTGAAGTTAAATAATTTGGAGTTTTGTTTTGAGAACCAAGTAGGTTTAGGGGTAGAAATGCACTGACTATGGGCTGAATACGCTGTGAATCAGCCCAGCCCTTTTCGAACACTAGCTTTCCAAGGCTCGAGTTCTCTTCAAAATCCATCCACACTGGTCGTTGCCAATTCGCCATGGGCTATGGCACCCAAAACCTCAAGCTCGTCGGCGAGGCTGCGAGTGCCCCACCAGGCGCCGGCGCATTCCTCGGGGCTCGCCGCCGCCGCGGGAGCGCCTCCACGGCGACAGAGAGAATTGGGAGGCGGACAGCTAGCCGGACACCGCGGGCTCGATCGGGTAAGCCGGCCTCCGCCTCCGGGTCCAAGTTACAATTAGATGCGTGCTGGGCACCAGTGCTGGGTTCCATCTACTAGTTCCGATCATGTTTGTGGATGGGTTCCGGATTTGGAAGACCCTAGTAAGCGGCAGCATTTCCTGGTTGGTTAACGGGTCCATGTCAACCAGTCACTTGCAGTGTAAATGCCTCGTAGACCGCAAGCAATGATTGTTCAAACTAACTAAGCAGAACTGAACTTGGGTCCTCCATTGACTCCAAACCCATGTTCTCTGCCAATTGTATAATGATGCCTTTGTTAGTTGGGGACCTAGCTAGATTCAGTCCCTGGGTACCCGCCGCCCCAAGTCAATCTCTTGCAACTGCATTATGTTCATCGATCTTAAATAATGTCCCATCTGCTTTTAACAACTAAATAAATAAATTGGCATTGTAAAGGAGACTTGGATTCTGTCAGTGTTCGAGTTTCCGTGTTCAGAGACAGTAGCATTGCAGTTTTATTTGGACTGAAAAAATGTGTAGTTTCAGAGATGAGAGTTGATTGAGCAGTATTGTTTGGTGTAGCCAGATCGCGCATTGCGTACCTGTTTTCTGACGGGGCATCCTGCTGCCACTGTGCACCGGTAGTAGGCGCGGGGGCATGGGTTCCCCTTGGCTATCTTCTGCCCATACTTCCTCCATTGGCACCCGTCATTCATCTGACCGATAATGCAGAGCATGTTTACATGTTGTTCAGTGCTTCAGTTAATTAAGTTCATCTCAACACCATTAGCTACACATACATATGTATCAAGAAAGCATTAGACATTTCTCTGAGAGGTATATATGTGCGCCTTTACGTACCGTTGGTGCATCACACCTTGCCCTTACGGACACCCTTGTCTTCTTGGCCTGTTGCAGTGGACCTATGTCATCCTCGGCTTCGGCGCCGACGCTCCTCAAGTTCTTCAGCGTTTTGCTCGGCGGCCACTGCTGATCTGCTGCCTCCATGGCGTCGTCCTTGGCGTCCTCAGAGCTACCTTCGGGGCTCAAGGTCAGCATCTCCGGCTGTATCTTTGCATTGTTAGTTGCCCCAACTTTGCAGTCTGACAATCCAAGAGAGAGCCCTCCTTCTCTAGTGTTCATGGAATCTTCTCTCCCTCTGCCTTCAGAGACACTACTATTCTCTTCCTTCTTGCGCGTGCTTGTGCTCGTGCCGAGGCTCAGTGAGACGAATTCAGGCTCCTCGACGTCGGTGGCCGCAACGGTTGCAGGTTCTGCAAGCTTTTTGGCTTGTCCTTGTTGAAGAACGTCATGGAAGTGCAATTGAAGAGATCGGTAGTCCTCTACAATGCGTGACAGCATTGTTTTTAGCCTCTTGTTCTCTTCTCTTACCTCACCCATCTCTGCCCTTGTCGATGCGAGTTTATCTTCCTCAACCTGAAGATTCAAGTGCACCAGTATGAGATCCCTAGCTAGCCATTTCTGAACCAAACCACATGTGATAATGGACTTTTCTCTTTGTGTAAACCTCAGTAAATTACTGACGATATAATCATAATGCATCCTGACCTTGTTCTGAGCTTTCAAAATTGCCGAAGTTTGATTTGACGCTTCGTCTATTTGAGACCTTTCCAACGGGTTTGGTGAGCACGCCTAGTTACACACACAAAAGAAGGCTGATCAGAATACTGCAGTAGACAAGAAAAGGTAAAACCGAGCCCATGAAACTATCTTGTCTTGTGAAAATTACAGATAAAAATTTCAGGGTAATTAAGGAACTTAGACTTCAGAATTAATTGCACTATTCTAAAATAAAAGGACTAGTATATATATATATATATGATTGTACTATAATAGTTAGGCACCTCTCGTTTTGAACTTGATTTGTGTAAAGACAACTTAAACAAGTTGCCGTCCGGGATATGATCATCATCTTTGGTGTGCAATAGTACATATGGAAAATTGTATTTGTAAGATCAGCGAAGAAAATCGTGGAAAAATATATTGGGTGCCAACTGTACATGAGCACAGACCATTCCAATTCCCTAGTTCATCCACATGCTTTTTTTTGTGTGCTATATAAACATGCACCAGAAAGTCCAGATCAACTGGTGGTTCCTAATATTTCGTATAAAGATGGACAACACCTAACTGATTTGGACATCAGAATTTGCCATGAACATCTTCGTAATCTTAGTTCTAATCATATCTATATATTCCAGGAGCGAGGAAAGCTTTGTTTCTGAAGAGTCCCTTTATTTCACAGATCAAGAACAAAAATCCGAAAGAGAGAAACTCAATATGTCCTGATCATACATGCATAATCGAATACATGCAAAACTCTTCAGAAAACCAAAGACGAACAAGCAAGAGGAGAAAATTTCCAAACCTTGTCTGTTAACCGCTCTTCATGGCTACCAAGCTGCTTCACCCCCTTGATCATCTCTCCCCTTTGACAGAAGCTAGCTAGCTGACTTCCGATCAGGGTCCTCTCTTCTCTTCTTCTTCTTCTCTAGCTTCTGTCTAGCTAGGTCCTGTTCTCTCTCTTCAGATCTCTTTGTTCCTACATCCGTCTATAGCTTATAAAGGCAGGCAGGCAGGCATGGCCTCATGTTTCTCTCTCTTATTTGGACTTTGGCACAAACGGAGTCGTAACCCAGTGCTAACCTATGTTAGGCGGTCAACATCCGATATTTCAGATAGCGCCGCACTCTTCCATGACTTGGAGACAGAAAAAGAGAAAAAGAAAAAACAGGTACATACAGACGACTGAGATTTATGTGGACTTCAACGTGTGCAACATGTTGCTCTTGTTTTTTGGTTCCAGCTGGAGGTAGATGTGCGTCCAGACTGCGTACGTCCAGCTGCAGGAGCGGCCGGGCCCACTGCTAAGGTCCGTATGAAGCTTCCCACGAGTCATCGTGTCAGCCGACTATTAATTAGAAAACTATCCTCACATAAGAGCTTGATTTCAAAGCTGCTTCAGCATATATAGGACCTCAGAGCAATATCTAGTATCCATTGCATGAAGGTACCTTTATGCATTTGTGATCTGATCTTGTGGAGCAGAAAAGTATGGATAGATCATGACGAATCTGCGGAAACAGCTTAAGTGACTGAACTAACATATATATCAACTTCTGCCAAACAAAACAATGGGGATATTGTTGATAAAATGGTATAGAATCTAAGGCTTTGTTGTTCAATAGAAGTAATGATTTGTTGCTAGCCAGATCTATCAAGGATTGGGCTTCATCTACAAAGCCTGGACTATGACTATTTTTTTTTTCTTGGAAGTAAGGACTATGAGTATATATATCTCCTAGATCCAAGGTTTCCACTTCCTCAGGCGCATCGATATCGATGGTCCACTTGTATGGTATTCTTTGGGAAATCAACAAAGCGACACATTAATCAATTGCAAGACCATTGACCTTAATCATAACTAATACTATAGAAATTAAGAACATGATGCAGTTCTGTGATCCAAAGCTAGCTGTACCATTTTTCCAGAATATCGTCTGGGTTCAGCTAGGGTGGTCTTTGAGATTCTGACTGCCTCTTCTGGTGACACCGTTGGTGCTCTTTTAGAGGCCAAGTCCATGGATTTGGTTCTTTATAGATCCCAATGCTTTGAAACTTCCATTTACTATTGCCCATTTGCGTTGCATTCATGCATGGTTATTGTCTTTCCATCAGTAACAGAGGTTATATTGCCCTGCTACGTGGTAGGTACTTATCTCCATTTAGGACTATTACTCTAATCCTTATGAATCGTTGACTGTATTCACTCAGGTAGAAAGAGACTGAATATTTTTTTTTCAGCCAGTATACAGCCAGCAAGAAGAGGACAATCTCTAAATTATTCGTTGTTTTCTTTGCCGTTTTGGACCTTCATAGCTAGCTCATATATCACCAGAGAAAATTACATTTATATCTATGCTACGCCATAGCTGGCGTTGGAAACTTGTACTTCTCAGCATGTAGCTGAGGTAATCAGCTATCCTGTGCAGTGCCGTTCAAGCTTTCTCTTTGAATTGGTGTACAAAGCTGGATTTCACGTATTTATGTTAATAGCTTGGAGGTTAAAGTTTGCAGCAATTTACGAAGTAGGTAGAAGTAGAACCATAGTTTTTAAAATACATTGCAATTTCAACTTAGCAGTACCGTCATGCTATTCCTCTTCAATTTTACTTTGTCTTCTGTTTCGCTATTTAACGTACGTATGACGGCACCTGTTTTTAATTTAGCCCATCAACCAGAACCAATGCGATATTTTCTTTACAGAATCAGTATCATTTTTAGTTAATTGTGAGTACTGTTCTTTGATCTGAATGGCAGATGCTTATGCTTTTTGACTTGGGAAAAAGAAAAACCACTTGTTTTTATAGTTCTTATAGTTTGAGGCCAGTTGAAGTTACAAAATGAGCAGTGTGATAGCTATACATGCATATGTCATTATTCCAGTGCCCTCCTGTTTCTGATCTGGATTCATGGCTCAGAAGTCAACTGTGTATAGAATTTTTGGCTAAGAGGTAAAAAAGCGTTGATGAGCTGTTAGAATTAGTAAGGTGTTTTGACATGTAGATTATTTAGAGAACAATCTGTGTTTGTACGGTACAGGTACCATGTTCTATTGAATGCAGGTTCATCCTTACAGTTGACTATGGCTTGCCTTTTGCCTTTGTGTATCCGATCCGTTGACCTCACTGAGTATCTTTTTACATTTTGCACAATGAGGCCATGTGTTTTGGTTAATTACCTCTAGAATCTATCAACCAATACATACAATGAAGCAATTGTGCTGTTTTCCAAGTGAAGAGTTACTATGTAATCATATCATGAGATGCATAAATGTAGCATGACTACTAAAAAAAGTTAGGTGCCCGGTCAGATCCAATCTCTAACTGTTTCTATATGTAAAGTTGACGGCTGATAGCATGTTCAGAGGCAACAGTTGCAAGTAGAGTACACAGTTACAGTGTTTTCCTTGACTGTCTAAACTCTAAAGTGAAATGAAGAGCTGGGTACAAATAGAGTCCAACGGTCTGGGTAATACTAACACAGTAGGCAACAGATGGGTAATACTAATACAGTGGTCACTGGCCAATATTTAAGGAAATAACCTAGTTGGCGATCATTTATTCATGTAACTAGGAGCTAACCTAGTTTACGTTGCTGCTGGAAATATTAGGTTTAGGTCACCAAGAGTTTTGACAAGTATATCACATGGGGTTGTTAGATCGATCACACGAGCACAATGACAACACTGGAAGTTCGTGTCTTTATTAGTTAATTGATAACACTAATAAAGGATAGGAGCGAGCATCAACTTGACGTCCGACTTATGTCATGCTTATGTGACATGGACCCAACTACAGTCAAGATTAGCTGTGTCTTTGCTGGTAACATTTTCGGATTAGCAATTTGTCCTTTTGTTTTACCTTGCTATTTTTAAACTAGAAGCATTTCTTCCAGTGGTCAAATAAATAGCAAGGCAAAACAAAAGGACATTTCTTCAGACTAGAGAGCCATACTTCTGAGAAGAAGTCAGACTCGACATACAGGTGTGTCTATGCACGAAAAAAAAAGGAAATGTTTTTCATCAAACAAACAACCTATACATACCATATAATTTCTGTAGTGATCATCATGAAGCAGCAGCAAATGGGGCCTAGGTTTTCAACGATCCCGTCAGAAGCGGTGCCTAATAGCGTCGCCATCCACATGGCGAGACCACTCATTGCCAATGCTTAGAAAGTTGAAACTGCTCGGGAAGAACCAATTGGAAATTCTGAAAAAATCGAATTTCAAACCGGCTGCTTGAGAGATGTGAATTCCCATGCGTGTTTTTGTATTGTCCCGTCAACTCTCGTGGTCTATTCAGAATTAGGAGCATGTGCCGACTATTATTCTCTGATTGGTTGAGTTTTTTTCCATTGAACTACTGTGGGCATGCAAGTGGTATCCGGGGGTCAAGATCACCGGTTCCGAATTTCCAATTCCTGAGATTAGAACTCTTGACGATGGAATTATTTTTTTAGTGAACGTGTCTGAGCACGTATTTCATTAAGAGAAAGTTGATGATGGAATTATGAAAGTCTAAGTACGGTGCACTGTCATATTTATGAAAGGCTTGAATTGGTGTTGAACTAGGTGCCTGAGCACGTATTTTATTAAAAGGAAGTTGATGATGGAATTATGGAAGTCTAAGTACGCTGCACTGTCGTATTTATGAAAGGCTTGAATTGGTGTTGAACTAGGTGTAAGTGGTGTCGCGTGGTTGTAGACTTGTAGTCGCACATGACACCATTTCCTAGTAGTCGCACATGACACTATCGAAACCTTGTATTTGACCATCTACAATGCACAAGTACATGGAAATTATTTGTCCTAGACAGACTAGGATCTGGCGTCCGTAATCATCTCATCGCACGATGTGGACCAAACGTGCTAGTTATATGGTAGTAGAGCCTATCTGTTTCCATCTTTTTTTTTTCCTTTTAAAAAATTCCATGAAGCATCATTGTCAGCTACCAATCAACTTGTTGACCTTAAGAGAATTTAGTACTTTCTATTTCTACATATTTTTTAGAAAAAGAAAATATTTCAGACTTGCATCAAAGAGAGGGATGGTCAAGCTGCCTATGCTAGCACTGCGACGACGTAGTCTAGTGAGCATCAAATAAATTGGCAGCTGATGCAAGTCTCCCGGCTGTATCTGACCTCCAACCTACAGCACATAATCATACACGGGCTTACTTCAAAAGTGGATAACACTCGCATGAATAAACTAGGTCCACCAAATTTGGCTGCATTCACAATCCAAAAGAATTCACACACGTAGAGAAAAATTGGAGAGAGCAACCAGCCGTTCAGAATTCAAAACAAGAGTTAAGATCATGTCCATGATGGCCAACTGAATTGGGGGAGGGACTAAACTTTAATTCCTATCACATTGAATATTTGGTTACTAATTATGAGTATTAAATATAGTTTAATTAAAAAAATTAATTGCATAGATGGAGGCTAATTTGCGAGACGAATCTATTAAATATAATTAGTTCATAATTTGATAATGTGGTGCTACAATAAATATATGTTAGTTTTAATGATAGATTAATTAGATTTAATAGATTCATCTCACGAATTAGCTTCCGCAATTAGTTTTATAATTAGTCTATATTTAATACTCCTAATTAGTAACCAAACATTCACATCGATGTGATAGGGACTAGAGTTTAATCCGTGGAACTAAACACCCCCTTATCTTGCAGGAGCAGCACATAATAGAGGAGACAGAACAGCAAGGTAGATGACAAACATGACCAAAAAACCGTTTACACCGTATCTGGTGTACAGCAGAGGAATAAGTAGGCGGCCTCAATTTTTTTTGCAAATCATAGCTTGTGCAACACTGTTCACCAAGTAGTCAATGATGTGTAAGTCAAGAGGCTGCTTGATCCTTGCCGCCAAATCCAACTTCATTTTAACTAGCCTGTCAAACTGAAGAGAAGATGGCCGGCTGGAAATGCAGTAAAATACACATAAGTAAACCAAATGGCGCAAATATTAGATTATTAACATAGTCGTTACATATCCCTCCAAAGATGAATTTTTGTATGAAGCAATAGAATGGAATAATTCAAACAAGAGAGGTGCATCGTCCCCACAAACATATAGAAATATTCACCACTCACCGACTGTCGTAGATGGGCAAATATGCAGGAGAAATGAGATCAAGCTGTAAAAGACAAAGGAAGCGGTGTTTAGATCTAAATTTAGCATTTATCCAAAAATAACTTTAGAAAAGAATGCAGCAATGCTGTTGCTGAAAAAAGTCAATATCTGAAACATGTCAACTACCTGTTCTGATTTCCAAGCATTTTGACTTTGAGGGATTATGTGTTAGGGAGAAGCTATGCATTGTCGCATTGTACTTGGAGTGCTACTGCAGCATTTCATTTTGGTAAACTTCAATAGTGATCAAATTAAGCAAACCCCCACATGAAATTGAAAATTGGGAATAACAGAAGTCTAAGCTTTGAAAAATTGAATTTGTTAACATATCATCACGGTAGTTTGCGCAGCCATAGAACACTTATAATAATGATGCAGGTCAATGCTTTCATCAAGCATTGAATTGTGCATGTCAAAGAACACAGAACATCTTTCTTCCCTTTTAAGCTGCATTGCATAAGACCTAAAAGTATAATTTGGTTCCTTGCTGTTAAAATATTAAAGCTCAGACCTCATTGGCTCTTTAGTTTTAACACGGAATATTTATATGTAGGCGAGAGTGACAATTAGGTGCTAAACATTTGAGGATGAACTTATGACCACGGCAGCAGAGCATAAAACAGCTAAGATCTCATTGAACCTATTTCTTGGAAGCATCTCTATTGTTCTTCAATAATGTGAAAAGGTCAAATCATCTTCATACAGTCCATCTGCTTATCTAAAAGCCGCCATGAAAATGATAAAGTAAAAAAGAAAAGAGGAAGAACAGCTTCCGTACAGGGAGACGACACAAAATAAGTAGAATCAGTCAGAGCACACAACAATGAAGTTAAAACTGCATGTCCGCTGTTCAGTATTTGCTGGAAGAAAATCACTAGACTTAACTTCTGTACTTTGAACTAGCAAATGCAAACAAGAAAAGTGCAAAAGGAAAACAAAGAAATGTAAAATGCCCTAAACACCCTGGTCCCTTTTTGATCCTCTTACAGAGTTTCCCTTTTCTGCCTTTATTTCCAAGTTGACTCAGTAAAATTTTCATGTATTTACGCTTCTCCATACATTTGGGAAAAGAAAAGAGTGCTGACTAACATGTTCCAATTAACTCGTCTGTATGGCCCGTCATACTCATCTTCATTGTAAAGATAATGTCCCTATTTCTCAAAGATTATAATTGCTGTTGAATTATTGTATCAGTAATGTGATGTTAACGACGAACTCAACCAATCAAATCACAGAATCTCACCTCAGGTTCAAGAAATCACAAGTCACAAGTGTATGGCGAACTGAGTTTGAGTCCTAACAAAGGCATAACGGTTTTGGCCCGAGCTTCTACAAAGCTGCCTGGATGACAGCCAAGGGCGATGTGATGGATTTCCTGTAGGGCTTCTTTCATGGGACTGCCGACCTTAGCAGAGTGAACAGATCATACATGGTACTGCTGCCTAAGAAGCCCGGCACCGTCGCGGTGGATGCATTCCGGCCGATTTGTCTCCAGAACTGCAGTGTCAAAATAGGCGCCAAGCTACTGACCACGCGCCTGCAACGGGAGATTTCAGAACTGATTGACCTGGATCAGACCGGCTTTCTCAAGGGGCGCACGATTGCAGAGAATTTTGTTCCACAAATGGAAAACGCCGACGTTGGTTCTCAAGCTGGATTTCGCGAAGGCATTTGACACAGTTAATTGGAACTGCCTCTTGGGTGCGCCGGCTGCTGGATACTTCACACACCGCCGTCCTGGTGAACGGGTGCCCTGGGCCTTGGATCACATGCAAACGCGGCCTTCGGCAGGGTGACCCCATGTCGCCCCACCTGTTCTTGCTCGTGGCAGACGTGCTGCAGGCGCTGATCAAGCAAGACAACCACTGTCCGTAACCCGCTCGACCCCTCCACAACTTGCCCAGTGTTGCAATACGCGGATGACACTCTCATTCTTATGAGGGGCGAACTGGCAGATGTGGAGCGGTTGAAATCATTGTTGGATCAGTTCTCGGCAGCTACCGGACTCCACGGCAATTATCACAAGAGTACAGCCGTGCCCATGCACATGAGTGAAGATGACATTCCACGCTGCATCTCGGCCCTGGGGTGCAAACGAGAAGGTTTCCCCCAAACCTACCTGGGATTGCCACTCTCGTGTGAGAAACTAGATTGTCTGCTTTTGATCCATATATCGGCAAAGCAGATCGGCATCTGGCAGGGTGTCAGGCATCCCTGTTAAACCCCATGGGAAGAACCGTCCTCATTAACTCTGTTTTGCAGGCGCAGCTTCCTCTGGACCGCTTGGGATCAAAGATCTAGCAGTTCAGAATACATGCCTGTTGCTGAAGCTCCTACACAAGCTCTATGATGATGAACTGACCTCCTGGGCCAGATGGGTTCGGCAGAACGTTTGCCTTGCAACCCTTGAAGGCGACGTTCAAGGAACACATTGGAATTGTCTTCCGCGGAGAGACACTGAATCTACAGCAAACTCTACAAACCTGCAAGAATGCTGCGCAAGCCTGGAGCTGCAGGATGCCGCGTGATGATAGAGGCATAAGCGATCAATGGTGTACCCTTTTTTCTTTGGCAATGTAACCCTGACGTGATGTAACTGCTACCCTGATCCGGCCATTAAGGGCCAACTGAAATTAATACATAGTTTACATACAGGTGGGGGATCCTCTCCCCCTCCGTTGATAGTAAAAAAAAAAACTTGTGGAAACATTGAAAACTTAGGACAGGAGGGCATCGAGAAGAAAGAATAAACTTAGGACAGGAGGGCATAACATTTGCAAAAAAAAATAATAAGCAAAATATTCCCATAGTTGACTACCTTATGGATCCTCCTTCAGCTCTTTGGATCTTTGCCAAACTGAGATAAATTTTTTGCACGCTTCGCTGTCCTCACAAGTCACAAGAAAGTGCTGCGATTCAAGATGTAAACGATATTGTCATTCTCATGTCCGCCCTAGGGATTACTTTTGTCCGGGGTCAGTTTTTCCTCAACCACCCAACTTGTCCCAAAAATCCTTATAAAGAAAAAAAAACTTGTCCCTCAAAACAAGGAAAGCAAAGTACGGCATGGATGAGAAAATAAGAGTGCAAGTTGTGTTATTGAGGTCAGAAAGCTGCACTCACCAGCATAGGACTATTTGATCGGCCTATCTCCGACAGGATCATGTCAACATTGAGCTATACTTGGCAGTGCAAATGCAAATGTACTGGGGCTTGCCCCTAGAACTCTAAAAATACTGCAGATGACAGTATTCTAATGCTCAAAAGGCAGCAGATTTCAACTCCCACTGGTAGGAAAAAAGAAAGGATATCATCATGGTTGGTTTGCTGCAGTGGCTCCTTGGAAGTGACACTGCAACTGTAAGCCCTACCCCTCGCTCAAACTGTCGCTACTTAACACAGCAGAGCGGCCAAAGCGGCTGAATTTTGCTGTCTGCCCATGAGGCCATGACCGAGCGTCATGGCCTCGCCTCGTGGTAGGACGCTACCCTCGGTTCTCAGGAGGGGAGCGCGCGGCCATGGGCATGTTCCATCAGCACAAGGGAGCTCAAAGCTGAACGACCAAACAAAACGGGGGAAGAAATCCTAGCAGGTGACACGACCGAGCGGTGGAAACAGAGCATCCGAACTCTACTGCACTGCGGCTGGAAGTCCACACTGACTGTTGAACGGCGAAATGGTCCATCTCAAAGCAAAGGAAGGGGGGGCACCGCAACCGCATCGAGGGAGGGGAGGAGACTGACCTGACCTGGCCTGACCATCCAGATGATCTGCGCCGGCGCGCTGCGACGTGGGCATGCGCGGTCGACGGCGAACTCGGCGGGAGGCGGCCGTGGAGAGGACTGGGCTGATCCTATCAGGCTGCGCCGTGGCGGACGGGCGGTGGAAAGAAAGTTGCAGGAAAGTTCTAGCAGGTTCTTCGTCGCACTGGCCGCCGGGATACGATGGGCCGCCCACGGCCCACGGGGTTCCATTCTCCGTGGGCCGAGGCGAACTGAGCCGTTGAGGCCCTGACGAGCCAACGGCGACGCTTTCCCTTGGTGGCCGTTGAATGACTAAAGGTTATGATGGGCCTCCAACGGCCCACAGGGCTCCATTCTCTGTGGGCCGAGCCGAATAGGCAAGGGGAGCCTAATCGAGGCCCTGACGAGCCAACGGCGACGCTATCCCTTAGTGACCGTTGAATGACAAGGTTCCTGCCTTTTCTTCTCATCTTCTGCGGAAAAGGATTCAACGCACATAAACTCGAGCAATACAATCTGGTACTCAGCAGGATGGCAATTTTGGATTCGAAGTGCACAGCACAATTTCAGATAGGAAGACATCCATGGGGGAAGAACAAGGCAGTAGATTGCAGCAAAGACTACATTTACAATAACCTCAGGTGAGTATTTCAAGACTGGAATGGGGCATTCCTTCTATGGCCGTACAAATCATTTCTCAGTTTTATACCACTAAGAACTGTAGGTTATGGGCAGATTGACACAAGGCCATAGCACCTTTGCCGCCGTGCAGGCATCTCAACTTCAGCAATGGAAATCCGCTGCTGTTGCAGCCGCCTCCAAGTCAGAACTGAGCTTTGTTGCCCCAAAACATGCCCTCACCATGCCACGCCCCGTGGAACCCTGGACAGCTGAGAAATTCCAAATAGCTGGAGTGCTACCAAATCCAGCTTAACTACAAAGGAAACAAAGGGAGTAAAGCCCCAAATGGCATTCATCACAGATCATCCTACCGAATTATGCACCAAACCAAACAATTTCATCCTTTGAGCTGTAGCCATCTCCCCCCCTCATGTGCACCATCGGTCACCTTCGCCACTCATACTCAGGCGCCGACTGTGGCCTGCTGTATGGCCGTGATTCCTCAGGTTTGATAGAACTTGTAAATGTGCTCCAGCCCATTAGGTGTGGTATGATGTACTGCACATTTAATAATACGATTGGGTATTATTTTTCATGAGTGCATGGGGGTGTTACACGCTAAACTCAAAACATGCAAGGCAAAACAAAATTCCCAGCTAATTTTTTAAGTAGATCTGAACATGATTTAAAAAATGAGAATGTCTTCATTGTCAACAACCCAGAATGCAGAAATTCAATATCCATGGTAGAGTGGCGCAGACATACATAATCAAAATGACATGATGATCAAAATAAAGTTGTTATCAAGACAATTCAGACATTACCGCATGGAAAAAAATCATAGCAGAAAAAAATAGATTTGACAGTATATATCATGCAACATGTTAATATATGAAAAACTGTGGAAGTAGAACCAAGAACCAAGTGCAAGTAATCAGGCAACTAGAACACATGTAATTTGTTCAGACTATAGCAATAAAAAAACTAGAAGTTCTAAAGAAGCCCCCTGCAGGAGGATTGATCATTGAAAAGGACATCATACTTACGTTGAAAGTTGATACAATGACAGCAAACTCTCCCTTGGTTATAGGGATGTAAATGCTCTCATCGACGTTGAGAAGACGATTCTGGACACCTGATAGCAATAATGGTCATCAGATAAATTTGTGAACCTAGGCTGATAAAACCAAAATATGTAACTAAGTTCGAAACTACATACTGAGGTTGAAAAAGCGACCATTGCCATCTGGTGTTGGCTCAACCTTAAGAACCTTACGCACTTTACCTTCTTCACTGTTTTCATGAAAAGATGAAATGATAATAAGAATAAGGCTTTCCTGATGGACAATACCAAGGCTCCCACCAATATGGAAAGAGTAAAGAACGAAATAAAAATATAAAATGAGGAACCTAAGAACGTGAAGATGCTTAAAAGTCTAGATATCTATACTATATAGACAATGTGATCAAGGAAAGCTGGAAGCCTCATTGAGCTATCTTTATTAGAGATACTGGATGGAATTGGGATTACATTAGCTAGCAAGATTCCCCTGTTTTGAAACAATAGCAGAACACGGGGGCAAGGGGCAAGGGCAATGCCGCCATGCAGTGGATGTCTTTAAACATAAGATAGCAATAACGATAAGTCCTCAAACCAGATTGACACAGATTCTACTAAAGAAGTTTGATGTTGCCTTTTTATACCACTGGACAGACAACATAAGAAACTAAGCTATGTTGCAATTTCTAGGGATAATAACAAAAATGCAGCAAAATTTTAACATGATCCGCATTCCTCACTTTTTTTTATTTTGGAAATTCTCTGAGTCTGATGTTTCAGGATAAGGTAGATTCACTAGGAGAAAAACGCAGATAATCAGATATACTAAATGAGACCAACCTCCTCCCCTTGAAAGGGTCATGAAAGAACTCGCATGAATCCGTTGGACCAAGAGTAAGCAGGGTTCCTATCTCCCACACAGATAATGAGAACACCTGTATAGCAATGCATCAAACAAGTTTGTGTAAGCAAATTATTTGGATGCCTATAGTCAGCAGACCTATTATGAAACTTACAAAATCATACAGGCATACAGCACATTTATAGAGTTTTACAACATACAGCACATAGGCAATAGGAACCATAAAAGATCTCACTGTGAGTGTACTATTGTTGAATAAACAAACGCATGGTTCCATGAGTAAGCTTACAAATCAGCAACTATCCAGCCAGCTCCGAAACTGAGCCTCTAACTTAACTAGAAATTCGAGTCAAGATACACTATACATTATACAAGTATCAGCTTTTGTCCCCATATCTAATGAAATGAGAGCAATAGCTCTCAAATTGGCGTCTTGAGTATCAAAAAGGAAGATAATTTGAAAGCAAAATATGAGCCAATTGGAGCATACCTGCTTGCGCGTCCAGTCATACTGGCGCGTGGCCACGGCGGGCGCGAACTGCAGCAGCACAAACCCCTCCTTGGCCACCTTGTACGCCCCAGACTGCAAACCCGCACACGCACGGAATGTCCATTAGCCCACGGAAGAATGGAAGCCGCACACAGGCGCGAGACGACGGCCCCCCGCTCCTCTACCTACATCGAGCGGCACGAACTGCGGCGGCCTGGGGTCGAAGGACAGCGCGGCCTTGCCCTTGTAGATGCTGTAGCTGGTGAACACCCTCCCCTCGTGCGCGCCGTTGGGCGGGCGCCCGTAACCGCCGTCCCCGCGCGGCGGCGGCGGGGCCCGCGGGTCGAAGTAGTCGGAGTGGCGCGGGGAGGCGACGGGGCACGCGGGGAGGGCGGGCTTCCTGGAGGAGGCGAGAGGCGGGGCTAGGGAGAGGGCCACGGTCTGCAGGGCCCTGGGGTGGTGTACCGGCAGCAGCGGGGGCGGCGGCGAGGGGAGCGAGAGGAAAAGCGGCGCCGGCGGCGGCATATCGCCGAACGGGCTGCGGACGAGGAGACGGCGCGGACGGGTGGGTGTGCCGACCGCGAAGGGGTTTATCCTGTGGCGGTCAGTGGACCGGTGAGCCTGTGAGGCTTGGGCGGTCGGGCTCGCGGGGAAAGCCCGGGCCGTTACATTATTGGCTTTGGGCCGATGGTTACATGGCCCACCCCACAGTGATGAAACGTGGTGCCCTGAAGCCCGGCCATCGCATCCGCAGCATTGGGCCATCTTACTCGCAGTTTTTTTTTTTGAAAACTTTACTCGCTGTTTTTTTATGCTAGTACCTACCAATGCAAATTATTGAAAGTCCGGTTTGAAACTACAAAAGCTAACAAAGTGCAAGTGTCATGTGGCAAATTTTATCAATGATATATAACCCTTTTTCTACATACACACCGTTAGACTTGTCCTTACTTGTTTACGCACGGCACTATTAAAGGGTTATTTGTAGAATTCTTCTATCTCTAATTTAGAGATGGAGGAGGAAGAAACTGATGAAACGGCATTTTCCCCCCTCTGTCTCAACTTGTTGGAAGAAAAAAGTTTGGTAAAATAGTTCTTCTTTTTTTTTTAGAGATGGAGGGGGAAGAGGAGACATTAGAGCCGAAGAAACCATTATTTTTAAGTCATGGTTTCTAGTATAAACTGATCGCCACCTCCTAATAGCCTCGACCGAAGGTTATGTGCAGGTTCGTGAGTCCGGAAGGTCCATAGGCGCAACCTTCGACCAGCGGAAAGCCTTGTGCACGTAATGCTCTCTTCCATGCGTGCAGGACTGGAAATTCAAGGTTCGGAGGTCAAGGCGGGAACGGAGGAGCCATCATCGAACGATGGCATGACTTCTGAAGATGCTGCGGCCTACGTAAGGTCATTAAGACACGAGAACTCGAGAAGACGTAAAAGACTGACCAAAGGTTGTTTTGAGGTTAAGAGAAAAGCGTGATCCGGTAGTAGAACATAATTTGTATACTCTAATATGTAAAAAGAAAAATTCTCGGGGCCGGATTTTTCCTCAAACCAGTTAGTTATGAATGACCTATCCGTCCACGAAAATTCTACAAGAGGACAGCACACGCTGATTATAAAGACGCGAAAAGAATGTCGCTGTTTGGCGCCCGCCAGGTTCTTAAACTAAGGCGGAGTCAAGGATTCGTGCCACGCGCGCTCGGCAGGAACGAAGCCCTGCGAAGAACCCAAGGTCTCCCCGTTTTGTCACCACCTCCGATCCTCCTTGCCTCTGCCTGCTGCCGACTTCAGCACAGCTGCGATTCTTCAGAGATCAGAATTCCAACCTGCGTCTGCCTGCCAACCTGCTACCTGCTACCTGGTCTTTGCATTACTATACTCTAGGCATGCATCTAATGCGTCCCTAGGCGCTAGCTCGATGTTCATTAGCAGGTGGGTTGCGTCCTGATCTGTCCAGCTCAATGTGTTCTCTGCGATCTGATGAGGAAAAGCCATGGAATACGCCACAGATGGAGAATGTTCTCTGTGCTTGTCCTTTTTAACGGTTTGGGGATGATGTTCATGCCAGTCTGGTGATCGAGCATGCATACCGTTTGTGAGAAGCAGTATCGCCATCGTTTTCATGGGGTGATATTCAGCGCCTGCCGGGACGAATTTGTATTCTGAAAAAGGTGTCATTGTCTTTGAAATCCGGTAGGAAGTGTGTCGCACAAACTGATTTTTTTTTGAAACCGGGCTGTACTGAACTTCCGTCAATGGCTTCTCATTATGCTAGTATGTTGGATGGTCAGGCAACATAGGAGAGTGCATATCCGATCCCTAATTTGAGTTTATCTATCTTTCTAATGTTTCTGATACAACCAATAAGATCGAATAATCATGAAGACTTAACAATCTCAAATGTGTCAATCAAATGGTGAGAAGTCAAAATTAAAGCCACACTGATTACTGCTCTACCACCAATGCAATGTGAATAATCTTTCTTTCTAAAATAGCCGTTGTCGGTCGGTTTCATATAAAAAGGAAAATCAGACGAAGAACAAATCTTTGTCCAATCCAGAGCACACCTATGGGCTGCAACACGCGTGCATAACGGGCACAGTCGGCGCCACTATAAAAAAACAGTTTCTAGGGGTGGATAAAAACGGTGGATGTGGTACTGCCCTGTTTCTCGCAGTTATAAATGCTATTTGTAGGGGCGGGTAACGTGCCTGCATTTGTAGAGGCGGGTGCAGATTAAATAAAAAACAAAAAATCACCGGCAGTTGGCAGCCGCCGCTCTTCCGCGCCGGCAGCTGCTGCTGCCCGCGCCGGCTCGGGGCGTGCCGCCGGGGACGGAGAGCATCGCCGCCACCGCCGCTCGTGCGCTTGCCGCCGGAATCCGCCCATGCGCTCGCTCGCCGACAAATTCACTCGTGTGCTCGTCGTCTGATCTATCCGCCTGCGCGCTCGCCGCCCGACCCGCCCGCCCGCGCGCTCGCCACTGCAGGATTGGGCCGCCACTGTAGGATTGGGCCGCCGCTGCCACATCTGCCTCCCTCTCCCGCGTCACGCCGCCACTGCTTCCCCGTGCCGCACTGAGCCGCTACTCCTCCCTCGCGCCAGCAGCTCCCCCGCACCGATAGCTCTGGGCGCCGTGGAGGTCCCGCGTCAGTCGTCCCGCGTGCTGCTGTTCCCCTCACGCTGCGCAGCGCTCCTAGCGCTGCCACAGTCCTCTCGTGCTACTGTGGCTCCGGGTAGCGGGAGAGAGAAGGGGAGGTGGCGGCAAGGGAGGAGCGGCTTGATCCACGTTGTCGCAGCCCCTCTTGAGCCACCGTGACTCCCACCTCCAGGTGGGAGAGGGAAGGGCAGCGGGGGAGGGAGAGGAGGGAAGGGCGGCGGGGGAAGGAGAGAAGGAAGAAAAGGAAGGACGGCGAGGAGAGAAGGGAGAGGCGATGTGGCGAGAGAGGAGGGGATCGAGAGAGGAAGGGAGGTGATTGGAGGGAGAGAGAAGGAAGCAGGTGGATTGTACAGAGGCCGTGGTGGCGCGCGATTGGTGGAGAGTGAGCAGGCGCAGATCGATAACGTGGGATCGGGAAGCGAGCGCGGGATGGCTTAATTTTTAGGGGCGGATGACGCCATCATCCACCCTTAAAAAATCCATTTCTAGGTGCAGGTAATACCACCGCCCAGCCATAAAAATATTTTTCTATTTTATTCCAAAAATTCATTTAAATATTTACATATAGCAAAACAAATAAAAACGTAAAAAATATGCTAAGTATATTTCAGTGTATGTAAAGGTTAAAATTGCGAAAACCTCAAAGTATGACTTAAGTTGTACGAGATACGATATAGTCATAACTATTAGACAATTTATAATTACTTTTTGAACTATTAGATGACCTTAAATGAAAATGTTATCAGCTACAAAATTGTAGGTCTTATTAATCTCTATAATTTTGGTATAAGATTTGACTCCATCCGAGATCATATGAAAAAGTTATAAATTTTTTTACGTGGGACTATTTGTAGGAGCGGGTGATGCCATCTCCTGCCTCTCGAAATACATTTCTAAGAGCGGGTGGTGCTACCTGCCCCTAAATTTTTTTCAATTTTATTCTAAAAATTTATTTAAATCTTTCCATATAGCAAAATAAATCAAGAAAAAGTGAAACTTCTACGCTATAGTTATTGTAAACTCTAAATAAAAAATATGCAAAATATATTTTAGTGTATATAAAGGTGAAGATTGTTGAAACCACAAAGTATGACTTGAGTTATATGAGATATTATATAGTCATAGCCATACGTAGTTTCATAATAATTTTCTGGACCACAAAATGATCTTAATAAAAAAGTTATAACTACAAAATTTTAGATCTTATCATTCTCTAAATTTTTATATAAAATTTGATTTCATCCGAGATCATATGAAAAATTTATAAATCTTTTATGTAGAACTATTTTTAAGTGTGGTTCATGCATCAACCGCCTCCAAAAAATATATCTTTAGAGACGGGTGACGCCACCACCCACCCCTAAAAGTGCCATCATTTTCAAGGACGGGTGGTGACGTCACGCACTCTACAAATACCATTCTTTGAGGTATGCCCTTAAAAATACTTTTTTAGAGACGGTCGGATACTACATTAACCACACTCTATTTTTTTGAGCGGGTTACCGTCCCTAGAAAAAACATGGGGATGCGGTGAAACTTCCTGCGAAAACAGATGGCAGCAGTGCAGCAAGTACAGTATTCGCAAGGACAAGTAATGAGACAACAAAAGAATATACGAGTGCCTTGATGTTATCATGGCCTTGAAAGAGATGGTATATTTCTGATTGTTCGAGGGCAATCATGCAAGGTCTCTCTCTTTTACAGCTTGCATGCATGCGATCCTCATCTTCATTCAGCTCTTGTTCCTCAACTATGCTTGCCGAATTTTAAATAAGATTACTATGTTTGGTCAAGCATGAACTACTTGTGAGGGGCTTGCATATTTTAGGAATAACGATCCTCCTAGAGCTAAGTGACCATGAGGGGGCTTGCGTTGCATATTCAGAGATAATGACCATTCTAGAACTAACTAGTTCAACTCCATTGGTACAATGAGAAAAGAATATAATCTACTCTCATCCACAATGTAGCTTATGGTCTCTGTAATGTTCATGCTTTGGTAAATTGTGCCTGGCCGGTAAATGAAAATACAGCTTCTGTTTAATTAATGTGTAAGTGAAAACGGTACATGTTTTGTAACTACTTTACATTATGCAGCCATAAAGAAACAATTATTCATTTATTCTATTGAGCCTCCCAGATCCCAATACTTGTTGGCTAGCTGCATCATCCAAATGAATTAACCATCATTTCGTCTGAAGAGAAATCCATATGCCATCGATTAGTTTTTCCACAAGATATAGAGTGCATGTTGTACCTGTATTAATATATTCTAGGCAGGGAGGTTTTCTGGCCAGTATAATACATTAGCCATATCATCCAAATGGATTTACCAACAGTTTTCTTTTGAAGAGAAAATCATCCTGTGTCATTGATTATTTCTTCCACAAGAAACAACTATATACCAGGTGTTTACCTTTAGGCCCCGTTTGGATCCCTTTATTTTGAGGAATTGGAATCTAGAGTAGGCTATTTGTCTTGGTACGTGGCATTCCACAACTTTCAAAAGTATACATATAAGCTTATCTTAAATTCATGGAGATGAGAGATGGAAATTGATCCTATAGATCCTCATGTTATGTTTTTAATATATAACTGATAGCACACTCTTCAACTCGCTTTTCTATAGCAGAAGTGCATTGCATAAGTATATCTCCTATATGACCAATAATAATATATAAATATATTCCACGTACAATTGTATTAGCTTAATTAATTTATATCTAAATTATAATTATTAGAATGAAATTCAAATTCTAAGGATGCAAACGGGCCCTTGCATTATTAATTCTAGACAGATGGATTTTCCAGCCAATAAAGCTGTGCCATCTTCCATGTATTGCAATCGCAACACAGTGCAAGGTGTGTAAGCTGTCAAGACCGGCAAGAGACAAGGCTTGTGGCACCGAGAACATCGCCGCCTCCTGTCGTTCTCAGCACATAGATGGAAACAAGGACGAACACCAGCCCTGCCATCTGTTCCTGTGGCTGCATATAAACGTTCACATGGACGTCGTGGCTATCTCCCTTTGGTTCCCAAGCCAAATGCCCAGCTTTGAAGCTAAGCGTGACCAAGGAAATCGTTCTGGTTTCATGGCCATGGAAACCTACAGCCTGGTGAAGGACGAGCTCCACGGCAGAGGAGGAGGAGGGCAGGGACTGTACTGTGGCGCTACCCCGAGGGCGGCGCCCGTGGCCGGCAGCGGCGCTGTGAAGAGCGTGAAGAGGAGGAAGAGGGAGCCGTCGTCGGTGGTGACGGCGAGCAACGGCAAGGAGGAGGCCGGCGGCGACAAGTCGGCGGGGGGCAGCAATGCGGCCAAGAGGAGCTCAAGGTTCAGAGGCGTGAGCAGGTAAACGTCAAGTTCATTTACATGTCAGACTACAAGCCGTATTTGCTTTTGTACAGATTACAGATCAGCATGTTTGATCTGAGTGCGTGTTTAACGTTGTTGCAAGCAGGCATCGTTGGACGGGCAGGTTTGAAGCTCACTTGTGGGACAAAGGGACGTGGAACCCTACGCAGAAGAAGAAAGGCAAGCAAGGTACGTCGTAAAACGTGATGCCCAAAGAGCTAGAGCATGAACAAGCTGTGTATACAGTTTTGCAGGCTCACGTTGTGTGTGTTCATGACACGATGTTGAGCAGTTTACCTTGGAGCGTACAACGAGGAAGAGGCTGCAGCAAGGGCTTACGATCTGGCGGCGCTCAAGTACTGGGGTCCTAGCACCTACACTAATTTTCCGGTATGTGTGTGTCGATGCAGTTTGGAGTACAAAGTCACTGTATCTGTACGTAGGCCTCTAGCTAAAATCACACGGGAAGATGAACTCTGTAGGAAAACTGTAGTTGATTGCTTGGCATACTGTCCTAGATCTCCAGTATCTATCGATCTGAATCCTAGAACTGTTGGTCTGATCTGGACACCGATCCGGCAGGTTGCTGACTACGAGAAAGAGCTCAAAGTGATGCAGAACGTGTCCAAGGAGGAGTACCTGGCCTCAATAAGAAGGTGAGCATACAAAATCCTATGCACCACCAAGAATTTTCTGGGAAAACTTTCATCTTTTCAGAAACCAACAATGAAATGATGAAACTAGAGATCCAAGACTGAATGATCTGTTGCCTGGCTCATCCCAAGCAGGAAGAGCAACGGCTTCTCTCGCGGCGTTTCCAAGTACAGAGGCGTCGCACGGTACGTGTACGGGTCGAGTGCGGGCAGCTAGCTGCTTGCCTGTCTGATCGTTGTCGGCCGGCGTCGCTAAAACCCTAGTGATTTGGCAGGCACCACCACAACGGCAGGTGGGAGGCCCGGATCGGGCGGGTGTTCGGCAACAAGTACCTGTACCTGGGCACGTACAGCACGCAGGAGGAGGCGGCGCGGGCCTACGACATCGCCGCCATCGAGTACCGCGGCATCAACGCCGTCACCAACTTCGACCTCAGCACCTACATCCGCTGGCTCAAGCCCGCCGCCGGCGCCGCGGGCGACGACGTCGGCACCCCGACGTCCGGCGCCAGGCCGACGCTGCCGCCGCCGTCTCTGTGCCTCCAGGCCGGCGGCCTCCTGCAGCACCCGGCGGGCATGCTGCAGGTCGACTTCGACAGCCTCTACCGGGGCCACCACCTCGCCGCGGCGGCGCAGCGGGGCGCCTCGTTCGCCGGACTCGACGACGTGGGGTCCGTGTACGCCGGCGGTCCCAGCCCGACGGCGGCGGGGGCGTGCGGGAGGCCGTCCCCGTCGTCGTCGACCACGGCGCTCAGCCTGCTGCTGCGATCCTCGGTGTTCCAGGAGCTCGTGGCGCGGAACGCCGGCGCCGCGGCGCAGCAGCAGCAGCCCGTGCCCGCGGACGACGACGGGGCGGCAGCGTCGGACGTCGTCGACGCCAAAGTCGAGATCGAGGAGCCTCTTGGGCGGCCGGAGGCGGAGGGCGAGCTTGGACACGAAATGTACGGCGGCGCGGCGGGGGCGGCGGAGGACGAGGCGTTCGCGTGCTCCATGTACGACCTCGACGACAGCTTCGCGCGCATCGAGCAATCCTTGTGGAACTGCCTGACCTGATGATGATCAAAATGCTGAGATCGAATAACCACCGTGGATGCATGTCGATCGCACATAAGCTGGAGTAGAATGGTAGGAGAGCTGTGTGAAAAAATGAAATTGTTTGTGATGAGGAAGTGTTGACATCGATCACCTGCGAGTTTCTCAGAGTTCCGTTCGCAAGAGTTCCATAGCTAATCGCCTAATCGGAAGTGACTCAAAAGTGTGAGAAACACATTTGTTAGGATCGTAGATGGGAAAAAGAGACACAGAGTTTAACGTGGAAAAAACTCCCCCAATGTGGAGGAGAAAAAAACCACGGGAAAATAGATATATTATATGGTGTGTTGTACAGGGTACAAGAGAGCTTATTTATATAGGCAAAGAAGATAGAGATAGGGTCATATCCTCATATCCAACAAATCTTCCCTTGACGCTAAATCTATAAATCTGTTTCCCCAAACACCACTAGGGTGCTAATCTCCACGAACACCTACCAAGTCAAGACAATGCTTGAACTTGGTATTAGATAATGGCTTTGTAAGCATGTCTGCAGGATTTTCATCTGTATGTATCTTGTTCACTTTAATCTTGCCTTCAGCAACAATATCACGAATGAAAGTGGTACTTGATGTATGCTTGGTCTTGAATTGATACATGTCATTCTTGGTCAGACAAATAGCACTATGACTATCACAATAAACCTTAATGACATCCTGAGGAACACCAAGTTCAGAAATAAGACCTCGCATCCAAATAGCTTCTTTAACCCCTCCAGTAGCTGAGATACATTCTGCTTCAGTAGTGGAAAGAGCAGTAACAGACTGAAGTGAAGCCCTCCAACTCACTGCAGAACCGCATAATGAAAAAACATAGCCAGATATGGAGCGTCTCTTATCAAGATCACCAGCAAAGTCAGAATCAACAAATCCCTCAACAAATCCCATAACATCAATTTCCTTCACTGAATTCTTGTCAAACAATAATCCAAAAAGAGAAGTACAGCGAAGAATCCGCTTTACTGCATTCCAATGTTCTTTACCAAGATTGTGCATAAATCTGCTAACCACACTAACAGCATGAGCCAAATCGGGTCTTGTACAGATCGTAGCATACATGAGATTCCCAACAGCATTAGAATATGGTATGTGAGATATGTACTCTTTCTCATCTTCAGTACCAGGACATTGTCTCGATGATAATTTAAAATGTGAAGCAAATGGTGTAGCAACAGATTTGCAATTACTGAGATTATACTTTTTAAGAACTTTCTCAATATAACTTTTCTGAGATAGAAAAAGAGTACCAGCACGACGATCACGCTGAATTTCCATCCCAAGAATCTTCTTTGCTGATCCAAGATCTTTCATATCAAATTCATGACTAAGTTGAGCCTTCAATTCGTCAATCAATGACTTGTCATGAGAAGCAATCAACATATCATCAAAATAAAGCAGTAGATACATAAAAGATCCATTAGGGAACTGCTTCAAATAAATACAATGATCATAATTGCTTCGAGAATAACCATGTGCAAGCATGAACGAGTCAAACCTCTTATACCACTGCCTAGGAGCTTATTTCAAACCATAAAGAGATTTTTTCAAATGACAAACTAAATGCTCTTGACCAGGAGCAGAAAAACCCTCAGGTTGTGTCATATAAATCTCCTCATCTAAATCTCCATGAAGAAATGCAGTTTTAACATCAAGTTGCTCTAACTCCAAATCAGATAAAGTAACAATAGCAAGCATAACTCGAATAGAAGTGTGACGAACAACAGGAGAGAACACCTCATTGAAATCAATACGTTCCCTTTGTTCAAAACCTTTCACAACTAAACGGGCTTTAAATCTTGCAGGTTCAACTCCAGATATACCTTCCTTCTTCTTATAAATCCACTTGCATTTTAAAGGCTTTTTACCTACAGGAAGCTCAACCAATTTCCATGTAGAATTCTTTTGAAGACTCTCAAATTCATCATTCATAGCAACTAACCACTTGGATGAATTGTCACATGAGATAGCTTCCGAATAAGAAGAAGGTTCAAATGCAACATTAGTTTCTTGAGCAGCAATGAGAGCATAATGAGCCATACTATCAGTGTCACGATATCGATGTGGCAAAACAATATTCCTTCTAGGTCTATCTTGAGCAATAGAGGAATTGTTGCTAACAGGAGGTATAGAAACTGAAGCTGACTGTGTAATAGGAGTAACAGAATCAATATTAACAGGTACATCTACCTCAAGATTCTCATAAGTAGTTTTAGGCATAGATGTGGATGAGGAACCACTATCAGAAACACCTCCAGAGGAAGAAAATATACTTTCATCAAAAGTAACATCACGACTGACAGTCACTTTCTTAGAATCAGCACACAATAAATGATATCCTTTGACACCAGAACCATAGCCAATAAAAATACATTTTTGAGCTCTAGGCACTAGCTTCCCATTGTTAACATGAGCATAAGCAGAACAACCAAAGATTCTAAGATTAGAATAATCAACTGATTTACCTGTCCATACCTCTTCTGAAATCTTGAAATCAATAGCTGAATTGGGAGAGCGATTAATCAAATAGCAGGCGGCAGAAGCAGCTTCCGCCCACAAACCATGCTTATCCCATAAACCAGCATTAGAAAGCATACAACGAACACGCTCCAGAATAGTGCGGTTCATCCTTTCAGCAACACCATTCTGCTGGGGAGTACCTGGAACAGTCTTGTGTCTAGCAATGCCATGATCAGCACAAAGAGAATTAAACTCACTATTGCAAAATTCTAATCCATTGTCGGTTCTCAATTTCTTGATTTTTCTGCCAGTTTGATTTTCCACTAAAGCCTTCCATTGCTTGAATGCAGTAAGAGCATCATTTTTATGCTTCAGAAAATAAACCCAAACTTTGCATGAGAAATCATCAATAAAAGTTATCATATAATCACAACCTCCGATAGAAGAATGAGGAGCCCGACCCCAAAGATCAGAATGAATATAATCAAGAATACCTTTAGTGCAGTGAGTAGATAAACAGAAATTGTCTCTCTTCTGTTTGCCAAATACACAATGTTCACAAAATTCTAATTTACCAATATCATTTAAATAACCTCTCTTGTGCAAGAGATGTATACCTTTTTCACTCATATGTCCCAAGCGCATATGCCAAAGCTTGGTATTTGAAGTGTTGGATGCAATAGAAACAGCTGCAGTACCTGTAACTGTGGAACCTTGCAAGTAATAGAGATTATTAAAACGTTCGGCCTTTAAAACAACACGGTTGCCTTGAGAAACCTTAAGAACACCATTATCAGCAGAAAATTTGAATCCCATTACTTCTAAGGTGCCCAAAGAAATAAGATTCCTCTTCATCTTAGGAACATAGCGAACATTAGTAAGGGTCTTGAATGTGCCATCATGAACTTTAATCTGAATAGAACCAATTCCAAAAATTTCAAGTGGAGATTCATCACCAATAATAACATCACCATTATGAACATGAGAATAATCAGAAAACCACTCTCGGTGTGAACAAATGTGAAAAGAGCAAGCTGAATCAAGAACCCAAGACATACGCTTTTCATCATTAGAAGTGATCATAAGAGCTTCTCAACCATCACTATTTTCAACAATACTAGCCTCAGCAGATGATTTATCAGCTTCCTTTTTCTTCTGTCTTTCTTCCTTATTTTTCAACTTAGGACACTGGGAGATCACATGATTATCAGCTTTGCAATAACGATAAAAATTGTTGGATTTACGATCCCTTGACTTAGACCTTGATTTAGGTTTATTAGAACTGCCTGCTTGTTGAGTTCTACCTCGAACAATAAAACCTTCACCCTTAGACTCAGAACGAGAATCAACATCAAATTTTTCCTTGGATAATAAATTTGACTTAACATTCTCAAAAGCCAGTGAAGTATGATTTCCATAAAGCATAATTTCCTTAAAATGCTTAAAAGAAGTGGGCAACGAGACTACCAACAAAATTGCCTTATCTTCATCATCTATCTTCACATCCAGACTCTCAAGGTCGACACAAATAGAATTAAATTCATTGAGATGCGATTGAATAGATGTACCTTCCGCCATACGAATAGTATAAAGACGCTCTTTGAGACGGAGCTTATTAGCAAGACTCTTGGTCATATATAGCTCCTCCAATTTCTTCCACAATTCTGCTGTAGATTTTGCATTCATTATTTCACGCAAAACATCAGGAGATAAACTAAACTGTAAGGTAGACAAAGCTTTTTCATCAAGATCCTCCCATTTATCATCAGCCATATCAGCAGGTCGCGGTTGCAATGCCTTTCACACACATAACTGAGTAAGAACAGCCTTCATCTGAATCTGCCAAGTAGCAAAACTGATTTTGGCATCAAACTTTGGAATATCAATTTTAGTCGACATTAATAATATGAAACAAAAAATCCCAAGTGAAATAGAAATCCGCATGTAATCTGATGAGTGCAACCAGCAAAAGGAATAAATCTATTTTAACTCCAGGAAATACGCCAAAGCTGCTCCTTGATCCCCGTGCAGCAACACACGCTTTCTGGACTCTTGAGGACGAGCGGATAGGAGCAACATGCGTGGCGCAGCAGATCGTTGGAGAGGAGACAGGTCGATGCACACGAAAATTCGCTGGAAACAGACCGCGGCGCGATCATCGAACGAAGAACCAGCGGCGGCGGCTTCCACAGTGATGAAGCGTCAGCCAAGATGGAGACGAATGAAGCGACGCTGAGCGGATGAACCGGCGGCGGCGTCTTCGCAGCGGAGATCTGTTGGGACGAATAATCGACGGCGGCACCGGGAATAGAAAACTTTATGTCTAACCCTAGCTCTGATACCAATTGTTAGGATCGTAAAGTAACCCTCTAATTTTCGTGTAAATTACTCACCTATGCCATTATAAAAATAATACAAATAATTCCTAAATTTGCATATAAATTATCCAATTACATCATTACTAAAAGTTAAAGTAACCCTCTAATTATGAATCTAAATTATATAATTATAACAAAATATTAAAGTACACAAATATAAAATTCTAAATTACTATTTCTATCGTTATTAATATATTATTTATATTATTGTTTATATAAAAGTACTATCCACGATATGTGTCACCATGTATCCATGTATGATGGAATAAGAGATAAAAATACAAATTCATAAATAAATGGTTCAATTAAATATATATCAAACACACATGGAGCCGTGATGCAAAACCAAATCTATTGTAACTAGATAATGACAAATATGTATTTTAGAGTATGCGTTAGAATATTTAATAGATGAAAAAGCGCGTGAGATAGATAATTATAATTATTAGCTATAAGTTTTATTTTTATATTAATTCTAATTAGCCCCTGCGGGAGCACGGGTTGATAGGCTAGTTTACTTAATGTGTTTATGGTATGATTTTAAATCCCAACTCTATGGTTCTGCAGGTTCTTGCTTCCACCAGGTATAAAGGTGGTGAATGGACATTTTACCTTCAGGGTGAGATATCAGAGGACACCATTAAGGTTAGTGTTTAAGTACCCAGACAATATGCAATTTGCTGTTAGAAGTAAACCAAATCAAATGATCGTAGCCAAAGTTTCAAGAGAATGTTCCTTATGCTACTTTCACTTAATTGATGTGGCAGATACTCCCTTAAACAAATTATAGTTTACTTCTTTCATCAGAATTAGCACTTCACTGTATGAGAAGATATTTTCGAAAATCAATATACTGACCACATTTCAGTATTTTGCTATTGTTGATGTGAAACCTGTTAGTGTTTGAGAGGAGTAGGCTGCTATAGCGATATCCCTTCAAGAAAACTTCGACTTAACATCTTTATTTTCTGCACCAATCGCAGAAATTCGCTCAAGATTTCTTGGAGGACAATCTCTACAGGACCTCGCCGGTACCAGAATGTGTGAGTCCCCAGAATTGTCTGATCGATGCCCCTCTTTGTTCATTCGTTGTACTTCGTTGGTTCATTCATAATTGTTTAATTTTCCCATACAGAATGATGGGGATGTCAAAGTTGTTGTCGGAGAGAATCTAAAACAAATAGTTTTGGATGAATCAAAAGATGTCCTTCTGGAGGTATGTGTTTGGTAGATGTTTGGAGAAATAGGACTCATTTTTTGCCCATAGTGACAAGTCATTTCGAACTGCAGATATATGCACCATGGTCTGTGGACTGTCAGGCGCTGGAGCCTACTTACAACAAACTAGCTAAGCATCTCCATGGCATCGAATCCCTTATAATAGCAAATATGGACGGCACTACCAACGAGCATCAACGTGCCAAGGTCTATATATGTTACGTCATGTGTTGCTCGGTTTTGCCTGTTTACCGTCAGCTTTGTTTAATCCTAGTATTCTTCCCACTTAGCTTGTCCTTTTTCTTGAGCAGTAAATCAAATTGTTCCATCTTTTTTATTTCCTGAGCAAAAGAAAAAATCGACCATCCAGATGCAGAGAAAGTCTCTAGACCCAACGCATATATAGGTAGCCATGCAACAACAGACCAGCGCCACAGCACAGGCTGCTAGGACTTCCAGGGTTGAGTGGCTTGCCTGTGGAATATTTTGGTGTGGATAGGGAGTCCAATCTCCGACTTGCAGCTAGCATCCCCGCTGCGCTACGCACACTTTCACTTTCTTGAGCAACAATAATACTTCTCTGAATCTTTACATCAGCAGGGTATACAAAACTGTAACATCATAATAAGCATTTGCATTTTAGCGACACATCCTGTGACATAGATTTCATATATCCCTGTTCCAAAATTTTCAAAGCTTAGAATGTTTCATTTCCTTGATTTCAAATGCCTGACTTCTTTTTCCTGTATACCGAGTAGCCAGAAACCTCAAACCTGAGCATGTATGTTCTGAAGCATTTTGAGTTGTCAAACCTGTGAAATTAACATTTACCCTTACTTTTATGTCAAAGCGGCTCTGTTTTCATATGCTACAGTATCATGGAACAATATGTGAAATATTGATTCAATGCTTTTAAGATAATCTCATGGCTTTATGGGAAAAAAAACCCTCATGGTACCGCTTGATTCTAGAAATTATGACTGCTTGTTACCCGATGTGCCCTCTCCATAAATGCTGAAGCTTAAACCATTGATCTTATTATTGTAGCCTTGATATGATACTTTCCGTTGGGTTATTAAATTTCAAGAAAAATTGTGATATTCTGCTTGCCCATATGCATATGTTCAAATTTACTACCGCATAGACTTCGCAGGACACAGAACTCACTCTTGCTTCCTGTTACAGCATCATGGATACCCCACGATCCTCTTTTATCCTGCGCGGAAGAAAAGCTCTGAGCCTGTAAGTTATTATCCTGTTCAACCACTTATCAGTTTTGCAATGTACGTATCTGTTAATTTTAGGCATTAATCGTATTATTCTTAGCAATTCTATCATTACGCTTTTTCTGACTATCTCCAAACTACCTTTACTGAATGGTTGTCCTAGGTGCAATATCAATATGACTTAGTTAACAAGATTCCCATATTTTACAGCCCTGATAGCTTGTAATCAATTCAACTTCTGTCACAGAGATTAAGCACAGGTTTAATGGTTTTGGCCTGCAGTACTCGCTCTCGAAAGTTCAAATACAGCTTACTATCTAGTGGTGTAAGGAATGGCAGATCCAGTAGGAAACCAGTGCTCCCGCCATAAACCAAGTTCTTAACTACAAAAGAGGCCAATTTTGCAGTAGACAAGTATTATAGATAAGATATATACAATAATAGTCTCTAAGCTTGTCTCCTTAGAACTCCTATCAATATTTTCTATATTTCTGGACCCACTTGTTAGCAGTGACCTGAGTTCAGGCACCATGTACAAGATGGTCTTGATTCTCGTGTTCAGCCGGTTGCCAGATGCTGCGCCAAAAGCACTGCTTCTCTCTCCTCCCCTTTCTCTGCTAGGTCAGCGGCAAAGCTGATCGGCGTAAAGCAAGTTATTGGACGTACATACTCTAAAGAGTCAAGTGTGTCGCTCCTAGTTCTGATAAGCTTGAGGTTCTCAGAGAAGTTTTAGGTCTCCTGAACCAGAAGGTATGAACATTCATCGATGCAATTTGTTGATTTGTTTTTTTTTATTTTTTGCTATTCTTTGCAGGTCACTTTCGAGGGGGAGAAGACTGTAGAAGAGATGTACAAGTTCATCAAGAAGCATGCTGGCATCCCTTTCAAATGGGAGCTTATTACGACGGAAGAGAGCTCGGAGGATGCAGGGCAGACCAAGGACGAGATTGAAGTGGAAATCCTATCCCTGTCCTGAACCCTATTAGCATCTATACTCCATCTCGCTCCTCTAATCTTTTCTCACCCGTAGAATAAATTGCCTTGTGTTACAATGACTCCGTTGTGGATGCTTTACTGTTTCTTGTTTGATCCAAGGATACTATCATTGTGCAACCCTTTTGAACTGGCCCAACATACTCTGAACGACTTCCTCCACTGCAATCAGGCGCAGAAGCTAATCGATCAGCTGCAGAGTTTCTGAGAGTTTCTTTCGCAAGCGTTCCATGGCTAATCGGAAGTGACTCAGATGTGTGAGAAACATAATTGTTAGGGTCTGTTTGGGACTGCTCTACTTCACAAATCGCAGCTCAGCTTCATAAACTTCACAGCAGAGCAGCTCAGCTTTGAAGTTGCAGAGTTTTTGAAATTGTTTGGCTAGCAGACCAACTTCAGCTTCAAAAAAAAGAGATTTGAATTGGAAAAGTCCCTTATACCCTTGAACAATGTATGAGAGAATTTCATTTACGATGTACATTCCTCCCGCGCCGCCCCTCCCAGCGCCTCCCCTGCTTCCTCCCGCGACGGCCGCGCCCCCCGCGCCGTGGCCGCCCGCGCCGCCCCTGCCAGCCGCGCCCGCCCGCGCCGCCCGCCCCCGCCGCGCCGTGGCCGCTCGCGCCCCTGCCAGCCGCTCCCGCCCGCGCCCCCGCGCCGTGGCCGGCCGCACCCCCCGCGCCGTGGACCCCCGCGCCCCTGCCAGCCGCGCTCCCCGCGCCCCCCGCGCCGTGGTCGGCCGCACCCCCCGCGCCGTGGACCCCCGCGCCCCTGCCAGCCGCGCCGCCCGCGCCCCCCGCCCGCCCCCCGCTCCCCGCCGGTGGACATGGCCGGCAGGTTTTGAGGGATGGGAGGAAACAGAGGGATGGGAGCGGACAGAGGGAGGAAGATGGTGGGGGGGTGCGGGTGGGATAGACGATAGAAAGAAAAACGTTTCAGGTGTGTAATCAGTGGCATTGTTGGATAATTTTCCCCCAACTTCACGAGGGAGTTCAAAATGACTACTCGTGAAGTACCTTTTTTGGCTGCTTCATGGATTTCGTGAAGTTGGGGCCAACTTCACGTTTTTTTGGTGAAGCTGAGCTGGTGAAGCTGAGGGTGTTTGGCTACAATTTCGCGAAGCGAAGTCGAATTTGGTGAAGTCGGCCCTCACGTACTCTCTCCGTTTTAAAGTTCCTATATTTAAATTTAACAATATTTATAATACCAAGTAGATATATTATCAAAAATATTTTATTATCAACCTAATGATACTTATTTGATGTCATAAATATCTTTTTTGAAAGGTTGATGTCGTAGATTACTCTCCTGTATCAACTTGGTCAGACTACTGTACCGGTGGGCTAGCCTGCTAGGAAGTTGTTCCAGAGAAAGAGCCTGCTAGGAAGCTACACGCGGGCCACGGCCTTTCAGCCGTCACGCGCGCGTGTGGAGGCAAAGCGGAACGGGCCGATTGTAGAGAAGGCGGCCCACCGTCTCGTTTCGCGCGCGCGCACCGGCCAATTGCTGTTGCTCAGTTGCGGAGATGCGGGGAAGTGGGAACGAACTGCCCAAGACAATACTCACAAGACGCATAAGGTGTTTGGTTTACAGGATTAAAATTTAGTTTTGATCATATCAAATGTTCAAATACTAATTAGGAGAATTAAATATAAGATAATTATAAAACTAATTATATACGTGGACGCTAATTCGCGAGACGAACCTATTAAGCCTAATTAATCCACCATTAGCATATATTTACTGTACCACCATATTATCAAATCATTAACTAATTATGTTTATTAGATTCGTCTCTCAAATCATACTCCGTATGTGTAATCTGCCCGGAGCACATGGAGGCGTTCGCGTCCAACCTCGTGCGGTTTTCAGGACGAGGGAACGAGGCATACTTGAGTCCGGCCTGTTAATCCTGTTTGATTTTTACATCACCATTCAGATCTTCCCCTGAAACCCGCAGCAAGTTGGCCGCGAAGCCCTCCATGTGCGCGTGATCCAGCGCCACGGTGACCTGCACGCCGCCGTCCTCCGCGGCGCCCAGCAGCAGCACCAGCTCCCTGGTGAAGAGCGACACGAGCTCCACGCGGCTCGGCGCGCCCCACCCGAAGTCCGTCTCGTACGCCATGAACCGGTTCGACGACCCCGTGAAGGTGAACCTCTCCCTGGGCGCAGCGAGGAAGCGCTCCAGCCACCGCTCCGCGCCGCCCAGTGGGTCCCCGAGCTGCTCGCGGACGGCGGCGCCGATAGCCGCGGCGGCGCGCGCGAGCCCCGCGCCGCCGTCGCGCAGGTCGCGCACGGCGGCCCTGGCGAAGCACGGCACGACGCAGTTCCCGAAGTAGCGCTCGTCGATGGGAGGGCCGAGGCGGCGGCGGAGGTCCACTGGCACCAGGAGGTAGGCGTCGGCGGCGGGGTCCAAGCACTTGGCGCGCACGATGGACGTCCACACCAGCGACGACCCCGCGACGTAGGTGCTCGGGTGCGTGTCCATCAGTTCCCCGATGGCTTTGCTTTGTGCCAGTATAAGCTGCTTCACCGACTTGATGTCGTCGGCACGGAGCAGGAAGCTTCTCCTCCGCTGGTCCGGCGGGGTGTACAGCGACGGCGATCTTGCCACGGGCAGCGCCGGAGCAATCGTGCGCAGGAACTTGCACGCCACTTCGTCGGCTTTGGGGTACTGTATCGCCGTCCGGTCAAAGGTCGGCGGCGCAAGGCCTGACGCAGCCTCTGGCGAACGCGAAACGGCAGACCAGGCGCTCATGAACTGCCAGACGGAGTGGCCGTCGGCCACGGCGTGGTGGATGGACACCCCGACCACCACGGCGCGCGCACCCCCGATGGCCGGCCTCGTGACCTGCACGGCGAGCACCGGCGCCGGGAGACGCCCGGCGTTCAGCTCCGGCCCGAGCAGCATCAGCGCCTCCGTGTGGTGCTCGTCGCCGACGGCCAGGCGCCGCATGTCGTCGATGCTGCCGGGGTACTCCGCCTCCACGAACCGGACGCCGGGCGCGATCGCGGCCGGTGTGCAGTCCACGACGACGTCGCCGGTCGACGCGCGGTAGGTGAGCTTGCCGGCGAGGGGGTGGAAGACGGCGAGCACTGCGGCGAGGGAGGACTTCAGGGAGCTGACGAGGGACGGGAAGGGCGGGACGCCGGGGCCCTCGTAGAAGAACAGCCGCTGCATCGGCACCCTGTCGACGAACAGGGCGTCCATGAACGAGAGCTTGACGTGGCCGCCGTCGACGTGGAGGGCTTCTGGCGAGCAGACGGCGGCTTGATCTGGGGCTGGGAGCACATGGGAAACGTTGAGAGCTCGCAGCAGGGATCCCATGGCGCTGGTAACCTGGCTCAAAGACAAGCTTTTTGATCACTGCCTGCTGCAGCGCCGCTTATGAGCTGCAAACATTTTATAATCCTAAGGTTTCTAGATAATGTCGACGCTGGAACATTTCTAGTGTGTAAAATATAAGCTGTGCCCTGAGCAGATTGAAATGCTTCCATTTGGTATCTCAATGGTTGGACTCATTGTGAGAGACTGACTGATCGTTCCAAGAAGAAGACGCCTCCATCCTCGCACAGCTGGGCCAGAGTGAAGACAAACGGAAGCAGTCAAGAAGAGTCTCCAAGCTCTAGTTAGCATGCATTATTTGAATCTAATACACTAAATAAAAAAGAGTAAAATGCACCGTTGGCCTTCGAACTTAGCTCGGGGTGTCGTCCTGGTTCCTAAACTTTTAAAATGTATAATGTATATTCAGATTCTTAAACTTACTAATTGTATCACATGGGGATAGTTGTTTAAGCTAAATCAAAAGTTATATAATTTATTCAAATAAAAACTTATATACGCATAAAAATAATTAATACCAATTTGCTTGTACAAATATATTGAAATATAAAAGATCTATATAGAAAAATTATAAAACAAGAAACTTATATGATCAAATTTGTAAAAGATAGAAAATAAAAAAAGATAAAACTTGAGAAAATATTGGCAAAGAAAATATTCAACATAAAATTTTGAATTCTTTTGAAAATATAAGAGTTGAGCAGAAAATTTTAAAAATAAAATTTGAACCCATATGTAAGTTCCGTATAAATTGAATTAGCAAGTATCTTCTCTACTCTACTACTAAAAAGCCCCTAAGCAGGACGATTTTTTCCGTTGTGTGTCACTGGGTGCGACCCTGCGCTAATCAGTTTTCATCCAGCCGCTAATGACCCCGCGCCTCCCCCCCCCCCCCCGGCGACTCCCCCCCCCCCCCCCCCGGCGATGCATCCCATGCCCGGTCTAGGGTTCCAGCTGCGGCATCGAGAGTGCACGGCGTCGCTTGCGCCCACCATCACCACGTGTTGTGCCCCGCGTCCCGCGCGTCGTAGTCTGTGTCGCATGCCTCACGGGTAGCCAAGCAGAGCTGCCGCCGTCCCCAGATCCGCCGCCTACTGGTCATCTCCCTCCACATCCACAGCTGTGCCGTCCTCTACTCCACATCCTCCTATCGTTCCCCACCCGCCTCCTCCGAGCCGTCCCCCTCCCCCCCCCCTCCTTCAAGCCCTCTGAGCCGTCGTTGTCAGCCGGCTGCCCTGGTGACCGTCACGTACCCCCGTGAAAGTAGGCGCGCGGTGCCCGTGCGGCCTCGACGCGGCCTCTGCACCGATGGGAGATCGCCGCGCGTGCCTGGCTCGAGTCATTCCCCGACGGCCAGCCACCTACCGAGCCCGAGGTCAACGCCTACGTCGACGCACTCCGCCCCGAGCTCCCCTCCCTCCTCACTCTCCTTGGCGACCAGGTAACCCAACGACACCCCCCTATTGTGAATCATCATGTGACTCTCGGGTTGTCCAATTGATGGGATTGATCGGCTCTCGCGTTTTGTCTATGTCTTTTATTGCATCGAATCTGAGTATGGTGTGGTTTATTTCTGAATCAATCCAATGACCACAGATCTGGGTTTACTCTATTATGTCATAAAGGTCGAGCTTGTTTAGTTACTATGGTTGAAACACTGTACATCGCAAAGGCCTTCAGAGAGTTCCAGTATGTACATGCTCTTGCTCCTGCTGTTTCTTTTCCTCTGAAGTACTGATGCATGTGCTATTATGTGTAATAGTTGGTACTTATATATTGGCCACATTTCTAAATAAATGCTGTTAGGCGTAGCTTAGCTATGCTCAATAGTTATTAGATGTTAATTTAGTAAAATTCTATCTTGACTCATGACTATCTTTTCTTTATTTGCAGGAATGAACTTTGCCATTTTAGTGGCCATGAGATATATCCAGGAAGGGTATTAGGTTTATTCATTCTGATTCCCATGTATTTCCTTTCTGATGTTGGTGGTCATCTCTATCAAAAGTTTTGCTGTGTCATCGCCAGGAGATCACCCCTTTTATGACCTCTATGTTTCAATTATATTAGATATTCAATTCCTTTGCTCTTGACCTTTTGTGTTGTTTTTCTAAGCCTGGCTTATCTGTTGATCCTTCACTACTGGGGTGGGTACAGGAGGGGAGCAAAAGGGAATGTCGGTGCCAGGATATCGATGAAAAGCGACTGCCCAGACAGCGAGCTACACCAACCGGCATCAAGGTAGCTTCATGCTCAACGGCCAGCTGCCCTCTCTCCTCTTCCCACTCCTTTGCTATTTTTTGCTAAGTATGATCAATTCTGTTCATCAGTTGTCTGCATTGTTTTATTTGGTTTGCTATTGCCAGTAGAACGAACAATTAACAAGTAGTATGTGTTCATTACTTGAGTTCATGCTTTGCACCTCTTGAAATTGGCATTGGAACTGCATTTAGAGTTTTATGTCATTCTTGTAACTGACGTATACAAATTGCCACAATAAAGTTGTGACATCCAGGTGCCTAAAAGTTTGTCTTTTCATGCATATACTCTAAAAAAATAATCCTTAAATTTGTAAGGCGTTAGGTTCTCTTCTAAGCAGCCAATTTCTTATATTTATTTATTCTGCCAACCAATGAATAATGCATGCTTGTCTCTTTCCATATTTATTTTACTTGCAAGGTAGCTGAAGAACATCAAGGTGAGGACCTGAACATCATGCTATAGATGTTGCATATGCTCGAGGAGGACATTTGTTTTTTGTGGACAATTTCCGTATGTTTTTTGTCTAGACTGTTTATTTCAGTTCTAGATTTTCCCTTTTCGTTTGGTTGGAATTTTGGTTTGTCTTGGGGGCTAGAGGAATGGATACTATTATCTTTGCAGCAGTCTTGGCATACATAGTGTAAAATTTTGAAGTTTTCTGCAATTTTCCAGGAATCTTGTGTGATGCAAAGTAGACTGCATGGGAACTGTGGCAGAAGCAGGAGTTCTCATTCCTGAAAATCGCAGTGAGTTACCATTATTTTCATTTTTCGTTTTGCACTGATGGTATACTCAAGTTCACAGCTTAATATGATTATGTATTCCAGTATTTTCGCAGAGTAGTGCCAGTATGATTATGTATTCCAGTATTTTCGCAGAGTAGTGCCAATAGAAGAGCAAAATGTTATTACCGACATACGTGATGCTGCTCAAGAAGGATGCGAGATGGACTGGGGTAGGTTTTGCATGGAGGTAGGTCTGACACCAAGGATCCCTCTTGCAATAGTAAAGGTTGGATCAGGTGACAAGTTGAAGCCTATCAAAGAGGAGCTCTCGGATAATTTAATTTTTTCTTAGGGTGTGTTCATTTCCTACCCTCTAAACTTTAGCCCCGTCACATCAAACGAGAATCTTGTTATTTAGAAGTATTAAATAAAATCTGTTTATAAAACTTTTTGCACAGATGGGTGCTAATTTGCGAGACAAATTTAATGAGCCTAATTAATCCATAATTTGCCACAATGATGCTACAGTAATCATCCGCTAATCATGGACTAATATACCTTATTAGATTCGTCTCGCGAATTAGCCCTGGGGTTCTGCAATTAGTTTTGTAATTAGACTTTATTTAATACTTGTAAATGATAAGATTCTTTTTGATGTAACAGGTCTAAACTTTACGCTGTAAGAAACGAACGCACACTTATTATTGCTTGGGAAACGTAATAGTCACTCTTATCAAGCATTGTACTCGAATAAAAAACTATGCAGCGGTTGAATTAACGGGCCAAGAAGTCAGCCTCTCAAGTAGAGAGACGATGGCAGTACGCATGTGTCGCTGAGTCATCCCGAAGCCTGCGACAGCGACAAGAAGTTGGCCTCGAAGCCGTCCATGCGGTCCCGGTCAAGCGCTACGGACACCTGCACGGCGCCATCCGGCGCCCCGACCACCGCCACGAACTCCCTCACGAACACCGATGCGAGCTCCACCCGCGCCGGCCTGCCCCAGCCGAAGTCCGTCTCGTACGCGGCGAACCGGTTGGACGCCCCGACCTGCACGACCCTGTCCGTCGGCAGCGCCCGGTGGCGCTCCAGCCACCGGTCGGCGTCGCCAAGCGGGTCCGCCAGCTGCTCCCGGACCGCCTCCCGCACCGCCGCCGCTGCGCGCGCGAGGGCCTCGCCGGCCCCGCCGTCGCGGAGCGCGCCCACCATGGCCCTCGCGTAGCACGACTTGGCGCAGTTGCCGAAGAACGCGGCCGGCAGCGGCGGGCGCAGTCGCGCGCGGCAGTCCGCGGCGAACATGAGGTAGGCGTCGGCGTCGGCGTCGTCGAGGGCGTTCTTGGCGCGGACGCCGGACGTCCAGACCAGGGACGCGACGGCGGCGTAGGTGCTCGGGGGCGTCACGGCGGCGGCCGCCGGTGCGGTGTCGCCATCGGCGCTCTTGCTATGCCGTGAAATGCGATGCTTCAGCGACCGGATCTGGCTGGCGCTGAGCAGGTAGGTTCTCCTGCCCTGGAGGGCGTTGTCCGGTTCGGGGAATGTGTTCACCTGTTCAGATGCTGATGTGATTGCAATGCATATTCTATGCAAGTTTTCGAATTCTTAAGAAAATGGAACTGAATTGAAAATCCAAGGCAGCCAAATTTGATAGCAAAATATGGAATTCAACTGAAATTTAGTCAGAATAATCCAGGGCGCCAAAATTTATCTATTTATCTTTCGGCTTGTATCCAGGAACTTGATCCTCCTCCTCGTCTCCTGCGGCAGAGACGTGCCGAGGACAGTGAGTGAGCTGACTTCACCGTGACGCTTCGACACTGAACTCTATTGTCTTCACTAGCTGACTTTTGTGACCACATTGATGAAGAAAATTTTGTCCAGTTTACAAGTTTTCTACTGGGACAGCAATCGACACTATTCGTACGATCAGAGCAGAAAACTAGTCAAAATTTTCGTGCTGGGAAATCACAATTTTTTCCCCACATGGTAACGCATATGTCAAAGCTACTACGACGGCTGACAAGATGGAAGCACTGACCGTCGGCAACCCCGGCGCGAAGATGCGCAGGAACTTGCGCGCCACCTCCTCCGCTTTCGGGTGCCGGTTGATCGCCGCGCGGTCGAACGTCGGCGCCACGAGGCCCGTTCCGGCCTTCGAGCCACCCCACGCCGCGGCGGCCCACGCCCGGATGAACTCCCACAGCGCCTGGCCATCGGCCACGACGTGGTTCATGGTCACCCCGACCACCACGGCCCCGATCCCGCCGCCCGCGCCATGCGCGGGCCTCGTGACCTGCACCGCGAGCGCGGGGACCGGGAGCGCGCCCACCTCGATCGCGGGCGCGAGCTGCGCGTACGCCTCGGCGTCGTGCTCCGCGGCGCGGGCGAGGCGGCGCACGTCGTCGGCTCCGCCGGCGTACTCGGCCTCCACGAACCTGACGCCGCCCCGGGAGACGGCGCCGGGGGAGCAGTCGATGGCGACGCCGTCCCCCGACGTGGAGACCGCGACCTGGCCGGCCAGCGGGGTGAAGACGGCGAGCGTGTCCGCGAGGGAGGACCGCAGCGCGCGGACCAGGTCACGGAACGGCGGGAGGTCGTCGCCCTCGTAGAAGAAGAGGCGCTGGATCGGCGTCAGGGCGATGAACATGGTGTCGAAGAGCGAGAGCTTGATCGTGGCGCGGTCGGCGCCTTGCGGCGGCGGGTTGGAGGTTCCGGCGGGTCGGACGTCGGTGACGCTGAGAGCCCGAACGCGGGACCCCATGGTGTTGGTGCCGCGAGAAGCAGTGTCTCAGTGGTGTTCTAGTTGGAGTAGAGTGTTGGAGTGGTTTTCGACAAAGGGACTGATAGTCAGGTACTGCATTAAATAAACTGTGGTTGTCAGGTCAGTCCAGCTTTAAGACGTCAGTCGTTTTAATCTTTTTAATAGATATGTATCTACGTATATATTTATGTCTAGATGTATAACAAAATCTATAAATCTAGAAAACAATTAAAACGACTAATAATTTGGAACGAAGGAGTAATACATGATTTGTCAGTCTGACACACTCCAGTGGCTAGTACAGTCTAAAATATTAGAGACACGGGTAATCGACACTTCAAGCGGATGACAAAGAATCAAATAGCATTGTGCTACAATATGGAGTGAATTTGCAGGTCATCCAATTTTTTTTTGCAGGAATCTTATAGTACAACAATAAATAACATGCCAAGTTAGCCATATTTAACTATCAACTGGTTCATTTTCCGGAAGACAATTGCCAATGTAGGCCATCTTCGATGATCTACCACTAGTTCATTACTCCTGGCACCGCGGCAGGAGGAGCGGGAGCGGCCGGGCGCCGGCACACGCGGCGTGGAACCGGTGCCCGCACTGCGCGACCCGGCTCCACGCGGCCGGCGCCGCCCCGTCCTGCAGGCACACCCCGCAGAAGTCGTCCGCCGGCGCCTCGGCCGCCTCCAGTGCCGCGATCGCCGCCTCCGACACCACAGCCTCCGCCGGCGGCCCGGACGGGGAAGGGGTGGTCCGGGAACGCGCGAGCGCGAGGACGCGACGCTCCTCCGCCGGCAAGGCCGAAGGCGTAGTGGTACTCCGAGAGCATGCCCGCCTGGTCGTCTGCGCCGGCGGGCGAGTAGAAGCCGCCGTGGGTGTAGCTGCGGACCGCCATCATCACGAGCGCCCTGTAGAGGTCATCTTGGTCCGGTTGCGGGTGGAGCAAGCCGTCGTCGTCGTCGGACATGGAGATGTCACCTTCATGGTCCGGTTGCCGGTCGAGGAATTCTCCATCGCCCTTCATGCCAATCAGCGACGTTGATCGAGGTCGTGTACGAACGAAAAGGTTGGGTGATTCTCGTCTTGTGAGGTTGGCACATCTGTGCGTGGGGATTTATGGTCGGGAGATCAAGGTTAGTCCGTGTCCGGGTAGGATCGGAATCCTTTTTTTTTTTTGAGGGGATCGGAATCCGTTGCTGGTTGTGAATGATCAGTTCGGACTCGGGACCGGGACGTGTGCTTTCCAGAGCTCGGGCCGTTGCAGTCTGGTTGTTGGGCTGGACCGCATGTGAGCGTAGTTCGCATTTCATTTCTCGAATCCTCGAACGCATCCCAGGCCACAGAAGCCGGCGACCGGCGTCCATCCATCAGTGTTGGTGAAGATGATGACACGGCTGTCATGTCATCAGCCGGAAAAGAAGGGGTGCTCGCCATTGATTGCACGAATGTTGCCAGCTTTCCAATCACAGGAATGGTAGCAAATCAAGAATTTCCTTTTCCGATCGGGACAGAGCATTGACCTTGACTCCTCTACATGGCAAGACTCGACGGCTCCAGGATGCCAGGATGCCAGGACGGAGCAGAACCTGCGGCCGGCCATTCTCCTCGCGGCAACGACGTCCAGCCAGGGTCCGCGGGGGTCGCGCCGACGGCCGCTATATATATATAGCCTGCACCTGGAGCCACCGCACCCCGCCGCACCGTGCGCACCTCCGTCCCGGTGCCGCACGCCGTTCACCCGCCGGGGAGGGCTCAGGAACCTTCGACACCATACTCATCTCCTGAGCCTTTCCCCCGCGGTGGGGCGCCGCGCCAGCGTCCACCCACGATGGCGGCGGGGTTATTAATAAGGAGCCCCCTGCCCGTTGTTCTCTTCTGCGTCCTCGCCGCGGCCGTCGCGGCGGCGCCCAATGTCACCTCCGACGAGGAGTACTGGGCGGCGCGCGCGGAGGCGGCCCGCGCCAGCAACCTCGCGGCCTACGTCAGCGATCCCGTCGCCGCCATGAACCGCTTCAACGCGGAGACGCTCCGGGCCACGACGCGGCGGTCGCTGGGGCGGTACCAGGGCCCGTGCATGGCGACGAACCCCATCGACCGCTGCTGGCGGTGCCGCGCCGACTGGGCGGCGGACCGGCGGCGGCTTGCGCGGTGCGCGCGCGGGTTCGGGCACCGGACCGCCGGCGGCGCGGGCGGGAAGATCTACGTGGTGACGGACGCGAGCGACGACGAGATGGTGATCCCGCGGAAGGGCACGCTCCGGTACGGCGCGATCCAGGACCGTCCGCTGTGGATCGTGTTCGCGCGCGACATGGTGGTGCGGCTCCGGCAGGAGCTCATCGTGAACCACAACAAGACCATCGACGGCCGCGGCGCGCAGGTGCACATCGTCGGCGCGCAGATCACGCTGCAGAGCGTGCGGCACGTGATCATCCACAGCGTCCACATCCACCACTCGGCGCCGCACTCGGGGGGGATGATCCGCGACTCGAAGCGCCACTACGGGCTGCGCACCCGCAGCGACGGCGACGGCATCTCCATCCTGTCCTCCAGCAACGTCTGGATCGACCACGTCTCCATGTACCGGTGCTCCGACGGGCTCATCGACGTCGTGAACGGGTCCACGGCGATCACCATCTCCAACAGCCACTTCACCAAGCACGACCACGTACTGCTGTTCGGGGCCAGCAACGACAACCCGCAGGACGCGGCGATGCAGGTGACCGTCGCCTTCAACCACTTCGGCAAGGGGCTCGTGCAGCGGATGCCCCGGTGCCGCTACGGCTTCTTCCACGTGGTGAACAACGACTACACGCACTGGCAGATGTACGCCATCGGGGGGAACAAGAACCCCACCATCATCAGCCAGGGCAACCGGTTCATCGCCCCCGACGACCCCAACGCCAAGGAGGTGACCAAGAGGGAGTACACGCCCTACGGCGAGTACAAGGAGTGGGTGTGGAAGTCGCAGGGGGACGTGATGATGAACGGGGCCTTCTTCAACGAGTCCGGCGGGCAGAACGAGCGCAAGTACGACCAGCTCGACTTCATCCCGGCAAAGCATGGGAGCTACGTCGGGCAGCTCACCAGGTTCGCCGGCGCGCTCAACTGCCGCGTCGGCGAGCCCTGCTAGGCTTGGTTCGATCGAGTCGATGGCATTTCTGGGATCGAGGACGAAGAAGAGAAACCAAACAACCATACATAGGTTCTGGGTGGACATGTAACCATCATGTTATTATATGCCCGTTTCTCGAAATTATGTATGCCAAGGATGAAAAATGCGGTGCTGCAGGTTACTACTTCCTCCGTTCTAAATTATACATCATTCTGGATATAATTTTTATATCTAGATATAAATGTATACCTAGATGCATAGAAAAATTATATATCTAAAAAAAATCAAAACGATCTCTAATTTAGAACGGAGGGAGTACTAAACATGATAACGAACGTTGCGCAGGTGCATGGCCTTTCAAACTTTTATACATCGATTGGTAGTACCTTTTAGTGCCGATTTTGTACACACGCAACTGTATGTGTTTGCTTGCTTCAATCGTCCCTGAGTACTTCTATGCCCTGCTTCAGCTCCTTCGTCCAGGAAAAATGGAACAACTAAACTCTACTCGACTGTTGTTTTAGGATGAAAACATCTCGTTTTCGGATGGATGGATCCACGCACCTGGTCAACCAGCAACTCTGGAGGGTTAATTAATACTACTACAGAAACGATCTTTTGTCCTCCTCATTTGTCCTGACTAATTTTAGATCCAGAACTAATGAAAGCATTAATCTTGGATCCAACGGCTAGAGGCCTGTCGGGAGGATGGGGACATTTAGTCCCGGTTGGAACCACTAGCCAGGACTAAAAGTCCTTCATTTGTCCCGGTTGGATCCAACGACTAGAGGCCCACGGGCCCATTTGTCCTGGCTGGAGCCACCAACCGGGATAAATGAGGGACTTTTAGTTCCGGGTGGCTCCATCCGAGACTAAATTCTCCAGACCCTTTTATCCACTTCTTCCTCCTCTGCTCAAGCCATTCCTCGATTCCTGTTCTTCTTATTCTTGGCTCTCGGGTGAGAGGAGGTCATGCCAATTTTCTCCATGATTTGTGAATGCTTTTGATTCTCCCATCCATCCAACGGTTTAAAGGTTAGAAACTTCATCCTTTTATGTTCCACTGCTATTGTAGCTCGTTTCATGGTTTAGAAATAGAGATTTTGAGATTTTTTAGATTAAAAAATGTTGGAGTTATTTTCGATTTATACACCATTTGAGCTCAAATTACTTAAGATTTGCATAGAGTAGAATGTTATTTTTTGGAATGGGAGTATATACATATAGAGAGAGGAATACTATTTAAAAAAATATGGATATAAAAATGAGTATAGTAGGATTTTTTATTTTTAGAATGAGAGTATCTATATATGATCATATGTGGATTTGAATGTGAAATGTGAAATGTGAAATTTTAAATTGAATGTTTATGTGCAATGTGAAATATCAAATTGAATAATTATTGAAAGTGAAAAAATGTATACTTGGTATTATACTATGAATGAATTACTTTGACAATGTATTTATTCAGGCTCACATTGAAACCGTCGAGAAGTAAAAAAAATCTTTATTTTGGAACATGTATCTATCGTTAACCTTGACCATGTGGTGATGATAGTGCCATTCGGGACTAACATGATATTCGCGATACGGTGCAATATAAGGACGTGATGAAGGAGTACGGCCTTGGTCTGAATGGCCCCGAATGCCAGTGTCATCACCGCATGGTCAAGGTTAACGACAGATACATGTTCCTAAATAAAGATTTTTTTTCTCGATGGTTTTTGCTCATTGCGAACCTTGATTGCATCCCATATGGCATGGGATGATGAGTGTTCAGTTTGACATGGGACGATGAGTGTTCGCTTCAAACTGAAGAGTGTCAAAATAATTAGTGTTCGCCTCTAATAATTAATCATGTTGTGTAATGGATCATGTAGACTTTTTAATTATTATTCATATTGTATGATGGATATTTTGGACCTTTTAATTATTTATGGTATTGTAATCATGAGAATTTATGCATTTATTACATTTATTTGATACACGTAACAAAATTGATATTTTAGATGTTTTAATTAATCATGTTGTAATTGTTCATATTATGTAAAATACCATATCGTGCAATGCAGATGGACTCACAGTGGATGTACAATGCTGACCGATATTCCAAGAAGTTTATTGATAGCTTCCATTATTTTTTGATATGTCCAAGGCAAACAAGCGGCTCGTGCATCCATTACCAGAACAAGAAGGATTACTCTTTTTTAAGGATTCTTCACAACCATATTTTTGCTAATAGTTTCATGTCCAATTATATTTGTTGGATCAGCCATGGAGAAAAAGGGGTTATAATGAAGGATAATGAAGAAGAAAATTTTGACGGCAATTTTTCTGGCCACGCTGGATTCGGTACCTTTGATGATGATGCTGCAATGGAAGAGCCTGGAGGTGAGGCGGCAGATGATGAAGAGCTAGTACATTGATTCTTACAAAAACCGACGAAGAAGGAAGAATGAGAAGCAAGCGCGCTTAAGAAGGCTCAAAGAACAGTTGTTATCTAACGATGCCAGAATGACGGATGAAGTGAAACGACAAGTTGCCATAGTAATGAGTCAGCAGCAGCAACAACAACCGGTTTCGGTGCCTAATATCAATGAAGCTAATGTGTCTCAGCGAAGAAGCAACTGCGCTTCCACGGAGCTCCCTGTCGATAATGTAGTTGAAACTGGCCAACAGTGCTATCTTGTGGATGATGTCACTCAACGGACACCTTGTGCACTGCAAAGTAAACAAAGGGCATAATCTTCACGGTTGGCTACAATACTATTGCGCCAACCCAACCAGGAGACGTCTACCATGGACAACCGATTCCTGTTGGATATGCTAAAGTAGGTGTGGAGGAGGTGTGCCAGGATTATGAGACGCTCGAGCTTGACATTCCTAGAGGTGATGGGGAGACAACACTAGCACAGGCAATTCATGTTTGGATCCTTTGGGAGAAGCGCAACATCCTCCTCAACACTACTGATCAAGCATCAAGGCCAGCATCTCCACAACCTCCTCCAAGGGCACGCAGCACGAGTCCACCATCTCCGCCACCTACACCACAACATTCTCCTTCAAGGCACCTACCATGAGTCCACGGTCACCTGCTTCATCTCCTGGGCAGTCGGCTTCTCCTCAGTCACCTCCTCCTAGGCCGCGGTCTCCTCCTTCACCTCCTCCGCCGCCGGCAAAGAAGCAAAAGCAACAGTCGAAGAAGCAATCATCAGTTAAAAAGCCTTCGAAGAAGAAGGAGCAGACGGAGAAGAAAGCTAAGTAGTATGCTAAGCTACCGTGAGAGAAAACTTACGAGGAATGCTGTGAGGAAGCTAAGAAAGCGGTTGACGAGCACTTCAAACCGAAGAAGCTAGAGAAGAAGGTACCCATAAATCCAGCAGATTCAGTCTTTGTCTTAAAAATGACTGATGCAAATAGAAGAAACTTCATTCCACCATCAGACTACGATCGCTCAATTACCAAGTCATACGAGAAGAAGAAGAAATCAACTGGGTCGTCTAATGTTCCACAGCTCGGAGCCTAAAAGAAGCAATCAATTGAACCGCTCGTCGTGCTACCAACAGAACAAGAAGGGCTAATTACTTTTCTAGACACCTCCTGTCTCTTGGCAGCTTAGGTTGCAGGGCTTGATAAAATTGAAACACACCCCGTAGTTGCTAGATGGAAATATGAGTTTGGCAAGAGCCTTGTTCCCCCGGAAGTTGTGCTTGTGCTTCCAACGTAAATGTGCAGGCTACATGATTACTACATGCTCGCGTCTAGCCGTAACGACTGCATGCTGGGTGTACAGATTAAAGTTGAAGATTATTTTCATGTTGTATTTTGAAGAATTATACCAACTATACCATCAAGATGTCCTCGACATCAGTTTCGTCAGCACTTGACTTCTGTAAGTGGTGTTCTTCAATATTCATTTACATAATTGGCGAATCTTATTACATGCCCTCAATCTATAGATTCCTTATTTCTTTTATATCATATAGAATGAAGATTCAAACTTGCATGAAGAATGACTATTTTCATTTGGGTTTCGTCGACCCAGTGGTTGTGAAAATTGCATTACTCTAAAGAACAACCCTCAAGAAATATTTCATAACTTATACAATTTATTATCCATTCAGCACTACAAGCAGAATATAGTATTTCCTTACAACTTTCAGTGAGTGTTTTCTACCGTGTAACCCTTTTACTTTTGTATAATTGAAATTTTCTAATCCTAATAAAAAGTGGCTCTGTATAATCTTGCAGAAATTACTGGATACTAATTAACATAATTCCTGACGTGCGCTTAACGATTGTTATGGACTCATTGAAGAAAAAGCCAGAACTTGACCAAAACATTACCGACTTGTTGAAAAGGTAATTACTAATTGTGAGAATTTATTACATGCGCTTAGCGATAAATATATTTATTCATTCTTGGTCATGTGCAGGGTTTGGGAAAAGTTAAGTGAAAAAGAACCACGTAATTTCACAGCCGAAGTTAGATTGAAGACAAACTTTTAGGTACGTACTGAATGCTGCTTTGCACGTTTCATTTGTTTTGTTATATATTCATATGGATACTTGATGACCTCTTTTGTCTTAAAGTATTTGAGATAGGCACTGGTCAATAATTTATACGCATACTATGTTTGCGAGAATATTCACACTCTTGTAGATCCTTACAGGACATATACTTCTTGGGAATGGGAAACAGAAGTAAGTAATAAACAACATTTTACAATGTTCAACTAATTTTGAAAATTATCATAATTAGTATTTTTCACTTTTTTTATAGATCCATAAGATGCGGGATCAGCTCCTTTCACAAGAAAAAGTTTTGGCGATTCAAGAAGCCATGACATGATTTATTTATGAGCAAGTCGTCAAACCAGATGGTAAATTCCACTATGACGGACACATTCTTGATAGAAGTAGTAAATATAGTATAGATGTCATATAAAACTTTGTTGCACTTTGTATGTATATATCTATGCATGTTTCACTTTGTTGCACTTTAATGGTGAATCCCACTTGCTATATATATATATCAGTGGATTTTATACTCAGCGTGAACAAGCGCGCGTGTAGGAACCCACAATAACACTTTAACATACTAGGTAATTTCGAATATGAAAATATAATTAAAATGAAAAAGAAATGAATGGAAAGGAACGCAGAAAAAATTAAAAAAACCTTTAGTCCCGACTAAAGAGGATCCTTGCCTCGCTGCAGCTGGGAGTCTCTTTAATCCCGGTTGGTATTATCAACCAGGACTAAAGGGCTTCTTTAGTCCTGGATTGACGATCCCGGTTAGGAAACCGAAACAATAGAGATTTCCCAACTGATACCAGTGAGCTTTTCTATACTACTGTAAGGTTGGTTCCTGCCAATTCTCTTGCTGATCATCAAGAGAATTGGAAGTATGAGATGTCTCAAATAAGGGAGAATTTCACCCCAACTCCCCTCAAATAAGGGAGAATTTCAGCTCTTCCAATATGTTAGTTACATTAGGATGAGATTATTGCGCAACTGTAAAAGCATTTTCCCTAATAATCCATGAAAGTGGTATTGGAGTATTCTAATAGCATCTTATTAGGAGATATTTATTGGGAGACTACTAAGATGCTCTAAGTGACGTTAATAAGTAGTACCTGAGCTATTCTAAACGTAAATTCATGCTCAACCAACCGTCCTTCTCTGACCACGGGAAGCTCCAACAGTACGGGGAGGTGGGAGGTGGGCGAGGAAACATTGGGGGGTTTCGCAACAATGGCAAGGTGAAATCGTGTTGGCAGAGGTAATATAACACTAGATGAGGAAGAAGGATGGATCCATAACATAGATGGCATTTTGGAAATGGATCCCAGAGATGAGAAAGGAGGTGGCAATAGTAGTAGGGCTCAATGGGATACCACATATGCGTTGGCAGTGGCATGAACTAGTTAGCAAGGGGATGGGAATAAGAGAGAGCACTACGCAAAAAAAGGCTCAATACCATCACTGTATTGGATAGGTCAATTTGTTATTTTTTCTATATTTTAAATTAAGTTGTATTTATAAAACAGCATTAGGCCTAGACTTTTGGGTTTGATTTAAAGTGATGGATGATCATTAAAAACCCATGGTAGTTTTTTTTTGCCGATTAACACGGGTAGTTCCAGGCTCTCCAGATGAATGTGTTTTTTCTTCTCAAACTAATATGGTGTTTTAATACTACAATGTTAAAAATAATAGATATGGTCTTAGAGCAAGTCTCTAATAGTATTTTTATTATTGTTGCAAAGCTAAGTCTAATGTGCGCTACATACATTGTCTTAAGGCTGGATGGCTCAAGAACCAAACATTGAGATCGAGCACCTAAAATGCTCATGTCCGCATCCAAATCGAACACCGCTCCTAGACCCCAAACAATTAGGCTCATTTTTGATGATTTTTAAGATCCCAGTCCCCACTAAGAACATGCCAAACGCCACTTTCCAAACAAGCTCTTACCTGCAGCACAATCCCGTGTCATGATCTAAGATGGATGCATGGACACATGATTTTGGTCGATCGAGCAAAGCACTGTCACACCCTTCATATATATCCTCTGTTACCACCACCACACACACCACAAAAACCAAGCCGAATGTGTGTTACAATGACCATGCTGGCGTCTGGCAAGCAGTGGCTGACCATTACAGACGACATCCAAATGCAAAGAGTTACACGATCTTTGCAAATGCAAACTCGCACCAGCTGAGTCGAAGTATCGATCACCAATCCAAACGAATCCGGACCCAGCACAAGTTGCTGGCGCAGTACTTAGCGCGCCGGCGAGCTTGGTCGGTGACCCTCGGCGTACTGGCCGCTCTTCGCTTGTCGAACTGAGGCTCGTTCTGGCCGCCGGACTGGTGAAGGCCTCGTTGAGGAACAGGTCGTCCTGCGACTTCCACACCCAGTCCTTGCACTCGATGTAGGGGCGTGTATTCCCTCTGGGTCACCTCGAAGTTTCTGCGGTCTCGTCCTTGGGGCTGTAGTCGTCGCCGCATGGAGATCGACGTGGCCGATCCACAGAGCCGCTGACGGAGATGCCGTCGCCGTCGCTCGCGCCACGGACACCGATGCGGTGGTCCTCCTTGTGGGCGCTCAAGTTGAGGGGTTCGTCTCGCGTCGCTGGGGTCGACCACCATTCACCACGTGGATACCGCCGGCGAGCCCGCGGGTGGCATTGCAGCCGAAGCCGATGGCTTGCATGGCCCAGCCGCCGCGGCACCGCCAGCACCGGCACGGAGCTTGCGCGCCAGGGACTGCGCCGGGGCCCCGCGCGCGCCGTTGTCGAAGCGGTCCATGACAGCGACGGGCTCGCTGACCTCCGCGCGCTCCGCCCAGAACTCCTGGTTCCCGGTGACGTTGACCAGGGACGCGTACGCCTCGCCGATGGCGTCTTCGGTCGGCTTGGCCGCGGCGGTGGCGAGGACGCAGAGGAGGACGGACATGGACAGGAGGCTCCTCGTCACGATGGCGGAGCCCGCCATTGTGCGTGCTCCGCGCTGCCGCTGACGATCGATGCTAGTAGTTATTAACGGGTCGGGGCTCGGCGGCGAGCGGTGAGCCCCGGGGGATCGGAGGCGACGTGCGCCGGCTCGATCGGCTGGTCACCGCGGGGGCGGGGCTCAGGTCTCGGGAAGAACGTGCTAATTCTTCCCAAGGATGCTGAGCCCTCCCGGGTGAACGGGCGTCAACGAGGTGGGGAAAAGGGAGAGCCGGCGCGGTCTGGCGGTCGGGGTGCCTCCGGGGCGTGGTCTTATAGCGCGCGCGCGGCCGCAGAGGAGGAGGGCGAGCGTCTCGCCGTGATCCGCGGGCGCGCGCGCCGGGTTTGGCAGGGAAAGCGGCGGCTGGACGGCCGCGGCGGGGAAGGAGAGGGCCAGGGACTAAGGTTGCCACGGCATAGCGGCACGGACACCTCTCTATGGTCTGGCTCTCTAGTCCATAGACCGCTTCCACGCAACCCATCTCCCTGTTTCGCCAAATTAATCCCCTCCCAGAACCCTAAGCTCCCGCCGCCGGCCGCCCCGCCCCCGCCCGCGGCTCCGGATGGCCGGCGCCGCCGCGCTCCGGCGATCCGCTCGCCGGATTGCGCGGCACGTCGCCGCGGCCCCCTCCTTGTCCCGGAACCCGCTCCAGCAGCCCGAGCGCCTCCTCTCGTCGCAGTCGTCGCCGGAGCACGGGCCCCGCGGCGCGGTGTCCGGGTCCGAGCTGGCGCTGTACCCGCCGGAGCGGGTCCGGAACTTCTCGATCATCGCGCACGTCGACCACGGCAAGTCGACGCTCGCCGACCGGCTGCTGGAGCTCACCGGCACCATACAGAAGGGCCATGGCCAGCCCCAGTACCTCGACAAGTTGCAAGTGCGACGCCAATTCTCCCCGCTCACTCTCCTTTTTTTTAGATAACTTAGCAACAGTTTGGCCATTTACCGCTCAATTGTTGAATCTTGATTGGTGATCAATTCAGTTAAGCCAGCATTTCTTTACTGTTTTTAACGATTAGGTTGTGGAAATGTATTGATGACTGCATAATTTTTTAGAAATAGCTGTTACGTTTTGGTCTTTCAGATTTTGAAATTGCACTGCGAGTAAGTGTCAAGATCTCGTTGTGGACAGAATGTTGTGTTAATTCCAAACCAATTGACACCTCTTCTGTGACTTAGTATCTTGTAGCTACTGTATGTAGCTTTCCTACAGTAGTACAGTATAAACTCTTAACAATACAAGCGGCCATCTTTAGTATGCTAGGGGTCATCTGAGGGTTATCAAATCCCATACTGAAAAAGTTTATCCATTCTACAGAATACAAACAGAGTTACTGGATTGATCTTTAATTTCCAGAATATGAGATAGTGCACCTTTTTAGATTGTAGTATTATGCGATTCAACTACATTTAGCGAAGGGTGTTTATTTCCACAACCTCAACTCCCTTATCCTTATACTCTGTTGTGGACATCACTTTCAGAAAATTTCTTTGACATTGTATCAGGCCTTGATGTGTAATTTGATATTGCGTGTCTTCTGTTCTAACGTTCATTTATGTTGTGACAAGGTTGAGAGAGAAAGGGGAATTACAGTCAAAGCACAAACAGCAACTATGTTCTATAGGCACACTACTGCGTCCCTGGACTCAGATGCACCAAGATATTTGCTTAATCTGATCGACACACCAGGGCATGTGGATTTCAGCTATGAGGTATCCAGGTCCCTTGCAGCTTGCCAGGGTGCTCTTTTAGTAGTTGACGCAGCCCAAGGTGTACAAGCTCAAACAATTGCCAACTTTTACCTTGCATTTGAATCAAATTTGAGCATCATTCCTGTGATTAACAAGATTGATCAGCCGACTGCTGATCCAGATAATGTAAAGGATCAATTGAAGCGGTTATTTGACATTGATCCAAGTGAAGCTCTGCTCACTTCTGCCAAGACTGGTAAAGGCCTTGAACAGGTATTACCTGCTGTTATTGAACGCATACCTTCCCCACCTGGGAAATGTGATTCACCTGTACGGATGTTACTTTTGGATTCCTACTATGATGAATACAAAGGAGTGATTTGCCATGTTGCTGTTGTTGATGGTGCTCTGCGTAAAGGTGATAAGATTGCATCAGCTTCAACTGGCCGTGCATATGAAGTTCTGGATGTTGGCATTATGCACCCTGAGCTTACACCTACTGGAGTGCTCTACACTGGACAAGTTGGGTATGTTATTAGTGGAATGCGTTCAACTAAAGAAGCACGCATTGGCGATACCCTTCACCAGGCAAAGAGCACTGTTGAGCCACTTCCTGGTATGGAATCCCATTCTTGAAAGTTGAAACATTAATTTCCTCATGTGTCTTTCCACTTTTCATTTAGTCCGATTTAGCCTGAAAAGAACACGTTGCAGTTCCATAGCCATGTTTTGTATTCTTGTTCTTTAGTTTTTGGTGCATGCAACATCATACAGAATAGCCTTTCAGGTTTCAAGCCTGCAAAACACATGGTCTTCTCTGGTCTCTATCCTGCTGATGGTTCTGACTTTGAAGCTCTTAGCCATGCGATTGAGAAACTAACATGTAATGATGCTAGTGTCTCTGTTACAAAAGAGACAAGCAATGCACTTGGCATGGGATTCAGGTACTAGATTTTCTGTATGTGAACTAGTTTTTGTCTATAGTTCCCCTTACAGAGTGTGGGATTTGCTATAATGTATTATTGGTTTTTCTTATGACTATCCGCTGTACAGATGTGGCTTCCTAGGATTGCTACACATGGATGTATTCCATCAACGGCTCGAGCAAGTATAGTTTTTCCCATAATTTTGATTCATTTGATTTTTTTGCAGTTAGTCACATAATACGCACTCAAGACACACAACACATCTATTGATGTTGAAAAATTAATTTTAAAGAACTTCCTAATTATTATGCTAGTATCTCAAAGCGATTTGTAACTTTGAGATACTGGCATGCTGCCTTTAAATAAATTCAGCAGAACAAAACTAGAGAACATCTTCCATCATCAGGTTAATGGTCGTATGTCCATGACTACTCTTTTTAAGTGCATTGAATACCTGTGTCAACCTAGAAACTCTTCTGTTCATTTGAACTTATAAAGAGGAAAAATTGGAATATAATGTGAAAAAGAGGAAATTATCACATGTGATATAATGTAAATAATTTGTGTGATCTATAATTGCCTTGAGATTCTGATTCTGTATCTGGGTTTATTTAGGAATATGGAGCTCAAGTCATATCGACCATACCAACCGTTCCTTATATTTTTGAATATGGTGATGGAAGGTGTGCATTCACAAATTGTATTTGCTATATTTGTTTTCTGCTAGGAAACTAAACTTAGGTTATTTTTCCCAGCAAGGTACAAGTTGAGAACCCTGCTGCTTTGGCTTCGAATCCTGGAAAGCGTGTAGTAGCCTGTTGGGAGCCCACAGTTATTGCAACAATCATTATCCCTAGTGAGTAAGATCTGCTTCCTTTCTCGCTTGTTTTCTACATTTTTTGGATATCTGAGCATCATGAGTAGAAAGTTTGTTATCGTGCTCAATCACTTTTTCAGGTATGTTGGGCCTGTCATTATGCTTTGTTCAGAAAGGAGGGGCGAGCAGCTAGAATATACATTTATTGACGCGTAAACCTTTTCCCTTCCAAATCTCTCTGTTTTATTAAGTGTTTTTTCTATTCTTTGTTTTTCATGGCTAATTTTGATGCAGTCAGAGGGCTCTCTTGAAGTACCGATTACCATTGAAGGAGATAATTGTGGACTTCTACAATGAGTTGAAAGGCATCACGTCTGGCTATGCTACTTTTGACTATGAAGATTCTGAGTAAGTCCCATTGTGAATGCAGTAACAAGGCATGGTCTTGTTACACCATTTTTCTTTTTGGATTTTTCAGATGAAAAAACTATTATGTTGTTTATTTCACTTTCTCATATATTTGATTATTATTATGTTTTTATTTCCACTCCTATGTATTCTGAAGGTGTTAGTACATCTTTCTGATCAGTATAATCCTCGACTGGACTTTCCTTTTCAAATCTAGCATATGACTAGTGATTACAAACAGTAAGCACTTGTCTTACGTATACAAGGCTTTGGAAACATTCTTTGTATCAGATCTGGGATTGTTTGGCTTATTAAGAGCAAGTGTCACCAATGTCTGAAATAATGAGCATTTTGAGAAAAATTACTCGTAAAGTGGTATACAAAATCTGTTCCAAAGTAAAATGGGTGATAGCAGGAAGAAAAAAAAAGACACCAGAAATCTATGTAGTTTATTTATTCATTTCTTCCTCTTTACTCCTTGACAGATACCAACAATCTGATCTAGTTAAGATGGACATCCTTCTTAATGGTCAACCTGTTGATGCTATGGCAACTATAGTGCATAACCAGAAGGCTCAGCGGGTTGGAAGGGAATTAGTGGAGAAGCTCAAGAAATTTATAGAAAGGTATTCATCAACCTCCTTTCTTGGACATGTGAACTGTGCCTGAGACATGAAAATGTCTCTTTCTGAGCACATTACTTTTGGATCAATATGTAAATTACACCGCAAACTTGTGTAATTAGCTGTAAAGGGAATACAGTTAAGTGAGAATAAAAATATTAGAACAGTTTTGTCTTTTTTGGTGGCTTTTGCACGGTTTAGTACAGAAGTTTGCTACGGGGTCATGTTGAGTGGCGACATGATTTAATTTCTTATTTTTAAGGACATGATTTATGTTTCTTCTGCCCAACATAATTTATTTCATGCTTTTGTCTGTGGTAATGCAGGCAAATGTTTGAGATCACCATACAAGCAGCAATTGGTTCAAAGGTTATCGCAAGGGAAACGTAAGATATTCAAAGTAGCTATTAGTTATTTGACCATTGAGGGAAATGCACTGCAGTCCTTGTACTTTTCCTGGATTCTCACCTAGGCACAGTGCACATCCTCACTGTGAGACTTTATGGAAGTAGGCGAGAATCAAGTAAAAGTTTAAGGACCCTAGGGAATTTATCTTTGCCATTTTTACCATTTTGATCTGATTGAAGATTTTTTTTCTATCAAAACATTTTGAAGTTATTATGTGCATTTCACTGAGTTTATGACATCATCTCAATCCATTCATCCAGAACATTTTAGTCATTGTTTCTAGCATTTTCTGTACGAAAGTAATGCAAATTTCTAGCAACTAAAACCAACTGGAAAGACTGTTAATGTAAAATTAACCAGCCAGCCTTGGGAATTCAGCTGCAGTCCTGGCAATCTGATTGCAGCATATCCGAAAGGTTCAGGTTTCAACCAGTAGGAAGCTGCCCTAGTTTTAGCAGCATTGTGCTTCTGCACAGTAAATAACTAAATATATTGTTCATTATCAGGTTAACTAACTGCATCTGAAAAGCTATGTAGTTAGGAGGTAAACAGTCGAATATGCATTGCTGTCACATGGGTTTTACTTATATGCTCGCTTTCACCATTTCCAGCCTGTCAGCAATGAGGAAGAATGTTCTGGCCAAGTGCTATGGCGGTGACATTACTAGGAAGAAGAAGTTGCTAGAGAAGCAAAAGGAAGGCAAAAAGCGCATGAAACGCGTCGGATCTGTTGACATTCCTCAGGAAGCATTCCATGAGCTACTGAAGGTCTCCAACTCAAAATAGATGGAATCCACTGCAATTGTAGTTTTTGTAGCTGTTCAAGTCTAAAAGTAGCTGCCTGGTGATTACTGGCAGTATCTTCTAGTCGTTGTCTGAAAGGTGAGTTTTTATTTAACTGTTCTGCAAATCATTATGTTAAACTGTTAGTAGTTTCTAGAGTTGAGCCTCATGTGTTATCTCCTGTAACAGGTCCTCACAACACTATTCCGTTGAGTACATAATGATGGCGCCAGCTAAAATTTTTCCCATGAACGCAAGCGCTGCAACCTTGTTTTGCTGAGCTGACAGATAAGGAGTGATGAGCCTTTGTGCCTGCAAGTTCTTTCTGTGGTGATATACACACACGGCTTCTCAGCTGGCGCAGACGAATCCCTGAAGCACCGCAGTTGAGCCGTCATATTGGTATTTGTTGATTGATGGAGAGCCATCCTGTGGTTGCCTGCTGAACCCAGTTTTTGCTGCAGCCTTGTTCTGACTTGTTACCAGCGTCTGCCGTGTCACACTACACTCACATTTTGTTTAGATAATTTGAGCAGAAGCAATTGGGTCATAACACCTCAGTTGTTCACTGAAACGATGTGGTGCATGTGAAAGGAAGTGAATTGAATAAAAATTTCTCAATGTTTTTGAAGAATGTCGTGTCATCGTATGGTTCGTGTGATCGTGTTTGGTTGGCCTTTCACGTTCCCTACAAAACGAAATGGTTGAAAACGTAAGAGGACGCGCAGTTGTTAACAAATAAAAAAAATTGATCAAAAGATAAAAAAATTGCACCAGCCGGGAATCGAACCCGGGTCTGTACCGTGGCAGGGTACTATTCTACCACTAGACCACTGGTGCTGTTGTGACATTGATGGGCTTCCATTCGAGTTATTATCCAATTTTCGTCCGACGCGGATGCTGCCCTCCCCCGGGCCCGGGCCCTCGCCGAGTCGGTTGGGCCGAGCGAGTCAATCCCACCACCCCCCTCGCCATCACCACTGCCCACCTCCTCTCCCGTGGGTGGCGTCCTCGCGCGCCCATGGCGATCTCGCGCATCCACCCCCTCTTCCTCCTGCTCCTGCTCCTGCTCCTGCTCCGCGCCTTCGCGTTGCTTCCCACGCAGGCTGCTGCTAGAGGCGGCCACGATCTGTCAGGTCTTTTCTTCCCTTCTCTTCCCTTCTGTGAGATGTCTGGGTTGGGTGTGCGTTTCGATGAGGCAATGGTGGCGTTTGAATCCTTAGGAGCGTTTCCCATTTGCGTGGAAGCGTGGGATTGGTTTCAGCTGGTGATCTTCGGAAACTCCAGATCCGGTAGCTCGTTTCGTTTCTGTGTTCTTTGATTGAATGGTACGGTGCCTAGGATTCAATCCAATTCGTTTGGGATTAGAGTGTTTTGTGATTGGGGATGAAGTGATGAACAGTGCGCGTGCACAGTGATGGCGAGCACGAACTGGAATTACAAAAAAAATTTCATGCTCTTGAATACGTGATGAATATGTTGGCTGCTGAAGGCTATGGTCCAGCATGAATTTAGCTTATTAAACACTGATACAAATGGGCATACTTGACATCAGATGGAATCATGAGGAAATATCGATTAATCTTGAAGAAGCTGGAATTTTGCAATGGCTTGTTATGTTCACGTCCCATCCAATATGTATTGACACAATTATCAAAAAAAAAATGTATTGACACCCATTCCCTTCTCTGACCTAGTGCTCTAGTCAACGTATTCTTATCTTGACTACCCCAGCGTCTACCTGTTTGATTATACATGTCCACAACAAGTTTGATGTATATTTCTGCATACAGGTACATATTTCTATTATCCAATTACTGACACATCTACTATTTTTATTTGTCAACCATGTACAGATGATGGAGATCATGGGTCAGTTTCACGTAACCTGCTTCAAGATAAGCCTCATATCACGTATGCTTAAAATAAGCTTTTTTTTCTAAAAAAAGAGAAAACAATGTGTGTTAGTGTCACATGACATTATTGGTTGACCATGTACTGTATGATTTTGGACTAAATTCAGGGAAGAAATGACTCGTGGATATATGAGCAATGCTGAGCTTGAGACTGCTGTACATGCCTTTGGAAGTCGTTGTTCTAATATCTCCAGGGTATACAGGTACATGATGCATAATACTTTACTTCTCTGTGACCATTATATTTGGAGCTTCTAAAACAACTTTAAGACCATCAGTTCTTTTAAACCATGTACATTTGTGGATACTCATTTATGGTATACTGTGTAGTGCAAAGTTTTTGCCAATCATGAGAGAATCAACGATCCATATGTAGTCACATTGATAGGTAATAGCAAATGGTTACAATGAAACGTGTACCTTTCAGAATCAACCAATCATGAAATGCTACTTCTGAACATAAGTATGTTCATAACATTCTTGTATAATTCTGTCTTACTTTAGATTGCTAAATTGTTCCATGTTCAGCTTTTTTTGAGCATTGCCTAAATAACATAATATTTTGGTTTGAATCTCTTTTTCTCTTTGTTTATTATAGAACTCTGATATTGTCTTTGATTATATCAGTTTTATTGTATTATTTTTTCTTTCTTTATTTTCCTCCCTCCAGTATTTTCATATGTTCACACTTCACTTACCTATTATTTCTTCTCTCTTTGAGGGATAACACAAACATTTTATCAGCATCGGAAAGAGTGTGAATGACTTTCCATTGGTACGTAACTTCAATGGCAGTACATTTTTTATGCTTTGCTTAGTGCCAAATTTATATACTGGGGAACTGTGCTGATTGTAGTTGGTGATTGAAATATCAGACAAGCCCAGGCAAAGAGAAGCTGAACCAGCATTCAAGGTTTGTAGTACCATTTTCTGAATGACTCTTAAGTGAGGCTGTTCTTTTTCAAAACTTGGAAAATGTAAATAAAATTTTGGCTGGAAATTTTCTGTAATGGCCATCTCATCTTGATTATTTTATTCATCTAACCCTTGTGATCTAAAAGAATAGCTGTGCCAGAATCATATTCACATGTTATGTTCAGTGACGATGCAATTCCTTTTCGTCAATCTTAAATTTGATTTGCATGATCCCATATCCTTGCTTTCCTTCTTCCTTCTTTATTAATTTATAGGGGACTAACTCATTTCCCCATATCTTGAGCACATAAAGTAAGCTATAGTAGGCTCACACTTAGCACACGTTCTCTGTAGCGCTGAACATGCAACTGTTTAATGCCAGATTGTCAATTTCTCAGGTCACTCTCCTATACTAGATTCATACATGCACACATGGTTTTCTTGTGATAAAGTGTCATATGGACAATTATTCTGCTGGCTTGCTCTGTTGCTCAAGTTAAACCTCTCTTTATTCTAGTCCCAGTGTTAAAGGCACCATGATTTTATCGGTGATATAAATTTGTGCTACACATGCAGTTCATTGGAAATGTTCATGGTGATGAGCCTGTTGGAAGAGAGGTTCTTATGCATCTTGCGAATTGGCTGTGTGATAACTATCTAAAGGATCCATTGGTGAGCAAACGTTCATCTGTTGCTACTTGTCCTTGTCACTGTGCAGTATACCAATGGCCAACCTCTTGTGTTGATAACTACTCCCTCCGTCCCAAATTACAATTCGTTTTTGCTTTTTTAGATACATAGTTTTTGCTATGTATCTAGATATAGTGTATATCTAGGTGCATAACAAAATATATGTATCTAGAAAAGCCAAAACGAATTGTAATTTGGGACGGAGGTAGTACCTTAAGTATTTTTGAGTTGTTCAGATGATATGTAACTTTGAAAGGAAGCTACTCCATCCGTTCCAAAATGTAGTTCGTTTTGGCTTTTCTAGATCCATAGATTTTGCTATGCACCTAGACATTCATTATATCTAGGTACATAGCAAACACTATGAATCTAGAAAAGCCAAAACGAACTACATTTTGGAATGGAGGGAGTATTATGTAAAAAAGGGTAAAAGAAAATACAATAATGCATGGAACATTATTAGAAACGTGAAATACGAAATTAAATTAAATTCTAAAGCACAGTATTTTTTATTTAGTTTCCAATATATTGTTCAATACTAAGATACAACGTTCAATGTAACTATGATGTGTGGCACAGTATATTTTCATTAATCTTTGAAAACTCTGTAGCCAATATATGTAAACTCAACATTTGAAACTAATTTCTGTAGGCAACTCTCATTGTGGAGAATATGCACCTTCATATACTTCCGACAATGAACCCAGATGGCTTTGCTCTTAGATGGCGTGGTAATGCAAACAATATTGATCTCAACCGAGATTTTCCTGACCAAGTGAGTACACCTCTAAGTTGCACCTCTTTTCCTTTGGAAGCTTCTACTGCCCCATTTGTCCTTTTTTTTATTGTAGCCATTCAATTGACACTGATTGAAATTGACAGTTCTTCTCCGTTAACAACGATATTAACTACAGACAACCTGAAACTAGAGCCATTATGAACTGGGTAAAGCAAGAACATTTCACGGCTTCTGCTAGTTTTCATGGGGTAATATTCTCATCTACCTGCAGTTATGTAATATTACTTGTTGAAATGAGGTCCTATATTATCCTCTTATGTGATTCTTTTCAGGGTGCTCTCGTTGCCAATTATCCATGGGATGGAACTAAAGATACAGGGTGTGTCCTTTTATTTAGATTCAGTTTCAACTATCTCAACTAATAGTGTTGCTAGTGTGGTAGTGTATGGTTCAGATGATGTCGTGATGTACAATGTATACTTGTGGTTGCCTCATTTTTAATGCTTTTACTATATTTTTATCTCTGCAAATTGTTTTGTAAAGTTTCTATCGCATATAGGAACCTTTACCTGTTATAATGCGATGTTGCAGCTATTGGTTGTGTTTTTTATTCTTTATTTGAAAACAATGTATTTTCGTATATTGATGGTTAAACTAGTATCAGAGGCTTCCAACCTATGAAAACAATCACAAAAGGATCTGATGTACTTTTGTAACATAGGGTTTTCTGGCAGCTATCATCCACAAAGCCTGACACTAAAGGGCAAAAATGTATCATTTGGGGTTGAATTGGACTAATAATTTGGGCAAGTGAAATGAGCTGAAATTTTTGTATTGGGGTTAAATGACAGTCCGAATTTTACATGGTGATCAAGGTCAGTTGGATATAGAGGCTGGTTTATCCTTTATCTAAGAAAAACGGTGGTCAAGGTCAGGACTGTCAAGTGTCAAGGACTCAAGGCAGATTAGCTGCATGGCTAACTTAGTCTTATGAGCAGCTGATTAGCACATTGCCATGTATGAAGTGATGCTCTCACTCTCACTTACCATTTGGATGTCCTCTCCCTTGCAACATATCCAGTGATGTGATGATACACCTATTTTCTCAATGCTATCTGTGGTTGCTTTCTTTTCTTTGCTGCTTTTCACCTCAGGTTTTAAGGCCACAATTTTACTTACTTGGTTTCACATTTTTAGCATTCTAAACAAAGATTTTACTTCTCACAGAAAACGTTATTATGGATGTCCTGATGATAAGACATTCCGGCACATGGCATCAGTGTATAGTCAGTCCCACTACAACATGTCCTTGAGCAAAGAATTTGAAGGAGGGATAACAAATGGAGCCTTATGGTAAACAAATAATAGCATTTTGTTCATACTGGATATGAGACTTTCGGTGTATGTATGTGCTTTGTATCAACCAACATCCATGTTTGCAATTCAGGTATCCAATATATGGTGGCATGCAAGACTGGAATTATATACATGGAGGCTGCTTTGAGTTAACTCTGGAGATTAGTGACACAAAGTGGCCAAAAGCATCTGAGGTATATTTGCATCCAGTGATATATGGTTCTGCTTCTGTTGTTGCAGAACTTTTTTTGTTCAGTTGTGTATTCTAACATTTTACTACAGCTTTCTGTCATCTGGGAACACAATAGAATGAGTATGCTTAATCTTCTTGCAAGCTTAATAAAGGTAATATGTTTCCGCAGTAACCAATTGTCTCCTTATGCACTGCAAAGGGTGAATTTTGCACTGATTGAAATGAAATGGATTAATTAGCGAGATGAGGCACATAGCTGCTCATGTTTATACCAGTATTTCATGTACAACTGCTTCATAGTAACGTATGCCTCTAGCCAGTTACTGCCTATAATTGAAAATACTGGGCACACCAATTTTCAGAAAGGGAGCTGGTTCAGGGTAGCACATTTGGCTAGTTGGTCTGAGTTCTGAACAAGCTCAATCGATGTTTATCAGAATTTGCATTCACTATTTGCAACAAACCTTTTGCTGTTTGCAATGGATTATTGTCTAGTTGGGATGTTTTTGCCACCACCATCTCTGGCTGTAGTCAGTATAATTTTGGGGTTCTGTACCCAAAGGGCTTCTCAACTGCCTAGTCTATTTAGTCAGGATGTGTGGGATATCTTCCCTCTTATTTGGTAAAAAGAGAATTTATCAAGTAAGATCACAGTTCTTCGATTTCCCGTTGTTCGTATATGATATACTATCATTGTGTTCCACCTCACCCCCCCCCCCCACCCACACACACACACAGAGAGAGAGAGAGAGAGAGAGAGAGAGAGAGAGAGAGAGAGTTCATGTCAGGAATGGAGGAATTATGTTGTGACCCTTTGAGGGTCACTTAGGCAGGGTACATTCTTAGCCCCACGTAATAAAGGCACCATTCATTCTTAGCCCCACGAAATAAAACTTTCCCGTATGATGAGAAACCTTATGGTTGCCCTATCTGCTTTTGGGAGCTCACTCTTTTTTGTTCTGTCTGTAAGAATTACCAGAGTTCATCAGTTCTGTCATATTAACTCTAGTTTTAGTCAGGGGTTCATGGAAGGATATTTGCAGCAGATACTGGCAGACCTATACCTGGCTCAGTGACGATAAAGGGCATTGATTCCAAGGTTAGTTTGTTTTGGTAGCATTAGTTCAGTTATGTTAGAATGCACAAACTGATAAATGAGTATGGGGTTCTTGATATATGTTTCCATAGTTCCCTAACTTTTTCTTGCTTTTAGGTAAGAGCAAGCAGGACTTTTGGAGATTACCATCGAATTATTGTGCCTGGTGAGAAATATGAAGGTACGTCACTTTTCCCCTCAGCATTTATGCATATGGTTATATCACCTGCAGTTACGAAAGAGATTGGGAATCCTCAGACCAGCATATCTCTTCCTTGACATGGTTTTCTGAATTTTTCTTTGACTTATATTCTTAATGGCTAACAACCGGAGGTAAAACAATTTCTGCTTGGCATCAACCAACCAAGTTTTACCATCTATATGAAACAACATATTTCCCAACTATTGCCATGTTAGTTACTAAGACCAAGTTGACCACTCATTGTATATATATAGACTGACAAAACCTATGGTGATATGGTCCAAAAAACAAATGATCCCTTGCAGTTATGGCATCCATGGAAGGCTTCCGACCAAAATCCACGCGCATTGTGCTGGAGCAGGAAGCTGTCAACCTTGATTTCATCCTGGAGCCAGACGGAGCTGATGGGCAGATGAAGCTGCTCCGTAATGACTATGGTTGCCGCTGCGGCAGTGGCATGATGTTCCATGTTGAAGAAGCTCACATCTGGTTGTATCTTCTTGTACTGTGTGTTGTCCTGACCCTCTATTTGGTCTTCAAGAGGAAAACCGCATCAAGGCTGCTGGCATACAGATACTCACCCAGACGGCCTGTTGCTGTATAAGAGAAATTTTACACCCTAGGACAGTTTTGTAACTTATATTATTGGTTCTCACCCAAATGGTCTGTTGTATAAGCTGAAGGATATGTAAGTTTTGCATCGATGGAAAATTTTGGATCATGCAAGAATATCACAAATTGTAAGGCATATTATGTGTCGGACTGAGGATGGAAGCGGATCGGATACGTATGGAATCGGGTTCGGATAGCACTTTTTACCACATTTTAACTCGAATACGGATACGAATTAGGATATTTTCGAATATGAATGCAAAACGGATGCCTTGGATTCGGATTTGAATTCGGATATTTACTCGATATATAGGATAACATTTAGCTATTTTTTTATTGATAGTGTTAGAATATAAAATCGTTATATATGTACAAACTAAACTAAAATATGATAATATGACAATAGCTAGTCAAAAATAGCTTATTTATCAACAAATATTTTAATAAATAAATATATAAAAAATAAAACTAGAAATCAAAATATATTTTCAATAAATATATAAACATTTTTAATTAATATATAATAAAAATTATAAAAGTAATTTCACCCATAAATAGATAAAACAGTAATATTTACGAGTAAATTTAATCTTTTTATAATTTTATTACAAAAATTAATAATATTGGTTATGGAAAATAAATATAATTTTTTAAATAGTTCTGTTGAAAACGGATAAACGGATACAGATAGATAGTGTTGGGTATGGTCCAATACGGATGTGGAATCGGACAGAGAAAAACAATAAAAATCGGATTCGGATGTATCTACTTTATTACCACCTTAAATTCGAATACGGATACGGATATCTATATCAATGTTTAAACGGGATATTTCGGATATCTACTTTCACGTTCCCATCCCTATGTCAGACGCTTCTCAAAATCATGCTGGTGCTTGTAATAGACACATACGCATTAGTTTGTTTGGTGGATTGAAGTATTCAAGCAGACAAGCAGTGCATCTACAAAGTGTGTGCGGTAGTCGAGCCTATTCGAGTCGAGCTCGAGCCTGGCTGTAGTCTCGGCCAGATCTCAGGCTCGTCTCGAGCTGCAACCGAGCACGAGCTTGAGCTAGCAGGCTCGGTCGAGCTCGGCTCGTTGATAGCCCTGTCTCGGCTGAGCCGAGTCGCGGGCCCACCTCATCGTCTCCTCTTCACGCGCCCCCGCTTCTCTGGAGCGACGGTTGCTTGCTCCCACTCCAACCATGGCCGCCTCCGCTGCCCTGGTGCTGGCTCTCTACTCGCCACCGTCCCCGTCTCCTCCGCTCTCCTCGCGACCGAGAGCCCTTCGCAGCGACACTCTCCTCTCACTCCGCGCAAAGCCGCGCGCCCGCGCGCGCGTCTGCGCCGCCGCCGCCGCTTCCGGCTCCTCCAACTTCGGGTACGAATACCTTCACGTGGTCGACGTATGCTTCTATAATCTCTTGTTTTCCTCAACCCAATAGATCGTTATATGATAATTCCACAATCGGAGGGCTACAAATTGGATTGTGTCTCCGTCTCGCCTCTACTGACTCTCATGATTTGGTAGGAGGCATCCAGCCAACAGAGAGGAATCTAGCAATCTTAGTTATGTGACAGAAAACAGCAATTTTCGCGCTAGAAAATTTGCATGGTAGAGGTCGTCAAGTGCGGAATTGTGGCTAGATTCTTCGTAATCAGCAGCTTGCCTATCAGTTTCATTTCATCATATATGCAGCCAATTTTGTTGTACTTCCTTCTGATGTAACAATTCTGGATTACCTTTTCTAATGCATCTCATGCCTCTTTCATTTGTCAGGAATCAAACATCACTGATGCCACCGTTCAGCTTTACACTTGATGAAGGTTCTTCTAGGTCCAAAAAGCCATATAGATGGCAACGGGTACTACTTAAAGTAAGTGGGGAAGCTCTTGCTGGAGATCACACAGAAAACATTGACCCAAAGGTGAGTCTTATTTTGGTGGATCCGGAACATCTTTGAATCTAAGCAGTAAAAAACTATTGTGTGCGGGTCATGTAATTTAATGTAACTGTGTTGTATGTTGCAGATTACAATGGCAATTGCAAGAGAGGTCGCTTCTGTCACCAAGCTAGGTGTAGAGGTGTGCCCTCTCTACCACCTTTCACTATTTCTGAATTTCATATAATTTTTTCAAGATTTAGACTTAATGAAGTAAAATACACATAGCTATGCTTGATAGTTCAATGGTTTGATCCCTTTGCCTTGGAATCAAGTGTCTTGTATTGCCTCGTCTTCTCTAGTATAATATTATGATGCTGTGTATTGAAAATGTTCCCTTTCAGGTTGCTATTGTCGTTGGTGGGGGCAATATCTTCCGTGGGGCCTCTTGGGCTGGATGTAGTGGACTTGATCGCTCATCTGCGGATTACATTGGGTAATATGTCCAATGCTTGATGTATTTTCATTCGCTCATCTTATGCTCGGCTTTTATTTGCCTTTAAAATAAGATGAACTATGATAAAATGTGATGTAGTTAAAGCAGGTAGTGAAGCGAAACCTGAGCCCAATATCGACCTATTCTGGTAGTTGTATGCATTACATGTTGTATATTAACTTCTTGTACTAGGCTGACCCTACCTAAGATACAAGCCACACTCAAAATACTTTACTGAGTGGAAAATATGAACAATACTTTTAAAAAAACTTGCAATTTTGTCAAAGTTCAAAATCACCTGTAATTTATTACTTGTTCTCCATCTATAATATTTTGTGGCTCTACTGCTCATTTCGAAAGACATTTGTGACAGGAAATAGTAGGGTTTCTTACTATAAAAAATGGTTCAACACCACGTCTGATTGTGTTTTCTAATTCAGCATGCTGGCTACTGTGATGAATGCTATATTTCTTCAAGCAACAATGGAGAGCATTGGAATACCAACCCGTGTCCAAACTGCCTTCCGTATGTCAGAGGTTGCAGAGCCATACATACGCCGAAGAGCCGTTAGGCATTTAGAGAAAGGAAGGGTTGTTATATTTGCTGCCGGGACAGGAAACCCATTCTTTACAACTGATACAGCTGCTGCTCTCCGTTGTGCAGAAAGTGAGTTCATCCTCTATTCTTCACAAACGGACTGTTTTGATAAAAAGAATCTAGACAAATATGCTTGCAGAGATGTGCATATGTCTTAGTCCTAAAATAAGTTCTTGCTTTAGTGTTATGTTGTAGTCAGTTGCAGGTTAGTTGACTCACAAGGACTCTCATAGCAGCACTTTATGAGTTACCTGCTTACCTCACTTATCTTACTTTATCAGAACATGTAGTTGCAGATGGAGTTAAAATGAAAACTGTAAATGTAACTGTTAGGTTAGACAATATTCCGCACCTATCTTAAACCTGGTTTTCTGCCACAGTGCTGGAACTTGTATAAAACTTGTGTTAGAGTATATTTTCACTAACTCTTGCATATTTAGATAAGCAATCATGATCTCAAGGTATAGTTTGTCTGTATAAACATGCTATCATTGTGTGAAGCTTGAACTTACCTTTCCTAGTCTGGTTTCTCAAATGGACATCATTGTTTTATTCAGTAGAAATTGTTTAACTTGACAGCACATTTTGTACTGACATTTTTCTTCTTGTTATTATGCAAACAGTCAATGCAGAGGTAGTGCTTAAAGCAACAAATGTTGATGGTGTTTACGATGCAGACCCCAGGCATAACCCAAATGCTCACCTTCTTGAGACAGTGAGCTATCATGAAGTGACTACAAGAGATCTCTCGGTAATGGACATGACTGCCATTACACTATGTCAGGAAAACAACATTCCCGGTATGGACGCTATCAGTTTTGATATTTTTTTGGATAACGGAATAGTAAAATCCCAGCCTCTATGTTGCATTGCATTTTGTTATCTGTTTTGAATTTTAAATCTGACAATTCATTTTGCAGTTGTCGTGTTTAACTTGCAAAAGCCTGGAAACATTGCAAAGGCTATTGTTGGTGAGAAGGTTGGTACCTTTATTGGATGCACAAGAAATGAAGAACAAAATGGAAACACATTGTGTGAAGAAAAAAGACTGGTTAACGAGGCATGAGCTCAACAGCTGCGCAAGCGGTGCTCTCCCTCTTTTCTTATTTCGTTATGCTTAGGAGGTTTTAGGGGGTTGGGTTGGGGGTTGGTGATAGAATTAGATTAGATTAGCTACAAAAGTTCTGATAGTTGTAGCCTTGAAAGAAGACAATTGGATCAAAATTTTCCAGCCATGTGCTGCTATCCTATGTACAATAGACTCAAGGAGATTACTTAATAGAACTAAATTTTTTTGCATGGGACTGTACATAAAGAACGATTCACAACACCTGATTTTGGTGAGTGGTTCTGGTATGTGGAGGTGAGATTTCTAATCAATTTTCTTAGTAATTCCCTGATAAAAGGAAGGGGGTAAAAGTATAGACGGTTATGTTGCGTTCTTTCTCGAACTGTTTAAAACACACAAATTTATCGTACTTCTTGTATTGAGAATGTCGGTAAGTGGCATGCCTGCTGCTATTTGGCATCTCCTGATATCTCTACCTTTTGGGAGCAATTATATATGCATTCTTGTAATCTGATCCTATTGCTTTTCTTTATTACATGTGTATTATTATCATTGGTTGAGAAAGTGAGGGAACTGTGGATGCAACCTTTATCAGTGGACTGGATGTGCTAGCTATTGTAGAACTGAATACTATCTCTATGAAAGCCTTTGAGTGACTGACATGTGTGACATCGATGCAGTCTGTTGTCCATTGAGATCAGATGGCTCCAGTTGAGACACGGATCCAGGAACAGTCCATATCAAGTCCAGATGCATGCTTGATCTCGTTCGGTTAAATAATGGATGTGGCAACTCATGTTTTGGAATGTCATCTCCCTGAAATTAGTAACGTACAGAGGCACCATCAATATAGTCTTCATCTGAGTATGAGAGTTTGAGCTAGAATACTTGTTTAGCATGATTGTTTCAAATGCAATCTAACAGCAACCACAAAAGTTACAAGTCTATTGATTTGGAAAACAAGCTTGAACTTCTGATGAAGCAGTAACCAAGTGCGAAGCAAACAATGATTTCCATACCTCAGGGTGGTCCCCGACGAAATCCACAAGCCTCTGCCTAAAGATCCTTCTCAACGCTAAGTATGCAGTTTACCCCTTTTGCTTCCTGACGTTTTCAACAGCACCAACCAGGAGGTTCACCTGAAGATCAGGGTTCATGAAGCATGTCATGTCGAACAAAAGGATCTTATTGATGAACGATTGCCTCCGGCATTGTGTAGTGGCCTTGGATCCGTTCGTAGGAAGCAGCCAGGTGGAGCTTGAAGGATTGGCAGAGCATCCTTCTTTAAAAAATGTGTTCGTGGCCACCTATCCTTTTCTTTTAAAGGAAAAAGTTCAGATTACTCCGCTCAAGTATTGTTAAAGTCTAGATAATCCTCTAAACTATTTCTTGGTTCAATTTACCCCCTAAACTATGTCATTTGATTCAATTTACTCCTTAATAAGATTTATATTTTATTTATTCATGCGCAAGCGAAGTCTTGAGTTAAATTTGCTGGATGACGGGGGACATCATAACATATTTTAAAAAAATATGTCAAGATTTTTTAATCATTATTTTGATAGAGTATGATACTTAATAATAAATTAACCATTATAATACAAAAATAATGAAAAAAATTATAATATATTTTTGACCCTGCAAAATCTTAAATTAAGATTCCACTTGCGTGTGGAGAAATAAAAAGACAAATTATATTAGAAGGTAAATTAAACCAAATGACATATTTGAGATAGTTAAGAGGTCAAATTGAACAAAGAGGTTATCCAGACTTTGACCATACTTGAGGGAGTAATTTGGACTTTTTTCTATTTTTAAAAATGTCATGTTTGTGTGCAGGATTAAATTTTAGCCCTTGGATTTGCATGCTAAAGGAGGAATAAATGACTAATTATGGGTTGATTTGTATTGATAATAACTAATTGGTGATAAATTCTATTAGCCCTAATTAGTTCACAATTAGCTCATATTTAATCTATTATTTAATCCGTTTCTTTGAGCCCATCCAAACGGGCCCTTCGTCGAGAAGAGCCACCGATTCCGGCGGCCCACTCCTACTCCTCGCCTTACACCTGCGCGCGGCCACCTTTGGAGATCCCACTGCTGTATCCCGGACCTCGCGCTGCTGGGCCGGCGGCGGCGGCGGCGGCGGTTCGCTACAACAAGCCGGATCGAGCGCTCGCCGCTGGTGTCCGCGGGAAGTAAGTTTCCGGCCTTCGCCCTTCGCGTCTCTTCTCCTCTCTACGCCCGGCAGCCATTAGGCAGAGTGAGATAGACTCCCACCCTCCTACCCTCTTCGCATCCCCGAGAAAACTGCTAATACTTTACTGACCAAATCTAAATATGCCTCTCTGATTGATCTGATTACTTTGGTGTGGGGGTTTTATACCTACGCCAACAGAAAGTTTGATGGTAGATACAGATGTTTCAGGATTTTCCTGAAAAAAAATCAGATGGGTGATGGGTGGATATTGCTTCTGATCGTGGGGCTTAGTTACAGTAACTAGGGTCCCGATCATTACTATTACGCATTAAGGCTCCGTTTGCGGCGTAAGAATTTCGAAGGAATTCTGCAAGTACTGCATGGAACAATAGAATTACTGCTAGAGTCTAGCAAAATTCCAGCACTCCAGTTCTCTAGATGGAAAATGAAATAGGGGTATTCCTCTGGAATTTCCGAGACTCTAAGCTTGTCATTCTGCTATCGTAAACTGCATGCTGCCTTGTGGATTGATGACATTTGAGCTTAACTATGGCGCTGATAGTAAACCAAGGATATCACGCGTCAATTGTCATTCTTGCCCAAAACCCTGTCCAGTGGGAAGTCGTACATGGAGAAGAAATATTTAGTTGAATGTTGTGGTAGACTATTGATGGTGCAGCGACTGATTGAGTTTACCGATACAATACGTGAGCATCCCTTGGATTGTGATCGCACCGCCCGGCATTTGAGGTCTTTGAGGCAGATTTGAGCACCAAACCAGGCAATGGAGATACCTCACTAAGTTGGGTGGCCAAGTGCTCTTTGTTGGGAAGCAGTGCTCCAAGTCGTTCCCTGCTGGAGAGAGCACTGGATTTCAAGAGGACTGCATATATTTCATGTGTGACTATCGTAACGATGCTGTTGATCCTCTTCACGAGTCTGATGTGTGCAGCATGAGAAACGGGGTCATCACACCCTTACTATCAGAGACCGCCGCAGCTGTGCCGAAGCATCACGGTGGTCAGTGGCGTCCAACTTGGCTATTCCCTGCTGACGTACGCGATGTAATCAACCCAGATTAGCTTGCTTATTGTTTTCGGATTATGCTTGCTTATTGTCTTCGGATTATGTCTTAGTGATTTGTTTCTGAACCGTGTTGGCTATGGCTACTCTGCAAGACTTAACTGTTATCTGCATGCAGTACTATTATTAAGCTAGCTGTTCTTTGTACCGGGTATACTTCGAATATGTTTACTTATGGTGATGCTGTAGCGAAAGGAGCATTTCATTTCACAAAATGTACGTTGAATGGTTTGACCTGGCTGCTGTGGTTTTCCTTTCACTCTCCTGTTATGCCTTGGTTTTGTGCTTGGAAAGTTCCTACTTGTGCATGCGGCCGTATCCTGCAAATTTGAATCTTGATGCATTTCCTGCTTCATCATCTAATGCACATATATGCCTGATGCAGCGGCCAACAAATGCATGGTATTGCTGCTCCCAGATCACCAACCTTAATAGGCTGCCTTTTGTTTTGCTCTACTAGATGATCTCATCGTATTCTGGTGTTTTTCTGTTCAGTGTTCTTCTGGAGCCTTTGTTGCCTTCTGTCAAATTATGGGGAAGTTCGTTCTATGGGCGTGTTTGGGTGAGCTCCAGCCGGCTACAGCTCCTCCTGACAAAACACTGTTCACTAGAGCCGCTTTTCTCTCTCCTCTCCCTTCCCTCCCTCACAGAGACAGCAGGAGCCGGTGAAGCTGGAGCTCTCCAAACAGACCCTATACGCTGCTAAGGAATAAAACGTGAGCTGTCAGATTTGTTTGTGATTTATTTTTTTGAGATTTGAGATTTTTTTTTCAGCTACACTACTCTGCAATCCAAATCGGTGAAGCAAATCAATCTTCACAGAGAAAAGTAGCCGAAATGGACCACACATGTCACAGGCTCACAGCCAGTGCCAATGACGGCCCGGCCCGATCGAAGGCCCACAAGTCGGCTCTTCTTCTTCCCTTCTCCCCTTCTCTCGATGCCCCACTTCCAATCGGAGGAGCCCTCTATAATCGCCGACGAGGCGACGGCGATGTAGAGCCTCACCGGCGAAAACACAAGAGCCGGCGGTGTGCTCCTCCTCCGGCCGCCCGCACTGCCGCAGCATCCCCTCCGCGACCGCCCAGACCCAGTCGCGCACTGCTCCGCGAGTGGAGGCGCTTTTCCCCGCGGCCTGGCAGTTGCGTTCGGTTCGCTGCTAGTCTCTGCGAGGAGTCGGGTCCCCTGCCTTCCCATCACCTCGCTTCTCGTTCGATTAAGTGCCTCCACAACTAGTCCCTGCCCCTCCTGAGCAAGTTGCTACTACCTTACTAACCAATTTCGTGCCTTCTGGTCTCATGGAGTTCGTTTAATTGGTTTAGTGTAGGGGACTGCTTGTTTGTGCTTGGCGTAGGCTAAAGAAGCTCTGATCTTAGTGCCAATTAGCATCTGGTTGCTCTTTCAGCACTTTTCTTGGAACGAATAAATCGCATATGGTCTCTGAATATCAGGTTGCTCTAGGTGGCTATGTTACTACTTGTTACGACTCGCTTTGATACTTGTTCAGACTCACTTTGATAGTTGATGGACCTAGGTGAGAATCCAGGAAAAATTTAAGGACACCGTGACCGTGTGCTTTTCACTCTACTTTTTAATCTAGTCCTGCTGTAACTTTGTTTTTTTTTAAAAAAAATCTAGTCCTGCTGATACTGGTTTGAGAAAAGGGGGTGTCTCGCACAGTTGAGATAGGCTCAGTCCTTGCCATATTTCTGTTTAGACATTTCATTTTAGTTTCAGCTCGGATTAACAGCTGCAGATGCCTTGCGGGATTGTTTATGATGTGCTTAACATTGCTGCTCATCAAATTTCAAGGAGCATATGCATAGTTAAGTTTGCTGTTTTCTTTGTTTAACACATTTTCTTGTTAGGCTTGTGATCCTGCACGATGGATGCTACACAACCGTCATCTTGGCCTGACCTCCAGCCAGAACTTCTGGGCCTTGTCCCCGGGCGGCTCCCTTCCCTTGCTGACCGTGTTCGACAGCGAGCAGTCTGCCAGGCATGGCGCCACAATGCTCGACTGCAGCCTCTACCGAGAGATATCTCTTAACATTTTGTTATTATCTAGTTGAATCTGGTGGTAGACTGTTGCTTGTTGTGCGGCAGGTTGAGGTCTCGTTCTCTAGTTTGGGGCAACATAGCCGCACCAGTTGGTTCAAGGTCTTTGAGGCAGACATGACCGCCAATTCTTGTCATAAATGGAGAAGAGTTAGCTCTTTGGCAGGCCAAGCGCTCTTTGTCGGCACATACTCCAAGTCTCTCCCTGCTACTGAATGTGGTTTACCTCAGGAAGATTGCATCTACTTCACATGTGACTGGGCCAGAGCATATCCTGCTCCTGATCCTCTTCGCGACTCTGGTGTGTTCAACATGAGAAATGGGACGATCACGCCGTTGTTGCCAGAGACCACAGTGGTGCGGCCTGTTTGCCAGGGGTGCCCGACATGGTTTTTCCCTTCTGATGCTATGTAACCCACATACCAGCATCGCATTCTTCATTTGTTGCCGGGTTCTCATATATGCAGTTCTATATTGGAGACTGGATTCTCAAGAAGACAAGTATTGCCTAGTGTCTGCTCAGGATAGATTTGAATAAGCAAGTCTTGGTTCTTGTGAATTCAGCTTTCATGTGTTTATGCCAATACTTTTTATTTGACATGCAAGCTCTGCAACAATGTTTTTTATACCTGAATTTTTTTTGAAACGAACTGGCGGGAGAGCTACCAATTATATTAAAAAGAAAGGCATCCTCATTAGGCTGAGCTTGGAAACCACAGCAGAAGAAAACAGAAGAAAGAAAAAACACAACCGCGCAGCACGGGACATGTTAGGTCCGGCCGGCAAGAGTGTTGTATATCTGAATGCTTTCACTTCCTCTGCTTTTTTATCTCTGGCATTCTTCCCGTTAGGGTTACTATGTATATCGTGGTTCTGTCGTACAATATGGCCATATCTGTTTCTGAATGCAACTGTATTCAGATTGTTGTTATATATCATCAAAAACTGGGGAAATTCATATCACGGCCGCAGCCGCACTGCCAGATTGGTTTCTTGACGTGTGGCGGGGTGCCTCTAGTGTTGCTGCAGTTGCAGTTTCTTGTGTAAAGACGCCAGATGGTTCTTCTCCTGCGGTTTTCACCTGCTTTTTTTTTTATCAGAACCGAGGTGTTGCACTCTGCCCGGTGACCGATCGTTGATGCCTCGATCGATGGTGTCATGAGTTATGATCAACCATCAAATAATACTGATGATGTTACCAGCCAGAAGACGTTGCTGAGAAACGGTACTTGGATCCGCGGAGGCCTTTCTTGGTCCATCGTCCTCTACTTGCTGCTGACTGTGCTTGTTGATCCAGCCATCAGGTGAAAGTGAAACCCATCGTTCTGGCAGTGCTGGATGCCTGAAATCCCTTGGAACGCCATCAGAAAGTCACTTGGATCCCGTATTGGGCCGAGCGCGATCTCAATCTGATGCCATCGTCTGCGAGTTGTGATGACGCTTGCAATGCAATTTGATGGCTGTGAGAGAGAAACTAAACCAACGGCCATCAGCGCCGTCTCCAATTACCGCCACTACTTATTACCAGAGGCAGTAAAAAGGGAGGCTAGTGTTGTAGCGCATAGCCTTTTTCGATCAGCTTGGCACTAACACAATGCCAGTCAAACACAAAAAGAGTCGAAGCTAAGGTAGCATCGCTAGTTGTAGTAGCAGCAGCTCATCGTCAGGCCCGCGTGAGTGGACGGCAGCTCGTGGCCGGGGGTGGTGACCGAACGGCGAGACGACCCAGCAAAGGCAAAAAGGGAACGGTTCGGAAAGGCGGAGGGGAAAGAGGAGGGAGGGGTCAATCGGAGGAGGCGCATGATGCGGTGTCGGAGCAAGTGCGGGGATTATGCCGGGAATATCCGCTCGCTCGCCGGCGGCTTGATGATCAGCTGGCATGGCAGCCGGAGCAGGACGCACGCAGGTGCAGGAGGCAGGAGCCCCCGCCCCAGCGGCGGCGGCGGCGCGTGCCGACGCCATTGTCCATTGATGATGCACCGACCGACCACTCCGTTTGCGTTGCGTACATCTCGCACGATGCCTTTGTCGACACGCCGCCGATCCAGCAAGCGCGCCCTGCTTGCTGCAGACGGCAGACCCATGGATCGACGATGAGCTACTACTTGGTACATGAGCGTGTCTGCAGGGCATCTGTTCAGGCTAGGTCCACGCCGCACAGGAACCATCGTCAGATCTCTCTCGGTGTGCAGTGTCGGGGCCGGCCAGTTGAAGATATGCTGCGTTCAGCTTGTGTGTAACCAAAAGACGAGACCCGAGCTAGTTGCGATCCGAACCGCACACTGCTGATGCTTCCTGCATTTGTGGTAAAGAAAATCTCCATCTTCTAAACCTGGTCTCAGCTGAAATGGGTGGAGGAGGAGGGACGGTGCTTTTTGCCCAGGGAAAAGAAAACCCGAGACAGAGTCTTTGGTACGTATTAGCCAAGAAACTGGCAAGGCACGAGCGCTTGCTACTGCTCTGCTTCGAACAGCTGCTGGTTCGCGTCCCTCGCTGACGAGCCCGGCGTCCCTCACGCGGCCCGGCACCTCGCGCGCACTGCCTCCTCCTGGGGCTCGGTGCTCACGTACGCCGCGCACTACTCGTAGCGTCTCCAGCATGTGTAACCCGCGGGTCCTGGACCGGTCGTCGACTCGTCGGCGCCGCCGCCGCCGCCTCGTACGCGCTAACGCCGGCCCGGGATTGGATCGGAGCTGCCCGCCTGCCGTTGACTCCACCCGCCGATAGAACCCACGGCCCGCGGCCACTGGTGCTGTCCGTGGGATTTCGGCCCCACATGGCAGAGGCACGGACTGAGAAACCGGCGGATGTCCTCTCGCTGTTGGGCGGGCCCGGTTGGGTCGGCGCAGCGCAGGCGGGCGGCGTGTCGTGTCACCTGCCTGCACGCACTAGTGCTCGTATTGCCGGCGCCGCGGCCAGCAGCAAGCGCGTGGCCGCTGGCCGGCAGGGAGGCCGGCCGGCGGGCGGCCTCGCCGATCCGATAGGATGCGACGTGGGAGAGATCGATCTCTCCCCACGTGAAATTAGGCCGCGCTGCCTCCTCGCCGCGGCAGCTGCTCCTGCTTTACGCCGCCGCGCTGGCGCCGTGCATGGTGGACGGATGGACGACGGCCGGCGCCCCGGCGGGCCACACAAACACGCCGCTCGCTTATGCGTGCACTGCTGCCGCCGTGCCGCGCGCACTGCACGCCTGCGCACCGCACCAGCGTGTTGGGGGGATCGGGAAGCGCCGCCTCTGCTGCGCCAGAGCCCTTTCCGGCAAAGCCTGGAGCTGAGCATGCATGGCCGCAGGCTCCCGATCGGACAGGAGATCTTGCGTACGGTTCCTGCCACCCAGCGAATCATGGCCGGCGGTGGGTATGCACAGGTATCAACTATTTTGTTTGTCCTCAACCTTAAGGAAAGTGTACCAAAAATTGCAACTCCGTCTCGGTCTCCAACCATCCTTGCCGGTTTTTTTTCAGTCGCTGCATCGATCTTGCAACTCATCAGCTCCAACTAATTCAACTGCTTTTAAAAATAAAAAGAATAACATATGCGATTAAAAAAAACTTTGGAAGCGAAGAACTTGGACTAGCTTGTATACATCCTTGCTTTCCGAGTCGTGTTTGTCCAACCAACGATTTGATTAAAGGAGCTACATGCGGCACGGAGCACTGTTCATCTACACGGCCGTTTAGCCCATGTAAACACTGTACAATAGCCAGCCGTGTCCGTTTAATAAGTTGTTTACCCCGTTCAGTGACCATTTGATCCGTTTAAATGGCTGTTTAGTCCGAATAAATAGCTAAACGGTAGGCGTCCGACTGTTTAGCGTTTACCGTTTAGACTAATACTAGCATATAGACAGATCATCATTCAACTCGTGTGGAGAGATATGTATCTTGGCTTGCATTGGCTGCATCATTACACTATGAAGACCATCTACCATTGCCGAGTTTTCAGTGCCGGAAGAAAAACATGAAATCATGACAGACCTCTGCATGCCTTTTATTTTTCTTCACGACGCGCGCATATGTTCTCTCAACCGGAGCCGTCCAATTGGTGGGCTAATGATTATACACATACATGAGTGCTCCCATTTTTTCCCCTTAGTGAGTGAAACCGTAAGCTATAAAAGAGGATCTACCAAGAATATTCCACCCGGGCAAAGTACCTCTCTACTAGCTACTACCAACAAAGGCAGGCTGAGCGGTCTTTTTTTTTTCTTCTAATTTTTGCGAGGCAAGCTGAGTACAGCCTGTATATAACTAAAAGCACAGAGCATAAGGTCAATGCAAGATGAAATCTTTCCTTACGACCACACGGAGGGACAAAAACTTTGCAGTTCCATGCGAATGATTATTGGTTGGAGTGGCTCCTTTTTCGTGCGCCCATGCTCGTTGGTTTGACTCGAACCGGTGGTGATCTAACTGCTCGGAACCGATGCGAAGGCTGTACATGTACTTTAACAAGGCGCTGCTAGTAGTGGATCTCTTTTGATTAACAAATCAGCGGGGAGTTTGAAAATTGGCGGAAAGAAGAGATATTCCATGGAGTGTACGTACCATCACTGGCTAATTCTTTTGGTCGCGCAAACGTAGCAAGAGTGATACTCAGTTTGAACACCCACCAGGTGGCGGACGGCCAGAGATTTATGACAACAATAATCAATACTGCATGTTGTTTAAATTACTCACCTTCACTATATGTTATTATTATTTATTAATATAAAAATAATCAATACCCATGCTTCTAAATATCATCATAAAAGAAATTAAACCAAGTACAAATATCTTGCTTCGCACCTTGGTACTTCAATTCCTTTATAGGAAAAATGAGCGACATTTTCAGGCCGCCTTGATTCAAAAATTTCAATTTTTTTTGATTGCATATTACTTTTCATACGTTGAGTCTGAATATTTACAAATGTACTGTAACTTGCTATTCTCTTCTTCATAATGAATCAACAGTGCTCCTGCTTTTCTTCCAACAAAAAAAAAGAATATTTACAAATGAAGAGGTGGGAGGCGGCTCCGCGCTACAGTGCGCTAGCTTATTACCCAACGGCTCCTTAGAGTGCTGTGCTATACAAACCTAAATTAGATTGTGACGTACTCCTACTTGAAAAGAAAATGCTAGATCTTTTTTCTAGCGCATTATTAGCGCAAAGGGAGCAAATTAATTCAGCACATCGGTCGCCAATGATATGCAGTCGTACTAGTATAAGAGTTGTCCCCTTCTTTCAAAACGACGGAGCTTTACGCTACGCTTAGGTTAGATGCCGGCGCTGGGCTGTTGCGAGGACCATGCATGGAACATGAGCGCCCGGGAGAAAAAAGGTGCGGGAGCCAGCGGAGAATAAAAATTCGCAGAGACATGTACGCCTCCACGACCGGCCGGCCTGGCCGAATCCACGAGGAGAGCTGTCGAGGCCGCTCGCATCGATCGCCTACCACTCGCCGCTTCCCCCCGGAAAAGAAGCGGCCGGATTTATGGTCGAAACAGTAAAGGAGATTCCCCAATCGGCGGCCATTGGTCGCCGCCGGTGTGGCTGCCGCTCTCTCCTCTTTCCGACGTGCCGTCACATCGCCGAGTGGAACTCCGTCGAGCTAGAGTGGCTCGATCGATCAGTGGTGCTGCTCCTTTGGTCGCGCGCGCCCATGTGTCAGCGCGTTTGGCCTCTCCTTTTCTACCGGCCGGCCGGTGTCGAGCTCGCTCCAAGATCGATAGATCTTCAGAATCCAAAGTCAAGCGAGGGCCGCCATGGATGGTGATCGGTCGGTCTATGGCAGTAGAGTTGCTCGTGCCTAACACGTATTCATCCACATCCATTAATCCGTTAGTTACTCCTCAGATGATGCATGGACGATTCTTTCAGCAGCTGGTAGAAGACTTGGAAAGACGATCCATTGACACGCGTATGTACATCGATCGATCATCAGTTGCTGTTGTTACTTGTTTGTAACGAAAGGAATAGCATACACTACATGCTGTTGAGTGCTGGCTATAATATGGTGCATGCGCTTGTTCAGAGAATTAAGAGAAAAAAAAAGGGAAAAGAGCACACACACGTACAGCACATGCAGTCTCTGCGCGGATCATGACCCGTGATAGATGGACGTCGTCGCCTTGTGCATCTGTTCTGTGTGTGTGGGGGGGGGGGGATCATTGTCCTCGTAGCCTAGCCTGGCACGAGAACCGTATTCCCCAAAGAAAACGAGACATCACCCGTGACACTTGATAGTTAAGCTGATGAGCATCGACCCATCTTTGTTAGCTAGGACTGTCTCGTACACATCAGACATACCTTTTAATCTGGAACAGCCAATCATGTATCATCAACAATATTCGGACGCAAATGAATTGGATGATACGATGAGGTTTAGTTTGTTTGAGAGATGATGGAGCAGCACATGCATCTATACTCCAACGCATGCCACGGTCGACGGATCATCAGCCTGAGATCCTGAATGGTGATCAGATTCAGATCATGGCTGATCGATCACTCACTGCATGCACACTTGGTGATGAGCTAGCGTCGTCTGATGATGAGTGGCTCCAATCATTTGAGCTGCTGGCTCAGTGTGCAGTGACCAAATCCTAACCTACTGAAAAGAAGCACACGACCACCAGGCCCCAGCTGGTTGCTGCTGCGTCCATCGCAAGCTGGCGCCGTCGTTGACCTCGCTCGTCCGTAGTGGTCGGGGCGATAACCGCACCAGAACTTCAGTTTCAGCGGCGACCTTTTTCATCTTGATTGAGCAATAGGAATGGATCGAAGGATGGAAGGGTACGTTGACATGAAGGAAGAGGTGATCATGGAAGTGAGGGGTAGTCGAGACTCGAGAACGAGCTAGTATTATCTGTGCATGCGCCTCGTGGCTGAGGAATGGAGAGATGTGGGTTGGCGATGGAGTGGTCCAGGGGCAGTGTAAACTGAAAGAGTGGTTCAGAGCTTGCTAGGGAGGAGGGTGAAAAGGAAGACCTGCAATCACGGAATCACCACGAGTAGTGGTGCAAGCGTGATCCTGCATTTCAACTGTGTAGTAGCTTCCGGAATTACAGGTTGCGCAGCTGGACTGTGATGGCCATATATTTCATAACTACTTTTGGTGATGTAGCTAGTGATCCATCTCATTAGAACCTTGAAAGTATTGAGTTGCATGTACCGATCAATTTAATCCAAAAGTCTAACGATATGTAAGATGATAAATTAAAAAGCTTCGCACGAGAGAAAAGGTCATGGATTTGACTCTCATGACTTGTGACGCTTTGATCTTAGGACCAATTGTCTCTGCCTGACGCCCACTGCCGGTTCAACCGCCATTATCAGTGTGTTTTGTGTAGTAGTGCAATAGAATTCCTGAGTCCCCAGTGATCTATGCCTAGAATTGTGGGCACTGGACAGCTTAGTAGAGCTAGTGTTGGCAAATCAACACGTGTCCCGGCTCATGCCAACAAAAAAAGACATCCACAAACTTGTTCCATATTCAGTCGTCCCTCCTTTTTCTTTGTTTTCATGATTACTATCAGATGACTTTTATGAGCTGTGACAGAGGCTATTTTTACTACGGTACTTGGATTTTCAGACTGTAAATAAGTACTTCTGTGTAGGTATAAGTTTCTGAACCCGCATGGAATTTTTCAGAGACCGTAAAAAGGCTTTGTGACAAATGTAACATATTAGAAACTAAAACAAAACAAAGTTGCAACGTTCAGTACTTCAATTCCTTCCCCCAGCTAGATTACTATATCAGCTGCCAAACCGTGAACTAGAAGTCCCCAGTTGCCCAGTTACTCCAACATAGTCCACACTTAAGCTGCTGGCCGGCTTTTGACTACTATTCGCGTGCATTTGGCCGTGCATGCACTTTAAATCTCTTTATCGCATCTGATCCAAACCATTCTTGGGGTTAGCTGCAGGAGTGCAGGTCGTTGTCACGTTCGCTAATTCAGTCTCGCATTTCTTATGTGCACACCTAGTTAATTGTTCCCTTGGCACGCCTAGTACAGTGGATACACCAAACGTACAACCCACTTACTCCAACTGTACCGAACCATACATTTTATACTGTAATCTCGCGTGTAACTTGTACCATGCATGCCAGAAGTCCGAGAAAAGAAAAAAAAAGTTTATGTCCTTCAAAGATTTTTGAAAAAGCATCGTGTAACTTTTTTCACAGAGTTATATACTTGCCTTTAGCAAAGTGAGATAAAAAAAGGGACATGTTTTCTTCTCAAAGAAATGAGTTGAAAAGGAAACAATCATTTTTTCAATTTAAAAAATATTGAAGGTAACTGCTTCATTTGCATTTCAGTTGAATAATAAAATAAAGAATATACATCAATTTTTTTTTCAATTTTCTGCAGATCAGCTAGAATTCTAAATAGCCAAATACCCAGAGTCAATTAATCTGAAATCTTGATCCATAGTCTTCAATTGAACCTAGAAGACTTTAGAAATCCAGCAGACTGCGCCGACCATAACCTTGTTCAGCTGAGACCCAATTAAACTTTGAAGTTCCATATATATTGAGACCTCTTAAAAGTTTGAATAGGAACTTAATTATAGTCTGATGACAGCTCCTACACAAAGTTTTAGCTTGAAAGAACAAAAAAAAAGGTGGGCCAGATTTGGATAAGAATTGAATTTGCAACTTTCAATATACGTACGACTCCAACATAACAAAAGGGAATATGGTTTGGTGGCTTGGTGCATGCTACTTCATCAGCAAAGGATTGAGATGATATATGATGGTGACACTGCCGAGGCACTGGGCGCAAGCACGTGAGTCGATCGTGACGTAGATTTAGAGGTGGCAAAGGGTTTTAAATTTTAGCCTAGATAATCCAAGGGACAGGCTCTAATGTTATACAATTTTGAACTAGAAAAAAATTAAAGGTCAAGTTGGACTGCGAAGGGAGTACTAAGGGCTATGATCCATTACCACCCCTATGTAGATTAGTGTATAACGAGGGATATTTTAGCTACCTAAACACATGCTCTAACCAAACTCGAAACACATTCACATACCCACGGACATCATCAGGCATACAAAGCCAAGTTGCATGCGTTTCAACTTAAGATACCTCATTGTGGGTAACTCGGCAGCTCCTTTTTCCTACACCACAGGAAGGTAACGTTTTGCTGCACACGATGTTTTCAGCAAAGGAAAACGTGGTGTCTATTAGCAGTCCCTAGTTTTGGTGCTCCACTCCTCTACCCATTCTGAGGGTGCGTTTGCTGGCCGACAGTGTCATGTTGCCAAATTGGCCTCTAATATCACATCGTCACCGCAGTTAGGGCCGGCTACGGGCGCTATCTCTGTAAGCATCTCACATGGTCATCCACTAGTTGATCGTCTTTCCTTGCATTCAAAATGTTCCTCAACGTTTGCAAGAAAATGTAGGAAGATAGGCACATAGGTCACCTTGGAAGGAAGGTGTAAGGCTAGCTATTGACTCCGATGGACAATTGGAAGATCCACTCTACTATGTGGTCAGTGATGGATCATAGGCTTGCCTTGTCATTGAAATATAGCGGTTGGTATCATGGCTTCTTGGTGCACCTGTCACAACTGACGGTTCAGAAGGTACTGGCTCAACTTGTCTCGAAATGTGAATGTAGTATTGCACTTGCACCCAATAGTTACTAGATCTTCCTTTGCTTTGGGTCGTCTGAGGATATATATAGTTTGGCTGCATTTATCCTTTGGAAAATTGCAATTCTACTACTACTCAATTATTTATCTTTGCTCATCAGTTATAAGTCTAAGTTAATAATCTCCTCCTAATTAACTGGCATAATATAATATCAAGCTACTTGAATTATTTGATCAATAATCTGCAAATATTTTTAGAACCCAATCACATTTATTATAGAGATTTGGAGAATGGATACCATCATTTGCCTTTTTTCTTTAATAACCCACCCTTTCCCAAAGTAATCATGGATGGGTCAAGGATGGGTCTGCACCAAACATCACTCCTCCTAACTCCTAAGACCAGATTTAGTGGGAGTTTCATATAGAGTTTCATGGCATTAAATTTGATCCCACACCAGCAATTTTGCTGTCTTGGCAAGATAATTAAGAGGGGAAGTTTCATGGGATGAGAGATGAGTTTCATCCCCTAAAATTCACCTGGCACAGTTATCTAGTTTTAAAACTAGATAACTGTACGATGAAACTGTGCACTGAGACTGACCTCAACCTGCACATGTGAGCCGGCCCAACAGTGCACACGTGGTGCCGGCACGCCGCCCAGAATCATTCCCTAATGCTTTCACTAATCAAAGCTGAGCTCATAATTAAGCATGGTCACCGGATGGATATACACGACCGTTAAAATTGGGCACCCCACTAAGAATGAGCACAAAGTGATCCCTGGGAACTTACCCCACCAATTGCGGGCAACCATTCCAGCATCCATCATCTAAGGGCCAAAAGGTATTCACCTTCCACCAGGAGTTTCCTCCCTTTTTTTTTTTACAAAGAGTGGTGAATCTGCTGCTTCTTTTTTAACTAGGGGCGGCACTGAGTTCGAGACAGATTCACTGCTAGAACAGAGAGAGATGCTTTATATTTTACTACCATGTAATTCGATTTCACCAGGAAATAAAAAGAAGTATCGGGCATGTTTTACTTGTGCAATGATATCCAAACTGTCAAGCTGGTCAGGTAATTTTACTACTAAGGCCCCGTTTAGACATGGTAGAGTTAATACTAGAAAAGGTGTTAAAAAAGATCTAGTAGCCCCAAAAAAACCTAGCGTGTCCATTTTTCGACCATCCAACCACCAAGCTTATAAAAGTCATAAGATGGTTACCTCTAGCTATTGCAACTTATAATAACCTAGGAGGATCCAACGGTCCTTAACTAACCCTGGATTTCATGATCGATAATGGACTTTAATTTTGTTACCCAGGGAGCTGATGGATGAACTTGGGCAGTGATGTTTTTTTTGTGGTGTACCAAGTGTACAAGTTACCTATACAGAGTGTAGGTAGTAACAAACTGGTTCCTTTTAAGTTTTTCCATAAAAAGGTATACTTTTGTAAATACAACATATACATATATATATATATATTATGGTATGTTCAACCAACAAAATCTAGGATTTTACACCACTACGGCGGTTAAGAAATTGTTTGGAAAGAACTCATCTTGAAAACTAAAAAATAATTACCCTTAAGAAAAAGAGAGGGAAAAGCAATCATATTACAATAAGATTGTAGCGGTACGGATTGATTTTGTGCTGCTCCATCCGTTTCACTACATTTGTCCATATCCTCAAGAGAATTCATTCCAAAACTTTTGTCAATAGAAAAATGTAGATCACATTTATGAAACTGTATCCACTATATTTTCCAAACTAATGCATGCTTCAAAATAAAAAAAAATAGGTAAGATATCATGTCACTTAAGGTCCGTTTGGATCCACTCGGACTGTGGAATCTAGCCTTTCAAACTCTAGCGGCTGTAAACAGACTATTTCCCTAAGTTATCATTCATAGCTTGTGGCTTTTAAAACGGCGCTGACAAAACAAACCAGCTGTTGGCCCAGCTTTTATATCCCCACAAGCCACAAGCTAGTTTCCACAATCTGGATCGGTTTGGATGGATTTAATGGTTCCCGGGGCAATTTTATAGTAGCCAAACATAGTGAAATAGAGATATTAAGGGCAGACAATTAAGAGACCACACGAATGAAAATTCCTTAATCAGAAGAGTGTTAGGTTCCATGTATTTGCCTCTGATTAATCCTGCAAGATGAATTGTGAAAGAAGCCTGAATCCGCCGGTAATAGGCACGCCCAAATTAAGCACCCACCACAGTATCTCTCTTCGATCTCTCTTCTTCCTCATTAATTCACTCGTCCAGGCCAGACCTCCGCGTGGCGCGTGCCTTCTCCCGCCTCCCGCCCCCTCCCTATAAAAGCCTCCTCCTCCTCCTCCGCAAGAATCCATCCAGACCAGCAAGCCAACAAGGCAACAAACACCGCCCCCCTCTTCACTCCCCCTACCTGCAGCCCACGCCAAGCCGACAGGGCCGCGTCGATCACCGACCACGCGACCGGCACAGGCATTGACGGCACCACCAGCATGGTGGTGAACAACAAGGTGGACAGCCTGTCCTACGACGTCGAGGCGCCGCCCCAGGGCGCCCCGGCGACGGCGCCACCGCCGGCGCCGGCGCCGGCTCGTCACCACGCGCCCGCGCCGCCCGCGGTGCGGGAGGGCGCGGCGGTGCTGGAGCTGCACAAGGTGTCGCTGCCGGAGCGCCGGTCGACGGCGAGGGCGCTGCGGCAGCGCCTGGCGGAGGTGTTCTTCCCGGACGACCCGCTGCACCAGTTCAAGAACCAGTCCTCGGCACGGCGCCTGGTGCTGGCGCTCCAGTACTTCTTCCCCATCTTCCAGTGGGGGTCCGCCTACAGCCCCCGCCTCCTCCGCTCCGACCTCGTCGCCGGCCTCACCATTGCCAGCCTCGCCATCCCGCAGGCACGTGCTCGATCTGCCCCTCCTTCCCTCCCCTGCTTCGTCTTCCTCCCTCCCTCCCTCGCCTTCGTTCAATTCCGAGCTACTTTTGGCATGGTTGTTTATGGCATGGCACGGCCCGAAATATGGGCGGCGCGCCGCGCGCAGCAACTAACACCGGTCGCGTCCTCGCCGTGCAGGGAATCAGCTACGCCAAGCTCGCCAACCTGCCCCCAATCATCGGCCTATGTGAGTTTTCGTTTCACCCGTGCAAATCGGTCGAGAATTTTTCGATTCATCGGTAATGTTTCGCCGCCGGTCGATGGATTGCTAATCTTGACTTGTGGGCGGCGGCTCGCCGGCCGGCGTGCATGCAAGCAGATTCCAGCTTCGTGCCGCCGCTGATCTACTCACTGCTGGGGAGCTCGCGGGACCTGGCGGTCGGGCCGGTGTCCATCGCGTCGCTGGTGATGGGGTCCATGCTCCGGGAGGCCGTCTCGCCGGACGAGGAGCCCATCCTGTACCTGCAGCTCGCCTTCACCTCCACCTTCTTCGCCGGCGTCTTCCAGGCGTCCCTCGGCTTCCTCAGGTCCACAACCATTCCCAATCCATCCATCCATCCTCGACCTCCACCACTGTTCCATTGATCTCGATCCGCACGCCAGAGCTCACGGATGACGATGCATGATGATCCATTCATTGCAGGCTGGGCTTCATCGTGGACTTCCTGTCCAAGGCGACGCTGACCGGCTTCATGGGCGGCGCGGCCATCATCGTGTCGCTGCAACAGCTCAAGGGCCTGCTCGGCATCGTCCACTTCACCTCCCACATGGGCTTCGTCGACGTCATGCGCTCCGTCTTCAAGCGCCACGACGAGGTACGTACGGCCTCGATCGACGACATGCGCGGTCGTCGCTTGGCTTTGTCGCCGGCCGCCTGCCGGTGATCCATCCATCAGCAACGACAAAGCCCAGAGCTTGTCTGCTGGTGTGTTCTAACGTATTAGCCAGCTACGATACAAATCTAACGCGGTCATGGTGTTGGTGACGATGCAGTGGGAATGGCAGACCATCACCATGGGCACCGCCTTCCTCGCCATCCTCCTCCTCACTCGCCAAATCGTAAGTTGTTCTTCTGCTTGATTCCTTCTTCACCATTAATTTGTTAGTTGTTAACCACGTATCGCCTTCGACTAATTGCCGTCATCGAATCGAAAAAGGAAAAAACAAAATCATTAAGCTTAAGTGATTACTATGAGTAGAAAAAAAGTTACCGGCGCGACTAGGCGCCAAAATTAGTAAGAGAGGAACAAAGCTGGAGTAACAATGGCCGCACGTACAGAAGGTGACGTCAAAAAGTGGTTTCACGTTTCTCAGAGACCGTTGTGAGACCCGGGTAGAATCAGAATGGATACATATGCATCTGATCTCTGTCACTTTTTTATTTTTGGAAAATCATCAGTCGGCAAAATTCTTTACAATTATTTGACCATGGTTATGGGCAGGTAGCTTAGCTTAGCTTAGCTTCTAGGAAAGATGGGGCTGGGAAAAGGGAAGGTGGTGATTCAAGCTTAGAGTTCATGGAGGGGCCCAAAGGGTGCCTACCACTAACAAGGAATTTGACTCCACTGAATAGTTTAAACAAAAAGGTTGATAACTCATGGGGGAGGGATTAAGCTAGCTCCTGCTTGTTGGGACCTTGTAATGTTGAGATATTTTTTTTCTTCCCCATAAAGGCACCCGGTTGATTCGATTTAGTTAACTTTATAGTTCGTTTTGATGAAACAAAACATTAAGGTAGGAAAAGAAATATTCTATGATAAACATCAGTATGGCCTGGTTCAGTAAATGAAGATCTTGTGAAGTGTTTTAGTTGCCCAAGATAAATACTACTATGCTTTAGGCTGTACTGGAAAAAAAAAGGCTTCATAGTTACTTGAGTCAACTAAATTGTTGGTATGTCAGTAAAAGTTAAGTCCCTTCCCCAGGCCCAATCCTCCATGTTATCTAACTAATGGCTGAAGCATGGTGCCAAAAAGTGTCCCCTCTTTGATCAGGATGTGTATTTATAATTGGGGATAGTTTAAAGCAATCATTTTCTCCCCCTTTCTTTATAGAAAAGCAGTATGTAGCTGACACACACACAGAGATAGTTTTGAAGCAAAAATTTGTTTGGCTACTTTAAGTCTGGTGTCAAACTACAACACTAATTGTGTGTATGGAATGTTAGCATTCACATGACAAAACCACATGCATCAGATAAAGTAAGGCTCGTGTGTGGCTTTAGAATCTATTCTAATAAAGCAGGTGTTCAAGGGAACCTTTCCCTTCCCCCTTTTGGGGAGAATGCTTTTGATTTGGCCTCCGATGTGTCACCTGCTGGATGAGCAAGTTGTTGGCAATGGCCATCCGTGCATGAGAGCTCACCATTTCCGATATCTCCAGAAAACGATTCACAGGCACCGCCATGAGACTGTAAGCGATGTGCCGTTAGGCGTGACAGGTGGCTGTAATTTCAGAACTCTTTTGCTTAGGAATGACGCGGTTCCTAGTCACTTGGTATGATTAAAGGGTCAGTCAGAGAATTCCACTCTCCTGGGGCCATACCATGCCAGAGAAATCCTCTGAAGATGATGCACTGGGGCCTCAAAAATCAACTGCTTTTGGGCAGTAAATTATTAAAATCAGTAATACTGATATTTTAGTTAAATGGTTAATTTTTTCTTACTAATTTACAGTTTATAAAAAATCTGTTCTTTTTATGTGATTATTCAAGCAATAACAGGAAGATGGACTTGTCAAGTGCTAATTTTGCTCGCTTGTTCTTTTTTCAGAGTGCGAGGAATCCAAAACTTTTCTGGATATCAGCAGGTGCTCCCCTGACCTCGGTGATCATCTCCACCATCCTCTCCTTCATCTGGAAATCACATAGCATCAGCGTTGTAAGTATCTTCAGTATAGCTTGTCTGAATCAGCAGCAGCTTGACACTGACACATTCAGTATAGATGTCACTATTCACTAATTCATCTGTGAGTAACTTTTTTTTTCTTTTTGCAAAAACAGATTGGCATCCTCCCCAGGGGAGTGAACCCTCCTTCAGCTAACATGCTCACCTTCAGCGGCTCCTACGTGGCGCTGACGATCAAGACCGGCATCATGACTGGAATCTTGTCCCTAACTGTAAGAACCATGCAAAGATTCTTACTTATCCCTGATCCAATCTCAGTGCTGTGGGTTTGATACGAGCATAAAGTCTCAATTTTTACCAAAAAATTTGTTGATGCAAATGCAGGAAGGGATTGCAGTAGGCAGGACGTTCGCGTCGATCAACAACTACCAGGTGGACGGCAACAAGGAGATGATGGCCATCGGGATCATGAACATGGCCGGCTCCTGCGCGTCCTGCTACGTGACCACGGGCTCCTTCTCTCGGTCGGCGGTGAACTACAGCGCCGGCTGCAAGACGGCGGTGTCGAACATCGTGATGGCGGCGGCGGTGCTGGTGACGCTGCTGTTCCTGATGCCGCTGTTCCACTACACCCCGAACGTGATCCTGTCGGCGATCATCATCACGGCGGTGGTCGGGCTGATCGACGTCCGCGGCGCCGCCAAGCTGTGGAAGGTGGACAAGCTGGACTTCCTGGCGTGCATGGCGGCGTTCCTCGGCGTGCTCCTCGTGTCCGTCCAGATGGGGCTCGCCATCGCCGTCGGCATCTCGCTGTTCAAGATCCTGCTGCAGGTGACGCGCCCCAACATGGTGGTCAAGGGCCTCATCCCCGGGACGCAGAGCTACCGCAGCGTGGTGCAGTACAGGGAAGCCGTCCGGGTGCCGTCGTTCCTCATCGTCGGCGTCGAGTCGGCGATCTACTTCGCCAACTCCTTGTACCTCGTCGAGAGGGTCATGCGCTTCCTCCGCGACGAGGACGAGAGGGCGCTCAAGTCCAACCAGAGCTCCATCCGATGCGTCGTCCTCGACATGAGCGGTGAGTGTCACTGCCAAATCTTTGATCGGTGGAAGAATTCTCAAGGATTAATCTTCTGACCAGAAACGAATCGCATTGTTTGTTGCAGCCGTCGCGGCGATCGACACCAGCGGTCTCGACGCGCTGTCGGAGCTGAAGAAAGTCCTGGAAAAAAGAAACATCGAGGTACGTACAACAACAGCTGATCGATGTCGCTGCAACTTCATCTGACAAACTGTTCGTTCATCAATGGATTGCCAAACGTTTCAGTATCTGACTGAGGTTGGGTTCACGAATCTCTTGCAGCTGGTGCTCGCCAACCCGGTCGGATCTGTCGCCGAGAGGATGTTCAACTCGGCGGTGGGCGAGCTGTTCGGGTCGGATCGCCTGTTCTTCAGCGTAGCGGAGGCCGTCGCGGCGGGGGCGGGCAAGGCGCAGCCCTGACGCAGGTGCCGGCGTCGGTAGGCCAGCAGCAAGCAGGTGCCCCACGCCATAGATGATGCATGGGGCACGGGTCCTCTGACCAGCAGAAGCAGTAGAAACAAGTGCTTCTCGGAGGAGGCTAAACTAGTTGTGTTCTTGTGTTGGATGATTGGATTAGGGGAGATTGAGGGAGACCGATGGTAGGGGCAGGAATAACGTGACGCCGGCATGCTGATGTGATGGCCTCTTCCCATCGAGGGGAGGAGTTTTTGAAGGATGAATGTGTAGCTGTTGCTGTAGTTCCTCTCAAGTAATGGAAAAGGAATATGGTTCTCTAGCAATTCAGGCCTTTCACTTTCCTTCAAAAATAATTCAGACCTTTCACTTACCTTTTAAAAATATCAGGCCTTTCACTGGAAACCCTACTCCCTCCGTCCTAGCATTCTAGCAATTCTATGACATGTTAAGGGAGAGAATAAAAGATGCATGTACCCTCCGAGAGCTTTTAGTTCACCAGCCATAATTAAAGTTATTTCTAAAATTAAGTAGAGAAGGAAGGAATAGAAAAGGTAAGTATGCAGCTAAGAGCCAAGAAAAATTAAATGATTTCCTTTAATATTTATCCAAAAGTCCTAGAATGTTTTATATTGGAGTACAAATTTTGGACCCTTCAATGCCTTATATTTCAGGACGGAGAGAGTACGAGACAAAGTTCAGGATGGAGGGAGCAGGAGACAAAGTGGTGGAGGTTAATTTGGGCAGTAGAACAAGTTTTTTTTAAGATTCCAAAGAAAATTCGTTAAATGAGATGTTTAAAACCCACAAACCTCAAGTTACTTACCAGTAAATAAAGAGTTTCTATATAAGTGCAGTGGAATAAATTAAGCCGTGATTCTCAGTTTCGCCTTTGTAAGAACTTCTGCTTCTTGTCGGTCTCTTTCCTGAATTCGAATCCGCATTGTAAAATATTGACAACTCTGCTCTAGAATCTGTCTGGGAACCCAAATGCAGATTCATCACTCAGGTAAAAGAACACCTAGTGGAAGGTGAATATATCTTTTTCCCCTTGGGTGATGGATTCAGAAATCCATGCTAAGAAAATGAATAATGATTAGTATAATCTTCACTTTGTGTATATCCGGTGACCACGGTTAATCATGAAACAAACTTAGGGTGTGCCACGTGTGCACTGTGGGCCCACACGTGTGCCAAGGCATGTAACATGTGTAGACATGCTGTCTGGATGGAACTAGCGTGCCACGTCCATAGTTGCTTTGGGGAAGGGCTTTGCTATTCAACAAAACAAATAAAACTATGAAATGCACCCATTCCCCAAATCTGAATAATATACTGGGATATGGATGCTAAACGTAGTGGCTGATCAAATCATCCACAAAGAGCTTGACAGTTTTATAAAAGGCAAACTCTGACAATAAAGAGAAACCCTATTATTCGGCTTAATCGGAAGGAATTTCCTTTGTTTAGACTTATCATTGTTCCAACTTTCTACTTTTGTGCATGTCAATTATTATTGATCTGTAAAAAATAGCATTTATCAAATTACTCAAAATTCTTTCAACACAGAAGATCCCACAACACATCATAGCATAAGAAATTAAAGCATAATGTCAACTTATCCTTAAGCTCAAGATGCCATGGAAAGCTAGGAGAATGCAAATAGAAGTGGGACACTGCATGCAGCAAATTAAGAAGAGCCATTATTGAGCGCAAAATAATCTATGGACATTCTTGAGTCTTGACACATGTTAAGGTAGTAGTCTCTGAGCCGTTAGTTGTGACAGGAGCACCAAGAACAAAAAGCCATGATACCAGAAGCTATATTTCAACGATGATAAGGCAGAGTCTCGCACTTGCAGCATATAGAGTGCAACTTCCATCTATATCCATTGAGTCAATAGCCTATAACTTCCTTCCAAAGGTGCTCTATTTTCTTGCAAAATCTTGAGGAACATTTTGAATATAGCAGAAAAGAATTTCCTCTAGTGGGTCACCATCTTTATAGTACCTATTGCCAACCCTAACTGTGGTGAGGATGTCATATTAGGGGCCAATTGGGCAACATAAAACTGTCGGCCAGCAAATGCACCCTCAAATAGGTAGAAGGGTGCAGCACTAAAACTAGCAAATAAACGCTTATAGAGTGGTAGGCGACGTGCACGTGTTTCTTTGCTGAAATTTGCCATGTACTAGCCTATCAACCCGTGCTTCCGCACTGACTAATTAAAATTAATATAAAAGTAAAACTTATAGCTAATAATTACAATTATCTATCTCATACTCTCTTTCATCTATTAAATATTCTAACACAATACTCTAAAAGATACATATTTATCATTATCTGGTTGCAATAAGTTTATTTAGTAACAATTTATTAACTTTGCATTACACCTCCATATGTGTTTAATATGTATTTAATTGAACCATTTGTTTGAACTATATGAACAATATGAAAATTGGTATTCTTATATCTTTTCTCATACATGAATACATGGTGACACACATCATGAGCAGTATTTTTATATAAAAAATTAATATAAATAATACATTAATAATGATAGAAATAGTAATAAATTTTATATTGGTGCACTTTAATATTTTGTTATAATTACATAATTTAGATTCAGATTTATAGGTTACTTTAACTTTTAATAATGACATAATTGGACTTATATGCAAATTTATGGGGTTATTTCCATTATTCTTATAGTGACATAGGTGGGTAATTTACATGAACATTATAGAGTTACTTTAAATTATTTTTTACAATGGCAGAGGTAGATACATCTTTAGAGGTTTACTTTAGATTATATTTTATAATGGCAGAAGTGGGTAATTTAGATATATGTTTAGGGAGGGTTACTTTAGCCTATTTTCATAATGGCAGAGGTGGGTAACTTAATGAAAAAGATAACAGATCCAATGGCTACTATGATTAGATTTGTCGGATTGATGGCCAGAGTTTTCTGATTTTTGTGAGAATTTTTTAAATTTTTCTAATTTTTAAGAGTGTCCACCTAAAATCTTAGGTGGCTTCCCGTGAAGGCTTCAAAAGGAGCCTCCAATTAAAAGATGTGGACCTGTCACGTGGTTTGTCCCAGCCAGCTTGGGTAGTTCTCGATTTGGGGCTTCAAACCGTTGGTGTGTAGAAAACGTTCTCTCCTTATGGTGTAGGAGAAGGTAGCTGTCTAGTTACCTGCAATGAAGGTGTATGGTCATATGTGTTCGGGCCAATACTCGCCAACTAAACCAATGCAGGCTGTCTCTAGTTATGTAACTGTACCTCGTGTTAGTTGATATAGTTAGTTAACATGTTTAATTAGCTAAAATTAGAGTTCCCTTTATACAGCCAAAAACATTGCATTGTTATCTGCACCATATTGCGGCCTGGTGCCTCATCACTGAATGTCACGGTCATCCTCTCAATCGATCCTCGCCAACAAAAAAGCTGCAAACACAAAATAAAGGTGCAAAAAAATTCCAAGTCCCCGTAACCTCTATTAATTGATCTAAATGTTGTGTTAAAAGTTTTTCAATGAAAAGTTTGTGTTCTATTTAGAGAATTTCTCTGTTGAAACTAGAAACTTTGGATCTTAATATAAAGGACTAAAAAGAAAGGAATATTATCACCTTATTCTGCTGTCGGGGTTTAGTACATGGATATGACCTTATCCAGATTTTTATACCCTTGAAAATTGTAAATCTTGGCTTAGTAAGTTTTACTAGAAGGTGGTAGATGGTACAATATTTTTGATTTGGATGTTGACATGTTACCAAAGTATAATAAGGTGTTTGTCAAGGACTCGTTTTACAATCATCCACTTACAACAAATCTAAATTCTAACAGCTTTCTTTTTTGGTGAATCACAAACTAAAAAGGTTTGTGACGACCTTGGGGATGATGACACATGTCAGACTATATCCTTGTTAATTGTTCATGTCGTTGTGTGGATTTTTCCAGTTTTCCTTTAATAATTGTTCATTTGTAAGGTTTTTGGGCCAAGTTTTTCTCATAAAACTCTTTACTTCTATACTGAAACACAGAAATACATTGCCCTTTGAAGGCTCCTTCAAAATTTTAAAAAAAAAAACCAGACTAACATGGATTATATTAACTTGGCTTCCTTACAGCTACCTCTGCTCATTCCCTTGAGCAGCCAGCAAACATTTTTCTTTATCCTACTTTGCAAAAGATCTAGGGGATAAAAGGCTCACTGCGTACGTCTAAAAGTCACAGCTCTCTTATTCGAAGAAAACGCCCAAACGAAAAGATTTGCCTATCTTTTTCATGCATTCTTTAGAATTCGATGCTTCCAATATCTCATACTTGTGGCATGGTAGGAGATCGAGTTTGTGTCACGCGAGATTAGATTAGCAACTGGGATCTTTATGATTACTGCAGTCTTATTGAGTTAGCAATGTGTATGATTGCGATCAACTAGGCATGCGAAGAGAAAAACTATTAACTAAGGTGTGCGCTGTATGCAAAGATAAGATACGATAGGAAGTGCACGGATTTGCGGCTATGCATGCAACTAGAGTAAAAGAAAGGTGTAGCTTGTGAGAATACAGGGCATTTACATACGAACAGAGAAAGGTCGACCAGTTCTTAGATGGTTTGCGTCATCACAAATTTATCACAAAACTCTTATCTGAACCTGAATTTTCAGCTAGAATTCATCATAGATGCATGCTCTCGTGAAAGCACATGTGAAGCTTGGCTGAGTGCGGTTGTAGAGGGCTAGATACCGGAGATTTTCTTCCCTTTTCCTAAAAAAAGGTTCTTGCATGTGCTGGCATCAGTTAGGACTTCTATCACAATGTTGAAGGCGGTGATGGCAGGCTTAGGGGTGAAAACGGGATGAATATTTTACAACCATCCGTTCATCCGAAGTAAAACAAAAAAAATGTTTTGGTGTTTTACAGGATATTGGATATGGATACAAATACTTAAATCTGATATTGTGAATATGGATAATAAGAGGCGAATGATATCCATGGATAATATCTAGAGATAATTGGTTGGACATTTGTAGCTCCGGAAGCTAAATATGATTTAGGCCTCAGAAAGGTTTCAGCCGAGCATGATAAGTGATGTTGATTTCTTGTCTTTCCTATGTTGTCTTAGTTTGATTTATAGACTAAAAGCTTGATTGGTTCGGTACCAAAATCTGCCCAACCAAAATTTGAGCAAGCCTATAAATTTTGGCACTCGTTTGGCTGGAATTCAAAAAATAGCCCCTTATCCAAGTGCTATTCTTAAATTGCCAAAATTTTGGTAAAAAGGATTGATATACCCATGCTTTGGCATGGCAAATTTTGGTATCCAACCAAACAGACTCTAAATTAAAATATTAATTTCACTAAAATAATGTAATCAAATAAATTCGAAATAACCCCCAAAAGTTAAGGAAAGCGGTGTACTACGACACGACAGGGGGCGCCATGCATGGTGACCACTACCGTTCACCTGGCTACTGGGAAGCGTGTGGCGCTAGCTCCTAATGAGCACTGATCCATAAGTACATAGTTTATTTTTTTGGAACGATGATCGTTTATAGATTATTGTGTACATAGATTGATGCTTAGCCATGATCGAAAAGTGTCACGGGTGATGCATCTTTTTCGCGGAGGTCGATCGAATACGGTTCTCGTGTCAGGCCGCCGGGCCAGGACGAATTGCATAAACCAACACGTAACGTACACGCAGCGCTATACTATATTCCTTGCAACAACCGAAACGTAGGCATCCTTCGTTCCATGGCCGGCCTGTTGCCGAGAAGATCGAGAAGTCTAGGACGGGCCGCCGGCAGAGGGGCGACCAATGGTAGGCGAGTGGTAGGCGACGCTGGCGGTTCTGAACCTAACCATGACATAGATTCGGATATCTCCTCATCATGGAAGCGGATTGGATAAGTATGGAAATAGATTCGGATATCTATTTTTCTATTTTATTCATGTTTCCATCCTTACATAAAAACTCTTGACAGAGTAATGACATGGCATATTACCGTTGGAGGCGTACATGACATCTCGGATATCTCTCTGTCAGCTTTCTGTGCTTTGTATGTAATGCACCTCTTTTAATTTTGTGACTAGAGATATCTATAGAAAGTTAGGGCTCCTCCTGTGGACCTGCAAAGTGCTAATCCACCGTGTGTTTGTATCGTTGTTATTGCTCCAAATAAAAGCATTAGAGAGAGAGACAGAGAGAGAGATCCCATGCATGCATCTACTCCGAATCTCCGATCCTACTAGTGTTTGACCTCGCTGTGTCCTTCAATGGTGGGATTGCCTTTTTTGGCTAGGGAGTACTACTACTCAGAATTGAGCTGTTGGTTTTTTATATAAAATCGTAGGTGGAATGGAATATTCACGGTAGATTCCCTGCGCAGTAAGGTGTAAGGATTCATGACCCACCAAAGATCTGAAGAGTACTCCCTCAAAATGGCTCCAGCGATGGATGGCGGGAGAAAAATCGGAGCTCGATCTTGGACATGTGGGTGTGGATTGTGACCACCAGTCGGATGACCTAATTTTCACGTGCAAATTGAAGATGGTACGGGTCCAAGTGCCGGGGGGCAGCCCGGCGGCCGAACCTGCCGAGAGCCCGCCGACCCGGCCCGGCCCCCAGCAGCCGTGGTCGGTCACCAGCAGCCCACCACCACGTGGCACGTCGCGTTGCATTGCCTCCCCACGGCGCGGCAGGTTCCCACAAGCCTTCCGCTGCTGCGTCAGCGAGCACGAGACTGCTCCGGCGGGTTCGCGCCGGTTGCCGTGTCAAGCAAAAGGGGGGGCCTTTTTGACACGTCCAGCCGCCGACGGCTGCTCCGGGTGACGACGGTTGGTCGTCAACGTCAAACTGACCACTGGTAAAAAGAAATTAACAACCGGCTGACTTGCTGCTGGAGCAATACTGCAAGGCTCTATTCCTGTCGAGACGACCGATCCATTCCTGCAGAGCCAGGCCTGTGCGTGTCCTAGGGCGTTTAATTCGTCCACCGCCCCGATCGAGTTGGTGAATGAATTGAACACAGTAAGGCCGCCCCAGTGGTCTCCGGGCCTTTGGTACCTCGGACTAAATTTTACTCCCATCACATCGGATATTTGGACATCAATTAGAAGTATTAAATATAGTTTAATTACGAACTTAATTGCATGAATGGAGCTTAATTCACGATATAAGTCCAAATTAGTCCACGATTTGACTATGTTGTGCTACAGTAAATATATGCTAATGATAGATTAATTAGGCTTAGTAGATTTGTCTCGTGAATTAGCACCGGTCTATGCAATTAGTTTTATAATTAGCTCATATTTAATCTTTATATTTAGTATCAAATATCCGATACGATCCGGATTAAAAATTAGTTTCTGAATTCAAACATCCATCCTATGCTGAGGTACTGGCTAGCAGCTGCAGACAACAGAGGGTACAACACACTCCTGATCATCGTACAGCAGCCTGTGTCAGTGTGTCCAAGTGCATCGTCGGCGTCGCACCGGTTGATCTTGATCCCCTCCTGGTCTCCTCCTCTTCCGCCGGTCACCTACTAGTAGTAGCTCCTTTATTTGCCTTTGCTTTGGCATGCATGGTGTCAGCCCACCATTAGTTCCACGAGCCATCCGCTCAACGTCTACGTCTCGAGACATATATACATATATATAGAAAAAAATTATTCTACATACGTTCGTAGCAACTCCTATATATATATGTATGTATGTTATGTATCTAATGATGTAGAGCGTATCTGATCGAACGAAAGATAAGTACGAGGTATATATGATCATATTAGACCATCTGTGATGGTATATTTTATTTAGATCGTACATGTCAGAGCTAGCTGCATTTCGTTTCCAGAATGAGATTATCTGCTTCACATTGTCCAAGGCGTAAACTTGAAACTTCAATGGCATACTGCAGTACATGCAGATCCTGTAATTCCTAAAGGACCGGACCGGCCGGACTTAATTGGCTTGTCTTTACATGTAGGCTGTAGTGTACATACGTACTCCAATGATGCTACTAGTAGCTTTGTTAATTATCTCTCAATGCAAAGGATCCAACGATTTCAGAAAATAGCTAGTGGTATCACAATGCAAAGCCTAGCCCTACGCCAAATGTCTTTACGTTGGCACTATGTCAGGTACTCGCACGCACAAGCGTACAAGGCTCTGACTTCAGCAGCTATCCCCTACTATTCCTTACTCACCTTCTATACTTGTAGTACTAGCTTAGTGCTTTAGCCACGAACGAAAGGCTATGCAACAAGAGTTACGAGCACTAGTCCACCATCATTCTTACACCAAAAACGCGACAAGATCTTGGCAAAACGGTTGGTACAAGAAGATGGAGATGATAAGAAGAAATGCCATCCACAGATATCAGTTCCTGCTGGGCCAATTGAAGCGCTACGTACTCAAAGCTACTACCATGCTAATTAGCAAAGCTCACCACACATGGATACGTCACCCTTTTCCATTGCATTCTTTTATGGACCCTCTCATGGAACTCGAGGATCTTTTCTCAGGTACTGACACCATCTTTTCTGCTACCATGGTGGTGGTGGTGGTGGTGGACGAAAACGAAAACGCACTTGGGTCTACCTGCTGCAGGTGGATGGTTGCCAAGCATGCATTGACCCATCGAATCGACTTTGCTGGTACGTCAATCAGATCCGGTACCCCAGTCAAAGGGGCAATGAATGGCTAGTTCGACGACTTCGTATTTCCACTTTCTGTGAGAGGAAGAACACAAGTTTCAGACCTCGGCATGCTCAGTGTTCTGAACTCTCCCAAACAGCAAGTGACAAGGACGCTCCCAGACAGCAGCCTCAGGAGGTGCCCGTATCGCGTCGTCAGAACTCAGAACCATCATCACCAACAAGAAGAAACGCCACATTGTCGATCTGGCAACAAGGAAACGAGCAGGATAGGAATAGGAACGGCACGGACGCTCGTGGCCGGCAAGGTGCCACTACACGATGAACCCTAGGATAGGAATAGGAACGGCACGGACGCTCCCGGACAGAATTTCGCTGCCGGTTTGCCTCGCGCTCCCATGCCGGGTGACACACGTGGTCTCCCGCTATCCATCCCCGCGGTGCCGGGTGCCGTCGTCCCGACGGAAACCTCGCCGTCGCCGCACGCAAGAGGAATTGGCTTTCGCCATCGCGGAGGGATGGTGCTTCCCGGCTCCTTCCCTCGTTCTCGCACGCAGAGCGATGTTCGTCGTTCACCTTGGTTTACCTCCGGAATCACACTCCTTTCAGATCAAAACTTTCTAGGTTCTCCCCTCGCAGATGCAGAGCGTGGTGTTGGGTTTGCTTTGTTTTCGTCAGGAACCACGTTGCTTTCAAATCGAAACATTCTCTCAGGGAGTCGGGACATTTTGTTCCTATCTCAAGTCGGTTTGCACGGATTCAGAGCCATCCATTTCTATTCTTTTTTTGTTTGTGGAAACGGGCCGTACGTGAAGGCACCATGAGTGAGATCGAGTAGAAAGGAGGGGTTGGGTTGGCAGGAAGGAGAGGGTGAAGGTGATCAGACTCTAGTACTGCCATCCACACACGTCAGTTCATGAGTCAGCTGAAGCCATCATGTAAAGACAGGGCCAGTAGCTTAAAATTCACCTGGCATGGATGCGTCACCCCTCTCCAATGTCGTTCTTGCTATGGAAATTCTCATGAAAGCGAAGAATCCTTTCGAGTTAGTGAAGTCCTCTTTCCTATGGTGATGGTGGCTCAAACGCATTCTGTCTGTTACCCCAAGTCCCTGGAGCCTGGAGGTGGGTGGTTTCCAAGCATGTTGACAGATTGGATGGATATCCCAAGTCGAAGGGGCAATAGCTAGATCTACTTTGTGGCACTACAAATGATTCCTGGATCTCTCCTACTCTCTGTGAAAGCAACTTTCAACATGTTCTATGGTCTGAACTCTGCAGACATTCAGTCACCTAGCAGAGATGCTAGTGCTACTTGTCGCCACAATCAGTATCTGGGTAACTTTCAAAGATCATGGTTGGAAACAATCGACATATATTCAGTGAGACAGTAGTGCTCCAGAGAATGTTGTCAATATGTAGAACAATAGATGGTAAGGTAATACAAAGTGCATTCCAATTTGCACTTCTGATCTCGCTTATAAAACATCATCATTACTAATAGCACTCACCATTATCACCTTCGAAACATTGCAAGAATCTGCACTGGTAAAGAAGAAAAACAGAATCTGAAGCTAAACCTCCAATCGGATCATACATGGGCAAGCTTTCAGCCCACAATCATATACTACATGTAACCTTATCGAATAGCATCAAATTACACTGAGTGGGGCTGACAAAAACTGTGATCTCCTAGAAGAAGGCATGGCCATGGTAACCTGGCATATGCTACATATATCTCTATAACAGTTATTCAAACCGCTATTCATTACAACTGGTTCCCCACCCCATACGTTGATTTCTGGGCGTGAAAATTGGGTGTGTAAATGTTGCAAGAAAGAATTGCCTATGCTGTTGCCAAGAGAAGCATTCCCAGGATGGCCAGACTGACATCAGTTCTAGTATGCTTCCATTTGTCAAATTTGGTGTTCATTTGAAGGATTTGACAAGCAAAAGGTGGCTCTGATGGCACCAGCACCACCAATTCCAGTGCTTCAGAATAACACTTTGGATGCATCTCAGCATCTGGCACCATCAGAAAGAACATGTGCAACCAATGAGCTGTGCATCCCTCTGCCCTATTCATGTTGAGCTAGCACTGCAACAAGAAAAACAAGAACTAATTACTCATGGCAAAAAAAACATTCTGGAACTAATAAAAAATTATCTAAAAGTGTATCATGTTTTCAGGAATTTGCTTGTAGGCACCCTCATACTATAAAGCTCCTTATCAACCCCATGACACTATTCTGCAAAACTAATCAGGCTTTTTGCAATAAAGCAGCACAAGCATTAAAAAGGTCAAAGAAAAGAAGTGAATTTACAAGATGTTAATCTATGGCTGTATTTTAATCCCCTAATCAAATGCCAATGGTGTGTATCTGAAATTTGGACTACAATTGGTTTAGCTGTTCTAGAACTCAGAGGCAAAGGCAGTGAATCATCATAGACAAAACCTGGGAGATTTCACATTTGCAAAACTATTCTTTCAGGCTGACGCAACTCCTCCATTGTTCGTACTCAACTGTTCCTCACCCTCATTTCCATTTTCAAGAACTGCCTCTTCCTCTTCATGTTCATCGGCACCAACTGGGACAGCTTCATCCATGTTCTCCATTTCATTCTCTTCCAACGCCTGAGGATCATGATATTCATTATTTGCAAAAAGTTAACAAAAATGGTATAACAATCATCAGGAAGGAGAAATAATAAGATAACGGTATAGCATCAAGACCTGAGGAAAGCTTGCTAATGTGAAAATGGATCAGCATATATAGCACATAAGTATTTTTAACACCATAGCACATAGTTGAGAACTGATAATAAGAAGCAAAATGCACATGCTATACCTCTTGATCAGGCTCTCCATTTTCCTCAGCTGGGTCTAAAGGTTCCTCATCCTTGTTAATGTGAAAATGGATCAGCATATATAGCACATAAGTATTTTTAACACCATAGCACATAGTTGAGAACTGATAATAAGAAGCAAAATGCACATGCTATACCTCTTGATCAGGCTCTCCATTTTCCTCAGCTGGGTCTAAAGGTTCCTCATCCTCAATGACCTGCATCCTTTTGAAAGCCTCCACAAGAGTAGAATCCGACTTCTCGGCATGGTTCAAGTACTCATCAGCAGGAGGATAGTGGCCCCTGCACATAAAGCCTTATTATTGCAAAAGATTTACTTAATCGAAAAATATGAGGAGTTCAGCACAGATGTTATAATATATTTGTGACATTACTCTCTGTAACAAATATTGGCAACTTCTATGATTCTATGATATATATATATGTATGTATATTTCTTTTTTGACCTATGAAAAGCAATACGCTAGAACAGTTTGTGTGATAACTTTTACCTCTGAGAAGCAACACTTTTTTCTACAGTTAGTGCAACCTGCCAATCATCAAATAAATTTGGATATTCAGAAGGATCTGCAAGAGACTCTGCAGCTTTTGGATTAACCTGCATACAAGGAACGGATAAACAGAATAAGATAGTAGCATAGAATTTTATCATGTCACCACACTTTTCAGAATAGAGATTAAGAGCAGAAGATTAAGAAAATTACTTTACTGAGGTCATTTCTCCAAATTGCTACTATCTCTGAGACTTTGCTAGGAAGATATGAACGCGCCATTAATGCAGCTTCAGGTATACGATTGCTGCAGAATACACAAGATAGCGTTTAGCTCTGTGAAAGGAAGCGCGCCACAAGGATTTAGTCACAGCCAACATGATGTACCTGTCTATGAGCAACTGTATGCAATCTTCCAATTTACCAAGCATAAAAAGGCAGAGGAAAGCAACATTGTTTTTCCCATGTCCTTTTGATAAAGAAGCAAGCTTTTCGATTCCTTCAGCATCTCCGAGGGATGAGTATAATAATAATAAGCCACTTAAATCCTTCGCCTGATGAAGGCATTCTTCCGCCATCTCTAGCTGCAATGCAGAAGTTGTGGCAAAACCACACCAGTAAGCATGTATGAGCTGATACAGATGGAATATGTTGATATGGGTTATTATTTCTTAATTGATATGGGTTATTATTTCTCAATTGACGTCCAATGTTGCAATTAGGTATGCAAGTTTTCATTTCTATGGGTCAATGGGTTGACCAAAAACAGTCAATAGAATTATCCCAGATTTCAAGGGAAAAGAAAGGGGATGCAAATGAACTAAGGCTGTGACCTAGAACTTCCCATTGGGTCACTTGCATCCCTAGTTGCAATATTGACCATTACCTATTCCCAACTTACCTGGAGAGATTTGGCAAGAAAATCGTGTGTCTAAGTTTTGAAAAGATAAAAAATCCCAATCCAAAACCATTAGATCACACCTCAGACTACATAAGTGGTACTCTATCCAGAAAATTTATTCCCTAGCACGGTTATTTACATGTTGCAATACCAACATTATCTCATAATGTTTAAGAGCTTACCTTGCCTGTAGACATGGCGAGTTCGCCCAACTGCTTCCATTTAGATTCACGTTGTGCTTCTATGGCGATAGCCTGTACAGTAATAACCACGAATGTTTACAGTATATGTTACTCAGATTGTAATTTACAGCAACAAAGCATATAGGAAACCTCAAAATATACTCTACAACATTACAAGAAGAACATAAGTGATAATATGTTCAGTACCTTTGCAACATCTAATTTTCCAAGCTGCACAGCTAGATCAAATTTATAGTCAGCATCAGTGGCTATCTCAAGAGCCTCTTCCAACATACCTCTAGACTCCAAGAAATGAGCGACACTGCCACATGAGAGGGAAACCAGAATCAGAAAAGAGGTTAGACAATAAAATTGGACAAAAAACACAAGAAAGATGAAGAAAAGTAAGTTTATTTATTTGGTAATATGACACTTTCATTAGTCAGCTAATTATGATACACCATAAAAGTCAATGTGTAGTTTTTACAACTTGACTGTATGTTCATACCCCTTAAGGAGTCTATTTAGATGTGAAATACACCAGGGCAATTATCAGTTATGTGATAATACATACATCACTTTAGCATATACTAGCGAATATGCCCGTGCGTTGCTACGGGAAGTCATATAAATATATTGATTAGCATATAAAAATATATATTATACACCATATGAATTTTATAATAACATAGTACGTGTCGGTCCAGGACTTCAATCTTTTTCCATTTTACTCACCCAAGCGCTAATTTGAAATGGTTTCGGACCCTTAATTCAGCATACGATCACCCGAATTCCGATTAGGACTCCGATTGACGGACCAAGGAATCGTTGGTTGCTTTAGTAATAGTAGCAAATATGCACGTGTGTTGCTACGGCCGAAGAACAACATATACATTATCGTACAAGGCTTCGGCCACCCCCTCGCAAGCATGAGACATACTCCGATTAGGACTGAAACGTTTGGTGATTCCGATTACAACTCCGATTGACGGACCAAAGAATCATTGCTTGCTTTAGTTATATTAGCATATATATGACCTTTTTCCTCCACAAAATAGAAAAATGTTCTAAACTCTAAAGCAAAGGTAAATTAGGAAAACAAAGAATAGAAACAAATTAATTAATCATGGAACAAACTGATAACCACAAACCTATTATATTGTGCCTTTGGTATGGATGGTAAAATTTCATTTGCACGTTCCAAATCCCCACGCATCACAAGGGTCTTGTACTCAATCAAACTGAGAAGTAATGTGTACCCAATGACGCTGCAACAAGCATATAGTTAGTCACAGAAATCAACAATAGATGCTACAGAAGAAAGGAAGTAATTTTTTCAAGCAAACGTACTTAAACTCCTTGTCAATTAGATAAACTCGACTTTGGTTCGCAAGATATCCCAACAAATACATAGGGCGATCCAAGTGATACATTGTGGTGACCTGTAAATATAAAGCTTATAACTATCCAAACAGATGTAGTTATGGCACATAATGTGCCCATACAGAGAAAAATAACAGAAGAAAATGATTTTGAGGAAGAATACACTATCTTTACCTCACCACCAACACAATAATTTAGGCGCCAAGATGAATTGTTATATATGAAGCAGTCTCCAACCCAAATCCCAGTACGCACTCGCTCATTGACCTCATGAAGCAGCTCAAAAGCATCTTCAACACCTTCCTCGTCCACAGGTTTTCCACCTTCTAGATAAGAAGCAACAACATCTCTCTGCAGAGCACAGATCAGTAATTATTGTGTCATAATCCCCATTCAACGCAAGATGGAGAACTGGAGAAGAAATAACAAGCAAAATAATAGTCTTTTAAGGATACAATATCTTACATTGTACTTGAGGATGTAGAATGACGTATCACTTGCTATTGCAACTAGGTCACCACTATCAGCCCAGTAAAGGTTCTACATGTGCATAGTATAGAAAGGTTAACGGTAAACACATACATTCAAAATTTCCACCAAATAAAATAATAATTGACCCACCTTAACAGTGACATCAATTCGGCGTATTAGTCTGCAATCAACCCAGTCATAAAAGCAAATGAAATCACTAGAACACATTGCCAACAATACCCCACCAAAAATACGCTCCGCTGAAAATGTAGGCCGGATACTTTTCTTCTCCTGAAAATCAGATAATCTAAGTCAAAGGACACAATGAAAATGACAAAAAAGACAGATTTATTTTTGACAAATCACAAGGCAGCTCGATCACATAGCAACATAACCAATTACCCTCACTTCTACAATGTCTAGGGCAGTTGTATGGCTAATAAATGTTGGTGGACAAGGTGCAATACAAGGAGCATAAATAATAGATCTCCAATAAAATGCAAGCCTTAGTTTAAAAGACCATGGGTAAAAAGACTAAGCCACACAAATCAAAGAGCACGTGTAGAATTTTATACTAAATTAACTCCAGAGTTATAAAGAAACCTTAGTTGATTAATGAAAGGAAAGAAAATACTAAATTAACCCCAGAGTTATAAAGAAATCTTAGTTAATTAATGAAAGGAAAGAATAATAGAGCAGTTAGCTGCATAGGTGCAGGATGCATATTTGCAGATGCCAAAACCAGCGGTAGGGCTGAGGTAATTATGGAAGAATGAGACACTTGAATCTGAGAAAGCAATTCATAATAGAAATCAAGTAGACCATGTACCTGAAATGATTTATTGAAAATTTTAATTCTTGATGTACTTTCCCTGATTGCATATTCTCCTTCTGATGACCAAACAAATTCCAATGCAGATCCAAACGATCTATTCCTCCAAGCCAATGCAGTATAAATTATGTATTCGCCATCTCCACATACAACGACGAATCGGCCATTAGGGTTATGCTTCAAACTCTGACCAAACCAAAAGATTACTCAAAATTAGATTAAAGAGAAATGACCGCTGCCAAATAAAAAGGAAAACAAGTTCAACCATGTAACCACTAACCACACTATAAATCTATAGTAGTAACAAATTTTAAACGCAAAGAGCATAGTAGCATCCAAAAGTACCTGTGGGTATAGATCACAGCTTCCTAACTCCTTTACAGCAAGGGGTAATCTTTCTCCATCTGTGACCTGATTTGCAAAACATAATAACCCGTCAGCAAGTGCCTTTTCAGTTATCTTCTATTATAATGAAAGGGACCAACTTACCTCAAAGCCTGCACCAACAGTCTTAATATTTACAGTTTGTATTTCATTATGTTTCGCCCAAATGATTTTCCCACTGGTGTCCATACTTGCTACAGGTACTTCACGGCCCATTTTTATCATAATAGTTCCCTCATCATAACCAATCACCATCCTAGACAATAGCCAAACATATACTTTTCAAAATCAGAAAATACATAGTAGCACAAAAGAGGGCAAAAAAAGAAACAAAATGCATACAAATAGGACCTCCTAGCTATCCAAATAATGAAGAATGTGAATGACTTTACAGCATCAACATTACAAGAAAAATAAAAGTGAACAGGATAGAAGGCACATATTATAGAAACTGCCATCTATCAACATATTGGGTTTTGATGAAGTGTGGAGAAGGTATGGTAATACCATCAATCATATCATGTTTCCTGTGAAGGTCTCAGCCAACTATAATTTTACTCTCTCAAAACCAAAGATAAAGTAATTTATAAGAGGATTTCAATTTTCAAGTTCATTTATAAGAAGCAACGTACAACTATTACATATCCACCATTAAGAAACTCACTGTGTATGACACTTCTAATCGAAGTACCGAACACTATTATAGCTAATGTCCATTACTCCATATAACTGACGGCACTATTGGGGAAAAAAAGTAGAATGCAAATGATCTTACACTTACCTTCTTGATCCCTTCATGTATCCAACAGCCCAAACTCTCTCAAGGCCATAGTTTAGTGTGTTCTCGAGTCTACAACACAATTAATGAAATATGAATAAGAAGATCTCACAGTTGACAAAATTCTAAGAGTAACACAAGTAGTGCTCAGCTCAGTATAACATGTTTACCAGATTATCACAGAGGCATAAACAATTTAACAAACAGACAACATCTGTGATTTTAATAAGCAAACAAATAGTACTTAGTTTTAGTTAAACTGACTGTTATCCTTTTGTTTCACACCCTCCATGATTTCAGATACAACATTAGTAACTCAACTTTCTAAGATTATTTAAAATGATGTGTAACAAATGCACTTTCATCAAGATCGTTTTATTAAATACTTATTGCAGAAGGCATATTTCCTATACTCTTATCACATGCTAAACTTCCTCTGATACACATCTTCATGCACATATATCAAAAAAAAATCCGTACAGACAAAGTTTCGTGAGAGATGTTCAATCAGATGCTATATAAGAAATAAAACAAAACAGAAAAAAATGCTTTCATAGGAGGTAGGAATAAAGCATATTTTCTTTGAAGAGAATGGAATATAAGCTCGTGGGTTCAAGTTTGCACACCACGGGATTATAGTAAAGTTAACATGGGTTTGAACTAGGAGAGTACAAACAACTAATCAAACACCAGTGTCATGCTCATAGGCCCTTATATTGAAAACTATAGGCGCCGTTTTAACAAGGAGAAATAATATTGTTGCCTAGCATTCAGGTTTATGAGAAAGCCAAGAAACAGTTCTAGGATAGAGAAGTGATAAATGGCCCCAAGTATTGTAACTAGGAATAACTAACACATCTCAAGCTCAAATAAGCAACCATAGAGATAAAGCAACCTATAAGTTGTTGAATGCCATATACGAACTGTGCCATCTTCCGATCCAGTGATGATTATAGGAAGCTCAGGATGGAAACAGACAGCAGAGATGTTATGTGTATGCCCTTCAAGTGTCTGAACACAGCTCTTTGTTTGGTAATCCCAGACCTAGTTTGCCATAAAATGCAGTGTCTTAGGATTGCGTAGAACTACAAAACATTCAAAATATACAATGGGGTACAAAAAAAAACATACCTTTGCAGTGGAGTCATCAGAACCAGTAATCAAATAGGGCCTGTCACCACCAGTGAAGTAGTCAACACAATTAACACCCTTTTGATGTCCATCAAGTGTAAAGTTTGGATCTGGAGAACCCAAACTCCATATCTGCCATTTCATACATAAATGTATGAATGAATCAGATCACATCATGAGTCATTCACAACTAGCATCATGCTGCATATCAGATCTACATACCTTTGTAGTGCGGTCAAGAGATGCACTTGCGAAGGTATTGGTATCCTTTGGATTGAAAGTAACCTGCATCACATAGTGTGAATGTCCCTCAAAGATTTGAGTGCACATCCATCCTTTATCCCAGTCCCACAGCTTTATCAACATGTCATCAGATGATGACAGTACATATGGTAGAGTTGGATGGACAGCAACACATCTGATGTAATCAGTATGGGCCTCAAAAACTTTAACTTTGTCCATGGTATTGTAGTTGTAGACACGAATGAACATGTCATCTGCACCAGCTACAACCCATTGTTTTCTTGATACAAATTTTGCCGACCGCACTGAAATAAGTTCAAAAATACACTAGCATCATGTCCAGACACCATATAAGCTCTCATTCATGTGAACATAAGAGCTCTGCATACCTGGAAGTTCTGAAACTTCAAATGATTTCACCATAGCCTGCAAAGATATGCATAAAACATATTAAGAAATAAAATTCTGAGGCGACAGCTTTATTTTTGTGACAGTACACTACATAAATATTTGTTATTATATAAGCATGACCGCCAAAATTGTAGCGGTAAATCATATCCATTCACAATAAATACAAAACTCATCTAGTTGGATCCTAATTTCCCAGACTAGATAATACTTCATTTTTATAAAATCGTTTTAATTTTGTATTGTGCCTAAAGGAAAATCTATCACTTTGTACTAAGCATATTGGCCTTGCAGAACTGCAGTTATACATGCTGTGCAAAATAGTTTGACAATGCAGACTCAGATATATATTGCTTCAGATCCACATTCCCACAATTACAATGGTTATGATTGGTAACAGATATGAAACAGAAACAGGTCATATTATAGAACGATGTAAAAGGTCATTAGGTCAACAAATCATAATGCGATTAGGTCGCAGAAATCTAGACGGACTAAAACAAGAAAAAATGCAACATGACAGGCCAATCAGCAGCAGATGAAGTTGAACTAAATCAGAACCCCAGGAACGAGTATTTACAGTGTACAAATGTAATAATGTCCCAGAACGGTGCTAGGAACAATCTAGTGTGTTGCTATAACCACATAGATAGTTTCCAAGTTGCGCAACTTGAATAATATGTAATGAGAGCAATGAACAAGCAACTTAGGTTATCATCAAATTCTTAAAGCTCGTAACTGAACATGAGACATGCAAAATTCTACAGAGCCAAAGAATAAGAAAAAACATAGATCAGCAAAAACGTCTGAAATAAAGCTCCAGCATTGAGAGGGTAAGTCCCAGCTTTATGCTTAGTTCATGTCCTATTTGCTAGCATCAGTATGAACTCATGCTGCCATGCACATAGCGTTTGTGAAAACCAGCTCGAGCCATTTACCTGTGCCTGATAATCCCAGATGCAGACACTCCCCGAGTAGAGGCTCGACAGAATCCTGCACAATGCAAAACCACACAATTAGCAATAAGCAGAAGTCAATCAAAACAGTAAGCACGAACAGCAGAAATGGCTGAACATCAGTGAACGGCCCCGAATCGGAATCGAAACTTACCATGGCTCCGTGGGGTGAAGATCCACCGACTTGACCCTCTCTGACCGTTGCGCGAACTTCCGCTGATCACCACCAGAAAACAAAACGAAACCGAAATCAGCGCAAATTCAAAGCGACACACGAACAATACACCGACGACGTGGAGAGCGAGATCCAGTGAGGTCGGGCAGGCGCACCTTGATCTCCAACCTGAGCGGCTGCAGCAAACACAGGCAGAAAACAACATTGGTCAGATCTCTGCGCGTACGTCGCGAACTGGGCTGGAGGAAAACCGGCGAATGGATTGGAGATTTGGGAGCGGGCGGGGTCAGATCCGCGTACCATGGTGGCGACGGCGAGGACGGCGCGGGGTCGAGCCGGGCGACTGGGCTAAACCCTAGAGATCCCCAGCGCCGACGGGTTTGGTGGGGCGCGGCGAGGAGGGAGCGAATCCGATCGCGAGCTGCGGAGGCCGGAGCGAGGGGTGGAGAAAACAGAAAGGGTACTGAGAGATGAGGAAGGTTTTGTGTGTAATTTAATTAGTTTGATTCAAAATAGCACCTGGAAATTATTGTGTCCCCTAAGTGGAAATTGTTGTCAATCTTGGAGTTTTATACACCCTAAGAGACACAAATTGTCGTTTAAAAGGGATTGTAGCGTTCTATAACATCATACATATGTTACAATAACATATTACATTATTATTTGAAAAGAATTGTATCTTTCTATAACGTCACATACTTAGTCTACAATAAAACATTCTAATATTTAATCAATTGTAATCATATTTATATTATTTGTTATGAAACATAGTAACTCATGTATATATACAAAAGAATTCTACCTCTCATAATACCATCGAGGAAGAGTTTATTATACGGCTTTGTAGCCTTACTAATGAAGAGAAATTAGACGAAAACACAAGCACCCATTTAATTGAACATATAAATTACGTAGGTTTTACAACAAGAAACCTAACGGTTTAGTTTGTAGCTTTTGTATTTGTTTTGTATATTTTTGTTCCATTCTACACTTCAATCTCAAGTATCTGCACTTCAATATGTGACCTAATATAAATTTTTTAAAAGTAGATGTCATCCACTAAAATCAGTTCATCCTAATTTCATTTTTTTCAAAATTCGAATAAAAAAGTTGTTCTTCCAAAGATTTTTGACTTTTAGTTTTTGTTAATCGAGACAATATTATTTACTGATGTTTATATAAATATTGTGCGGTTGTGCATACTGCCAACCTGTTTTCGTGTAAACCTCAAAAAAATATGTCTTTGTGTACCGTGTTTGTCGTCGCCGGCGGTTCAGCGCATGGTTTCATGCCGTTGAATCCGCCTTCAGCCTTATTCCATGGAAGTACGACTGCCACCTTGCTAGTCGTTGCAGTCTTTTCCATCCTTATCCGTTGTACTAGGTGGCGTGGTGTGGAAATTCATCCGGCCTTGGGGTCAGCTATTCCTTTAGCTTCTAAGGACCCTAATTTCTTGAATGCATTTTGTTAATAGCCATTATTTGTTCAGACAGATGCTTCAACTTCCGTGGGCAGTGGAGTTCAAATGCTCTCTATCCCCTTCTGTGTCACTTAGCGCGTGAATTCCTTGTTGCATTGATGGTTTGCTAATTTGATCCATCAGTAGCGGACGCAACATTATATTGTTGGATGTGAAAATATTTATCTTTTAGATTTATCATGATTATATCATTCTAACATTAAATTTTCTAAATTTTAAAAACTCTTAATATCATAAATAATCTATTATAATACACCTAGGTTCCTTAAACTTTTCTTGAATTTTTAGACTGATCTATATTTTTTCCAAACATATAAAAGATATACATATTATTGTATTAAAGAGAAAGAATGGTAGCACTTTCGTTTGTATTTGACAAATTTTATCTAATCATGGACTAATTAGGCTCAAAAGATTCGTCTCGTGATGTACAATTAAACTGTGCAATTAGTTATTTTTTATATACATTTACTGCTCCATGCATGTGTCCCAAAATTGATGTGATGAACAGAGAGCGTAAAAAGTTGGAATTTGGAGGTGATCTAAACAGGGTCTAATATGCGAAAGTTACAATTTTTTTAATATAGAGGGAGTATTAAGCAAAAGTAAGGAGCAGGAAAAAAAAAGAAATACCTTTCTCCCGCTTTTTTTTGGGCTTCTCATGGGCCTCCCGACGCGCGCACGGAAGTCCTACCCTCCCCGGCTCCGCTGTGTCCTCCCTCTCTCGCTCGCTCGCTCGGCCGCCTTCTTCCCAAGCGGCGACGACAGGGGAGTGGCGTCGCCCTTGCCAGTTCTTCGTCGGACGCTTCGCCGGCCGACAAGGTATGTAAGACCTTTCCTTCCCTTCCTTTCCTGCTGTGCGAAATCGAACACCCAAACCCCCCAACGTGTGCTATTTGTATTCAGATTTGACCATGGATTTTACCTACTAACTTCGATTTTTTTGCAAAACTTATTGAGTGTACATGTGTAACCCATGTCCTATACTGGGTCCGCCCCTGTGATCCATCCACCTGCTTTCTTGTTGTTCAGCGCGCACAAGATCGGTCGGTCTCGGTTGACACCAATAGGGCTTTAAATTGAAACCGAGGAGTGTTCATTTTTCCAATGTCCAAAAGAAGCCTCCCTTCTTGGATGGGTTCTTCTAAAGATGGAGAGGACGATTCAGGCAAGAAGAAACATGCAGGCACCTCCCAGAAGGCTCAGAAAGGGCCTGATTTCTCCAAACTTTTGGTACCTATCGATTGACCACTCTACATTCAGATGTATACTGTTCTCTGTGCACGTATACCTGTGGTGATTCTGTATTTCTGGGCAGGATGGGGTCGTCTTTGTGCTGTCAGGGTTTGTGAATCCGGAGAGGGGCACGCTGCGGTCACAAGCATTGGATATGGGGGCGGAGTATCGACCCGATTGGACATCAGATTGCACCCTTCTTGTTTGTGCATTTGCTAACACCCCCAAATTTCGACAAGTTCAGGCGGATAATGGAACCATTATCTCAAAGGTTCGTTGTCAGTTATTGTTGTTCTAGTGAACTTTTGGTCCAGCTCCTTCAAGCAACCATTCTTTTCCCACAAACTTTCAGAACTACAAAATAAATGTCTCTGGTCCTCTTGCCTTCTCTCAGGATTGGATCTCTGAATCTCACAAGCAAAGAAAACTTGTGGACATTGAACCTTACCTTATGCATGCTGGAAGGCCATGGCGAAAAAATAAGGAGCCAGTTGAATCTGATCAAGGTGATAGATGTTTTCATCAGAAATAGGTTTAACCTACAAGGATCCTATTCTGACTTCAGTGTTTACGCAGACACGTGTGCATTTTGGGTTCCGTCCTTCATGCCCAGAACTTTTGTCTGATATAAATGCTATCGGTATCCAGATTAACCTCAAAATGTTCGACAGTTGCATATTTCTATGGAGTTCATGATCATGCCAGCATGTCAATAATTTGCCACCTATTAGGTATTTAGGTGGTCCAAAGAGCTGTTCATTGTGTACTTGTGTATTTCCATCGACTAGTTCTTAGTGAACCTTACTAGGTGTATACCTGTTGTGTTAATAATATGATGTCCAACAAATTAAGCTTACTCTCATATGTGATCAGCGTACCTTATGGATTATGTTCCTAATGGGTTGCCCATTTGCTCAATAAGTATTCTGAATATTAAGTTAGCCATCCTTCATATTTCTTCTGCATTTCAAAGGATGGTAACATTTCCTTTGTAAAATCAGCGATATCTAGCTTCAACTTCACATTTGTCTCACAACTTCAGTAATTTAGGAGTGCTCATTTAGTCATAGGCATACATACCAGATGTATATGTACACCTTTTAAATTGACAAAATATGCTGTCTTGGCTTTTTCTTAAGTTAACAGTTCACTAAAGTGTGGTGAGAATTTTTAGTTTTGGCATCCTCAAAGAAGATTAAATGGAATAACTGATTTGTTAAAGATGAATCAGCCTTGCAGATTTGAGTGCTTATCATTTTTCCTTGTGTAACTTCAAATGGAATTGATCAAATAGAACATACTTATTTTGTAATTTTGTTTTGGTCCTGCTGATTTAGATCAGAAGGAGATGCACAAAGAGCATAGAAAGCAAGTTCAACGGTCTCACGTCAAGTCATCCACCTCTGCAACCACAGAGGTTTGTTCATTCATGAAATAACATTTCTGATTTTTTTACCCAGTAAATACTAGCTGGCTACTTGAATATGATATCAGCATATTGGTAACATACTTCCAGGCAACCCGAATACTTCAATTATCTGATGACTTCAGCAGCCTCTAGCTATTTAATGTCAGTGTAAACTGTAAAGTATTACATTTTCCAAGGAACATCAGTATGTTTGAAACATTAATTGTGCCTTTTTTTTACATCAGTATGTTTGAAACATTAATTGTGCCTTTTTTTTCTATTGTAAGAAAGGGGCACAATCAGGGATGTGCATATCTAGGTTAGAACCAAGTATGAAACAGAATTTCTGGTGCTCATTCAGGATGGTGTACAACCTTGTGATCCTCTGTTTTGTTAAGCATTGAATCCACCAAATATCAATGAGAACATGAACAGTTATGGAGCAGTATCTTTTAAACTAACAAGTAGTTGAGTGTTTGTTAGGACAGAAAATCCAGTTAAATCCTTTTTCTTGCCGAAGCTCACTGATTTTGTTCCATGTTACTTGTTTCCTTGTGAAATGCCCTAAATCAGAGAATTTTTCTACATGAAAGATGAAACATAACGAAGGCAGCACGAGTGCCTGCAAACATATCAGCATCTTTTACTCTTTTGATAAATAGCTTTGATCTTTTACTCTTTTGATAAAAAACTGACAGTAGTTTCTTTTTTTTTACCCATTTTCTGCAGGCAGGATATTCAGACTCTGGAAACAAACACTTTTCTCCCTCAAAAATAAAACAATGGGCAGTAGATGATTTGACGCAGACTGTGTCATGGTTGGAGAGCCAAGAAGAGAAGGTGGGTGTGCCTAGTGGGAAAAAAATGCATCTATTTATGTTGTATTTCTTTGTCTGCTTGCCTGAGGTTCCTTTTAATATATAAATCTAAAACTTGTCTTGCTGACTGACTTGTCTTTCTCTTGCTTCTTTCCTGATAGCCAGAGCAAAGTGAACTGAAGGCAATAGCTGCTGAAGGGGTTATTACTTGTCTGCAAGATGCCATAGAATCCCTCGAGCAAGGCAATGTAAGCAATGCAATATCTCTTTTTACATCCATAAAGTGCTGTATTTGCATTAATTGTCTACATACTGATCATCAAACATTGTGCATTGTATGAATGATTTACAATGGAGTACACATAGGCTTAGGCACTGGTCTTAAGTATGTATCTTGAAAGACTGAAAGACTGCCTAGATTCCCATCTTGTTCTGGGTTAATTGTCACTGTGATTATACTTCCATTGAGATCCTCAATAACTTGAGTGAATAATCAAAACCCAGTAGAGCAAATATCTTCTCCATGTTAATTTGTTTTCTTACTGACATTGTGGCTCTTACTATCAGCTGACCATGATAAACCTGTTTAATTTTCAGGATATCAAAGGAGTGGCGGAGCAGTGGAGCTTCGTCCCCCATGTTGTCAACGAACTGTTGAAACTGGATGGAAGCAGAATAGATGCATCTGTGCCTAAAGAAAAGCTCTCACAACTAGCAATCAAATGTAAGAAGATTTATCAGGCAGAGTTTGCTCGCATGTTCAGTGACGACAAGAAGGGGACGAAGGGCCAGAGCAGCTCTCCTGTAACCAAGCATCGCAGGAAGACTAAGTCGGATGATGATCACTACAACAGCGACGACACGATAGAAATGACAGAGGAAGAGATTGATCTGGCGTGCAGACAGCTCCCTAGGGTATGCGGATGATACTAGCTAGGTTAGTAGAGGCGTGCGTGTCCCACTGTCCCCTTAAAACTGAAGAGGAAGAATGCTGGATGGCCATCTCCAATCTTTTCCTGATGCCAAATAAACCGTATGAGAATTCGGTTGCTAGGCAAATTGACGAGTCCAAGGTTGTAATCTGGACTTTGCTCTTTTATATTATATATATATAAAGAAATAGTGTGAGAACCGCCTAATTTAATATCATTTTAAGCGAAACCGTCGGTCCTTATCGTAAAGATGAGCGCTAACACGCACTCGCACCAATGGCGCGCTACGGGTTAACCCACATCTAAACTACTAAGGACCAACTTAGCCTTTCACCGAAAATGACATTAAACCCGGTAGTCCCGGTATGCGCTCCAACATATGCCCAGAATCACGCATATGCACATACCGTCACAAGCTTATACATTGCCATAGATCCACCAAGAGCAAATTTTAATACAAAGTTAAGCCATTAATCATTACAAATTTAACATAAAGAAAGGTTCCAAGCCTATTAAGGTGCGAAAGAGGGATACAAGCCTCGGGCTCACAAATAACATAGAAGATATAAAATCATAAAGTTTAATGTTCAACATGATATCCCAAATACGATACGCAGCGGAAAGATAACGATAAGTAATAATATTAATGGCGTCTTGCTCAAGGACGCCATTGACCATATTGACCTATTCCTCGCCCGCGCCGGGTTCGGCGGGGTAGAAATGGCCAAACACCACTTCCGGCTCACCTGCAACTTAGTTAAGAAATATAGCAACATGAGTACGAAGGTACTCGCAAGACTTACGCGATTAAATAAACAAGGAGTATGCAAATGAGGGCTCACAAGAAAGCTTTAGGGTTAAGTTGCTAGCATAAGCATGAACTTTCTAACCAAACCTATTCTAGCATCCTAGCATTTTTATTATCTTGCCCAACCCACCACAAAATTTTAATTAAACATTGACCAACCATAAGAGGTGACATAAGCATCATAAACCACATGCGACCGCGATCGATACACTACGAAGAATTCGTCGAAACTTGAGCTTGCTCATAACCGAGAGCGCGGCAATTCGAATTGATTCATTAACCTTGCAAGGGTGTACAACTTTACCCACACGACACAAGGACCATGCGACTCACCCAACCGATCACGTGGGGTGAGGGGGTACTCGCGTCAACCTTTCCCGACGAGTTCTAACCGTTGAACATCACGCCTAACTTGCGCGGAGAGTTACCTAGGTCCACCGGGGACACCCCTAAGGCTCTCTACAAAGCCCCACGGCCACGCATCTAGGACCGTGCATCAACGATTAAAACTAGAGGGTAATTGGTTTATCCACCCCATGAATGGATATGTGGTAGTACGATAAGTGCTCAATTTCCAAGGTCATCCACGGACGGTCCTTAATCGGTTTAAGCGGACTAAGCCTCCGAGACTCCTTTCTCTAGGCCCTACCTTCCGCTCAAACCCCAAAAACCCACTTCCAACTAGACCGATCCAACCAACAACCCGACACCGGATAAAAAGATCAAGGTAAACGAGGGTGGTGAAACAAGTGATCCTATTCCAACTTTCCCTACAAGATATCTACCAACTCTAAGCACAACTAAGCATTTAGTTAATTAAGTTGCAACTAGCTACGTGTGCCAAGGACATGGATATATAAATCAAGGGAGGACATTGCATGAAAATAGGACCACGATGCAATAGATAAGTATTTATCATAAGCATAGATACCCAAGTGAAATAACTAAATTTAAGCAAGTTAAATAGGTCAAGGAATCATGCTTAGCTGCTTGCCTTGGTTCTCTTCTTGCTCGACCACACACTCGGCTCCCGGCTCGGTCTCAACGAACTCGGCGGGCTCAACGGGTACGTCCTCCGGCGTCTCGGTCACTAAAATGCATGAATGAAATGTATGCATTAGGATGATGCCAATGATATGAAAATGAGATGATATGCAATGATATAACAATAGAAGAGAAAAGTCACATCAACGCGAAGGCAATACCATCATGGCACTACAAGCTCGATTACTAATTTAAATTCTAAGCCCGAAGGCAAACTCGCTCATGCAACAAATTAACAAGAACAAATCATGATTTAATTTCTGCACCCAGAGGATATCAAAATAAACTCATGAGAGTTGAGTTTGCATCAAAAACTTATTTGTAGAATTACTTATGATATTTACAATTTTCAGCAGCTAAACTCAAGATAAATCTTACAAGCCATGCAAAACATTTTCAAAAATCCTAATAAAATTACCAGAGGTACAAGACATGATAAAAAGGATAACAGAAGTGGTTTTACCATTTTATCAATTTTCTATCAAAAGATATTCATTTTATAAGATTGCAGGCAGCAAAACTAAAAACACATTAAAAACCTATCAAACAGTACTGGAACAATTACACAACTAGCACTATGAGAAAAAGCACTTTACAGGGAATATAACAAACTTTAGTTTGACATTTTTAGAGCTCCACAAGATAAGATTAAGGATTAACTTGGTTTAACAAGAATAATTTATAACTTAAAATACAGAACTCTAACATGCATGAACTTAATTTATCTAAGCAGATCTACTATAGAGGATTCAAACAAAACAAACTTCGCAATTTTTGGAGGCCTACAACATTTCCTATGCAATTAACAAGATCACAAGAAATGATAAACGGGGAAACGAGGCGGCCGGCGCTAGATCCACTCGGATCTAGCACCCCTGGGCACCGATAGGTGGGCCCAGGCGGCCAGCGCGCGGCCCAGGCGGGGTCAAGGCCGGCCGCGGCCTTGACCCGCCACGAGGGGCGCCAGCACGCGCCCACGGCGCGGCCCGCGCGCGAACGCGCGCGCACGCGGCGCGGCGCGGCGCGACGCGGCGGCGGCGCGGCGCGACGCGGCGACGGCCGGCAACGGAGGGCGGCAGGGGGGGCGCGAACAGGCGGGGCGACGCGCGCACGAGGGGCGCGGCGCGACGGGGAGACTCACCCGCAGCGCCGGCGGGCGGAGCGAGGCGGCGAGCGGCGGCGCGACGGAGCGCGGCGGCGGCGGAAGGAGGCGGTCGCGGGGGAGGGTGCTGCGGGCGAGGGGAAGGCCGGCGGGCGGGCGGAGCGGGGCGAGGAAGGTGAGGGGGTGGTGTGGCCGCGCGGAATTGGGCGGAGACGAAGCGGCGGCGGCGGATTGCGGCGGCGGCGGATTGCGGCGGCGGCGGCGGCTCGGACTGGAGGGAGAGGAAGAGGCAGGGGGCGCGCGGTAATGGCCGGGGAAGGGAAACGGGCGGATTTGAAGAGGGGAGCGGGAGACGAGCGGGCGGCGCACGGGAGACGAGGAGGCGGCGGCCACGCTGGACGGCCCAGCGGCCGCCGGCGTGCGCCACCGCGCGGACGCCCAACGGGCGGGCGCGGAGGGCCGGGGAACGCGGAGGGAGGCGCTGACCCGTGGGCCCAGGCGCGCGGGAGAGAGAGAGGCCGACAGGCGGGGCCGGGAAGAGGGGAAAAAAAGAAAGACAGCGGTTCAACTTGCAATTTCAAAAACGTGCACTTCCCGGGCTCCAAAAATCACCAAATTTTTATGGAAGCTAGATCAAATCATCAAGAACACAATACAACAACAAGAGCTCAAAAATCTGTGATGGATTGTTCACAAAAATTCAAACAACATTGCAGTTTTCAAACTTTCCAAGAATTTTATGGCTCGGGTTAGGCATTCAAAAATTGCACAAAAATATCCACAAATCACCATTTGAAATCTAGTATTTGAATAAAATATTTGGGGGCACAGTCACATAGCAAAATTTAAACTTACTTCACAACTTATACATAATTCACACAAGAAAATGGATGGTCACATGTGATTAAGTGCATATGATGCTCCATAATGCTAGGGTGATGCTCATGAGGATGTTGCTTAATTTTTAATCCCGTGCTTTTAATTTTTGGGTCGTGACAATTCTCCCCCCCTTAAGAAAATCTCGTCCCGAGATTTGGTAGACAAAAGACGATAGAGCTTCGGGTGTATTAAGGCCATATTCACCTAGACAAGGTAACATCGAAGAAGGGATGTGCAAGGCATGGGTAGTGTGGAACGGTAGGACACCTTTAATTTCTCTTCGATTGTGATTGTGTACACATATAAGATATCTAGAAGGATGAACTTCTTAAAGAAGGTTGGGTGCGGTGGGAGAAGCTTGAGGACTCACTCATTGGAAGAAGAAGTCGGGGTAGTCTTGACGCAAACGATCCTCGCGTTCCCATGTGGCTTCGTCTTCGGAGTGGTTGCTCCATTGAACTTTCACAAACTTCATGCTTCGCTTTACTTTCCTTTCCACATGATCTAGGATGGCAATAGGATGCTCTTCGTAGGTAAGACCCGCTTGGAGATTGAGTGATTCAAGGTCGATGGCGTCGGTAGGAACACGAAGGCATTTCTTCAATTGAGATATGTGGAACACGTTGTGAACGGTGGAAAGTGATTGGGGAAGATCCAATTGATAAGCCACCATTCCAATCCTTTTAGTGACTTGGAACGGTCCGACGAAACGAGGTGCCAATTTACCCTTGACCCGGAAGCGACGAGTACCCTTGAAAGGAGAGACCTTAAGATAGACATAATCACCGACTTTGAAATGGAGTTCACGGCGGCGACGATCGGCATATAGCTTTTGACGGGATTGGGCAATGCGAAGATTTTCGCGAATGATCTTAACTTGGTCTTCGGCATCTTTCACCAAATCCGGGCCAAAGAAAGGCCTCTCCCCGGATTCGGACCAATTGATGGGCGTTCTACAACGCCGTCCATAAAGAGCTTCAAAGGGGGACATCTTGATACTTGCTTGATAGCTATTATTATAAGAGAATTCCGCAAATGGCAAACAAGTGGCCCACTTCTTCTCATATACTAGAACACAAGCCCGTAACATATCTTCAAGGATTTGATTCACCCTCTCGGTTTGGCCATCGGTTTGAGGGTGGTAAGCGGTACTATAGGTGAGGTCGGTTCCCATGGCTTCATGAAGACTTCTCCAAAAGTGGGCAACAAATTGCGGACCACGATCGGAGACAATTGTTTTAGGAACACCATGAAGACATACAACGCGAGTAAGATACAATTCCGCATATTGCTTGGCTCGGTAGGTAGTCTTGACCGGAAGAAAATGAGCCGATTTGGTTAAGCGGTCAACAATTACCCAAATAGAATCATACCCGTGAATAGTCTTCGGCAACCCGGTGATAAAGTCCATTCCAATATTTTCCCACTTCCAAGATGGAATAGGCAACGGTTGAAGGGTACCGGCCGGTTTGAGATGCACGGCTTTAACCCTTTGGCAAACATCGCACTCGGCGACATATCGAGCGATCTCCCGCTTCATGCGAGTCCACCAAAATCTTTGCTTGAGATCTTGGAACATCTTGGTGCTACCCGGGTGAATCGAGAATTGAGAATTATGAGCCTCGTCAAGAATTAAGCGCCTCAAGTTGTGATCCTTAGGCACGACAATACGTTTCCCAAAGAATAGGACCCCTTGATCATCATAAGAAAAACATTGAGCTTTACCCTCCTTCATGAGTGTACGAATTCGGGCCATACCTTTGTTATTTCTTTGAGCTTCCTTAATTTGATCATAAAGATTGGACTTGATTATAAGAGCACCGAGATGACCTTCCTTGACCATTCCTAATTCAAGTTTCCGGAATTCATCACAAAGAGTATGAAGGGGAGGTCCCATGGTCAAACAATTGCATTGAGCCTTGCGGCTTAGTGCATCGGCAACGACATTCGCCTTGCCGGGATGATAGTGAACTTCAAGATCATAATCTTTGATTAACTCAAGCCATCGACGTTGCCTCATGTTGAGATCGGATTGGGTGAAGATATATTTAAGACTCTTGTGATCGGTGTAGATATTGCAATGATTTCCAAGAAGATAGTGACGCCAAATCTTTAGAGCATGGACCACGGCCGCAAGCTCCAAATCATGGGTTGGATAGTTTTCTTCATGACGCTTGAGTTGACGAGAGGCATAAGCCACCACTTGGCCTTCTTGCATAAGAACACAACCAAGACCGACGCGGGAGGCGTCACAATAGACATCGAAGTTCTTGTGAATATTTGGTTGAGCTAGAACGGGAGCGGTAGTAAGACGATCTTTAAGAGTTTGAAAGGCTTCTTCGCAAGCTTGAGACCATTCAAACTTGACCCCATTTTTCAACAATTCGGTCATAGGCTTGGCAATTTTTGAGAAGTTTTCTATGAACCGGCGATAATATCCCGCAAGCCCAAGAAAACTCCGAATATCGGTGATGCTTCGGGGTTGCTTCCAATCAAGAACATCTTGCACCTTGCTAGGATCGACGGCGACTCCATCCTTGGAGAGAATGTGACCAAGGAAGGATACTTTCTCGAGCCAAAACTCGCACTTGCTAAACTTAGCATAAAGACGATGCTTCCGAAGTTTTTGTAACACAATATGGATATGGTGAGCATGATCATCCCGAGTCTTCGAGTAGATAAGAATATCATCAATAAAGATAACCACGAAGATATCGAGTTCCTCCATGAAGATACTATTCATTAAGTACATGAAATACGCCGGGGCGTTGGTGAGGCCAAAGGACATGACGGTGTATTCATAGAGACCATATCTAGTAGAGAAAGCCGTTTTTGGAATATCTTCTTGACGAATTTTGATTTGATGATACCCCAACCTTAGATCAATCTTGGAGAAATAGCAAGCTCCCGATAATTGGTCAAACAAGATATCAATTCGAGGGAGGGGGTACTTATTCTTGACGGTGACCTCATTCAACGGACGGTAGTCGACGCACATCCGTAGACTATCATCCTTCTTCTTCACAAAGAGAGCCGGGCATCCCCAAGGAGAGGAGCTCGGACGAATAAAACCCTTATCCAAAAGGACCTTGAGTTGCTCCTTCAATTCTCTTAGCTCATTAGGAGGCATACGGTAGGGACGCTTGGAAATGGGGGCCGTCCCGGGCATTAATTCAATAACGAACTCCACCTCACGATCGGGAGGCATGCCCGGTAATTCTTCCGGAAAGACATCCGGATACTCGCAAACCACGGGAATATCTTCCAACGCCGTGGTTTCGGTACCCGCCAAGGAATAGAGACAAGCTTTCTTTGTGGCGAGAGAGAGAAGAACCCTATCCCCGGAGGGGTGCAAGAGATCGATGGTGCGTGGCCCACATTTGATAACCCCATCATGTTTTCCCAACCAATTCATCCCAAGAATTACATCTAAGCCTAGCTTATCTAGGATGAGAAGATTTGCTCGAAAAGTGGCTCCCTCAATAAGAATCGGGACTTTATCTACAAAGTGCTTAGAGATGATTTCCCCACCCGGTGATTCTATGTGGTAAGGTTGTGGTAGGGTTTGCATTTGGAGTTTGCTATGCATCATGAATTTCTTGTTAATGAAGGAAAGGGTTGCTCCGGAATCGAAAAGAACGAGGGCGGAATGGGAGTTTATAAGAAGCGTACCCATGAGCACTTCGGCATCGTCCGGAACCTCTTCCGCGGTGGTGTAGTTGAGACGGCCACGCTTAGGAGCTTGCGATGGCTTGGCTCCTTGGCGTGGGGCTTGCGGTGGAGGGTTGTTCGGTCTTGGTGCATTGGAGGGGCCGCCTTGCCTTGGTGAAGGACAATATTTGGAGATGTGACCCGTGCCACCACAATTGTAGCACGGACCCCTTGGAGCGCCGCTTGGGTTGTTCCAAAAGGCATTGGCCGGCCTTGGGGGTTGTCCTTGAGGTGGTTGAGGATGACGTACCACCCACATCGGGCGCGGTGGTTGCGCACCCGGCGCGCGCGGTGGGGGAGGTGGCCCCACACGTGGGCGAGATGAGCTACCACCCGCCGAGGTAGGAGCGGGTCGCTTGTGCTTAGCTTCGAGTCTCTTCATCTTGTGCTCGGCACGGATAGCAATATTCACCAAGTCCTTGAAATCATCAAACTTGGTGGTGGATAGCTTGTCTTGTAGCTCTTCCGAGAGGCCGTCATAGAACCTCTCCCGCTTCTTGGCATCGGAGGACACTTCATCGGGTGCATATTGTGATAGAGTGTTGAAGGCATTGACATAGGCCATTACATCCCGATGGCCTTTGGTGAGGTTGAGGAATTCCTTTTTCTTGATGTCGATGATACCTTTAGGAATATGGAAGGAGCGAAAAGCCGTCCGGAATCCTTCCCACGTGAAACGGTGATTGGCGGGTTGAGAAGCCTTCCAATTCCGCCACCAAGCCCCCGGGGCATCATGGAGTTGGTGAGCGGCGAATAAGACCTTGTCATGCTCATCACATTGGATGAGATTAAGCTTCTCTTCAATGACGTGAAGCCAAAAATCCGCGTCAAGAGGATCCTTGGAGCCACGGAAGATTGGTGGGTTGGTGCGGAAGAAATCCCCAAACTTGTTTACTTGCGGCTCCTCCCTAGGCGCTTGAACTCCAATGTTACCCAAGTTGCCGATGTGATTGACCAATTGCCCAAGTAGTTGAGTTTGTTGGGCAAGCACATCCGCGAAAGTGGGGTGGATGGGAGGTCCGGGAAGGTCGTTGTTGTTGTTGTTGTTGTTGTTGTTATTGTTATTCCCACCCGAACCGTTCCCGCGGTTCGCGCCGGTTCCCGAACGCAAATTCATCCTAGCAAGAATTTAAGATAAGTTAGCGACTGAGGAAGAAATGACAATCTTAAGGAGAACGATGGAATGATAAGGCGTAGATAATGACTTGACTTAAGATCGAGATTCGAACGGTAACTTATCAAGAAAATGTATAAATGTGACGAGTGTCAAAGATTTAATCATCACCATTCAAAGTCACTAGGGCAGATTTAGAGAGCAAGGAAGACGGAAAATGATCACCCACACGATTTATAATTGTTATATGTATATGCGTGCATGCATGCAACATATGAGTGCAATATGTCGTCACCTCACATCGTTTCCACATGATAATATATGGCTCATATATAACTCGTAAGGAAGCACGCATGAAAACATTCAATTAACTCACATAATTAAAATACTAATAACACATCGAGGCATAACCATAATCATGCAATTAACTTGTCCTTAACTCACAAGCATCCAAAAGAGTTTAACCATCACAAAATGAGCGCGTTTTAACATCCTTAGCGCTTAATTCCACCTTACATCCACATTACCCCAAGTGCCACGACCCTCCTACTAGCACTTGGACCAATGTGTGACTTTCCCTCTCACTAAACGATAAGCGAAACATGGATCAAAAGGGCTCCGGGAACCCCAAAAGACTAGCGCGGGTGGCGGGCACCATACGGAACCGACGCACGGGCAACCCCATCGAAATGGGATTATACGGTCCCCGCGCCTCGGCCCAAGTACCCACCACATGCGGAAAGCGGTGCGACGGAGGCGCCTCCTCATGCGGTGTGTTCCGTGCCCAATCATCCATGATCTTCCTTGGCAACTTCATCGAACGAAGGTAAGGCTCCACTTGGTATTGGAGACGGACGAGACGACTCCTTGTCTCCTCCAACTCCCATACCAAACTCCGGTGCGCCATCTCGTAGGCGGAAATGGTGTCCGCCATGCACGTCTCCAGAGTGTACGGTCCCATCGGAGGCGAGACAACATGAGCAATGGGATCCTCCGGTCCCCTCACCGGAAGGTAGGTGAACGGAGCCTCCCAAAGCTCACGGTGCTCGTGGCGAAGACGGGCGATGGCTTCACGTGCCACCTCTTGAATCACCATCTGCACGGAGGTACCACAGGCGCGGAAGTTGTACCTCACAGCTCCCACCATCCACCTTGGCTCAAGGTGGAGGCTCGCCATGTAGTCCACCAAACCAACACCACAGCCGCGAGCATAGACCTCATACTCGGGCTGGAAAAAGTAGTGCGAGCTCCTCAACATCTCGTTGAGGATCGCCGGGAACCCGATCGTGTCCGGAGCGCGAGTCGCCATGATCAAAGTAGCCATCTATTCAATAAAACATAAGAAATTAAGCATATTTAATTGACAGGTGAAGCATTAGAGAGAATAATAGCTCTAAGACAAAGAGGGAGGTTAGCAATCAATCCTTAAGCTCAAATTTTAGAAAAATAAATATTAATGCAAGTATTCAATTTTATTTCGCTCTCAACCCCTTTTTAGCAAACTTTTAAGTTCACTTTGTGGAACCTGGGCTCTGATACCCGCTGTGAGAACCGCCCAATTTAATATCATTTTAAGCGAAACCGTCGGTCCTTATCGTAAAGATGAGCGCTAACACGCACTCGCACCAATGGCGCGCTACGGGTTAACCCACATCTAAACTACTAAGGACCAACTTAGCCTTTCACCGAAAATGACATTAAACCCGGTAGTCCCGGTATGCGCTCCAACATATGCCCAGAATCACGCATATGCACATACCGTCACAAGCTTATACATTGCCATAGATCCACCAAGAGCAAATTTTAATACAAAGTTAAGCCATTAATCATTACAAATTTAACATAAAGAAAGGTTCCAAGCCTATTAAGGTGCGAAAGAGGGATACAAGCCTCGGGCTCACAAATAACATAGAAGATATAAAATCATAAAGTTTAATGTTCAACATGATATCCCAAATACGATACGCAGCGGAAAGATAACGATAAGTAATAATATTAATGGCGTCTTGCTCAAGGACGCCATTGACCATATTGACCTATTCCTCGCCCGCGCCGGGTTCGGCGGGGTAGAAATGGCCAAACACCACTTCCGGCTCACCTGCAACTTAGTTAAGAAATATAGCAACATGAGTACGAAGGTACTCGCAAGACTTACGCGATTAAATAAACAAGGAGTATGCAAATGAGGGCTCACAAGAAAGCTTTAGGGTTAAGTTGCTAGCATAAGCATGAACTTTCTAACCAAACCTATTCTAGCATCCTAGCATTTTTATTATCTTGCCCAACCCACCACAAAATTTTAATTAAACATTGACCAACCATAAGAGGTGACATAAGCATCATAAACCACATGCGACCGCGATCGATACACTACGAAGAATTCGTCGAAACTTGAGCTTGCTCATAACCGAGAGCGCGGCAATTCGAATTGATTCATTAACCTTGCAAGGGTGTACAACTTTACCCACACGACACAAGGACCATGCGACTCACCCAACCGATCACGTGGGGTGAGGGGGTACTCGCGTCAACCTTTCCCGACGAGTTCTAACCGTTGAACATCACGCCTAACTTGCGCGGAGAGTTACCTAGGTCCACCGGGGACACCCCTAAGGCTCTCTACAAAGCCCCACGGCCACGCATCTAGGACCGTGCATCAACGATTAAAACTAGAGGGTAATTGGTTTATCCACCCCATGAATGGATATGTGGTAGTACGATAAGTGCTCAATTTCCAAGGTCATCCACGGACGGTCCTTAATCGGTTTAAGCGGACTAAGCCTCCGAGACTCCTTTCTCTAGGCCCTACCTTCCGCTCAAACCCCAAAAACCCACTTCCAACTAGACCGATCCAACCAACAACCCGACACCGGATAAAAAGATCAAGGTAAACGAGGGTGGTGAAACAAGTGATCCTATTCCAACTTTCCCTACAAGATATCTACCAACTCTAAGCACAACTAAGCATTTAGTTAATTAAGTTGCAACTAGCTACGTGTGCCAAGGACATGGATATATAAATCAAGGGAGGACATTGCATGAAAATAGGACCACGATGCAATAGATAAGTATTTATCATAAGCATAGATACCCAAGTGAAATAACTAAATTTAAGCAAGTTAAATAGGTCAAGGAATCATGCTTAGCTGCTTGCCTTGGTTCTCTTCTTGCTCGACCACACACTCGGCTCCCGGCTCGGTCTCAACGAACTCGGCGGGCTCAACGGGTACGTCCTCCGGCGTCTCGGTCACTAAAATGCATGAATGAAATGTATGCATTAGGATGATGCCAATGATATGAAAATGAGATGATATGCAATGATATAACAATAGAAGAGAAAAGTCACATCAACGCGAAGGCAATACCATCATGGCACTACAAGCTCGATTACTAATTTAAATTCTAAGCCCGAAGGCAAACTCGCTCATGCAACAAATTAACAAGAACAAATCATGATTTAATTTCTGCACCCAGAGGATATCAAAATAAACTCATGAGAGTTGAGTTTGCATCAAAAACTTATTTGTAGAATTACTTATGATATTTACAATTTTCAGCAGCTAAACTCAAGATAAATCTTACAAGCCATGCAAAACATTTTCAAAAATCCTAATAAAATTACCAGAGGTACAAGACATGATAAAAAGGATAACAGAAGTGGTTTTACCATTTTATCAATTTTCTATCAAAAGATATTCATTTTATAAGATTGCAGGCAGCAAAACTAAAAACACATTAAAAACCTATCAAACAGTACTGGAACAATTACACAACTAGCACTATGAGAAAAAGCACTTTACAGGGAATATAACAAACTTTAGTTTGACATTTTTAGAGCTCCACAAGATAAGATTAAGGATTAACTTGGTTTAACAAGAATAATTTATAACTTAAAATACAGAACTCTAACATGCATGAACTTAATTTATCTAAGCAGATCTACTATAGAGGATTCAAACAAAACAAACTTCGCAATTTTTGGAGGCCTACAACATTTCCTATGCAATTAACAAGATCACAAGAAATGATAAACGGGGAAACGAGGCGGCCGGCGCTAGATCCACTCGGATCTAGCACCCCTGGGCACCGATAGGTGGGCCCAGGCGGCCAGCGCGCGGCCCAGGCGGGGTCAAGGCCGGCCGCGGCCTTGACCCGCCACGAGGGGCGCCAGCACGCGCCCACGGCGCGGCCCGCGCGCGAACGCGCGCGCACGCGGCGCGGCGCGGCGCGACGCGGCGGCGGCGCGGCGCGACGCGGCGGCGGCGCGGCGCGACGCGGCGACGGCCGGCAACGGAGGGCGGCAGGGGGGGCGCGAACAGGCGGGGCGACGCGCGCACGAGGGGCGCGGCGCGACGGGGAGACTCACCCGCAGCGCCGGCGGGCGGAGCGAGGCGGCGAGCGGCGGCGCGACGGAGCGCGGCGGCGGCGGAAGGAGGCGGTCGCGGGGGAGGGTGCTGCGGGCGAGGGGAAGGCCGGCGGGCGGGCGGAGCGGGGCGAGGAAGGTGAAGGGGTGGTGTGGCCGCGCGGAATTGGGCGGAGACGAAGCGGCGGCGGCGGATTGCGGCGGCGGCGGCGGCTCGGACTGGAGGGAGAGGAAGAGGCAGGGGGCGCGCGGTAATGGCCGGGGAAGGGAAACGGGCGGATTTGAAGAGGGGAGCGGGAGACGAGCGGGCGGCGCACGGGAGATGAGGAGGCGGCGGCCACGCTGGACGGCCCAGCGGCCGCCGGCGTGCGCCACCGCGCGGACGCCCAACGGGCGGGCGCGGAGGGCCGGGGAACGCGGAGGGAGGCGCTGACCCGTGGGCCCAGGCGCGCGGGAGAGAGAGAGGCCGACAGGCGGGGCCGGGAAGAGGGGAAAAAAAGAAAGACAGCGGTTCAACTTGCAATTTCAAAAACGTGCACTTCCCGGGCTCCAAAAATCACCAAATTTTTATGGAAGCTAGATCAAATCATCAAGAACACAATACAACAACAAGAGCTCAAAAATCTGTGATGGATTGTTCACAAAAATTCAAACAACATTGCAGTTTTCAAACTTTCCAAGAATTTTATGGCTCGGGTTAGGCATTCAAAAATTGCACAAAAATATCCACAAATCACCATTTGAAATCTAGTATTTGAATAAAATATTTGGGGGCACAGTCACATAGCAAAATTTAAACTTACTTCACAACTTATACATAATTCACACAAGAAAATGGATGGTCACATGTGATTAAGTGCATATGATGCTCCATAATGCTAGGGTGATGCTCATGAGGATGTTGCTTAATTTTTAATCCCGTGCTTTTAATTTTTGGGTCGTGACAAATAGCCCTGAAAATTGGGAGCTCAGCACAGAGCGCACAATCCTCCCAGGCGCGCTTCAATCCGCAGGGATCCTAACTATACAAAAATGATGCCAGCCGTGTGGCACATTCAGTGTGGGTGTTCCTCGGCATTCGGCAATAGGGAGCTTGAGCAATTCTCTTAGGCGCGCTTCAGTCGCAGTGAAACTGACTATACAAAAATGATGCCAGTCACGTGGCACAAGTCAAGTTTGGTTACACATCCTGGTCTTGGCGCTTGGTCATTTACTGTCCGCTACCTCTTGGAAAAAGCCGAAGTACAATCCTTCCAGACCTGCTCCAAACTGAAAAGAAAATGCACACCCATTAATTGAGTTCCTTCCAGAAACAAAGAAATAGCCCTGCATGCGAGGCAAAAGAAGAAAAGGCACATACAGGCCCTTCATATCGAATCGATCTTTCAGCCGCTTCAGAACCTCCACCAAATACTTGTCAAAAAGATGCGCCAGCAAATAATCAACTTCCTCCAGTGTGATTATTGTTGGCTGTCCATTAGCATCCTGCTCAATGCATAAAAATGTCTGATTACAAATGAATTAGGATGCATTGTTATTTGTTGTACAAATAGAAATCTATCACAGTAACTTTTTACAAACAGAATATCTACCTAACGAAAAAAAATTTCTTTAACTTGGATTGAAACCCACAGTATCCATGCCTTCTATAAAATCTTTTTTTCCTCATTAACACAGTGATATGCACTTCAAGGGGGTGAAATTACTTTCTACATATAGCTTTTTATGCCTCTTTCATTCGAGGTATAGCAAAAGAAAACAGGATGCATCAATGACAAAAAACAACATGCTAGCATCCTTATTTAGCCATGCCTTCAAACAATGAAACTTCGTGAGGCTACTGCGTTCAAAGTTCAACTTTACTGCCCTCCACTAGAAAAAAAAAACTTCACAATCACCTAACATCACAAAAAGTTACCGAGCCCGTGGTTCAAATCTAGCAACAACCTGCCGATTTCTCAAAACATCCAGTCATTGAAGGTACTATTTGCTAGTTCTTTGGAATCTAGGAGGAATAATATTATAATAAGGTTGATGGTGGAAAAAAGAGTTCTTTGGGGAAAAAATGGGATAATGTGAAGTTCTTGGTGGTGTATGCAGTCTTTGAAGGAGACCTGATTTTGTGTCATGGAACTAAGTCTTGGCTGACCTTGCCTCCTAAGCCACTCTTTTTGCATGCCACTAGTGAGTAAATTGTGAATTAGAAATAACTATAGACCTTGTGTTAGCAAAACTAAAATAATCCTTCTTCCTATAGAAAAATCATTACCATCAAAAACAGTCATTCTGCCATCCTCAGAGACTAAGGATAGAACGATGTAAATTATACTTCTTTAAGGTACATCTTTTCTATTGACTCCTCCATGAACTGGCTTCCAAGAGATTAGACCAGAAATAAACTTAAAAAAATTCATTAACATCATCTGGACCTAACCCTGCTTCATGTGTTGTTGCCAGCCACCAAAGATTAAAGCAAAATACTGGGAGCAAAAGTGGATAAATAAAGATTTAACACATTTTCTACATGTGTATCACCATGATGAAGGATGGTATTAAAGGGGAATTATCCCATTGATTCACAAGAGAAAATACCCATAAAACCTCTCTCTGGAATCCAAGAGATATCCTCGGTCTCAACATCGAACTCTCCAATTGCTGCAGCCAACATGCAAGGTCATGGCAGGCCAAGAGGAGAAAAATTGAAGCCTTCACCAGGCATCGTTCGATGAACAGAAGACCCCCCCCCCCCCCAACACCCACACACACCCACACCCACCCACCCCCACCACAAAAAAGAAAGGAAATATATGATCTAAGCCAACAGCTCTAGCTAGGAAGCTTGAACAGCATACCTTCAGATGGTCTACGGCATGGACTATGAAATTTCTTTGATACCTCAGCAGGTCCATTGCAGAAGAAGAATAAATACTCCCAAAATTGCCCGACCTCCCCTTCAATGGGCGATTCCGGTATACATCACGAAAAACCATATGCATAAACACCTTGTTTCTCCAGTCGGCCACTTGGTGAGGTGGAGTATATCGATCAACACATTTCTCAAACTGGCCTCGTTCACTGCGACTTAGTGCCCTGTACACTCTCATTAGGTTGCAAATAAGATTCGAGCGGCTGAGTGCAGGAAGAAAAGCAATGTGATTGCATATAAATGTGTTGAATCTCTCCATGGACTCCAATTTAGCAAGGACATCAGCAGGGATATTACGCAAGGCATTGGAAAGGTTCGAAAAGAATGGCGGGTCATTTTTGCTGCTATTGGTAGCCAGAGTATATTCATGTAGAAGAATATCAGCAAGACGCTTGAAGTCTTTGGTCATAGTTTCATGATCCAAACCTGGAGAAGGCTCCTTTAGAATCTGATATCCATGACGCCCATTTACGGTAAGCACAACCAGGTCCGTTGCTTGGAAATTCCTAGCCAATGTGAGCCTCCTCTTGTGCATTGTTAGCACAAAATCAACAAACCCTTGGAAAAGGTTACATCCCTCTGGTGTGCACACAGGTATGTCATCATTGGTATGCAATCTGAAAGCAACCACTGGCGGGTTGTTCACCAAAAATTCAAACAGCATCTCCTTTCTGAAATTATTATTAATGGTCAAATACTCACATATTGAGGGAACAATAGACACATTTTCATTGTGAGTAAAGTAATTTTACCTTTCAAAATTAGGAAAATTGTAGCAGTTGACAGTAATTTCTCTCCCATAAAGGTACCTGTCAGCGGGAATATACCTTTTGAATGCATTGACAATAGCATTTTTGTCTTGACAAACGAAATGAATAAGGCCCCGTTTAGATCGCAAATCTTTATAACTTTTGGAACTTTTTGCTACTGTAGCGTTTTCGTTTGTATTGACAAATTTTATCTAATCATGGACTAACTAGGCTTAAAAGATTCATCTCGTGATGTACAATTAAACTATGCAATTAGTTATTTTTTTACATACATTTACTGCTCCATGTATGTGTCCTAAAATTGATGTGATAGAGAGAGAGTGTAAAAAGTTGGAAGTTGGAAGGGATCTAAACAAGGCCTAAGATAATTAGCCACACCAAACTCTTAAGAGATAACAACAAAGTCAAGTTTTGGACGCAACATAAAATAAAACGTGAATTGTTTTTGCTGTTTAAAAGTGCTAAGGCTTTATGAAACCCCAGATATAAAGCTTTATAAGCATACTGAAGTACGTATCATTGACAGACATATCATTGTCCATCCAGCATTTGACTATTTCTAGGTGTTCAATTTGACAAGATCATAGCATAACTGTAAACAATATATAGCATAGTACATGTTTTTTTAGGGGGGGTGTCAAACAATTTGGCAGATTTACATGGTTTTTTAAAAACAAACATACATGGGGTTAGTTATACAGCATTTTGAAAACCTTGACAGTTACACTTGGCGAGTTGCAATTCACTCTAAAAACAGAAAATCAGGAAATGACCTAACAAATACGTTGTTAATTAGCATAATATCGTGGCTCCAAGGACAAAGGGTAAGATACCTCTCACTATCTGATATCAAGGCATATGATGGCTTGGGGCTGTATTCCTTGATGTGCAGATAATCTATCCTCAGGACTGAAGACTGCTTCATGGTCATCGCCGCTAAGTCCGCCTTGTAAAACTCCACAGCATCATGCTCCTCCTTGAAACTAGTCCAGCAGCATTACAGTTTAAGATTAGCAGAGTCCAAAGAATAAATGTGCGCGCGAGCTCAATTTTAATAACCATGAAGCAAAAGAAGGTTCTGAAGCGAATTTCGCCGAAAAAACGGACTATGCCCACCGATGAAAGAAAGATAAGAAAAGGTCCTCCATTGGATCTGTGTTGTCAACATTTGTGCCTGCAGCACTAGACGATGAGGCCTTTGCGCTGCCGCCTCCGCCGCAGCCGCGCCCGCCGTCGCCTCCGCCTCCGCCTCCGCCGCCTCCGCCTCCGCTGCGGCGGCGGCGCCCCTTCCTGCCTGCAGCACTAGACGATGAGGCCTCTGCGCCGCCGCCGCCTCCGCCTCCGCCGCGGTGGCGGCGCCCCTTCCCTCGCGCCATTTCGTAAGCGGTAATGTGACTCGGTTCTGTACACTAGGATTTTGGATGTCTGGGCCGGCTTCGTTAACATGGAAAGGGAAGAAGGTCGATCGACGGCTGAGAGGGAAAAGAATATACGGGCCGGACCGTGATGGGCTTTGTATACCACAAGTCGACCACCACCTAGGATGATGATGTAGGTTTCAGGTTTTCAGCCCATCACAAATCATTTCCGTATAAATTTCGGCTTTTTTCTGGATTACAATGAGAATTTTTTCTGAGGTCGAGAGCTGTCGAGATCCAGTCGAGCGCGTCACCGTGGACTTGCCAAGGACTAGCAGCACAGCAGCTGCCGTGCACGACGTCGCCACGGCGCGCCAGCACGTGGGCCGTGCGTGGTGTCAGGGTGTCCTCCCGTGCTCGTTCTGTGCCAAACTGCGACCCGGACCCGGCTCCTGGGCGAAAGAAGCCTCGCCGCCCTCCCCCGCTCTGGAGTCTGGACCTCGGCCGCGGCGCGACACCCCCCAGGGTCAGTCCACGGCAGGTTCGAGAGGAGTCGGGATGCTCCCGACCCCGCCGCCCGCCGGAGGGAGAAACGAAAAGCGACGGCCTCCACTCCGTTGCGCCCGCCTGATCCGATCAGAACTCAGGACCGCCGCCACGCCGAGCAGGCGGAAGTGGACATGTAGCCCCGTTCGGCGCGGCCGCGAGCGCGACGCGACCGGTTCGTCAGTTCGTTCAGGGCGTCTCGTCTCCTCCTCGGACAGCCAAGCTCGTCGCCGTAGGCGGGCAGGCAGCGCCTCCCCCGGGTAACCAACTCTCGCTCGGTGACGCGGACACGAGCCTACCGCTGCTAGGCGAGCGTCGTGGCAGGCCCGGGCCGGCGACCACGCGCCGCGCCGCGCCGTCGCGCGTCGCGTCCTCCCCTCACGTGAAGCTTCCACGCGCGCGAACGCCGAGTCCAGGCTCCTTTGCGATGGCAGCACCTCTTCAATTTTGCAGCCACCTATCAGCCAAGCCACGACGAGGCCATCAGAGGCATGTAGCAGACATGTAGTGGTGGTGGTAGAATCCATGGCTCAATTGGCCACGAACACGGGAGTATCCGATCGCCGGCGGCCGGCCCACGTGGACGGGATACGGGAGCCGCGTCACCCGGCGAGACGGCGACCGTAACCAACCATCAGCCGCGCCTACCCAACTATCTCCCAACTAAAGTACGTGGATGATGGATAGATACTACGTAACAAGGCACATGCCATCCATATGCGTCTTGAAGTACCGTGGCATGAATGCCAGCTGAAACAGACTAGCTATCCACTCCACCGTGCGTGTTCCTCGTGCCTATCATCGTGCACATGAATGTAACACACGCATGTGATACTATTACGTACTACATGTCCATTAACAAATGGCGCGTCTTGGATCGAAATGATAATGTAAACAAGTTTTTCTTTTGGAGACGACGACTCCGCTCTAGTTTAAGGCCCTGATGAACCCCGGCCATCAGGCCATGCGCACGGTTGATGACTTGATGGTACACAAGCTCTAGTTTCGCGACGTGAGCACCGGGCCCCACGTACGTGTGTCTCTGGCTTCCTGCCCCTTGATTGGACGGCCTGGGATTCCTGCTCGCCTACCTAGGGCCGATTCCACACAAACACATCAACTATTAAGGAAAACCAGAGAACAGTAGGCTTAAAAGTTAGATAGAACGCCCATCCAAACAGCCCAACCGACTCTCAACGATCAACCCCACCTTATCCCTGGCCTCAACCTTATCGGCTCCCCACACTACCTCCTCCTCCACCCATGCCTCCTCCTCCACCCATCTCCTCTGCTATCCAGGCCAAGGCCACCGCCACCCTCCCGCGCCCGCCCATGCCTCCTCCACCACCTGCTCTGCCTCAGCCTCAGCCTCCTCCGCCGCCTCCTCTCAGGCTCTCACCTGCTCCGCCGCCGCTTCCACTTGATGTCCCTTCCTCCCTCACCAGCGCATGGCGTCCCCGCCTCCCCCACGCGTCACGCGTCCCTGCCTGGCGGATCTGCGTGGCGACCACCAGGGATGGAGTTCCGGCCATCCTTCACCCGCCGACGAGCTAGCACCGCCTAGGGGACCGCCTACCCCCTAGGCCAGGAGGAACTCCCTCGCCTAGCGCTTAGTCGCGCCTAGGCGGCCGCCTAGAACCGCTTTTTGAACATTGCGCATAACTGATAATGATCTCTCGAGTTTTCGCAACAGCGTCATGGATTCACATAGAAATACCAGCTAGTAAAACAAAACAAACATGGAAACATTTCTGCAAAGGAAAGCATTCGCTATAATAAAGATGCACATTCACTTCTTATTAGACAGGTGCCCACCGGGCAAGTCCCACGGAAGCCACAATCCATCCATCACAGCATGCCATACGAAAGTATCTTCAATTTCGCCCTTACGAGGCTGCACACAGAAAAGTGATCGTAAGGTATAATCAAACATGGAAAATGGACAGCATCATTGAAAAACTAAATAAAAAAACATGCTGCAATAGTATAACTATCAGAACTAGCATAGTAAGCACCAAAAAGAAAAACTTAATACATTCAAGTACCCACAACAATGTTTCATCACTTACACAATCAGCATATGGTAATTCTTCTAAAATCAATCATAATTCAGTGTTAATTATTTGACGAACATGGAGGATTGGCAATCAACACACAACTGGTGTTATCAACACAGCATACAGAGAAGCAACATGATACCCCCACAATTACCATGCTTACGCCCTGCAGATAGTAGCCAGTATCTAAGTGTGCCACGACATGAGTACATTTTGATATACTACTACAACAATTCCCCGATTTCAGTGATTTCACTTCTGAATGGTGCAACATAATGCCAATGAGACAAGACCCACTGGGAGAAGATGAATGGTGTTGAGGTTAAACCACCAGTGCGTGAGAAGAAGGTTGATAGGTCTAAGAAATCTAGGAGACAGCAGCCACAAGAATTTCAGGGAGATACGAAGCTATCCAAGCATGGTGCGACATGGCCAGGGTGGAGAGGATGAGAAGGTCAATTCCCAATTTTTTAACATGTGCATCCAAACATGAATTGGTATTTGACACTTCATTGGATTCCAACTAGCAACTTCATCTGCATCCAAACAAAAGATTTGGTATTGTAACCCATTTCCAATACTAGTTTGCTTTGGTATTGGTACCCAATTCATTTCCAGCTGCTCAATATCTACATCCAAACGGAGCCATAGGTGATTTGTAAGCTCACTTTTACAAAATGGCTAAAATTATTTTTGAACCCCAAATTATAGGTCCTGCCTGATGTTGAGGTCAGCCCAATCAATTATAATGAGCAGAGCAACTCTGTCATCTCAATCTTCATGACAAGGCTTGTATTTATGAAGTTATTACTTATTATCCTTAAATGAAATCAAGCACAATTGGCTTCATAATATTTGGCAGCCTACATCATCAACCAGGTTCCTAGGGATCATGCAACACCATTGCCAGAGCCTTTCTTTTATATCAGGATGGATGTGTCGCAGTGTCCACTCACCAAAGAAACAATAGAGAGGTGAGCAACAGCCAGGAAGGGAAAAGCAGCGAAAAGTAAGAACAGAGACACCAAGAAGACAAAGAACTGAAGACTCTTCAGTAAGGACAGTGGAAGCTGTCCTATTGTCCACAACAGCATTGTTTCTTTCTTTTTCTTCAGAGATTACAACAATATATTTACATTGTGAAGTAGTTGTTTCTATTTTTGTATTTCAACTATCAAAACTATGGCTTTCATCATTTTGTTCTGCATTGTAAGCAGGCTTTCTCATTTTGCAAGAACTACATATCACTGCTCTTTATTACGTGCAACGTCAATGTGCAGCACCTACACTGATCTTAATTTTGTCTTACGTGATTATTCGGATTATCATGTTCAGAAAAATAGAAAACACCTCAAAGCTAGTAAACCAAATGCAGAATGAGCCTAAAACGATACACTTAAGCAAGATTGTGGACGTGCTTGCACCACTGTCAAGTTCTTGGACAGATCCACACCGACCTCACAAGTTGTTGGACCTCCCATGCAATTTACTCCCGTTTTTCATCTAGTATATTGTTGCCTATTCTACTAGTAAAAAAATACCATAAACCAACAAATGGTAGTTGTACAAGGAGATACAATTCCTTGAAGATTCAAGTGTCGAAAGCATGAGTACCTCCAATTGTTGAACACGATCTCATGATGGCACATGAGTTATAAGGTTATGAGGAGAGCAGCGGTAATCGCTACGGGCATGGAAAATAAACATGGATAAAACATCATATGCCCTAGTTAGAATGGTATAAGCAATAAGTACCTTGGGATATCCAGAAATGTCTAATCATCGACGATGGAGTCCTCCTGTATGGAAAAGAATGATTGTAATAACGTACAAACAAAAGAGTCCACATGTAAAGGCGAAAAATGAAAGGCTTTTCTGTAGTGAGAACACATACCGTATCGGTGCTTGCTAGACCATTAGAGGTTTGGGCATTTAGCTCAATTTCTGAAGGAAAAAAAAAGCAAACTTAAGTTTGTTCTTATTTTCAAGGTACAGTTACATATCAAATTAACAGGATAGAGAAAAAAACTTTATGGTCATTGTTCAACAGATAGTTGTCATTCCGTGTGGTATGAATTGAACACACCTTGCACATGATTCGAACTTAACATGATGAACATATTTATGGTAAATTTAACCCCACTTATATGATACATCCAAACTCCAAAAATGCGAAAGCAAGTGAACCATCATTATCATTCAAATTGGAAGCAATATATACCTGGGCGCGCGCCGCTGTTGTTGAGATACTTTGTAAACGAGCTTGGATAGTATGCTGTCGAGAACCCAGGCAAGGTCGCTCCACAAAAACTGGATACTGCTTGCAACTTGTTTGAGTTCATGTCAACAGCAACCACCCAACCATTGTAGTCCATGAGGCTAACCTTGCACATAAAGTACACCATGTTGTTCCATTCACACAAAGTTGGGAAGCCGAGTGGCATTTTCTTCAAGGATGGGGTTCCATTCTCACAGAACCGAGGCAACACATCTGTATGCCCATAAAAGTCTTGAGAGACTGTTATATCCCCAATGTTCACCTCATGGCCTCTTTTCCACTCCCTCGAATCAAGCCTTCGAGTTAGTGTGACAAGTGTCCATTCTTCAGGTACGTAGCTGTTGATATCGGCGACTTCAGTGCCATTATATTCGTAGTCCACCTCAACTACCTTGATCAGGTCCCCACAGCCAATGACATCTCTATAACATTTTGGCTCGCCCTCTCCTTTAAGAGCCACATTGCCTGGCATCGGCTTAGGCATTGGGACGTAGTGGAGCTTGGGGTTATCCGAAAGAATATCGCACAGCAGGATACCGTTCCACAGGTCGACCCATCCCAAGAGGGAACCTTCCAGCGGGATCACCTTGCTTGGGAAGAAGCTGAGCTCAGCAGGATGGCAAAGCGATTCCGACGGCTCCAGCGGCAGCAGCCTGGTCTCCCACACCCGAGTCTTGGAATTGAAGACGGACAACTCGAACATGTCAGTCATGTAGTCTGCTATGAGAGCAGCCACCGCGAAGTGGTCGGCGCCGCAGCACACGATCCCGGTGTTGAGGAAGCTTGAGATGCTGAGATCTGGAATTGCGATCCGGACGAGCGAGGGGGTCTTGGGGCCAGCCTTGTAAACGAAGAAGTCGGTCATGTCGCCGCAGGCAAAGGAGACATTGAGCAGTATCAGATCGTCCCGGGAGAAGATGACCCCGGGGTTGTCGCTAAATTGGTGGGTCTCTCTGCCGGGGCAGTGGACGCAGAGGTGGGATACTGCGGGCGGGGTAGCAGCGAAGAGAGAGACCTGGATAGGGTGGCCGTCGCTGGTGTTGCTGCAAGCGACGGTCGCCGCGTTGACGCGGTCGGAGATGTAGGCGCGCGTCGAGAGGAGGATCCACTCCGGGTATCGGGGCCCCATCTCGGGAAGCTCGGGGGCAACCAAGAATTTCGCCTCCCGAATGAACATCGGGACGGACGGCGTTGCCATTGGATCGCTCCGCTCGCCGGCCGAGGCGCCGCTCGCCGTCGCCGGATCTGCCCTCCGCGCTGCCGCCTCGCGCAGTCGCCCGCGCCGCCGGTGCCGGATCCGGGCCGCCGCTAGCCGCTCGCCGTCGCCGGGCCCCTCCACACCGCCGCTAGCCGCTCGCCGTCGCTGGGCCCCTCCGCACTGCCGCTAGCCGCTCGCCGTCGCCGGGCCCGTCCGCGCGCCTCGCCTCGCGCGCGCTTGAGGGCACCACGCGCAGCCGGGTGAGAGGAGGGTTGAGGAGGGGAGGGCTGCGGCTGGAGAGAGAGGGGGGTAGGAACCCTAAAGATATCTTTATATACTGATCGTTCATATCGGGCCGAGCTGGGCATGCTGGGACTCGGTCTTTTTCGTACGCGGAAGTCTGCCTCCGAAAATTGATTTACCAACCGGACAATTTAGGAGGTCCGTCTCCAAAAATACATGACGGCTAAACTATCCTAACCAGTCCAACTTCATCCTTAAATACGACGTGGCACGCCACGCAGGCTCACCCATCACCGCCCAGTCAGCTTAGAGTGTGAAATGCCCATTTTACCCTCCATCCATAGAGCAGCTTTCACCTCGCAAACGCCACCCAGCCTGCTCTCAGAAGGTGCTGGTGAGCCTTTCGCCGTGCCTGAACTACATCTCTAGGGAACAAGTCGACGGTGCCGGCGTTGTGCAGCACGCAGCTGCGGAAGCTGGTGCAGTCGGACTCGCAGTGCATGTGCGTGGCGCTGAACGCGGACCTGGCGTCGCTGGTGCTCAGCGTCAAACACACCCACGCGCTGGGCCTCCCCGCCGCATGCAACGTCAAGACGCCCGACGTCAGCAACTGCAAGGGCGCCAGCGCCGTCGGGGCGGCGCCTGCGACCTCGCCCAGGATCAGTGGCACGCCCGCGGGTCAGGCGCCGGGTGGCACGGGGTCCAAGACGATGCCGGCGACGGGGTCTGTGCCTGGCACCGCCGCTGCGTCACTGAATGGGTCGTTCAGTGCCGACCTGGTCGCGGCTTTCGTCGTCGCAGCCGCCGCGTGATCGTGCGTGCGTAGGAGTCAAGACGGATTTGTGTTGTCTAGCTGGACGAGTAGGCTTTCTTTCGATTCTGTGGTTTGTTCATCCGGGTGGCGTCGGCTAGCGTGCTGGTGGCGGCGCGGAGGGTGGTTGGGGGTGGCGACTTGGCTGGGTCAGCGTGGGGATGGTGCGAGCGAGCTTACGAAGGATGGGGATGAAACCTGCACTATGGACTGAGGATTAAAGGTGTATTTCACACCCCAACGTGACTCGATAGGCGGTAATAGGTGAGCCTACTTGGCATGACACGTATGATATAAGGACGTAGGATAGTTCAATATCTCTCTAATTTTAACAAACCGGATAAATTACCCCCTCAAATAATTCAAAATGGTTTATGGAGTGATTTTTGCTGCATGCAGGACCCACCCGGTAACATCCCAACCTTCCCCTCTCACTTACATGCAGCCCCCACCCGTCATCACCTACCTCTTATTTTCTCTCTTCCTCTTCCTTTTCCATGGCCGCCTCCTCAGCGCTCTTCCCCTGCGTCCTACTGTCGTCCATCTCGTCGCCGCTCCCGTGTTGACATGCCATGGACCAGACCGGATTCGCGCCGGCCCCGCGCCCTTATGCTTCCCCGGCATCTCTCTCTTCCCATTCGTCTCCCTCCGCTCCTACTCGGCTGAGCCAAAGCCACCCGCCGCGCCAGCCCAAATCTGGTCGCTCCCCATTGCCTCCATCCGATTCCACTCACCCACGGCCACCTCACCTCCTCCAAAACAGAGCTTGGTGAGTAGCTTGAACACCTCCGCCTCCTCCCTTGCTCATCTCGATGACGACACCTGGAACAGCATGGTCCGTCCGCCACCGTGCACACCAACCAGACACACCCCGTGATGCCTATCTCATTAGATAGGTCCTAAAAAATAAAATCTAGCTCTAACCTCTTCTATTCCAAATCTTATGGAATATCCTATAAAAAGATTCTAACATTTGCAAAACCACCTTAAAAACCAGTTTGAAATGGTCAATATGGATAATTTGTCCGGTATTTTAAAGTTGGAGGGCGTAGTTGTCCGGTTTTTGAGTTTAGGGGTTATCCAGATTCGGTGACAAGGGGGAGAATGAACTTTTCTCTATTTTATTCTATCCCCACGTGAGACTTACATCACTGTTCGTCTGTTCATTGATAGCAGCTCTAGCCGTATAGCATGTAGCCCGCCATGATCACACGTGCAGTAGATGCAGGTTGTGTGTGGGTGTGTTTGACCTTGGCACGTTACACTCCAATCCACCCCATCCTCGTCCAGTACTCCCTGATTGTCTAGGGACATGTCGATTATATGGCTGAATATATTATACAAGGGAGGCGCATCATTATATATATATATATATATATATATATATATATATATATATATGTCTAAGAATTTATCCATAATAAAATGAAGACAGGGGGGCATGTGCCCCTATTGACCTATGTTTACACGAGCCAAGGTATCTATCATTCTGCAAGTAAAAGTATCTGTCATGGCTTGCTGGTCCACTTCCATGCGCCTTTCTGTGTTCAGCTCGCTCGTCTTTATGGACTGATCTGCGCTATGTCTACGGAAAATTGATTCACGTGGCTCTCTTTGAGGATTAGTCATCGGTCGGATCATCATTTTCATAGCTGCTTGCTTGTGATCTCTCAAGACTCCTCCTGTAGCAGCCTAGCTATAGTGTTCTCATCTTAATTTGTTTTGTGTAATAAGCTGATGTGCAAGGAGCCGGTTACCCACTAGCGTTGTAACTGTGTCGTATAATAGGCTGTCAAGGGGTTACAGTAGTGAAACTCCTCCTGTACTGTACTAGCTACTCGGCTGTATGGTCTGAGGTCATGCAAGCTCCCGTGGAAGGAATATCCGGTATTCTTTAGTCACGTACATGTTTCTTCACGTGGAAGAAATTTGTAATCAGAGGTCAATAGGGGCGCATGCCCCTTCCCTCTTTTCTTTTATTTTTCTTAATTTTGCCACCATGTTCATAATCGCAATAAGCCAAATATTGTTAACTCGTCTTATGGTTAATCGTCGGGATCTCCGGCGCAGGTATGATCCAGTGCGCGCACGGCCCACCGTCTGCAGCGCGTACTCGGGTGTGCATGCTGACTTGGTGAGTGCAGAGACTTAGTCGCGTTGGCAAGCTGCTAATGCACCGACGCCGGTGAGCGCCATCCGTGATCACTACACCACGGTTGGCTTATGGTAACTTGCGATCAGTTGCTAAAAGCGCTTGCAACAACTTGCGATCAGTTGCTATAGGGTTTTAGCAACCGACGCACCATCCACCTGTGCGGGTAGAGCCGCCGCGCGAACGTGCACCGAGCGTAGGCTATCCCCGGCGAGCCTGCCCCTCTTCTTTCCTGAGCTATTTTAATTAAGGTTTTAAATAGTTGGCTACAATTATTATAATATTTAGTCCGCTAAAACTGATTATAGCCCGCTAAATACCAGCTATAATCCACTGAACACTGTAACAGCAGTTCTGCCGCTAAACGCTCCAGCCGGCGAATTAAAATCACAATTTTAATCCCGACCAGCTCCAGCGATCACTGGCCATTTGATCTGACGTCGCGCCGCCTCTGCCACCTGGTGCCACACCGACTCCTTCGGCCGGCGCACGATGTCGACGCGGCGTGGCGCCGGCGATTAATAGCTGCGGTTCGAATAAGGAGCCTATCTGTAAAATATCGGGCTGGGTGGCGCCGAGAGAACTCCGCTCGATCGGCAGTTAGACACGGGACGACGACGATGGCGCCGCCGAGCAAGCCGCCAACGCAAGCCGGAGACGGTCTGGCCTGTCTTTCCGTTGCCGGCCCCGTTCTCAAAGCAGGCCGACAGTGTACGCCGATCCAGTGCAAGCCGGAGATTGTTTTAATTAAGGCCCAATGGGAACCCCTAAAAGAAAAATTAAGACCCAATGGGCTAGGTCGCCGAGGCCTCGATCGTGGTTGGAACGAACGACGCGACGCGCGCCAAGGAGCTCGTGGCCCGCCGGGATTACATGCGACGGGTTTTCAGGGCGGTCCGAGGGTACGTGTGGCAGAGATTAATATTATCCTTCCAGCTTTGCCGCCGATTTGGACCGTCGCTGTTTGTTGTTCGATCCATACAGCTGATAAAATAAGATGCCCCAAAAAGACCTGATAAAAATATTAAAATAAGATCAAAATAAACTATGAGTCGAGTAGTTACTTTTTTTGATGTAATCACAACCTCTTGTTTTAACTATAACCTCTGCTTTCTCTTGTTTTAACTATAACCTCTGCTTTCTCTCTTAAATGAATCGGCAGTGCTACTGCCTAGTTTTCAGAAAAAAAAAGGATCGAAATAAACTAGTTGGCCATAGTTACTCAGTTGCATTGCAAGTGATTCGAGGCGCTAGGTAAACGCAGCAGCGCCTTTGTAGCCTCGAGGTAGCTATAGCGTCAACTTTTCTAACTTCTCATTAGGACTTAGGAGGAGCCATTTTATAGCCGGACTTCAGTAAGCTCTACGTTCTGCTATGATGCCCTTCGTTCGTGAAGCTCCAAAGGACGCGGTTTCTGTGCAGCCTTTGAGAATTTTATGATTCATGCCTTTCGTGAGGATCGACCTGGAGATTGAAAAGGGAATCATCAATTAGCAATAAAAAGTTAGCTTAACAACATAACTTTAATGGATTTGAAAACCATCAGAACTTCATCGGAAAAAAATTATGTACTTTTTACTGTTGCTCGATGATAGTACGGGAAAAGCTGGGCTATCCAGGAGCCGTAACAACAATTTTTTTGAAAAACCGGTAGAAGAGCCGCTTGTTATATTAAAAATGGTGAAAAACCGACGGCCAAAAAAAGTTTTAACCCGAAGCCGCGCGAGTTCCAAGAGAACCCAGCGCCTTATCATCACCGTATGCCAACTAAGGTCCTGTTCGTTTCCTACCCTCTAAATTTTAGATCCATCATATCAAAAAGAATCTTATCATTTAGAAGTATTAAATAAAGTCTAATTATAAAATTTTTTGCACAGATGGATGATAATTCGCGAGACAAATTTAATGAGCCTAATTAATCCATAATTTGCCACAGTGATGCTACAGTAATCATCCGCTAATCATGGACTAATATACCTCATTAGATTCGTTTGGCAAATTAGCCCTAAGGTTCTGCAATTAGTTTTGTAATTAGACTTTATTTAATACTTCTAAATGACAAGATTCTTTTTGATATGATGGATCTAAAATTTAGGAGGTAGGAAACGAATACACCCTAACTTAGCAGTAACAACAATAAATCTGCAGGTAATTGATACCGTGTATTGTAACGCAGGGGCGAAGCTTGAAACTTGAGGCACGGGGTCGACGTGTAGTAATCCAGTTTTTCTACAGGTCATTTCGTACAGAACAACAGTAATATAACGGATAAGAATTCGCCAGACGGATAAGAATTCGTACGTGTGAGCTGGCATACATACAGATAGGTTCCACGTTCCACCTTGTGCGTGCGTGGCTCCCTTCGCGGCCACCATCGTCATGGAGTACCACGGCGTCAGCTCCGACGGGGTCCTCTTCAGCGACGATGCTAGCAAGACCATCGCAACGACGCCCGGCTCATGGACACCGTGACGGCCAGTAGCAGTAACATATATCCATCAAATAATATTTTGAATGCTATTGACGATGTGGACGATGGCACCAGTAGTTAGAACACAAAACAGACATCTAAACTAGAGAATAAATGCCACCGGTTGCCGTCGCCGTCGCCGGCGCCGAGTGACCTCCGACCAGGTAGGCGGTGGCTGCTGCTGGCGCTTGCACCTCGTTCCGGCTTAGTCTCGATCAATAAGCATGTGTTGTCAGTTGTGCGATCGGTCGTGTTAGGACCCTGTAAGTGAATGTTTACGGTAAAAGAGTAGTAAGCACCAAAAGCAATTGCACCAAACATTGAAAGTAGTTTCCAAACAAACTGCGTGCATGCATGCCATCACGCATTATGAGATAAAACTGCGGTTTGAGAGGTAGCCTCTGCATATATTTGGTTGTAAATAATTGATTGATACTCATAATCTACCGAATCCATGCAGCCACGTTGAATAATTGAAAAAGGCAACCAGAATACATTTAATTCTCAAGCTTTCTATACGTCGAAAAAATGAAACAGCACACATGCGGAATAAAAAACTGTACCAACGTTTATCACATGGGGTTTGGCTTTTTTGCATCTTCGCTAAACGTGTGCCAAATTATGGTTGCCACGATTATGGTATGGTTATCATGATCACGGTCGTGTGCACTCGTCTACAGATACGAACTCCGTGCCATGGGCTCTTTGGCACGTCAAGAAAAAAAAATCATGTGCAAGGTTACGGGATAGAAATTAATTAAGTTTGTTGCGGCGGAGGAATGGAGCAGAGGCCGTGGTGGTGATAACAGTTATGGCAAAATTATAACGGTGGTGATTAGGGGGTGTGCGCAACCATTGTCACGTGTGGTGCCCTATAAAATTGGCTGCTCAGTTATTTTTGATAGAATATTCGCAAACAATAAATAGGGTAATAAATCATTTTCTTAATGCATGCTGGTTAATTATCTAGATGGACCGTCCACAATTACTATAGTAAAACCCCACAAGTTCACGCACATCGGGGATGAAGCGAGCGCAGCGGCATCCGGCATCCAATGCAGCTACCGGGGAAGATAAGGGCCTGCATGCAGCTTCTCGTCTTACCAGCATAGTTCCGTAGGCATGCAGCATGGTGCCTCCTGTCTGGTGTACTGTCTGCTTGTGCTATACATGCACGTGTGACGTATGTCAACCAGTAATTAATCACGCAAGCCTGCCTCCACTGCACTCTTGCAGCATCAGAGTCAGATAGAACACTGCTGCTTGATTTGCAATTTTTCTAGGGTAATTATTGTTAGAAAATTAGGTAATTTCGGGCACATTTTAATTCCAAAACTATAGCGTGTGCACGTGTTTGTGTTAATTTCGCTAAATAACACGAACAAAAAAATAAACCAGAGTTGGTTTAGACTGTACACAAAGGCGGGTCCAATGCCGGAGGCACCGTGTGCGCCATTCCTAGGATTGGACATTGTGTCGGTCCGGGCTGTTCGATGTAGCTGAACTGAGTCGTTGCCGTGCAGATGGCCGTCGGAAAGTAGCCAGGACGATCTTGATATTCACTTGGGAAACATAGCTACAGCCACCACGAAGTAGACGATGTAATCGTTTAGGCACTGGAAAGTAGATGTCGCAGCACGAGGACGAAGGTCACCAGGAAATAGTCGTTCAGGACGAGCAGTCGTATAGATGTACGCTTCCCAAAAATCTTATCGCCTGCCTATCCCGATTATATAAGGGCGGACAGGACCCCTTCCAAAGGGGAGTGACCAGATCATCCAGGGAATCACCCAGGAGATCACTCGATCATCATCAAAGGCAATACAAACCACACGTGACGTAGGGTATTACGCTCTCGGCGTCCCGAATCTATCTAAACACTACAAGAAAATGGCAAAGATTCGTCGGCCCAGTTAAATTCGTCGGGGCCCGACGAATTTAACGCCTTATATTCGTCGGTCCCGTCGAATACATGGTCACCGACGAATATAAATTAAATTCGTCGGTACCTGACGGAAGCCGACGAATTTATATTTGTATTCGTCGGTGACCGACGTATAAGGGCCGACGAACATTGTTTGTAGGGTTACCTCCCGCCCGCCCGGTCCAACTTGGACTTCGCACATCTCGCAGCTCTGCTGCGCCGCAAGTCCACCGGAGCCGCGGCGCGCTGCCCCTCGCCATTGCCGAGGTCTCCAGATCCCCGCGTCCCCCAGATCCGCGCGCTCACCCCGCCCGCTCCCACCTGGTTCCCACATCTCGCGCCCGCCGGCTGCTGCGCCATCCTCTGCGCGCGTCGGCCCCTCGCCATCGCCGGCGGCCTCCGGATCCGCGCCGCCCCTCGCCATTGCCGGGGTCCCCCAGATCCGCGCGGCCCCTCGTCATCGCCGGTGACGCCCCCGCCAGTCTGCGGGCGTGTGCGTCTCCCCGGCGCCCTCTGCCTCCCGCTCGTCGTTCCCTCGGGGGTCTGCGCGCTCGGCCTGTCGCCGGCGCCACCCGGGGCGCCCTCCTTGGCCTCCTCTGCATCTGTCGCCGGCGCCGGCCTCCTCCGCGCCTTCCCCGGCCTCTATCTCCCCGCGAGCCGTGCTCCGTCGAGTTCTTGCAGTAAGTGCCCGGTACTCCTTGTTGTTAGTATGCGAAAGGAGCTCAATGCCCTCATTCAGAACTGTTCTTGAGGTTTAGTCAGAACTATGGTGAATTTGGTACTCATTCTGACTGCTGCTTGGCTCCATCAGATCGATGGGACAAGGTCGATAACGAATGCGATATAAAGTTGTAGATCGCTAGCGGTAAATTTTAGCTTTCATTATGGTGCGCGATATCCTATCTTTACATGCAGTTGATTGAACATTCGGTTTGATCCAGATGCCCCCCCTGCTCTGTGCTTGAGCGGCGAGGGAGAGGCAGCTGGCATGGAAAGATTTGAGAGAGGGTCTCTCTTCTGCGCAAGGGATGAGAGCTATCAAGAGTGCATAGAATCTGTTAGGCTGCCACTAATGCTATGCCGACCTTGGACTGAGTTGATGCAGTTGACAGCCCAAGAATGCAATGCCGACCATTTGTCTATGTTGATTAATGGGTGTCTGCGGCGACTGTCTGTTGAACACCCTTGCCGATCCTGCCACATCTGGTTAGTAGCGTGAGTTGTATGCTTTGAAGTTAGCAGTAAAGGACGATGTTCAAAGTGTTAATTTATCTAGCTTTACACAATATATAAGCCATACCGGAATACATAAGCAGAGAGAGAGAGGACCTGTCCATGCACGATTTCGTATAAGCTAGTTTAGTACCTAATTGTACCAGTGTGTGAGAGGAGATTGAAATAAGTTAGCCAGTATATGAGAGCTTAATTATCTCTGATTTTCTACTTTTTTCCGCTGTTATTCACCTCCAGAGAGGCAGAAGTAGTAAATAAATAGGTCACTGTTTATCTACTTTCTACTTTCTAATTGTACCAGTGTTAAAGATTATCTATAAGTGTATGAATAGGTCGGCCCAAGATCAATCTATCACGTGTTGATACCTACAATTAAAAGGATTTCATATCATGCCTGCACTGTTTAGCTGAATTGCCTAGCTGAATTAATGTCTAGAAGACCTAGTACTATGAATCAGATCCTTATTTAGTTGCTTAGTACTGAATCCTCCAACTTCTAATCCAATTAATTGATGTGTGTATGCTAATTTAGTATATTGTAAATGGTCGCAGATTTCACCGTTGTTGCTACGGATCGTCGGCAACACCCTCCGTCGCCGTGCTCACGGCGGCGCGCCCTCAACAATTGGGCCTCACTACTTGGCAAGGTGAGCACGAGCACACTCCTTTTAAGTCACAGATCAGATGTCCTTTTAAGTCAAGTGTTCCGTATGCCTATTAGAGCATCACACCTAGTTGCTGATAATCTCGGTTTAGGCCTGGTACTAATTTTCCTGGAGTATGAGTAGTGCTGTATGTTTACATGTCGGTTATCTTGCAAGATTGCTGCACTCAGGTTGCTGCTACTTTTTTTAAGCATTATTCTAATATAGTTTCTGCCACTACTTGGAATTTGTGCATTCTATTTAAGCTGCCCACTGTCATCTGGATAAGCAGCCAATTTTATTCATACACCGAACCTGGTGATCCAGAGGTGGCAGAAAATGGTTGAAACCAGAGAACTAAACTTGGTTGTACTGCCATCTCTTACTAACCTTGGCACTTGTTTTTCTTTATTTCTTTAGCTTTGAAAATGGTTGACGACAGAAGGAAGGCGATGTACGATGGTTTTGATAGTGTCAATTTTAGTCATTCTAGAGAATGGGGCGAGGTGGCTAAAGATTTTGAGTCTCGTGCATTTGCCAATAACCCTTCTACGGTGAAGTGTCCATGTAGTATCTGTCGGAATTGTTGGCGGCAAAATCTGCACAACCTTCAACTGCACCTCTTGAAGAATGGGTTTATGCCCAACTACTTGGTGTGGTATGAGCTAGGAGAGGTGGAGGATCCGGTGCCGGATGCTGCTGTGGTGGATGAGGAGGAGGATGTGGACCGCACGGATGAGATGTTGGTGGATCTTAGGAATGAGTATCTAGAAGGGGAGTCGTTAGAGCCACCGGAGGAAATCCAACAATTCTATAAGCTTCTAGAGGCTGTAGAGCGCAAAGTGCACGAGGGAACTCATGTGACCGTACTAGAGGCGGTAACACGGCTTATGGCGATGAAGTCCAAGTATAACATATCAAATAACTGCTTCAATGATTTCCTGAAGTTCGTTATGGATCTTATCCCTCAAAACCATGAGTTGCCGAAAGACTTGTACCACTGCAAAAAGGTTGTGGCTGGTCTCGGTATGGATTACAAGAAGATCGATGCATGCGAAAATAATTGCATGTTGTTTTGGAATCGTGGTGAAGGCCTGGTTAATGATGAAGGCCTCACCCATTGTAAGGTCTGCAAGAAATCCAGATATATTGAGGTGGTAGACGAGGATGGAGGTTCTGTCACTACAAATGTGCCGATCAAGCAGCTCCGGTACATGCCGATCGCTCCACGACTTGGACTGGAAGAAGGCGCCGGTCGATGTGGACGCAGTGTACGTTGCTGGAGGAGGTACACCACATGGGAGGTAGGTTCACATATTGTACTACAAAGATAAATGCTTTTGGAAAGAAACTATTTTTACTTTTTGTAGGCTAGCGATCGGTGACGGGGTTTTGAACCCCAGGAGTCTCGGTACTAGTAGGCGATCCTTTGCCTCAGTTGGGACCGAGCAAACTCGGCGATCCACTTGAGAGGATGAGTTAGCCGAGTAGCTTAGTTCTATGAGGCAAGAAATGACTCAGCTGAAAACGCAACAAATGACACAACAAATGTGGATGCAACAAGTATGTATTTGATAATTGATCATTTTCCAACAATTTCTTATTTATCACTAACAAAAGAAATCATTAATCTTTTTTGCAGATGTTCAGTGCAGCTATGCAATTTCAGGGCGGTAGACCTCCCTTTGAGTCGCCGCCCTTTGTCCCACGCCGGACACAGTCTGGACCTCCAGGAGATGTTGCACAGGTATATATATGACTACTTTTATGAAGATAAAGATGAAAGTCGTAACTTCAATTCTGTGTTGCTATAGGGCGCCACAGGTGCTGGAGTGCAACAGCCACCAGAGCAGGTCATGCCGTGGAGTTTTCCTCAGGGTTCTCAGCCACCTGATCCTCTTCAGCAAGGAATGATGGGGTTCTTTCCATTCGGGTTCCCGCCGTGGGGTTTCGGACCACAAGGGATGCCATATGGTCGCCCTCCATTTGCAGGATCATCACACCCTTCTCCAATGGAGGTATGCTACTTTAAATTTAGTGCACAAAACGATTGATCCGCCAATAATAATATGTGTGTCAATGTGTATTGCTACCGAGGTGAAATAATTTTTTTTACTACGGCAGGGAGTTATCACAGTTTGTAGCTCTAAATCTTGTTTGAACACACATTATTTCTAAATTCTTGGAGTAGCTGTTGTCGTTGCTGGCCGTTTCCTTGATTCATCAGTTCTAGTAGTATTATTAAGGAGTAGCTGTTGGATCCTGCTGCATCTGTTGCTGTTGCTTCCACACCCTGCTGCCCTGGCTGGCTGGTTGGAATTTGCAAGACTCATCAAACTCTATTGGGCTCCAACCATCTCATACAGTAACCTACGCATGATCTGGACATTCTGGTTGTTATGAAATTCTTGAGAGCTCATCACAGGCCCCTGCATGCAGTCATATTTCATACAGTAGCTTCTCTTTCTTTTCATTTGCATGTACCACACATGCTCTCTCGTTCAACAAGGAGACAAGCAGTGTCTCTGCTGCAGGTTACTGTTTTATTGTTTGACACTGCTGTTTTATTGTTTCACAGTGAATCAAATGGATTGACATTACTAGATAGTGAATCATTTAATTTTTCTTTGATCTGAAGTGAAAATAACTAGTGAATGCTCTCTCCATTTGCCAAACTAACGTTTTAATTCTTCTATAGGGTTCAACTTCGCATCATGAGGCGCCTCATACTCCAAACAATGCGACTCAAGAAGTCACCAACCAGAATGTCAATCCGGGCGGCAGCTGAAGTTGTATGTTATTAGTATTGAACTTGGGTTGGACATGTTATGTCAAGATACCGGTATTATTAGTAGTATTGAACTTGTTTGTTATCTTGTTGTTGAACTTTGAATAAACATGTTATCTTGTGATGGAATTTATTTGAGATTTGTGATGTTATGTGAAACAGTGTGAAACATGTTATCTGGTCGTATTTCTGGTAGTATTGAACCTGTTTTGAAGGCTCCCAAAGTGGGAGGAACAGAAAACAGAACAATAGCCCAAAAAAAAAACGAAAGGTCGTCGGTGACCGATGAATTTAGGTGACAACGTGTCCTAAATTCGTCGGTCACCGACGTATATAACGGACACGTGGCACCGAGTTGGCCGCCGAAGGAACGAGCCAGGTGGGCAGTAAATCGTCGGTCACCGACGAATTTAGTCCACGCTGGCCATAAATTCGTCGGTCACCGACGTATATAACGGACACGTGGCACCGAGTTGGCCGTCGAGGGAACGAGCCAGGTGGGCAGCAAATACGTCGGTCACCGACAAATTTAGTCCACGCTGGCCATAAATTCGTCGGTGACCGACGAACTCAATGTACACGTGGCGTTTTGTAGCCGGACATGGAAAGTTGCCACGTGGACGTTATATTCGTCGGCCGCCGACGAGAAACCGACGAATTTAATATAAATTCGTCGGGGCCGACGAATATAAGGTCTTAAATTCGTCGACGCTTGGGCGACGGCCTATATTCGTCGGTAACCGACGAATTTAGATTAAATTCGTCGGTTACCCTTATAAATTCGTCGGTTCTTGGCCGACGAATTTTACCCGTTTTCTTGTAGTGAAACCTTGTGTTCCTTGCATCTTCGAGTTCCAGATCTTGGCGACACCCTACCTACAAACTCACCACTTCGGGGGTATCCCTCGGTGGGCGTGGCGGTAAAACATCGACAGTCCTGTCCGCCCTTATATAGTCTGGGAGGACAGATTTACATGGAAGTTCTAGTCGGATACATACCCTAGAGTCCTTCCCGAGTATTTTTTCTGGTAGATCTCTATTGTATCCAACTAGTTTTACTAGTGTAGGAGTAGTTCTATTAGTCTACGAGTAGTTACAACAGATGTAGAGTATGAGTCATGTCACATCCCTTATCTTACGAAAAGTACGCCACGTGCACAGTCTCGTGTGCCCGGATCTAACATAGGGGGTTGAACAGGCATAACTATAAAATTTGAAAAATTCTTCGCAATAATTAAATCTGTCGGAACTTCCGACACTGGACCGGAACTTCCGACAAAAGGAAAATTCTTATACAAAATTCAAAATTAAACTTGAAACTGCAGAATCTGGCTGAATCAAAAGTTGCGCAATGATACTAGAAGATTTATGTAGGTGATCTTTGCAAGCACAACAACTCGAGTACGTAGATCGGCACAAAAGAAACTCTAAATTAACAAGAACTAAATAAACGCAATAAGCACAAGACACAAGAAACTTTTTCCCGAAGTTCGCTCCCACTAAGGAAGCTATATCTCCGTTGAGGAGCTCATAAAGAGTCAGATCTTCCACTGAGGAGGATTGAGTCACTTGCTATAAAATCCATAAAGAATAGAGTAATACAAACTTTATGGGACGCACACACACGAGAGGACGCTCTACGGGCGATACCAAACTGTTTAGAAGCAAGCTTCAAGAGTAACAAACACGAATCGAAGGATGAGGATGCTTTAAGTGCTCTTGAGATGAACTTGGCTACCCTCTCACTTAAATGGTTGAGTTTCACACCTCAATCTTGCTCTCACCCAAGCCCTAGCTCAAATCAACTAAAGGATTAGCTCAAGGAGGGATCGAGGAGGAGTAGAAAATACTCTTAGAGGTGTTTTTCTCGGGTTAGGTCAGCAGCAAATGAAGGAGGAGTTGAGAGGGTATAAATACCTGAGCCCCCAAAACTAGCCGTTAGTGCACTAGTTCTGGTTAAGTGATTGTCGCAACTTTCGACACAGGGTCAGAACTTCCGACCTAGCTAAAATCAGCTGGCCGAGAACCTCTTATCGGAACTTCCGACATACATTGAAACAGAAAACTAGGTGTATAAGTGTGTGATTCTGTATCTCTCTTTGAGGGTTAGCATCTTAAATAAGTATTTTGACACCTTCATGCTATCCATTCGCATCCCTATTAATAGTGCGGTGTGTTCTATACTCAATTTCAAAATAGAAAGTAATAAAAGATTTTCTTTTAAGCCCAACACCGTCCTTTAAGCAAATTTGGCATCTTTTCTTGCTCCTTTTCATTTTATTGAATTTTAACCTTGTCCATAGCTCGATAAACTTATTAGCTCCTAAATTTTGTATACTATCAACACCAAAACCTAAAACCTACTTAGGAAGGCTAAATGCACTTTCAAGGAGGCCACCGTCGGCCTCGCCATTTGGAGGCTCCGTGGCAGCAGCTTCGCGGTGAGCAGGTTCGCCGGTGGGAGGGGGCCCGAGGAGAAGGAGCTCCCCGTCGTGTACACGGAGATGGACGGCGGATTCAACAATGACGGCGCGCCAAGGAGTATTTTGCAAATTTATGGCTTAGATAATTTATCTATTGTCAGCTTACCATATTTCTTTAAAATTATTTATTTTATTCAAAAATTATGTGCCCGTAGCATCGTGAGGACCTTTACCTAGTGCCATATAGAATATTCAACCTGATTTCTGGTCAATTATCATCTGTAAGAAATGTATAGAGTAATCCTTGATCACAATCTAGCTACATCCAGAGTCACGATCCAATCATTTCGCAATCTTTTCCTTATTTAGCCAATTGTTCCGATCTTCAAGAATCAGCATATGTATTTCGTACAAAGGATCCAACACAAAGATGAATTTTGCTGCAAGTTCCCTAAGTTCTACATGCCGTTGTATCCGACATCGATATTACAAGGTCGTCGCCTAAACAACAACATCTTCTATGATAGTCCACCATGCCAATTGCCATTCATGGTAATTGAGACTTGAATAATCAAGTATCTCTCAGTCAAAAAGCTCTCAAGCTGGCAAATCAAAATTGGAATTAGCTTTGGCCATTTTTATTTTTGTTGAAGCCAGTTCAGAACTCCTACTATAACATAACCACACAATAGTGCAATCATTCTAATCTTCATTTGGATGCTCTCCAATCCTTATCATTTGACAGAAGATCGAGATAACAATAATATCCTAATAAATGGAAAAAATTAGCAAAGCTGATATTTCAAGACACACTTTTCTTTCCACCATGAGCAAGCATAGCCTATCTAGCCATACTTGACGTAGCGTTTGATTAGACATGAGGTTAGATAAAAATAAAACTCTAGGCCTCAACGGATACTAAAAGGGTTTTATTTTATTGGAAACTGAGATGAAACTCTTTTTTTATAATAAAACTCCAACAAATCATTTATGAAGAATACAATAAAAATCCTACTGAGAATAAACAAACAATATTTGGTGAACAAGGATCGTGGCGTACAGCGCAAGTACATCAATCCAGATTAGGCCTCGCGTGGACTTCACGTAGAAATGTTACCCGAAGCAGGATCAGGCAGGATCTTCAGAGTAATCTGGCCCTGTATTTTTTTTGAAATAAATAATCTTGCCCTGTAAAGATCCTAGAGACCTAGATCATCCAGCGGACGGCTGTGATTTGACTAGGCACAGTCGGCGTGACCCCGCCGCCTTGACCCAACCCCGCGGCACGGGCTCCTCCTCCGCCTCTCGAGTCTCGTCCAGGTTCTCCTCCCCCCAAATCCTCCAAATCCAACGTGAATCCTCCGAGGAGCCGCCGCCCCCGATCGCGCCGCCGAGGCAGCGTATCCCCGCCAACCCGTGGCTCCGCTCGCCTCCCGGCTGAACACACAAGAGGTAACCTTTCGATTCCAAGGCGAAACTTTGGATCTTGACGCCGAAAAAAACGAATCTTTTCTTTGCTATCCGCATGCGCTTCAAGGCCTCTGGCGTGATTCGAATCGATTTCTTGTCGGTTCAGTGCTGGGAATGGAGATCCAGTCGTCCGGCCGCTCCATCGACGTGCTGATGGAGAAGGTGCTGTCCGTGAACATCCTCTCCTCGGACTACTTCAAGGAGCTCTACAAGTTCAAGACCTACCACGAGGTCGTCGACGAGATCTACCACCAGGTCGACCACGTCGAGCCCTGGATGACCGGCAACTGCCGCGGCCCCTCCTCCGCCTTCTGCCTCCTCTACAAGTTCTTTACCATGAAGCTCACCGTCAAGCAGATGCACGGCCTGCTCAAGCACCCGGACTCCCCCTACATCAGAGCTGTAAGTCAATCTCTGGCCTCTTCTTGGTTTTCAATTTAATGTTTTGGTTTATGTTTCCGGCTTTAGGAACAGATATTGACTACAAACGATTTAGGGGATTTAGTAGGCGAAACAGAATTTGCTAAACCGTTGAACTTCAGGCTCAGTGGTGCGAGTGCGAACAGTATGAGTGTATGACTGAGAATGGTCCTTGCTGTGTTGTTATTGGGTAAAGCTTCTCCAGTGGTAGATGTAACAAGTGGGTAAACTAGGAAGTCTGTCTCAGAATACTGATGGACTTCGTTGGTCGAGTTTACATTGAAGCAAGTGATATGCCCATTCGCACATGGCACTAGCTTGTAAATCATCTCAAATGTTCAGTATATCAAACAGATTAATTTGGCTATCAGAAAATAATAGTCTATTATATTTCAGATTGGATTTCTCTACCTGCGATATGTTGCAGAACCAAAAACACTGTGGACTTGGTATGAACCCTACATCAAGGATGACGAGGTATTTCTCTTCCATTAGCCCTTCTGCTTCTACATTATAAATTTAAGCGGCAAAAGAATAACAGCTAGCTCAACCATATGTTTCTGAATTACATTCTTAAGTTATCATCAAACTGCTGGCCTGCTGCTTTGTTTCCACTTAAGTGGTATGTTAAACCTGTGAAAGATAAACAAAGATCTTTTCATACTGACACCTGGTATGTACTAAGAGCAGTGCTTGTAGAAAATAAGATATAGTTCTTAAAACACTAAAGGCGGAACAAAAGGTGGTTCCTATATCTGTATTCTACTCTAGACTCAGGAAGAACCGCCCAAAACTCTGAACTGAAGGAAGATGTTGATATGATTGAAATGTGCAATGCTCGAGCTCGAGGTAGAATTGGTGATTCTCTGGAATCTAACATTCATGTCCTAGCATTTGCTTCTTTGGAACACAACAATGAGCACATGAACTGACTGCTTAGCCAATTGGACCTCTCTGAAAATAATCTTATTACCACTACAGTAATATTGAATTTTGTGTTTATAGCTGTCAAATATTTAATTATTTATGCTTCTTTATGATGTAATAAGTAATCATTTTTTTACTTCTTTCCTGTGTCCATTTCTCAAATCTTATATCTTTTCAGGAGTTTTCCCCTGGATCAAATGGTAAAATGACTACAATGGGCGTTTACGTGCGTGATCTCCTCCTTGGCCAGGTATATCTCTTGAACTTATTTGACATTTCCGCCATATAACAAAGCGGTATTCTAAGCTGCTATCGTTGTCCTTTAGTTACCCATTTACATTGAGGGTGGACATCATTAACCATATTATTTTATGAACCTAAATGCAATTAGTCTTTCTTGAATCACTCACCTGTTGATTTGGCATACTGAGGGGAAATTTCAATTGTGGAGTTGCTTTTAAGAGGAGACATCATCTCTTCCGCCAGTAACATCACTGTTTAAGGTTTGTCATGATGTGTTGCTCAAAAGTTCTTTTTCCCTTCTTTGCTAGCCTTCCCTATGTTTCAACTTTCAAGTGGTTCAAGGATTCATAACATGTGAAATGGTTTCTTCTTTACTAGTTTGCAAGATAACTTAATCTGTTTTTTTAACTTATTGGGGATTGTTTCAGATGAAACGATGTATGTCCATGGGGTTTTGCCCATATTAGTTTCTTGTGGCAAGGGTTGCCAGTTTTTTCCTTTTTCTCCGCGTATGATGCTTTCCTGAAGGTGTATGTTATGTGTTACCAAGGAAATATGTTTGTTTCTCTTGGAAAAAAAGTGAAATGGTTCTAATGCATTAAATATCTTATAGATGAAACTTCTTTCATGTGTTTGCGGAAAGAAAAAAGATGTCTAATGCCAAGACCTATTTGATAATTAACTTTACATCACTTTTCCCCTCTTTTTCTGGTTGACTCCACATTTATTCAGCCATATGCTCCTGAGATATTACTTGCAAATCTCTCTAAATTCATCTGTAATTTATTCATGGCCCAATAGTTCAGAAATTTAAATGCCGTGGTAGTTAGGAGATGGTTTGGTCAGCTGTTGCCTGTTGCTACTCTTGAGCAGATGTCTTTTCTCTCTATTTACCGACTGTTACAGATATACTATATATCGATGATGGTTAACTCAGTTTGCTGAAAGCAATCATAATACAGTTGACAAAATTGTTAGTTTTCCCCACAATCCTGATTACTGACCATTTTGGTTGTGTAATCTTATGTAGTGATTTTAGAGCTGCATGCAATTGCATGCGTAAATGCCACAAGAAATAATTGCTTATTAAAATCACCATCACATTGACCTGTCATTCTTTTTTTTTGGTTGACAGCCCTGATGCAATTGCTCAGTGTTTCTTTTTTTTTATATATTACTCTATTACACGATTTTCAATTGAGAATTATTATTTCTTACATGTTACAAAGTGTTGATGATATTTGTAATTTTTCTTGCAGTACTATTTCGACAGTCTTCTTCCACGAGTGCCTCTCCCAATTCTGCGACAGGTCACCGGCCATCTTGAGAAGCTGAAGCTTCCAACAAAGCAGTCAGGAATGACAGGGGATTCCAATAGGCATGAATCAAATGATACTGCCCGAAGGCCTCCTTCTGTAAAGGCTTCGTTGTCTGTCTCTTTTGGTCAGCGTGCTCCACACCGTGCATCCACAAGGGATTCGTCCCCAGTCCGAAGAACATTACCTTCCAAACAGGAAAAGGATAGAAGTTATGATGGTGACCGTGCAAGATCACCACCAAGGAAGCACCAAAGTCGGAGCCGTGAGCGTGATCATGATTCTGAGAGGGACCGTTCAGATCGTGATCATGGCAGGTACAAGGATAGGGACCATGATCGACATGCTCGTGATCACAGGGACCGGGACCATCATCGGTCAAGTTATTCAGATAGGGATGGTGAGAGGCGAGGCCGTGAAAAGAGGGACAGGGATTCTGACAGAAGTGGACGTTCAATCACCCACAGAAGCAGGAGCAGGAGCAGGAGTCCAGTCCATGGCAGAACTGACGGTGACAATCATCGCTCCAGCCCATTTGGTAAGGCGCCAGAATCATCCAACCTGGCAAAGCTGAAGGATCTATATGGTGATGCAACAAACACAAAGAACGATTCTGGTGATGATCGAGCTCACAGGGATTCTGGAACCGAAGAGGTAATCCGACTGGGAGGCCAAAGGTGGAGGTGAATCTAATGTCAAGGAACACCACGACATTGCATCTGGGCCCATGAATTCTTGTTTTACTAAGATCAATATACTGTGTCAGAAATGACCCAAGAATGATGGGCTGTATCTGTCTTGCCCCATGCGATTTCCAAGATTTACCTGGAAGTTTTTTTTTCTTCTAGCTAATATGGTGTTAATCTTTTTGTCCATGGAGGTTCTTTTGTTTATCAGCCCATGAATGCTGCTACAAAATGTGCCTCACATTTCTAAGCACAAATCATCACGCGCTTATTTTAGCCAACACGTGAGGATGATGCAATAACCATAGGTGTATACTATAAGATAGTCTTGCTGGCTCAAAATAGCAAAATGTACGATGCTTGTATGGTTCCTTTTGGGGCTGCGCCGAGTTGCTATGTACGCACACTTGCAAAAGGCTTTCATTTCTTTTTCTTGGTCGAAGATGATCTCTGTGCTAGTCACGAGAGCTTGGCCGCAACTGAGAACATCAAGTATATGCAACTCACTTTGCCTACGTATCCAGCATGCAGAGCACCCTGTCTTTTGACTACTGCTCATGGAACTCACTGGGGAAACATTTCCAGTTATATGTTCAGAAAAGATGTTCAGTTACTGATAGGGATTATATTAGGTCCTGTTTGGATCACCTAGGACTAAACTTTAGTCCGCACTAAAGTTTAGGTGACTAATACTAAAGTTTAGTGACTAGGTATCTAAATTTTAGTCAATTATGTTTGGATTCATGGACTAAAGTTTAGGTGGGGCATATATAAAAATATAGAAATATATCTTTTGTCCTTGGATTGTGTTGTTGATGTGCATGCATGTGCATAGTGAGGGGTAGTTTGATCATTTTGAAGTTTGATAGTTGGTTTAGTCCAAATTAGATGGGTTTTGAGGACTTCTGGACTAAATTTTAGTTAGGGTGAAACTAAACTTGTCATGATAAACCCCGGACTGGAATTTACAGATTCTGAGATTCTAATTAAACTGGTACTAACAATTCTCAGTGCCGGCTGTAGTGTTCGTTCTACTGTTTGGTTCCAAGCCCAACGGGCCGAAGGATACGTGGACTGTTTGACCAGAAATGTAGAAATACTCCGTGTCGCCTTGCGCTGCGGCGGCACCCAACTTTCACCCCACCACCTGCTGACCTGCCTCGTGCCCTCGTTGCCGCCCCAGTACTCGGCCGGAAATCTGACAGTGGTGGTCATGGAGACTGCCACGGCAGCCTCGCGGACCCATGGGCCACCGCCGGCGAGATCCGGCACCACCATGGCTGGATGATCTTGTGCGTTGCGCCTCGCTCCGGCTCCATGGCTTCCTCGAAGATCAATGAGGGGGCGGCCGGAGCCCAGAGGCACCGTGCGCGTAGCAGCATCAGCATGGGTATTGGCTATTGCGGTGCCGGACAACGCGGCCACAATGGGGCGTCGGCGAGACGGCTTGCCCGGCAAAGCAATGGCTACCACGGTGCACGAAATCCTGAGTGATGCTACATCGCCTCGAGTCAGCTCAGCGACGTCGGATCGCAGCTGATCCATAAACGTGTATTGTTCTTACAGAAAAGCCCTCAGCTCCTTCTTTATCCAAACCAACCCACGATCCAGAAAGGTACTCTGTCTACAGTAGACGCGCTCGTTTAATTAGTTTGCATATGAAACCCTGTGATTGAAAATATTTCAACCAGAAGAAGAAAAATTTTGGAATCCACGGCAAACTTGCAAAAGACGCCGGCCGTACCTTTTGCGATGGTTTTCTGCCTCATGATTATAGGCTCGGTTTTCTTTTGGTAAATTAGAATTGTATCTCATTTCAGATTCTAGAATTTTACAAGATTCGTATTCGTTGAGGTGCTTTTATCACTAATGATCTATTAATTAGTGGATAGAATGCATTATGGACGGTGGTGGTGTTTGATTGGATGGCATAATATCTTGGTTACGTTTGATGAAATGCCCAGATAGATGCGCATGCATCATTATGGATGTCAATTGTATGCTTCACTTTAGGCCTTTGTGTTCTGATCATGATAGGAACTGAGCAGGTATATTAACCCAGCTGTAATTTGTTAGTCCACATTTGAGCAATTATTTACGCAAATTGTAGCTGTAGCTATTTTAGATATTAATGGATATTCCTTTCCTTTAGTTCAGCTTCACTGCCATAAATGTTTCATGTGCAAAGCTGGTATTGTAGTTTTGCTTAGGATTAACATGTACTTATAAGCATCCATGTGACGCTGTGTGGGCAATGATGAATTTGAGCTTAACTACATAAGTTTAGAAATGACTCATTTCTATTGAAATTTCTAAGCAGAGAGGAAGTGCGATTTTTCATCTTGGTTTCTTTGACCTGCTTCAGGTTATTTGGTTCACCAGATCAAAGAAGAATCATGCGTGCTGCATGGTTCGGCTTGAGGTCTTCCTAGAAAATATGTGGGTTGGTCAGATTATTTAATTCCGATGCTGCCAATCAAAAAGTATTTGGATCTTACATCACAGAGAATTAGACATATGTTGATCATATTATTTCATTTCTTTTTTAGGTTCCATTTGTTCATTTTTTTTCTTGTAGGACATGGTACACTTGAGCCTGCAAGATTTGTTTTTTTTAGGTTTCATTTCTTTAATTAAAGCTGAAGTTGGTAGGGCAAAATGTTGCCAGCAAGGTGCTCCCAGTTGTCATGAGCTTTGATGCTAAATTGTAAGCAATGTTTCTTTCTCTAGGAGATTCATACACAGTTACAGGAAGACTAACTGCCTCAACTTGTAAGTTTCATGTGGATTCCTACACTTTGTTTCATTGAGAGACCCAACAGAACTTTTCCATTGGGTTATTGGTCACAGCTAATTTTGTGCTTCTGAGTTGCTCAATGAAATAGCTCTAATATTATACAGAAAGTCTGGGTGGTTTTATTTGTGTTTACACAGATGGATTCATCCCAGGTTTGTGGGATAAACGTTTTACAAGATTTTTTACTCATTCTTGGATTTGCAAAATTCCCTGTATATAATGTACAAAGCTTTTGATGTGCAAGATCTGAATATGTTTCTTTTGCATGCAGGGATGTTACCATTTGAGAAATATTCACAAGCCGGATTCACACAAAGAAGCAGCTAACTCATTTAACCTATTCACTTATTTGCTGTAAATGAAGATGTTCTGCTTGGTTCTGGGAGTGCATTTCCTGTGCTCTCTGGTTCTTGGGGCTCATTTACATCTGAGAAGCTGTTAGACTTATGGGTGTGTATCTCTTTGTATATATGCCACTAAATATGTATATCAGTATTATATATTAAGCAGTTAATATTTCTTTCAGTTACGATGTCAAACGGTCAATTCTACTACTGACACAAAATGATTTTATTATGATCAAATTCTAATCTAGCAGGCATTTTTTTCCCTAAAAGGGAAATCATGTTATCCTTAGATTACATTATTAAATTTGGAAAGTGTTGCTTCCTTGCATGATTATGCAGAGGTATATATATGTGTTCTCATCTCAAGCCATTAGACTGCCTATTTTTTCTGTAAAATAAAGCTGCCCATTCTGTTTACCATCCTGATTGCGGAATTGCCGTCATATACGTTGATCAGTGTAGGGTTGTCAAGCTGTGCTATCAATCATAGAGTGATGTATGAAAGCTATGCCTATCTTGTGCAGATTAGCAATTACAAGTACTTAATGGATCTTATTTTGTTGGCACGGCTGTTCAGTATAGTTATAGTTTCATTACTCATTCATTTTTAGAGCTCCCATTTCTAACCAAAATAAGTTAGCTTCCTTTTCTCATGTTGTGTTTTGTGCCATTTTTTCCATGCACAGTAGCAGATTCATTAGTTTATTAAACATCTGATTTGGAAGGTTCTTCCATATGCCAATATCTCCCGAAGGTAAATTTTCTACCTCATTATCACTAAAGTGTTTTTCCAATGTTCTAAACATCAGAATTGTAGTATCCACAACACCATTGCGTCGTTCAGTTGCTTCGAAGGCATGCAACTGCTAGATATCTGAAAGCTGCAAATATGGTTGCCAACTTGCATCAAATCAGAGGAAACCCATACTTCTAGACACAAATAAATTCTTCAATCCGGCGTCTTGGCCTGTTGTTTGGTTCTCTCTCTGTTTTTTCCCAGTGCCTCATGGCATTGAGAAGCAGCTTGATCTGTTTCGTTGCTATAAGCAACAATTTGATTTGGTCCTGATTATGTTTGCATAGACCATACCTACGCTGCTACCACATGGAAGGTGGTCACTACTGAAAAATGCTCAGCTGAATATTATTATATTCAACTATTGCATAACTGAATAGTCCTTGGAGACGGCCATTCCCTGCACGACGACTCTAGTCATCGTCAAGATGGCGTTGTCGACCGGCTACTGGTGGTTGCAGGCAGTTAAATATATTGTTGGTGTTGCGGTGGTATATACTCTGCTTACGTGGATGCTATCGACGTTAACATCCTTCCTACTGTTCAAATAAATCAATACGTTAACTATTAGTATTTTCTATTACTATTTAAAAGGAGAGGTGAGATACACTCGTACACGTCGATGGATTCTTGATAAATTGAGTTAGCGTAGTAACTAAATAAACAAAGCATTAATGTATCCGAGGAAGAGTGATAAAAGCATCAGAAACTCTAGTGTGTTTTTGGATAATAACTATTATGTCTGCTGTGTCTTTGAGAATAAAATTTCCTCTAGTTTTTACTGTGAGCATTGCATCTGCTAATACTGATTTTAATTCACCATGTATACGCACGTATGTTATACAGCCATAAATGTCATAGCCACAGCTTTTCTTACTTGCAGCATAAATTGTCTAAATAGCAAAACATTAGTACCAAACAAACCAGCAGTCCAACTGGTTCAAAATGTTGAACAGAGACGTTGACCTGGCCTCAAGCCCTCAAAAACTATGGTTCCATGATATGAGAGCGCTAGAGAAACAGAAAAAAGAAGCATGGGTGGATTGTGTAGAAGATTTTTGGGGAAACAACTCAGGAGATTTTTTCACTCCCGTTGTCTTTTCTTATCCCTTTGCTTTTTTACATTTTAACCCTCCATATATAACTATATTACATATACACACACCAACACTCCCCCTGAAGATGGGATGTAGATATCTATCATGCCCATCTTGTCACATAAAGACACACACCTTTTAACACTCAACCCTTTTGTTAGACAGTCAGCGATTTGTTCCTCAGAAGTTATAAACCCTAGACTTAAAGTCCCATCATCAATCCTTTCTCTAATAAAGAAGCGGTCGATCTCCACATGCTTGGTTCGATCATGTTGAACTGGGTTGTTGGCAATGTTAATAGCTGATTTGTTATCGCACCAAAGCTTTATAGAACTGGCCTCATGAAGTTTTAACTCAGTTAGAAGATTATTAATCCACAATAATTCACTCAAACTCTGTGACATAGCTCTATACTCAGCTTCTGCAGTAGAGCGCGATACCACAGGCTGTTTCTTACTTCTCCAAATCACCAAGTTGCCACCAACAAATACACAATAGCCCGAAGTTGATCTTCTATCATCAGCACAACTCGCCCAATCTGCATCACAATAACCCTCCACATTCAGATGTCCATTTTTCTTGAACAGCAAACCTTTGCCTGGATTCCTCTTTAAGTATGTCAAGATTTTATATACTGCATCCATATGATCACTTCTTGGGTCATGCATGTATCTGCTTACTACACTCACAGCATATGTTATATCTGGTCTTGTATGGCATAGATAAATGAGGCGCCCCACAAGTCTTTGATATCTCTCCTTATCTACAGGATGTCCAGATTCAGCACCCAATTTGTGGTTTTGCTCTATTGGTGTAGTGGTTGAACGACACCCAAACATACCCGTCTCATCTAGTAGATCCAGAACATACTTTCGCTGTGAGAGCACAATCCCTCTAGAAGATCTCACTACTTCAATCCCCAGAAAATATCGAAGTTGTCCCAGATCTTTAATTTCAAATTCCCTTCTCAAATTCTCCTTCAATAGTACCACCTCTAAAGTATCATCTCCAGTGATAATAATATCATCAACATAGACCGCTAGAATAGTTATGCGATTTTTAGAACATAGATAGAACAGAGTATGATCTCCATTACACTGCTTATATCCCATAGCAAGCATTGCACATTTAAACCTATCAAACCACGCTCTTGGCGATTGTTTTAGTCCATACAAAGATTTCCTCAATCTTAGTACCTTACCTTCTGTTCAGCAGTAGTGAATCCAGGTGGAATCTCCATATAAACCTCCTCTTTAAGATCACCATGAAGGAATGCATTTTTAACATCTAATTGATATAATGGCCAATCAAAGTTAGCCGCACATGAAATCAAGGTCCTCACGGTACTCATCTTTGCAACTGGTGCAAACGTCTCATCATAGTCAATCCCATATGTCTGGCTATACCCTTTTGCTACCAGTCTTGCCTTATATCTCTCCACTTTTCCTTCAGGGTTTTGTTTCACAGTATATACCCATTTACAACCAACCACCTTCTTCCCAGGAGGAGAAGGTACAAGCTCCCATGTGTCATTCTTCTCAAGTGCTGCCAACTCTTCAAGCATTGCCTCTTTCCATCTTGGATCTTGCTTTGCTTCTTTCCAGTTTTTTGGAATTTGTACAGATTGCAGGGTCGTCACAAATGCCCGGAACTCAGATGGTAAGGACTCATATGACACATAATTACTTTCCACATTACTATGGTCATCTTCACAATTATCTTCAAAGCCATATCTCACTGGAGGTTTACCTGCAGTGCTCCTTGTTTCTCTTCTAAGAGCAATAGGCAACTCATTCAAGTGATCCATTATCTCTCCCCCTGACTCAGATAGCTGGTCATTCTCATTTTCATTCGAACGAGCTTGGTCACTTTCAACTTCATCAACAATAGTGGTGGGCTGTATGGGATTTTCTCTCCTTCTTCTCGTATATACTCGTAGATTCCTTTCTGTAGGAAACGGTTGTACTCTCCTTTCCTGTATAGTGTCATTCACTTTAACTGAATCCGGGATTAAACCAACCATTACACTCTTCTCATTTGCTTTAGTCTCAACATTAGACTCCATTTGCTCACCTTCTTCTCATCCATTTGAAGGATCTAAATCAATGAACATAGAACCTAAATCAGTCTTCTCACCATAGAAAGGAACTGATTCTCTAAAGGTTACATCCATACTCACAAATATACGGCACTCAGACGGGCTCCAACACTTATATCCTTTTTGTCCAGATGAATACCCCACAAAAATACACTTGATAGCTTGAGAATCTAGCTTTCCAACCCCTGGTCTATGATCTCTAACAAAGCACGTGCATCCAAAGACTTTGGGTGGAACTAAGAACTCATTTTTTCCAAATAACATCTCACAAGGAGATTTCATACCAAGTACCCTTGATGGCATACGGTTTATCAAGTGAATGGCAGTCAAAACTGCCTCATTCCAAAGGAACTTAGGCACATTCATTGTATGCATAAGTGAACGAGTTACCTCCAGAAGATGCCTATTCTTTCTTTCAGCAACTCCATTTTGTGGTGGGGTATCGGGGCATGAAGTCTGGTGTAAAATTCCTTCTCTTGAAAGAAAATCCTGAAATTCCTTATTCACATATTCAGTTCCATTATCACTCCGGATAATTTGAATAGAGGTGCCAAATTGATTTTTCACATAAGCATAGAAAGCCTTAAAACATTCAAGTACCTCACTTTTATGCTTCATTAAATATACCCATGTCATACGAGAATAACAATCAATGAAGGTAACAAAATATTTTTTTCCACTTATAGCAGTGACCGGGGAAGTCCACACATCTGAATGGATTAATATAAAAGGTGATAAACTCCTTAAACCCCTACTCACATATGAGCTTCTAGTGTGTTTCCCGTACTCACATGCATCACATATTAAATTACTCTTATTCACCTTAGACATTTCATGAGGAAACATTTTGCTCATGATATCAAAAGATATATGTCCCAGACGAGAATGCAACAACATCACCTTAGCTTCATCTTCACTAGCTGATAGAGCAAAATAAACTTCTTCTCTTGTCTTGCTTTTATCAAGATACCAGAGCCCATCATGCCAAGTTCCAACTCCAAGATTTCTTCCCGTCCTCCTTTCCTGAATTAAACAATTTTCACGATCAAGAAGCACACGGCAATCCATTTGATCAATTAACGAGCTTATTGAAATAAGATTCACAGGGAAGGATGAAACATGTAATACTGATGATAAGGTAATATTTGGTGTGCATTGAACTGTCCCAATGCCTCTAATAGAACGAGGGGTTCCATCCGCAGTTTTAATTGTCCCCTTATAAGAATGTGAGTATGGCGTATATGATGTAAATTCATTTAGTTTACCCGTGACGTGCCTTGATGCACCTGTGTCTAATATCCAATTAGATATATGATTTTTATTGAATATACCTGAGTCTGTGTGAACCGCATCAGCAACAGTATTACTCGAGGATGTTATTTCTTGATTGTTCAATTGAGAACCCATTGCAATTTCCTCCCACCTTCTGAACTCATCTAGCTTATTTGGCGAAATTGTAACGGATTCTGTAGCACACCATCTAACACTGCATGATTAGCTCTAAAGCTTACTCTTCCACCACGACTAGCACCACCTCGGCTAGTACCACCTCTCAGCATACCTCTGCCTCGACCCCTACCACGATTTGGTTTGAGTGGCTGACAGCAATCACGAATCAAATGCCCTTTTTCACTACAATTATAACAGATTCTGGTCTCTTGGGACCCCGCTACCACATAAGCTGGACTTGGTGAATTTAAGGAGTTATCCTTTATCATCTTCAGCCTTGTCTCTTCCTATGCCATAGCAGCAATAGCTTCTTCAAGACTAGGGAGATTAGCTTGATGAAATAATGCAGCACGTCTTCCTTCAAATTCTAGATTTAGACCCCTCAAAAACTGAAGGACCCTTTTTCTTCTCTACCCACTTTTTCACCCAAGCCACACATTCAGGGTGAGGTAACTCAATAGGATCGTAATGATCTAAATCAGCCCACAGTCGCTTCAATTCTGCGCAATAATCCATCAAAGTCCGCTCCCCCTGTTTCAGATAATATATCTTATCATCTGTATCTGCCAAAAGCATCACATTCCCAACACCTGAATACATGCTTGCAAGAGCCTTCCATATCTCCGAGGAAGAAGTAATAGTGTCAACAGAACCTGCAATTGCTGGAGTCATAGAATTGAATAACCAAGTAACCACTAACGCATTAGTGGCATTCCAATTCTTCCACTCACTGCTCAACTTGTCTTTGGGTTCAGTTATGTCCCCATTGATGAAGCCCTCAAGCTTCTTTGATTGCAGTTGTAACAATGCTCTCCTGGACCAAGCCAAATAATTTTTCATGCCTTCCAGCTTAATATCAACAGGTATCAACTCCAATTTCTGTACCATGTCAATCTCTTTACTTGAGGACGAGACATCATCCTTCTTTGCCGTAAGTAATTCCACCAATTTCCCAAGAACCTGTTCAATTCCTTAATTCTCTGCCATAATTTAGTGGCTTTAGACTCCAAATCGCCTCCTGCAGTGACCAATTTAGCTTGCTTAGCCTGTTACCCCACCAGGTCGCTGCCTCTTCTTCCCTCACAGAGCTCAGCCTGGCTCCAGCCCTTGGCCACACACACCCGCCTGACTTTCGCACCTGATCTGCTGAGATGTGCTGCTGCTGCTTCGAGACTCTGGAGCGTCGCGCACACCCCCGCGGCCCGTTCAGCTTCTACGCAGGCGTCACCGGATCTGCGCCGCCTCCTCTGCACCAAATCGCCGCTCCCTTCCTCAAGATTCACACGGCGCCGCCTCTGGCTCGACCGTGCTCCGCTCTCCGCCCGGATCCGCTCCGAGCTGCCTGCTCCTAGCCCGCGCCGCTAGCTCCGCCTGCTGCGCGCCGGCTCTGCTCTCCGCTGCGCACCTCCGCCACCACAAGACGCGCGTCGGGCCACTCCTGCTCGCCGGCCGACGTCACGCCGTCGAGCCCGCCACCAACTTCGCCAGCTCTGATACCATGTAGAAGATTTTTGGGAAAATCAACTCAGGAGATTTTTTCACTCCCGTTGTCTTTTCTTATCCCTTTGCTTTTTTACATTTTAACCCTCCATATATAACTATATTACATATACACACACCAACAGATTGCTTATTAATGGGCTTATTGGTGGGCCTCACCAATAAGCCTCACCAAACAGGCCCTCAAATGTCATCCAGCAGCAAAGCCAATCCCACTGATCGTTCATTGCTGATGCTGTGTGGACGAGAAGGTCGGCCCGATGAACGCAATCCGAGCCCTGTGGGAAGCTGAGCACACCTGAAATATTGAGAGCTCATCGCCATAGCATCGCTGCTGGTTGAAAGCATAACAGATTTCTCCCACTTCCTCCAATCTCCCATCTGTTCTTCCTCGCACTTCCGAAGCATTGCTTCACTCCACTCACTTCTCTACAATAATTAAAAATAAAGTAGCAAGGTCAGTCAAACACAATAACATAAGATCAGATATTGGTAGTGCAAAGCACACAACAATGCTTTGGAAAAAGGGAAAAGAAAGAGGGGCAAAATAATGAGCCAACGATTTGTATCCATTTAAAAGAGCTCCGACAAATTCATCTAACTAGTTGAAACATCAAAGTAAGCTCAATTAGGAGAGGTGCTGTTCTCAAGATTTTTTTTATCTCACATACTGTGACTATAAAGTTGTCCAGTGTGGATGTCCTAAGAAGGCACGGCACAGACATAAACCGGTTTTCAAAAATTCTGGCTCCACTGTGACAGGCAACCCAAAACAGCGCAGAGATGAAGTGGTGGCTATGCATGCAACCCAATAATGGCTGTAGAAACTCTCCAGAAAATATGTACACTTTCAGCACATAGGAGAGTTTGTGTCCCTACCGGCAGGTTTAGGTATGACAGAACAAGGGAACCGAGGTGTCGGACACCATTATTAAAATAAAAGCAGTAAAAAACAGTAACAGAAACAATTAAGATTCAGAAGGTATTAGCAGAATAAGTATGATTTGAGACTTCATCTAAAAAGTATGGTTCGAAACAGTAGAAGGGAGACATGTTAGTTAACTAAACTTGTTTAGGTACGTTGTAAAGGTGCTAGCAAAGATGCTGGGGAGGGGATAAACTCTGCTTCGAGGAGGAGGCATGAAGGCAGACAAAACCCTATGCTTGTTCATGTCAAGGCTGAGCATGCAGGGTCCTCGAGCTTCTGTATTCAACATGTCCTCAACAGTGATGTAGATAACATCATCTTGTACCAAGCTAACGACAGGGCAACTGGGTGTGCGGGGCGGCAGCTCACGTTTGTAGATTGGGTCACACCAAAGGTCTGAAATGCGGAAGGATGTCTTGCCTGCCTTCCACTTTGACATCGGGTCGCAGGGATCAAGGGTCCATATCATGAGGGCCACATCACTGATGTCTGCTCCTTGACCATGGCCATGCATGGAGATGAATTTGATGATATGCTCATCACCACGCCTGACACAGCGCATCGAACGGTACTGGTCCGGCATCCCCCGTCCTCCTTCAGGGTCAGGCTTGATGTTTACGGAACACTCCCATGGCAATGCAACAAAACGAAATTCTGGATGATGATCAAGGACATGGTCGCAGATTAATATACCCTGAAGAAGATCGACCCAGCAAAGACAGTTGGTTCCAGCGGTGAAAATGGTGTCTGCACAGAAGTTGTAGTCGGGTTGTGAGCTGTCTTCCTCAGGCTCAGATGGGAGTGGAAGCACCACTTCCTTCTGGATCCACCGGCCAGCAGCCGGGCCAGACGACCACCACATACAGAAAGTTGCACTGGTTGAGATGAGACCTCGGTTGTCTTGACGGGGAAGTAGCTCCACCAGTATGTAATCACTGGGAAGGTTGTGGCGCAGGACGGCAACCCCTGCTCCAATGTTGCAGTGAGAGAACACGTTGATGGAGCGGGAGGGCAGCTGCGGGACGACTGCGACCGAGTTGGCCCAGGCATCGTAGACCAGGTAGAACCCTGCCCCAGCGAATATGGGACGGTAGGGGCCAACGTAGAGGGCAAGAAGGTTGTGGTCGGCGCTGGAGATGAATGCACCGGTGGGGAAGCGGCGTAAGGCAGAGTCACCCGGCCAAGACACCCGAAGGACCAAAGAGTTGAGTCCGGGGGGGTCGGCGACCTGACGAAGGTGGGGCTCGATGCCGTCTAATGCCTGAGAGTAGAAGTCGGCGTCGTGGTCGTCGCAGTTGCCGGTTAACGGCACCGCCACCTTCTTCACTGCGCTGGGGCGGGACGCCTTGCGCTGGAGCAGGATCTCGTCCGCCGGCAACTCGACCTCCTCACGATACCGCCGCATCAGTTCTTTCGTCGCTCTTTGTAGCTCTGCTTCCATCTCTTTGCCCCTGAGGTCCTTGGCATAGACTCCACGGTGAGCGACTCCGGCGTTCCTCCTCTTTCTCCAATTACCTTGGCCAGTTCATCTTCGAAAATCACGTAGCGATCTACCAATACTTCCTCCATAGTTGCAAGTAGATCGACCGGCGACCGTGCCGTCGTCCTCTATGGGACTGGGGGATGGAGATTGTAGGGATAGGTTGCGTGATCGGATGTAGGCCGGTTGGGTGGCTGGCTGGCCAGAGAAGAAGACGACGACGCTTCGAAGGAGGACCGACCGAGGAGGATCAAAAGAAGAGGGCCTCTTATCGGTCTGGTCAGCCCACCAGGCCTGCCGTCACGGACTAGATTGGGTGTGACGCGTGGGCCGGGTTGGAAGTTCGGATGGGGGCGCATGTTTTTTTCATCATTTATATAAGGCATGCCTTTATATAAATGCCAGAGCATCTTTTTTCAATTTTTCTGTTCAACTTTTAGCGCAGTTTTAAGAACAATAATTATTATACAAAGAAGAAAAAGGTCATATGTTTGCAAAATCTATTTCAATAATTTGTAAGCAAACAAGTCAATTTTTCTTTTAGAAAATAGGGAGGAAGACAGGTTCAGATGTTAACGTTGTTAGCTTCTCCAATCTCCATCGTTCTATCTTCCTTCCAGCGGCCAAAATTAATCGCGAGCCTTGTTGCAGTCCACGAGGAAGAGAATTGGTTAGCAGCTCAAAACGAAAAAGAACATCCAGCAAAACATACCCTTAGTCTTTGCCTAACAGGCGGTGTTTCGGGTGCCCTTGTGATCAGGATAAATTATTCAATTTACATCTGGCAATGGAAAAATCACAGTCTCATCAGGATAGCTTGCAAGATGGACAGATCAGGGCTTTCTCCGTAGAATGCATCAGAGTTCAGGCCATTGCATAACTCCTCGGAAGAGTACAGGCGCTGCAGCTGCAGCTGGAGGGAGAGGAACGTACCATGCCGGAACAATATGCCAGCCGCCAGCGGGTCCTGTTCCGGCTCAATCTGCCATCGTTCGGTCAAGCGGCCGTGCTGCGTATCGCGCATTTGACTTGATATCTTTTCCTTCCACATGCGGTATATTATGGAAATGTTCCTCTAATTTTAATCCATCTACATTTGGATCACTGGCATTGTTCCATCATCTCTATTGAATAAGAAGTATAGGACGTTTCTTGCAAGCAAAAAGATTTAAACCAGCGGCAAGAGTCTATACCTCTGCAAGTACTCCCTCCGCCTACAATTATAACTGCAGCACGATAGAAAAGTTCCTGCCATGGCGAAGTTCCACACTATCTTCCTGAGCGCCAAGCAATGCAGGAAAACAAATTGGCAATCACTGTCAAATGCACCCTTTCAAGTACAATTAGTGCTACTCGTGCCTTTCTCCGGCTGCTAGCTTGCCCCCGTCGGCCAAACAGTGCCAACAGAATTTCAGACTTCAGAAATTTCTTGGCGTAGTTTTAGAAATTTCAGACTTCAGCCTTGGATCAAGCATGACAGACTTAACAGTACCAACAGATTGAGAAATGGCGCTGCTGTTTGCTGCAAGAGGAGAATCTTTAATTGGAACTTGGAACATAGAACCGACTGATGCGATAGCAACAGCACGTTTCATGCTTGTTCAACAACGGGCCTGGTCAACCTATTGCAGGACAGATATCAATTTTGATCACACAGACCGCTATACAACTTTAGCGCCCAGAACTAACAAAGTTATCGTCACATGGGTATTGGAGCCGATGTGCGAGAATGATGCAGTTTCCACATATTCGTTGCACTTACAATGTTATCCTTGCTTGCTTAAAATAGCATACGTACAACTCCTGCAATTGTACAATTCATGCACAGATCAAATTTTACTAAAATGATATTCTGAGCACAGTTTGTAGCATGAAGAGGTACACTCTGATTGATAAAATGATATTCTGAGAAAGCTAATGCTGACGATTCAAGGTTTCATGTAATACACTCAACTGCACGCAGATGACCTCATGGAACGCATATTCCAAGCCAATGAAACTGAATTTGTTTTCTTCTGATGTAACTGACTAACTGTGACTGATTCACATCCTTTTGCTCAACCCTATCCCCCAGCTGATCAAACTCTACAAACTGATAGAGAAGTTCCTGCGGTGGCAGGGTTCATTTTTTTCTTCCAGAGGACAAACAAATGCAAGCACATAAAAGCCTACCAGTTTCAACTGAGCGCTAACTAATGCAGGGAACAAAATGGAAATTTCTATTGAAATTGCCCTCATTGAAGTAGAATTGGTGATGCCCATGCTTCTCTCTCGTACAATCCAGCTGGATGCTTACTCATATCCATCAGCCAAAAACTGACAGTCCAGTAATTAGCTTGCAAAGTGTGACAACAGAAATTCAGACTTCACATGTTTCTTGGTAGTGTGCTACCAGGGAACAAGCATGAAAAACCTCCACTAGACCAAAAATTTAAGTAGTGGCACTACTGCTAGCCATAGCCAACATTGTCTTTCATGCTTGTTCAACAATGTGCCTAGTTTAACCCATAGCAGGATGGATATCAGTTTTAAATACCCGGAATTCTGCACATTCTGCATTGCGCTGCAAACTGAAGTTATGATCTTACTAGGAAAGTATCTTAAATGTCAGAGGGAGGATAGCTCCATCTGTTAACATAATTTGCTAGAACTTTACCTGGTCAGTGGATAATTTCTGCAGAAGGTGATCAATGGCTGCAAGCCAGCAACATAAAACTTGTTCTAAGAATCAGCAGTCCTAGATGGTAGGCAGCCTAGTATTGGTACTATATTCACATGTTGCTGGAATGTGGTATGCATCAGGAGTCATGATAGAATGTCAAATCCAGCTATAAGCAACTTCTTTCCCAGTGGCAGCATTTCTAATTTGACTTCTCGTATTGTCTATCACACTCCATCTGTTGGTTGATCCATGTACATTGATGAGATGAAGGTACGGAATTTTAGATGAAGGATTGATAGAAATTAGTTGACTGGCTGCATGCTGCGCTAACCAATTGTTGTCATTCATTCTGCAACTGCTTAAGAGAGAAGTCCAGATTGCTGAATCTGGTTCAAATGGCATTGACTTCATTAACTCTTCAGCCTGCTCAACCATGCCTTTCCTGCAGAATAGATCAACCATGCAAGCGTAGTGCATTATATTTGGTAAAATTCCATAATTACATGTCATCAGATTGAAGAAATGTTTTCCTTCCTCCAAAAGGCTCAAGTGATCACATGCAGAAAGTATGCCGACAAATGTGATGTCATCAGGATCAACTTGAGCATTTGTCATGTTCTCAAATGTTTCAATAGCATTTCGACCAAGACTATTGAGCGCGTATCCATGAATCATTGAGTTCCATGTCACTACATCTCTCTTATCCATAAGATAAAAAATAGTTTGTGCAGTAGTCATTTCACCACATTTGCCGTATATGCTGATAAGTGAATTTTGAACTAACAAATGCGATTCAAATCCAAGCTTGATAGTTGTGGCGTGAAACTGCTGAGCATGAACCAGCATAGAATGATGTGAAAAACAACCGATGAGGCTAGAAAGAATCGAGTCGCTTGGCTGTATATTTGACAGTAGCATCTCCTTGTACATCTTAAGTGCTTCATTGTTCAAACCATTTTGAGCAAGCCCAGTTATTAAACTATTCCAAGACACTAAATCACGTGTTGGGGATTCATTAAAGAGCTTGTAGGCTTCAGTAACCCTATTTTGATGAAGCAAACCAGTTATCATCACATTGTAGGTGACAGCAGTCCTTTTGTGCATCCTGTGGAAAAGGTCCAGTGCATCATCCAAATACCTTCCTTTCACATATCCAAAGAGCAAAGTAGTGCAAGATATCACATCTACTTGAGGCATATTGTAAAACACATCCTGAGCTTTATCAAGCATTCCATTGTCTATAAAACAAGACATCAAAGCAGTAGCTGCTTCCACATTCTTTTCAGGCATCTTTGAGTACAACTCAGTAGCATCAGCAATTCTTCCATCTTTTATATAGCCACTGACCATCAAGTTCCACGAGATCTTATCTCTGTCAATCATGGAATCAAAAAGCTGTCTAGCATCATCAATCCTGTTAGCATGGACATAGCCAGATATGATGGCATTCCATGAGCCAACATGCTTTCTCTCCATTCTATCAAATTCCAACCATGCCTCATCGATATTTAAGGAATTACAGTACATCATAACCAATGATGCCTCCATGATGTGGTCAAGAGCGAACCCAGACTTCATGGCAAAACCGTGAGTGCATCTGCCTCCTCCAATACTTTTCAAGCTAGAATAAGCGCTGACAATCTTAACCAGAACTGCAGCGGTCACTTCCTCCCCGCTACTCACCAAGGTTTTGAACAAGTCAACTGCCTCTCCAAACCGCTCATGGTTGACAAAACCTCCAATCATGACGCACCATGACACAGAATTCTTTGCAGGCATCAAGTTAAACAGCTCGAAGGCCCATCCCAACTCATGCATCCTTACGTACCCTTGGATCATGGCAGTCCAGGACACGACATTGCGCTCCGTCATCTGATCAAAGACCCTGCGAGCATCCTCCACCCGATGGTTCATCACAAGTCCTGATATGAGAGCATTCCACAAGGCCACGTTTGGACTGTCAACAGCTTCCACAACCCGCTCCAGGCAGCTGAACAGCCCGCAGTTGGCGTACATTGTGATCAGGGCCGCGCCGACAAACACGTTCCGTGAGGCTCCGGTCTTTGTCGCGAGCCCGTGGACGCACCTCCCGAGCTCCAGAGCCTCCATCCGCGCGCAGGCCGATAGCGCGGTCGAGAAGGAGGCGTGGTCCGCGCGGAACCCACGGCGCCTCATCTCGACGAACGCGGCAGCCGCGCTGCCGTGCGCCCCGGACCGGGCGTGCGCGGCCATGAGGGAGTTCCAGGACACGACGTCCCGCCTCGGCATTCCGTCGAACACCTCCCGCGCGGCGTCGAGCCGGCCGGCCCGCAGATGCCGCCCGATCAGCCTGTTCGCCGAGGCTATCGCGTCGCACGCGCCCGACATCCGCGCCACCACGGAAGACGCGGGAGGCCCGGTACGGCGGGAGCGGCGCGACGCCGCGCGTGCCACCCCGAGCGGCGGCATCGCGGCGGCGCGCAGCAGGCATGCCAAGCTGGTTCAGCTGCTCCCCGAGGGAGGAACGGCCTCAGTTCGCAGCCACTGCAGTGGGCCGGATCGAGCGTGCCTTTGCATATCTTACCAGGCCGTTGTCAAACTCGATACTTTGGTTGGGATTCACGTTAAGGGGAATCTGAAGAAATTCTTGATTTGTTTCCGTATTAGCACTGGGTCGACTCACTCAGGGTGACGATTCTTGTTTAGTGCAGGGGCGAAGTATCGGGGTCTTATGTAGAAAACAATGGGATCTTAATGAAGAATTAACAGCTAGATACAGGTATTTGCACTGATTTTATCAAAATTCGTCGGGGTCGGCTGAGCCTCAGCTCCGCCCCTGGTTTAACCAGTGTGAGTACTGTACCTTTAGTTCAGCTATGAGCTATGAAAAAGCTAATATCAGATGTCTGCTATGAAAAAACTGCTGTGAGATGACTGCTGTGAAAAAGCTGAAAGTCGTTTGGTTCAAACTGCTGTGAGTTGTCGACCGTGAAAAATTATATATTATCTTTATGTAAATTGACAGTATACAATATTTCTTTGTGATGATCAAATTTTTTTCCTTTAAATCTTTATTTTTATATATAAAAAATATTTGAAGTTAAATTTTGTATTTTTATTTTCCTATATATGCTTATATATAAAAAAGAATTGAAAGGGTATATATATGTGACCAATAGTATGTGTGTAGTTTTCACAAATTCAAAAAGTTGCAAAAGTAGGGTAACCTGCTTTCAAATTTGTAAAGCAGTTTTTCCAAACAGCTACAGAAAAGCTGAACCTCTTTAGTTCAGCTTCTACGTTCTAAAAGCAGAAGGTAGATCCGGTTAACGAAGATACTTTCCATAGAGACATGTTCCTGGCCATGGAAACCAGATTATCTGCGTGTCATCATCTCGGTCACCAAACTCGACGTGCTCCTTCGAAGCCGTAACACCATTTCACTCTGACGCATATTTTATTACCTTTTTTGCGTTTGACACGGATGATTATTTTGTTGCGAATCCACCGAGCTTGAAAGGAAAAGCCCACTTCCCAACAGTGGATCAGTCACCTCAGCTAGCCCGTTTAGTACCACCTCGCCAACTGACGCTGCACAGGACCAGGTTAAATATTCAGCCCGACCGCCCAGCCTCGCCGAGCTCTGTAGCGGGAGCTTGTGACCCAAGCGGGGGGCATTAAGGTGGCGTGGATGTTTGGTGCGGACTCTGAGCCTGGATCTGCGGTGTGCCTTTGCCTGGCCTGCCCGTTCCAAGTTGGTAGTGGCCTGTGTTGGGGGCTCAGGCGAAAGTTTGGGCCTCCCTGGACCTGTAGTGGCAGGAACGGCGTGAGGCTGGCTTCACAGAGCAGCGATCACTGCCCGTTTCCAACGGTGGAAGGATAACAGGCCGCTGCACCTCGGGCCCAATACAGGCCCGGAGTCCCTCTACAACAGACCGCCATCTTTTTCTTGCTTTTTTATTTTTTTATTTTCTCCGATCTGCAAATCAGTGTGTAGAGGTCTGCAAAAGCACTCCACGTCTCCATCGACACTCGTGTAGAGGTTCTCCTCTTTCCTTTTTTTTCCCTTGAGGATTTCTGCAGAGGTTGTCCTTAGAGTCCTTGTCAAAGCATACTCACTGCTCTGATGATTGGTAGTGGCCCGTGCCGCATAATTCAGAAATGCAGCCTGAGCTGCAATTAACGTCACCAGGAATGATTTCTTCTCAGAACGCCTCCCTCACCGTTTTCCATTACACTGGATCCATGGTTGGTAGCTCCTCTTAATCACATCTTGTGCGACCATTGCACAAGCCCCGAATGGCCGAATGTACTGCGCCTGTCTCCCTCGTGCTGCGTTTGCACGATCTGGCTGCGGGCTGCGCTGAGCATGCGCCTCATTAGCTCACGGCCTTCCCGGACCCTACCATGCCGTGCACAGTGCCACCATGAGCAATGAGCATGGCGGCGGCAGCGCAGCCGATCATGGCAAGCAGTGAGGTGATCAGGTGAGCACAGTAGGCAGTCATGCGCTCTATGAATGCGCGAACCACCCGTTCCTGTGCAGCGGCAGGGGGGAGCAAACAGCAGCCGGTGCCCGGGCGATCCGATCGTGCCCGTGCTCCGCGTCGCAGATTCGCAGCCGCGGGCCACCGGGGATTCAATGGCGCAGCCCACCCGGGTCCCCGTCGCCATCACGCGATCTAGCAAGCAGCGACAGGGTCCACCGTCCATGTGCCGCAGAGGGAGGCGCGTCGCCATCAGGCTCCGGCCGGCGGAACCAACCGCCGTCGCCATCGGGGTCAGGCCCCCGGCCGCGGCGGCGCCGGCCGTGCCCTGCGCGCCTCCGTCGCCGGCAACAGATACTAGCTGCGCGCCTGTGTGCTCGTTACTTCCGAGTTTTGACCGCTTACCTTGCGTGAAAAAAAAAGGCTCGCTGACGCCACATCTCCACGGTCAGTTTTACCTCTGAGCACAGGCGGTAAACAGCCACTGGCTCACTGCCTGTCTGCCTCGCTCCACGTGATGCTTTTGGTCAGAAATGGAAGTATCCTCGTACGGAGGCGGAAGCCATTTCCGGCGGCGACGGCGGTGTCAGCGGCTAGGCTGGGGCGGGGTAATGGGGTGGCAGGCGCTGCTGCTGCTGCTGCTGTCACGGGGCCCAGCCCAGCTCAGCGCACAGCGCCCCCGCCGCGCGCGCACCAAATGCCCGGTGGTTGGCTCCGTCCAGCTTGCCAGTTGCCAGGCAGCAGCCCTCCCTCTTGGCCGCCGGCGCCACCGCACCCACCGCCAGCTCGCCCCAGCTAAAGCTTTCGTGACCCCCCCGTGATCGCATCTCACCAGACAAGCCGTTGCGAGCTGCACGACGCGACGCACGCGCTCGTCATCTCCGTCGCCGAAAAGTGGTCGAGCAAGAGCTAGGTTTCGTTGGTCGAAGCTTCCAATGCCGGGGGAACGGGGCGTCCGGGCGTCGTTTTCGCGGTGACCTAGGCTGCAGTGCAAGCAAGCGCGCCGCGAACGGCGCGCACGCAACGGCCGGAGGCGGTTTGGAGAGAGACCCAGGAGGGTTACATGTCGCTGTGCCTTGTTCCATTCAGGCACGGCGATATATATGCTTCACGGTTCAACCTTCCATTAGAAAAAAAAAGGACAGCAAGATTAGCTCGACGGAGCAAGCAGCTTCAGGCAGGAACGACGGTGACTTAAGGATGCAGATCTACTAGTAGCACTGGAATGTCTGCACACAGAGTACAAGAAATGGTCCTGGACCTGAATTCATCGATGGAAGCGCAGGAGGGCTGCGATTCAACCAATAGGATAAGATGGTAAGAATGTACAAATTAGGCTGTTACAAAGGGAATGCCTACTACACACCCAACCTGGCCTATACTACTACCATTGTCCCCTGCGCCGCATCTTTTGCCCCGGCCTCAATCAGCTCCTGCCTCTCCTTGCTTCAGCAATCGGCACCGCCGCATCAGAACACGACTCGTCATCCTCCCGTTTTTTTGCTGTCCTAACATCGTGCCCCACCAGGGCTTCACATCCTCCAGTCAGTCCTCTTGCGACTCCCGTCCTTGTACTACCCCAGGTTGGGTGGGTAATGCGGCGTTCCCCGGCATGCCAAACTTCTCGCGACCAAACACTCGTTCTGGGTTAGTAGCCATAACTTAGGATTCGCGCTTCACAGGAGCCCCCCACGTTCTTGCTTGGCCGGTCCAGCTTCAGCGGGGGTGTTCAGGCGCTTTCGGCTGGGAAAAAACCCATGTTTCCCTCACCGCCGTGTGCTCGCTTGGGCCGCCACTCAGTGTGTGCCTTCACTATATCAGCCCCCGACTCCAGCTGGAGCAGGTGGTCACACTGGATGGTGGAGTCCGGGTGGCCGTCCACACATTCACCTGAAACGGTGGTGAGTGACTGCAGCACGCTGTCGCGGCCGCACTCCTTCCTGTAATCCAGCGTCATGCTTGCGAGCTCATGCTTTTCCAGTATTGAAATTGGGGCACTCTGGAAAAAAAAAAGGTGAAATGTCATAAGGATTCAGGCATCTGATAGCCTCTGGAATATGCAAAGATAAGAAAAAACTGGACGGGAAGGTGCAGACTGCACCCCCGCTTTGATTTAAGAAGATGCGAAACTCGAACCCGGGCAGCCTGCCTGAGAGCACGCTCTGCTAGCCGCTAGCCCATGAGAGTGCTCGCCCGAATATGCAAAGATTAAGAAGCGCAATGGATGGATCACTTTACAGATACAGGCCCCCAATTGATTATGCTCTAACAATCAGTTGTACAGAACAATTGCACAAAACTTTTTATAGACTTTAAGTCATGCCAGTGAGATCTTAACAACCACCACATGGCCAGGGCAGTGACCATTAAATAAGATGAAAAGTGGTAGAGCCAGAAAAAATTACCTCAAGAATCCACCCAATATACTTGACGTTGTTCACATGCTGGTTGACATCAAGGTCTCCCCACCTAGGCTGTCCCATATAATGGAGTTGCATGAGAAATCTTACACATGAGAACAATCATGATAACTGAGGTATGATGCAAGGTAAGCAAGAAAGCATGGTTATCCAACTTACAGTGAGCCCCTTCCTTATGAACTGCTTCGCAGCATCACCATCAACAGTGCTCCCTGGCTTAGCCAGCTTCTCACTTTGCTCATCTGTTATGGCAGAGCGACCATTGAAATATGGGCCTATCTCAGCCCTAACTTCATCTGGCATTTTCGAAAGCCTCCTTGTGTTCTTATTCATCATCACCCAAACACTGCAAACAAAAACCCAAAGGTAAGCAAGTCATATAATCAGAGAGTTCCTCTTCCTTATCATCAGAGAGAAAGAGAGAGAAGCAAAAAAGAAAATTACAAAACCAGATGAAAGACAAACCTTGTAGCTCTCAAAATTGTGCGGCCAGAATTGTAGTCACGAACATGCCAGTCTCGACGCATGCCATTTTTGCCAGCAGCAGCTACCCATGTGTCCACTTGAACCATATCTCCCCTAAAATTACAGCAAGTTTTTTTTAAAAAAATATTCTGTCAAATTCTCAACCCATAACAATTATATCTGAACCACAAAAACTGCAGTTGAAATTAATTTTCCTTTTTGGACCTTTTCTCCAAAAAGATAGACTTAGAATTGGACAACTTCTCACTTGGACAAAAGAAAGTTGTAGCAGCTGCTGATTTTATGAGCACTCAAATTATTTGCTCATATAGCAAATTGAATGCAGTTAGCCAACCGATCCAGATCAAGGACATCTTCCTATGGCAGCCCATGACATTTATGTCTTATGATGAAATCATTTATTCCACCAATAAGGGTCAGTTCTGATCTTTTGAGGTGTACAATCTATCGGATCTTCTTTATTCAAACATTCAAAGAGGCATGGACAAACAGCACTTAATTAAGCAGCTCTAAGCGATTAATATATTGTCTTACCAAGCAAATGAACTTCCAACAACATTCAAGGATTCATTGTGGAGTGTGGACTCAATCATGACAGACAGTAATTTTGCTTGGGTGCAACTATCCATTTTAAGGTGCTGCGTCATGCAGGCTATGACAGAGTTACAGGCAAAGAAAAAGCAGGCAATAAAATCAGGAAATTGGTAGGGAAGTTGTTTGCTTAAGCCTATAATTGGTAGTTAGAATTATTTTTAGATACTAGTAAAACTTAAGCACACCACCGATGCACATTTTTGTTTTCTCAGGTAAACATTGAATCCATCATTAAAGAGGCATAATTCCAGTCCAGTTCTTTTAACCACGAAATCAAAGATGAGCAGAGTTAGACCAAGACATGTAAAATTTCATATTACTTGTACCAAGGGTGGATCATGAGCAATTGAGCACTATTTGTGTTGCTAGTCTTCCCTAAAGCTAAGTACATACTGCCAGAATGAAATAGGAAGTTTTCTACTATGTGGTAAGCCAGTTAGGTCATAAAGCTTCATGATCTATCTAACTACGAAATGCACAAACTATCAGTACTAAACCTCCAAGTTGAGCTTTAGAACGTTTTTCTTGAGCTACTATACGAACAAATAACAACACTCTTCTAGCACGTACAACACTTAATTTGAAACAGCGTGTGACAAAGGACAAAAGATAAACAATTCCATAAGAGTAACGGTTATAAATTTGATTGAAAGCGAAGACAAAGATTTACTTTCTAAGAAATGGACAAGGGAAGTTACTGTTTCCAGAAACGTACCACGAGGGGTATTGCTCAACAAGAAGCTGAATTTTGCTGACAACCCAGATCAAATTTCGCTTGCTCATCTCTGGTGTGGCGCCAAAACCATCTCCAAGAAGGCCAGCTGTCTTCACATGGTTAAGAGCCGTTTCCTGAAAAGTTCAATATAGTGTGAGCCTCAAAGAAACTAAATGCACCAATAGTAAATAGAGAAACTGAAATTTCGTAGCGCAATCATGTCACCTGTAAATGATTCATTAATGTCTCTATAGAAGCCGTACGATCGGCACCAATCTCGTAGGACCGAATCAAGAAGTTCTGCCTAAACACCAGGCCATCCTGGATGATCCTACCAAAGCCAAATGTATCAACAAGCATGTCAGGTTTCTTTGGCTTCCAGTCAAGCAGTGTCCACTGCTTCTCTGCTGCCAGGAAGATGGTAGTGACAGCCGCAAGAAGCATGCTCCAGTCTGGCAGTTGGTTGTAGAATGTCTTGGGAGCACTGTAAGGTATCGCCTCCTCCGTGTCTGCGCTCGCATTCTTGTGGTTAAGCTTGGTGCCATTAACTTTGGGAAGGGCTTGAGCTTGAGCCTTCACCTGCATGTTCCCAGAAGGGGCGCCAGGCTTTGCAACAATACCACGGACACTCAAATTGTCCGGTAATTCACCAGCCATGTTCTTCGATGTTTTGGTGGACACTGCCGGGGAAGCTCCTGGACCAGGGAGGAAGGCTGAGGCAGCAAGGGACCCAGCCATGATTTTCAACCGTGCTTCAGGATTCAAAGAAGCCGAGATCGCACACTTCAAAGTGCTAACCTGAAGAAAGAATCAACAGGAACATAAGTCATATGAGAAGATGTATATATTCACCACTGAGATAACAAAGCGCAACCCTTTTCCCCTATTTTCCACTGCATTCTCGTGAATAGGATCTCTAAACGAACACGGCTGTTGTGTGACTACATTGGTTAAAAATTTCCAGTTTTGGGCTTCCAGAATCGAGATAGCTAGGGAGAGAAGCAATAAACATTTCCACATTTGATACAGAAAACATGAGAGCACAAATATTTTATGAAAATAGGACAGAAATTCAGGCATAAGGAACCGGATCCAGGCATCCAGCTGTGAAAAGATGTAGCTTTGGGGCCAAAAGAAGGCGAGTATCAAAGGATATTGAACCGAGTTGGCCCACACGAATCGATTCGAAAGACAGGGACAATGCCCCTCCACTCAAGAACATTTCAACTTCCTAGTAGCCCATAGAATAAATCCCACCTTCTCTCCTAACACAGCTCAAGCCAGCTGGGTACTGTTTCCAATCCAATTAAACGAAACCTATCCGCAGAAAAGCTCCGATTTTTTCGCAAGAACAGAGGCACATTGCCGGCAAATCCACACGGACCCAACGCCGAAAACTGTTCGCGTCCAATTTAGGCCAAACACAATACAGCGCCTCAAATCCAAAACATTTCACGCGAGCCCCAGCGATTTCCGCGAATTTGCAAACCCGAAGAAGGACGGATTGAAACGAAAAAAATCCCGAGCATCAGAGCACCGACGGAACCCCGCGAGAAACCGCCAGATCTGCCCCCGGAAACCGAAATGCAGCCGGGAATCCACCACCCCAATCCCGCGCCGCGACGCGGAAAACCCGTAGCGAGCAGATCGCCGGGGAACTCACCGCGAAGCGCAAGAGAAGGAGCCCGAATCAGGCCCGCCCCGCCGCTCCCTCCTCCTCCTGCTCGCGGCGCTCGAGCGGATTAGATACGGGCGGATTAGACTTGTGGCCTCCGCTCCTCGGGCTCGCCACCTCACGCGAGAGGAAGAGAGAGAGAGAGAGAGAGAGAGAGAGAGAGAGAGAGAGACGAGTTTTTTTTCCCTCCTCCTCCCTCTGTTTCTCTCTGCAACGCGGCCAGGACGCAGAGCCGTTAGTGGCAGCCGCGTGCTGCGTGCATATATACACGCGCGTACGGCTCGCGGAGTCCGTTTGCGTATGGCATACGGTCGTGACGAAAAGACGGCAATGCCCCTGGGCTCGGTTTTGTCAGCCTAGGGCCGCGCAGGTGGGCCCGGCCACCGCTGGTGCCGAGTTTGTGTGCTCCTCCGTCCGATGGTTCTACACGAGATTGGGTCGACCACAGATACTGGTGGATGGTAAAGCTAGGAAAGCGATGTATCTTGATGTGGACCAGCTATGATTGATTGGTGATTGTTACAACAGTAATTACTAATTAGTAACAAAATCTTCTAATGCAATTATTATTTTTTTCCGATCTAAGGTTATATCTTACAACATATGTCATGCACTCATATCCAGCATGTTATATACCGTCTTAACCAAGTATAGTGTTAAGATCGCATGCATTCAATTTATAATGTGCAATATTTTGTTAGAAACTCTTATTTAAAATGATGCTAAAGACAAATAAAAATGTAGATATGATATTTTGTTTAAAAAGCATGATTTATAAGTACTTTTGAGAAACCTAGGTTGTTGCTCTAGAAAATTAAAATCCAGAATAACAAAGTGTTGTTGTGAAACTAAAGGGTGTTGGCATCTACCATATCATGTCCAACACGCTATACATGCCTTATAAATAGCACACAAATCATTAATGAGCACCTATTCTAGGATAATACTGCCACCCATCGTCTTCTCTAAACATGAGAGGGTCTAATCATTAGCCAATGCATGACTACACCTGTACTATGTGACAAGTGTCTCAAGCCCACATGTCCACATATATTACAATTTCTATTTTAAGATGGAAAGTGTTAGAAAACTTTCACCAGAAGATATAAAATATCCACATAAATGCAATTTCATGCAAACAAAAAGGATACAAAAATAATATTGGGATGGTTCGCAACCGGCAAGCATTCTTCTTTAATTCTTCCTCCTCTTCTAGCTACCAGCTATTATCGGCAACAAGACCCGTTGATTTCTTCGAGTGCTACTAAAATTTGCTCACCTCACTATTGTTCAAATATTGATTACTGTCTACTCGTCAACCACTTGCAGGCTAATAAATACGGTAGAACATTCTGCAAAGAAAAAATATGGTAGAACATATACAAACCTTAGTTTACATGTTTTAATATTTCCTTTTTTCATTAGAAATTTATCAACATTGTACCTGTATAAGGCACGGCCATCTTTATAGGATGCAAGTATTGGAACACGTGAATTAAATATTCGAAGTAGTAAAATCTTTACGAAACTAAAGATTCATAAACTATTTCTTCAAAAAAATTCAAGGGCATATCTTCTTAGAATAGAAAATAGAACGCTAACCATGAGCTCCTCAAAGAAAATGTAAATAAAAGAGTTAGGTTTCGAGTCACTGCTAGAAATACCCCTAATGAGTGCTGAAAATGAATAATTCATATTGTGAACTTTTTTAGAGAAAAGGGATTCATATTGTAATTTCAAAGCACATTGTCACAATTCAAAATTTGCTCAGCTAGCTTGCCCTAGAAAAAGTTCGTAGCAAAAACCTATGTTGCAAACGCTGCATGTAGCGTCAAGTTTGACGTCGGAAGGACGAGAGGACATGGTTGGCCCGTCGCAACCGGCACGCCTCCCGGCAGAAACACGCCGGAGCGCATGCAAATCTCATGTCATCTCATCCGATTCGGCCGGCGCGCGAGGAGTGAGGATCTGCATCGAATTCAACCGGCGCTGCTAGCGTTCTCCCTCGTCCGAGATGACGGGCGGCGGCGGCGCTGCTGACAGCTGACTTGACTCGACCCCGCGCGTCGCGAGCCGGTGCCAGATGGTCGCGGCGCCACCGGGCATCTCCGCCGCCCGCCGATGCTGACTGTTCCAGGGGCAGTTTGGGAACCGGTGGTAGCTTCGCGAAGCAGGGTACTGGTGGCTCCTTTTCTTTTCCTTGTTCAGGGGGGGGGGGGGAGACGAGTGGACGAGTTGGATGGATGCTCGCCAGGATGGGCTGCACGCCGTGGCTGGCTGGCCGGCCGGCCGTGGCCACGTGCACGGCTCCGGGGCCGGTGGCCGGCCGGCTTTCAGCTCGGGCCCAACGACCTGCACCAAACCGTGCTGGGTACCTCCCCTCCCCATCACCTCACCTTCCAGCCTTGATGAGGAAACAGCGGATGGAGTGCTCGACCGGTCGAGCTGCTGCGTCCCTTTCCGATTTCCCCTTCTCCCACGCATCGACCGGAATGTGCCGAAAATCGCATGGAAATCTCGCTCATCATTTAATTTTTCTTCCCAGCTTTTGAAGAAAACGAGCGCGGGTTAGGCGAAGAACACTCAAGAGCCGCGCAGGACGGACGGGCGGCTTGAAGTTTTTTTCTCTCTCTGAATCGAACATGGGGGGTCATGCATGGTATCGTTCTGCTGCTGCCACGGTCGAGCAAAAGCCCAACAAGTCAAACCTGTTCCGGCCATGGGATTATGAACCGTTTGAACTTGGAGGCCGTGGGTGCCCGTCGAGTTTGAAAATCGGAATGGTGTCCGTGGCCTTGTCAGCTGCGTTACTCGCTGGCTGTCGCTAGCTATGAAAAGGAGGTGATCGCTAGCTACTTCCATCTCCATGAACTAGGGAGAGGACCGTCTTATCTTACAATAATGTTCAGATCGGCTGGCCGGCCGGATACGGTACGAGGAAAAAAGCATCCGTGGTCGGTCCAAGTAGGAAGGCTGGCGAGAATTTGTAGGAACCGTGTTTGGTTTGGTCTAAATTGACGTGATTATGGAGTATCTTAAATCAAACTCGTTCGACTTTAATTAAATTTATAGAAAAATATAATATCTGCAATACCAAATTTGTTTCACCGAATCTGCCATGGAATATATTTATACAGCGCATATATTCGTACGACAAATGTTGTTATATTTTTTATAGTGTTGGTCAAAGTTGAATAAATTTGATTTAGAAAAAGTATTAAAATATGCGGCATGTAAAAAATTACAGAACAAGGAGTACTAACTATGGCTAAAATCTAATTCGGCTGTCGGAAACGTCAACTAAAATTTCAGCGGAAATTGTTGCTTTCCTACGACACAGAAGGTAGGTAACTGCAATAATCAGCGGTAGGTTCCGGGACCCCGCGCTTTTCACTGTGCGGCGATCGAGGTTCGTCAGAGAATTTCGTGCTTTGCACGTGGTATGTAGCAGCTGTGTACGAGTACTCCTCTTTTACTAGCTAGCTCGCCCACAGCATAATTTAATAATTTCCTAAAGAGAAAGAAAAACAGTCGTGGAATTTCCATGGGACTCGGAAGTGCGTGCTGCCGCACGTAGGCTAGCTGGAGGAAACGAGAAAAACGAAGCGGAAACGGAAGCTTTATTTGCTGGAGGCTGGAGCGGAGCAGCCACCAATGTCGGAACCGGACGTACAAAAGTCCAACATCGATGGATCGATCAACCCGAAGCCTCTTCAGTGTCGCTGTCGTCGACGGTCGAGACGGGACAGGAGTTGGCACCAGCAGCAACGATGCATGCTGTGCTGTGCCGAGTTCGGGCAGGCATGGGCAGCAGGTGCCGGAGCACGCACGTTGCGCTCCTCGCAGGGCATCGTGTCAGGGCCGATGGTATGGGATGGCCGAGGGGGCATGCGTCGTGCTCGCCGGCTCGGCCGTCGGGAGTTCCGAGGCCGGATCTTGTCGTGCGCACCGGAGCCGCACAGCTGACATGGCAGGTGTCGCCGTCGTCGCGTCTCCTGTGAATCTGCGTTCGGCGGAGCAGCAGGCTGCAGGAGCAGGACGCCGCCAGCCCGCCAAGGATGTCGCGCGTCCCTGGAAGCCTGGAACTGAAGAGCCCGGCCCAGAGACCAGAGAGGTTGACGCCTCTCGTATTTACAGACGGCCAGCCCAGCCCAGACCATCGTTCGCGCGCGCGGCGGGGGGAAATTCCAGCCCACACGGCCCACCTGCCTGCTGACTCGCAATTCGCGCGGCCCACCCGGCGCCTCGGCCGCCGCCGCCGCGGCGCTACCCCATTCTGCCTGGGCGGCTGGCGGCGACCCAACAACCCACCCGACGTCCCGACCCGGATCGGAGCAGCCGCAGCCGCAGCCGCAGCCGCTCGCCCGCACCCGCCACTAGGAAAGATACTACTACTACAGCACGTCTCTGCAATCGATGCCGGCTTCCCGTTCAGTAGCGTCGAATGCTTCCCTGCCATCGAGCTGGATGGAACTGGATGTTTGCTCTGGGCACGTTTCCCCGTGTACTCGATCGCCGGCCTGGCTCAGGGGCGTTTGCATTGCAACAGCATCTCCAACACATTATTTATATTTTACATTCAAAATACACTCTCCATTATCAATAATTATTTTTAACTTTTGATAATAGTTGCTGCAGCAGATACCAAAATCTAATCACCAAGAATAGAGTAAATAGATAAATTCTCTTCATTTACGGTAGAGGATTTACGGTGGAGGAGGTGTGTTTTAGTGATTACCAAAAGCTTTTAGGTATCGGGGATTGGGGATTGGATTGGATTGGATTGGTAATCTGCTGGAACACCTTCAATTACCAAAATATTAAATTTTTGGTATTGCGGAGATGGATGAGTAATATGTTGGAGGTACTCTAAGGGCTAAAAGTTTTATCCTACCACATCGTATGTTTCGATGCTAACCAGAAAGATTAAACACGAGCTCATTATAAAACTAATTGCGGAAGTCTATGGCTAATTCGCTAGATGAATCTATTAAATCCAATTAATTCATAATAAGCATATGTTTACTGTAGAATCATATGTAATAAATTCATCTCGTGAATTAGCTTAGAGATTATGCAAGTTTTATCATTAGTTAATGTTTAATAATTCTAAGAGTTTCGCACCGGTGATCCCTTCCACAAAATACGTATCTTAAAGCAGCTAATAGTTAATTTAATTGTTTTCTAAGCGGGTACTGTTGGGCTTGCATTGGTCCTACCCATCCCCTAAACAAATCCGGTCGATGCCCGATCCACATTACCCAGCCCACACGCCGTTGGAACCCCAGAAGATCGATTCAGTTCTGCCTGCCTTTTCGAACTCAGCTCGATCGCTATTTCTCCTTTATGCGTCGAGCGCCGTCGCCGGTAGGTTCATCCTCGTCTATCCATCCTTGATCAAATCTCCTTGGCAGCACCGTCATCTCTCATCCACAACTTGCGCCGGTGCACGGACGGACGGCGGCAACATCCTGCTCGTCACCCCACCCCTGATCCGATTTCCACGGCTCCGCCGGCGGCGGCAGCAGGTATCCGCAGCCACACGGAGCAGCTGTCGACGGCGAGGAGGACGACCTCCACAAGGTGGCCGCTACTTGTCCGGTTGTCCCCGCACCGCCGACTGCGACCTTTGCAGGGGCACTCGCCTCATCCCCAATCCATTTTCGTTCAATGCGGCAGCACTTCGGGGCAATGGCGTTCTAAAGCGGCAGCGCAATCCAGTTATCATTACTCTCTGGCGCAAATCAATTTGGTTAGCTGTAGTTCACTAGGAATAAATAAGTCCATAAAAAAAATATGAGAAGTAATCCCTGGTTGATCTGACTATATGTTTCTTGATTATTCTCTTAGAGATCAGATTGAAGAATTATCGAGCCAGTTCAGAAACTGTGAGAAGGATTGACTGTGAAACAAGAATAGGTTTATCAGCAAGATGATTCATGATTTTGTTAACTGGAGTTGTGATGGCGCATCAGCTCATGTTTCATTAGTTTGATAACTGAAGTTTTCTGTTCTGCTTATGATCTTGTGCCCCGTGTGTACTGTCCTTTGCACATTCGTGTGGATTGTGAGTCAGTACAATTGGTGTCCTTTGCTTCCTCTTTTCTGAAGCCTGATGTATGTATGCAATTGGGTGCAGAATAATAAATTCTTAAGCAATGACGTTTTTTATAAGAAATAATAAATCCTGCGAATTCATAAACCAAATGAACCAACTCAAGAAAGAAGTATGTCCCTGTAATGCTTGATATCCTGGATACACACAACTCGTGCCGCCGTGGTGGCCGCAAGCGGTGGGCGCAGGCCTCCAGCTGGGTGTCACGTCGGCAAAGCAAGGGAGGCCGGAGAAGAGGCGGCGGCGGGTGGCACGGCATTGGTAGAGGTGCCGGCAGGCCGGCTGCACGTGAGGCAGGGTGAGGAACGTGTCGCTGGGCGAATTGGGGATAGAGAGATAGAGGTTGAAGATGACCATGAGATACGGATGTGCCTGTACTCAACGCTACGGGGAGAACGGATCGGCTGCTTCCTAGTGGATCAGTCATGGGTGGGGGCTCATTAGGGCGTGGGTAGGGCTGGGCCAAAATAAGATCCACTCGGGGAAAAATTAAATTAATTGTCACCTGCGCGTGCAAATTTTATGGAAGGAACCATCGGAGCAACTCTATTTTTAATTAGCAACATTTTAATATGACGAGACTAAAGTTTAACCTGCCGATCAAAATCAAAACATGGCCTTACTCTCCGCGTCCGCTGGGCATCCAGTTGCAGCAGCAATAGCATCCTCGGCTGCTGACTGATCCTCCTAGCTCCTGGTGGCATACTAGCATGCGTCAGCTAGGCTCATGTTAATCCGGCGTGGAGTTACTTTCGCTGCTTCCATGCTTGCCGCGCTGGTCAAAAATAAAAAATGGACCTCGTGATGACCTGTCCATCTCGATGCAGACAATGCTGGCTGATGAGGACACATACAAAAACGTCGTCGGCTGGTCACGGTCAACAGCGGAACGCAACGGAGGGTAGGATTCTTGCAGCGACCAGGACAGGACGATGCCTATAATTCTGGCTCTAGGTGCGAGTAGTTTAGAGGCCTGCTAGTCTTCTCTCATCTCTTGGGCGCTAAGGATTATATTAACCAAGTAGGTTTGGAGCATATCAGAAGAGATCCTCGGATTATATATTTTGCGAATTCGTGTAGCTTTCAGCGAGTTCCACAACGTTTTTTTTTCTTTGGAGATGATGATGGCAACGCTCGTACATCTCTTGGAGATATCAGATATCATCTTTATCAGTCAAGTCTGCATACGAGCAGCAAATAGAATATCAGAAGAAAAGCTCCAAGGTTCCACATATAAAAAAAAAACAAGAGGAAGGATTCAGAGACATTTATCCTGGCCTTCTGCCATCAATTCCGAGCAAGCCAACTGCCAACCTAACACGTACACATTTGCAAGTTGCATGATAGACACACAGTTCAATCTGATGCATCTGATAGATGGCCTGCCCAGGACATCTTCACCTAGTGCAGGCGTATCTTCAGCAGCCCACTGAAACCCCTCATGTCCTCACCCAAGATACCCTGGTATAGAATCCACTTAATGTCTTAACCTTCACAAAGCGTCGCATGATCTTGACAAGGACAGACCCAGCAGTGACACCATGAGTTGATGAGGATACAAGGTTAGGTGAAAACAAAATGTGAACTGGAAACCTCTGGAGTGCATACGACAAATGCAGCCCTGATCATGCGTATCTTCAGCACAAAGGAAGCTCACCGAGGATACAATGATACCGAAACCCACTTAACCTTCACAACTTCAAAAGGGCCCCATGGTGTTTAACAGGGGACCGAGCAAATGGCACCATGAGATGAGCACAAAGGGTTAGGTTAGGTGAAAAACTGAAACTGTGAGCTGAAAATCCTGGACTTTATATATGTAAATGCAAGGGCATCTCTTTCTTTGCTGACTTGGTTAATTAATTAAACTAAATCCTGGACTATATATGTAAATGCAAGGGCATCTCTTTCTTTGCTGACTTGGTGATTTACTTAACCTAAATCCTGGACTATATAGAAATGCAAGGGCATCTCTTTCTTTGCTGACTTGGTGGTTTACTTAAACTACACCCATTTGCGCCATTATAGAAAAAACATCAATTTGTGCCGGACTTTGAGTGTTGTTTTGAACTTTTGCCAGATTAGTCTATATGTATATCGAAAGGATTTATCATTGAATAAATGAATAACCATGGCGTACAACTCTTCGATGCGAAGGAAACTAAGTCATGGATGCATGCAGATATAGAGATACTCATAAAAAAACCCACCTCCGTTCAGTTTCTTGTCTGCACATGATAGATGCAAGGGTGCTTCCAAGGTGACACACCCTGGCATTGACAAGTGGTGGCCTCTCCTGCGTTTGGTCTACAAATACGAGCCCCTCTGCATCCATTGCTCTGCACAAGGTAGAGGAGAGCCGAAATAGCAGCAGTACTAGCAGCAGAGAGGAGGAGGAGGAGAAGAAGAAGGGCGCGAGGATGTACAACGCGCCGCCGCCGCAGGACATGTCCTACTACGACCACTGCCAGAAGCGCCACCAGGAGAAGGGCTGCCTCTACGGCTGGTGAGTGAGATGATCTAATTTCTTTGATCTCCTCCTCCGATTGTTCAGTCGTACTAGTGCCTGTTCCGTTTGGTTACCGGTGTTTCAGAGCTAGGGAACTGCAGGGGTTCCGAACACCGTAGTTGACCAAAAAGTTCATCAAAGTTTGAGTTCAGTAAAGTCTGCATCTGCATATACGCCACTCTATTTCTATCTTTTTTGGGTTCGGATTCAGTACCTTTTCATGTTCAGAGCCACCAGATAGATATCTTTCTGCAAATCATGGTTGGTGCTACCAAGTAAGCAACATGCCAGTAGACAGCGAGCATGACCCCAGCTTCCTAAATGGAGAGGCAAGTTGGAACTGTGACGCGCATCGATGGCTAGTTGGCGTTGGTGCTCTGGGACCATACGGGTCCATGGGCGGGCTTCTACCTTTTTCTGCACCTTTTTCCAGCCTACCAGAAGTTGAGAACTGACCTGACCACTCACGTAAGACTGCCTCTTGTTCCAAGAAGTCTCTATGAAAAATATCCTGAGTGAAATAACAAGGCGCCGGAAACAAAGACTAGAACACGCACACGGCACACCAAGACGTCTCTGCATTCCAGCAGAAATCTAGTCATTTTGCGTGAAATTCATGCTGTCCAAACGGTGGTAGAAAAAAGATGACACGAATTCAGCAAACAGTCACTGGCAGGTGGGCACACGGAGTCCTACTGTCAAACACTGTCCCTTTCGCCCGTGCGCTTGTGTGACGCCGGTGGGAACAGAGAAGGCAAACCGCCGGCACAGCACACCCTGTCTTCGGTTCTTCCCCGGTCTATAAATGGTGTCCTCTCCACCACTCCTTCCTTCCAAGAGAGGAGAAGATTAGGATAGAGTCGAAGGAAGCCCTTGCCCAGTTGCTGCCCCTCCCCTGCCCTACTTACCCTTGTTCATCAGCTGAGTAGTTTATCGCCACCAAGGCAGGCAAGATGTACGACGCTCCGTCCGCGCAGGAGATGTCCTACTTCGACCATGTGCAGAGGCGCCATGAGGAGAAGGGCTGCCTCTACGCATGGTAACTCAGATTCAGTTTCAGATATTCAGTTCAGTTTCAGTTACACGGCCTGAAACTTCAGCTGGCAGATCTTTCACACTCTATTTGCCCACTTTATTTTCTAGTGCTTTATTGGGGTTCAGTTTCCTAGAAATATACTGCAAATACCTGCAGCTTCAAGAGAGCAGCCTTTCTGAACGGTTGCTCCATGATCATGAATTATTCGGTCGTCTGTGTTTTCCCCCGACCCATAGAATTAAAACTACTTCAGTTTTCTCTTGATGACAGTCTGCTCTGCATACTTCAGTTTCTTCAAGAACTTGAGCAGTTGCGCTTGCAGATCTGAGGACAACCAAACCAATCGCACACCTCCCGAAGTCAACATACTAGCAGCAAAAGAAAATGATCAAAATTTTCACCATCCAGCATGCCCTTACATCTACTATTATTCAAGTTCTCGGTTGACGTTGTTTATTTGCACGTGAAATTGTTGCTTGCTAACATTGTTCTCTGCCAGAAGGCAGGGTTCATTTTTTTTTTGTTCCCATCTTCTGAAGGTTTCTTTGTGCTGAACTAACTCTGCTTCCTCTCATGTGCCTGCTCAACCGCCTCGCAGCATCTTCACGGCGCTGTGCTGCTTCTGCTGCTACGAGACCTGCGAGTGCTGCCTCGACTGCCTCTGCTGCTGCTGCAACTAGGCCGCCGCCTGCAGCTCCAGAAGGCCGGATGGAGATGGAGATCGCCTCTGTCTCTCTTACCTGAAAATTCAGTAGCCTGCTTGCTTAGTCTGGTTGTGAAGAACATAATAAAGCATGTTGTAGTTATTCTGTCAGTATGAACATTTGTGTGTTCTGAACAAGGTTCTACTAGTGCTGTAACCAATGGTTTGAACTGCCGCATCATACTGTCAGCATCCGATTCTGAACTCACTGCGTTTAGTCCGCGTTAGTTTATCTGTACTGCTGCTATGCGTTCTGATGGAATTTTAATCTTCTTCTTCATTTGTTTAAAGTACAGTCATCATCGGCGAATTCAGGTTCAGAGGAATATGTTCGACTATCACAGTGCCATTTTTTTTGGGGTCTGAATTATCATTAGCAGCGTCTGGTGCACCGGATCTTGCCTACGTGTTGTAACAGGTTCAGCAGGTTAACCTGCCACGCTAGTCAGCATGGACTATGCAACTAGTTTGCCAGAAATCAAAAGATGAACTTTTTTGGTGTACTACTTTTGCAGTTGGTGCAACAACCTTCATGGCAAGAGAAAACCTCGATTGGGGTCATTGTACACCAGCACAAAGGTAGATCAACAACAATTTTAGACCATGCTGAGTTGCTGACAATGGTATGGTAGCCTGCACTGAACTACAGTCTACAGAGCAACCGTTTGTTTGCACAAAGCGTCATGGCTGCAAGCCCACACTTTATATCTGCTTTCAAGACTCGAAAGCGGCTTTGCTGCATAGTCGTCCATGGTTTCAACTTACAAAGGAATCGTTTCAGAATATGGGGGAAGGCTCCTAGGCTTGAACAATGAGCCTCACCTTTATGAATTATGATGGATGCGAGAACATAGCATTCATCAACTTGTTCAAAGTCGGACAAGAAATATAGACGATCAGACGTCAAGATCAGGGGAAACAGAGCAACCGGGAACAAGTATGGATGCTTTGTCAGCTTGATGATCTCAATTACAGTTTACACGTACCAAATCCTTCGAGAATGTGTGCTCAATATCCAACGCTCTTGATGTTTTCTTTCTGGGCTCCCATTGATTATGAATTTCCAGGTTGAACTTTTTTACTGAATTGACAGTAGGAGCACAGCTTGCAAAGCTGCTACAAGTTCTGTAGTTTTCCATGCCTACAGTCTTGTACTGCTGTATCAAACATAGAGAATCAAATAGCCCCACTGAAAATGTACTGGTGATCTCCTTTAAGTAAAACTAAAAGTGCATGTAACTTAATAGGTTAACCATTGTATAGATAGCCAAACGGGCTGTATCAAATGGGCCGCACGAGACACGGCACTAAAAACACGGCCCGACACGGCACATATCATGCTCGTGCCAGCCCGGCACGGCCACCGTATTGTGCATGGGCCAAAACACCGGCCCAGACACGATACGGCTAATAGGTCGGCACGGGCCTAGCACGGTCCCGGCTTGCTAATGGCCCCACCTCAGGGAGCCGGCTTATATAAGCCGCGCCCGTCGCCGGCTCCCTCCCAAACCCAAACCCTAACCCACTCCTCTCCCCCGCCTGGCCGCCACTCGCGTCTCGCCCACTCGCCCCTCCGCCTCCCCCATACACCCCAGCCCGTCGCCTCCCTACCTCTCGCCTCTACAGACTCTAGTCGTCGGATCTCCACCGCCAGCTGCCGATGGTCTTCGTCCTGTGCTCCACCCTCGCCCTGGCGCCTCTCCTCCTCGACTGCCCCTGTCTCCTCTACTCCTCTTCCTCGGGTAACCGATCTAGATCGGCTCCACGGTCCGGCCACCGAACCTGCGCCGCGCCACCGCTGTCGGCCTGCACCCCGGCAGGGCACTACCGCACAACTTCTTCCTCTTCTAGTCTCATCCACCTCTCCCATCTCTGGCCTCCTCGAATCCATCCCAAACCCTAACCCTAACCGTAGCCTGGTGCATCATCATCTACCTCGCGCGGCGAATCTGGTGCTCCAGATCTCAAGGTAAGCGTCATTGTCTACCTCGCCAGTGCTACTTGTTTTCTTATTTTCTTGTTTCTTTTCTTTCTATCTTACTGATCCGATCTCTTTCCTCTATTTCTCAGGTCCGTGAGGAACCGGAGGCCAGCAATGGAGGACGAGGACAACGTCGGGCACTCCATCAACGAGGAGATTCAAATGAGGTTGTGGGGGGGGGGGGGGGGAGGGGGTGACGAAGAGGACTTGCTTGCAGGGTAGGAAGAGCTCTTTGGCCACTCTACACTAGCTCAAACTTGGAAAATTTATGTGTTGTTTCTTTTTACTTGTGCTGATGTGTTGTATCTGTTCTATCTGTCATTCTATTGTGCAAAAATTATGTTTGAATAAAAAATTTGAAGTGTTCTTTCTATTTTGGGATGTTTGAGTCTATTTTTACTTGTAGTGCTTAGGCCGGCACTATCACGGCATGCTGCACGTGCCGCCGGACTGGCACGGCACGGTTAAATGCCTATAGTGTCATGCCTGGCCCGTGCCCGTGCCGTGCAGTGCCGTCCGTGCCCGTGCCGTTTAGTGCCGTGCGGAACGTTTGGACATCTATAAACCACTGTACCAATATCCGATGAACATGAACTACACGGCTTTCAAGGTCTGCAAATTTTGGATTGCTACAGCATTCAATTCCAATTCCCAAATTTAACTTCTTTCTGACTAAAAATCACGCTTGCAGTGTTTGACACATGCAAAAGATCCCCTAAATTCCAAAATTACTAGTAGGATTAAAAGATCCCCTACATTCCAAAATTACTAGGATTCCTCAACCCGTAAACAAACAATCAAGAACATGGTTCCATTCCACTACAACAGAATACTGGCATGATTAGGTCACGAAAACTTAGCTAAAACTATTTTAAGAGCACTATGGGCACTGGTTCTGGAATATGGCCACCTAGAGAAAGTGCCATGGCTCCAAACCACAAATCGAAATGATTTTTCGTACCAACTCGTATCAATCAAGAAGTATAGACACACACTCATATAGGCAAATGGAAATCACACACGAGATGGAAAAACAGGAACTTGGATTCTGCTGGGTATATATGCTCGAGCACCATGAAAGCACACACGAGATGGAAAAACAGGAACTTGGAGAGACTCGGGAGGAAGGACGACTCAAGGAGGCGCAAGTTTGGGGTTCTGTGCTGTATTTTTCAAAAAGACCCTTATTTTGGATCTCAACTATTTATTGTGGTCCATATTCAATTTATTTGCACATTGCCCCTCGTTTAGATTTCCACGTCGCAGTTTTCACAGATTAGCCCCCGCGTAAGCAAAAGGCGCCGCAATTTGGCTACAGTTCGCGGCACTAACGAAGCCGACGTGGAGGGAATCATTACAAGACAAGACCAATTAAACTAGGACTCGAAAAAGATTAGAAATTTCCGTTGGGATTAGCCTCTCTGTCATGTCGCCAGTACAGCGCGACACTCCGCATCCACCCAAATCGGAGCTAGGGCTGCTGGCCTGCTGCCCCCCACGGAAGGCGCCAGGAGCCGCCGCATCCGGCCGCATCGCCGCCGGTCCCGCGCGAGGAGAGACAGCGGCGGCGTCTTCTGCCCGTTTGAGGAGCAGGGGAAGCTGGATTTGAGGTAGCCGCGGCCATTTCAGTTTGTGTTTCAGCGAATTGGCAGGTTGTTGGTTTTGGGAGGGGGGAGAAGCTGCTTGGATTCAGCTGTCTTACTCCAATTCAGGTTTTCTTTTTTACTTTCTTCTTAAATTGGTTGTCAAATTGCAGGATTCGGGGCACCAGCTAACGGCCGGCTCCAGCATGGACACGGCGTTTCTGCGTTCTCCGCTTGCTCGCAATCTAGTTTATGACGAGTTTGCCGTTCTTCACTCCGCAAGCTACCGTTTCCATCCTCTGCGGTATTCGAGGTGCAATCCGACAAACTCGACCCCCGGCCAAACGCTGTCTGCTTCGCCATCAAGGGTATGCTCTTTCGAGCGTTGCAGTGTGTAAATCACAGGGACTTTTCAGTTTCAGAGTCGATGCGTAGTTCCAAATTTGCATATGCCGTTACAGACCTGGAGTAAATTCCGAGTTTTGTGATCTGATAGTACAACTCTTGTGCAGGGCTTGACTCAGCGAGTGGCCGCGTTACCAAATGTTGATGATTTTTTCTGGGAAAAGGATCCCACTCCGATCCTGGACACAATTGATGCGCCCATTCATTTGAAAAATCTATCTAGTAAGGTCGTCAGACAGAGTCATACCTCTTTTGGGCTTCCTTTCTCATAATATCTATGATTTGAGAAAATTTTGACATTTGCATACCTAATAAAAACAGGAGCTCAAGCAGTTAGCTGATGAAGTTCGTTCTGAAATATCTTTCATAATGTCCACAAAATGCCAGCCATGTGGTCCTGGTCGCTCAGTTGTGGAGCTGACAATTGCTATACATTATGTGTTCAATGCCCCAATGGATAAGATACTGTGGGATGCTGGTCAGCATGTAAGACATCCCTGTGTTAATGTTTCCAACTACCAGATATCATTTTTGCTCAAGTTTCTCATCTTCTATCTTCTTCTTTTCGCTCAATATTTTCCTTTTTCAACAGGCGTATGCACACAAGATTCTCACAGGAAGGCGCTCTCTCTTTCATACTATTAAACAAAAAAACGGCCTTTCTGGTTTCACATCTAGATTTGAGAGCGAGTATGATCCCTTTGGTGCTGGACATGGATGCAATAGTCTTTCTGCTGGCCTTGGTATTGCCTCTATTTGTTCATCACTGTCTTGCATGTCAAATTGTTTGTATGTAATTCACATATTCTATGCATGTGGAATCGGCATGTTGCTCAGGAGTTATTTTCTTAGTATTTTTTCACTTCTATGCTTTCAATTGATGGTCTGTCTGTATGAGAAATTCGAGAAAGTTGGATTTAGTTTCAAATCCAATTATGCATGCAGCACTAAGATTTTTTTTTTGGATAAAGCCTGATATAAATTGTTATGCTCAGTGCTGTCAGTTCCTATTCTTTATTTTTGTGTGAAATTGCATGGAATCCTCACAGTATTAATTGTTTACACAGCTTAATAAAACACAAGACCTGTTCAGTATTTCCTAAGTCTTACTTCTTTTGTACTGTCTTTTAAGGTTTCTTTTCCTTTCTATAGTTTGAGAGTTACTTCTTATCAGGGATGGCGGTTGCAAGGGATATAAATGGGAGAAAAAATCGAATAGTGACAGTTATAAGTAATTGGACAACCATGGCTGGCCAGGTGTATGAGGCAATGGGTCATGCTGGTTTCCTCGATTCCAACATGGTAGTTATTCTAAATGATAGCTGTCACTCCTTGCTTCCTAAAGCTGATGGCCGGCCAAAGATGTCAGTCAATGCCTTTTCTAGTGCTGTCAGCAAGATTCAATCCAGCAAAGGATTTAGGAGGTTTAGGGAGGCTGCAAAGGTAAATGTTTATATACTTTTGGAATGTGTTGTGAACACAGCATTGGACCTTTCAGGATGCCTGTAATTTTATAGCTCTGATTTCTTTTGTCGGAAAACAACTTTGTCCTTGCTACTTTGAGATTTATGGTGTAGTCTTATGCTATATGAATGTTCCTATTTTTGATATTTGAACTTTTTTCCTAGGGACTGGCTAAATGGTTTGGCAAAGGAATGCATGAGTTTGCTGCCAAAGTTGACGAGTATGCTCGTGGTATGATAGGTCCTCATGGAGCAACTCTTTTTGAAGAACTTGGATTATATTATATTGGTCCTATTGATGGGCATAACATTGATGATCTCATCTGTGTATTAAAGGAGGTCGCAACTCTAGATTCAACTGGTCCAGTACTTGTACATGTAATTACTGGGACTGAAATTGACACTGGTGGAAATATTAGGAGTGAAATAACTCCAAATGACGAAGGTTTGTGATACAGGTCACTATCAAAATATGTGTGCTACTTTACTTTTCTTTTGCTAAACTAGGAGGCGTGCTTAGTGTTTTTCTTTTATAACTCTCTTGCTCTGTTACTACTGCACTGGGGTTCCTCATGTATGGACGGAAGAAAGATGGGAAGACAAGGAAATGTCATTACTCATGCCAAAAAAGTTTCTTAAAAATCACATGTATGCAAGTCATGATTAGCATTTAATTTCAGCCTCAAATTTTACATATTTGTTTAAGTTTCTACATTCTAATTAGTATACTAGGAGTCTACTGGTGCTATGTACTGATCCTTTTGCAATTGTGATATTATCGTCCTTTGAGATTCATTACAAAATGTATGTTCCTTGCATATACGAGCTATATGAATTGGAGGAATATTTTATGGATTAACTTTCTTTTTACTGATAACAGGGCCTCCAAACTCAAGTCATGATCTTCTTAAATTTTTAGAAACTGGGCTTTCTAGGACGTATAATGACTGCTTTGTAGAAGCATTAACAGCAGAAGCAGAGAATGACAAGCGCATTGTGGTAGTTCATGGTGGCATGGGAATGGATCGATCACTCCGCTTATTCCAGTCCAGCTTCCCAGACAGATTTTTTGACCTTGGCATCGCTGAGCAACACGCTGTTACCTTTTCTGCTGGTTTGGCCTGTGGAGGTTTAAAGCCTTTCTGCATAATTCCATCCACATTTCTTCAGCGAGCATATGATCAGGTGACAGCACATACTGCTGCTAAATTAGTATGGGCATAAGCTCTGCTTAGTTCAGTAAATCTGCAAGGCTGCTCTACTGTTGTTACATTACATTTTATAAATCCCGCATCTATGGCAGATAGTTGAAGATGTGGACATGCAAAAGATACCGGTTCGATTTGCTATCACAAATGCTGGTCTGGTGGGGTCTGAGGGCCCAACTAATTCAGGACCATTTGATATAACATTCATGTCCTGCTTGCCAAACATGATTGTCATGTCACCATCTAACGAGGATGAACTTATTGACATGGTGGCAACAGCTGCAATGGTTGAGGACAGACCTATTTGCTTCCGGTATCCTAGGGGCGCCATTGTTGGGACTAGCGGCACTTTAACGTATGGGAATCCACTTCAGGTAGGTTCCTTTCAATTTATTTTGCCATGTCGTCATAACTTGTAAATAGTACAGCTCTCATATTTCAAGCACATCTGCCGTAATTTATTGCCAGGAAGGATAACTGTTACAAACAGCATACAATTTCTATGTATTTCTTACCATTACAAAATATAAAGCAATTCGTTGCTTTGAAAAACAAAAGATTGCTTATTTCGGCAAAGTACATGACTTTTCATTTATCTAAGCTCAATGAATATTCATCATGAACAAAAATATTTTGAAAGTGTATGTTATAATGGTCTCCGTGCCCTTTTTCAGATTGGTAAAGGAGAGATTCTTGTTGAGGGAAAAGAGATAGCTTTTCTTGGCTATGGTGAGGTGGTCCAGCGATGCTTGATTGCTCGATCTCTTTTATCAAACTTTGGCATTCAGGCGACAGTTGCAAATGCAAGATTTTGCAAGCCACTTGACATTGATCTAATCAGAACGCTATGTCAGCAGCATAGTTTTCTTATCACAGTGGAAGAAGGAACAGTTGGCGGCTTTGGATCGCATGTCTCTCAGTTTATTTCACTCGATGGTCTACTTGATGGCCGAATAAAGGTATCTTCTCCGCTTTGCTTTGCTGTTTGTAACTACTCTACCTAGATCAAAACTTGGTCTGTGTTCTTGCCATGGAGCCTCCAGCTCCAGTCCTCTTGATGTGCTAATTAGTAGAACTTCAAGGTTAGTGTTTGGTCAATTAGTTGTTTCCATATGCTAATCTCAAGGTGTACTTTTCTTTGTAACTTGCAGTGGCGACCCATTGTGCTACCAGACAGGTATATCGAACACGCTTCACTCGCTGAGCAACTCGACTTGGCTGGCCTAACTGCTCATCACATAGCTGCAACCGCATTGACCCTCCTAGGGCGTCACCGAGATGCACTTCTGTTGATGAAGTAGAGAAACGGAAACAAGAAGAAAAGTTAAAATCACTCGGTACTGTGCAAAAGTTTGACACGAAGAACACTTAACCTGAGCCTGTCGTGGGAGATGGCCAAATGCACTACTCTGAAGAGTTACAGTAAAGGCAACACTATGTTTGCGCCGTGCATACTATAAACCCTATTTTGGGCATCAGGTGACCCTGCAAAGCATTTACAGGACGATACGCTGTAATGTATTGTGGATGTAAATACTAAAACGGCGGTGCTATTTTGGTGATTAGGTGAGCCCTTAAAGCATTTACACGATGATACGCTGTAATGTAATGTGGATGTAAATAGGTGTTGAGGTGCCATGTATCGGTCGCTTAATAAGGCTACTGAGTTTATAATGTACCAGTTCCATTCTGAATGAAATGATATGGCGAATTTGGGGGCGTGAACACTGAAAAGAACAGATGAACCCAGCAAAAATTTGTGTCAGACTCCAGTAGTTCAGCGATCTAATTCAGCAAAGTTTCTACAGCTATTCATCCAACTCTCTAATCACGGCCACCGTACCCTCCTCCAAGCGGCCTCGGGGCGGCGGCGGCGGAGATGACGCTGTTGACGAGGATGTTGGTCGCGGGGCCCAGGAGGCCGAAGCAGAAGCCGCCGCACTACCAGTTCGTCGTCGAGCTGAACTTGGTCGTAGACTCGTTGATGCTCTCGATCTTGGCGAGAACCGGTCTGTTTCCTTGCCGCTACCCAAACCCTCGATCTTGGCGAGAACCAGAAGGGAAAACCCAGCGGGGACGGGTACTTTCCTTGCTTTGTCAGCTGTCTCCCTTCTCTGACAGTTTCGTTCCTGGTGTGAATCCGGCAATCCGCTGCTAATCCTCGTGCGGCTCCAAGTAGGCCAACGTCTTGACTCTTCTTCACAAAGACTATGGCAACAGCCCAAACAGCCTGATCTTAAACAGCCCAAACAGTCAAGTATGGAAGCCCAGACAAAATTGGGGAGCACACTAAGAGTCAAATTTCATTAACGGATGGCCACCAAGGATGTTCTGGTTCTCAACACGCCGCAACACTCACCAGTTGTATTGGTGGCAGGGCATTGGCGGATGAACAACTGCATCACGCTCGGCCATTATAAACTAATTTATCAAACTGGACCGAATGCAACAAAATTTTGTACCCAAAGTTAATAAATACTGTAATGTGGATCAAAATCGGACAAACATATCAACATTGAGAAACAATGGCTCCACTACTCAGAATAATCAAATAATAAGATATTACCAATACAACAAAATCTCTGGCACTACATCATGCCTCATAGTATCATTGTACAAATCAAGGCCTTAAGCCCATCTATGAATACCACACATCATACTAGGGACTACAATTGCTCAGCTTCCGAGCAACGATTCAAAGGTTCAGCGACACCTGGACAATTGGTAACTGGTGCCCCATCTTTCATCGAATGAATCAGGTCTAGTCAGCATTCTGTCAAAGCATAAATCACCAAATGAACAAGGGTTAGGTTGAGCCATGTTAGCAATAGAAAAGCAATGCAGTATGCTTCAAGCGGGGGTACCAGTGACAACATGCCACTACGAGTGAATCAGTGGCAAATTCTCAAACAATAGTGAACCGCAATGCATTTGCATATGATACAATAACACAATAATCGTAATTCATAAGCAAATTATAGTTTTGCGAACCAAACCTTGCTCTACTCCAAATACATCTTGGTTGTGATTGCTGGATGCTTCCTACCAGAGAATTCATGCAATTCATAGGTGAACTCCATATCCATAAGTCGATGATTTTCCTTTGAGCGAACCATCGAGAAGGAAACATTAACACTGTCTCCTTTAGATACTTTCACAGGTGGAGTCAGCAAGAATACCTTCAAAGGAAAACAGAAACTGATGAATTTTTTTCAGGCCAGCAAACTACTTTAAGAATGTCATGCATTTAAATAATGACACAATCAATAGAAAAGAGTGCTGTTTTTCCAAAGTTATCACATCAAATAAAAACGTTCATATGTAGACTAATTTCAGAGAAATAAACATGTATCTTTAAATAAGTTTCTTTCTTTTTTGAAAGAGAGGCTTGCTCCCTGCTCTTGCCTATAATAAAAATTCAAAAAGAAAACAAACATTTATTTTCCTTCTATTCACACATTTTCTTTTGTTATGAGTCAATATTTGCAAGCTGAAGGAGAAGACAGGATTGAACAATTTCTAACGATGAACTAAGCTCATAATTCTAGGAATAACCAAAGAACAATGATTCCAGGAAACCAACCTGCTGGCCCCAATGAGTCCCCCCCTGCTCATCTGGAGCTGTATTTAACTCAACTTCCTCCACTGCAGGGTTTTGCGCACTACCCTGAAATTATTATAATCATAATGAGCACCTTCTTTGAGTAGTAACACTGTCATAAGATGAAGTGGGCCAAAATAAAGTTTGACATACTCTAAAATGAACATCAAACCATCCAGCCAGTGCTGATAATCTAGCTCCTTCCAGGCTGATTGGCAACATAACTTGCGCTCTAACTTCTCGGATCTCATCAACAGTGGCTGTTAAGCAATCAATTTCCTTAATAACTGCAGGTTGGCCAATGACTTGGTTTGGATGAAGATTGTTCCATATCGCAGACTGCAGAAGAATACAATCATGTGTACATTAAGTGAGCAGGAAAGGCCCATGAAACATACAGGCTTAGTCATTCACTACTCTTGCATGCTGATTTCTTAGCAAGAGCTTTTAGGATACCCAGGTTTAGGATAAAATCTAGGGCATGCTTCATAAGATGAAAAGGCTAAATAAAATAACAGAGTTCAAATTTGAATTGAGATAGTAATATAGGCCTCTAACTATGTAAGCAACAGTTAATTGGAAGTATTTCAAGAAAGCGAAAAGGATATTTTTTTTCTGAACAATTGCTCAGAAGGGCGCAACACATTCATTATACTTACTTAAAAGAAGATACATAATTTACTAATAAAGATATAAGGTGTTCACAACCTAAGAAAATCCATGAATTTTACATTCCAAGACTGCAGAACGAACTAGAAGAAATAAGGATAACATACCTTGAGATAGTATTTTTCGTGTTCTGCACGATATGCCTTTGTCAAAGCATTCATATTGACCCCATAATAAGCTTGAGTGTCCTGAACAAATAGATTCCAGTCATCCATAGCAATATCCAAGTCTTCCATCTTTTTGTCACCCAAACCAGTTCTTATGGGTGCTAGCCACATCCTAGCATGACTAGGATACCTGCAAAAAGAATGATCTTACACTATGTAAATGTGCGTTCTTGGTGCAAGAACAAAAGATTGAAAAGGGAATCGGTTTTCTATTTAAGAAGAAACTTGATAGTGTTTGTTAACATAACTTGCAGCATACACTTACATTACACCATCTGGCTTCAACCAGCGGTCACGGGCACAAATGACGGAGTCAAACATGGATTCTCTCAAAAGAAAGTAGCCCATCCACTCTGATATAATGACATCAACTGCAGTTTGAAACAACATACAGAAACATAGTCAATACTCGACACATGGTAACTACCATATTTCGATTAAAGACTAGAAGTTTTCTCTTGATGATATAACAAAGTATGTAGCTCATATGGTTGGAGTGTCTTTCCAATTGGGACACAGATTACTTCTCTTTACCGTCGATTCAGAATTGAGGAACCACACTACCACAGTAAGAAAAAGAATCAAGAAATTAAGGCTCACCTTTCTCCGGCAGCTCAACGTCTTCCACGGTGCCCTGTATCACCTCGACGATGTCCGCTACGCCGTTGGCACGCGCGAGCTCCCGCGCGTGCTCCGCCATATTAGTCGCCTCGACAGCGTATACCTTCCTGGCCCCGGCCTGCGCGCTCCAGATGGCGAGGATGCCGCTCCCGGTACCCACGTCAAGGACTACCTGACAGATCCGCCAAATTCATCAAATCAGACACCCAAATTGCTGGAAAAAATCGAAATTTAAGGGGTTTCAAGGGTCTCCTCACCTTTCCCTCGAAGTGGGGAGCGTTGCGGAAAACGGAGGAGTGGTAGGCGTCCATGCGGACGCGGTCGCAGAGCATCTCCTTCTGGTGGTAGAGGTAACCGTAGGTGCAGAAGTAGTTGGCGAAGTCCACTTCCTTGTCCACCGGGCGCCCGCCGGAGGAGCCGGCGGCGGCGGCGGTGCCGTTCGGGAGGGACGCCATGGGTGGAGGCGGGAGTGGGGGCAGCCGACAGGGGGTTTTCGCGTGTTTTGGGAGGAAAGGCGCCTGTTTGCTAGGGTTTATGGAGTCGTGTATTTTAAAGGGTGGTTTGGATGAATGTTAGCCCTCGGATCTTGTCTGATTGTCGTGCTCAGGTTGATCGTTGCTAAATTTTGAAGCTCACACTGGCCTGTTGAAATTCAGCCTATTTCAGATGAACTTTAAGTTTTGGTCAATTCATATGGTTGTTTCCATTCACATATCTAGAGTGTTACAAAGTAGAGTTACCTATTAAGATTCTTTTTTCTTTTACTAGGTAATAAACTAGCTTTGATGATGTCATAATATTTCGGCACTTAATCCCAACCCTTACAAAAAGAAAAAAAGAGAGAAATATTTTCATTTTTTATATGGGAAAAGATATCTAAAACTTCCACTAAAAGTTTAAAACTCAACACCTTATAAACTTTGGGTAGGTGTATAAGATTCCACTCAAAAAGTAATACGAATTACTTACATGAAACGTGAAAAGAAGTTAGCATGCCTCTTTTGCCTTGTGGGCTAACCTTGTTTGTCAATCTTTTTTATGCACTTTAATTTTGCTTAAATATTTATGTCTTATTTGAATCCTATCAACATCGGCAATGAATAGTTGCTATCAGTGAAAGTAGTCGATATTGCGTGATACTCCCTCCATTTCAAATTGTAGGTCATTTTGACAAATTTAGATATATAGATTTTGATATGCATCTAGATATACGCCATGTCTATATATATATAATAAAAATTATATATCTAGATTTGTCAAAATAAACTACAATTCAGAACAGATGAAGTAGCAATTTTGGTATTGTACCTAGTAAACAACAGTTTCTTTCAAATCCTATGGTATTATTTCAAAATGGATGCATATATTAATCAAATAATTTAATGTCTATACAATCATCATAATTGGTGGATTCTCTTTCTTTGGCAAAACCATATGCCGTCCTACATTGGTATTTTGAATTAAGCGCAAAAGTACAAAACCTCATCATTGACATCGGTGCACTTGCTTGTAGACTTTTTTTTTGTCAAAATTAATAATTCTGAGATTTAACAACCTGTACGTAGTGCAAATTGAGCGCCAATAATGGCTGTTTTGGTCTTTTGTAGTAGTTCAAAATAGCTATTCATTTTTTTAATGGCAACACCCATTTCTTAGGAATTTTCTATAACCTTTGTTTCGATTTGCAACATTTTACACCCAAGTGGGGCCCGTATACCGGCGGTCTATAGGCCGAAAGAAAAAAAAAACAAGTTGGCCGGACCCTTTCTAGGCAGCCTCTCCATCTTCTCTACGGTCCTTGTGCCGCCGCTATGTGGAAGCGCGCCACCTCCCTCCTCCTGCGCCGCCAGCGCTCCGCCCTGGCCCCCCGATCTCCGGCGGTCTCCGCCGCCGCTGCGCCTGGCCTCTGCCGGACGCCGGCGCCCCTCTTCTTCTCCACTCTTGGTAACGACCGTTCCCGTTCCTCAAAAGCTTCAGGCGGTAGCCCCGATTTGATGGGAAGGCCCGTTCTTCTTCAGATGCGGCTGGTATGAGGACGAGGGTGGAAGACGTGATGCCGATCGCCACGGGGCTCGAGCGCGAGGAGATCGAGGCCGAGCTCCAGGTCTCGCCGCATGGCCGCTCTGCCTGTTGCCGCCGCTTCATTTCTTATAACAGGTTATTTGTTGGTAAAAAAATAAATTTTGTTGGTTTGGTTTGTTTTTTTCTGTACAGGGGAAGAAGAGATTCGACATGGACGCGCCCGTCGGTCCCTTTGGCACCAAGGTAAGCGCTTTCTGTCTGCATTTCCTTTGGCGCGTGAGCAGTTGGGACTGCTGAATCGGTTGCTTAGGATGGGATTGTGACTTGTGAGCGTGTTGAGCGTGTGCTGAAATGTCAATCAGTCAATGTGTGGCCATCTGACTTGCGCTTGTGGATGCAACATGTTTATTTAGATTAATTTGTTTGTACGCGTGAAATGAGATATTTGTTTGAACGTACACTGTGGAAACGTTGAAGATACTTATTATATTTTCAGATATTGGGATAAGATCACACCCGTCGCTGTGTTATTTTGTTCATTTGGGCAAATTTAGGTCACATCTCACATCTATAGATGAATGTGTTCTCCACCATTTTTTTTCCTTGAGTTATTGAAAACTTATATGGCACTAGTTATGATGTCAATGATTCATTCTAATGCATAACTCCTGCTTGGGCAATTAAGTTCATGAGCATAGTAGTGTTGCTAGTTGAGTTGGCAAGTAAGTTTGTATGCTGAGCCCTAATTCAAGTTCCTTGATGCCAATTTTTATCTTAACTTTTGCTTCGTGTTTCTGGGCATAATAAGCTTCTAGCTTGTGGTCGTTCTTTGTGGCATGTGATAGATAGTATGTGATAGATAGTATTTGCTTACACACTTTTATCAAAATTTGTTTTCTTAATATGAGGTTTTATTCTTTTTATTTGTGCTAGCTTTAGTAGATCAATTCCGTTAGATGTTAAATCAACATTTTAGGTTTCCTGTAACATACTAATTTCCATACACTAATTATGGCACACCTGTTGGATCTTCAATACTTGCAGGCATCTTGATTTTGCTATTTGACCTGTGATATTCTTGTTCTGTTTACCATTGTTTATCTTTCTGTGCTTGCTTCACAATTCCATTCTGTTTTGAGACTTATGTGAATCTACAGTATCATTGAAAACTCTACAGCCTAAGGTTATATGTGTTTCTTCAGTGTGTTCCCTGTTCACGTGAGCCTTGCTGTTATGAACTCTAGTTGAACAACCCATGATGCTGTCCTGTTTGTTATGATATACTCAAAAAGATCACTCTGATCTTGAAGTTGAATCTGACGTTTCTTCAACAGCTTTCTTTTATATTTATCAGACTCTAAGATAGGTTATCCTGAATTTGGACAACGCGTTATGTAAATGGAAGATGGTCTTGTATGACTGAATCTTAGTGTTTTACTATTGCCATGGCTTTGTCTTTTGACTTACATCAGCTGGGAATTTAGTGAGTTTTACCCAGCTGACCAACTAATGCTAGGTTCGATTCAGCTTCAGCCTGCCAATGAAGCACTTTGTAGAGTGACATATGAATTGTGATTTTGCTTACATGTGTCTTTTGTATCCTTTTTCAGTTAAATTCATTTGATTCTTGTGTCGTTCAGTTGAACTAATGTCTTCCCTTCATAGGAAGCCCCTGCTGTGATTCAGTCATACTACAACAAAAGGATTGTTGGTTGCCCTGGTGGTGAAGGAGGTACAGTACTGCTCATGCTAAAATATCCCAAGAGGCTTCCAGAATTCAAATCCTCACCTGTATCTTATCAAGATAAAAAATATTCATTTTTCTGGAAAAGTATTTAGAAACATTCATGAACCCTTCACTTATCTAATTGGCTTATACTGCAATTGTTATTGACCTTTTGCAGAAGATGAGCATGATGTGGTGTGGTTTTGGTTGGAGAAAGGCAAACCACATGAATGCCCGGTCTGTACTCAATATTTCATGGTATGTTGCTTACTGTTGGCATAAGGTCCTTGCATTCCGAGAGCAATTCTTGGCATGGAAATACTGTATTCTGTGTGATGTATGCTACCTCACCTTTTTCTGAGTTACAAGCTTCCATCTTTATCTCCACAGCTTGATGTGATTGGAGGAGGAGGATCCCCTGATGGACATGATGATGATGATGATCACCATCATTAAGGTTCTGTAGGCTATGGCAATAAAATGGGGGGTACAAATACAATTTTTGTCACAGCGTTATGAAGCTGTGGAAAACTCAGCCTTTGGGCCTTATAGAGTTCAGTAGACCATGTCAACCCGATTGCCCACACGGCTTGGAAGCTGGAAACAGCACATGGTTTGTAAGACATTAATAGTCCGTTTGGTTGAGCTGTGGATTTCTGAGAATCTGATTTCTGCTGTCAGCTGTGGAAAATCAGCTGTGAGCTGTCGGCTGTGGGAAAGCTGAAAGCCGTTTGGCTGAAACTGCTGTCAGCTGTGGTTTTTTGGTACAATTGGCTGTTATACCCCTGTTATGTCTCTGAGTTTAGTTTTAATGTTCATATGTATTCATTAGCAGTGAAGTATTAATATATATTCTTATTAATTAAAATAAGGTATATTTAATAATCTATTAAAAAATAGTTAATAAAATAAATGTACCCATATAATTAGTTCAATTAGAGAATGCTATTATATAGTTAATATAAAATATAGATAGTTCACAATATAATTAGTTCACGTAGTTTCACATGAAAGATACAAAGTGGAGTACAATCATGACTATGTAACCAAAGCATTCGCTATGTTGTCACGAATGGTATTCATGGAAATCTCATTCTCCTCCTTAAGAACTTCATCATCATCTTGAACTTGAACTACTTGTTGCCCTTCATTAGCATCCTCATCCTCATCCATAGGCATGTAGTCTTCATTTTCATCACATTTCTCAAAATCATCATCTTTTAGTGCACTATCACGAATGAAATTGTGCAATGCCATGCAAGCCATAATGATCTGCGCTTGTATTTCAGGTGAGAAACTTGGTAATTTTTTCAATATGCGCCACTTTTGTTTAAGGACACCAAATGCACGCTCAATGATATTACGGAGTGATGAATGTAAGTAATTGAACATCTCATACTTCCCTTGTGCACGATGCCTACGAAGATGAAACTCCGGAAGATGGTACGTGCTACCTTTGTATGGAGCTAGGTATCCGGTACGGTTCGGATAACCGGAATCCACTAGATAATACTTGACTATAAAATTGATAAACAACATGTTAGTATATACTAGACACATAAAAAATCTAAAATGCATATGAAACTAGCATCAATACCTGCAGGTGGCTTTGGAAATCGATGACCAAAGTTTGTCAAAGCATGATTGAGAATTCTAGTATCATGTGCAGATCCTGGCCAACCAGCAACCACAAAGGTAAACCTCGTATCAAAGTCACATATGGCCATAATATTTTGAGATGTGTATCCGTGTCGGCATGTGTGATTAACAACTTCATCATTAGGCACTGAAACTTCAATGTGTGATCCATCTATTGCACCAATAGCATCTTTGAAGTGAGGCCAGAAACGATCTTCTCTCAATTTAGGATGAATAGTACTGAAATTAGGATCCTTTGCCCTGATATTATCTGCAGATAATTTGCCCAAACATGACAAGACTTCTTTGAACTTCATGTGAACTGTCCATAAAGATCTTACAAATCGATTTTCCGCTTGGGAGAATGATTGAGGGCCTCCAACAATCCACAAGAACATAGCAAGTGACTCTATAGATGAAACATTGCATGTGGACTTCAATCCATAAGTGGAAACAAGCAAATCATGGAGTGACCAAATGACCTCAGGAGTGACCCTAAACATCTTGTAGAATTGATTAGGATAAGTTAAACACTCCTTAAACCATTCCATCCCACTTTGTTGAGGATCTCTATACGCACTTTTGTTTAAGTATCTTGTGGAATATTGGTCAGCTAGGTACCCAAGACTAGCAGCTTGGTTAGACAATTCGGCTACAAGTTGCAGTCCCTTGCACGCCTTCTTTGTCAACTCTTGAAGTTCCGTATCCATCTATAAAAAAAGAATATTTTACAATCAACAATGACATACATACAAATACAGCAATTGCATACAATCAACAATGACACATACGCATAGATAAAGGTTCTCAAACATACATTAATAATGGTTCTAAAACAAGCAAATATTCTTACAAGCATACACGAATAATGGTTCTAAAACAAGCAAACATTATTGGAAAAAGAAGTCTCTCTTCAACTCTTATGGCAGCTGCTTCATCTCATGCTGCCTCTGCAACCAATCAAGTCTCCCTCGAAGTGTTTCAAAAGTTGCCAATAGCTCTCTAAACTCAGGTTTTACCATGACCAAACTGGAAGTATGCAAAAGAGCAGTCCCCTCCTGCACCCCACATTTTTTCACCATCTTTATAGCTTCTGCAATGGTAGGAACATGGCTTGTCGTAGTTTTCGACGAAGCTTCAATGCTTGTGCTTATCTTGTCCATTCCTTCTTCTATCTTGCTGCAAGCTTGCTTGTACAACCGTAAGAATGGACTGCTCTTGTCTTCCTTATCTTCCACACTAGTTGAGGAAGATGCCTTGCGCTTCTTGTCATTTTGGTTCCTCATATTCAGATTTGCATTGGATGTACTTCTTTGTATCTCTTGTACATCATCATCAGTTGAGTTAGCAGAAAAGTCTCCTGGTATGGTGGCCGATGCCCCTGTGACATGGGCACTTCCAAACATAATGTGCAATGATTCTAAATTAGCCGGGCCACATTTTTTAAACTGCACATGCTTACATTTCCTTCCATTTGGTGGATCATGACATTTCTACAATCAGGTACAAAAGAAGCAAGTGAGCTATTGTCCAACAATCATAAATAATAAAGAAAATAGCTACACAAAGTAGTACATACCGCAAGATGTTCTTCCCACCATTTGTCATCACAATCCACTGTTTGTCTCGTCTCATTCCATCCAAGTCCGGTAGCAGTATTTTTTAACTCCATAAAAACAGAGTAATTTCTTTTGAGGTTGTCCCATTTATTCTTGAATTGCAAGTGTTCAAGTTTCCGACCCGATTCTTCCAAGAACATAGCTTCGACATTCTTCCAACCAACCTTATTAAGGTGACCTAATGGCCTATGTCCCGCAAGAACTTCATTTGCACACAATTCACAAAAAAGCTTCACATGAGCAGCACTCCAATCTTCCTTTTCACCCATTCTAATATACACATAGAGAGCAATCATAATTTATAACAATAGTTCCAATTCATCAAGTAGAGAGCAATTTCAGTAGCAAAGTTATGAAAATGACAAAAACATAACTAAGTGGAAGTTATTAACAAATGATGAGATCTTAAGATGCCTACTGGTTCCCCAATCAAACTCCGAAGATGCAGGGCCTCGAGGATGAGCTTTCAGGTACTGAGATCTAGATGCAAGCTGAAATGTCACAGGCAGAAGTTAGCACTACAAATATCCAAAGAAACTACTCACAAACATGTAGTGAATCTGAACTCTAATTTTAGATGCTTTCCAGGTAGGGTTCCAGATCTAATATGTGAGGCAATTCCACCGGTATTGATTCGTTACATGATACGAACATTGTACAAAGAGCTAGCCAAAAAACAAGTATATTAAGCTGAGAAACAATGCCCAACAAGAATGTTTTGCAGTAAAGTTATCAAGCTAGTGCAATTTTTCAGCTCCATTCAAGTCGTGCTTTGCAACCATGTTTTCATGCTAGTAACTCTCCAGCCCCCACATTACTCCATATAATCTGACTGACTATGAATCTGGCAAGTTGCCAGATGGTGGCTAAGCAATAATAGTAACCATATATGAATAGAGAGCATGGTATATGTTCTTATCATGTCTCTGTTCTATAGTATATGTCATAGAGAGCATGGTGACCAACTTGACAGTGCAAAAAGGATGGTGCTGATTACTATGGTCTTCAGTTACTGATACAGATCATGCACCGTAAACGAATAGCTCAGTTAATACAAGATATGGAAAGTGCATGAATATAATTCTTTACTGGAAATGCCAAATGGATCCCTAGTTGCCGCTGCCAGCAACATCATAGTTACCCAGGCGTACTACCCAGGCATGCCGTAACAATAACAAATATAGCAATTAATGATGGGCCAACAGCTTCACATTGCAAATAGTCTCACTCAAAAAATGAGCAGAAATTTGCATCACACTTCCTGTCTTCCAGCAAACAAACATTAGAGCACACAGTATCGCAGGAACAAGACCTATAACCAAATTTAGGAGACATTCAATCACATCGCAAATATATGTCCTTCCTTCGCAAAACAATTCAACAACAAACATGTGAGCACACATAAACATCACAAGAACAAGATCTATAACCAAATCCATGAAACACTCATTCACATCGCAATTAATATCTCTCTTGACAAACAAGCATTAAGTCATATACTACAACTACTGACAAATTCAGCCTGCGTTCAAATGGGCAATGACATTCACACGGTCGACATTAAACCCAAGCACAATCCGAACGATAAAACCGTCCAAGATAGCTATGCCAGTAAATTGATACACCGTGCCATAAACATCATAGTTGAAAGCTGATCAAGCAAGCACAAACTGAAACAAACGAATATCCTAAATGACTACTTTGAAACATCATATACTTCGATAAGCTACTAGCAGAATAAACGCAATGACCAGACAGGCTAATGCATTCATGTTGAATACTACACTCCCTCAAGCTTCTGCATCTAGACAAATGAGCACAAAAGTAATTATTGTTGCTAGGGGAAGAAAAACTGCAACAAATGACAAAGAAGCCAACAGAGGGGGGCCAGAATACGGATCGGATCGATTACCTGGCAGGGGGGTCGGGGCGGGGCGGCAGGCCAGGGGGGCGTGGCGAGCGGGGACCGGGGCGGGGCGGGGCGGCGGGGCAGGGGAGGCGGGGCGAGCGGGGAGCGGGGCGGGGCGGGGCGGCGCGGCGGGGCAGGGGGGTCGGGGCGGGGCGGCGGGGCAGGGGCGGCGGGGCGAGCGGGGAGCGGGCCGGGGCGGGGCGAGCGGGGAGCGGCGGGGCGAGCGGGGAGCGGGGCGGGGCGGGGCGGCGGGGCAGGGGAGGCGGGGCGGGGGCGGCGGGGAACCCTATCGCAGCTCGGGAACGAGCTCGGGAAGAAGAAAGAAACGCGAACCGGTACCTACATAAGCGGTGGCATGGCGGGTAATTTCACCCGAAACGCAGTGAAAATCAGGCTCCGGGGCGATTCTTCGTGTGAACTGGGCAACGCACCCGCGTTACGAAAATCGCTGCGCCGGTGCAAGCCGTTTGGTTCGGATTTTCGCGTTCTAGACGCGAATCGGACGTGAAACGCCCAACCAAACGGACCCTAAAGTCACTTCATTGACTCGGCTATACAAATAATGGGATTCGTTATACTTAGATAACGCTGTACTTTTGCCATTCAACACATGTTCTGCTGAATCAAAGATTCAAAAAATAGTTACTTGTCTGGATGATTCTGTTTCCGCGTCGCCTTTACCAAATCTGCTGATGGAAGATCTGTTGTCTGAATATTGCTCACACCCTGGTCCGTTGAAGTGCAGGTGTGCAGCTGCAGTCTCTAAAGAATTTATCAGATATAAGCAGTGGCTTCCACGAAACAGTCAAGATAATATTGTTTCTCCTTGATATATTTTTTTTCCAAATGCCAACGTGGCTGAATCACTGATGTTGCTTAAATGTTGAATCGTTATGGACGAAACATTCAACTTTGGATTTGGCCAAAGTAGAGACACCGAGACACTGACACCACACAAATCCACTAGACTGATGTCACTCGAGCCGTTGAATCAGTGTGCTCTTTCCTCAACTTGACCATGCAAGTGATGGTTTCTTCCCTGCGCACGAAATTTAGGACGAATTCGCTATTGCCATTTTATCTAGTTGTTCATCTGAACCATTCTTCCCCTACCTGCCATATCCTTTCTCTGATCAAGTCAGAAGATTGCTGCTCCAGACAAAGCCACTGTTAAGAACCAAACCTCAACTCCTCTAGGATTGGTCGAGACATCACTGTCGTTCAATTCGTCAAAGAGTTGCATGTCATCCCTCATCCCCCATGTGTATATTTACCGAGCATCGCGTCAAAACGAGCTCGGATAGCGACGACGAATCGCAAGAACGCCACAACGAAGTGCCAAGTCAGAGCGAGTGGTGAACTGGTGAGTGAAGCTGAGCGACGTCGACGCCAGACGGTGATGGCATTGGCGTGATCGATGGAGAGCAAGACGGCCAAGATCCAAGCCGGCGCGGCGGCCGTTGTGCTGGTGGCCCTCGAGCTCTCCCTGTTCCTCTGCTTCCGCCTGTCGAGGCCGTTCTACCTGTCGACGGCGGTCATCCTGTCGGTCGTGCTGGCGGGCACCGTGGCGGCGCTGCTGTGCCACGCGCTGAGCCCCCGGGGGCGGGCCGAGCGCATGGCGCGGCGCCCGGTGCTTGACAGCGGCGAGGAGGTGTCCGTGCGCGTGGAGTACAGCTTCTTCCGCAAGGTCGCCGGGCTGCCCAGCCGGTTCTCGCTGGAGGCGCTCGCCACGGCCACGGACGACTTCCAGTGCGTGGTCGGGCGGGGCTCGTCGGGGACGGTGTTCAAGGGCATCCTCGACGACGGCACGGCGGTGGCGGTGAAGCGGATCGACGGGTCGGCGTACGGGGACAAGGAATTCCGGGCGGAGGTGTCGGCCATCGGCAGCGTGCAGCACGTGAGCCTTGCCCGCCTCCTCGGCTTCTGCCTCGTCCGGAACGGCCCGCGCTTCCTCGTGTACGAGTTCATGGAGAACGGGTCCCTGGACAAGTGGATCTTCTCGCAGCACGGCGGCGGCAGCGGCGGCGGGCGGTGCCTGACGTGGCTGCAGCGGTACCAGGTCGCCGTGGACGTGGCGAAGGCGCTGGCGTACCTGCACCACGACTGCCGCGCCAAGGTGGTGCACCTGGACGTGAAGCCGGAGAACATCCTCCTCGACGACCGCCTCCGGGGAACGCTCTCCGACTTCGGGCTGTCGGCGCTGATGGGGAAGGAGCAGAGCCGGGTGGTGACCACGGTGCGCGGCACGACGGGGTACCTGGCCCCGGAGTGGCTCCTGGGCGCCGGCGTGACCGAGAAGTCCGACGTGTACAGCTACGGGATGGTCCTGATGGAGATGCTCGGCGGGCGGCGGAACCTGCAGGCGGAGCCCGGTCCCGGAGGGTCGCGGCGGTGGACGTACCTCCCGAAGCTCGTCGCCGACAAGGCGCGGGAGGGGCGCGTGATGGAGGTGCTGGACCGGCGGCTCGCCCCGTCCTCGGTGGACGAGGGCGGGGTGCGGCGGCTGGCGCACGTGGCGCTGTGGTGCGCGCAGGAGAAGGCCGGCGCGCGGCCGACGATGGCGCGCGTGGTGGAGATGCTGGAGGCCAGGGGCGGCGCGGCCGTGGAGCCGCCGCCGCCGTCGGACATGATCGTGGTCGACCTGCTCGCGCTCGACCCCGCCGCGCACGCGCACCGCGGCGGCGGCGGCCCGTTCGGGCTGCCCACCACGCCGACGCCGGGCTCGGCGGGGACGGCGTCGTCGGTGGCGAGCATGAGCGATTCATTCGCGCTCTCCTACCTGTCCGGGCGGTAGCGCGCGTTGCTTTGCCGTGTGCGTCATGGCGTAGCGACCAGCCAATGGGCAGATCAGACTGTTCAGAGTCCAATACTCCAATCAATTGATGATCCAAACGAAGGTGAAGACTCTGTCTTCAGTTCAGGTGCATCAATGCTTGCCTCTGAACTGAAGATTGAGATGCAGGTCAGCAGGTGTTGTTTCAGTAGGTTGAAGCTGGAATACCATCAGGGGGTGTCTTCTTGCTTTTTTTAACATCAAATATGATTTTCATTCTTTGTTTCTTTTCTTTTTTTCATGTCACCTCACCTGTAACAATGGTGGCATATTAATTTGTTGTCCCACTGTTTGAAAATGAATTAGGATGACAAGGGAAATAGTGGAACACGCGAGGAATACAAGTGATGTGTGGGGGCGCGGGCTGCTCCAATTGCATCCGTAGTCCTAGTCCGTTAGTTTTTATTTGCTTGCTTTTTAGTACGTTTGAAAATGGCCGAGTAATCTACTCTACATGTGGGATTTATTTTAAAAAAAGGGTGAAAAAAATTAAATTTGAAAAAGGGGTGCTATTTTGGAAATTTTCGAAAAATGGGTGCCTCCCGCCCGATCAACGGGCGGGAGGCGTGGGGCTGGAGACCTCCTGCCCATCCAACGGGCGGGAGGTCCCAAAATTTTTCCCAGGCCACTCCCGAGAGCCTCTTCGCAAATAAAAAACTTTTCTTATTCGTGAAGAGACCCCCGGCGCGGCCGCGGTAACGTCCCGTCCGCCCAACGGGTGGGAGGTTCCTATCCCGCTCGACCAACGGGCGGGACGTTCCTCTACCACTATATAAGCCCCCACCTACCCCAAATTCCCATATTATTCAGCAAAAATCAGGAAAAAAAGAAAGGGAGGAGAGACAGATAGCAGAGGAAGCGGCGAAGCCTGTTCACACGTCGGTTTGGAGGTATATTCTCGTTCTAGTCGTATAATTACTTGAAAATAACTATGATCTAGAAAATATTTCTTAGGGTTGTTATATTTTGAGTAGTTTTTAGTATTTTCAATAGTTTTTAGGAATATTTCTTAGGGTAGTTATATTTTGAGTAGTTTTTAGTATTTTCAATAGTTTTTAGGAATATTTCTTAGGGTAGTTATATTTTGAGTAGTTTTTAGTATTTTCAATAGTTTTTAGGAATATTTCTTAGGGTAGTTATATTTTGAGTAGTTTTTAGTATTTTCAATAGTTTTTAGGAATATTTCTTAGAGTAGTTATATTTTGACTAGTTTTTAGTATTTTCAATAGTTTTTAGTAATATTTCTTAGGGTAGTTATATTTTGACTAGTTTTTAGTATTTTTAATAGTTTTTAGAAATATTTCTTAGGGTAGTTATATTTTGAATAGTTTTTAGTATTTTCACTAGTTTTAGAAATATTTCTTAGGGCAGTTATATTTTGAATAGCTTTTAGTATTTTTAATAGTTTTTAGAAATATTTCTTAGGGTAGTTATATTTTGAATAGATTTTAGTATTTTTAATAGTTTTTAGAAATATTTCTTAGGGTAGTTATATTTTGAATATATTTTAGTATTTTCAATAGTTTTTAAAAATATTTCTTAGGGTAGTTATATTTTGAATAGTTTTTAGTATTTTCAATAGTTTTTAGAAATATTTCTTAGTGCAGTTATATTTTTTATGCAGATATGGCGCAGACACCGGAGCTCCTTGACGCGAACACCGACGAACGGCACGGGTCGTACCTGGCAGCGGTGGAGGGGCAGCAGCTTCACGAGTTGCGTCCTCGTGTAGCAAAGGAGTTGTTGCACCTGGACAACCGCTGGCTTGACAGGTTATACTTTGTATTTTTTTACGGAATGAATGTATTGCTTGTACGATAATTGTAACCATAATGCAAAATATACATGTTACGTGAGGCTGGTTTGCTGCCACTCGCACGTATGCTTCAGGCCGGCGACGGCAAAGATGGTGGCGCCAAGAAGCGGATGCAGCTGGACCGCTCTCTACTTGCGGCGTTGGCGGACAGGTGGCGTCCGGAGACGCACACGTTCCACTTGCCGTGCGAGGAGATGGCCCCCACATTGCAGGACGTGTCGTACCTGCTCGGGCTTCCTATCGTCGGTGAAGCTGTTGGCCCGATTGCCGTACCACCTACCTGGAGGGCGGAGCTTCAGGAGCAGTTTGCTCCAGTGAACCTGCCACATTTTTTGGACGTACCTGATACGCCCGGCCCCGCCAAGGGTTGGGTAATACAATATAGGGTACGTACAATTAGTTTTAATTAATTTAATTGAATCATATGTGACTACCTCTAAGCATTGAACAAATATATTTCAGGCACAGGATCTTCACCCTCTGGCTGGGCAGTACGAGGCCTCACGCTGCCTGGAGGCATATCTGTTGTGGTTGTTCGGCTGGGCTCTTTTCTGCAACTCTAGCGGCAACTATGTGGATAAGGTTCTCATCCAGTATGCGCGCGATTGCGGATGCGGAGCCGGGCCAGGTACCTGGGTGGAGCTGGGGATCAGCAATACTTGCTGCCACGTACCGAGACCTTTGCCAGGCCTGTTTCAAGACGGAGAGGACCGCCATCATCACAGGCTGTCCACTTCTGCTGCAACTATGGTCGCACGAGCGATTCGTCATAGCACGCCCCCTAATCAGCGAGGAGCCTTATCCGCCCGAGATCTATGGGCTGTGGCACGAGGATAGCCTCATGATGGGTTCGCTTTGGACCGATTGACGGGTAACCTCTTTAATTTATTGTTGTACATTTCTGTATATGCAAATTACCGACGCAGTTGTATAATTTTGCAGATGAGCTGGGCACATCGGCAGGTCCGAAAAGCATACCCGCAGTTCGTGTCCGAATTTGATCGGATGTGGCCAAAGGATGTCATTTGGACCTCGTACACCGCTGCGGCTGTCCAGACACGTGCACCGCACGGGTTGTCCTCCCTCTGCATACGTGACGAGTCGTACTAGCTCACAAAGGTGAACCTAGTGTTCGATATTGTCGTTGAGCCGTACTGCGTCGAGTGAGTGATGAGGCAGTTCGGGCGACTACAGCACTTCCCTCTCCTACCCCGAGCGTTCCAGGCCGTGCCGTGCAGCGTACACGACTAAGTTTGTGATAACTCATTTTCTATTAATGAAATAATGTTGTCTTTCAAATGTTTGCAACAGATATTCGCGCAGGGGATATCATGCCAACGAAGTCAACTGGGTTGTGAAGTTGCAGAAGTACGTAGGAGGGTGGCTAGACGCACCTGACGATGTGTGGGACAAGCCGCAGCCACACACAGAGGCGTCTTACGACGCATACCTCCGCTGGTACCTCACTCGCACGTGTCCGTACGTCACTCTTTCACGTATTGATGACACAGAGCATCAACACCCGCCGACCATCTCGGACTCGTATCCCTTGTACTGTGATTAGGCGCAGCGTGGCGCGGTACGTCTTTCGCAACTTCAATTATTAAATTTTCTTTTAAAAAAATTGAAAACAATATTACTCTGCTTCCCATTACTCATGCAGATCGATCTGATCAACTGCGTGGAGGTTGAAGCTGCATCTCAGATCACGTTGTTTGAACGTGGAGTACGTGTACCGGACGCACAGTACAAAGAGAGCTTTCGTCGGATTCATGACAACTTGACGCAAGCGTTACGTGCACTAACGTGTTGCAGCAGAGACAACGTGGGGGCCTCCAGTTCATCTCATGCGTTCGCCCACGTGTACACAGCTGGCCCGTCGACCTCTGCAGCACCGCACGCTGCGTCCAGCGGTACTGCCGCTAGTTCGAGCTGTAAGTCCTTTATAATTGCCATTTCGATCAACTTTGATTTACATGACTAATTTCGTTTGTTTTTATAGTCATGCACTCGACGGCAATGGGGCCTCCTCCTGCAAGAATGGAGCCTCAGACGTTTGGCGTCTATGCTCCAGGAACGTCTCTCCAGTCGGGTTCGACGCCAGCTGCTCCGTATTCTCAGGGCTATACTCAACATGCTTGGTCGATGGGAGCTTCTGCACACGGTGGTCTGTCCGGTGTGCCAGACTGGGACGGCGGCTCCGTCAGTTTGTCGGAGTTGGTGGGCGGCGGCGCCGGGCCTGACATCATTGGTCCCTCCAAGACATATGAAGCTCCAGCTCCACAGTCCCAGGATGACCCGTTCATGCCGGTGCCTCCTCCGCCTCATCCTCACCATGCTCTAGATGCACTCACGTACTCGGAGGGGCACATACACCGACGGCCTAGAACTAGGGGGGAGGACCAAGAGAGCGCGAGGACCGGGACAGGCGGAGTAGATACTCATGATTCAGTGGTCTCTATATATTTAAACTGTTTTTTGTATGATACTATTTTATTTTTAGTGGGTTGATGTATCGTACTATCGTAACATTTGGATTCTACGTTGCAAAACGTTATCGTTTAACCATCTTCATACAAGTTTTAGATACAGTAATTTTCTTCGTAAAATTAAATTAAAATTTTATATATATATACAAAAGAGTATGGTGAATAAATCTTGTATTTGAAAAAAGTATGAATTTTAAATAGTTTGTAAAATATAAATTCGAACAAAAAATAAAAGAATGGGAACGTCCCGCCCGTTGGGCGGGTGGGATGCCCCTCGGGGGACCTCCCGCCCGTTGGACGGGCGGGATGCCGCCGCGGCCGCGTCAGGGGTCTCTTCGCGAATAAGAAAAATTTCTTATTCGCGAAGAGGCCCTCGAGAGGGGCCTAGAAAAAATTTTGCGACCTCCCGCCCAGTCTCCGGCCCCACGCCTCCCGCCCGTTCAACAGACGGGGGGCACCTATTCTTCGAAAGTTTCCAAAACAGCACGCCTTTTTCGAATTTAATTTTTTTAATCCTTTTTTGAAAAAAATTCCTACATGTGGCCTTTGTGCACCGAAGAAAATGGGCCGCAAGCCCACGTTCTTGTGGAAGTGGAACAAAGTAGCCCAGATTGTGCCGATGCTCCCCAACGCATCTGCGACCCATTTGCCGCATGAACAGCGATGAACTACTGGAGAGATCGGAAGCACTTCATTTGTTTATCTCTCAGTCTTGACTGTTATATTTTTTTTATGACAACTTTGGAGCAATATTATTTTATCATGGGTACTTATTAGGGACTCCTATTGTCTCACTCCAAATAATACATCATGTGGTTGTATTGAGAGGATGTCTAGAGTAAACAGGAATTTCAATGTATTGGTGCCGTGTTCTTTAGTACATTTTCCGTATTAAAGAGATGATGTCTTAAATTAAAACATCCATCTTAATTATTGATGTAAGAAACACAAAAATTGAAACATACAAGGATGATGAAGGTGAAACATCCATCTTCTAAGACAGACTGTAGTTTCTATTGAAATTTATTTTACTAAAAAAAGATAAAATTGTATTAGATATCTTTTGGACATTCGTAAGTGTCCTTCACTTCATATCACTAGACTAGGGAGCATGGGCTAATTATAATTAATATAAACATAAGACTTATAACTACTAATTATAATTATCATCCCCACGCCCTCTTTCATCTATTAAATATTCTAACACATACTCTAAAATATATATTTATTATTATGTAGTTGCAACAGATTTTATTTTGCATCACACCTCCATGTGTGTTTGATATATATTTAATTGAACCATTTGTTTGTGAATTGGTATTCTTATCTCTTCCATCATACGTGAATACATGGTGACACATATTGTGGGTATTATTTTTATATAAATAATAGCATAAATAATATATTAATAATAATATAAATAGTAATTTAGAATTTTATATTGGTGCACTTAATATTTTGTTATAATTATATAATTTAGATTCAGAGTTAGAGGTTACTTTAACTTTAATAATGATATAATTGGATAATTTATATGCAAATTTAGGAGGTTATTTGCATTATTTTTTATAATGGCATAGACAGGTAATTTATATGAAGATTAGAGGGTTACTTTATATTTTTTTATAATGGTAGAGATGGTAATTTAGATACATATTTAGGGGGTTACTTTAGTCTATTTTTATAACGACAGAAGTGGGTAATTTATTACGAAAGATAATAGATCTAATGACTATTGTGATTAGAGTTGTCAGATTGATGGCCCGATGTTTCTTATTTTTGTGAGAATTTTTAGGATTTCTTTATTTTTTTATTTTTTAAGTGTCCACCTAGGATCTTAGGTGGCTTCACGTGGAGGCTTCAAAAAGAGCCTCTAATTAGTACTAGTAGGATTTGTGAGTTTATTACAACAACTATAATTAGGGTTTATAAGCCATATGCAGTAGTAGTCTACTCACATTCGTTAAGAGCTCTTGTTACAAACTATGCTATTTACTTGATTCCAGACTTCTGATATGACCTTCATTAGCTACCAATATACTGTCCTCCACAAACTTCTCAGATGACAGAATGCCTTCAAGTGAACATCCACTTGTCTCATCGTAGGCCGGTCCTCGTCTCTTAATTTTATACTCACTCCATTCCAAATTATATTACGTATCTAGACATAGTGTACATCTAGATACGTAGCAAAATATATGTATCTAGAAAAATCAAAATAAATTATAATTTGGGATGGAGGGAGTACATGCTGCTGCAAGTTGAGCGAGCGCTCGGACTTCATTACCCCCCTCTTCTATAACTTGAGGATCTAGTATTTGGATCAGATTGCCCGCACCATGTAGCTGGCAAAATCGCCAATAAGGCCTTCACCTTCAGAGGAAAGATATGGAAAAAAATTTTCCTGGTTAGCAATTCCACTAGGACAGCACGAAAGCTATAAACATCACTTTTATCATTGAGACGACCTGTGTACTTCAGAAGTACACAGGATCCAAGTATCCTATAGTACCTTGAACCATTGTTGTTAACCTTAATTTCTCAATTGGGATGTACCTTGAAGCTCCAAAGTCTGATACCTTGGATGTGAGATTATCATCAAGAAGTATGTTACTAGGCTTGATATCTCTATGGATTATTGGGATTAAAACTGATGAGTGAAGATAGGAAAGAGCATTTGCAATTTTGGCTGTGATCTTCAACCTATTGCTCCATGATAATGACCTTGGAACATCAACATGAAGACGGTGATAGAGGGTTTCATTGGAAATAAATTCATAAACCAACAACGGGACCTCGGTCTCTAGGCAACATCCAATTAGTTTTACTATGTTCTTATGGTGATTTGCGAGAGGATGGGCAACCTCATTTATGAACTCATTTATTTCCTTTTGGACTGCTATATTTGACTTCTTGATGGCTACAACATGTAAATCTGATAGAATACCTTTATACACAGTACCATGACCTCCTCCTTTTAATATCCAAGCTCACGAGCTTTATCAAAATTGTTTGTTGCCTTATCAAGCTCATCCAATGTTATGATCATCCTTTCTCCAATATCTGCCCTTTGGGATACCAATTGTTTCAGTAGTTGCCCACGATTCAGTTTGGAAAACTTTTGTTTTAACTTTCTTGCCCTCCTACGCTTGAACCTTTTGGTAAGAAATATTACGATGAGAACCAAACTTATAAAGACTGTTGCGCTATCAACTCCTATGCCAATGGTTAAACCTGAAAGTTTATAGATGTTTTTGTTACCACTCTTGTCAATAACAAAAAATTCATGTAAGTACACACAAAATATTTTAAAAAATAATAAATGGGAAAGTTTAATTTTTGCCTACAATATTTTTTTTACTTTTAGAGTTGGAAGACATGTTCCTGAGAGTTATTGCTGGCTAAATATATAAAGTTGTCATAACGAAACAAAAATATGCATTATATTCGATACCTATAAACATTGGTAAAAGTTGGATTGAGTAGTATACCCTAAGATGCCATTTATTTTAACTGAACCACTTTTTATCGACAAAGCTATTTTAACACTTGCATGTCCCTTCCCCTTGAAAATTTTTTTAAAAAAGAAAATTATACACAACTTCTCTGCAAACAAAGATCCAAAAAAACTATAATGTGCAAAAAATATATACCTATGGTTGTAGTGCAGGGTATGTTCTTAGGATGTTTGCTCTGAGTTCCTGATGGGCATGAACAGGTGTAGCTTCCAATCGTGTTACGACAGTGGCCACCTTTGCAAGGATATGCAGCAACCTATCGCCGCACTCATCGATGTCTGTTGTCCATCAAACAAGGTAGGGGAATAGAAATTAAAAGAAGTGATTGGAATTTGTAAATTTTAAGTTGAATTCTCCAAGAGCTGAAATGAGACTAAAAGTGGATGGTAAAAGTTTAGTCCCATAAAACCAAACAGACCCTAAGCTAGGAAACAAAGACTCTCCGGCAGAAACGTGCGTAAAGAGTTAAGACGAAGCATTGGTCGATGACATTCTATTGTTGACCATCGTGCATGCATTATTGTCTCACAGGCGAATTTTTTTCCAGCTGCATCGATCGCCGTATTTGGCGGGGCGAGGTGAGGCGAGTGAGACCGCCTGCGAGACAGTAACGCGCCTTGCTTGACCCTCGAGTGAGTCTGCTTGGTCTCTTGGACTGATGCTAGTCTAACGCGCGGTAGTACTTGTGCTTTCTCGTCACTATCGGTTGCTCGCGTGTCGCGTCGCCCTAAGGCCGGGTGACGTGCGTGGTTGCTCACTTGATTGGACGAGCAACCTATAAACAGCTAGCTGATACGTTGACGCTGGCACTAGGGATGGGGATCGTGGGGAGGGGAAGCGCTAGGGATCCATGGAGCTTAAAGCAACTCCAGCAGACGCTCTAAATAAGTTCCATCTTAAATTTGAAGGGTGGATAAAAAATTCATACTCCAACAGATTCTCTACTAAACTCCCCTATTTTGGAAAGGACTTCAAATCTCTTCCTCCACGCTCTGTTCCTGAAGGGCCTCTAGTGAGCCTCCTATCTACTAAAAAAATGAATTCCACCCTCTAAATTAAAAGAAGAGAGTGACTGCTGGAGCTGAGATTAAAAAACTAGCCTTCAAAAAGTAGAGGGAGCCCTTACTAAAAATGGTAGAGAGTCTGATTTGAGAACCATTGCTGGAGATGCTTTTAGGCAAGAGGAGGTACTAAAATTTTGGCCATGAAAAGGGTTTGCCGCCGCATTTTGCTTGGGTTTAATTTGCTGCCTAATTTTGGTGATGAAGCCGTGAAAGAAAACCCTGATATTTTTGTTTTCTTTTCTCTAGAAGCGCAGAAGAGATATAGATGAAAGCGTTGCAGCCGGAAGCTGCCAGTAGTGCAGCGCGTGTTGGAGAATGATTTTTTTTCAAGGAATACATCGCATTCGATCGAGCTAGGAGCCTATATATGGTACCACCATACCTCAAGTTGCAGTGAACGATGAGTTGTTCGTTTGCATATATATATATATATATACTTATCTTTGTTACCATTTCTCACCATATATAAACTTACCGGCTACCACCTGATCAAGGTGCTTTGTCTTCGATCATGGTGCTGGCCTCGGCGGCGCGTACGTCTCCTGTGGTTTCGCTTGCGAAAATTCAGAGCGAAAAAGTAAAAAAGAAACTCTTCCACTTTAACTAAGAAGAAAAAGCACAGCTACATTATTAAACATCTGAACAACAATATACATTGAGTAATATAATATATAATCTCCGCAGCTTTAACTTACACCACCGATGAGCTACAGAAATTAAACGTGATTTTATATATATATATATATATATATATATATATATATATATATATATGACGCCTGCATGCTAATACTTGGTGCGATGAAAAAAAACATTGTTTGGCAGATTCACTACTACATCTACGGCGACTCTTAATTAACTAGTATATGTACCATGCACATTATCGAGACCAATCATCCAATACGGCTTGTTGCAATAGTACCGGCATGATCTACATGTGGTGTCTCGATATCCACCCCCAGCATTCCTGCCGTCCAGTACATGCTAGGCGATAGGTCACAAACTGAATCCGCGCCCAACCTCTCAGCCAGACGCTGAGACTCTTCGTGCTTCTGCAACAGTATGTCCCTCCAGGTACTCCGTACAGCCTTCAGCTTGTCGGCCACTTGGATCATGGACGGCCTCTCGTCCCCTTTCAAGCACAAGCACCAGCTAGCCAGCTCAACAACTTCTTGGAACAGTTCCTCCATTCCAACGCTCATTATGCTACTGTCCAACATACACATCAACTCTATTACCTTTCATGGCTTCCAAGAAGGAGGATGCAAGATTTTTCCCTTCCTCGGGCCTCTCAAAGTATATTGCTGTCTTCCTTGCGATGAGCTCTAGAAGCACGACTCCGAAGCTGTAAACATCGCTTTTCTCCGTTAGTTTCCGCTCTTGCAAGTACTCAGGGTCTAGGTAGCCTAGAGTCCCCTGTACCATCGTCATGAACTGAACTGCATCCCTGGGAAGCATCCTTGATGCCCCAAAGTCGATCACTTTTGCCTTGTAGTTGTTGTCTAAAAGGATATTAAGAGACTTCACATCTCCATGAACGATTGGCTGGTTGATGGAAAGATGTAGATACTCCAACGCTTCAGCAGATTCTTGAGCAATCCTGAGACGGTCTTCTAATGAGACAGGCGGTCCGCCGTTGTTTTCATGGATCAATTGAAAGAGAGTTCCATTTGGGATGAACTCATACACTAATATGGGTACTTCAACTTCCAGGCAGCAGCCTAGAAGCCTGATTACATTATTCTTGTGGTTGATCTGTGAAAGTATAATAATCTCCTGCACAAATTCTTCGGTTTGGGTCAGATTCATAATTTTTGAACGCTTCACTGCTACTACCTTGTTATCCCCCAGAACACCCTTGTAGACAGTGCCTCGGCCTCCTGTACCTAGTTCTTTGCTTCTATCGAAATTGTCTGTTGCCTTTTTCAAATCTTCTATTGTGAATATTATCACCGTATCGATTTTTCTAGAGAGGATTTTTTGGTATAGTATATGACCACCATTTTGTCTGAAGAACTTCTCCTTCTCTTTCGCCAGTTTCCTTTTCTGATACTCGATCAGCAGAGAAAAGATACAAACAATCAGGAAGAGGAAGCAGATAGAAATACCTGAAAATAGATAGTTATCAGTTCATCAACTCGCTGCATGGCCATTGGACACGTTTTGCAAAATAAATAAATAAATAAATACATAAATAAAGGGACCAGCCATGTAACAATTTCCACATTTTCTTACAAGAAAGAAAGTCCGATGCCGAATTTCAGGTTGTTTATTAGTAGTGACATCAATTTCTATAAGTAGATTATACAGCTACCTTTTCTAGTTTGGAAATATGATAGTCGAAGCCGTCAGCATATCATCTACACCATAGCATGCATGCATGGTAGAAGTGGAGAGTGTGAAAAGATTTAGGAGGTTACATTACACTACTTTTGTAATGTCATGTATGGGTAATTTTTAATGAAAAAACGATACATCTAATAATAATTATTATCGATGATGATCGATTAGAGTCATATGTTTGTGATTTTGTGACATTTTTTAGGATTATCTCTTTTTTTCTAGCGATTATGTGAGGATTAATCATTTAATATGAATGTTCCAAATAAAAGAAGATTCAATTAATAATGGTAAGATATATTATGCAGAATGTACCTATGACCACCTTCACTTGAGGCTGCTTGTTGGTGTCAGGAATTGGAGTGCATGGTGAGCTCTTTGGATCCTTGCTCTGAGTTCCCGCTGGGCAAGTACAATTGTAGCTCCCAATAGTGTTGGTGCAGGTACCATTAGTTCAAGGATACATGGGTGGGTAATCACACTCATTCATGTCTGTCGAAATATAGGTGAGTGGAATCAATAATAATCTTCGGCAAATAATAAAGCGCAAATAAATAGCAAACAAGTGATCGATTATGGAGACGGGTGCATGCTGACCTCTGCATCCTCCGGCCAGGTAGGGATTTCCCTCGTAACCTGTGGAGCAGTTGCAGCGATACCCTGGGCCGCTGGGCACATCGACGCACTCACTGTTTGCATCAGCGCAAGGATACGATGGTCCCGTCTTCCAGCTGGCGGCTTCACAGGATCCGTTCCCAACAACCCAATCGAGAACCAAGGGAGGCCCGAACCCAAACTGATTTTGAAGGTTTTGCGATGTGACATAGGATGGATCAAAACTAAACCAGCCTGTCTCCGCGATGAACGCATAGCTGCAGGGGCTGAAATTCTGAGCTCTAATGAGGCTGTTATTCAAGAACACGGGGAAGAACGATTTCAGGTTTCTTGGAATTGCAGTCTGACAACAGCCTCTGCCAGAACAATCCGTACTAGTACTATCGATGGTGTCCTCTGCGCAGAATGACCCACATGCGCTGATTGTGTAGAAACTAAACCCTCCATTCTCCCCAATGGGTGTCTCGATATCCCCCGCGATGAGTGCAACGGTAGAACAGCCAACTGCTGTGAATATGTTCCTGGTTCTGGACACCATGAAGAATCGTTGAACTGGAACTGGTGCACCCATAAGCATGTCGAGCTTGGTGATGTTGCAGGCCTGTGGTATGTTATTCTGAATGCGAGCCTCGCCAAAGGTCAGGTTGATTTCCAGTAGAGGTGTGCCGGAAGTGTTTAATATAGGGACATTATCTGGGGGGCAGGAAAGCAGTCTTTCCCGATGCCGAATGGGTAGGGGATGCTGACGCTTCCACATTTGTATGGGCAGCCAGGCTTCGCAATGCTGCTGTTCCCAGCTCCAGCCCCATCAGCTGCAGCAGGACTACTGTGCTGCAGTATCAGTGAGGCTGCCATGAGCAGAAGCAATTTCTTCTTACCTGTAAAATATATATATATAGCAGTTATTTCTGTTTTATTTTATTGATACCAGGTCTAATTTAATTGCCGGTACGCGATGACGCTTTACTATTTCCTGTATTCATACTTCATCATCGTATTTTCTTTCTTGTTCAGTTGTTCTTACAAAATAGAAAAATGTCACCAATGTAGCTCTAAGTTCTAACAGCGTGAAACTACCACTATCATATATCCTCTTGCGATCAAACAAAATTGAAATACCTTATATTCCCTGCTCTCCACAACTTACATTACTACTACTACGACTGCTGCTGCTGCTGCTACTCCTACTCCTGCTCCTGCTGCTGCTCCTACTCCTACTGTTCTGTAGCACACTAGCACCAGGGTCGCTTGTCTTTACTTATTAACAGACTTGCTAAAATAATGGCTAAAAGTTAATCTTGACATGCAAATCAAACTTGACCACTTAATTTTTTTGGTAGTTGCAGGGAATGTGATAGCGTGGGTCCCACGTGGTCCAAATTTAGGATTATACTCTTTTATGGGATTTTTTTTCAAATACCAGAATATTACTTTTCATTGGAGGAAGGCAATAGGTGAAAATAATTGTGGTTATTTAGCATCACCTCTCAACTTTCAACTTTATCACTAAACGGCTGTTAGTAGGTGCTATGGAGATTTAAATATTTAATTTGTTAGCACTACTTGTAGCAAATCTTAGAATTAAATTGATACCATGAATTCTTTGTATTGCACCATGCTTAATTACATCCATTGCGATTACTGCTAACGCATCACTCCCGTGGCTTCTCCTTAGCATCAACCAAACTACACAAGCTCCTGATTTTTCTTTATCAGATGGTAAAATTATTAATCCCTCGTTTACACACTTGGGCAAAAGCCTAAATTCAAGTTCTAGGGAACAATGGATTTTTTTTTCTAAAGACACAAATAGAAAACTTCACGCTTGTGGTAATAATTAGATCAATTAAGAAACAAAAAGCAAATACTAATTCAACTTGTGAACTTGTTATTTACTGATGGAGGTTGAGTAGCAAGAAACCTCTTACCAGCACACAACGGTGACGCCATGCTGTATGCGTTGCTTAATTGCTTTACCTACACCTGCGTATTTTGGCTGACGGTATCCACACCTGTGTTCGAGAAGACAGAGAGCTCCTAGCTAGAGTCTCTGGCTCTTCTTCTTCTTTTCTTTTCTTTTTTTTTTGGAAAAACTGAGTCTCTGGTTCTAGCCGTTGTTCGCCTTCGCCTAGGCGAGCCGGCCTTCTACCCATTTATAAAGGCGCAGAGGCACAGAGTGGAGACTTAACCTTAACTTCGAGGCAACGTCAAGTCGTCGGGAGACTCAGAATCCGGATAGTTATGCGACTGGTACAGTATGAGAGTAGTCGTCGGGAGCTACTATTTTCTCGTTGCAAGGGTTTTGCTTCACGGCAAGAGACTCAGTCAAATGCATCAACAGGCTTTTCCTTGTCATTGTCATTATCAAGAGGGGTGTCAGACTGTCCGTTTATGCGAAATAAAACAGCGAGAGATGGAGAAGAGAGTCTCTCAGATGTCGACTTCTTTTTGGACAGATCGACATGGCAAAAGAATGCTTCAAACTTTTGAACAGTACAGGAAAGCAGGTTGAGATTTCAGCCCAAAAAGATTCCAATGCTGTAGACCGGAACAACGGTCGAAATAATGCATGTATGGTTAAAACGTAAGGACGATTGTACACCACTATACTAACTCCAGTCAAAAAAAGACCTGTCTACTCCTAACTCCAGCTGGGAAAAAATACCATGTAAAAATGAAGTTTTTGGCTATTTTTAAACTAGCTTTATTTGCCCCTTAATTATAACCCCCGAGGTAGGTCCGTCCTTTTGCATTCGACGTATACACGTAGTCAAAGCTTTTACGACATAGCTTTGAGTGCACATATATATGCTCCCAAAGCGTTGGAGCTATCGCTGTCGCTAGGAGACACTATATTCCAGAAGCATTCGCATCGTCCTCTTCAGCATGAGCCATGAGCACGTCGGTTCGAGTCGCCGACCTGGCACTGTGGCACAGCGGTCTGGGAAGGGGCTCGACTTCCGGAAGATGCATTCCAGCCCACCAAAGATCCACTGTTCATCTTCTTCCCATCGCCTCTGCCCCGTCCCATCGTGCCGCCTCCGTCGCAGCCACAGGCGCCTCACTGGTGCCGCGGCTGCCCCACCGCGCCCTCCCTTCCTCTTCCTGCACCTGCGGTCGGCGGCTCCTACCATCTTACCGCCCCGCCTAGTCACTACCGCCGCCTCCTGGGTCCGTCCGCCCCGCCGCCACCGCCTCCTGGGTCCGTCCACCTCATCGGCGCCGCGGCTGCCCCGCCGCCGACCCCGCCCATCCGGTTGTCCCCTGCCGCCGTCCCGCCCACCACCACCGCCGGACCAACTGGTCACCCCGGATCTTCTTCTAAGTCGGCGGGCACCGGAGAACCCCCAACCCCGAACCCTAACCCTAGCACCTCAGCGGCGGCGGACGTGCACCTCAGGAGCAGTCGGCGCTCGGCGGAGGAAGGAGCCGGATCGCAGAGCTCGCCCGGCGTGAGCGAGAGGAGAGGAGGAAGTCTCGAATAGTGGAAGATGGATAGAAAAAAAAATTCGGAAGATATATAGGATTCACCGTCTGGGAAAGTTTCGCTGTCGGAGCCGGAAGCCGCAATGCGACACGCAAACCCGGCCCACTCCTCGGGAACCAGGCCGGGAATAGACAGTCAGCCAGGCCCAGCCCAGTCTACAACTACTTCGCACTAACGGGCCCGCAGCCCGGCGCCTTTTGGCATCCGCGCCCTTTGGTATTCCCTTTTTTTTTTCCTTATCTTGTTTCTAGACTTGAAGTTTATCCTATCGATCGTAAAGTCATAAGCACTTAAGCAGAGCATTTCTGGTATCTGTAAACACTTTTGGAACCCTCACTTTAACCCAGAAATAATACACAAGCATGTCTAAACAACAATACAGAGAAAGTAATTACGGTACTCTATATAACGTGATTACAAGCCAAGACATGAAATGACCTGGGTCATGGAAGGCCCGTCCTCCCCTTTGGAACTCAGGCACCAGCTAGCCAGCTCAACAACTTCCTGCAGCGGTGCCTCCAATCCCACGCCCACTATGCTGGTGTCCAACAAGCAATTCACTCTGTTCTCCCTCCGTGCTTGCAGGAAGGAGGATGCGAGACCTTTTTCCTCCTCGGGTCCCTCGAACGATATCGAAGACTTCCTTGTGATCAGCTCCAGAAGCACAACTCCAAAGCTGTACACGTCGCTCTTCTCCGTGAGTTTACGCTCTTGCAGGTACTCAGGGTCAAGGTAGCCCAGAGTCCCTTGCACCATCGTCATGAGCTGAACCGCCTCCTTGGGGAGAATCCTGGATGCCCCGAAGTCAGTAACTTTCGCCATGTAGTCCTCATCTAGGAGAATGTTCAGAGACTTCACGTCCCCATGGACTATGGGGCGGTTGGTTGAGAGGTGCAGATACGACAGTGCTTCAGCAGATTCCTGGGCAATTTTCAGACGGGCCTCCAACGAGATGGGTGCCCTGCTGCCATGGATCAGCTGAAAGAGAGTGCCGTTCGGGATGTACTCGTACACCAAAATCGGCACTTCCACTTGCAAGCAGCAGCCTAAAAGCCTGACCACGTTCCTGTGGTTGATCTGTGAGAGTATGATGATCTCCTGCACGAACTCTTAGGCTCTGTCCACATTGCCAACCCTCGAGCGCTTCACAGCGACTACCCTGTTGTCCTCCAAAATGGCCTTGTACACGGTGCCGTTGCCCCCTACGCCCAGCTCCCTGCTCTTGTCGAAATTGTCCGTCGCCTTCTTGAGGTCTTCTATGCCGAATAGTTCCACTGTTTGGACTTGTCTAGAGAGGATCTGCTGCAACAGTATCTGACCGCCATTCTGCTCGAAGAACCTTTCCTTCTCTTTTGCCAGCTTCCTCTTTTGATCCCGGCCGTTTTCCGCGAAGGCACGGTAGGTGTCTCGGCGCTTGCCGCGAAGGTCCGGCTGCTGCTGGTGCTGATGTGATTGGGACACACGATTTCAGATTTCAGAAATTCAGAGCACGACTGCTCGCCTGGTAGGAAACCCAACCAGGCTCGAGAGTTTTTCTGTTTTGAAGGTCACCGGGAGGGGAGAGAATCCCCCACCTGAATTTCAAAGGAACGTCCATGCCTTGTTCCAAAGACACAGCAGCATGCTACAGCAGAAGAAGGCGCCACGCCACTGCAAACTGCATGCCCATGAGACGCACGCGGCCAGTTCTTCGTTCAATTGTTCTATGCCTATGGCCTATGGCTATGGGCTATGTCCAGTCATGAGATGCAAGTGATCCCATTTTTTTTTCTTAACTAGCGCTCTTTTTGGCACCCTTCTCCAAAAAAAACAAAAAAAACTAGCTCTCTTTTTTGCTCCAATCTTTCTCCTCTCGTTGCTGAACTGATCCGAGGGAACCAAACTTGAGAGGCGGCCATGGCCGGAGCCAAAGCGGCGGCCGTCGCCCCTGTCGCAGCCGCAATCCCCACCGCAAGCTAGCTACCGGGTGACAGTTGCTTCACATATAAGAACATTACCCAAGTTCTGTTCTGTCCTGCTACAGTGCTACATGTGTTTTACGGCCACCGTTGGCGAGCGTGATGATGCTGCATTGGACGGACCAAGGCCAACCTGAACCCACCGGACAAGCCCTCGTCACCTCCACCGGTGTACGCTCTTTCCAGGGGGAAGAAGCAGACTCCAAACAGGAAAGACCGAAAGAGAGAAGTGCTAGTGCCGGCGGCTCTACGCCGCCGCCGCCGCCGCCGTCTTGGGCTCTTGGCTAATGGCCAGGGATCAAACCCGTCGTCACCTCGACGCTGCCTCGCCCGATTGACATTGTCCGGCCCGGCCCGAGAGTATCATCCTCTGACAGTACTGTGGGCCCCACACCTGCAACAGAACCGCAGGACTGAGTGCCCTACTACTGTCCTAGCGACTTCGCTTTCGTCCGTACGTTCCGGTGGACCAGCCAAAAGATGGCTCACGCTCGCGGTATGGAGGAGATAGGTGGAGGAGTGACGTCGGTGACTGTGCCGGTTTCGCCGGAAAACTAGCAGCGCCGGCCAAGCCGGCTGCGCCCGCCAACTTCTCGAGCACAACCCAGGGGCAAGCGCAGGCAAGCAGCCACCACGCGGCACTTGTGGATCGGCCGCCGGGTTCCTTTCCGGGCAAAGCTGAGGCCAGGATTAAACTACGACCTCGTCGGTCCGTCACACTAACTCAGCACGTGACAGATTGGTTGACAAACAGGTTCGTCTTGCCCAATTCAGACCTACTAGCAGTAGCTAGCTGATGGGCAATGGATCTATGAAATGTTCCGAGGCACACTAAAAGCTGTCTGAATTCTGTGCTTGCACTTACAGGGTCGTAAAAAGGTGGTCGCCGGCGCTGAATAACCGGATATTGTGCTGATGCGCCGTACACGCGTCACCCGATTTTGCGTCCGTTCGTTTCCCATCTAAAAGCCAAAAACATCTAAATTTTAGACAGCCAGCACCGAACGCATATCTAACGGGGCGACTGTTTTTCGTTTAGAGGCCTCTATTTTTTAGAGGGAACGACCTCTCTAATGCCACTCGCGGCTCGCGATTCCCCACGCCGCCGCCCCTGCTCCTCCCCCCACCCCCGCGCCGCCGGCCCCCTGCTCCTCCCCGCACCGCCGCCCGCTCTCTCCCCCCACCCCCCGCGCCGCCGGCCCCCTGCTCCTCCCCCCGCCGCGCCGCCGCCCGCTCTCTCCGCCCCACCCCCCGCGCCGCCGCCCCTGCTCCTCCGCCCCACCCCCCGCGCCGCCGGCCCCCTGCTCCTCCCCTCGCCGCGCCGCCGCCCCGCCGTCCCCTCTCTCCCCCCCACCGCGCCGCTGCCCCTGCTCCTCCGCCCCACCCCCCGCGCCGCCGGCCCCCTGCTCCTCCCCTCGCCGCGCCGCCGCCCCGCCGTCCCCTCTCTCCCCCCACCGCGCCGCCGTCCCCTCTCTCCCCCCACCGCGCCGCGCCGCCTCTCTCCCCCCCCCAGCCCCCGCGCCGCCGGCCCCTGCTCCTCCCCGCGCCGCGCCGCTGCCCCCTGGTCCTCCCGTGCGCCGCGGCGGAGGCCGCCGAGGCCGCGGCCGCCGCCCCCTGTCGAGCGCCACCGAGAAGCAGAGGAGTCGGATCAAAGCTTTATTAGAGGGCTGTTCGTAAATATTAGAGCTCTTGATGTTTAGACCTCTAATCTATGGGGCTATTTTTTAGACCCCTCTAAAGGGAAACGAACACACCCTTTGAGGGGAAAAAACCTAATTTTCAGAGATGCTTTCCAACTTACCATTACTTTTTCGGATTCTGGTGACGATGCCACCAAACTCCCTCGATGACAACAGTATCTTCTTCGGTCACCGGTCGAATGGGGAACCACGAATCCTGTGGCTCTCTAACCACAGTTTGCGAGGACAATCCACCAGCGCACCCTTCTCTCCCGGCCTAGCCAGCAGCACGCACACGCCTACCTACACCCCCTGCACGACGCGGGTCCGCCACCAACTTTCACCACCGGAACTCGATCCGGAGGGTAGCGGAGGCGCCCGGCATCAGCCCGCCCGGCGCGTTGGTTCCGACCAAAACCATGGCCGCTCCCTCCGGCGCCCCTTTTCCTCTCTTCTTTGATCCTCTGCTACTACTCCACCGATGCCTGCCTATAAATAGTACACGGCCTCGCTGCAACCACATCTCATCTCACTCGCTCTCACTTTCCACCAGTACAAGCCGAGTAGTCCGACAGGTCCTCACCAGCGATCTGCTGCTGGTCTTTGATTTCTCGCAAGCCTGCACGTCTTAATCCCCAGAAAAGACTCCACAATGTCGACCGTGACCCGTGCCTCCCTGGACCAGAGGCTCGCCATGGCCAAGCGCTGCTCCAGAGGTAAGCGTTTTTCGCAAGCTTCACTCCACCGCCAGTTTGATGAGTTATGTGTAGTAGACAGTAGTACATCGGGTTCCTATTTCTCACTCTGCTGCTGATGGCGAAATTGCAGAGGCGACGCTCGCCGGAGCCAAGGCGGCGGCCGTCGCCACCGTCGCGTCCGCAGTCCCAACGGTGAGTCACCACCTGCATCATCTTTGCTGCAGCTACAGACAGATGAAACTGAACCTACCGTTACCTCTGTCCTTCAGCTGGTGAGCGTGCGGATGCTGCCGTGGGCCAAGGCGAACCTGAACCCGACGGGCCAGGCGCTCATCATCTGCACGGCGGCCGGGATGGCCTACTTCGTCGCCGCCGACAAGAAGATCCTCTCTCTGGCGCAGCGCCACTCGTTCGAGCGGGCGCCCGAGCACCTCAGGAACACGTCCTACCAGGGCGCCGCCCGCCCGCACCCGGCCTTCTTCAGGCCCTGATCGTCGTCGTTCGGTCCAACTTCGAGCAACCTCGTGGTCGCTACTGCTGTGCCCTCGAAGACCAGGCTCAGTGTTCTCAGGGAAACTGTAATAGTGCTTGGGTCACTGTGATGTAACTACCTTGTATCATTGATGCTACCTCCAAATAACAAGCATACTGAACTACTGAAGTATTGCATTTCGTCTGTTCAGAACCCTGAACTTGGCATGTCGGTACCACAGATCTGTAAGCACGCAGCACAAACGCCAGCTTTGGTCAGTCAAAGATTGCAGCAAAAACAGTGTGTGGAGTTGTGGACGATGCTTTGGCACCTTGCCAGCAGTATAGGTATAGATAGCGTATCAATTTTCAGAATTCTTTGAAACGTACGCTCAAATCTAGCTCAACAGGTTCACTAATTCACTCTTCGGAAAATACCCTATGCGCATATGGGCAGATGCCACCCACTTAACGGTGTTAACCTCCGTTTGTCAGAGCACTTATCTTCTTTAGTCTTCTTCTTCCTGGTGCATTAGCTAGTTTCTCCATCCACGCTTACATGTTTCTCATTTCTTTTCTCTCATTCATTCTTATATAAAGCTACTGTGGTTCCACTTCTATTAGTGAAATAGCTCCTGACAACATTGATTTCTAGCATTTGTCTAGAAAAATAGCTCCTAACAACATTGATTTCTATAATGATTTTGGTCCAATCTAGATTTAAAAATCAAGTCTGACACAATCTAAGTCTAAACTCTTGGTGCACATATGAAACCCGAATGATTTCTAGCTTAATTTCTAGCAAAATAACTTCTAACATGAAGGCATGAATGCTCTCTTGTATTTTTCAGACATGGTGGTGGGACCTGAATGATTTCTAGCATCCTTTTTTCCCTAGTAAATGGCTTGTAGGCCGATGAAAAATCTGACATGGAACAAACTGACAGAAAGATGTGGTTTGGGATTTGACTTTTTTTATTAAAGAAATAGATTTGAACTTGGAATATTTTCTTGCTTTTTTAACATGAAAATAGCGACTAGAGATGATCCTAACTCCGGTGCTCTGCTGAATTTTATGAAAATATTGTTCCATATTAACACAGCTTATGGCCTCAGTGGCTGAAAGCATTTTTTTTTCTATAAATTATGTACAGACGAATTTCTTTTTTTCTTTTTTGAAAAATTAGAGACAACGTGTGTGAAAAGCTAGCCACTGATTTTACCATGAATAAGTCTCGGACCATGACTCTTGCAAGTTTGCTTCTCTACAGCCTGAAGGGTATGTGTACGTACACCACTAGATTGGACATGATCAGACCCAGTTCAATCTGTATGGCGTAAAAACCACACAAAGACGAAGTGTCACGTAGGCAATGCACGTTGTAGCACGTCGGTTTGCTTTGACCTCGAATTCAATCAGAAGTAGAACCAACGAGCACATACTACCGTTGAAATACAGTGGAAGCATAAAATGAATTAGTAGGGACCACGAATTCAGAAGCAGCGAAACCAAAGTTGAAAAAAGTTTAATTAGGTTTAGCTATGCTGTCAATCAGAGTCAGTTGTCTCGATGAAGGCTTGAATGTATAGCACAAGTACATGAGCAGGTGTTATTGCTAAGATTGGATCGGAAAAATGACAGCAGACAGCCGCAGGAGATAAGCCATCCTTTCCTACTCTGAGTGTGGGGCAAACGCACGGAGGCAGCAGGATACCCCACGGACCGAGACGCCATGACGTCCGGCGTCGCCGCTGCAGGACAGAGCCAAGCCGAAAACTGGGAGCGCCACAAAAAACTGAGGGCACAGCCGCTCCATGCCAGGCCGCAATCATCAGAAAAGCAAAAGCCATCGTGTCGGCTACTACTTGCTTGCCTCTCTTTTGTGCACACGCCACACCTGTGTCCAGTTTACAGTTTCACCGCGTACTAGTTGCCTTGGTGGATTACTGGTTTTATTCAGTGTGGCCTGCAGCTGCAGTCAGCCAGCAGTGACATTGCAACTCTGTGAACTGGCGGCTGCTGACACGTTCGTCAAACTCTCACTGGTTGGTGAGACTCTTTTGACCCTCCAGTAGCACTAGCACACAGAGACGAGAGATGCCCGAGCCAGCCTACAGCACGATTCCACGCATGGTTTTCTCCGGGTTGGGTTCCTGCAGTAAACAACAGCACACGTGACAGATTACCCTTGTAAGGCTATCTCCAGCGATGTCCTCTAAATTCCATCCTCTATTTTCATCCTCCATATCAACTTTCTTCTCTAAACCAATTTTTACTCCAACAACATCCTCTATCAACATCCTCTATACCCCACAATCTCAATTTTCTATCAATTCTTCCAACCAACTGCTCTTTCCCCAACCCCCAACCGCCGTCCCTCCCGCGCCCCTCCGCCCCGCCCTCCGCGCCCCCCCCTCCGCCGCCCGCCGCCCCCTCCCCCTCCGCGCCCCTCCTCCTCCGCGCCTCCCCTGCCGCCCCTCCCCCTCCGCCGCCCGGCGCCCCCTCCCCCTCCGCGCCTCCCCTGCCGCCCCTCCCCCTCCGCGCCTCCCCTGCCCGCCGCCGCGCGCCTCCCCTGCCCGCCGCCGCGCGCCTCCCCTGCCGCCCCTCCCCCTCCGCGCCCGCCGCCCCTCCCCCTCCGCCGCCCGGCGGCCCCTCCCCCTCCGCGCCCCGCGCCTCCCCTGCCGCCCCCCTTCTCCTCCGCCCGCGCCGCCTCCTCCTCCGCCCGCCCGCGCCCCTCCTCCTCCTCCTCCGCCCGGCCCCCCTTCTCCTCCGCCCGCGCCGCCTCCTCCTCCGCCCGCCCGCGCCCCTCCTCCTCCTCCGCCCGGCCCCCCTTCTCCTCCGCCCGCGCCTCCTCCTCCGCGCCGCCCGCGCCCCTCCTCCTCCACCGCCCGCCCTCCACGCCCCCGCCTCCACTGCCCGCCCGCCGCCGCGCGCCTCCCCTGCCCCCCGCCGCCGCGCGCCTCCCCCGCCCCCCGCCGCCGCGCGTCCGCCTCCACCGCCCGCCCGCCGCCGCCCCGCGCCTCGCCCGCCCGCCGCGCGCCTCCTCCCGCCCGCCACCGCCCCGCGCCTCCTCCCCGGCCCGCCGCGCCTCCCCCGCCCCCCGCCGCCGCGCGTCCTCCTCCACCGCCCGCCCTCCGCGCCCCCGCCTCCACCGCCCGCCCGCCGCCGCCCCGCGCCTCCTCCCGCCCGCCGCCCCTTCGCGTCCGCCCGCGCCGCCGTCCCGCCCGCGCCGCCGTCCCGCGCCGCCGCCCCGAGCAGCTCCGCCCCGCCGCCCCGAGCAGCCCCGCCCCGCGGCCCGCCGCCCCGCGCGCCGCCGTCCCGAGCCGTCCCGAGCCGCCCCGAGCCGCCGTCCCTGCTCCGCCCCTCCGCTCCGCTCCGCCCCGCCGCGCTGCTCCCCACCGCGCCGCCCCGCCCCTCCGCTCCGCCGCCCCGCCGCGCTCCTCCGCTCCGCTCCGCCGTCCCTGCTCCCGCCGCCCGTCCGCCCCTCCCGCGCGGAAACCGGTGAAGATGCGGGCGTCAACTAACGGGATGGAGGAGGCTTCATCTGTGCGGGACGGAGAGGTGGCGCTCCATTTTACCGGACGGTATAGGGGATACCGATGGAGCCCTACCGGATGCTACAGTGTCCGCTAAAATAGGGAACAGGCCGTTTTAGCGCATGCCGCTGGAGTCAGCCTAATTGGGCACCTAACATCCTACCAGTAATATAGCTAGTTTGGTGAGGACCGGCAGCACTTCACCAATTAAAAATTGAATTAGAGTTAATTCCTTCCGTACCAAAAAAAACTCTAGCGTATTCCTTCACTACTATAAGATTTTAGAAATTTCCCTCGGTGCTATAAAAATTTTGGTTTATACCTTCAGTGCCATTCCATCCTCTTTCCATGCATATGCTGTTAACATCGTACCAGTAATCTAGCTAGTTTGGTGAGGATCGGCAGTCACCAATCAAATTACTGTCTCTGCCTCGTGCATGGGTTTCTTTGTTAACTTTTTTTTCACTCCTCTTGGCCGGTGCCAAGTGCTCGTACTGGTAGTAGTAAAGTAGTAGCCGGATCGGGACGCGGAGTCCCATCTTGTCCCATGCCATGCCATGCCATGATGCAGGCGCACCAGGCTCTGTCTTTCTGCAAGCCGCGCGAGTGGATAGGAAACAGGCACACCGCACACACGGTTTCGCCCAAAACCAGGTCCCCCCGCGCCCGCCGATCCTCTGATGCTCCGCCCTATAAATTCCCGGCCTCCCCTGCATCTCCTTGCAACAGCAACCCTTCATCCTCGCTACTAGCTAGCTACCCAGTGCCACTCGCTACTCGCGCATCATCGATCAGCTTCCTTCTTCTTCCCTAGCGAAAGAACGAGATCGAACATGTCGACTGTGAGCCGTGCATCCCTCGACCAGAAGCTTGCCCTCGCCAAGCGGTGCTCGCGAGGTACACGTTCATGCACCTGCACTGCCTCACAGTCTTAATTCTGATGTTGTTCTCTGAGCTGCTCTTATGAATTCAGAACTCACTATTGATTCTTTCTAAGCTGACGCTTGTACTCATCATCATGGGTGTTTGTGCGCAGAGGCGACACTCGCAGGGGCTAAGGCTGCAGCTGTAGCGACCATCGCCTCTGCAATTCCCACGGTGGGTTCCATTCCGTCTCCCTCTTTGATCTGATCATCGTGCCATCCTGATAGCATAACGACCCTGTATCTTACCAAATACCAACCAATTCGCTATCCTCTCCTTCAGCTGGCGAGCGTGCGGATGCTGCCATGGGCGAAGGCCAACATCAACCCCACCGGCCAGGCCCTCATCATCTCCACAGGTCTGTTCTGCTGATCCATACATAAATCCAGCACGCCTGTCTTCAACCGAGCACGTTTTACTGAACATGTTCTGCTCACCAACGATGGAACCTTGCAGTCGCCGGGATGGCCTACTTCATCGCCGCCGACAAGAAGATCCTCTCGCTGGCGCGGCGGCACTCGTTCGAGGACGCACCGGAGCACCTCAAGAACACCTCCTTCCAGGGCGCCGGCAGGCCGCACCCCGCTTTCTTCAGGCCATGATCGAGCTGCACCGCTACTGTGGGAGTTGATGAATAAACTACTTACTAGTCAACAACGGCAAATCAATCGACGATGTGCTCAGAGACTCGGAGGAGCAAGCTTGGGCCATTTAGTTTGTATTAGCTGCACTCCAAAAATATTACTGCACAAGCAGTATATTGTAAAAAGTATTGTACTTTGTGTTTCTTGATCCTGAACTTCGTTTATCCGTATAACAGATTTGCGTCTTCACAAATCTATGGATACGATTATAAAAATAGCTACCCGCAAGAAAAAGATTATAAAAATAGCTTGCAAGGTTGGATAATTGATAAATAGTTTGGAAGGGTGACCAATTGACGCGGAGGGACCCGGGAGTTGAAAAGTGAAGGTACCTCTCCCATGAACTCGAGTTTTTCGGTTGAACCAGTTGTGCATACAACCTAAATATTTATAGATGCGATTAGATAAAATAAGTATAGTCCATTCCTAATTTTATGTTCAAGGTTTGAGAGAGGCTGCGCTTAAAAATTATTCTCTTTGTGAACAAAGACTTAATGTATACGATGATTCCTGATTTATGCTCCCCCCCCCCTATATATACCTGCTAGATACGTATCTGATCATCAACCCCATTTGGTCATTTCACGTATAGCACCATGCTGTACATATTTGCAATATTAGTCCAACTAAAGACATGCTAGTTCTATTAAGTAGCACTATCACAGGGAGAAAATGTGCTTGGGCTATGGGACGTGCCGCGGTCTTGAGCTGTCTCATTAAACATTCCCTAAATAATGTGTCTTTTTAGAAAAAAAATATAGTATCCAAATCGAGCATTCAAATTAAATTCTGATTATACAATATTGCTTCGTGCAACAGAATATCTAAAACAGGGTCCTATGTAAAACGAATATTGTCAGATGACATTTTGTCTAAAGACCATTTTCTACAAAGCTAGAATATTAATTTGATTGTGTGGAACATTATTTTCTTATAGTTTGAAATATTCAAACACAGTTGATATTCCGGATGAGAAAAGAGAGATTAGAGGAAGTCTATGTACTGATAGTATTGTTATAAAAAGATTATATTTTGAGCGATACAAAGTACTTCTGGCGTATCCTTTTTTTTTAAAAAAACTTCTGGCGTAGGAAGACAATATCTGAAAATCAGAGCAGAGATAAGCTGCCCCGTATTTCTGTTTGTGGGGGCTGCACGGCGCTGCAGATCTGCAGCCCACGGAGCCAGTGCAAGGCGCCGCGACGTCCGCGGTTTGTGTGGTGTGGCTGACTAGCCGAAAACTGGGAGCGCCACCTTGGGATTCCATTCCGCCCCCAAAACTGAAAAGCGCCTTTTCGTGCTGGGAAACGCTTGCTTGCTTGGTTGCTTCGCTCCTTCTCTTTTGCGCGTACTACCTCTCCGTGCATGCTCTGAACGTGTCCAATTTACCGCGTAGTAACCGCTCTGCCAAATTTACAGTCACCTTGCGTCCGTGCCAAACATTTTACCTAGCTACTCCAGTGACTTGAGTGTCGGTCTGCACATGCAGCAGTGGTCGTGGTTGGTACTCGTTTGACTCCTGAGTAGCACACAGATGCTGCCGGAACCTGGCACCCGCAGGCCACGCCACAGTCACAGCCATGGTCACCGATCTCTGGGTTCCTGTAAACTGACCTGCACATGAGCGCATCATCACACGCAGGGTTAGGCTTAACCAAGAGCCACCACTAATCCAGTTTCTCGAGGATCGGATCGAACACTCCCAAGTCCAAGGCCGTTCATCTGAGTCGACAAGGACCAGTACCCGTGAAGCTAGCGAGGTGATCGAGTACCCTGCGCCCCGTGCACATGCTGGCAGGCACCGTCGTCTGTCTCTTTCTCCAAAGCTACGGGTGGATATAGGATAGGAACATCTCGATGCAATGCAACGAGGAGGTGAGGTGAACTGCATCTGCCCGGAGGAATCATCTGCGCCGGCCACACCGACTCAGACTGATACGGGGTTCCGTTGCGCCCAAAACCATGTCCGCCCCCGCCCGCCGCTTCTCCCCGTCCGCCGACCGTTTCGCGTCGCCGGAGCTGCCTATAAAGTCCCGGCCTCCGTCCCCTGCGTCTCTGCAACCCATCCATCGTCCTCACCTCGCTCCTTCTAGTTTCGGTGCCACTCGTCACCAGCACCAGAGCTGCTTCGTTTCCTAGCGCTTTTATTACTAGCCAATCTTGCCCTTCTCTGCTGCTCCTACTACACAAGATCAACGATGTCGACTGTGAGCCGTGCGTCCCTTGACCAGAAGCTCGCCCTCGCCAAACGCTGCTCGCGAGGTACCTACTGGCTGCATGCACTACTGCACTGCACTGTGTCCAGGCACATACACTTCAGAAATGGATCTTAAACACAAGCCTGTCTCTAGTTGAGCTGTGTGCACTGACGCTTTGCATCTCTGCGCGCAGAGGCGACCCTTGCAGGAGCTAAGGCGGCAGCCGTGGCCACCATCGCCTCCGGGATCCCCACCGTGAGTTTCCATCAACACCTCGATCTGTTCTCCTCAAGATGGAACCGTAGGCAACAGCATCATATCATAGCCTCATCCCTAACCTACCATTTTGTTCTGGTTATCAATTGTTCAGCTTGCGAGCGTGCGGATGCTGCCGTGGGCGAAGGCCAACATCAACCCCACCGGCCAGGCACTCATCATCTCCACCGGTGTGTGATCTGCATCTTTCTCGCCAGCTCGCTTCTTGACATGGCCGGCTTGGCCATCAGCGTGTGCAGAATCTGATGACCGATTCGTTTGTTGCTGATGGCTGCTTTTCAGTTGCTGGGATGGCCTACTTCATCGCCGCCGACAAGAAGATCCTGTCGCTGGCGAGAAGGCACTCGTTCGAGGAAGCCCCCGACCACCTCAAGAACACCTCCTACCAGGGCGTCGGTCGCCCACACCCGGCTTTCTTCAGGCCATGATGAGGCATCTGGCCCTCTTGGAAGTTGCTGTACTCTGTGCCGTCGATGTCCGAATAAGATACTACTATTAGTATTAGGTCGCCAATATCATCGATGTAATGGTATAGTACTTCAACGGGTCCATGTAATTAGTTTGTACTGCTGCTCCAATTGAAAAGGAATGCAAGTTGGTCTTACAGTACTGATCAACACTGAAATTCTGTTTTCTTTTATTACATTATTAGTAATTTTTTGTTCGTTAAAAAGAGGCGTAATACGAATGCCCCATCTCTTCATGCACCAACCGTGGAGAAGATAACGAAGTCATATTTTTTCAATTTTTTTTTTTACAAAATGCTTTCCAAGAATACGGAAATGTTTCTCAAACCATTTAGGAAAAATTTCATAAAAAGTTTTTGAACCTAAAGTGCTAATGAATCATACGGAAATGCTTTTCGGGTACTATCAATATGTATTAGAACCTCTTACTTTTGTTAGACAACATTATCGATATCCTAAATTCTTAAGAAAGGTTTGAAATTTGCCTTACAACCTCTCTTCACATTTGATGTTGCCATCTTCCAACACATGTGTGGCTTGCTATGAGGGACACATAGACTCATGTCATTCGGTCATTCCTCCAAAATCTCCCACTTTTACTTTGTTTCGGAGCGAAACACATGCTATTGCCACTACATGTACCACACAATTAACAGGACGCTTGCCTATCATGTGGAGTCTTCTTCAGCTACAAGATATGCGTGTTTGTAACAAGCCTAGCAAAATCTCCATACTCATAGCTAGCTAGGTACCTTCACCGAGCTTTAAAAACACAAAGTCCTTTATCCGCGCAACCGAATCGTGCATAGCTTTACCCCTAGCAGGGGTGTGCAAATTTAAAAATGAAGGGGAACAGATAAATAAATCACATACCATATCGTTCTCTGTCACTGTCATTGCAGTAATGGATATCTTTATTTGTAAACCTTACGACGGGCCTTTTTACAGTCTATCAAAAGCAAGAAGAGATACCATAGTATGGAACTCCAGATTTTGATAACTAAAGTACCATTTTTCAAAAACATCGGCATCTATCGAAATCCAAGTTATAATATACTTATCTTGCTAGCTACCTTTTGATGAACCGTAAAAAACACGTATTTAGAAACAGTGGATGAAGCCCACACTTCTGGTGGTACTACGTAGGAAAACCAGATCTGAAAAACCAGAAAACCACAGCAGAGAAAAGCTACTGGTACAGCTTTTCTGGGGGCCATACCGACGTCTGCGGTTTCTGTTGCTGCCTAGCCGAAAACTGGGAGCGCCACCCACCCCCAAAACTGAGGGCACGCCCACCCCAGACCGCCATCTTCGGAGAGATCACTTTTGGTGTTTCTACCTGCTTGCTTCCTTCTCTTTCGCAGCGTAGTTACACCACTGTTAAAACTTAAAAAGTACAGCTTCACACTAGTTACATCACGTCACAAAACTTAAAACTGCAGGCGCTTGCCATATGTTCAACTGGAGACCAGTGACTTAGCGTTGGTACGCACATGCATGGCAGCGGCCGGCAGTAGAGCCAAAGGCTGGACCCTGCTGCTGCTCGTTGACAGTTGACACGCGTTCATGGCTGCCTCAAACTCACCGTGCTTGTTGTGGCTGTCAGGTTGGTAATCCTTTCTACTGCAGTTTGGTACTAGCACGTAATCCCTCTATTTCTATTTACATATCGTATTAAGTGTTCTAAATTAAACTTAGCTAACTTTGATCAAATTTATAAAATAAATAATAGCATTTACAATAGCTAACTTAGCTGTATTTTTTCTATAGACTTGATCAAAGTTAGCTAACTTTAAATTAGAACAAATCTAATACGATATGTAAATAAAAACGGAGAGAGTAGCATAGGACTAACCTACCCACGTCACTCCATGATTATCGTCTATGGGTTTCTCTAAACCGACCTGTGTTGCACACATGGTATTGACAATGTTTTAGGCTTAAAAGGGCAATAACTAACCTTGTTTCGTGAGGATCGAGCTCCATCCAAAGGAAAGGCCGGTTGCTTGACAAGCAACCGTACCACCCACATGCTGGCAAGCACTGTCTGTCTCCAGGCTAGTATGCTGTGGATAGCAGTAAGCCTAGATAGCAGCCGATCGGTGTGTGTGTCTGCGAGCTAGCCAAGGTCACGCGCACACATGGGTTCCGATCCCTTCCGCCCAAAACCACGTCCGCCGCGCCCGCCGCTTCTCCCCGCCGTCCGCCGATCCTCTGGCGTCCTTGGCCGGCGCGGCGCTCCCTATAAATCCACGGCCTCCCCAGCCTCTTCTCGCATCCCATCTCGACCTCCCATCCACCGCCACTCACTACAAGCCGATCTCGATCCGCTTCATTACCTATAGCGCTTTAGCCTTCAGCCAGCCGATCTCTCAGAGTTGATCTCACAGTACGTGCAAGCACGAGAGCAGGAGCAGAGCAAGATGTCGACTGTGAGCCGTGCCTCCCTCGATCAGAAGCTTGCCATGGCCAAGCGCTGCTCGCGAGGTACACACTGATCGATGCACTGTTGAAACACATGCAGTCAGTCGAATTCGTTTTTTTTTTTTGGTTTGCGAGCCTGTCTTGAAGCTATGTACACGGACTGACGCTTCAATTCCATACATGTCTGCAGAGGCAACCCTTGCAGGAACTAAGGCGGCAGCTGTGGCAACCATCGCCTCTGCCATTCCAACAGTGAGTTCATTTCCATGCCAACAATTCTCTCCTCCTCGTCAGATGCAACCGTAGGTAAAATAGCATCATAGTCCTGTATGTAACAACACATCTTTATGCTGTCCTCTCCTTCAGCTGGCGAGCGTGCGGATGCTGCCATGGGCGAAGGCCAACATCAACCCCACGGGCCAGGCACTCATCATCTCCACAGGTACAGTACTGCTGATCTGTAAATCCAACACGCTCGTCTTCAACTGAACACGAGTTGCTCAACGACAACTGGACTGTGTGCAGTTGCCGGGATGGCCTATTTCATCGCTGCGGATAAGAAGATCCTCTCGCTGGCGAGGCGGCACTCGTACGAGGATGCGCCGGAGCACCTCAAGAACACCTCCTTCCAAGGAGCCGGCCGCCCGCACCCAGCGTTCTTCAGGCCATGAGACTACATTTGTTGAGCTACCTCTCTTCGTCACTACTAGTAGTATATGCCGTCGATGGTGTCTGAATAAACTACCAGTCCCAGCTATTAGCCCACTAATCCTAGATGGGCCCCTGCAATTAGTTTGTACTGTTGGCGATCCAATTCAAAAGGAATGAGACTTGCTGTTGCTGATCATCACTGAAATTGCAAAAACATCCGTATAACAAACTTTGCAAGCATCATGCGAATCAAGCGCAAACTAAACCTCAATCTCCGGTTCTCCACCAATCAAACAACAAGTGATAAAAATGGAACAATTAAAAAGAGCTTGAAACAGACAGAAATGTGCTACGCTCCTTCTCCTTTAGTACATGTGCATAGGCCCAAGCAACCTTATCCTTTATTTCCCTTTAACGCAACGTGTCTCCATCGTCGTCACATTAATTTTAATTTTTTGGACCGCTGGATACTCACATTTAGATGGCCTCTTCTAGTATGCAAAATGGATCTTCTATATAGATCTCTGTTGGAGGCTGCAATAGCTACTCCGTTACTGTGGCAGAACCAACCTGAATTATACCGGCTCAAGTACGTGAGTCCATTCCTGAGGGCTCCAACGTGCTTCAAACGGTATAATCCCTTGGCCTGTCGGGTAACGTCCCGATAAACCACCGAACACAGGATCAAATAAGGTTACCTCACACGAAGGTGAGTCCAGAGATACAGTCACCCTCATATTTTACATCACAGGAAGGTTATTTTACAAAAATTTCCACAAGTAGTACAACGTTCCACACTTAGCAGAGTTATTACAAAGTTTACAGAAACATCAAAGATTCAAACTAGGAGTCATTATTACAAACCAGTTGTAAAGTTCAAGTTCTAGCAGCGGAATTTAAAGTACGATAACTATACTCGTCGCCAATAAGGATATCATGCTAAGCCATGGCATAACATCACTCGTTATGATCAGGGTTGACCGGGGACGGTTCCCACTCCACGGACCAACCATCAGGCAAAGCATAAGGCCAAGGCATGGGGTAAGTAGGGTCTTCAGAGATATTACCTGAAATAACACATATAGCAAGGCTGAGTACTCTAATACTCAGCAAGACTTACCCGGTATTGGGTATACTTAGCCCATAACTAGACCATGCAGGCTTTGCAAAAGGTTCAAGGTTTAGCTTTTGCTGAAAAGCAACAAAGAGTAGGTCCTTAATTTATATTTTAGCTTTCAGATTCTAGTTCTTTTAACCATTCTAGGTAAGCACCTATAACTATTTCAATCATGGTACAATTCTTTAACCAAACATCAATTGTGATAATCATAACGTTGCTCTTATTACTCTATGTGGTAAAAGAGATAAGCAGTCTCAATCTTCGTGAGAGGCGGACGATTCTGAATCGAATTTTAACCCTTGCAAGGTAAACCTAACTCACATGCTTGGAACACCAACAGGTCGTTCCGAAGCAACCGTTTGCCTTTCATTCCGGGTCGTGGAACAAAGCCACCACAAGCGACTGCTGGACTATACGCACATCCAATGTGCAGGACATACGTCTGTAGCGCGACTACATGACCGTATTCCTGTCTGCTCTGCAGAACGTACTCTCACAGTCGGTGCGTGTAAACATAAAATAAAAGTCGAGTGTTGGGGGACGAGTCCACTTGCCGGGCCGATTGGTTACTAGGCTTACCGCTTACCATATTTCGCGGCATGTGGCTAGTACTTTCAAACGCTTAACTGCCACTACCACACCCTGCGACCTTAACCAAATTCATCAACACGGACGGGGTACCACTTTTTTTCCATGAAACTGCACATAACCCCGTCCGTCATCCTTATAGTGATTGCAGGAATGAAGGTAATCAATTCCTATATCGCGCGAGTGACAGGAAATCACTCGACTTCTACCGGTCCTATTAGCATAGCACTAGTCGGACTCAGGTTCTAATGTTCAGTACATTGGTTCCTAGAAATATGCATCTAGGGTTCCATTACAACTCCTAGACTTAATGCATAAATATAGATAAATAAACATAGGTTGCAATGTAAAGAAAATAATGGGATATGTCCGGGGCTTGCCTTCACTGGCAGGGTTGGGATCAGAGGTATTAATAAATTCTTCCGAACTCGGGTTCGGAGCTTCCGTTAATTCTTCAGTGATGTTCCCGGCGTCTTCAGAGACTTCCACTTCGGGCTCTGGGAGGATCTGATAGTCACCGTCGGCGAGAAACGTCGAGTCTACATGTGACCAAAAGGATGCAGCTTAGGAAACGCATAAATCTAGATTCTACTTCACAATAAAGTTGCAATCCAATACATTCAATATTACACACCAGCAAACAACGCAATTCCCTCACTGGCAGCCATTTATCGAGTATTGATGAAATTATTTATCTACATTAAGCAACATGGTTAATTACCCCAAACCTTTATCTAACTCTCTGAACTAGTATGGTTGATTATTTTAAATAGACACACTAATCCCACTTAAAAGTTCTATTGAACTTAGGGGTTTTACACATGATCTTGAGTTGATAACTGGTGGTTATGCTATACTATTCAAGAACAAAGCTTCCAATTATTTTCATAATTTTTCATGAAATAAAAGCTGGTATAATTAATTATCTTTAGAAACAACCAAAAATTCATAACTTGGGTTATGACCTTTTATTAATCCTAATATTTTTAGCAGATATTACACATTCAAAAAAGGAAGCTATGATAAAATTTCGGATACAAACATCAACAGAAACACCCTTAATTAACAATTTAAGTATTTCATCAACATATAACAAAAAGAACTCGAAATCTAAGCAAATGAATAGTAAAGTACTCGAGCTTTTTACACAGAGCTATACATAGCACATACAATCTAAGTTCCAAATTTCAGCTATAACACATGCCTACAACATGAGATACAATTAAAACACTTATTTTCTAATATTTAATCTACATCAGAAAATATACACCTACAGCTCAAACTTCCTAAATAAAAGTAGTCGAATTTTACTTAAGGATTCCAAAAAAATTGGTTTGGCATTTTTCTGAATTTTCTGTGATTTACTACGATTTTTCAAAGTTTCAGCCAAAGATTTCAAAAAGGTCCAGCGCGATACTGTTCATCTGAGCCAGGGTCTGTGCAGATAGGTCCCTGGAACTATTCCTATTGTTGCATGGGGTCCCTGGTCGCAATTTTTGGAACAGAGAAAGCTCAGGGAGTTCGATTCCGGCGATGGGGTGCTTCCCGGAGGCGAGGGATAGGTGGGGGAGCATGAGGGACACGAGGGCTACCTTTGGATGCGCTCGGTTGACGCCGGGGTGGCTGGAGGAGGGCCGACGACGGTGACAGTAACTTGCTAATGGTTGCAGTGGTGCTCCGGCGAGCTCCGGCGAGTGGGGTTGATGGGGAACAGGGGGAGGAGCTTCAAGGGGCTAGGGGCAAGCGATTTTGGGGGTCAGCTCAAGGGAAGAGAGGCCGGAGGGGCGAGCTCGGCGTGTGATGGTTGAGCAGCAACAATGGAGGACAACGGTGGTTTCTGGTAGTGCGACCGTGAGCTAGAACCGGCCTTTTATAGGTTGTAGAGATAGAGGAGAGTGGAAAGGGCGCAATGCCACGGCCCTGGGTGGCTGCGTTGATGCGATGGGCGGCGAACAGAAGTGCCGACGAGACCGGGCGGCACTAGCAGCATCACAGGCAACGTGGTACTCGGCGAGGGGGCCAGCAAGAAGAGCTAGGGCGGTAGCTGGGCTAAGGAGCGACACGTGGAGTGGCTAGAAGCTGGAGGTGGCGCCGGGGAGCGGCCGAGGCTCAGCACATGGCCGAGGAAGCGGCGCTGACACCGACGGCAGAGGAGCAGTGGGCGAAGCAGAGGAGGTGCCAGAGGAGGAAGAAGAGAGGAGGGGGTCCGAGGGGCTTCGTTGGAAAAAGCAAAAACCTCAGACTTCACTGTAAATGGAAATTTCCCACTGATCCAAGCTCAAATGAAGAAATGGTCAAAATAGAAGTTGTAGAACTTTTCAAAACCTATAACTTTGTCTTAGGGCTCGAGTTCAGAAACCTAAATCACACTATGTTATTTTACCATTTTGCTCTCAACTTAAAAAATTACATAAGTTTTGTCCTAATTGTATAAATCTTATGAACTTTTGGCTTATTTGCAAGCATTTAAGACTGGTAATGATTACTTTTACCTTTTTCACTTTGATCCTTGGTAATTTTAGATATTACTTTTCTACTTCAACTAATTTACATAAAAGGACTTGTATTTTCATAAATTATATAAACATCCTTATTTTGAAATTACCTCCCATCCAAAAATATTTTGCAAAAACAACCCTAGGTTTCCTGTAATTATAAAAAATACCCTTTTATGTGCATTTAAATTTTTAAAAGCTTTACTTAAACACACATAAGCTTTATACTAACAAGCACATACTTCACACTAACAAACAATGTGCCTAATTTACAAGGACTAGAACTGTCACAACAAAATGCGGGGGTATTGCTATACCCTTTTACCGCATCCGATGCGGTAAAAGGGTGCTGAAAGCCACTGTTCATGCACCCAGCAGACAACCGATCCAGCTTCCGAAAATCCGGACAGCCTCCGACGCACCCAAACTGGCGCTGCTCTCTCCTGTATCGGATCGGTGGGGAGGGCCTCTTGCAGCGACACGTGGTGGAGGGACCAGGGAGAGGGGTGAGCAGCAGTGAAGAGTTTGACGTGGGGACCACAGACCACTCATTTCCGCAACGTTATACGAGAAACTGCTGGAGAGCATCTTTCCTATCCATGCGGGGTCCACGCTGGAGCGGTCTTTCAATGGGTATCCGCTGCCGCACTCTGCTGGGAACAGCCTAGACTGAAACATTGCTGTCTTGGTACTCATTTTGAGTTTGGATAGCTTTATAGATTATCTGTGGGAGACAGTCTGAGGGCGTCACCACGCCTTTCCACCTTTTTCATTCACCAATATCTCCAATCGTGTCCTTTCCTCAGTGGGGAGCACGTCTGCAGGCAGGCAGCAGCCCACGGAGGAGAGAGACGCCATGACCATGACATGACGTCGATGGGACCTGGCGGTACGGTCTCTGCTGCTTGCTGCCCGGCCGTGCCCATCTGAAAACCGGGAGCGCAACACCGGTACAGTCCCAAAACTGAGGGCACAGCCAGCCAAGAACACACCGTCCGTCCTGGTCACCGAAACAAGTCTCTCTCTTTTACCCTTTCCATGAAGAACTGATGAGCAACGCCAGGCTTGAGTATCGCTCACGTCTGTCTTGCAGTTCCAACGACATGCGGTTAGAACGATGATTACTCTAGCTACTACATGCTCGAAACCAGTGACCTGTGTGTGCAAACCGGCACGCGCATCGAGCAGCGATCGGTAGAGGCTTGACCTGTTATTTGTTGACGTGTGTCCGGGGATCCATGCGCCGTGTCGAACTCACAGTGGTGGCTTATGATTTGACCAAATTTATAGGCCCAAAGATGCCAAACCTGACTAGCAGTAATATACCTGTCCTGCCAAAGAGAGGATTTTAGAACGGTTCTATATATAAAATGGTCCATGAAGCTGAAACGGTTCCGGTTCCTACTGTGGAGACGATGAAGCCACGAATTATGATTCCACCGGCTTTATGAACAGCTTCCACTTTGATGGGGCAAAATCGGAATTGAAGAAACTATTTTGTCAAATATTTTTCAAAATACGTTCAGCTCCACCGTAGAAGCTGAAGCCGAAACTAATTTTTGGAGAAGCAGTAACTGTGCCAAACGGAGCCTTAGAAACGTGCCCACATGGAACGGTAGTACGGGCAACCGATAGAGAAATCATCAAGTAATTTCGCGAGATTCTCTAGCTAGAGCGGCAAGATCGAGGGGTCTTGTAGGTAGGTAGAGCCCCGGGCATAGCATGCAGTCACCGTTTGTCTACAAGCTGCGATGGGCCGGGCATCTATCATATAGCGTGAAGAGAAGCGGACGTATCACCTGCGCTGCCCATGCCCGCCACCGCGCGCTCCGGCCGGCCAGTCGCCGCTTTCGCCTCGCCCCCAACAAATGCCTGGCTGTAGTTGCCGGTATGGCCTACTTCGCCATTGCCGCCGACAAGAAGATCCTCCGATCCGCTGGCGAGGCGGTACTCGTGCGAGCACGCGCCTGAGCACCTCAAGGATACCTCCTTCCAGGGCACCGGTCGTCCACACTGCATCTTAAACTAGATAATTTGTATAAAATGGAGAATGGGACAGACAAAGATTGAAAGACAAAAGATAATGAGGGTGTACAGAAGTTCATGCAACTCCTCATGCACTTTGTCACTACACTTTGTTGGCTGGGATCTCACAGCTTAATTAGAATATTTCTTGAAGTAAGTTTTTTCATAAATCTTGAAATTAAATAAGTTTTTTCAAAAAATTAAAGAATTTATTCAAATAAACTATTTGGATAACTTCTTCAAAGAAGGTTTATGGAAATCACGGATAGGCATAAAACAAAGAATGAAAATAGAATATGAGAGAGAGAGAGAGAGAGAGGGAGAGTAAAATTCTCCTCCTACTCACATGCACTCCATAGCTCCACCCAAGTGGGTCTGGCCGCGTGCTCAGAAAACTTCTTCAAATAAGATTGTTAAATGCTTCCTCTAAAAAGTTTCAGAAAAACATCTTTGAATAAATTATGTGAAAAAAAATCACATTTGATTTTTTACTAAATTTACCCTTGTTAATTTATTTTCGCTTTTAAATTTTCAAATTTACCCTTGCTATTTTTTGTAGTAAATTTACCCTTGTTAATTTTACCATTTTTTCTGTTTTATAAGAAAATCTTTTTGGTGATAACTTTTGTGAAATACACACATACTTTTTCTGAATTTTACTGACATAATTTTTTGGTTCAACCTTAGTGAGTTGCAGCAAAAGCGAGTTCGCAAGACGGAATTGTCCAAAAATGGAAACCAACTAATAGAATCATCCAAAAAGGAACTAATAGAATCGTCCAAAAAGAAACTAATTATAGAAAAAAATTCGGATAATGGAGTCATCCAAATAAACAAAAGCAATAACTCCATTGTCGTAATCGTACATGACTTGGCTCTACGAACATGTGTGAATCAGCATGTTCCAATAAAAAATGGAACATACCTTGGTAAGAAACCGACAATTTTGAGGCACCTTGAGTGAGTTGCAGCTAAAGCGAGGTTGCCTGATGGAGTCATCCAAAAAGATCAACAAAAGAAAGCTCGCATCGTAGAATCGTCCAAAAAAAGAACTAATGGAAGAAACTTGAAACTTGAATAACGGAGTCATCCGAATAAAAAAAGAAAGAAAGAAAGAAAGACAATATTGTCGTAATCATAGGTGACTTGGCCTCCACGCATATGTTTGAATTAGCGCGTTCCAATAAAAGTGGAACATATTTAGTTTTGTTCTTATTAGACCCAAAGGCTCGGCCATGCTTTTGAAAAAAAAAAAACAGTAACACTGTATATATATTACCACTAACAAGGTTCAGAGATCAACTACTAGGTCGCAAAGTTTTTGACACAGAACCTTTTCTCTCTAGGCACCTCTAACTAACAAACTCTACACCAATTACCAACTAGCAAAAGAGGAGTTACAGCAAACGGAGAAGGTACTATATTTAGTTTAATTTTGTTCTCTTATGTTAGTTTTGCAATATCTCTAGCTAGAGTGAATAATCTGATTATTATCTGCATTCTCAGTAGGAAAAGCGCCATCTTGGATAAGCTACCCCAACATCATATGCACGCAGCAGCAGCCCGTAGACAGACAGATATGCCATGACGTCCAAGGGCGGCACAAAACTGGGAGCGCCAAACCTAATTCAATCCAGAAACTAAGGGCACCGCCACCCTAGATACAGTCATTAGCAGGAAAGCTCTATCTTTAATTTTCCCTCTAAAAAAACTAAGAAAAAACGTCTCTTTTAATTAACTTTCCGTTAACACCCAGTTGCAGTACTGCTTTTTTTTAGTACTGCTAGTACAGTTTCGTGAGGATCTGGAAACAAAGCTAGGCAGCAGGCCGAGACCAAGGAACCGTTTGTCCGCAAGCCGCGCGCGAGAGGCAGGAAAGTGTGAAGCCGGCGTGGCCGGCGACGGCGAGTGGCCGCCTGCGCTATCACCACCTGACCTGCTCACGCCCCTCGCGCGCCGGCCGGCCAGCCGGCGCAGACGTGCGTTTCGACTTCGCCCCAAAACCACGTCCCGTCCGCCCCGGCGACGCGCCCACCGGCTCCCCTCGCCCGCCGGTCATTTGCCGGCCCTGGCGCCGCCTATAAATCCAGGGCTCCTCCAGCGCCCTGCATCTCATCTCATCTCATCTCATCTCCCTCGGCGCCGGTGATCACTACCGAGCAGCTTCTCGATCATCCACTTCGAAACTTAGCTAGCTAGGTTCTTGTTGCGTTCAGGATAGGATCACCATGCCGTCCACTGTGACCCGCGCATCCCTTGACCAGCAGCTTTCCCTCGCCAAGCAATGCTCGCGAGGTAGATCGAGATTCTCATACAGATTCACTGTGGACACAAACACTGAATTTTTTTTGTTTGCTTGAAAATCCGGTCTGATAATCGATTGCTCTATTTGTCCACTGATTCTTGAGAACATGTCTACATGCAGAGGCCGCCATTGCAGGAGCTAAGGCAGCAGCCATAGCGACCGTCGCCTCTGCAATTCCCACCGTGAGTTCATCTACCTCTCTTCCCCCAGCGTGCAGTCTGTACTATCTACTGACCATTTTGGTGTGTCCAATCCTCTCCTTCAGCTGGCGAGCGTGAGGGTCCTGCCATGGGCGAAGGCCAACATCAATCCCACCGGCCAGGCACTCATCATCTCCACAGGTAGTACAGCGCTCCTCTACTTGCTAGATGCATCGATCTCCATGGATTGTTCCTTGCCTTCAACTGAAGAAGATTATAACTGGTGCATGATTTTTGCTGAACTGAAAAAACTGAACGGTGCAGTTGCTGGCATGGCCTATTTCATCGCGGCCGACAAGAAGATCCTCTCGCTGGCGAGGCAGCACTCGTACGAGAACGCACCTGAGCACCTCAAGAACACCTCCTTCGAGGGCACTGGCCGTGTGCACCCAGCCTTCTTCAGGCCATTATGATCCAACAAAGCTACCTCGTGAGCACTGGTTCTCAGCCGTCGATGTGTCCAAATAACCTAAGACTTGTCAACCAGTACTAGCCTATACTACTAGCTAGTACACATGCATCGATCATCGATGTGCTCGAAGAAACTATATAATGTATAGAGTGTAGTGCTCAAGTTTATACTGTAACTATTAGCTTCCATCATATATTGGTTCCCCGGTTTAAGAGTACTGCAACTTTGTGCTACATAGCCATGAAAAACGTAACTTGCTTTAATTCCAGAAAACTTTCCCTCTTCAGATCGGTGATGGATGTGCAATCCACTCCCTCCAACATAAGACTGTGTTACTCAATGTACGGTGGTTTTTATTTGTACTCCATCATACTCTTGAGACATGCATTCTTAGACCACGCACGTGGCTGATTCTCTCTACCTACACACACACAGAAGAAGCTTAAATTCTTTCCAAAAGCTCAACTTCAGAGCGAAGTAGCAGGGGCGAAGCCAGCCGATCACGCCACCGGGGTCAGTTTCATTGGCACATCGGGATCAGCTGTAGAGGTAAACTGTGATATACGTGGAATTTGATGGATTTTTATCGGGGTCCGGCGACCCCGACGAGCAGCTCGACCTAACGAGACCATGACTTTCTTTGATCGACGTTCTACAATGCGTCACTCACACCAATAAAGTCTGCATATACACTACTAGAAAACGGTCTATCGGTACCAGCACGTTAGTGCCGGTCAAAAACGAGCCGGCACTAACGTGCCTCAACAGTGTCAGGCGGGCACGTTAGTGCCGGCTAGAAATACCAGCCGGCACTAACGCGCCATCCCCCCAACTGTCAAACGGCTGCCACAACGGTCGAAACGCACGTTAGTGCCGGTCGGCATATCTAGCCGGCACTAACTTGGTCAATTACAAATTAGTGCCGGCTGTCGGCTCTAGCCGGCACTAAACGTAGACTGTTAGTGCCGGCTAAAGCCATCAGCCGGCACTAACTTGCCCCGTATATACCGGCCACCACATCCCAGCCCTCCCTCCATTTCATTTGCCACTCTTCTTCTTCCCGAGCCCTCCTTCGCTCTCATGGCGTGTTACAGGGGAGGTGCTGCCCATTTTTCCCCAAATTTGTGAGAGTTTCACCCATTCAAGTGCACCAAAGGTTAGTAGCTTCTTCCACTCTTCTTTCACGGTGTTTATTCTTTGTTTCATGCTTTCTAGATAAAGAAAATAGTGATTTTAAGGTTGAGGAAAAATGAGCATAATTTTCCGATTCGTTCATTAATTTGAGCAAAATAGAATCGATTTGTTACTTTTAGAGAAGGTTTTCTAGATAGTTTGACCATCACACATTTATAATAATTTTTTTGAATTATTTCACGGGACATGTGTATATGTTAATGTGCAAAATTTTAGGAATTTTAAGGATGAGGGACTTTTAATGTTATGAAAAAGAAACAAAACCATGTATACCATCTCATATCAAGTATGAAGAAATACCTTTTCCTTTAATTCATGAAAACATGATAAATAGACTTGGTGTTGTGGGGTTCATGGCCACAATACGAAACAAATCAGGGCACCCACTAGTTATTACATGCACAAGCCCAACAAACTGAAATCAATCCCGACAAAGCAAATGCACCATAGCAAGATGTACAAAAGGGGGTCGTGATCTATTGGACAACCCGCACACAATAAATGCACAAGCCATATAATAATCTCTAGAAAAATTTCTGCAAATTATAAATATCCTGATGTATGTATAATTCAAAGCTTTGCAAATAAATCTTGAGTAAAACTACAGAGGAAATTCACTGTAGAACTTTTCGAACTGTACGGCTACTATTGAATGCAAGTTGATAAAGATTTCGTATATTTCCAATCAATATACATGTCCTAGATGTATTTCTTCCTATCCAACAAAAGGAATGATGCCATATCTCATTGGGTTTGATATTGCTCCCAAGTCCCAATCAATTCGAACTCGAATCAAAGCAATGGTATGGCATATATTATGAAAAATTGCACAATAACCTTAGATGTCACTGCACTGAATAAATCCAAATGGCTGCAAATAAAACTTTCTCAAAACGATATATATGGATATTATTGTCATAATGCAAGGAGATTTATGTACTTAATACATAAGAATGGGAGGGTGTGAAGTGGGCACATGATTGTATTATAAATTTTTTAAGAATCATCAAAATCCTTCCCAAAACCATATTTAGAGGTTTCGAAAATGACATCCAAAAACGCAAGTCGTCACGAGAAAGCAACAGGGTAGTTGTAAAATAACAGAAACGACCCGGAACAACCGCGACCACGAACAAAAACCACCAACAAACTCGCAAAAACACAAGTCATCAACAAAGCAACAGGGCACTTGTAAAATCACATAAAATGACCCAGAACAACCGCAAATTAGAACTCGCAGTACTCGCCACGATTTAGGGTGTGTTCGTTTTTCTGGGGCATAAAGTTTAGAGGGGTGACATGTGTATATGTTACTATGCATAATTTTAGGGATTTTAAGGATGAGGGACAATGAGCATGATTCACTAATTTGTTCATTAATTTGAGCAAGGTAGAATTGATTAGTTGCTTTTCAGAGAATGATTATTATATAGTTTGAACATCACACATTTAGAATGATTTTTTTGAATTATTTTATGGTGACATGTGTATATGTTATTGTGCCAATTTATTTTGCTATTTAGTTTAAATTTACTAGATAGGTGGCCTATGACACATTTACATTTTTTTGAATTACTTCATAGTAACCTGTTTTTAGAGATAATGAGCATGATTTTTTTTTAATTTGTACAGATGGACCGGCAATGGATGCACGGAAGCCGGAGCACCTCGGCGTGGATTCAGGGTTTAGATTCTTTTCTCAAGGCAGCAGTGGCAAATAGGTCGCCAAAGGGTTTAATGTGTTGTCCATGCAGTCTTTGCGAAAATAAAAAGGAATTTCGGAAAAGAGAAACTCTATGGAATCACCTGGCCTTGAATGGTTTTATGAGTAACTATAGCCTTTGGACTAAGCACGGCGAAGTTGGAGTTATGATGGAAGATAATGAAGAAGATGACGATGGTGATAACAATCTTCCAGATTGGGCATGGGTTCATGAAACAGGTAGCTTTCAAGATGAACCAATGGACGAGGGTGAAGCAAATGTTGAACAAGAGGAGCCACCTGACGAGCTAGGTCAGGCGTTGCTTGATGCACGGAAAGACAGTGACACTGTGAAGGAGGCATTAAGTTTGAGAAGATGTTGGAGGATCACAAAAGGCCGTTGTTCCCTAATTGCAAACCGGAGCAGAAGAAGTTGGGTACCACGCTAGAGATGCTGAAATGGAAGGCAAGTAATGGTGTCACCGATAAGGGATTTGGTGAGCTATTAAAGATTGTAAAGAACATGCTTCCTGAGGGTAATGAACTGCCGTCAACAACATACGAAGCTAAAAAGATGGTTTGCCCTCTTGGATTGGACGTGCAGAAGATTCACGCATGTCTTAACGACTGCATCCTGTATCGCGGCGAATACGAGAACTTGGAAGCTTGTCCTGTTTGTAGCGCATTGCGGTATAAGATCAGGCGAGATGATCCAGGTGATGTTGATGGGGAGCCGGTAAAGAAGAGAGTTCCCGCAAAGTTGGTGTGGTACTTCCCTATAATACCACGTCTGAAGCGCTTTTTCAAAAACAAGGACAACGCTAAGTTGATACGGTGGCACAAAGAAGACCGTAAGGAGGATCACATGATCAGACACCCAGCAGATGGGTCCCAGTGGAGAAACCTTAACCGAGAGTATCCTCAATTTGACAACGACCCAAGGAATATAAGATTTGCTCTAAGTGCGGATGGAATGAATCCGTACGGTGAGTTTGGCAGCGCTCATAGTACATGGCCCGTGACCCTATGTATGTTCAACCTTCCTCCTTGGTTATGCCTGAAGCGTAAGTTCATCATGATGCCGGTGCTTATAGAAGGGCCAAAAGAACCTGGCAACGATATTGATGTGTTCCTGCAACCCTTGATGGATGATCTCTTACTGCTCTGGAAAGAAGAAGGTGTACATGTGTGGGATGAGTATAAACAGGAGTCTTTCAACCTCCGAGCTTTGCTTTTTGTATGCATCAATGATTGGCCTGCACTTGCAAAACTTTCGGGACAGTCGAATATGGGATACATGGCCTGCACCCACTGTTATGATGAAACCGATAGCATTTATTTGAAACACTGTAAGAAGTGCGTATACATGGGCCATCGCCGATTCCTTCCTACCGATCACCCCCTAAGAACCGAAGGGAAGCATTTCAAAGGAGAGTCCGAAACTCGTCGTAAGCCTCTGTTCCGTAATGGAAAGCGTGTGTTCTCGATGATCAAGGATGTGAAGGTAGTATTTGGAAAGGGTCCCGGTAGCCAACCTGTTCCGAAGGATGACCAGGGACATGTTCCAATGTGGAAGAAGAAATCTATATTGTGGAACCTACCTTATTGGCAAGTCTTACAGGTTCGCAACGCAATTGATGTGATGCATCTATCAAAGAATCTTTGCGTCAACCTACTAGGCTTTCTGGGAGTGTATGGTAAGTCAAAAGACACATTGGAAGCAAGGCGCGACATGTGGATGCTAGCCGGGCGACAAGGCTTGCAACCCGAGAAGAGAGACAAAGGACGCCACTATTTAAAACCTGCCAGCTATAATCTGAGTAAAGAGGAGAAGGAAATCATGTTCGATTGCTTGAACAGTATCAAGGTCCCGTCTGGGTACTCCTCAAATATACAGGGCATAATAAATGTGAAAGAGAAGAAAATTCAAAACTTGAAGTCCCATGACTGCCACGTTCTGATGACACAATTACTTCCGGTTATACTGAGGGGTGTTCTACCGGAAAATGTGAGATTGGCAGTTGTAAAGCTTTGTGCATTCATGAATGAAATTTCACAGAAAGCAATTAATCCAAATAATCTAATAAAGCTGCAGAAAGACATTGTCGAATGTCTTGTCAGCTTTGAGATGGTCTTCTCACCTTCCTTCTTCAATATTATGACACACCTTCTAGTTCATATTGTGACAGAAATAACTATTCTGGGTCCTGTTTTTCTACACAATATGTTCCCTTTCGAGAGATTCATGGCAGTATTGAAGAAGTACGTGCGTAAACGTTCTCGCCCAGAAGGATGCATTGCTAAGGGCTATGGAACCGAGGAGGTCATTGAGTTTTGCGTTGACTATCTTCCCGATCTCAATTCGATTGGGCTCCCCGTGTCACACCATGAGGGGCGATTAAAGGGAAAAGGCACACTAGGAAAGAAATGTAATGTGCACATCCCTTGTAGTGAATTCAGCCAAGCAAACTTCACGGTTCTTCAGAATTCATCCAAGGTGGCTCCATATATTGATGAGCACATGAATATTATACAGTCTGAAAATCCACAAAAGAATCTTTCTTGGATTACACGCCAACATATAAAAACTTTTGACGGCTGGTTTAGACGAAAATTATTGGGCAACAACACAGTTGATCAAGAACTTCAATGGCTGGCTAGGGGACCATCAATCACTGTCCAGCAATACCAAGGGTACGAAATCAATGGGTATACATTTTATACGAGAGCTCAAGACAAAAAAAGCACCAACCAAAACAGTGGTGTCCGTATGTGTATAGTAAACAGTAATGGAGAAAAGAACAACTACTATGGTGTCATAGAGGAGATATGGGAACTTGAATATGGACCCATAGTTGTCCCTTTATTTCGTTGCGAATGGGTGGCTGGAGGAGGCGTAACGAAGGACCGGTATGGGATGACCATAGTTGACTTTAAAAAGATTGGATATAAAGATGAACCATTTGTTCTAGCCAAGGATGTGACACAAGTGTTCTATGTGAAGGACATGTCGAGCAAACCGAAGAAGAAGTCAGATAAGACGTCTGAAGCAGACAAGGCTGGAAATGAGCCGAAACGGCACATAGTTCTTCCAGGAAAAAGAAAAGTTGTTGGAGTTGAGGATATTTCGGACAATTCGGAAGATTATGACCAGATTGATGACCTTCCTCCATTCTCAGTTGACGTTGACCCTAGCATCCTCTTATCCAAAGAGGACACACCTTACTTACGCTGTGATCACGCTCAAGGCACTTTCGTCAAAAGGAAGATTATCAATGTTCCAGTACATAATGATAATGAGTAGTAGTTTTTTTTAAATTATGTATTGAATTCTCTCAATCAGTGATGTAATGTAACGCACCGCATCGTACTTATCTCAATTCTTGATACTATTTCTCCAATTATGACATAATATCATCTTCAGATAATATTATATTTTGCATGGTATAAATATTATTTACATTCACAAATTTTGTATTACTAGAAGCATTGAAACATTAAATTACAAACAAATAATCAAGTAATATGAGAATTGATTACATCATTGTATAGGGTACTATTGAAAAGTTTTTTGAAGAATTTTGCATGGATCAAAATGAAGTGTTTTCGATTTATTATCAATAACAGAAACATATACACATATAAACCCTTTACGCTACACATAATTGATAATGGTTGCATATTCGTTAATTTACTTCAATTACTATTATTATTGTGTACATATAATTACTATAATTATTGTGTAGCTAAAAATAAGATATAAATTTTTGTTATATTATTCTAATTATTGAGCCTATGTTGAATAAATTTATGAATACTGCAAATTTAGTGAAAATGGGAACTGGCGTGGCCAGTTCCCGCGCGCCAATTCCCGCGCGGATGACACATTAGTGCCGGCTGGTAACCCTAGCCGGCACTAAGCGCGGACACGTTAGTGCCGGCTGGTAACCCTAGCCGGCACTAACTTGCCCACGTGACGTCAGGTGGGCAACTTAGTGCCGGCTGGTAATATCAGCCGGCACTAAGTTGACCACGTTAGTGCCGGCTGGTGTTACCAGCCGGCACTAAGTTGCCCACCTGACGTCACGTGGGCAAGTTAATGCCGGCTGGTAACACCAGCCGGCACTAACCGCGCCATCCCCCAACAAGTTAGCCCCTTCGCCCAGTTTTCAGATCGACGTCGCCCCAACACTTACCCGCCGCCCCCGCGTCCTCGCGCCCCTGCTGCCGCCGCCCGAAGCTCCGGCCGCCGCGCACGTCGTCGTCCTCGCGCGCGGCCCCTTCCCCGCAGCCTGGCCGCCCGTCTTCCTCTGCCGCCGGGTCCTCGCGCCACTGCTCCTGTCCTCGCGCCCAGTTGCTGCCGCCGCCGGAAGCTCCGGCCGCGGCGCACCTCGTCGTCGTCCTCGCGCGCGGCCCGTCCTGCGCAGCCCGGCCGCCCGGCTGCCCGTGCCGCCTCGAGGTCCTCGCGCCACTGACCCATCTCCTCGCGCCATTGCTGCGGCGCCCGAAGCTCCGGCCCCAGCCACCGTCGACCCCTCCCTCCGGACCTCCTCCTCGCTCGCCCTCTTCGGTAATTATGTATGCTTTCTATATATTCAGATGTCTAATGCAGGATCAAGATTAAGGTCGGTAACTTATTTTGGCATAGTATAGTACCATGGTAGCCTCAAATTAATTAGTAAACAGTTCTTTAACCAGTGCTCAAAGCAACACCTAATCAAAAATTTTGAAGTTAAGAAATCTGATAATCACAAAGGCACTGTAGGGCAAGCATTCATCAATTTTATGCAGGAAGTTACACACTACCTTTCCATCATTAATTCGATCTCCACTCGTGATGTGGCCTCACCAAATAATAATACAACGATCCTGTCCAGGGAGACTACTATCTTAAGATGATTAGTCAGGAAGTTAGCATTTGGTCCCTTTGTGCCAAAATGATTATTCATACTCTATGGCTCTAACCTAGTATAATTTCTAGCTCTGTCTCAGCTGGTCCAATCCAGTTTCATTAGGGGTGTACAAATAACTATATTTGCAGGTGAAAATGAGTTCTCAAATAAATATAATCTCTCGTTCATTGAATGGCCATGTGTTTCATGAGATTATAGAAATACAGGAATTGGATGCACAGGTATGGTTTTGAATCAACTAAAAAATTGTTGCAAGTAATGTACAGAAAACATTTGATCAGGTATCTATATGTTTTACTTTTAGTAGGCTCAAAGTCTAAAAGATTACCCAACTGCTTGGTTGCATGTCATCTGCTACGTTGCAATCAGGTGACAAGGTTATCAACAATAATGCTATGTCACATATATGTGCAGCCTTCCATTGTAAGAAAACCTAATACAATGGATCATGCATGTACATGAACAGAAGGTATAAATTCTAAGTGTCAGTCCTACGGTAAATATTCACTTCTGGGCCTGCAGAATATGGTTCTAAAGTTGTGGATAGATCTTCCTTGACTGAGACATACAAAAGGCTCATACAATAGTGAATAGTAAAAACTGGTGAAGTTAAAATCCTTTAATTGCCAGAAATTTACATGCTAAAAGGACAACATATGTATCAACTAATTCATTTATTAACTCAGAGAAAACAATACGGATTTTCACAGTTACTATGGTAGGGGCATGACGCATGCAGATTATAACTGAATAAAGATTGTGGTCTTCAGAAAGAAAGAGTGACCTGGATGCAGTTACATATATTTTGATGTCCAAATGTTATATCCTAAAACATTTTCTCGCAGCCTTGGCGGGTAGGGGGAACAATCACCTCTAATAACCATCCATGCTATTGACTGGTTTGCTTGAGTAGCTAATACATATCTGACTTGTGAAATGAAAAACTTATAGCTTCAAAGTCAAAAAAAAACAATCTGTCCATATTTCCAGAATTGTGAAAGTCACAATGTTTGTACTATCTTACAAATATTTCTTTGATCTCATCATGTGAGTTTTTCTAATTTGTATCTAGGCATCACCTAACTGCACATTATTCATTAATTTGATCTCAATGTGTTTATAACAATTTCAGATTACTTGTGGTGGTGAACTTGCTGTCCTCCACGCCCTCCGAAGAATCTGCTGAAGAAGGTTTACATCTGCATTTGCTTGATCTTCTCAACTTTGATCATTAGTAGATGAGTTATATTCTTCGGTAATTGGAATACTGATAAAAGTCGAACAAACTCGAAGGTCGATGGAGGAGGTATATGAGTTATATTCTTCGGTAATTGGTGATCTAAATGTTGTATGACATATTGTGTGTGGTCAATGCTTGATGTACGTGTAATGCTCAATGTTAATCCATGTTAGAACACCATTTCTATAATTCAAATGTCAATATGGGTACGTGGGGTTTAATGTGTTGGTTTCAGTTGATATCATCAAGCATCATGCTGCTGGAAGATCTGTTGATTTTTTATTTTTTTTTTGCTTTTTTCATTTCAATATGATTACATCGGCTATTCTTTCATTTATGTGATATTGTGTCTAATTGTATTATGTGTTCCCTGTACTCTGTGTATTACTGTAATTTGTTTTCATCGCCCGTAGCAATGCACGGGTACGAACCTTGCAAATATATACATTTTAAACCTTGCAAATACATACATTTTATTAGTACTAGAAAATACTTAATGTTTTTTTATTGTTTCGGGTAGTGGAAATGGATCCTACGGACAACCAAGACGAGTTAATGCACGAGCTCATTTGTGGTAGTACTGGGCAAATAGCTCCAGAGTTTCATGAGGACGAGAACGATGGCAGCCAATTTTTAAACTTGCATTATCCTGGCGACCAGGAGCAAGATATTAGTGGGGAGGAAGAAGAAAATGTCGAGGAAGCCGAGGTATGAAATTTAGTGATTCTTCCAGGCATCAGGATAAACGTTTTGTCAGTACCTACCGTGACGTACACTAGTTGCTAGCAACCCGCTTGATAAATTTGCGATTCTTTCAGGCATCAGGATCGACGAGGCCTAAACGGAAACGTGGCTCCAAGAGGAAGATGGTAGGATGTACGACCATCACGGAGATCAACGAAGCAACCGGCGAGCCACTAGCCCCTGGTCAAATTAAGACGACCTTTGTAAATCAATTGGGATATCTTGTTAGGGAGAACGTCCCCATAAAGTACAAGCTTTGGAAGAGAAATAAAGTCTCTGATCGACCTGAAGATATCGTGCCAGATTCAGAGAAAGATTTGTTATGGAAAGAGGTGTCGTTGCACTTCAACTTTCCCCCAGGCAAAGCTGACAAAGTAAAGGGATGGGCATTTAAGAAGATGGCAATTCAGTTCGCCTCGTTCAAGAAAAAATTGGTGGCAAACTTTGTGAACAAGGGCCTCACACCAGATTTTGATAAAGTCTGGAAGAAGCAACGAGAGTGGTGGAATGAATTCGTGAATTACAAGCGCAGTGCTGACAGCATGGCAGCCTCGATTCAAGGCAAAATGAATGCTAGCAAAAAGACAAACTTCCATAGACTTGGGCCTGGAGGTTATAAGGTTGCTGTTCCGAAATGGGAAAAGATGGAAAATAATTTAATTGCAAAAGGAATCGTACCGCAGACCTTGAGTTGGCCCAAACGAGCAAGGTATTACTTCTATGCTCATGGAGGCACACTGGACCCCGACACTGGAATGTTTGTGACTAGCGACGTACTAAGAGAGGCTGCCCAAAGACTTGACGAGGCAATGAGGCGTACGGAAGAAGGAACCTTCCAGCCCAACAGAGAGAATGACGAGCTGACTTACGCTCTTGGGAATGCGGAACACACTGGACGGACCCGAGGCATGGGCGTAGTTCCGTGGAAATATGGCTTTTCCGGAGATCTCGAAACCTACCGAAGCCGATGCAGAAGCAAGGCAGTAGTGGCAGAGAAGATCTGTAGCCTAGAAAACCGGATAATGTCACTTGAGGCAGCAGTTGGGCAACGCTCGGATCAACCAGCTGCCAATGTGGAGTTCAGCACCCCTTCCCAGCGTCGTAGCAGTGTTGCTTCCACAGAGCACCCTGCTTTGGGTGCCGACAGGACGAGGGACCCCATCGACGACATTACCGTTAGGACCCAGTGTGAGCTTCTGGTTCTTTATGGGAAAAAGCTCAAAGTTTGTGCTGAGGGTTATGCGGAAGTCCAAGAAGAAGGCAGTACAATACATTGCCAGCCAATTCCTGAAGGATTCGCCAGAGTCTTTGTTGACCGAATTACTGAAGAACGCTGGGAAGACTTGGACCTCCCGATCCCTATAAGTCCTGAAGAAACAGAACTACAACATGCCGTACACACATGGATTGCGTGGCCAAAGCGCGACATAAGATTGGTGCAAGCAACCACAGATTCCGCTCGGTGCTCAAGGCAAAGATCACCAACGCCACCTGATGACAGGAATCCTAGTGTTGGCCCACCTTCTCCACCGCCTGCACGGGACCCCAGCATGGATCCGCCATCACCAGCCGCACAAAGCGAGCCAATTTCGGCATCATCACCAGCCGCACAACAGAATCAGAGTCAGCGACAAAAGGCATACACGGTACCTTCGGTCCAGCCATCTCATAAGCAGCAAAGAAAGAAGAAAGCGAAGGCTCCAGAAGAGAAAGAGGCAGAAGAATCGTTTCAAACCTTCTTGCTGAAGCGCAAGCTACTGAGGGAGGCTGCGAACAAGAAGCCAGAAATAGATCCGGCTGCGAAGGCACACTTCGTTAAACACTTCATTAAAGATCCCACCAAGGAGAAAGAAAGGGAGTCGGATTATGATCGGCAGATCAGAAAGTGCTATAACAATCCCAAGAATCGACGGATCAATGCAAAGACTGTTCCCCAGCTCGGAGAGCAGTCCAAACAATCGATCGCTTCGTTGATAGTGCCGCGTGAAGAATGTCCTGATGAATCAAGAGATCCGTTGACCATGGCTGGGATGATATTGCAAACTGATCTAACAAGGGCTCAATTGCTTGGGGAGGCCCTACAGGATGCCCGCGGCAGGAAAAAGTTTGTACTTGGTGAACCTTTGATATGGCCAGAGTTATTACCATTCCTACCAACGAGAATGGCCGAGTTACACAAATGGTATGCCGTGCAATCTAAAGCTAATCAATTAGAGATGTTCCCAGCCCGGATTAAAGATGAGCATTTCTGGCGGGGGGCAGGTGAAGTATATATCGAGTTTGAAGCACTTTACGATTTATACCATCAAGATGCCCTTGACAAGTCCCTCCTGAGTGTATGGTGCATGTGAGTATTGTCTCTCGTTTCATTATTTTTAGCCTTGTGTGTTGACTGATCCCCGTTTTTCTTGTGTCCCGTAGGTCAAAAATTCAAATTTGCCGAAAAAAGAACTTCCATAACGTCGGGTTCTTCGACCCCGATATTATACACGAGAAAACGGTAGAGCAAAGCCCTGAAGAAATAGTCAATATTATATACAGGGGGTTGCGTAAGAATAGCATGTGTCCCTTCATTCTCTTGCCATACAACCATCAGTGAGTCATTCTTTGTTAGCCTCTTGTTTTCAATCCCTTCTTATTAATAATACTATTTAATAACTATTTTAATCAACATTAATTGGTTATGCGTATGTATATGCACAGCTTTCATTGGATATTGCTTTGTATTCGGATTGAGGAGCACAAGGTCTTGGTGTACGACTCGTTAAGGCAAGATAAATCAAAGTACCAAGATCTCATCGAGGTGGTAAATACTGCATGGCATCGCTACCTCCGCAAACACATAGGCTTGCCCATAGGTGAAATCGAGCCTCTTTGTTGGGTGACTGATTTTCCGGTATGAATATACTCTCGCTACTAATGTCATTCGTAATAAACATCAGAAAAATTCTATATCTTAACCCACATTTGTCCATAGTGTTGGAGACAGGGACAAGGAAACAACTTATGTGGATACTACGTATGCGAGTGGATCAACACTTTTGCAAGTGAAAAAGGGCAAATGACAGTGGAGGCATTCAATGTACGTGAGCACAATCACATCTGCTCATCATTTTAATTCATTATCTTTTATTCTCATGTTTTTTCGAAAAATGTGACAGCATTGGCGGATGAAAGAAGAACTCATTGAAATGGCTCGGATTAGGGCAATTCAAGAAGCAATATGCGGATTCCTGCTCGATGAAGTCATAAATCCTAAGGGCGAATTTTATGGCGATGTCCGTACAAGCGTCGCCGAAAAAGATCCGACGACGGGGAATTTGATAAATTACTATAGTTGATGTTCTTACTAATTTGTAATATCTCAAGTACTTTTAAACTCCTAAGTGTTCCATACATGATGAATATATATATATAATATTAGTGTAATATGCTGTCCTAATATTACTGTGCAATGCAAAAAGTACGATTATGTAGTCGCATACGGTACAAATATGCATAGCCATACGTATAATGGAACGAAAAACGAAAAACAAAAGGTAAGAACATCAACCCTAAACCCTAAACCCTATACGTATAAAAACGAAAAACAAAAGGAAAATAAAAAAAGATTTAGTGCCGGCCAGTTATACCAGCCGGCACTAACCTTGCTGCCAGGAGCCGGGCAGGGTCGGGCAAGTTAGTGCCGGCTGGAGTAACAGACCGGCACTAACACGCTCCAGTTAGTGCCGGTCAATAAAGCCGGCACTAACGGCTGTCACGTTAGTGCCGGCCGTTTAGTGCCGGTCACAGGGACCGGCACTAAATCTCCCTGTGACCGGCACTGATGTGCCTTTCTCCGGCAGTGATACAGCCAACACGTCAAGAAGGCAGGGGCAAACCTCACTCTCCCCGCAGCGCAAAGGAAAAAAAATGATTCAATTTTTAACATAAAACAGACACACGGGAGTACTTCATGTGTGCCTATCAAAAATTTTAGATAAATAAAATAACAAAATTGTTCAACTGTTGCATCAACAAAGTATATATATATGCACAAAGCAAGCCATTATTATAACTTTTGAACAAAAGGAACACACATCATAGCATAAAACGCCTCGTAAACACCAAGATATGGCACAAGTTGTAAGACGTGGATCCTATTACTGAACCCTCCACCTATACTTGACGAAGATGTCTGTCACGTACGATGGCTTTCAAATGTTGTCACACCATCTTTATGTAGTGTCGCTTCTCATTCTTTTGCAGCATGGACCAAAAATGAATCACTGAAAATGACCTGCATAGGGGATGTTACTTGAGCTTTGGCAGATATCACATCATTACGCTTATTATCCAAGTCACCCAACATAAAAGAAGTAGTTCCAACATGAATCTTATGCTTCAACTTTTTATTGACCCTATTAAGCCAATCACCAAACATATTTGAAAAGGATTTTGGTGGTTTAAGATCAAAGGAAACGTGTATAGTTCTTAAGAGGAATCTAGCAAAACGGCAACAAGTTATCATTACGGTTATGTCGGTGTTTTACCGCCACAACCACCGAGGGATACCCCCAAGGTGGTGAGTTTGTAGGTAGGGTGTCGCCGAGATCAGGAACTCGAAGGTGCAAAGGAACATATGGTTTTAGAGAGGTTCGGACCGCCGAGAGCGTAATACCCTACGTCCTGTGTGGTTTGCATTGCCTTTGATGGTGATTGTCCCCAAGAGGGTCCCTGTCCACCCTTATATAGTCTGGGGGGATAGGTTTACATGGGAGTCCTAGTCGGGTGCAAACACAGGAGTCCTACCCGTATCCGACTAGTTTAACTAACTGCATTACGAGTTGTTACAACAGATGTAGGGCGTGAGCCATGTCCCATCTTGTATCCTAGGAGAAATGTGTCACGCGGATAGTTCCGTGTACTCGGATCTGACAGGTTACGACTATCGATTATGATTACAGTTACGACGGTTATAATAACAAAGGTCCAAGCGCTAAATTTTTTTCGCTTTCGTCGTTTCTCCACCACAACATTCTATTTTTGGAAACTTTCTGATGAACTTTTACAGAAAACTTTTAAACTAAATTTTACATGGAAACTTGAATGCTTACTCAAAACTTCTACAAATAATATTTCTAGAAAAGTTTTTCCAGAAAACTTCTTCAAATAAGTTAGTTTGTTGCCATTAGGTTATTGTTGGTAAGATCTACACAGTGGATAACATGATGGACACAGCTGGACCCCCCCTTATTATCTGAAAAATAATCCCAGCAGAAAATAATATTTCTAGAGTATGCAGGCAGCAGCAGCCCATCATAGCCAGGGCGGATGGTCTTTGTCGCAGCCCATCTGAAAACTGGGAGCGCCACGCCGCCACACCGACTCAGTCCCAAGACTGAAGGCACAGCCACCAGATTTTCATCATCAGAAAAAGGTCTCTCTCTCTTTTTCCTTAGAAAACAAAAGAAGAAGGTCTCTTTTCCCTTTTACCTTTCCATGAACTCTCATGCGAATACAGCTCGCGTTTGTGTACATTACAAAGTCTGCAGTTACAACGCTGATAATTTGGAGGCTTTTGCATACTGTTATCAGTATAGCACACAGGTGCCGTCTGGCACCCTACAAGGTTCTTCCTCTTGTTTTCTAAACAAAACCACATGCAAACATGGTTCGGTTTGCTCGTACAACCAAGAAGCAAGTGACTTCGAAGATTCTCCATGCCAGCAAAGTCAGTAAAGTGTCGAGCAACCAAGTGTAAATCATCTAGTAGCTTAGGCAGAGCCCCGGCCATTCGATGCAGGCACCATTTGTCTGCAAGCCGGACGCGAGTGGTTAGAAAAGCGTATACCCACAGATCGAGACACGCCGTGACGTCCATGGAGTCTCTGCTGTTCTGCCAGATGCCCTGCTGAAAACTGGGAGCGACACCCTCTGATTGAGCCCCAAAACTGAGAGCAGATGGCCAGATCGCTGCCACCAGGAAAAAAACAAAAAGCTTCTCCTTTTTACTACCTTTCCATGAAAGAAACGGATTCCGTTTCTATAGCTGCTCACATCTTTTTTTTACAGTTCAGGTAATGCAGTGGCTCCGTAAGTTTCCGTGCGTATGCCGTTTGGTTTTCCGGCTGGTGAGACAGCGCCGAGGCAGGATAATCCGTAGAGCGGCAAAGAGTGGGCAGAGAGGCGCAGAGACCCATGCAGGTTCAGGTAGCGCCGATCTCCAGGAGCCCCTATAGTGGTAGTGGATAGGAACGCGTGATGTATCGAGGACGTGGCGTCACGCGAGGCGCCCAGCTCGGCTCTCACGCTCACCTCTCCGGCGCCTGCTCTCCGCGCCGGGCACACACGGGTTTCGGCCTCGCCCTAAATGCAAAACCACGTCCGGCCCGCCGGTTCGTTCACCTCTCCCCGCCGCTCGTTTGGCCTCTCTGCCGCTGCTATAAGTTCGCGGCCTCCCCCGGCCTCTCCTCGCATCGCAACCCATCATCCTAGCTCCCACATTCCTCAGTCCTCACTCCCAGCGCCGCTCACTCGCCGATCGGCTTCCATTCCTGTTCCCTTGCTTGAGCTTCTTCAACAGCAAGCAGATCGTCATCAGCATGTCGACGGTGTCCCTTGACCAGAAGCTTGCCCTTGCCAAGCGCTGCTCGAGAGGTAGATGCGCGCGCACATGCATCGATCCGGCTGGTCTGTACCCGTTTTCCTAATGCTTTGTGCACTGACTGATGAGTACATGTACGCCTGCAATGTGCAGAAGCCACCCTCGCAGGGGCCAAGGCAGCAGCTGTAGCGACCGTCGCCTCTGCGATCCCCACCGTGAGTCCATCTCGTTCTCTGATGACCCCTCTACAAGTACTGTGTAAGATTGTGATATCATCAGTCTGCTGATCTGACATCCTCTCGCACGCACGTTCAGCTGGCGAGCGTGCGGATGCTGCCGTGGGCGAAGGCCAACATCAACCCCACCGGCCAGGCCCTCATCATCTCCACAGGTCTGTTCTGCTGATCCATGCATAAATCCAGCACGCCTGTCTTCAACCGAACACGAATTGCTCAACGACAACTGAACTGTGTGCAGTCGCCGGAATGGCCTACTTCATCGCGGCCGACAAGAAGATCCTGTCGCTGGCGAGGCGGCACTCGTTCGAGAACGCGCCCGATCGAGCACCTCAAGAACACCTCCTACCAGGGCACCGGCCGTCCCCACCCGGCCTTCTTCAGGCCATGATCGGCTCGCAAGCACGCAAGACGCGTGCTGCCCTGCGCTCTAGCCTGATCTATATATGTATACCGTGTATGCTTGATGCAATAATAACCAGGCCCCTGCAGAGCAGACCGGCAGGTAGCTTCTGCAGAGTGGCGTAGTCTTTGCCGTGTACTATTACTCCCTCTCAGTAACATCTATCGCGGTAATGAAATACTACTAGTTCTTGTCATGGATCTATCCTTGGCTGAAGCTTCATCATACATGACTGTTCGCTTGGAAAAAAAATGCAGAAAAAGTTCCATTCCTGGACAAATAAAAAAAAATCCCCATTTCTACAGAGATGATTTGGTCTAAGGACTTCATGGAACAGCGAACTGATCATCAGTATCTTACCTTGAGCTAACAGGGGAAAAAAATCTCGGTCATCAGTGAAGGTATCATGTAGACCTGCACTTCGTAATTGAGAGAAAAAGTTGGCATGAGGTTTTGGAATGTTGAGCATGATCTTGGTATTCAGTAGTCGATCTCCCAGTCATTTTTAACTCCCTAAAGGCTAAAGGGCAGTAGCTATGGTGGTTCCACGCAGGCCGGTCCTCAAAGTCCCAAAGCGAAGGTGCAGAAAGGTGGCGGTTTTAGCCTGTCACCGCTGACGGTTTTCAGCGCAATCAAACGGTCGATCGGTTCCGTTCTTTTATCTCCTTTTTTTATTTTTTTTATTTATCACTCCATCAATCATGCACACGCATGACTTGATCACAGACAGATACAGGTTGACAGTGACCACTGACTGAATCCACATAGGGCTGCTCGAATTGCGGCGAACAGTAGCCGTATAGGAGACGTATGTTCGAGTTCATGATGATTGATGATAAAGAACTGAATGTCTGAATGTTGTCTACCATTGGTCCACGCTTGACACTGAAAGGCCAGCAGAAGCTGGTTCCACATTCCACTGAAAAAACTGCAGCCTGCCGTTCCAGTCATCACCGGCTGCGGTATTTTTGTACAGCGGCAAGTGGAGTCCATGTTTGGTTCAAAAACTAAAAGGGGGCATGTGGAGTCCACGCATTTGGCTAGATGCCGCGTCAGATGGTTTTGCTTGCCAAGCACAGTTTATCTGAATATGTTACTTTCTTCTCGTTGTCTTGTCATTCACTCATTTGGTTTGAACTCCGGTTTGGTATCTGGCAAGAGAGGATCAGAGGATGATCATGAGTTAGGCTCTGTTCGTTTCCTACCCCCTGAACTTTAGACCCATCACATCAAAGAGAATTTTGCTATTTAGAAGTATTAAATAAAATCTATTTATAAATTTTTTTCACAGCTGGGTGCTAATTCGCGAGACAAATTTAATGAGCCTAATTAATCCATAATTTGCCACAGTGATGCTACAGTAATAATCCGCTAATCATGGACTAATATACCTCATTAGATTCGTCTCGCGAATTAGCACTAGGGTTCTGCAATTAGTTTTGTAATTAGACTTTATTTAATACTTCTAAATGACAAGATTCTTTTTGATGTGATCTCTCTAAACTTTAGGACCCAGGAAATGAACGCACCCTTGGGGTGAGCTGATCTGATCCAATGGTCGGTGAACTGATCCAGCATCGGGAGACGAACATTTAATATTTCTCTGAAAATGTTACTTGCTGATTCTGCTTGGAGACAGATCCGGGTGGGGTTTACTGACAGATTGTCTTCTGCCGCGAAGCCCGCGCTCTCTGCCTGCCCCCAACGATGCGACGCCATGTGTTGTGTAAGCCGTGCACACGCATGTGGATCACGCTGGTCGGTGCTTGCTCGATGCATCCTGCTTTCTTCTCCTCTGATTAGCAGGTCGCTCGTTCTGATCATCACTGTCAGGGACGCGCGGGGAGATGAACTGAATGCGCACGCGTCTCTGTCAGTTAGTTCTTTAATCAGACTCCACCGCGTGCCCGGATCCGGCCTTTCCTTGCCATTTTTTATGATGCAACGTCGTGAAAAACTCCTCTCTTGCCGGCCGGCTAGTCGAATTGCAGACCGCCGGTGGTTTTCCGGCGGGCGGCGATGGCAGAGGCAGAAGAAGAGCAGACAGATCTGGGAAAACGCAGCCCTTCAGCGAATCTAGCCCAGCAGTCTCATCAGCCAATCTTAAGCTAAGGCCCAATCGTTTCTTTGAGTGAAGATAAGGCCCATCGAGTTGCTCCTCCGCGTAAAAGGGGGCCTAGCCCACTGGCTGATAAGTTCTACATGGCCCATCGATGGCCCAACAGATTTCGCCACCGCCCCAAGGCCAACCCGAGATCGCGAGACCGCGTCGCCACGCAGCTGCGTGCGGCCGTGGGGACCATGCGGCGAACGGCTACGGCTCCGGCTCCGGCCGACGGTTGCCGCAGCGCGGTGTGCGGCAGTCCAGGAGGGGCCCCGCGTCCCGTTTACCGACCTCGGCAGGGGTCCTGCGGCCTCGCCGGGGCGCGCGCCGAGTTCTAGCCGTGCCCTGGATTCCCCAGCCACAGCCAGCGGCGGCGGTTGCCCCGTCGGGCCACGCCTTGCGGGAACATATCAGGCCGTCCCGTAGCAGCGGCGCTGGAGGCGCTGCGACAAGTCGAGGAGATTTGATTGGGTGTCACGCAATGATAGGACTGGTAGTATTCTTCCAAATAAGGGAGTCATCGGAGCAGAATCGATGATAAGAGAGATGATTGGACAACTTCAGCTAACGGCGTCGATGTGCCATTCAACTATCATCATTCAATAAAGAAGCTATTTAGCACCTAAGTCATATTATCGGGTATTAAATAGTATGTTAAGCTGGTCCTGTAACTTAATCGTTTTGGCCATTGCGCTACAGGCGTTGGACCGAGTATGGTTAGGTTATTTAGATCTTGATCTCACCAAAGACCTAGCTAGCGAGTAGTTTAGCTATAGTTGGCCATCTCGTTGTTGGTCGAGAAGATCGAACTGTATCTCAATCTCAGTTTATCCCTCATAATATAGCTATATGTTCCCTGCTCGTTTCTTTCCTTTTTGCCTTAAGCTTGTTCTGTTCCTCGCAATTGGTACTTAGAGCAAGGTTTTTTTTTCCTCGGAATACCTTCAATCTAGAGCCAAACTCCTAGGTTCAGTTCGATCGGTGTGGTGGTTGCAGCTCACGTGCGTGAAATTTCACCCACCCACCCGGATCTGTGGGAGAACACCCTTTTTCCCCAAAATTAGCGGAGGAGTCAGCAGCGGCTAGGGTTGCAAGGCAGTGTTCTTGCGTAAAATTCCAGCAACCAAAGCTGATTCGGATCCGTAGTGGTGCAGGAGGAAGTTTACTATTTGGTTAGGGTTGCAAAGGAAGTCCTCGTGTGAAATTCCAAGACCAAATCCGTGAAATTGGTGGCGGTAGATAGGTTGTGGATTTGTTGGGGAGGGTTTTCCCAAACCGAATTCACAAACAGAAGGATGGTGAATATTGATGATGAATCGGGAGAAGAGATTCAGTATACAACAGCTGTCGAAGTGGATGGAACTGGAAGAACACTGGATTCTTTTATGAAGCAGCAAGACGAGAAAAATGATCAGTTGGCCACAAGTTTGGACCAGATTATGACCTATATGACTAAGGTTGGAAGTCGAGTGGGAGTTGCTCCAATAGAAGACCAGGGCTCCAATGTTAAAGGTAAAAACATTCCCATCGAGACACCTCCTTTACATAAGCATGACATTCCTGGCAGGATTTATAAATTAGTTCATGGAGGTCCTAGTTCTTACATGGCAAACAATCAGTTTTACACACCTCCACCAGTAGGTAGAGTATACCATAATCATCAGAATCCCATGAATTGGAGTAGAGAAGCTCATTTTTCTCACAGTCACATGCCTAAATATTATTTCAATAAGGATGATTGGGCTGGATGCCCTTGGGATTTCAATGCTCATGATTACTATGTTGAGCCACCACAGTTGGAGCAAAGAGAAGATAAAAAATTTAGAAGACATGATACTTCCACGGAACAATCCAAACAATGGCAATAAGTGAGAGGCCACAATGCCCAAGAAATATGGGTCCATCACTCAGGGATCAGCAGCCTCATTTCAGTAACCATATTCACTCTCATCACAGAGCTGTAGCTAAATGCCCTAAATTAAGCTTTCCTGAGTTCAATGGAAATGATCCAGATAGCTGGATTAGGAGGGCAGAGAAATACTTTGAAATGGTGGGAGTTCCTAATGAGGAGAGAGCGAAAGTTTATGTGTTATACATCAGTGGAAGGGCTGAAAATTGGTGGAGAAGTAGTGGCTGCAATGCAAATACACTACCTTGGCATCAGCTTTGTAGATTGTTGGGGGACAGATTCAATGAAGTGTCCACTTCTGAGGTGATCGGCCAATTTCATAATCTGAAATAGACAGGCACTGTTCAAGATTATATTGATAAATATGAAGAGTTGATGGGATTAGTCAGGAGGCCGAATTCTTCCTTGCCTGATGATTATTTTACTTTCAGTTTTGTCTCTGGTTTGAAGGACCCTATACAACATCATCTCTAGTGTCATAAGCCTGCTACTCTAACTGAAACTTTTTGGTTTGCAAAAAGACTGGAACAAGCTCATCCAACAGCTAGAAAATTTATTCCTTTCAGTCCAGCAGCAAGAGTAGCAAAACCTTGGTATAAAGACACTAAAGAGCTGCACCAGTACCATCTGATATTGCAGAACTAAGAGCTGTAGGGGAGTGCTTTAAATGTAGGGAACCCTAGGTTCCTGGTCATACTAAGGTTTGCAAGGGCAAACAGGTGTAATCGGTGATATTGATGCCCAATGCTAAAGGAAAAGAAGAAATGACTATGGTGGAAGATGGAGAAAATTCTGAGGAGGCAGAATTTCAAGATGCTGTACTATACCAACTCTCCACATATCTATTCATACTTTATGCGGTACTACTCCAACAACAAGTACTTTTACACTGAAACTCCACATTGGCTCTCATGTGTTTACAGCGTCGGTAGATACTGGAAGTGATATGTTCTTTATTAATGCCAAATTTGCAACTAAAGCCAACTGCAAAATTTCTATTGTCCAATCCATTCAAGTAGCAGCTACAAATGGCTCCAACATGAAGAGTGAATCTGCCTATTTATCTTGTGACTATACTATTCAAGGTCATCAATTTCGGTTAGATTTCAGACTGCTTGAAGTACAAGGATATGATGTAGTTCTGGGTACTGATTGGATCTTTACTCATAGTCTAGTGGGTCTGAATTTGAAGTCCAAAGAATTTTTAATCACCAAAGATGGCAAAATTGTCATCACATTTGCATATGAGACACTATTTGATCATAAAGCACTGATCAGTCCTAAAAAATTGTGCAAGTTACCGAAGAAGAAAGCTCTAGGAGCTGTGGTGGTTCTCAATAACAATAAGACAGAACACCAAACTAATGAGCAAGTGCAGGTACTACCTCTAGAAATTCAAAAGTTGTTGCAAGAATTTCAAGATGTATTTCAGGAGCCTAATAATTTACCACCAGAAAGAGCAGCAGATCATACCATCCAGTTAGTGGATCCTACCAAAGCTGTGAATCAAAGACCATACAAACTACCATTTTATCAGAAGAATGCTATGAAGGAGTTAATCAAACACATGTTACACACTCAAATGATAAGACCTGGTACCAGTCCATACTCCTCTCCAGTAATTTTGGTGAAGAAAAAGGATGGTACTTGGAGGATGTGTGTAACATTCCGTGTTAATAATGATAGGGTTTGAATAACGAAATTTGTGGATTTCAAAAAAATTTTGTGAATGGACTTGATTTGAATAGCTATTGCATCTTACTTGAATTGGATTTTCGAAATTGTTTGATTCTCTTGAGTGAGATTTGAATTTGAAAGAGCCATTCAAATTCAAATCTATTTACTAACCCTAACATCCCTAGTGGGCCGCAAGCCCACCAGCCAAACGAACCCGAGCCCAGCTGCCCTTCCTCCCTTCTTTTCTTCGCCCCGCACGCGAACCAGCCCAACGTCACCGGCCCAGCCCACCATCGCGATGCTTCTCGGCGCCGCGTCTTCCTTCGCCCGGGGCAGCTGACGGGCGGGACCCACCCGTCAGCTTTCCCCTTCCTCTCGCCCGCGCTCTCTCCCGGCTCACCTCGCCCCACGTCGTCGCTCGCCGCCGCTCCGCGACAGGAGCCTCCAACCGCCCGCTCTCCTTTTCTCTTTTCTCCCCGGCCGCGGCCCCGCTCTCTCCTGCGTCACCTGCCATGCGCGCCCCTCTGTCCCCGCTCCGCGACAGCCCGCCGCAACCGCCCGCGCGCGCCCCCTTTTCCCCGAGCCCTAGGGCCGTCCCATAAAACCCCACGGCCGCTTCGCCCTAAACCCTAACCGCCCGAGCCCCCGTTTCCCCTTCCGCCGTCGCACCCGAGGAGAAGTGAAGGGAGAGGAGGAGAAGGAGGAGAGGAGCCCGGAGGACGACGCCGCCCGGAGCTGCGCGAGGAGGAGGACACCGCCGCACCGGAGCTTCACCGAGCCGGCGCCCCGAACGTCTTCACCAGCGCTGCGGCTCTTCCTGCACCGCACCGACCCGCCGGCTTCGACCCGCCACCGCACCAGCCTCGTTCCCCCTTCGGCCCCTCCGGTGAGAACCACGGCCGCCACCCTTTTCCTTCCCCTGTGCTGCCGGCGAGTGCCTTGGGGCCGCCGATGAACCCCCAGTAGTAGGCCGTAGGACTCCCCTTCCCTCCGGCCGCCGTGCCGCTTTTTCCTTGCAGGAGCCCGACGCGCCGCCCTCTGTCCCGCTACCGCCGTCGCCCCCTCGCCGCCGCGTCGTGCCGCGGGCCCGGGTCGCCGGTGCTCCGCGCACGGCACGGCCACGCCGCGGCCCTGGGCAGCCAGGCTCCGCGCGCGTGCGCGCGCACCCCCGACCGAGCCCGAGCCATCCCGTGCTGCTGCCTTGGCCCCAGCTTCGCCACGCCCGCGCCACGGCCTCGCCGTGCGCGCCCACCCCGCGACGCGACCGCGACGTCGCGTTCGCGTCGCGGCCGGGTCTTTGGGGCCTTTCCCCGAGCACCCCTTGGGCGCCCACACCGCACGCGCCTTCGGGCACGACCCACCCACACGCACGCACACTTTCTGTCGCACCGGATCCGGGCCACCACACCGGATCCCGCAGGGGCTGACCAGTGGGACCAAGCCGTCAGAGAGAGGAGAAGAGGACACAGGCGGGAGCAGCCAGCGTGGAGAAAGAGGAGAAGAAGAGGAGAAGGCGGAGCGCCGGCCCAGCCAGAGGAGAAGAAGGAAAGAAAGAGGGCCCAGCCCAGGAAGGAAAGGAAGCCGGCCCACGGAAGGAGCAAGCCGAGCCGTTTCTCACGCGTAGCTGGCCCGCTGCCCGAGCCGGCCTGCTGAGCCGCAGGCCGGGCTGAACCCCGAGCTGCACCGCGAGCCGAGCCGAGCTTAACCGGGCCTCGAGCCGGCCCAACTTCCTTTGAGCCCAATAGAAAACCGAACCCCTTTTACCTTTTTGCTTTACCCGGTCTGACCCGTGGGGCCCGTCTGTCAGCCTCGTGCTGAGGCTGACCAGTGGGCCCCTTGACCGCTGACCCTGCCCTGACCGTTGACCGTTGACCGGTCAACGCTGACCGGTCAACGCTGACGTCAGCAGGGCCCACTGCTGACGTCATCATTCCGGGACCCCCTCTGCTGACGTCATGCTGACGTCAGCATGCCACGTGGCCCACCCTGGTGCTGCCACGTGTCCCTGTTCAGGCTTTTCTTTTCTGAAACCCTTTTATTAATTTCAGAAAATAGGTTTTTCCTTAGAAAATTCATAATAAATTATCCGGACCTCCGAAAATTATGAAACCAGTTTCATAATTCTTCTAAAATCATGAACCACCTGTTAGAGTAGGTTTTGTGATGATTTGGATCTTATTTGCAACCTTTTGTGCACTTTTGCACTTTGGACCCTACTCTTACTCGTATTTACGAATAGGACCCGTCCGCGAGGAGCTGACCGACGACCAGGACTACCCGGAGACTCAGGAGGACTTCGAGGAGACGCCAGGTTCACGCCCATCTACGAATTGAACTCCTATTAGACATTTGCTTGTAGACATGCTATTGCTGTATGTGTGTATATATATATATATATCGAGATAAACCTGCATGGCCTCTTTACGACCCATACTCCTTGTCTACCCATCTTGAATTGTTTATTATATGATATGCCTTGTAAACCCTTGAAAGTGTATGTGTGGGATATGGATGGATAGTCTTGGCGTGTGTGGAGAGGTCCCTATCAGGAGTTGGTGATTAGGGCTTAGCCGGGAGTGGGCGACCTAACTCGATCGTGGATCGAGGGCTTGGGGTGTGTATCTTGGCACACCCTACGGAGTACCTGTGGCGGGTACAGTTTGGTTACGTGTTGAGGTGTTTGGGGCACCCGTTAAGGGTGCAGTTGCGGACCACCGTGGTGGATTCGCCTTTGACGAAGATGCCCGCTCCGGCAAATAAGGACCGGGTGAGAGTAACCATGACTTGTGGGACTTTGTAAGCGTGCACACCACTTACCCATTATGAGGGTGGGCCCGGTCCGGACTTAGCAAGCGCGGTACCAAGCCGGTAGGAGGATCGAGTATCGGTGCAGGGGAAGGAGGTGCTGACCTCACGTTCCCCGAGACGCATGGGAGGCTTCACAGTCCCGGGGCGACCTCTCGCGGGAGGATGCGCCCAAGACCCGGGAAAGCCGGATGGTGCCGTGGCTCCTATTTCCGTTTCGTAGACCGGTGTTTCGTATACTAGTCGGCTGATCTCCGGCTAGTGTCGATTCGAGTGGGTCCGGGTGTACAACCCCTGCAGGGTGAAAACTATACGTATAGCCGCGTCCTCGGTTATGGACATCCCTACTCCTCTGTTGCTCTTATTAGTTAGTGTTACTCATGATTTCTACCTCCCTCTAGAATATTGTCCTGCCAGGGGGCAGTTGAGATGCGAGGAGAGGGAGTCCTCGCATCGACTTGGTGGTTTTGGGAAGGTGTGTGTGACCGGGAGTCCGGAATGCCGGAAGAGCCCGAGTCGGAGCTGAAGAGAGATGTGTATTCTTATATATATTAAATTGCATGCATAGGGAAACCCCCAGCTTTACCCTTGAACTCTGTTATATCCGTAGTATAGACCATATAAAGCTTGCATACGGATGGTGACGTGAACCTATCCCATTCCTTGGGGATAGCCTGGTACGATGCAGGATCCGACCCAGAATTCGACCCCAACGACGACGGATGGTACGACTGAGGCCCGAGCTACGCTCAAGTCGCCTGTGGAGGTGGAACCCGAAGACGGAGGACGGCCGAAGACCTAGCTACCGCTATGCGTTTCCTGCTTGTTCGATTTAGCCGAAAGGCTTGTAATAAATTCCGTACTACAGATCCGCTGGATTTATGTAATAACTAAACCCGTGATTGACCTCTTAATGGGTATGACTGTGATATTATGCCTGAAATGAGTTCTGTATGTGATAGCGCTTGATCCAGGGACTATCACGACGATACAGGGAGTCGGATTCCTCGATACGGGAATCCGGTACGTTTCAGTTGGTATCAGAGCCATGCTTGACCGTAGCACGAGCCTTAGACATGGTCGGTAGACCTAGGGAAATCTATACGATTCCATCCACTTATTATAATACCTTGGACTATTTTCCGTCGACACCTTGACTCAGTTTTCCTCCACTCTTGAGTTACTCTCTTACCTACGCTGACTCAATTCTCGCGTTCCTACGCAGGGTAGCAACCGCGATGGCAACCACGATGGAGAGCGTGACCCACGACCTCGCGCTGTACGAGGAGTACCACCAGCGAGGCGTCTTCAAGTGGTTCGAGCGGGTGGTGGAGCACATCGGCATCGACCTAGCCTACATTAAGCTCGCCCTGAAGTCGACCACCGCTCCCCCATACTACTCCAAGATGGCCACGCTCGTCGTCTTGCCCGACCCTGCAGTGCCCGCCTTCGGGGGCAAGATGATCCACAGCTTCGGCGTACTCACCGAGACCGCTGTCCAGTCAGCCGCTCGGAAGATGACGATGGAGCTGCTCGCCCAGTTCTGGCAGACCAAGTTCGCCGACTCCTCTTTCCGCCTGCTACCCTCGGTCCGTCCTGCCCAATGAGGATCCCGAGGCCGTCTACCTGGAGATGTACTCTGCCCCGGTTCAGGAGACCGGAGGGGACCAGCCCATGATCCACACCACCGGCTCTTACCTCTACGACCTGGACCACCTGGCTGTGAACCTCTCCTCGGAGAGCGATCAGCTACACCTGGGTTTCTACGACAGTGTGAGGCACATCCACGTCCTGCAGCACGAGATTCAGGGGTGGAACCAGCTCTACACCACGGCCAGAGGAGGCCCGTCGCAACCAAAGGAACTACATGGAGGCGCAATTGATGCGTCAGACGGAGACCCAGCTGAGGACGGCCGCCGAAGCCAAGCTACTCCAGACCGAGACCGAGCTCCAGAAGCTCCGGGAGGAAAGGCCGAGTGGAAGCTCAAGGAGAAGGACTACCTCGACACCATCAGCAAGCTCAAAGGACCGAGCCACCGACAGTGAGGCCGAGTGCCGCCAGCTGCAGACTCAGGTGGACGACCAGCAGGACTTCATGACCCTGCACGGTTACTTCGAGGCCAAGACCGAGGACCGGGTGAAGGAGCTGGAGACCCGGCTGGAGAGGAACAAGAAGAACATCGCCTTGCTGACCCGCACCGCCGTGTACCTCCGCGACAAGGCCGCACGCGCCTTGCAAATGTGGGAGATTTCCGACTCCATCCGCGTCGACGAGATCCACGAGCTGAGGAATCAGCTACCCGAGGAGAGACAGCCCCTGGTGAGGAAGGAGGATTTCAAGCTTCATCCCCACAGAGCTTCGCCTACACCTGTGCCCCCACGAGGAGATGCCGCCCGCGATCGAGACCGAGGAGGTGGTGGAGGCCGTCGCCGCCATCGACGCCATCTTCCCGGAGGACTACCCAGAAGCGTACAAGCGCGTGTTGTCCTACAAGAAGCCACGCGTCACCTTCTATTAGGGTGTGAGTTGGTGTCTTAGGTAGGAGTAGATGTAGGGTAAGTAGCCGCCGATGGTCCATTCCGGCGGAGATCTCATGAGTCGTGTTTTGAGCCGATGACATGTTTCCGGCTAGCGTCCTATGATGTCGCGAGTCTAGGTAGACACGATAGGAGTCACCACTCTTTTGTAAACATTCACGATGTATTCTTAGAGTGTGAGTTGGGGGTGTTATCTTGAAGGCTTTCGTGTTGACCTCGAGATAACACCGGTGATTCCTTGTACTGCCTGTTTGATGTCTGAATGGATGGATGTTATGACTCTTCATTCTCGCATTATTTTGTTCGATCATTATTCTCATTTTAAAAACATTATTGCCTTTACTCTTGCATTTTTCTCGGATAATTGGCATATTTGCCTATGTGTATTCCCGGCGTTTACGCAAGAGAACTTCCCCCTTCACCCTATACAGGAAATGTCGATCCGGAGGTCTGATCGCTTGATGGCTCGTTTCGAGCAAGCCGCCCAGGAGGAAGCCGCAGCCGAAGCACGCGGACGAGGTCGCCCGTTTGGCCGTGGGCGCGGACGTGCTGCCCCAGCACGTGCCCCGGCAGGGCGTGGAAGAGGCAGAGGACCTGCCGCGGGTGCCGCACCCCGCGCCTTTGGGGAGGCACGCCGTGGAGACGAAGCTGATGAGGAGGAGGTCGATGAGGAGATCGACGCTGAACCAGCTCAGCAGCCACCGCCACCACCGCCGACACTCGCAGAGATCATGGACAGGCAGACGCAGCTCTTCAGCGTCTGGCCGAGTCAGTCGACCAGAGGAACCACGGAGCCAACCGTCACGGCCGCCTGAAGAGGACCTCCAGCGCAAGATCGAGAGGTTCATCCGCCTGAAGGCCCCGACTTTCAGCTACGCCGAGGACCCCTTGGAAGCCGATGACTGGCTAAGGGTGATCGAGACCAAGTTGGACCTCACCAACTGCACCGACGAGGAGTGCGTCGCACTCGCCGTCCACCAGCTTGAGGGTACCGCCAATCGTGGTGGGACAGCTACTGTGACTCCCACCATGACCCAGCACACATCTCGTGGGAGGAGTTTGCCAGGGCATTCCGTGAGCAGCACGTGCCCCGGCAAGTGATGATCCAGAAGGCTCAGGAGTTTCGTACCATGACCCAGGGTACGATGAGGGTGGAGGAGTACGAGCGACACTTCACCAAGATGATGAGGTACGCTGCAGACGACACCAACACCGAGGAGAAGAAGCAGTTCTGGTTCCTTCGAGGACTACACCACGGCATCCGTCAGATCGTGACGGGATGCGAGTACCCGTCCTCGCAGCTTGGTCAACCGTGCCATTGCTGTGGAGAGGGAGAGACTAGGATGGGAAGACCGTCAGCGCAACAAGAAGCCGCCAGACCGACCACCAGGTTCGAGACCGACCCTTCCAGAAGGCACGGAACGCGCCACCTCTGCCACCGAGGAGCGGTTTCCGATCCGGCTCCAGTCAGCCGAGCAGGAACTTCGGTGGAGGAGGCAACCACTACTCCGGCAACAGGGCCCACGGAGGACAGAACCAGGGAGGAGGCAACTACCACCGCCAGCAGCCGGCACAGAGGACCAACAGTGGCTCGACGCCGTTTGTTTGCTTCACCTGCAACAACCGGGCCACAAGTCCTATGAGTGCCCCGAGAAGAAGACCTCGACCCAGCTCGCGCGCCTGGCTCCACCGGCAGGCCCGCTCAAGCTCCGCGCTCCGCAGACCGTGGCCGCCTCACCCACCTGACAGAGGAGGAAGCCCGGGATGCCCCCGACGTCGTGACAGGTGAGTATCTTATCAATGGCTCTAAAGCCTTGGTGTTGTTTGACTCTGGAGCCACTTGCTCCTACATCTCTTCAAAGTGTGTTGCACAGAAATCCCTACCAATGACCCCGAGAAGCCATCCTATCATCACTAGCTCCCCGCTGGGGATCATAGGTGCACATTAGCATGTAAAGGAGTGAAGATCATGATTCAGGGACTGCCATTCACAGCTGATCTGACTGTACTGCCGTCTGAAGGGATAGATGTTATTTTGGGAATGGATTGGTTGACAGCACATAAGGGTGTCATCTCTTGCTCACCCAGATTAGTAACCTGGAACACCCTAGTGGGAAGAAGGTCGAAGTGGAACCGTTGAAGTCCCGAGATGTACCTCAGGTGTACAATTTGAACAGCTTGGAGAAGCGGACACTCGAAGATGTACCGGTAATTTGCGAGTATCCTGATGTGTTTCCCGAGGAGCTGCCAGGCCTACCACCGGACAGGGATGTCGAGTTCGTGATTGACCTCGTGCCAGGGACGGCACCGATCGCGAAGCGACCCTACCGCATGTCCGCGGAAGAACTCACCGAGTTGAAGAATCAGTTGAAGGATCTGCTGGATAAACAATACATCAGGCCCAGTGCATCGCCATGGGGATCACCCGTGTTGTTCGTAAGGAAGAAGGACGGAACCATGAGGCTATGCATCGACTACCGATCGCTGAACGCCGTGACCATCAAGAACAAGTACCCGTTGCCCAGAATCGATGATCTGCTCGACCAGTTGAGAAAGGCCAAATTCTTCAGCAAGATCGATCTGAGATCCGAATACCATCAGATGAAAATCCGGGAAAGCGATATTCCGAAGACAGCGTTCGTGACCAGATATGGCCAGTATGAGTTCACCGTAGTATCTTTCGGACTGACCAACGCACCCGCCTACTTCATGAATATGATGAACAAGGTGTTCATGGAAGAACTGGACAAGTTCGTCGTAGTCTTCATCGACGACATCTTGGTCTACTCCGAGACAGCCGAAGAACATGCTGAGCACCTGAGGGTAGTACTCGAGAGGTTAAGACAGAACCAGCTGTATGCTAAGTTCAGCAAGTGCGAGTTTTGGCTAGAGAAGGTTGCCTTCCTAGGCCACGTGTTGACTGCTGAAGGGGTTGCCGTAGATCCCGAGAAGATCGAAGCAGTGTCCGAGTGGCAACAGCCGAAGAGCGTGACCGACATCCGAAGCTTCCTGGGTTTGGCAGGTTACTACCGGCGATTCATCGAGAACTTTTCCAAGATTGCCAAGCCTATGACCGAGCTACTCAAGAACAACGTGCCGTTCGTATGGTCATCCAAATGCGAAGCCAGCTTTCAAGAGCTCAAGTCCCGACTTACTACCACTCCAGTCCTCACTCTTCCGGACATCCGAAAGGACTTCGTCGTCTATTGTGACGCTTCTCGTCAAGGCCTGGGTTGTGTGCTGATGCAAGATGGCAAAGTAGTGGCGTATGCCTCCCGGTAGTTGAGGAAACACGAAGAGAACTACCCTACCCATGACCTTGAACTCGCAGCTGTAGTGCACGCCTTGAAGATTTGGAGGCACTACCTCATTGGCAACAAGTGCGATATCTATACCGACCACAAGAGCCTAAAGTATTTCTTTACTCAGGCAGAGCTGAATATGAGACAGAGGAGATGGTTAGAGCTGATCAAGGACTACGACCTGAATATTCAGTATCACCCTGGCAAGGCTAACGTCGTAGCGGACGCCTTGAGTAGGAAACACTATTGCAGCAATCTGCTAGTTCGAGAGGAACAGCCTGCTCTGTGTGACGAACTTGAGAGACTGAAGTTAGAAATAGTAGAACAAGGGCACCTGAACACAATGACAGTCAAGTACGATCTGGAAGATCGAATCAGGCAAGCACAGCGATGATGCCCGGGACTTCAGAAGCTCAAGCGAGCAATGCGAGACGGGAAAGCGACCGACTACCGGGTCGACGACCAAGGAACCATATGGCTGAAAGATCGCATATGCGTACCCCAGGATCAAGGGATCCGTGCCGAGATTCTGGATGAAGCGCATAACTCCAAGTACGCCATACACCCAGGATGTACGAAGATGTACCAAGACCTGAAGGACCGTTTCTGGTGGAACGACATGAGAACGGACATAGCCGAGTTCGTGGCTAAGTGTGACATTTGTAGAAGAATCAAGGCAGAACATCAGCGCCCTGCCGGTCTGCTGAAACCACTTGACATTCCCGTATGGAAGTGGGACGATATCTGCATGGACTTCATAACAGGGTTACCCCGGACTCTGAAGGGCAATGACTCCATTTGGGTAATCGTCGACCGCCTAACCAAAGTGGCACATTTTATCCCCGTCAAGACCACGTACCCCGTGAGCCGATTATCCGAATTGTACATAGAGAACATTCTGAAACTCCACGGGGCACCGCGAAGCATAGTATCAGATCGAGGCCCTCAGTTCACCGCAAAGTTTTGGCAGAGTTTGCACAAATCCTAGGGACTCAGCTAGATTACAGCACCGCCTTTCATCCCTAAACCGATGGGCAGACCGAGAGAGTGAACCAGATACTCGAGGACTTGCTTAGAGCATGTGTGCTAGCCTACGGCAGTGATTGGGAGAAGAGTTTGTCCTATGCTGAGTTCACGTACAACAACAGCCATCAGGCCAGTTTGCGAATGTCACCTTTCGAGGCTCTTTACGGCAGAAAATGCAGAACCCCGCTGATGTGGTCAGAAACCGGAGAGAGATCGTATTTTGGTCCAGACTCGATATTAGAGGCTGAGGAGAATGTCGCCAAGATCAGGGAGAACTTGAAGGTAGCGCAGAGCAGACAGAAGAGCTACGCCGACAAGAGGAGAAGAGACCTCTCGTTCGAGGTCGGAGACCACGTATACCTGAAGGTGTCGCCACTCCGAGGCACCAAGAGGTTTCACGTCAACGGGAAGCTAGCCCCGAGGTTCGTTGGACCGTATCCGATCATTCAAAGGATCGGAGGACTGGCGTACAAACTAAAGTTACCAGAAGAACTTGCTGGGGTACACCCGGTTTTCCACGTGTCCCAGTTACGCAAATGCTTACGGGTACCGGATGAGACAATACTCCCAGAGGCAGTGGACTTGCAGGAAACGCTTGAGTATGTTGAGTACCCCGTGAAGATTCTAGCCCGGGCAGAAAAAGGGACTAGAAGGACCTCCATTCCCTATTGCAAGGTTCTCTGGAATAATCACACTGAACGGGAAGCCACTTGGGAGAAGGAGTCCGATCTGAAAGAGAAATACCCACACCTTTTCGAGGACCAGGTAAACCTTTAATCTCGGGGACGAGATTCTTGTGAGGGGGGGAGTCTGTAACATTCCGTGTTAATAATGATAGGGTTTGAATAACGAAATTTGTGGATTTCAAAAAATTTTTGTGAATGGACTTGATTTGAATAGCTATTGCATCTTACTTGAATTGGATTTTCGAAATTGTTTGATTCTCTTGAGTGAGATTTGAATTTGAAAGAGCCATTCAAATTCAAATCTATTTACTAACCCTAACATCCCTAGTGGGCCGCAAGCCCACCAGCCAAACGAACCCGAGCCCAGCTGCCCTTCCTCCCTTCTTTTCTTCGCCCCGCACGCGAACCAGCCCAACGTCACCGGCCCAGCCCACCATCGCGATGCTTCTCGGCGCCGCGTCTTCCTTCGCCCGGGGCAGCTGACGGGCGGGACCCACCCGTCAGCTTTCCCCTTCCTCTCGCCCGCGCTCTCTCCCGGCTCACCTCGCCCCGCGTCGTCGCTCGCCGCCGCTCCGCGACAGGAGCCTCCAACCGCCCGCTCTCCTTTTCTCTTTTCTCCCCGGCCGCGGCCCCGCTCTCTCCTGCGTCACCTGCCATGCGCGCCCCTCTGTCCCCGCTCCGCGACAGCCCGCCGCAACCGCCCGCGCGCGCCCCCCTTTTCCCCGAGCCCTAGGGCCGTCCCATAAAACCCCACGGCCGCTTCGCCCTAAACCCTAACCGCCCGAGCCCCCGTTTCCCCTTCCGCCGTCGCACCCGAGGAGAAGTGAAGGGAGAGGAGGAGAAGGAGGAGAGGAGCCCGGAGGACGACGCCGCCCGGAGCTGCGCGAGGAGGAGGACACCGCCGCACCGGAGCTTCACCGAGCCGGCGCCCCGAACGTCTTCACCAGCGCTGCGGCTCTTCCTGCACCGCACCGACCCGCCGGCTTCGACCCGCCACCGCACCAGCCTCGTTCCCCCTTCGGCCCCTCCGGTGAGAACCACGGCCGCCACCCTTTTCCTTCCCCTGTGCTGCCGGCGAGTGCCTTGGGGCCGCCGATGAACCCCCAGTAGTAGGCCGTAGGACTCCCCTTCCCTCCGGCCGCCGTGCCGCTTTTTCCTTGCAGGAGCCCGACGCGCCGCCCTCTGTCCCGCTACCGCCGTCGCCCCCTCGCCGCCGCGTCGTGCCGCGGGCCCGGGTCGCCGGTGCTCCGCGCACGGCACGGCCACGCCGCGGCCCTGGGCAGCCAGGCTCCGCGCGCGTGCGCGCGCACCCCCGACCGAGCCCGAGCCATCCCGTGCTGCTGCCTTGGCCCCAGCTTCGCCACGCCCGCGCCACGGCCTCGCCGTGCGCGCCCACCCCGCGACGCGACCGCGACGTCGCGTTCGCGTCGCGGCCGGGTCTTTGGGGCCTTTCCCCGAGCACCCCTTGGGCGCCCACACCGCACGCGCCTTCGGGCACGACCCACCCACACGCACGCACACTTTCTGTCGCACCGGATCCGGGCCACCACACCGGATCCCGCAGGGGCTGACCAGTGGGACCAAGCCGTCAGAGAGAGGAGAAGAGGACACAGGCGGGAGCAGCCAGCGTGGAGAAAGAGGAGAAGAAGAGGAGAAGGCGGAGCGCCGGCCCAGCCAGAGGAGAAGAAGGAAAGAAAGAGGGCCCAGCCCAGGAAGGAAAGGAAGCCGGCCCACGGAAGGAGCAAGCCGAGCCGTTTCTCACGCGTAGCTGGCCCGCTGCCCGAGCCGGCCTGCTGAGCCGCAGGCCGGGCTGAACCCCGAGCTGCACCGCGAGCCGAGCCGAGCTTAACCGGGCCTCGAGCCGGCCCAACTTCCTTTGAGCCCAATAGAAAACCGAACCCCTTTTACCTTTTTGCTTTACCCGGTCTGACCCGTGGGGCCCGTCTGTCAGCCTCGTGCTGAGGCTGACCAGTGGGCCCCTTGACCGCTGACCCTGCCCTGACCGTTGACCGTTGACCGGTCAACGCTGACCGGTCAACGCTGACGTCAGTAGGGCCCACTGCTGACGTCATCATTCCGGGACCCCCTCTGCTGACGTCATGCTGACGTCAGCATGCCACGTGGCCCACCCTGGTGCTGCCACGTGTCCCTGTTCAGGCTTTTCTTTTCTGAAACCCTTTTATTAATTTCAGAAAATAGGTTTTTCCTTAGAAAATTCATAATAAATTATCCGGACCTCCGAAAATTATGAAACCAGTTTCATAATTCTTCTAAAATCATGAACCACCTGTTAGAGTAGGTTTTGTGATGATTTGGATCTTATTTGCAACCTTTTGTGCACTTTTGCACTTTGGACCCTACTCTTACTCGTATTTACGAATAGGACCCGTCCGCGAGGAGCTGACCGACGACCAGGACTACCCGGAGACTCAGGAGGACTTCGAGGAGACGCCAGGTTCACGCCCATCTACGAATTGAACTCCTATTAGACATTTGCTTGTAGACATGCTATTGCTGTATGTGTGTATATATATATATATATCGAGATAAACCTGCATGGCCTCTTTACGACCCATACTCCTTGTCTACCCATCTTGAATTGTTTATTATATGATATGCCTTGTAAACCCTTGAAAGTGTATGTGTGGGATATGGATGGATAGTCTTGGCGTGTGTGGAGAGGTCCCTATCAGGAGTTGGTGATTAGGGCTTAGCCGGGAGTGGGCGACCTAACTCGATCGTGGATCGAGGGCTTGGGGTGTGTATCTTGGCACACCCTACGGAGTACCTGTGGCGGGTACAGTTTGGTTACGTGTTGAGGTGTTTGGGGCACCCGTTAAGGGTGCAGTTGCGGACCACCGTGGTGGATTCGCCTTTGACGAAGATGCCCGCTCCGGCAAATAAGGACCGGGTGAGAGTAACCATGACTTGTGGGACTTTGTAAGCGTGCACACCACTTACCCATTATGAGGGTGGGCCCGGTCCGGACTTAGCAAGCGCGGTACCAAGCCGGTAGGAGGATCGAGTATCGGTGCAGGGGAAGGAGGTGCTGACCTCACGTTCCCCGAGACGCATGGGAGGCTTCACAGTCCCGGGGCGACCTCTCGCGGGAGGATGCGCCCAAGACCCGGGAAAGCCGGATGGTGCCGTGGCTCCTATTTCCGTTTCGTAGACCGGTGTTTCGTATACTAGTCGGCTGATCTCCGGCTAGTGTCGATTCGAGTGGGTCCGGGTGTACAACCCCTGCAGGGTGAAAACTATACGTATAGCCGCGTCCTCGGTTATGGACATCCCTACTCCTCTGTTGCTCTTATTAGTTAGTGTTACTCATGATTTCTACCTCCTCTAGAATATTGTCCTGCCAGGGGGCAGTTGAGATGCGAGGAGAGGGAGTCCTCGCATCGACTTGGTGGTTTTGGGAAGGTGTGTGTGACCGGGAGTCCGGAATGCCGGAAGAGCCCGAGTCGGAGCTGAAGAGAGATGTGTATTCTTATATATATTAAATTGCATGCATAGGGAAACCCCCAGCTTTACCCTTGAACTCTGTTATATCCGTAGTATAGACCACATAAAGCTTGCATACGGATGGTGACGTGAACCTATCCCATTCCTTGGGGATAGCCTGGTACGATGCAGGATCCGACCCAGAATTCGACCCCAACGACGACGGATGGTACGACTGAGGCCCGAGCTACGCTCAAGTCGCCTGTGGAGGTGGAACCCGAAGACGGAGGATGGCCGAAGACCTAGCTACCGCTATGCGTTTCCTGCTTGTTCGATTTAGCCGAAAGGCTTGTAATAAATTCCGTACTACAGATCCGCTGGATTTATGTAATAACTAAACCCGTGATTGACCTCTTAATGGGTATGACTGTGATATTATGCCTGAAATGAGTTCTGTATGTGATAGCGCTTGATCCAGGGACTATCACGACGATACAGGGAGTCGGATTCCTCGATACGGGAATCCGGTTCGTTTCAATGTGTGTAGATTACATGCACTAAATGCTAATACTGTCAAAAACAAATATCCAATTCCCATTATTTAAGATCTCTTGGATGAACTATTTGGGGCTCAGATATTCACCAAGATTGACCTAAGATCTGGTTACCACCAAATAATAATGAAACAAGTAGATATTGAGAAGACTGCTTTTACCACTCACATGGGGTATTTTGAGTATGTTGTAATGCCATTGGGATTAACAAATGCACCAGCAACTTTTCAATCTATAATGAATTATGTGCTGGCTGAATTTCTAAGAAGATTTGTATTAGTATTTTTGGATGACATCTTGATTTACAGTGCTAGCTTATCTGATCATGTTCATCATTTAAGAGCTGTACTGGACAGACTGAGGTCTCACCAATTATATGCTAAGATGAGCAAGTGCACATTTGCACAGAAGGAGGTGGAGTACTTGGATCACATAATCAGTAAGGAAGGAGTGGCTACTGACCCAACAAAGATTTGTATAATTAAGCAATGGCCCTCTCCTGAGAATACCACTCAATTAAGAGCCTTTTTAGGCCTCACTGGTTACTATAGAAGATTTATCAAGGGGTATGGGTTAATTTGCAGGTCATTGTTTGATGCATTGAAGAAAAATGCTTTTGAGTGGAAAGAACAACAAGAAGGAGCCTTTTAGAAATTGAAGTCTATTATGACATCTCCCCTAGTACTAGCTCTTCCTAATTTTAGCCAATCATTTATACTAGAGGCTGATGCTAGTGGTAATGGTATAGGAGCTGTGATCATACAAAAAGAACAGCCCTTAGCCTTTTGCAGTAAAACTTTGGGCTCAAAAGCTACAGCAGCATCTGCCTATGAGAAAGAAGCTATTGCTATCTTGGAAGCAATTATAAAATGGAAGCACTATTTTGCTAGCACTTCTCTCGTCATAAGAACAGATCAGCAGAGCTTGAAGTACATTCATGAGCAAAGGTTGGTTGAGGAAATCCAACACAAACTGTTGATCAAGTTACTGGGATATAATTATAAAGTGGAAATTAAGAAAAGCAAGGTGAATAAGGTTGTTGATGCCTTGTCTCGAGTGCATATACCTCTATAGACAATGGCAATTTCACAAGTAGTTCCAGCATGGATTGAGCAAGTAACAAACTCTTATAGTTAAGATGACAAATGCAAAGAGCAATTTAGATGCTCAGGCTGCTCCAAATGTTACACTGAACAATGGCATCCTGAGGTACAAAGGCAGAGTGTGGATAGGCATTGATGCAACACTCAAAGGACCAACTTTTGGCTAATTTCCATAAGTCAGCTTTTGGTGGACATTCAGTAGAAAGAGCCACTTACTAGAGATTGAAGCTGATATTTTATTGGCCTAATATGCACAAGCAAATCAAAGAATATGTACAAGTCTGTCTAGTTTATCAGAAGAATAAGGCTGAACATGCTCCCTATCCTAGCTTACTTGAGCAGCTACCAGTAGCTGACATGGCATGGACCCACATTTCCATGGACTTCATAGAGGGACTCCCAAAATCCAGTGGAAAGGATGTTATATTAGTGGTAGTAGATAGATTTACAAAGTATGCAAATTTCTTAGCTCTCAGCCACCCTTTCACAGTCCAGGATGTCATCACCATTTTTATTGACAATATATTCGAATTACATGGTCCTCCAGTGGTGATACTCCAATGGTGATAGTGATAGACAGGGATAGAATATTCACAAGTAATCTCTGGCAAGCAATGTTCAAGTCAATGGAAATTAAATTACATCTCAGTACTGCATATCATCCTGAAACTTATAGTCAAACTGAAAGCCTGAATCAATGCTTAGAAAACTATTTGAGGTGTATGTGCTTTACTACACCTAGGAAATGGAAATCATGGCTCTCTCTAGCAGAATGGTGGTACAACACATCCTATCACACTTCTTTGCATATGACACCCTTTCAAGCTTTATATGGTTTCCTCCTCCAATGGTGGATGAGTTGATTTTGCCAGATTGCACTGATGTTGTAGGGACATTCTGCAAAACAGACAATTGGCCCAGCAAATCATTAAAGATAATCTTCTCAAAGCTCAAGCAAGAATTAAACATTGAGCTGATAAAAATAGGTATGAGAGAATATTACAGGTGGGAGCTCTGTTCGCCTAAATAGCCGTTTAGTCCGTTTAAACGGGTAAACAGAGGTCACCGTGTTGTTTAGGCCCTAAACGGTGAATTAAACAGTTGGACCGTTTAAACCTGTTTAAACCGTTAAAATCTGTCTAAACTGTCTAAACAGGGTCAAGTTAAACGTGATTAAATAAGCTAAATGACTATTTAATTCATAATTTAGTCAATAAGAATATTACAACTACCACAATCAATATCGAACTATTTAGCATCCTAAGTATATGAAGTGTTGTGGGATTTAGATTTCTTCCAAAAATATTATTTGGTAGCATACTTACTTTTTACATGTGCAAATATGTAGACTTTCTAGCATATTTGACATTTACGTACATAAATATGTACATTTTAGTGTTACTATGCCAAACCGTTTAGGCCGTTTAACTCCGTTTAAACATCATTTAAACGTCTAAACACTAAACAAAGGGTGACCGACTGTTTACCATTTAGCGTTTAGGATAACACCGGGTGGGAGATATGGTATATTTGAAGATCCAACCTTATAGACACACGTCTCTCAGCATTCATCATTCTCTGAAACTACATTCAAAGTTCTATGGACCTTTCAAAATCTTGGAGAAGATTGGCAAAGTAGCGTACAAACTCTTGTTACCTGAGGATTGTCAACTGCACCCTATTTTACATGTGAGCCAATTGAAAAAACATCTTGGTCCAACTGCTGTTCCAACTCCTGACTTACCATTAATTGATGAAAAGGGTACCATTAAAGTAGCACCTGAAGCTATACTAAATAGGAGGCTCATTCCACGTAATAATGAGCTAGTGGTACAATGGCTTATCCAATGGATGAATCTAACTGCACTCAAGCAAGTTGGGAAGATGCAGATTTCATAAGAAAAGTTTCCTTCATTTTATCCTTGAGGGCAAGGATCTCAAGAGGGGAGCATAGTCGGTCAATGATAGGCCTGGTAGTATTCTTCACAAGAAGGGAGTCATCGGAGCAGAATCGGCGATAAGGGAGGCGATTGGACGACTTCAACTAACGACGTCAATCTGCCATCCAACTATCGTCATTCAATAAAGGGGTTGTTTAGCACCTAAGTCATGTTGTCGGGTATTAAATAGTATATTACTGAATGTGATCTCATAACTTAATCGTTTTGGCCATCGTGTTGGACCGAGTCTGGTCAGGTCATTTATATCTTGATCTTGTTAAAAACCTAGCTAGGGAGTAGTTTAGTTGTAGTTGGCCAACTCGTTGTTGGTCGAGAAGATTGTACTGTATCTGAATCTCAATTTATTCCTAGTAATACAGCTATGTGTTCCCTATTATTGTTGTTCTTGCTCTTTTCTTTCCCTTTTGGCTCAAGCTTGTTGTGTTCCTCACATTGGGGCGCGATGCCGCTCGAATGCCTGCTCCGTGGGTCCAGCAGCCGGCGGTTTGTGCGAGCCTCCGCCGAGAGGAAGGCGAAGTGAGGAAAAGCCTCCGCTTTGAGCGGCCACGGCGCGAACCCAACAACAACAAGGTTTTCAGGTATTCAACCAAGCAGATACAGCCTGACCCTCCTTCGTCCCCATCAAAAGTTGTGCTGCCATTTTTCACTTCAATCTCTGAATGCAAAAGAAGAGGGATAAAAGGTTGAACTGAGTCACTGACCCTGCCATTCTGCTTTCCGTCTTTAGGTGCTTTTTCGGTTCTTGCTGCTTTCCATGGGATTTAGGATAAGGGGAATAAAAAGGACCAACAAGGATTTAATAGTGTTCTTTTATAGATGGGATCCCTTTGTAATTTCAAGCCATGGGTTTGTGTTAATCTGTCAATTTAAGACAAATCACGCGTCCAAGGGTTCAAAACATCAATCAGCAGCTAATGTATCTTTAGAAAAGACCACTGACATGCAGAATTTGTGTTGTATGTTACGAAAACAGAAACTGGACGGTGCGTATGTGAGCTCCCTCTCCGGGAACAGGGAGTCAGGGGACATTATTCTCGCGACATGGCGAATAATACTTGCAAATCGAAATTAATCTGGAATTAGAACCTTGGCATCTTTTGCCTTTTTCAGAAAGTTGAGTGCCGTTTAGTTGCTACACGGGCTGAACTTCACCTCCACCAGATCAAGTTGGGCCTTTTGATTTGCTCTGCCGATCAGCATTCTATGAATCGTAGACCAACATGATCTAGTGGAAACAGTATTTGCAACTGATAACGTCTTCGATCTCTTGCTTTTTCGTTTCCGCGTCCAATTGATGCCTCCCCAAGTCAGTAACACGAGAAGCGTTGGCATAACCTTGCTCTAGCGAATCGAAGTTACAGGAAAATAATAGTTGTGTGATAGTGATATGTGAGTATTTTTTTCTGTGTATTTCCAAGGGAACACCCTATTGATGTGTCTATATGTGATTGGTGGGAGGAGGATGTGTCCTATGTATGAGAACCCTAATGTTCTTATTAGTCAATGATTTTCATTTGTGACCCAATGCTCTGCATTGGCATGCAATACATCTGCATCCATAAGTTGTGCCACGTATATAGGAGTAACTGCAGTGGAAAGAAATATATACCATAGCTGATTCAAGGATATTCATTCTAAATTAGATAATCCATATAAACTTGCAAATTTGAGAACAAGACCCTTTTTTAGGAAGTCCATGAAAGCTATGTGCCATGATGGGAGCCATATCAACTGATTATCAGTCATACTTATTCCCTCTTTGATGAACACAATATTTAATCACAGTAATTCAGCTTCTATAGTATATTCTCCTGCTGTTCTTGTTTTGCTGCTTAGAAGTTAGAACAGTGTTTCTTCATGATATATGACTACTTTGGTTTTGGTTCTGTATAGAAACAGCAGGAGATCAAAAGAAGTACTAATCTAAATTCTAAAAAGGACAACAAAAGTAGATGCTTTTCTAGCAAATGAAACAGTACGGATGGCTGACTAGGGTTGAACATAGAACCTCTTGAATTATTGTGTAAAGTGTGATTTGGGAGAATATTTTTATATCAGAATAGGTTTTGTGAATGACTAAAGATCATGCACGTATGTGGAGAATCGATTCTCAAAAGGCTATATATATTTTACCCCAATAATACATTCAATCTGTAGTTATGTCCATCAGCTTCTAGCATATAGTCAAACATTTAGCCAACTTTAGTACTATCTTTTGGGGGCAGCTCAGCATCTAGAATGGAGAATTAATGCAAACCGTCAATTAAATTAGTAAAAGGGCAAAAGATTTACTGAAGATAAAAGAAGCCCAATATGTCTTCTCTTTTTATCTTTTAAGTAATAGGCTTATTATCAAACTGCTGATTTAATCGTCAATTCACCATAAATCTTGTGGGCAATTTTTTCTTAAGTTATTCATATTATCTACTTTGCATTGTTAAGAGAACAATTTATTTTGTTCTGCTCTTGGACACTGCTGAGCAAAGGTTAGCAAAGATCCATTGTGAAAGCAGATTGCGCGATTAACGATGATTGTGAAAGCTATAAAGCAGATTGCGCGATTAACGATGATAGTTCAGCAAGATCCATTGTGAAAACAGAATTATTATTTGATGTTGTGTCCTTCAATGTACTCATTGTGTAGCACGAACCATGTTCAATTCATAATAAGAGAGACTAAAGGAAAGGCTAATGTAAACAACTGGATTACCTTAAATTTTTTTGGTAAACACGTGTTGCTTAGAACTTCAATTACAATACTTAAAAAAATTTCCCAGTTAAATTGTGAATTTGTAGCAGACAAATTTTTTTGTCGCTCTTTTTTATTTATCTTCCTCTTTTCTTCTTAAATTCCTCAGGTGACGTGGCATTTTTGGTCAGGACTGGGAACATCGGGATTTCTATTAGCCACACGAAGTGTGCATCATTGCTAGATATGCACCCCCACCAGTATATATTTGGGGGAAGAATCAAAGTATAAAGAAATATGTTCCTCGATCCTCACACCTTTGTCGCTTGGAAATTATTAAAGTAATTGTCCATGGACAGCTTAGACGATAGTTTCTCCCAGAAAAGAGAACAAAAGATCGAGAGCACGAGAATATATATTTAGAGAGAGAACGAAAAAACAACAACTGCTTGATCAGGTCATTTAATTAATTCTCAAGTTGGAATATCGGCTTGTCTTCTTCTTATCTCATGGCTTGAAACAACTTAGATATTTATATGAAAGGATTATAAACTTTACAGTTTTATTTGTCTTGACTGGTCTGTGCATATGCACACCATGCTGTGTCGTGTGTGGTAGGTACCATTGAACTTCATGTGGTGTTACCCTCATGCTTGTTTACAACTTATTTTTTTTCTCGAACGACGCCATTTACAACATTATAGTGGATTATACATGCCAATGCAAAGCTAGTTTGAAACTACTTAGCTATTTTTATGTTTTGCCTAACCACTTACTAAATTCTCTCACAAATAGTTCCTTATCGATAGTGATAACCGCAATCAACTAGTTCATCTCTTTCAGAATAATTGGCAACTTCGACTAATAATGGTTTTTAAAATATTTGACTAATTTGAGTGGAAACAATATTAGTGAATTGTTTTTTCATGAAAGGATGTTATATACTTTTAACCCTTTTCCTATGTATATGTCAAAAGTTGACACTCGCTGTTTGAATGAAAAAAAGTCAAAGTGGCCAAGTATATGGAAATGGATGTAATATTTTCTTTTCTTTTGAGTAGTTTTTATTTTATATAGCTGCTAATACATATTAAGAAATAATTAATATCCCGTGGTGTGGATCCAAGATGTAACACTGTGAAATCCTACTATCTTTAGCATCTCTTTCCTCTTGCATATTTCCTTTCTTGTTTCTGCTTTCATCTCATAGTCTTGTTCGATTTGGATAGCTCAGTTAGAAAGGCTAAGATCAAAGCATCTCCGTGCCTCCACAGCAAACCCTAGATTCGCAATTATTGAGCTGCCTCCACTATAAAATGGGAACCATCCACAAGGAATGAGCACAGCAAGCAAGCACACAACAAGGACAACACAGCAACAGAAACCCTAGTACCAAGAAGAAAGAAGAGGCTTTGCAAGTTCACAGGGTATGCTTCGCTTCTTGTTCCTCTTTGTTATTGTGCCCCCTGTATTAGATTCAGACAGCTTGGTCCATTATCCATTCTTCTTGGAAAAGGAAAATAGATCTTTTTATTGCTATTAAATATAATACTAATTGGTCTAAACAATTAGCTCTTAATTTTAGTTAGTTGCAAGCAGGGTGAGTTTATTCTCTCTGATGCATGATATATGCAATTTAATTAATGGTTTACTAATTTCCGGCACAGATAAGAATAATTAGACTTCACTTGTATGGTGTCTTGCTTCCTTCTCAGTTGGGACACTAACTTAAAAATATAACTGATTGACGTACATGTCCAAATGATTGATTGGAGTGCCCTCTTTGCCTAATTTAAGGCAGACTTTGCTTCATCACTTTCTCCATGTCTGTCTTGTCTTGCCTTAAAATATTCTTTCTTTTTAGTTTGTGATTGCATGTGGTACAAGCATCTAACAAAAGCTAAAAGAATCGAAAGGTTTCGTAAACGTAGTCTCATTCTTCTAGCTCCTATCTAGCTTGACCGTCATGGGTCCTCATCGCAGACGTGCCTGGATATCTTCATATATATGTATATATAACAATAATATTGCAAAAAAAACAATGTTATTTCATATATCATACAAATTGATGAAGAAACTAGTATCTTTACTTCTGTTATACTTTTGCTTTGTAATATTCAGAACCATAGTCTACAACATCTTGACACATGCATGGTGTGCAGAGCTAGCTGTTTACTGCGAATGAACATCCAGAGGAAGCCTGGAGATTGGAACTGCAAGAACTGCCAGCACCTCAACTTCAGCCGCCGTGACTACTGTCAGCGCTGCCGTGATCCACGGCCTGACTTGCAGTTCAGTGACGGCTACAGCACTGGTGGTGTGCTGACCTCCCTCGACATCCGCCCGGGCGACTGGTACTGCAGCTGCGGCTACCATAACTTTGCCAGCCGCAGCAGCTGCTTCAAGTGCGGCACTATCGTCAGGGACTTCCCAGCGGGGCAAGGTGCAGCTGGTGCTGAGGGTGACTTTGCTCGCGGCCGTGACAGCGCCGCAGTTCGTGCTGGGTGGAAAGCTGGCGACTGGATATGCACAAGGTGATCTCCAACTATTCTGATTTCAAGTATAGATGAATGCCTCTGTATGCATGGCAAGAAACAGTGGCATGCATGCATGTTTTACGACGAATGCTCATTAAACAATCCATTTTTTTCAAAAAGTTGATCTCATGTCGTTGTTTTGAGTGAGTTTTGAAACAAAAAGGTAATTTATTGTGCTCGTCAACTTTTGCCAGGCCCGGTTGCAACGTGCACAATTTCGCAAGCAGGACTGAGTGCTACAGGTGCAATGCACCAAGGGAAGCAGGTACATATATGATCTTGTTCAGTTTCTGGTTACGGTTTTCTCTGATGAATAATATATACGCGATGCATCTTTGGTTAAAATCCAAATAAAAGAGCTCAAAATCTTATAACGAATCTACCAGGTCTGACCAGTCGATCCTGAGGTGCTGTTTTTTTTTAAAAAAAAACTTGGATCCAGATTTCTATTTCAATCAGTCTTTGTAGTAGGCATTGTTATGATGATGCTTTATGTTCTAAAAAAAGGAACTGTTCTGCTTTGTAGTAGGCACCGGAAATTAAGAAACGACTGAGGTCACCGAGACCGTGAGATGTGACGAGCTGGTCTGAGCATGGAACCGATTGCTGTCACACACTCACCATCAGGCATCGAGGAAGGATGAGTTTACTACATACACGAGTATATTGTTGATTGCTGAGTCCCGTACTGCACTGCTGCTGTATCCGCGGCTGCGAGGGTGGAGAAGTACCCAAGCTTTCCAATTGTTACGTGTGCCCTTTGGCCCTTTGGCCCTTTTTTTCTTTTTGTGTGTGTCTTGATTCAGTGACTGCTGAATCTTACGGCTTGATGTACTTGCGTTATGTATTGATCTTAAACATCATATATAGTTATCCAAGTGCTTGCTTCTTTACTCTGTTGGTTCCTGTCTCCTACTTCCAACTTTTCTTTTGCTGCCCTTGAAACCTGTGTTTTACTTGAATCGCTTGAAGCTCACTAGTATGGATCGTGGCATTGGTCATCCACTCGTCCTGTTTATGCAAAGCTTGTATCGTTGTAAACCTTTTACAGCCAGGATGACACTTGAGATGTGCTTGTAACTTGTTTGATTTTTCATGTGTGCTTGTAAACTGTTTCAGTCTTTCAGATGCAGCTGAAGACTGCACATGTGAAATGGGAGCGAATTGTTTCACCGGAGCGACATGCCGGTCCTCCGCGTTCGACGGGCCGACGGCGAGCCTTGCCTATTTGGGCCTTTCTGGGCCGCTAATTGCGGGGCTAGGAAGGCCTGGATGGACCTCGTCAGTGCGGGCCTGTGAAACGGGGGGACCCACAAGCAAATTGCCTGGGTGTGGTTTCTGTTCTAAATGGGCCGACGGTTCCTTCGGCCCATGTATAATTGATGGTGGCAGCGACACACTCCATCCAGGTCCAATGATTCAATCCAAGTGGCCACCTACCCTACCCCCTCCTTTGCCGGGAAGAAGCTGCAGCCTGCAGCTACCAGACGCACCCACCCCGCCATGGCCATCCATCTCCGCGCCCACGCCTTCGCGGCGAACCCGCTGCGTGGCGTCTCCGCCTCCACCACCGCCGTCTCCCCCTCCGCCGCCGCCGAGGCCCTGCGCTCCCTCCTCGAGCCCAGCTCCCTCGCCGCCGCCGCGGACGCCGCCAGTCCCCAACCGCCGCACCTCTCCAAGATACTCCCTTTCCGCCGGGGCCGCCCGCTCGCGCGCTCCCCGGAACCTCCTGCTGCCGCTGCTGCTCCCGCGGCGCCAGCCTGGCGCCTCGCGTGGCTCCCGCCCTCCCGCGTCCCAGGGTTGGCCCCGGACGCCTTCGTCTTCCTGGGCGCGCACGCCGAGGGGGACGGCAAGGAGGCCGCGGCGTACTGGGCCGTCGATGTCAGCGACGGTGAGGGGCCGAGGGTCGACGGAGGCTCGGGGAACGGGGATGGATCGGCGTTTGTGGACCTGAGGACGCTCATGGTGGCCACGGACTGGAGCGACAAGGATGCCATGGGGGACCTCGCCATCGCCGGACATGTATCTGGCGCTTCTTGATTTTTCAGTTCTTATTTAACCATTATTACTCACTTGTAACTTGGAGACATGTTTTTTGCCTGAGGACTCAAAGAACAAGCTTGATCTCACTTCTGAATTCTTTTGCGAGCAGGCTCGAGCACTGCTGGAGTGGCACAATACCGCAAAATTTTGTGGAGCTTGTGGAGCGAAGGCTGTTCCTACAGAAGCCGGAAGGCGTAAGCAGTGCAGCAACGAGTCCTGCAAGAAGAGGATATACCCTCGAGTTGATCCAGTATGACTTGTACTATCTTCCTTGTAGTGTTCGTATCATGATTTGGCCATTTGGGACTAGACATTGTGCTGCTTGTCACCATGATTTTATTCTGTTGTAATACACACACTAACATATGGCATTCACTCTTCTCATATACACGTGGTCTTGCAGGTTGTGATCATGTTGGTCATCGATAAAGAAAATGACCGTGCACTCTTAAGCCGCCAGTCAAGATTCGTGCCTCGTATGTGGAGTTGTCTTGCTGGTTTTATAGAGGTGCAAATAACTGCTTATCTAACCTTTCTTATTCACAGCTGTGTATAATACCATTTGCCTTTTATTACATGTTTCATTGCATTCTCTATTCTTGTCACGATCTTCTTAAACTGACTTTGGGTGGGGTAGATGTAAAAAAAGGCACAACCATATGGTAAAATTTAGGTTTCCATATTTTTCTTTTTCTAAAAAATATGTTTACCTTAACAATGCAATTGTTTACTGTCAGGTTATTCAATTTATGAAGGCAGCACACTGACATATCCAATAAGCTTGTGGCATGTTTGTGTTGTCATATTAACCATGCTTATGTGAAAATGGTTAAGCGGATTTTTCAAAATTGCTTGACAAAATACCCAGATTGAATTTGATTGCAAGGGGAAAATAATCCTCCAGTCATAAAACATGACTAGCAAACTCTACAAACATGAAAATTGAGATGTTGGGTTTGACCTGTCAGACATCCAGTAATTATTTATTGCATAATGAGGTAATTTTAAATATCCAATGTTTCTTACTACAAATATGTTTCTGTTTAATGATCTGAACTGGGTAGCTAGGAGCCTAGGACTGGGTTCAAAAGGTTGGATTTTTTTTTTCCTTACGTGAATGGCATCGCTGCTATAACCATAAGAGTAGTGATTTTACTATGTAAATCAAATCTATTTTTGAAACTAAAAGGAAGCTGATTTGCTGTTAAATATTACCCTAAAACTTATGCTCAAGTTTTAGTGTGTATTGGAACCAGCAAGTTCATCTTCTTTTCCAAAATTTGAACAAGCTTATTTACACTGCATCTGTTTTGTTTGTAGCCAGGAGAAAGTCTGGAAGAGGCAGTGAGAAGGGAAACGTGGGAAGAGACTGGTATTGAAGTCGGTCAAGTAATATATCATAGCTCACAACCGTGGCCTGGTAATGGTCTTGTCATTTTTTCGTGATGAAAACCAGTAGAGAATGCTACTCAAAGTATTTTTCATGGTGATACTTATTCTGTCTAAAATACAGGAATATTTACACAGTGGCACAAATACTTAATTTATCTGTTGCACTGTTTTCCTGTACTGTATCTGATTCTGACAGTGTTCATCATTGCATATAATGCTGTTTTTCAGTCGGTCCAAATACCATGCCATGCCAACTTATGGTGGGTTTCTTTGCATATGCTAAATCATTGGAGATACATGTGGATAAGCAGGAGCTTGAAGGTAAAACATTATTAGGAAATCAATGTCAATTCTTTTCATTACATTCTGTTAACTTTGCTTCCTATTTCCTACCATGACTGATTGGTCTTTCCATTTATCCTGCAATACTTGCATAATTTTCTTCCTACACAACACAATACACTATTGGTGCTTGAGTATATTACAACCCTTCCGCAACAGTTTAAGCTTCCTCATAAACCAGTTGGTTCATGAGTCATGACACTTGAGTACTTGATACACAAGATTATATGCAGATTATAGAGTCCAGATTTGGAACTTAGTTAAACTTGTATATTAGTTTCCTGTTCTGGTGATAGTTTTTAGAAATGAAAACTTTTCCAGATGTTAACCGTGTAGTGACTCCGGGCAAACCACAAAGCTTAAAACTCCCAAATTCTACTTTCATCATGCATGTAGATGCCCAGTGGCACAGCCGTGAAGACATCAAGAAAGCGCTGACATTTGCAGAATATGAGAAAGCTCAGAGAACCAGCGCTCTAAAGGTCAATCAAATGTGCAAGGGGGCTGAGAAAGGGCAGAGCATCACCGAAGACTTAAAAGTGGGAAGTGGCGAACCAGTTCCTATGTTCGTCCCTGGACCCTTTGCCATTGCTCATCACCTAATATCGGCATGGGCTTTCGAGGGAGCACCAAAGCTGCCTAGTTCCTTCTCAAATCTATAAGCCTGGACCCTAAGGTAGGGTCCCTATTGTTCAGATCATTGGACGGAAGGTATAGGGAATTGGAATCCTTGCAGGCACATGAATCATGCCTTGCGTTCTTGTGAGTTTTGATATGGTACTATTCATTGCCAGTTGTAATAAAAGGTCAAGAGAAATACTAGCTAGGTACAGGAGATTTGCCGAAAGAATTTGGCGTCACTGGACATTTCTATCCGTTGTTTGTCACATTTTGATGGTTCTAGTACATGGTATGTGATGTGTATAGATACAGCACAAGTACACTCATGTATAGTTACGCAGAGAACTGGAATGAAGCCTGATTTTCCATCTTTACCTGAGCCCTGAGGCATTGGACAATTCATTTGTACATGTACTTTGTTAAAATTGTTTGCTGGCGATGGTTGCAAACACGAAGACCTTACAAATGTATGAACCGACGCCAACCACGTTCGCCATTCAGAATTGAATTTCTTCATTCTTTTCTGAAGGAGACCAGAATTAAATTTTGCAGCACGTGACGTGCTGAATTTCAAATTCCTCTTGGAAAACATACATTTCTTGCCTGGTTGCATCAAACCAACTAACCAAGCGATAGACCTTGACTTGTCTAGTGCACAAGAACAAGAAGCAATCTGCATCAGTGTCCAACTAGTCAACACAAACCTGTAGAAATTCAGTAGCATCAGGATAGCAACAGCTGGTGGCAGCAAGCCTCGAGTTCGAGTGGCCTCCCTGTGCTCCTCTGATCATTTCGTACTCCGTTCAAGCCAGGTTTTATTTTCATATTCTGATTGAGCGATTGACACTGACGTTCAAACAGGACGGGAATGGTCTGCGTGATCAGCATCGGATCTCCGGCTAGTCAGTGAAAACCAGTCAACCATGACTGCTACAAGTCACCTACTGTAACATATTTTGGTACTCTATCTGCACAGACCACAGCTGCAGCTGCAGCAGCATAATCACTTGAGCCCCGCTGCGAGCAAACATCTCTGGTCTGATCAGTGATCACTGATCAGACATGGCGGTCGGCATCGTCGCCGTCGAGGACCAGGAGCGCCACTACGGCGGGCGGATCACCGCCTTCGTCGCGCTGTCCTGCATGACCGCCGGCATGGGCGGCGTCATCTTCGGCTACGACATCGGAATCGCAGGTAATGGATGCCATGAGCGAACAAGTAGCAAGGTTCAGCCTGGAACGCCGAAAATTTAACTTACTCCTGCTGCAAGAACTATATACTGCTTCATGTTCACTGTAAAATCTTGTGGAGCTCCTGCACTTCATGGCGACTGACACGTGCACGCAGGCGGCGTGTCGTCGATGGAGCCGTTCCTCCGCAAGTTCTTCCCGGACGTGTACCGGCGGATGCGCGGCGACACGTGGGTGAGCAACTACTGCAAGTTCGACAGCCAGCTGCTGACGGCCTTCACCTCCTCGCTCTACGTCGCGGGCCTGCTCACCACGTTCCTGGCCTCGCGCGTCACGGCGGGGCGCGGCCGCCGCGCGTCCATGGTCCTCGGCGGCGCCGCGTTCCTGGCGGGCGCGGCCGTCGGCGGGGCCTCGGTCAACATCTACATGGTCATCCTGGGGCGGGTGCTCCTCGGCGTCGGGCTCGGGTTCGCCAACCAGGCCGTGCCGCTGTACCTGTCGGAGATGGCCCCCGCGCGGCTCCGCGGCGCGTTCAGCAACGGGTTCCAGCTCAGCGTCGGGATCGGCGCGCTCGCCGCCAACGTCATCAACTTCGGCACGGAGAAGATCAGGGGCGGGTGGGGGTGGCGCGTGTCGCTGGCGCTCGCCGCCGTGCCCGCGGGGCTCCTCACCCTCGGCGCGCTGTTCCTGCCCGAGACGCCCAACAGCCTCGTGCAGCAGGGGAGAGACCGCCGCGACGTGGCGCGGCTGCTGCAGAGGATCCGCGGCGCGGGCGTCGACGTCGGGGACGAGCTGGACGACATCGTCGCCGCCAACGGCGCCGCGGCGGCGGGGGAAGGCGGCGGCCTGCGGGGGTTCCTCTTCGAGCGGCGGTACCGGCCGCAGCTGGTGATGGCGGTGATGATCCCCTTCTTCCAGCAGGTGACCGGGATCAACGCGATCGCGTTCTACGCGCCGGTGCTGCTGCGCACCATCGGCATGGGCGAGAGCGCGTCGCTGCTGTCGGCGGTGGTGACGGGTGTCGTCGGCGTGGCCTCCACGTTCGCGTCCATGCTCGCCGTCGACCGCTTCGGGCGCCGCACGCTGTTCCTGGCGGGGGGCGCGCAGATGCTGGCGTCGCAGGTGCTGATCGGCGCCATCATGGCCGCGGAGCTGCGCGACAGCGGCGGCGTGAGCAAGGCGTGGGCGGGGGTCCTGATCCTGCTGATCGCCGTGTACGTGGCCGGGTTCGGGTGGTCGTGGGGGCCCCTCGGGTGGCTGGTCCCCAGCGAGATCTTCCCGCTGGAGGTGCGCGCGGCGGGGCAGGGCGTGACGGTGGCGGTGAGCTTCGCGTTCACGGTGTTCGTGGCGCAGGCGTTCCTGTTCATGCTGTGCCACATGAGGGCCGGCATCTTCTTCTTCTTCGCCGCGTGGCTCGCCGCCATGACCGCCTTCGTGTACCTCCTCCTGCCGGAGACGAAGGGAGTGCCCATCGAGCAGGTCGCCGGGGTGTGGCGCGCGCACTGGTTCTGGTGCAGGGTCGTCGGGCCCGAACCCGACGACCAGGCGCGCGTAGGCCGCGGCAAACTCTGAAACGCCATGGCGCGCGTGTACTACTTGGTATATGCCAGACGAACTGTGATTTCAGAAACGAGATAGAATTCAGAAAACTTTCATACAGGATCTCATATACTGAGCGAGGAAACTCTGAAATTTACTGGATGATGATCAGATGTTCAGATGCCTGATACTAATTCGGCATATTTTGCTCGGGATACAACATATAAAAAACAAATAAGCCGTCTACCTGCCAGAGCATTCAGGATTCTGAATTTAGGCCCTGTTTAGTTCCCACCCCTTAAACGTAAAAAAGCCGTAAACGCAAAATTTTTAAAGGAATCTTGCTAATTTGAAGTACTAAATGAAGTCTATTTATAAAACTTTTTGCATGGATAGGCTGTAAATCGCGAGACGAATCTAATGAGCCTACTTAATCCACGATTTGCAACAGTGATGCTACAGTAACCATCCGCTAATTATTGTTTAATCATGGATTAATTAGCATCATTAGATTCGTCTCGCGATTTACAACCCATCCATGCAAAAAGTTTTGTAAATAGACTTTATTTAGTACTTCAAATTGGTAAGATTCCTTTGCAAAATTTTTTTTTGCATTTACGCGTCCGGAACTAAACAAGGCCTTAATGTCAGAAATTCAGAGTGGATTCAGAGCGTACGGAGATTCAGCGTTCACTTCTCTTTGTCAACCGACCGCGTGAGACACGTTGGCGTAGACCAGCAGTCAAGCCATTAACAACTGCACGCAGACAGCGTAGGACGACGAGCAGTGATGGCCTGATGGGCCGACTATAACGTAGCTCAGAGTTCAGAGAACAGCGTGAATCACAGATGCTCAGCCACTGTAGAACTGTAGCACCTAGATCCAGGGTCCCACTTGCCGGTTACAGGGCGTGCATCAGTGACTGTCTGACTGAGATAGAGGTCTTAGATCTTCTTTTCTGGAGCAATAGGTCTTAGTTTTTTCGTGTGCCATCGAATCCGTGGAATTCCAGAGAACAACTTGACTGGCTGCAGAACTTGCAGGCAAGGAGGTGAGGGGATCCGAGCCACGAGATCGTTGACATGGACACGTGTGGCAGAGAACACCACCATCCTCCTCAGCTCGTTCTTCGGAATCTGAAGTCTGAACCATCAAAAGCCGGCGTTCAGTAAGGATCACAGAACATCGCCTTCGCAATCGTCCTGTATGACGACAGAGCCTGCATCTCGCAACGGCGATGTGATGCAGGCAACAATGATTGAGGCGACGAACCCGGACTGCCTGGGAAAACACTCGCAGACGCAAATGATGGGTCGCCATTTGTCATCTCCTTCTCGTGCCTTATCCAGGCACATACATACTGTACAGTACTATGTATCAACCGTCCTCGACGGTCAGATAAGGATCGGGGCCCTTTGCTTCGTCTTCCTCCCGGTCTGAATGGGCGAAGGAACTAGCTGTCGCTGATCCGAAGCTTGCCTCGCCACGCCATGGTGCCTGAATTATTCAGATTGGGTATGGCCGATGCGGACGCCTACCTGCCCACAACGACCAGTTATAACGGCATGTTCTCTTCCCACGTGGTCCAAGAGCATCTCCAATAGAAGTTCTAAATTGGGTTCTATCTTGAAATATAAGGCTTAAGAGAAAAAAATAGCCTCCAACAGGAGTTCTATTTTACAAAAAAACTGGCAAATCAATTTAGAACTCAGTCTTCCGGGTTCTAGATATAGGATTCAATTGGTTGGGTCCTATCTCCCTTTTGCCACGAAATCTAACTGTCAGAGACTTCTTTCCCCAATGCCCCCGCTCCAATCTTTCCCCAATTAGTTGTAAATGACATGATTTGAGACCCCGCTGTTGGAGTATAAGCTTTTTTTTAACCCTAAACACATCAAATATGTTCCTGATACTACGAATTATAGGATCCAAATATAGAACTTATGGTTGGAGATGCTCTAAGGATCCAGTGGCCATCAGCACTGCACGTTCTCTCTTAAAAAAAAAGAAGAAGGGTAGGCTGCCCGCGAGATGCACGCTGCTTCATCCTTTATCTTAAAATCCATACAAAATTACAGTGCTGCAACTTGCAAACATATCCCACATGCTTTGCATCGTATCTCGATTCGAGATATTTGCTCTAGCGAACTAGGCTGTAACTTGTAGTGGAGTTTGACCGTATAGATTTGAGTCGTTGACTCATAAAACTTGTATTTTAATTTTCTAAATTTCTTTTATGAATAAACTGAGCCCTATTGATTTTCATTGTTAAGCGACCTGCCCAACCACGAGAACAGGACATCCATAATGACTACTCCCTCTATCATAAAATGAAATATAAAGCATCGAAGGGTTCAAAATTTGTACCTAAATATAACATATCATAAAATGTTTTGCAAACTAATTATTCCATCCGGCTATGGAATCAGCAAAATAACAATCAAATAAGGGATTAAATAGTCTGTCTTGAAAATGTTAGGATGCTTTGTATTACATGATGGAGAGACTATCTCAAATTTTGAAAAATGGCAATCAAGTTTTTTTTGAAAGATCAACTCGGATATACAGTATACAATACAGGTGGAATTTACCCCGCGGCGGCGTTGGTCAGCTTCCTTGCACTGTTTGTTTCCGGGCAGGGACATCGTCGGCAAGACAGAAACATCAGAAGATTCAGTAAAAGAAAGAAAAAAAAAAGGCTGATGCGACATGCCATTCCAAGTGATGAATGGCACTTGTACGTCCGCAGGGCCGGCGATGTGTGTCTGGATCCATCCCATTCCAATGATCCAATCCAAGGCGCGCAGGTCGCACGTCGCCGCAAGCTGCTTCCCCGGCGACCCGCAGCATCCTATATATAAATCTATCATCAGCCTGCCTGTCTGTTGATCCGATCCGACGAGGGCTGCTCTGTCTGCTCGACCACCGGGGCCGGCCGCCCCCGCCGCGCCAATCATCGCGCTCCCGCCATCATGCCCACAGCGACGGCACTGATCGTAACCGACCTGCCTCTTTAGTTCCTATTTCTGCAAGGACGGAGCGCGTGGTGGGGGGAGAAGCGAAGCGATCGGCCGGCGGCGGCCGGAGCTGGGAACTGCCAGGATTCGAGGAGGAAGAGGCAGGCAGGAGCAGGGGATGCTGATCCTGGAGCTGGGCATCTGGGTGCTGCCCTTCACGCTGCTGCTGGCGCCGGCGCGCCGGATGGTGCGCCTCGTCGCCGAGCTGCAGCGGGTCTTCCTCGCCGTCGCCTTCCACCGGGCCTCGCCGCCCGCGCTCGGCGAGGTCTGGAGCCGCCTCGACCGCCTCGACTCCGCCACCGTCATGCCGTGAACGGTACCGCCTCTTCCTCCTGTACATGTCAGTGATCCGCAGCGCGCCCTGGATGTGCTGGTTCTCCCTGGAGAAAGGGCGCTCTTTTGCTGCGGATTCGAGTCCTTCTTCCTGTCTAGACTTCGATTCTGGTTTTCTGCCTCTCCTTGCATGATCCGTGTAAATCGCTGTAGTTGCGTGCCCCCAAGACATTGGGAAATGCATTGGTAGGTCGATGAACAGCAACGAGTTTGTCGGGGAAATGGATCATCCTCTGTTGTACAGACAACAGAACGAAAGAGATTAAGAAAGCAGTCTCCATTTTTTTTCTCAGATTGTGCTGTTGAATTATAGTTTGGAGCGCATTTTATGTTTTATGCGTGCGACATTCCATGTTCTGAATCATAATTTGGAACCAGACAGAGAAATTTTGTCAGGAATTCGCCTCTAGTGACAGTGTGACACGCAGACCGAACATGTTTCTGAATCGCCAAAACTTCAGAAGATGAATGCCAGGTCAGAGGATTGCTTTGCTTCCTGGGCACTCCTCTCTTCTCCCTGCATTAGAGAGATTCAAAGGCTCTTCAGTCTCTCATTAGTAGAACAACCAAATAAAAAACAGAGTATTATTGATACGCTGACAGGCTGCCCGAACGTCAAGATCATCCACTTGCAGTCGGCCACCTTACCTTAATGTTGCCTTGGATGTTTTCTAAGATTATTCAACTATTCAGGACAATAACACATTGTTTATTTTTTTGGGTAAGATTCAAGAACAACAAGGCATTGGCTACCATGCACGGTTCTTTTTTGTTTGGCTGAAACTGGGTGTTTCAGAAAACACGAATCGCTGTCACTGCCCCCACACGAGAAACCCTCATTTTTCAGCTGCCTTGTTGTGCTACCATTAGAAACTCGAAATCATACGGTTGGTGCAGGTTCCAGACTTCCAGTGGAAGAAGAACATGGCTACAAGTGCAGTGGTTGGACAGGTTCCTCTGAAACTTTTTGGTCCGCAGGTCCCTGCAGGCATGACGGTAGGTGCTGGTCTGCTGGGAGCTTTTGCCTTTTCGTGCTTGGACTGTTGCTGCACTGGCGCCAAATACTCGTCGAACTGACTTTGTTCTGGTGTGGAGCCAAAAGTAGACAAACAAAGAGATTTGCTAAACTTTTTTTTCTGGTAAAGTAGTTGACTACTAGCTGTCCATTTGTTTGCTCTGCTTTGCAGCCAAGATTGATCGTAACAACTCTGACAAGATAGGATTGGATCATGCATGCAAGACAAATGGCTAGTGTGTGATTAGTGTGTGGTGGGGGCCCACGCTTGGTCATTTTCCCCCCTTTTTGGGTGAAATTCCCATTCGATTCTTTTAGATGAATTCGCATTTAATTTGAGCATAGGCGGAAATTTTTTCAGCATGGGCCGATAGATAGATATTAGGCCCGTCAAGCCCGTTGAGCTGCCTGACTGCCCAAAAAGGCGAACGGGCCGAACTTGCCACGCGCCACGGACCTCATGAACCGGGCCGTTCGGACCGCATGCATGTTGGGCTCCGCGCGGCCGACACTGCCCTGGCCCGTGGGCGCCGCCGGCCCACAACGCGGTTTTTTGCTCCGGGCTCCCGGCAACGATCTCCCCGGGACTTCGCCTACTACGTGGTGCGGGTACGGCGGCGGGTCGTCGTCGACGACGGAGCGCCTGGGTGAGGACGAGAGGGCATCGATCGCTGCCGCCCACCCCTCGCCGCCGCGACTTGCCAATACCTCGCCATCAAATCGAGGCCATCCTTTGCCCAGCCTTCCAAGCAATCGCTCCGTGACCGTGAGAACATTGGTAGGCACCAATCGACGCTGTCCCATTCCTCGCGTAGACTTCGCGGTCGTCTGAAACTCTGAATCGAACTTCCCTCCTGGGGTTTCACTTGGTTGATGCCATGGTGTGGTATCTTTCTCCGAATATCTGAAGGCTGCTGCCTTGCCTGCAGCTGGTCAAGGCAACTGCTGCATTTGAATAAAATTTAAGCAAGTTGCCAATCATGTCTGCCATCGCCGTGGTCACGCAGGAGTCCCGAAACAGTAAACAAAACGCGACAGGACGAGATGATCTATGATTATTCAGAAACTCCTTCAGGCGCGAAGTCCCCTCAGCAAATTGGCCGCCAAAAGACAGCGGATTTTAAATTCATATCCAAGACGACGAATGCTACCCAAAAAAAAGTCATTTTCAACAAAAAAGAAGAATACATCTCATTTGGTTAACTTGTGAGCCCAGCAAAATTTGTGCCTCGTCTCGCCTACACACCCACCGCGTGTAATTATTCGGTTCCTACCAACTAACTTAACTGCAGAGCTGCCTTTAGCCGCCGATCCGCCCTGCCGACTCGCCATCTCCCTGATTCCACGCTGTGGCTCCTCTTGACTGACTCTGCCGCAGGTTCCCTTCTCCAGTTCTCCCTCCCCTTGCGACGCCAACCGCTCGCCATGGCTCCTCCGAGGTACGTACCACTCGACCCTCGGGATTCTCTCTTTTGATTCTCCTGCGAGTTGCCGCCGTTTCGTTGTTGCTGTCGCACAAGTCGTCTTCAGTGAGTCTCCACCGCATGGAAGGCGGCAGACGGCAACTTCAGTCCTGTTCTTCACCTCGGAGTTGCCACCGTTTCTCTCAGTTTTTTTTTCCAATTCTTGCATATTTTTCGGAAGGATTGATTTGGGGACGAGCCAGAAACAAGGAACTGACTGGAGGCGGGGAGGAAACTGATTCTTTTTTTCTCCCCTGACTGATCCTCTGTAACAGTGCCTAGGAGTCTAGGACAAGGAAGGGGAGATGGAGATCGAGGAAGCCACCAGCGAGATGGAGGAAATGGAGGCCCCCGCCGTCAGCACTGTGGCGGTGGCGATCAGCGGGAGCAGGAGCAGCAGGCACGCGCTCAAGTGGGCCCTCGACAAGTTCGTCCCCGAAGGGAGGGTCCTCTTCCGGATCCTCCACGTGCGCCCGGCGATCACCATGGTGCCCACCCCAAGTGAGCCATCTTCTCCCTCGTTGATTTCAACTCTAATAGGCAATTCCTCCTATACATGCAGTAGCAGTTCACGTTGTCTTCAGGGAAGAACGCAGTTCTTGTATCAAACTGAACTTCTAGTATGAAGTTCAGGTCTTTTAAAGAAAAAAAGAAAAGGGGAGAAATCGAGAGGAGATATGCTTTATGATTAAGGATTTGTTCTAACAGGAGGAGGTACTAATTTTATACGACATCGTAGAAGTGAACTAATTAAAAATGTTTTAGTCAACGCACCGAATGTGGACTTCACATTGCAATGTTGGATAAAGTAGCAGAATGAGCCTTCAGATTGCTATTTGTTATGAAAACTATATATTGAGATGCTGATACCCACTTTGTCAGTGTTGGAAGAGAACATAGCTTATGAACTAGCTAGTTTATCCAGGATACTCAATTTCCATCTTTTCTGTGAGGACTGTACCCAAAATGCCTATTAGGTATCCGTTCATGCATGGTAGAGAGGCTACATCCACGGCTAGCCATTAGCACCAGCTATGTACAAATTTCATTTTTGCAACACCACACCGTCTCTGTACTGGCTACTGAACTCGGTGCACTGCACAATTAGGCTCTATGATTCCAAAACCTCTGTTGTAGCCTTGTACTTATGATTCCAGAACCTCTGCACGAGTCGGTGCCAACAATATGTAATTATGAGTGTAACTGTTTATTGCTTCGATTCCAAATCATTAGAGTACTAACTGGCTCCTTTTTCTCCTTTAATTAGTGGGCAATTTTATCCCAATATCACAAGTACGAGAAGATGTAGCATCTGCATACAGGAAAGAAGCGGAATGGCAAGCGAGCAATATGCTTCTTCCTTTCAAGAAGATGTGTGCTCAGAAAAAGGTTAGCTTGCATAATATATACATTACACTCCTGCAGTTAATATTTTGTTTTTGAGATCACTTGTACTTGAACAACTTATTAATCAGTAACATATTTTTATCTATTTTTATTATATATCTGATGGACAGGTAGAAGCTGAAGCTGTTTTACTTGAATCAGATGATGTTGCTGCTGCTATAAGTGAAGAAATAGGAAAATTCAATATTTCCAAATTAGTTTTAGGTTCTTCATCAAAGAATATATTCCGAAGGCAAGTTCATGCTTGGTATTTATTTGAACAAATGTCTATTTTACTGCACATTATTGATCAATCTATAGATGACTACATATGCATGTTAACCAGTCCTATAGCCATGCTACTTTATTTTGATTAAGTGAATAAGAGGAGCCGACACTCAAGCATGAACAAATCCTAAGTTGTGAGGTCAATGCTAAAATTTGACACGTGAAACTCTATCCACACTAAACCTGGTATGAAGTTTCAATATTGTACATATGCATTAGTGTTCCCTGTGATTATGATTTCTGAACAAACACAACTAATAAGATGAACTAATTGAACAAATTAGTGTAAAGGCTATAAACTTTATGCTGGTAGCTGGTCTATTATGATTAAGAAGTCTTGAGAAAAGCAAAGATTTTGGTAGGATGATCATGCTGTCTCAATTATTGTCCCATCCACCGGCCTACATCACTTGCGGGTTCTATACAAGTACCTTATCACACAACTTTTGTAAAAAAAACTGGCAAAGAAAGAATGTGAACAGGACAAATAATCAGCTAAAGGGCATGAGTACTATAGGGCAGATATGTGAGGAGTGTACTACTGACTTATTCCGTCGCCATTGTTAAACCATAGCTGTCCACCAAAAAGAGTGGTGATAAAACTGAACCATGAATGCTGAATCCTTACACCTCATGTAAATAAAGTAATAAACACTACGGACTTGAGGTAACTTAGATGACAGTTTAAAAATGATCGTCCTAAGTGTTTCTAAGATCCATCACTTTTCAGGAAACTCAAAGGAAGTAAGACTGCAACAAAAATTTCTGAGTCCATTCCGAGCTTCTGTACAGCATATGTTATTTCGAAAGGCAAACTTTCATTCGTGCGGTCAGCTACATCCGACGTTGTTGAAACACCTCAATCCATATCTTCTTCAACTGTTTCTTCTCCTAGTTCTAGAAGTCTTTCCTCCTGTGCACCTTCAGGTAATATACAAGTAGAAAAGTTGATGTTAATGTGAAAAGCTACTTTTGAATATGATGAGTTTGACTTCTCTAGAGCTATGTCGCTGAAGAAAACTGCTAGTTTTGTTTCTGCCTGCATATTGAGATTCAGTATGCTTTGGTGTTTGGATATCAAAATTTTTGATTTCTGTACAGTTGGGAGTGCTTTATTCTAAAGTCTAAACATTCAGAGTGTGGCACAATGCGCGATACTCGTATTTAAGATGGAATTTATTTTATGAACATGTCTACCATATTCATAGAATTTTAATCACCCTACATCATTCAGGAGAGCGATGCATTTGGGCATTTGTTGTTTACATTATTCATATTTTTTTTTCTCGGATGCGAAGGAGAGCTCAGAGCTGCGTGTCATTATTTACCTTATTGATATTAGTGTAGTATAGTGTACTAATGATTCTACCAACTACAGAATGGGGAGACACATATGGAACAGCAAATGTATCGTTCCACCAACCTTCCCTGCCATTGCAGCGTGACCAAGCACTGGCAATCATAAACAAGTTGTCACACTCACACAGGGGAGCTGGCTCAGGAAGTGTTGCAAGCGAGGTCTCTTGCAATGACGGCCCAGGCCTAACAAGTTCACATTCAATCGTATCAGAGATGCAGTTCAGTAGTGGTAGCAGTGGAAATTCTATGTACAAGAGCTTCCACAGAGATAATTTGCCTGATAACTCTGATCATGCATCAGTTTCAGAAATTTCAGAAAATGTACACCATTCTAATGATCAGGTATTCCCACACCTTAAGGAATACAATAAATTGTTTCCTTCGAGAGAGTAGTAAAATATGAAATTAAAAGAAACTAATGTATTTTGTGAACTTCTTCTAAGCAGGATGATCTCAGGCTTCAGATTGAAAGGTTGAGGGTTAAATTACAACATCTTCATAAGCTTCATGAATGTGCTCAGCACGAATCGTTTGACACCACTCAAGAAGTACTTTCATATCTTCATCGTAGGCAGTATTCAAAAGTATATATAACATAATTAGTCTAACTTTTGCTTGCATCGTTCTTATTAGCTGAAAAAGTTGTGCACTCAACACATTGAGGATGAAATCAAGCTTAAAGAAATTCAACTGACAGAGGACAGAGTAAGAAGATTGGTAAGAAAACAGGAGATGGAAGAACATGAAGCAGGGAAAGAAGCTGAATTTAAGCAACACTCTTATGAAATTGAAGAAAAACACAGCTATAATAGCCAAGCTAATGAGAACAAAACAGGACAGAAGATTGCGGGATGCTGTTTTGATAAATATAATAGGTATAAATGGGAGGAGATTCAGGCATCAACTTCATCGTTCTCTTCTGCTCTTATGATCGGTAAGGGGTCATATGGCACTGTTTACAAGGCGAAATTTCACCATACGATAGCAGCTGTCAAAGTATTGAACTCCCCTGAAGGCTGTGGAAGTCAGCAATTACAGCAGGAGGTATTCTCATTTTCCTTAACAAAGTGCAACTTATACGGATAGTAGTAAAAACATTCTCCCTCTACCCCACAATTTATGAACATTCCTCTTAACTTTCTAAATGTAATCACATATGTTGCATGTTGATTAGTGTTTGCATCGATTATGTTCTGCTCATCATCATCCTGACATAAACTACTTCACAATCTAAAAGCAGCAACTCATCTTGTTTCAGCTTGAGGTCCTTGGTAAAATTCGGCACCCTCACCTGCTGATGATGCTTGGAGCATGCCCTGAACATGGTTGCCTGGTTTATGAGTACATGGAAAATGGTAGCCTGGATGACATGCTGCAACGCAGGAATAATACGCCACCATTGACCTGGTTTGACCGTTTCAGAATAACCTGGGAGGTGGCTACCGCTCTGATGTTTCTTCATAGTTCCAAACCAGAGCCTATCATCCACCGTGATCTGAAACCTGCAAACATATTGCTGGACAGGAACTTGGTTAGCAAGATAGGTGATGTAGGCCTATCAACTTTGCTTCCAAGCATGGGCCAGTACCTGTCTACAATGATCAAGAACACTGCGCCTGTGGGCACGTTGTGCTATATTGACCCAGAATACCAAAGGACCGGTGTGCTATCCATGAAATCCGATGTTTACGCGCTAGGCATTGTGATCTTGCAGTTGCTGACAGCAAGATCACCGATGGGCCTTGCGCATGTTGTGGAGACCGCACTAGAGGATGGTTGCTTTATTGACATCCTGGATGCATCTGCTGGGCAGTGGCCTTTGAATGAGACACAAGAACTGGCTGCTCTGGCACTCAAGTGCTCTGAAATGAGGCGTAAAGACCGGCCTGACTTGAACGAGCATGTTCTTCCGACACTGGAGCGACTGAAGGATGTTGCAACCAAGGCCAGGGAGTCTGTTCTTCAGGGCCACACGGCACCTCCAAGCCATTTCATTTGCCCAATACTTCAGGTCTGGAATCGGCATTTTCTCTTTGTGAATTGTACTGGACACTTCATAAGACGTTTGCTGATCTGTTTCTCTCCAATAATGTTTCAGGAAGTGATGCTCGATCCATATGTTGCATCAGATGGTTATACCTATGATCGTAAGGCGATTGAGTTGTGGCTAAGTTCGAACGACACGTCCCCGATGACCAACCTGCGTTTACCAAATAAGAGCCTGATACCAAATCACTCTCTTCGTTCTGCAATCATGGACTGGAGGTCGAAAAGCAAGTGATGCATCCTTTTTGCTGCAGCAATGGCCGACTTCTCTTCCAGTGAAGATGTCATTTTTTTTCTTTTGAAATCTTATGTGGAAGTAGTCTTCAGAAAGGGTTCTAGGTTATGGCGTTATGCAGCTCAAGCAAAATGTAAAAAAAATCGTCTGATAGCATCTATATAGCAACCTCGCTGTCTTAGTGAAACAATTTTATCCTTCCTATGCATATAATGTGTTTGTATGCCTGTAGTTAATACTGATTACCATGACTCATCATTTGATCCTGACAGTAGCTTTGAATTGTGCATATTGCTGCTGTTTTACGCAGTTATTTTCACGAAAGGAAGTGTTGTCATGTTCAGTTAGACTGTCCCTCTTTCGGAATGCTACCAGTTGTTGAGAAGGAGCACAACATAAAAGGCGATAGCAAACTGTCGATCAACTAAGATGGAGTAGGTATTGACAATATTGTGGGGACAGGAGAACCTTTCATGGCAACATGCATCAGTTTCAATATGGATGCAAAATATTTAAAACAATGAGACAGTGGTTAAAGTAAAGTAAACAACTTTTCAGAAGACAGTAAAAGTAAACAAATCAGCTGCATGGGCAGAGTTAAAGGCTAAAAGCCACAAAGAACAGCCTCGGTACATGCTAGATAGTATTGTTTAAAACCCGGGATTCTCATCGAAACTAATTTCGCAATAATTTAACAGGAAACAACTCAATTCTCGTAGATATCACAAGAACTACCCGAATTTCAAATAGGATCTTTTCTTTCTAGTGCTGTTTCTAAGCACTCTTGGCATCTTGTGTACAGTAGCCGGGGTTAGGTCAGCCCTCCTCTTCCACTGATTGGCAACACAAGTTGTTCATGGGAAGACTGAAAAGCTGGAAGCAAGCTTTCAATTAACTTTGATCCCTGCGGATCGCGTAAAGATACAATTGTCGGTTGAAAAGAACTTGCCCCGGGCCAAGCCCAATCAAGCAGGATCATAGTCTAATCACCCCACTTAAAGCTCTGACCGCGACTTTAACCTGTGTCACTGCTCCTCAGATTTGCTTTCGATTAAAGAACACGAGCTAGCTCACCTTGCTCATATTTTTATCTGCAGTTACTACCAACCTTTCCTGTTCATTGAAACCGTATTGAATCGTGCATCGCTGTCGCCTAATCTCAGTTTCAGGTGTCATTGTAACAGTGAGATTTGGTTGGGACTGAAGAAAAGCAAGCAAGATGTTAGGTCTGGTGCGCGGATTACACAGTATCAGTGTAAAGAAAAAGGAAGAAATGATTGATCGACAGAAATGGATTCCGATGCTCAAGTTTCAGGTGTGTCACTGACTCACTGTAGTAGTAGTAAAATTTGGTTCGGACTGAAGAACAGCAACCAAGATGTTATGTCAGATGTGCAGATTACGCAGCAGCAGTATTAAAAAAAAAGAATGATTGATCGAGAGAAATGGCTCTTGCTGGGCAAGAAACTTGTAAAGATTTGATTTCCATTAACTTTCTTGACCAATCAATTAGTACAATCAATCACGCTGTTATTTCACCAACCATCAGATTAGGTGAACTGGTTTACACGCCGTCCAGGAAAAAGCAGACAGCCATCTTTGTTTGTTGTTCATTCTTCGTCGTCGTCGTCGTTTTCAGAAACCCAACTGATGAATTAATCGAAAAGAAAAGAAAAAAGGAAACGGAAAAAAATAAAATCTCCTCTCCTGATTAATCGATATTAATTACTGCGGCCACCACCTGCGAGATCCTAATTGGAGCTTGTCCTTCTAATCAACCGTCCATCGGTCGATCCATCGCCTTCCACACTTGGTTCACGTCGCCATGGCGAGATCGATGGATCGATGGATCCGATCGACCTTAGAACAGCTCTCTGGTGACGAGCGGCGCGGCGGCGGAGGCGGCGTTCCACGTGCTCTGCCCTGTCCGGTCGACGGCGGCCGGGAAGAACTGGCAGTGGCTGGGCACCACGTTGGCGGCGGCGTTAGATTTGGGGTGGCATTGCTGCTGGTGGTTAGCGGGTGCGCCCGCGGCGGCGACGCGGCGGCAGGACGGGCACATTGTGAGCGTGGCGGCGGGGGAGGCGGGCTGCGCGGCGGGCGAGGGCGCGGCCTTGAGTGCCCTGAGGTCGGCGAGCTCCTTCTCGAGGCGCTTGTTCTCGTCGGCGAGGCGCTCGCACCAGCGCTTGAGGTACTCGCAGTCGACCTCCGTCTGCTTGAGCTTGGTCCGGGCGCGGCGGTTCTGGAACCACACCTCCACCTGCCGCGGCCGGAGGCCCAGGCGGTTGGCCAGGGCGACCTTCTGCTTCTGGGGAGAAAAAAACGATGGAGATCTCGATCAGCTATTTGGCCCACGGATCATGGCGCGGCGACGGACGACGAGAGGAGGAGGAGGAGGAGGAAGAGTAGAGAGGGCTTACGGGGTTGAGCGTGCTGTGCGTCTTGAAGCACTCCTCGAGCACGGCGGCCTGGTCCTTGGACAGGCGCAGCTTCTTGCGGCCGCCGGCGCCGTCCGCGCCGTCCTCCTCGTCGCTGCGTACGCCGCCGGAGCCGGTGCGCTCGAGCTCGCGCTCCCTCTTGTTGTCCCCGCTGGCGCCGCTGGAGAGCGCCGCGGCGCTGTCGGGCGACGTGGACGCCCGCATCGCCCCGCGGTCGGGATCCGCCGCCGCGGCGACGGCGCCGTGCTGCTGCTGCGCGTGCGCGTCCCGCCTCGCCACCACGTCCCCAACTGCATCATCAGAAAGAAGCAAGCGCGCACGACGTCAGCACAACACATCCGCGCGCCTCGCCACGTCCTCGGAGAAGATGGCGATCGGGGCGGGGCGGCGACTCACCGACGGAGCTGAGGGCGGCGGCCCAGGGTGAGAGCGCGCCGGAGGTGGTGGAGGAGGAGAGGCTGCCCTGGGAGGTGAGCCCGAGGCTGAGGCCGAGGTCGAGGCTGCCGCTCTGGGGCATCATCATCCTCTTCTCCTTCTCCCCGGGCGTCGCCGTGGTATGAGTGAGGAAAGGACGGGACGGGGTGGGAGAGGAATGGCTGGCGCCGCGAGATGCTGGTCGATGGCAATGGCATGCGGCGGTGGGGGGTGTATAAATAGGCGGGCGGGGCAGCGCAGCGATGCAAATGATGAGCTGGGCCGTGCGGGTGGAGTGGATCTCCGCTCAGCTCCTCTCTCTCTCTTCTCTCTCCTGCCGCGCACCGCAATTATTAATGGAGGCTGGACTGGAAGGGTCGCGCGCAGCCGCAGCTCATCACCGAGCGATCTGCTCCAGCCGCTTTGACCCTCGGCTCGCGAAGCTCGGTCGGGGCACCTTGGCTCGGCTCGTTCGTCCGTGCGGGTAGGGGGTATAGATAGGCTGTAGCAGCCGCCTTGGGACTCGGCGCGTGCGTTCGGCTGTCCGTCTGCCCGTGTCCGGTGCCTTTGCTTTGCTTGGTTGGAATTAGCAGGTGTGCATTGCACGTCAACGTACGGGTTATACTGGGAATTTAATCAGCATGTAATCATTCATTCTACACCTGGTGCAAAATGAGGAAACATGCATGCCTGGCGCCACGAGCATCGGCCGGCCCACGTCAAGGCCCGAGTTACTCTTGTGATGGTAGGTCGATGTAACGATTATTAGCGGTAAAAAAGCTAAAAATCTCAGGAGGCAGGAGCGAGTCAGAAGACAATGGAAACAGAGATCAGAGGCGCGCTGCCGCTTGCACGCTGGCCACGAACTAAGAGCTTTGGAATCCTCTACGAGAATGTTGGATCTTCCTCTGCACGCTGACCCGTTCGCCACCCGCGGCCCATGCCGGAAAGCGAGTGGCTCTCTGTCTCTGGCCTCTGGCCTCTGGCCTCTGCCGCGCTCGCTGCTCGCTTCCTCCAGCGGCGGCTGATGATGATCCCAAGGAAGCGCGGCCCGCAAGCGACCACGCACAGGAGATCGCGTGGCGCCAAATCGGCAAATCGCCCTGGAAAAATCTTTAGTTTTCAAGAAACAGAAACAGATCGCCATGGACACGAGGAAGAGGTCAACGCGGCGACTGATGCTATTGCTTCGGGTTTCCTGGGGATCGGACCGTGCCAAGCAAACAACGACGCCAGCTTCTCGGCCATTAGCTTCCAAATAAAATAAACCTACGTCGCGTTTACGAGTAATCGCTGTTAATAGTGTGTGTAGCTAGGTTAGCAAGCAACAACAAATGAAAACGACTTGCAAGAGTGTTGCTCTGGCTGCTGCCTGAGCCGTGTGCCGTCCTCTGGTATTAGCTGGCCTGCTGATCGGCGACACCGCTCCCTGTTTCCAGGCGGCATAGGATCAACGTAGTACACCTGAATTAACAATGCAATAAGTCAGATTCATTCATCACCTGCATGCCGTACGTGTCTAAGGGCATGTACAACGGTATTCAATGAACCGTCTCTACAGGGGGCACCAGCGTGTTTTTTGCAAAAAATCTTTGGAGCCATCGCTCGGTGGGGAGACGTCGTTGGCTCCCCGCCTAAGCAGGAACCAACGATCTTCTCTCCCACTGTACGAGGTCGACCGTCTCTTCAAGATCCCGTGCGACGGTGCTTCTAATCTTTCGTATGGCGCGAATTCGAGCTCCAAAATTCTTTCTCCTCCCGATTCCCCGCCACACTCTCCTTCAAATCTCACTCAAATCTCACCCCTCTTGCACATCTGAATCTGTGGACGACCATGAATCGCCCTTCGTTCCGGTCCAGGCATCGGCCCTTCGTTCCCCTATCGACTTCGAGCAGCGCCGCCGGCCGGCTTCTCCCCACCGGCGCCCACGGCTCCTCCCCCACCGGCGCCCATGGCTTCTCCCCCACCGGTGTCCACAGCTCGACCGGCGCCATCATTCGCACCTCTGCTGCCTCTGCTTCTTCCATGGCATCAGTAACTTCTTCCTCCTTTTCAGACTTACTTCATAGGTATGTATTGCGCAGAACTATTTGATATTGGTCGCCAAAACAATTTACTGCTTGCTTGCTTGCTTGTTCAGATTCAGTTCAAGTGTATGGCTGCCGGCTTGTTGTAGCAAAACCATTATTATTATTCAGCAGAACTATTTGATAGTATTCAGCAGTATATAGGCTTTTATGTGTTGAGCAGAAATAGTTTTCAGAATTCATGATTTCATTATGGCTGCTAGTGATTGTCTTTCCTTTTGTCTTGTATTTTCAGCTCTGATAGTTTTATGAACTATATGATGCGTCAAAATTCTCATTTTGTTGAAGGAACATCACATTTCACACAATTGGAGGATTCACATGACAACCCAGATGACATTGAGAGCAACGATGGAGATGAAGAAGTCAGGACTGAGGCCAGACTATTATGGAAACCGGAGGAAGATGGGCGAGTGGTATTTTCATTACTTGTTCTATCAATTTCATAGATGCTTTGATTTCTATCTACAAATTATCTTTGTATGCAGATGAGTGCTTGGCTGAAACACTCCATCGACCCACTTCGTGGAAATAACAAGAGGCATTGTATCCGCTGCGCACGAGCGCTCGTTGCTCAGTTGTGCATATTAAAACTCACGCGTCCATCTCTCATCCAAGGGTGGTTACGTTTTTTCATTTTCCCCCTCCCGCACATAGGACTTGGGTGTATAGTTCACTTCATTTTATTCCCCAATCGATAGTCCCCAATCGAGAGGAACGACGAGGAGGGCAGGCAGCCGGGCGAGCAGGCGCGGCGATGGGCGATGGGCGAGCAAGCGCGGCGCGGCGGCGGCCGAGCAACGGCGCGGCCGCGGCCGAGCAAGCAGGGCCGACGAGGGTAGGGGGCGAGCAGGCGCGGCGATGGGCGAGCGGCACGGCGCGGGTGGCGGCGGTCTAGGAAGCAGCGGCTCCGACGGTGAGAGAAGGGCGGCGACGGTGGGAGCAGTGAATTCAAGCTTGTTTGAACCAAAAGTGAAAGCAGTGAATTCAAGCTTGTTTGATTTGATTTTTTTTAAATTGTGACTGACAGAAGAAGATTAGGCTGGTATGTGTTAGGAATGAGAAGAAGTGAAATATGTATGTGTTAATTTGGGTATTTGAATTCAGATTGTGTATGACATTTACAGAGTGCAAGCTTCAGATGAATAAAAGGCTAAGGCGCTGAACATTTCATTCAAGTGCTATTTGGCATACAAAAGAGAGATGAAGTGCTAAGCTCTGAATAAAATTCAGAATGAACATTTCATTCAAGTGCTAAGACTGAATAAAATTCAGAATGAATATTTCATTCAAGTTCTCTGAATAAAATTCAGAATCAACATTTCATTCAAGTGCTAAGCTCTGAATGCTTTAAACATGAACAAAAGGCTAAGGCTCTCAGCTATTTGATATACAAACAGAGAGATGAAGTTAAACTTTGAACAAAAGGCTAAGGCTCTAAACTATTTCATGATGAAGTTAAACTCTAAATTTTTTCAAACATGAACAAAAGGCTAAGGCTCTGAACTATTTTCATTCTTGCACAAAATGCAGCAACCTACTGAGCTGGTGGCTCCTGATTGACATTCTTCCGCTTCCGTGGCTTGGGCAATTCTTTAGCTTTCTTGATTCTTTTACAACTTCCCTTAGACCGAACTTTAGTTGGTGGATGTATCTCTATTTTTTCTGGAATTTGGCATCCAATGAAACCCTCATACTCTTGTTGTCTAGTTTGAACTATGTTAGGTATAATGGAACCAAGAGAAGCTTCTATGTTCATCACACTTGAAACTAAAAAATCCATGCCTTCTTTTGAACTCTTCGCGTGTTGAATCAAATCTTCCACTTTATTTCGCACCGTGGCTATTTTTTTTCTTTTCTCCAATTCATCAACATCTATGGGCTTCTCATCCAAAAGGTTGCCTTCCTCATCGTACACGTGATCTCTAAAGGAACAAGTAAATAATAAGCTTTAGAATGGTAGTAAAATAATATGACGACATGAAAAGAATAATATTTTTACCTTTTGCATCTTTTTTGAAATCTCTTTAGAATGTAAGCTTCAGGAAGTTTATGAAGCTTTTCACCTCTCACCACTGAAATGATATGACGACATGGAATTCCCATCGTCTCAAATAACATGCATGAGCAATTACCAAATATACTTGTTGTGCACCAGCGAACCACCCTATCCCTTTTACTCTCATCATTAATGACCACCATTTTTATACTCTCAAATGGTGTTATACTTACAACAGAACAGTGGTCTCTAGCAGCTATCACCTCTATTTGGAATCTTTTAAACACATTACGTGTGTATAGAGTGCTACCTTGTTTCTCCATAGGCCACGGTGTACTCCATTGAGGTGTGGTATGTAGGCTCACATGATCCTCCTTTAACTCCTCTTGCCGTTGGCATTCCAAGGCTGTATCAAACCTAAGCCAAAACTCAACCAAAGACAACTTACGATGGATAAAGCGTTTGAAAAATGAATTTGCGCTTTCAGATCTCGAGGTGGTCCTGAGGATTCCTGAAAGCGGTATATCCATCAAGTATGCTGGAACCCATGACTCATGGATGGCATACCTATTAGCCATCCACTCATTCCTCTCGAGAGCATACTTAGCTATGAAAGCATTTCATCGCGTCTCAAATTCATCTTCATTTTATGAACCCCACACACATGCATTCAGGAGAGGCCAAAATTCCTCTTGATTACTTGTTGCATGCCCAACCTTTTCAGAAACCTTCTCCAATATGTGCCACATGCATAACCTGTGAACTGTTTCCGAAAAAATAGAGGCAATTGCTACTTTCATGCTTGCATCTTCATCAGTCACAATAAGGCTCGGTGCTTTGCCCCCCATTGCCGAGAGAAATGTTTTGAACAACCACTCATAGGACTCGATCTTCTCATTCAATAGAAATCCAGCTCCAAAGAAGACACTTTGCATATGATGATTCACACCAGTAAAAGGTGTAAACTTCATGCCATATTGATTTGTGCTATATGTTGCATCAAATGATACTAGATCACCAAAATGACTGTAATTTTTCCTACTTGTTGCATCAGCCCAAAATACATAAACCAACTTTCCCTCCTCATCCACAACAAAATCACAGAAAAAGGCTGAGTTTGCTTCTTTTTTTCTCTCCAGCTGTGCAATGAATAATTGTGCATCTGCATCCTTTATCTTCTCCCTAAGTCCTCGATAGTAGTTCTGAAAGTCACGTTTTGTGCATCTAATAGTGTTGAATCCACCATCCGTGACTTGTAGAAGTCTATATGCAAGAGAGGTTCCTATGCTTGCTTTGTGGCATGTAAACAATGTATTCTTGGCTCTTTGACTCACTGATCGGTTCGAATGAAGAAAAGATGTTTTACTAGGCGAGGCGAGTGCATGATTATGTTCTTCCACCATTGAAGAGATATAATATTTCTTATCTGCACCTAACTTCACGTATATATGCGCATCGCATCCACATCTTTTCACCACACGCTTCTTTTTCTTTTTAGAGGGCTCATCTGTCTCGTTGTCTTTGCTCTTGTTGAAACCGTTCCTCGAGCACAAAAACCTCTTATTTGTAATTTGACCATCAAGTGACAGATTACGAGAACCAACGCAAACTTCAAACCCTCCATCATGTGCATATGCCTTATAAAACTTTTCCACATCATCCATATTATCAAATGACATTCCAACAATAGGCTTCATTTCATCCGCACATATAGGCTTAAATGGCGAGTACTGCAATATAAGATAATGAATAATTATTATACACTAGCTTACAAACCTTTCAAAAATGAAAAATTCAAGCTTACCGTTGGGGGAATGTACGGTTTCTTTGTTGGTGTACTGAAACTAACAGAGAATGATCCAACCGGTTGCCCGTCTCCATGACCATCGTACCCCTGCAGAAGGGGATCCTCGCCACTGCCATATGCTCCCTATGTAAATAAAAGACATCACAAGGCATGGCCGAGTTTCCACCGTGGTGTTCAAGAGGAGGAGAAGGGGTCGTCGTACCATGGAGAGGAGGACACTGTGAGGCTCTTCCCATTGTGGAGAGGCCGAGATGTCGACGGCAACCATACTGTGGTCGGCAACCGCGCCCTCCTCTAGCTCGCCCGCCATCGCCATGCCCTGCTCGCCCCGCGCCCTGCCCAGCCCTGCATGGCTGAGCACCGCTCTGCCCATGCAGTGCTCGCCAGTCGCGGCATCCTCGAGCTCGCTCGTCGTCGCCATTCCCTCCCTGCTCGCCCCGCGCAGCCCTGGTCGACAGCCCGCCGCGCCGCTCCGCGCGATGAGTCCGGCCCCGCGGCGCCGCTCGCGTCCGCGTCCGCCTGCCGCGCCGCGCCGCTCGAGTCCGCTAGCCGCGCCGCTCATGGTCGCCCCCCACCGTCTGCCCGCTGCGCCGCGCCGCTCGAGTCCGCTAGCCGCGCCGCTCGTGGTCGCCCCCCGCCGTCCGCCCGCCGCGTCGTGCCGCTCGCGCTCGCCCCCCCCCCCCCCCACCGTCTGCCCGCCGTCCGCCCCGCCGTCCGCCCGCCGCGCCGTGCCGCTCACGCTCGCCCCCCGTCGGCGCGCCGCTCTTTCCGCTGCCGCGCGCCGCTCGTGCTCGCCCCCCCCCCCCCCCCCGCCGTCCGCCCGCCGCGCCGAGTACGTTTTCAGCTTATGAATGTTTGGTACATGATTCGTAACGAGGCGAAGTGGATGAGCTATAATGATCATAGTCAAGCCAAGAGAAAGGAGATGGAGAAGGGCAGCACATAGGAAGGAGCACTAGAAGATGTTGACCTTCCACGACCAATTGGACAAAAGGCAGCTAAAAGAGCTGCACTTGAAGCAAAAGGAAAATCTAAGAAGAGTGCGATAAATGTGGAAGAGCTTGATAGATTTAAGAAAATTCAGAATAATGTTGCAGCCAATCGTAAGAAGGCTCTTGAAATGCAAGGCAAGATTCATAGTGACAAGATTGAGGCTTCTAAAATTGCTTTGCAAGCTGCAAAAGAAGAAAAGGAGGCCAAAATGTTGGAAACTTATTCAAGCCTGCTCAAACAAGATACATCGGGAATGCCCGATGATATTAGAGCTGAGCACGTTGCTGCTCTAAAATGTTTGAGGAGCAAGTTGTTTCCAGAACTGACCTAGTTTATATGTAACTTTGTGCTGTCTTATATATTTACCTATGTATTAAACTGTCTTTGAGATAATGAGACGTTCTATAATCCCAAGGTATTTAACTATATATGCTGTCATCTATATTTTGTCATGATGTATATGCTGTCATCTATGCTGAAATATCTATATATTGTCTATGAAACATTGCTGCCTTGTAACATGCTGGAAATTTCTGCTGTATGAACTGTTTTCAAATTTATCTTGATGCGTGAAAATACTAAAAATTTGTAGTGTGAACATGCTAAAAATTTATCATGTGAACATGCTGGAAATTTGCTTTGTGAAAATGCTGGTAATCGGTAGTGTGAACATGCTGAAAATTTGATTTGTGAAAATGCTGGTAATTGGTAGTGTGAACATGCTAGAAATTGGTAGTGTTTCAGTTACTGCCATGTGAACAAGTCCATATTGTTTTAGTTGCTGCCGTGTGAACAAGTACGTGCCCTTTCAGTTGCTACCGTGTGAACAAATTAGTGCTGGCTTGTATATATACACAGACTGTAGAAGCCTCTCACACCATCCACACTGAAATGGATCATCAAAGGTCACCGCAACTACAAGAGCAGGAAATTAGGAAGAAGATGTTCAGCATGCCGAAGATGACAACGTATACACTCTGGATGATATGCTGGCTGAAGATGAGTTCCTAGAAGATTATATTGATCACATCGGTGACAATATCTTAGCCAATTTGCAAGACCAACCGAAACGGCGTCGGTTTTTCCGTAGAAAGTATATTCCAAGGCCCCGTGAAATAGCACATCTCGATCTATATGTTTGCTATTTCTCTGAGTCTCCAATCTACACCGATGAGATGTTTCGCCGGAGGTACAGGATGAAACGAAGTCTCTTTCTGCGGGTCGTTGAAAAACTTGGTGAATGGTCACCTTATTTCAATATTGCAACCGACTGTGTTGGAAGAGAGGGCTTGTCACCTCTACAGAAATGTGTACTGCTGCCATCCGCATGCTAGCTTATGGTACTCCGGCTGACGAACTTGATGCGAATTTGAAGATCGCAGCAAGCACAGCTTTGGAGTGTCTAGGAAAGTTTGCTGAAGGAGTTATTAAGATGCTTGGTGAAGAATACTTATGGCCTCCAACAGCCGAAGAAGTGCAAAAAATTCTTGAATACGGTGAATCTTGTGGTTTTCATGGTATACTTGGAAGCATAGATTGTATGCATTGGCAGTGGGAAAAATGTCCTGTAGCATGGAGAGGCCAATTCACACGTGGAGATAAAGGTGTGCCCACTATGATCCTTGAGGCGGTAGCTACAAAAGATCTTAGGATATGGCATGCTTTTTTTGGAACTACCGGGTCTAACAATGACATTAATGTCTTAAATAAATCACCGTTGTTCATCCAAAAATTGAGAGGTGAAGCTTCTCGAGTCCAATATGTTGTGAATGGAAAGAGGTACTACACGGGATACTATCTTGCCGATGGAATATATCCAGATTGTGCTACAATTATGAAATCAATACCAAGTCCTCTAAGTGATAAAGATAAGTGTTTTGCAAAACGTCAAGAAAGTGAAAGAAAGGTTGTGGAGTGCTCATTTGGTGTTCTACAATCTTGGTTTAATATCGTTCGTCGTCCAGCAAAAATGTGGAAAAGAAGGGATGTGGTGAACATAATTCAAGCATATATTATCTGGCACAATATGATAGTTGAAGATGAAAAACAGGAGGTTGCAATCCCGATCGACTTGAACATGAATCCTGGAGCTTCCATCGCCCTACCCCCTGAAGTGAGCACCGAAGCTAATCTATGCTTTGCGGATGTACTTCGAAGGAATAATGAAATACGGGATAGCTCAAAGCATATAGAGCTCAAGAATGATTTAGTTGAACATATATGGCGGCGATATGGTCATCAATTTTGAGCTGAACAAGATTAGTTGAAAAATTAGCTTCTATATGATATATTATATTATATATTTAATGTAAGTATTATGATTTTGGAAGACAACATATATATTGATACAAAATATGTATGCACATTTGATCAAGGGTGTTTTTAATTCTAGTATACATATGCATTTATTAACAGACTGTACTTATAGACGCTCCATTGTACAACATAGTCTCTTAACTGTCTGTTATGCTTGGAGAACCGTTTTGGTATCTAAGCATTGTACATGCCCTAATAGTAGTAGTATTGTAGAGTGAGGAATATATATATCTCTGATGATTTTCTGCTATATATCACTAGCTTATGGAAGTAACAACAATCATTCCGTTTCGCAATGTACGTTTAGCGCATATATATATACACACACATGTACATACATATATATATATATATATATATACATATATATAGTATGTGTACCAACCAGTAAGGCATGATATCAATAAAAAATATTTACTATAAGATTAATCGTGCCAGTGTGATTAATCATTAATCTAATCCAAAGAAAAGCTAGCTGAGCCGACAGCTGTATGTATATTCTCCCCCATTATATTCTCCAATTTAAGCGATCAACGCCATTATTTCCTGCGTATCTGAGTATGAGTATCACCCATACAAGTAATAATCATTACGAACAACTGTGAATCTTCAGGCTGCATCATTCTCCCACATTATTTCTTTCTTTCCTCCAGCTGCGTTCACCTTCATGACAGTTTACGCAAGGCAAGGCCATGATTAGCAAAAGGCTGGGGTCGAGCCGGCTCGTCGCTCCCCCGCTCGGCTCGTCCGCCCGGGGCCGCCGCCGACCGAGCCGGGGGAAAGCGCGGACGAACCGAACAAAGGCACGGGCCCATGATTTGCAGCGCTGCCCGACGGCCCTGGGGCGGGGCCCACGCGGATGGAGGAGAGAGACAGGGACAGGGGTGGCCCACCGCCCCGGCCGTGCGCCTCGCTTTGCCGGGGCTTTTCCTGACACCCCCACAAACCCCCCCGCAATCATTGGTTGGCCTCCAATCCAGCCCCTGCTTAAACTATGCAGCGGCTCATCATTTCCTCCCCTCCCCAATGTCCCTCACCAAATCATTTTTTTTCCTCCAGGCCAGGACCCATCATTCCTCCCTCCCTCCCAGTTTTTTTTTCTCCGTCGAACAGAAAACAAAACCGCACAAACCTTTTCCATTTTGTGCCAAAGTAATCAAACTAATTTCGCAGCGCACGTACTGAGATAGCCGACGATGAACACGGCGACACGTCGGACCAGCCGTCGCCGAGACGAGCAGGTAGGAACGGATCCGGACGTTGTGCGACTAGCCGCTGCATTATCGCAAGTGTCTACGGAAAATAACAATATTTCATAATAAATATTATTTTATTATGAAACATTGCTAGCTCTAGTCACACGGGCGATGAATAGACGTTTCCGGAGAGATCTGCAAGAATTGTGCTCCTGCGGCGGTGACTTCGACGATCATGTGCTCCCCACCACATGTGGAGTATTAATTGGTGTTTTTGTACTGATATCTCGTTGCCATAAAAATGGGCGGGGGCTAATTTTGTGAAAGCCGCGTGCAATTTCTACGTGTTCCTAGCAATTATGCAAAAACATATCACCCTTTTTTCCCGGCCTTTTCCCATGTTCCTCCATCTCCTCTAACTGATCTATCAGTCCAACCAACCTCACCCAGGTTGGAGGAATTATTGGCTGGGCCATGCCTGCCCCCCCCCCCCGGCCGGCTCCATCACTGGTTGTTCACTTGTTCCTCCATTCTTTGCACCGTGGGGCCTCGCACTTTCTCCTTGATGCACTCAATGATTGCACCGAGAGCTTTAATACACCTTTTTCCTCTCTCTGGTTCTCCTGACAATCAAGTGATCTAGGAATGTTAAACAAGTCTGGGCATATCTTGGACGGTCTAACCAGACATCAGGTTCGGAATATTGGGAGAGTAAGAGAGAAAACTAACAAACTTTCGAGTTACAAGTTGGTCTACTAATTGTAAGCCGCCCGACATCATTAAGGCTAAGTGGTCTGGTAAGAGAGGAGGATTAGAGAATTTGGTCATGAATCAGGAGCTTTTGTTGATAATGTACTATAATCTCTGTTGTATTTAAGGTGCTTCATTCCTGATCAGGTTTCGTCGGCTCTTGTTAGATTAAACTCGGGAATGTTCAGCAGGAAAACATGACCGCGGAATCTAACCAGACATCAGAATCAGGATTTGGAGCAAGCCAACGAAACTTTGAGTTACACTTGATCAACTGACTACATGAGGCGCGACATCATTAAGATTAAGTGGCTGGTCTTGCTGGGGAAGAAGGATTAGACAAATTAATCGTCAGTCAGGAACTTTTGTTGGTAACATGGTATAGTGCTATTTCTAACAGTTCCACTGGCTTATATATTATGTCCATGGTGGTAAAAATGTTGAAGCTTCTCAAGAGTATTCATAATCTTAATAAGCATGTCCCTTTATTCCACTACTTGATTTTTTTTAAATAACTAAAAAGACCGGCCTATAGTTTATCTGATCAACTTTATATATAGGAAATATTCCTTTTTGCAGTAAAAATCAAAGTCATGCAACAAGGTTTGCCGATTTTTATTCTCGCATCATTATCTTTGGATTGGGCCTTCCCTTTCTGCGGAGGGAACTAATTGTTTACCGATGCATGATCATGTATCATTTGTACAATGATATCGGTCCCATGTTTTATGTATCTTGACATGACAGGGAGGGTAGGACCAGCCTTCTGCTGGAAGCTGCATTAAGCAGGTGGGGGGTGTTTGAATAATGGCGTAGGACGTGCACTTAGGGTGGCGTTCAAGTCCCCTAGATGTTGTTGTCGGGTCAAGTGGCCCTTCTTTTAGTTCCTTCTCCTCTCTATTATTATTTTTAATCAGCACTTGCATTGTCACGCACAGGGGCTAGCTAGAGAGGCAGCAGTGCTAGAGCTGACCCTACCTAGCTATAAATTTCATACATGGCATGCATATGCTAGATGATGATTTAGTATAGTTTGTGGTCAGTGCACACTTGGTCTTATGGAAGGGTATTTTAGTTGGGGTGTGACTGTTCAGCAAGGATGTATAGCAGGGTGCTGCATGCTGAAATGGTTGGTGGAGAGACCTGGGAGATGTTTTCGGAAAATAGGAGCCCTGAGTATGTGCAATTAATTAAATATGTATACTCGAAAAGGTCATGCATGGTGGATTTGTATGAGGTACCAATGATTGGTATGCGATTCAGCTGCTAATTAATGTCCACATCAACGAAAAATAGGGTGGGAGATTCATGCATATCTGCAATGCAAACAAGCAGACGCCATTTGTTGTCATTATCGCTTTTTTCTTGCTAACCGGCTCGTGCTGTTGTCTTTGCTGTGAAAGAGAATTCCTTTGCCCAACTGATTGCACTATAGTCTCGTGGAGAAAGCCACCACAATGTCTTCGTCATGAGTCATGACCGAGACCCGTTTGAAATGCGTGAGAATTGAAAACTGATATTCTCGTGACATTTTGTCTATAGCTTGCGTTGCGGGGTTCAAATAGGCTGCTATGTAAAGTGAAAAGGATTGGTTTTAAGGAAGATATAATGGTCAGCCTAGCTATTCCTTACTTTCTTTTTGTGAGAAAAGCGTTAAAATATGAAGGAAAAAAACTAGTCTTTTCAACTACTACATGTCAAAAAGGAAAACCAAAGCGTCGCCGGGAGCGAGACGTGCCCTCCAAACCACCCCCTCGCCGATGTCGTCGAGGACCGCCCCTGCGCCCATCTCCACTTCACCCCGCCCCCTCCCCCAGATCCGCCTCCCATGGCGCGCGCGGGTGCAGGCGCCCTGGCGCCCCCCTCCACTTCGCCTCCCTTCCCCGGATCCACCACCCTCACCTCCCCTACTACACCTCCCATGGCGCGGGCGGGCGCACGTGCCTTGACGACGGCCTCGCAATCACCACCGGCGAGCGCCTCCACGCCACCAGCAGTGCCGGCCGCCTCCCCGTAGCCAGCCGCGCTGGAAGCCACCACCGACTCAGCCCCTTGCGGCCACGATGAGATCCCGCCACCGGCGGGCCCTGACCCCCTCGTCCACACCGGTCACCTCGATCTAGCTACGATGGGGGCTAGGTCGCGGGAAGCCAAGGGGCTGTCCGCGCCTGACGGCGCCTCACCGTCCCTGTCGAGGACTGGGGACGCAAGGCCGACGTTGGCCGCTACGGCACCTCAGGCCTCCTCCAGCCCCTCCTCTCTCTCGCCGGACGCGGCCCCGTTCCACCCAAGTTGTTCCGGTGGGTGCATGAAGAGCCGTCGATGGGCGGATGAAGACGGCGAGGAGTCAGACAATGACCATCCAACAACCTACCTTGATGCATTCATCGCCCAGCAAAGCCGATGGCTGCTTCCCCGTCGCGCGCCTAGGCTCGTCCAGTCATTATTCGAGGTAGAGGCGGGACGGACGCTGGGCAGCAAGAACCTGGGCGAAGGCAGAGGAGATGTAGCTAGCCGCGCCCCCAGCTGGTGCACAGCTTGCCTGCTCGGCCTGTGGATGGTCGTATCCCTGACCGCCAACACCTTGGGCGCCGTGGATGAGTCTCCACCCCCAACATCGATGGGTGGCGGGAGATTCTCCCACTACTGGAGACGCAACCTGTGGCCGCCTCGGTTTAGCATCGCCAAAGCAGCTCCTGCAGGTCCCCGCAGAGCTTCGCGATAGATGCTTCAACTGTCTCTCCAACTCGCACCGTGTCACGACTTGTCGGTTGCCACAATATTGCCTGCGCTGCCATGGCTTCTGCCACCTCGCCAGGGAGTGGCGGAGTGCAAGCGGCCTAGGTCGACTGCGACGTCGGCGGCGAAGGGTGGCTACCTGCCATGACGCTCTGTTCGTGGCGTCAACCCATCGGCCTCCCAGCTCGTGACCCACGGTGATCCGCCGGACTCGATTGGGGCCGTGCAGGTTGCCGCAAGGGGCGCTGGCAGATTCCGACGACGACGCTTGCGGTGCCAGAGTACGCCGCCGGGGGAAGTCAGCATGGGCGCACCTGCCGACTTCTCCGACAACACCAACAATGCCTCCGCTGCATACCACTCCCCCATGCCTGATCCACTAGTGTTAGAGCTGTGCACTGGCGAGGGGCCTTTGGTGTGGGTTGACCCCATGTTGGAGGAGCTCGCCGCTTCGCTCGTCCTGACAGCAGGAGCACCTGCGGTGGGGTGCCCACCTCCTCCTCTGGTCACCTCTTGGGGGGTGGAAGCATCGCTGGTGGATACCCATTCTCCGGTGAAGGGTGCCCAGTGGACGACGGACTCGCCTACGTTGTCACAACCCACTCAGAGGGTAGCGGATTTGCCTCCGGTGTCGCCTCAGCAGGGGCGCACACAGGCTAGTGCATCCACGGGGAACGAAAGAGGACTACCCACCTGGCTTCGGTCTAGTTGAGCCCATGGTGGATGCTGACCCTCCCAGTACGCCGCCTGTGGATGCCCACCAGATCGTGGACAACGACACCTCTGCTAACCCCCGCCAACCGCCGCCTCAAGATCTTCATCAACAAAGTGACGAGTTCGAGGGCCGGCCCAATGTGCCAGCGCCAAACACGCATGGCGAAGCCGATGTCTTGGGGTCCCAGGAGCACAGACTCCAACGCTTCGTCAGTGAGATCAAGCGCAAAATCAAAACTCCGCTTGCACCGAAGCCCCTCTAGGAGGATGAAGGTGGTGACGCCGGTAGCCCAAACCTCCCCAAGAGAAGCCGACGGATTGCCAATCAACCTTTGGTCAAGATTGCGTCATCCAAGAGAGCTAAGGTGTTGCTCATGCAGCGTTTTGATGGTGTGCCTGCGCAAGAAGGGCCCTCAGAGCCGGCCAAGAAGATGATCGCAGACTATTTTGATGGTAATCTTAGCGGCGAATACATGGAGACAGTCAGGGAGCTCTTCCCATCCCCGAGGAAGAATGGGATATGGTTGCATGATGGTGCGAAGCACCTTGTGGAGATGGTTAAGCGGTAATCTTTTGCTCCTCTCTCTACCTCTCTTAGATGGGCACGTATCCGCTGCAAACCACAATTTCGTGCAAACTCCGTGCAAACCAACTAACAAAAGTTATAAAAAATTCTCAAAAAAATTATAGATGTACTTCGTTGCCTACTCGACCACTCTATAAAATTTCAAGTTCAAATTCATCATATATTAAGAGATACAAAAAAGAGAAAAATTCTGAGATACAAAAAAGAGAAAAATTCTGAGATACAAAAAAAGAAAATTCTACTAAATTTTCTCTTTTTTGTATCTCTTAAAGTATGACGAATTTGAACTTGAAATTTTATAGAGTGGTCGAGTAGGAAACGAAGTACATCTATAATTTTTTTGAGAATTTTTTATAAATTTTGTTAGTTGGTTTGCACGGAGTTTGCACGAAATTGTGGTTTGCAGCGGATACGTTGCCCTCTTAGATTGTCTATCTTTACTGTAAATCACAACCGCGTGCTCAAATATGTTAGGAGAGTGTTAGCCGCCCCGGTTCGTTGTAAGTTATCACCTTGTTAATACAATAAAATGCAGCTCTTCTGCGTTTTTGAGGAAAAAAACTACTGCATGAGAGTACTGTAGGAGTACACTTGGGCGTGGATGTAGCAGCAGTATTTCCGTTCCAGTTTTTTCCCCTAGCTTGAGATCGCACACGGGCAAAGGAGAAAGAAAGGGCAAGAGGTGTGAGGCTGGCAGGCCAGCTGTTGGTCACGTGCGGCCCAATCATGCGACGGTCTGGTCCTCCTCCTCCTCCTCGAAGGCCTCGTTCCCCCCCGCGTGCAACCCCCGGCCGGTGTCGACCAGGCGCGGGCCCACCTGTGCGAGGCCCCCGGGGAACCCGACTCCCCATGTGCCGCCCTCGTGGACGCGACGCGACGCGGCCGGTGCCCCGGGCGTGCCAGCCCAGGGGCAGTCTCGGCATTACCGAAAATACCCCCCGCTCCGCTCGCTCCACTTGGGCAGGCACCTACTGCAGCAGCGAGCTTATGATTGTGAGGTCCCGGATCCCCACCAATCATATGATCCCTTCTCTGCCTGCCTTCCTCATCAGCTGGACGTCCAGCCATCCACTACTACTTGCATTTGGGCCCGATCAATCGGACGGGTTGCTGCTGATGAGAGATTATCTGGCTGCTCGATTATTGGTTGGTTAATTCGCTCATTCTTTCAGGCATGCATGTGATGTGCAGATCTAATCCAGGTTTGTTTGTCGACTCATCATTTGCATTGTTGAAAATGGCCGGTTCGTCAGATCATTGATTTGTTGGGGTCGATCTTATTTTCCATGTGGATCATAAAAAACCGAGACTTGTTCCAGTGAAAAAACAGCTCAATTGTATCACAGAATGTACTGCCCAAAAGGAGCGGAAATGGTGATCTGAAGCTGACCTGATGACAATGTAAACTTGTTCATGACACGCTATTGCTTGTAGACCAAGCCTACGAGTTGTCGTGCAGTCATGCTGTTGAGATTGTGTGTATGTGCGCAGTGAGTCCGTGACCGACCATTTGGCCAACTTGCCTCCGTGTAAATCGCTGTGTGAAACACATTGCTATTGGAATTTCAAATTCAAAAATCGAAACAAAAAACACACACACACACAATGCTAACATATTGCGACGACCTACTACTGCTCGATCTTATGGTAGAGTAGAACAGCATGCAGGTGCAGGAGGGCGGCCGGCAGCGCAACGTGACGGCCAGCTGGGCGTTCGTTAGCTTTCAGTTGCAACCATGAATGAGTGACCGGCCGGCCGGCTGCCGCAGCGTGCAGTAACGATCGAGCAGATCGACCGGTCGAACCATCATGCCCTCTTTCTCTCTGGGGTCGTTGTACAGTTGTGCAACCGGACTGCTGGTCCATCTATCTTTCGGTACATCATCATCATCATCATCATCGTCTTCTTCTTCTGAATGTCTGATCTGATCCGAATAATTGGAAAACCACCATCAAATTATTGGCGCGTACTGTGTGCAGATTAGAGAGTACAATGATAGTACCGGATATGAACATGTTCATATATGCTCCACAGTACCATATATACACATGGAATGTGGTGACACGTTGCGTTGCATGATAGACTCATGCATGTTCCACTCGTTAGTAGGCCATTGTTTGTGTTACACGGTAAAGATTTCTCTTCACAACGGGTGCACTGGAAGGTACGGTACACAGAACACTGTCAAGGCACTAGACCGCTTACATTAATTTACTACAATACAAACTAAGGCAAGAGCGCATGCTGCAGGAGTGCTCCTCGATTTGCCGGCCCGACAAAGCCGTGCGTGGTGCCAAAAGCAAACCACGCGCACGGTGCGTCGCGCGGGCGATCGATCGGTGCAAGTTGGTGATTAGTTAACTATCGCGGCATGTAATTAGGCAGCTGGGCCGATGGTGCATGCTGCGGGCCGCTAAATAATTGCATGTTCCGGGGGCGCACATGGCCGGCCACCCCCCCTCGTTCCCCCTCTGGCGGTAATCATTTCGGCCATCCTGAACCTGAACCTGAACCTGAACCTGAAACCAGGTCATCGACGGATCGTGGGTGGATCGGGATGTATGCTGGAGGAAGATGGAGGACAGTGCGCATGTGTGCTACGCGTATCCCAATAATTGTGTACGTGGGAAGCTAGCTACATGCCTCTGACCGCTTCTTAATCCTTTGTTTAGTGCTGATGCTAGCTAGCTGCTCGGACCGAGTAATTTCTTCTTCTTGTTCTTCTTGATTAAGCAGCATGATTATTACGCCTGGTTTTATTTTCTTCTGCTGAAAGTTGGATCGATGGAAATGGTGTTCGAAGATATATATATGGAGAATTTATGTATATGCTTCAGATGCTTATCAAAGTATGTATGTACAATGTGCTAACGATAGAATCAGCCATTTGCAAGAAAAAGGGTCCATTCCCTAACCTTTACCTTTTGTGTTCTGCTTTTTCCTTCTTCTTATTTCCTTTTTCCTCACGATACAAACACACACACATCGCATTCTTTATTGGTAGTGTGTACATTTGGGAATCACGGCAAGAAATGCATCGTCCAAGGGATAGATCCACCGAATTATCGTCGCACATCAGCCATGGTCCTATACGCAGAGGGAGGAACCGAGAAAGAGGACAGCAGATGGACATGCTGAACGATGCCCATGCCCCCATCCAATCCGAGCCGTCGGTCGAGGTCCCGCTAGCGTCCAAACCAGCGCCCACCCATTCCTGCCGCACGTCGCCATTGCCCTAGCTAGCACGCGAGATCTCTTGGACAGCCGCGGCAAATCCGGGTCCCGGTTCACGAGGCTCGGCGACCGGCTAGCCAGCTCGAGCAATGGCCAGTGGCGCATGGGTCGTCGTCGCCGCCAAGCAACGCGCGCAACAGGTCGGGGCGTAGCTGCGGGGACTGCAGATTAAAGTAGGCGACAACATGGCCCCAATCAAACCCTAAACAAATCACGGGCACGGCGGCGGCGGCGATCGATCGACGGGGACGGGGACGAGGATCGGAGGGGGCACGCGGGCGGGCATGTGGGCGTTGCCGTTGCGTGGAATCCCAAGGCGGTGGTGCCAGCGAGGCCCGGCGTACGGGCATGTCGCCCGCACGTGCAACGCCGGTCAGCGGCGCCCCCGATCGAGCTTTATCTGCCAGTCAACATTCGGCCCTGTCAGCAGGCCACTAGTTTATCCGCATAGCTCTTTTTCTCTTTCTTTTCTTTTCTTTAACTTCCTAGGCCCTCCGATCCAACTGGCAAACGTAGCGACAGAACACTTAGGCCGAGTCCAGTGGCGGGGGAGATATCGCCCCGCCACGTCAGCTCTCACCCTCACTCTCACCTCACCCCTCCGTCGGTGTTTAACCGGTTGCCCACCGAGGGGTATGCCCAAGGTGGTAGGATTTGGGTTAGGGAACGCCGAGATTAGAAACTCGAAGGTACAAAGCTTAGACAGGTTCGGGCCGCTAGATGCGTAATACCCTGCGTCCTGTAGTGGTTTGTATTGCCTTAGGTGCAGAATGATCTAGAGATCGTGTTTTGAGAGGGGTCCCTATCCTCTCTTATATATCCGAGAGGCTAGGGTTACAAAGATACTAACCAACACCAGCTAAGGAATCGTACCAGAACATATCTCGAGTAGATTCTTCCTGTATCGGTTAGCCTTATCTCCTATTTAAACAGAATAAATAAGAGATAAACAAGATGAATAAGAGATAAGACAAACTTAATCTCTTAAACCTCTTTAAACTACATTATGTACTCAGTCCCGTGGCCCCGGTCTGACACCCTCCAATGCACATGCTACAGTGACAGCTCTCACTTCTCTCTTCTCCACGTCAGCTTTTCTTTTCCAAATTTAATTATTTCAACCTTCACGTAGACCAATAGAAACGCGCCACGTCACTCCCGCCCCACCCCTCTCGCCCGACGCCAGCGCACCGCCTCACTACCGCCCGCGCGCCTGTCAACGCGGGCGAGAGCGGGGCGATAGTGCCCGCTCTCGCCCGGCGGTAGTGCTACCGCCTTCTCTCTCCCTCTCGCCTCGCTCTCGCCTGGGCTGGGGCGGAAGGGGGGCGGTATCGCCCCCATTGGCACCAGCCTTAGCGCGTGGTTGGAGGAGCTGAAGTTTTTGAGTCCTGGGGGTTGTTTGGTCAATCCAGGATTATTTTAAACCATATCGCATCGAATATTTCAATATCAATTAAAAAAACTAAATATAAATTAATTATAAAACTAACTGCGTAAGCCTAGGGCTTATTCACTAGATGAATCTATTAAGACCAATTAATCTATAATTAGCACATATTTATTGTAGCATCACATGAGCTAATCACGGACTAATTAAGTTTAATAGATTTGTCTCGTGAATAAATCTAGGGGTTATGGAATTTGTTTTATCATTAGTCTATATTTAATACTCCTAATTAGCATCCAAACATATGATGTGATGGGCTTAAAATAAACCTCTATGCAACCAAACAGTCTTAGCTAAAGTTTAGCCCAACTCATTAGTACTCTCGTTTGGATACACTAGTGCTAAAGTTTAGCACTTTTATCCATTAGCGCATGGATCCAAATAGAATCTTAATCATATAATGTGCCTAATCATCACTTTTAAGACCTTAATAGCTGCTTAACAGTAGCACACAAGAGGATTTAGATTATTTTACACGCTAATGAATAAATTAGTAGATTTTTCTCTCAGTTGTTTTTATACGGGAAGCTCGATTTACTCTTAATGAAAAACGTGCCCAGACACGATCGTGAAAAATATAGAAGACTGGTAGAATCTTTATCAAATTAAAGATGTTCATGCTTTATAACTGCAACCATATATATGACCACAAATAAAACTTGTGATTATATATGGTTGCAGATTATACGAATGGGCCTAAACGACAAGGGGACAATAGCGGCCAGCGATTTACATTATATTATGACCAACTTGCTAGGGGCCGGTTTTTATTTTCTGAAACAAAAAAGGGCGCAAAAAAAAAAAAGAAAACCTTTGCTTTGATGAGCTCCAACACATGGTCAGTTTCCGGGCGGCTTCGTGCGTCGTCGTCGGCGTCCGCATATGCGCGCTCGTGCGCGCGCCCCGCCGGCATCCGATTCGCCCCGGTCATGTGTTCACCGGCCGGTCATCGTCAGGCGATCGAGCTCGTCGTCTTCACGACCGGTGATGATGGTAACGGCGGCAGGGGCAGGCGTCCACGTGCGCGCGGAATTTACAACGATCCCGTCGTACTGCGGGGGCACGCGGGCAGCTCCTGTCCGGCTGGCAATGGCATGTTACCGGCCGGGCCTTACTGGCGCGCCGTGTTGGTGGTCGTGGCCACGGCGTCCACGTCTGCAGCCACCTGCATGCCACTCCGCCCCCCGCCGCCGCGGAGGATGAGTAGCCCGCACCGTTCCGATCTCCGAGCCGGCCGGCCGCCGGGGCCGGGGCCGGAGGTTGCCCCGGCCGGCTGGTTGATTGAGGCGTGCAGGGTGACACTGACAGGATGAGTTCATGAGTCTGCTGACTGTGCATATGCTGGGGGGTGGCATGCCATCTATCATCTGGGGCGTGCTGCATGCAGGATTATCGTCAGTTATGTACTGTATTAACCTGTGGCCATCCCATCATCTAGGTGCATCAGCTAGGCCGTACATTCTGCATCTGAACTGCCCCCGGTCCTCAGGCTATCTCCAACGATATCCTCCAAATTCCATCCTCTATTTCCATCCTCCATATCAACTTCATTCCCTATACCAAACCTAGCTCCAACGATATCCTCTATTTGCATCCTCCATACCCCACAATCTTATTTTTCTTTACTTTCTTCCAACGGCCGTTTCCACCGCCCCGCCGCCCCGCACGCCTCCGCCCGCGCCGCCGACCGCGGCGCCCCGCCCGCCCGCGCGCCCCTGCCCCGCCGCCCGCACGCCCCTGCCCCGCCGCCCGGCCGCGCTCCTGCTCCGCCCGGCCGCGCTCCTCCGCGCCCCCCCTCCTCCTCCGCCCCCCCCCCTCCTCCGCCCCGCCCCCTCCTCCTCCGCCCCCCCTCCTCCTCCGCCGCCGGCCGCTCCTCCGCGCCGCCGCTCCTCCTCCGGCCCGCCGCGCCTCCGCCCCGCCGCCATGCCTCCCGCGGCCTGCCTCCCGCGGCCTGCCGCCCCGCCCCGCCGCTCCTCCTCCGCCCGCGCCCCTCCGCCCCTGCTCCTCCTCCGCGCCTCCGCCGCCCCTGCCGCGCGCCGCCCCGCCGCCCCTTCCTCCGCCCCTCCGCCGCCCTTCCTCCGCCCCTCCGCCGCCCCTTCCGCCGCCCCTCCCGCGCGCCGCCCCGCCGCCCCTTCCGCACGCCGCCCTCCGCTCCTCCGCCCGCCGCGCGCGCCCCTCCGCTCCTCCTCCGCCCCGCCGCTCCTCCGCCCCGCCCCGCCGCGCCCGCGCCCCTCCGCTCCTCCTCCGCCCCTGCTGCTCCTCCGCCCCGCGCTCCTGCTCCGCCCCGCCCCGCCGCGCCATCCGCCCCTGCTGCTCCTCCGCCCCGCCGCGCCCTCCGCCCCGCGCTCCTGCTCCGCCCCGCCCCGCCGCGCCCTCCGCCCCTGCTCCTCCTCCGCCCCGCCGCTCCTCCGCCCCGCCCCGCCCGCGCCCCTCCGCTCCTCCGCCCCGCCGCGCCCTCCGCTCCTCCGCCCCTCCGCCGCCCCTTCCTCCGCCCCTGCCGCGCCCCTCATCCGCCCCTCCGCCGCCCCTTCCTCCGCCCCTGCCGCCCCGCAGCGCCGGCCGCCCCTTCCTCCGTCCCTCCCGCCCCGCAGCGCCGGCCGCCCCGCCCCGATCCGCAGCGCCGCCGCCCCGCGCGCCGTCCCGCCGCCCCGCGCGCGGGAGCCGCCACGAGCGCCAACAGGGCGGGCAAAGCCGATGGAGGACGCCGCTCCTGCCTCCCTCTGTGCGGGACGCATACCGCTTCCTCCATTTTACCGGACGCTTTGGAGTACACCGATGGAGCGCTAGCGGGCTACAGTATCCTCCGCGCATACGGAACCGAACGGTTTACAGCGCGTCGCTGGAGATAGCCTCACTCTCAGCCTCTCCAGTGCTGTCCTCTAGAATGAACGCAATCATCATCGCTTGAAAGGTTTAGACACACCAACAGGTGGTTTCGGACTTTCAGTCAGGGGGATGGGAGCATGGGACATGTATGCTGCTAGGAATGCCGTGTTTCAACTGATGCAGGGATTTCCCTTTTTTTCTCAGGGATATTGGCATTGCCATATCAGTTTCCAGTACTAGGAGTACTGAATTGGGCCAAGTGCCTTTTTTTATTATTTCTGGAAGGAATTGAGGCCTGCTGTAATTCATTTTCTGAATCAGTTTAGTTGTATATTGCTCATCTCATCTGCGGTTGGTTGTTTCCATATACATGCTAAATGGAGACTAACTAAACTACGTATGCTAGAAGATGAGCCAACTAATTACTGTCAATCTGTCGTAAGTCATCTTTAATGAGTCGCATTTTTTCTTTTACAGGGTTCTAAGTTGCAACTTTTTTGCCATCTCAAAGTTGGCACGTACTCCAGCTTTACTTAGTTTTAAACTAACTTCCAATGTTGATTTGTCCAAAGTTGATGGAGCGGTTTAAACCACCAAAAATTTGAATCCACACTTGCATGATCACATTAGCTTTTCTCGTAAAACTAGCTTGCATTTCCTGCTAAAGACAGGGATTATTTAAAATTGTCTGATACACTTGCATTCAAATGATTCAGCAGCTAGAGTTTCAGAGAAGATATAGAAAGAATTCCGATGAAGACAGAAAAAAGGGGCGTTCCATCAGTATTAGATAATCAAAACTCTGGTACAGAGGGTTAGCTTCGTCTACTGTTATTGATTTCCACAGCTTTTCACATGGATTTACATCGATCCTCAGGGGAACTCAACAAACCGATCCTAACTTTGTTAAAAACTACATTTGCATTTCCCTCAAAAGATACAGAAAGATTCAAACTTTTTAGCTACAATTGCTTTGCAGTTGTAACTTCGCCATTTCCATGACTCGGACGACGGAGCTACTCTGAGAGTAGAGCAAATTTCAGATCAGCGGACGGCTATCTGGCCGCCTTGACAGCCTTTGCGAGCCCAGATGAAGTCCCGTACGCTGCCGCGCCGGCGTCTCTGAACCCGCAGAAGAACTGCCTGTGTCCGGGCAACGTCGCCGCCGCCGGAGACGCCATGCCGCCAGCATTGGCAGCGACGTGCGCGTGCGTGGCGGGAATTCTGGACGAAGCGTTAGAGGGGGACGATGACGCGACGCGCCTGCAGGAGAGGCACATTGTGAGCGTGGTCAGCGGGGGCGCCGGCGCCGGCGCGGCCGCCGCGGCGTTGAGCGCCCTGAGCTCGGCGACCTCCTTGCCGAGGCGGCGGTTCTCCTCGGCCAGCTGCTCGCACCAGCGCTTGAGGTACTCGCAGTCCACCTCCGTCTGCTTGAGCTTGGTCCGGGCGCGGCGGTTCTGGAACCACACCTCCACCTGCCGCGGCCGCAGGCCCAGGCTGCTCGCCAGCGCCACCTTCTGCTTCTGCACATACAAGAGAACGAGCAACCGATGGATCAGCCATGGCGTTCCGCAGCAGCATATATATATATACACCCATTGATTTCTTTCCGCGAACACGGATTATCGATCGAGGCGTACCGGAGTGAGGGTGTGGTGCGTCTTGAAGCACTCCTCGAGCACGGCGGCCTGGTCCTTGGACAGCCGCAGCTTCTTGCGCGCGGCCCCGTCGTCGTCCTCGTCGCCGCTGCCGCTGCCGGCGCCGGCCGACCTCTCCGCCGCGGCACGTTTTCCACCACTTCCGCTGCCGCTCGACACCGGGCTGCCGGCAGGCGAGCACCTCCTCTCCCTCTCCTCCGCCGCGGTTGGGCTTGCCTCCCGCTCGGCCGCGGCGGCGGCGGCATTGCCGGAGTAGCAGAAGCTGGGCTGCAGCGCCGCCAGGCCCAGGCCGAGACTCAGCCCAAGGTCCAAGCTCTGAGGCGCCATGTTCACCAAAGCTAAGCTACCTTGTATGCTTTGCGTTGCGTAAGCTACCTTGTATGCTTTGCGTTGCGTCCGAAGACGGCACTAGCTAGCGAGCTGGAGCCTGGAAGCAGATCGTAAGATACGTACGAGTAGGAGCGAGCACCGCTAGCTGCACGCCGGCCGCCGGAGTTGGTGAGGAAGGAATGTGCGGGAGGGCGGGGTATAAATAGAGGGGATCCGAGCGAGACCATCAGTTGGAGCGGAGGAGATGGCGCATGCAAGTGGTCGACAATGATGAGCTGGGCGCTCGTGGGGGTGGATCTCCTCCGGCCGCCATCTCCATGGTGGGGGGGATTCTTTGATTAGGGAGCTCGAGATGGCGCCCGGGGCTTTTTGACCCTTGAGGCCGCAGCGGGGGCGCGTTGCCGGAGCTAGTAATCAACCGGGGTTAGGTAATTTGGTGGTTAATCCAGGCCCCCAGGTGAGGAGAGATTACGCTGGATATACTCCATGTGGTGGATACATGGCGACCGAGGGGGAATATTTTTGTGCGGGGCGCGGTACGATTGCAGCCAGGTAAGATCATTCGACCTGCGTGAAAACAAGACCTTTCAAAAGTAGCTTCACATTAAACTGTGCTAAATGGGTATTTTTCTAGCAGTTTCATCCATGAAGCACCTGGTGAAGTTATTTTCGTATTACACTGGGGAGGAGAAGTCGGAAATCGTAGCTTCGCCCAACTTCTCATGCAGGCCCATATTTTGTCAAACGATTTTGAAAACAAATTCAGTTTCACCAGAGAAACTGCTCCTCCAGAAAAGCTGCTTCAGAAGCTGTTTTAGGAGAAATTGAAGCTATGCTATGCTAAATATGGATAATGATGCGGTTGCGTGATTGCACCGGTAGGACTGCCCGGCAGGTTGTGCAGGAGAAGCCAGCAGGACGAAGTACTGAAGTAGTAGTGGTTACAACATGCTCGTACACGCCTCTGTCCAAGAATACAGCGTGTGTTATATTTTTGTTTTTGCCGATGATGATCTTGATCAATGCCAGACTTCTATTGTTGCATTTTTCAGAAAGTATGTCGTTGTTTACAGCCACATAATCAGTATCGTGTGAGAAAATTTCAAGTACGAATCTAGTTATTTAGTATGGTTTTTATTTGGCTTTGGGGGTAAGAATCCAATGATGGATGTACACAGACGACGGTTTGCACCCACTTCCCAAGTTCTTTCCACTGGTGCATACTTAAAACAGGCAGCACAAATGCAGCCCTAATTATCACCCCGGCCACTGCGTTATGATAATAATTAAGTGGTCCATTATTAGCCACTAGTAGCTGTTTAATCAGCTCCAATAATCTTTCCTTTGGACGTGCACGAGCGAGATTCTACTCTTATTCTTCCGTTAGTCGTTAATTGCGCGTACACACACAGTTGTGCAGTACGTACTAATAGCATGAAAAAGAACCTGATGATCAGGCAGACAGAGAGCAGTGCTACGACCTCTCCCAAAACTAAAGCCAGCTTATTATCGGCACCATCATCATCGTCATCATCAGTTCATCAGTGTATCGTAAGCAACATAACGCTGAACTAATCATGCCCTAGATGCCGATTGCCAGTAGCCTAGTCATGCGCCTATAGCTAGCGGTAGCTAATGAGAGCCGCATAATTGCCCCGACAGCGCCGTGCTGTGGAGATGATGCTGCAGCGGGTAAAGGCGAGCAGCAGCGCTACACGCACCGGCCACCACGTACGTGCGTGTGGGCATGCAGGAAAGTTAATTAGAGGGTTATTAGCTTTTGCTGGTTAGTTGATTATTGATTAATCGAGGGGGTCGAGTGGGGGCCACGACGACGAACTGTCAGTCCCGCTCTCGGCCGAATCATTGCGCGAGGAGCAAGGGCAAGCTCACATCTCACATGCACGGTTCCGGGGCTGTCTGGCATGCAAGACTGGCCGGCGGCCACTGTGCTCTCAGCTACCGTACTTCATTATGCCAGTAATCAAACGCCTAAGGTTAGGTTAATCATGGAGTACTTTATACCACTAGGTGCACTTAGTTATAGGGAAAGAACTTGGTTGTGGTGTTGATAGTCGCTGCGAGCGTACGTGCAACTAATAACATAATGCAGTTAGAATTAGTACTGATTTTTTTTAAAAAAAATTGTTTCCAGCACAATTTGATAATTCAATTATTAGATACTATATGTGTTGAAGTATGCTACTTAGGGTGTGTTCGTTTCCCATTAGAGGGCTCTAAAAACTTTAGAGTGCTCGCTCCCTCTAAAGAATCGCGGTCTTATTAGAGGCCGGATTAGAGGACTGTTCGGTGCCGGGCCTCTAAAGTTTAGATGTTTCAGGCTTTAGAGGGTGAAACGAACCGACCCTTGGTGCAGCTGATGGAATTAGTACGTACCAAATGGTACCTTTCTAGGAATTTATACTAATTCAATTGTCTAGGAATCTCATGAGAAAATATATATATACTACTGCTTATTATTGGTGATGAATTATTTCGTCGTACCAAATGATTCCTTTCTGGGAATTTAATAATTTAATTATCTAGGAATCTCAGGAAAAAATACGCACCCCGATCCCTGAGAAGAATGTATCATTGGACTGGGCCTCCGATGGATCCATGCATTAATCCACGGTCCAGATCTGGAGAGGACAGCAGGGGTATTCAATCAATGGAAGGCGCGACAGCCAAGGACACGCTAGCTATTTCCCCCCTCCTCTTCTTCTAGCTCTAATCATTGCTCGTCGTCGTTCCTGCCTGCCTCCCTCCCTCCGCTAGTAGCTGCTGCTGATGAGCAATTATTGGCGGCGACGGAGCCGTGCCATGCCACTGCGCCAGTGAGCTAGGTGAGCGGCCAGCGGGTACCTGACGTGTCCGTACGTGCACGCCATGGCTGCGGCTACGAGCTCGATCATGGTACGTGGCTCCGGCGTGGCGCGCGCCGGGGAATCCCGGGGCACGCCAGCGCGGACGGGCGTACGGCCGCGTCGCGCGCACGTGCAGGCCCAACCCGGCTGGTCAGCGGGCCCCGCGCCTCGCGAGCCCGGTCGCCTGTCAACGTCGATCGCGCGGCCGCCGGCCCGGGAAGCCCCCGAATCTTGGCGCAGCAGAGGTCTGGAGCCCTCCTATTCCTACGTCTGGGTGAACGAATGGTTGGTTGGTCATAACCGTTAAATGCTGCTGAAAAAAAGCCATAGCAGTGCTCATGCTTTATTTCAAAAAAAATGCTGCTAAAAAGAAACCTGTAAAATGATTCTTCCAAAAAAAATACTGTTGAACGAGCGAGGTTAACTTTGCGTATCTGATGACCCGGAGCCATTTCGAGCTATCACGACCGTTGGATCAGATGACACTCGAGCTTGGTGCGATGATGAGAAGATGCTCTGAAACTATTAGCAGATCGATTTCCATCTGCCAAAAAAAAATGTGACGTTTCGGCCTGGATTTACTGTTTACGGCTGATTAATTAGATGCGTGTTCATCATCATCACTTGATCAATATCCTGATCCTCTGGTCCAGCTTGTAACTGCATGTACGTTATGGCTCTATCAGCTGATGATGAAGCGTCTGGAGAGAGCATCATACTAGCAGCCGCCGTTAAGATACCTGAAAGCAAGTAGGTTTTCAGTTGCAAGTTGCACGAACACACAGTTGATTAGTGGTAGGCCACTGCATTATAAATTATTAATTATCAGCTCCGATCCATCTGACGCGATATGCTAGTAATTTAGGTAGCAATCCTAGAAGCTTCATTCCCTGCCTACCTAACCTTGATGGCCGGTATCGATCTACTACTTGGTATTTACTAGTATGCCAAGTTATCATTTGGGCCGGCCGACAGGGGCATGTTATCCAAATCATGGCAACGGTGCGGGCAAATACAGTTTATTAATATATAATTTGCTTATCATCAGGCCAGCCCTGTAACTAACTAACAAACTAACTCATCCGATCAGCAGGGCGGCAGGGTCGGGTCTGGCAGCAGGCTTTACCAGCTGATCGATCGATCGATCGCTCGCAGCAGCTTCGCCTTCGCTAGCGCGAGAGCTAACTGCTGAATCATGCGCTGCGGCCGCACATGGCTTTCCGGTGGCTGCTCATGATTGTGCTGCTGCTGCGTACTTGCATGAACGACTCCCCAAAATGCCCACACAACCGTGTTGTTGCGAAATGGATCGGAGAGGAGGTCGTCTTGGCAACTTGATGCTTTTTTTCTTTCAGGAGTTCTCCCTCTATGGCTAAAGAAAAGGGATGATGCGGTGGACCTTGCATGGTACTTCTGTTTTGCCAATGGCAATTGGCATAGCATTTGGCATAACTTCGACAATCTTAAAAATCTGTCGATCCAGTCTTCCGGAGGTGTGTGCGTGCATGCATGCGATGTGAGTAGCCACGTATGTATAAAAGAATTCTTTTCTAAGGAGAAAGGATTTAATTTCATCCAAGATAAAACCACGCTGCATAATAATGTGGCCGAAATCCGAAAACATAGTATTATTGAAGTATGTGTCTAGCAGCTAAACTTGGAGGTCTGCGCACTTTGGAGCACGATGGATTCCGCATCTCAGATGGTGCTAGCTAGTAGGCAGTTAGTCCCAGCCAGCAAGAGTGCAAGACGATAAAAGGCGCGCGCGCGGACAGGGAGGCAGGGCGCCCACGGAGCACAGCGCGCGGTTCCCCCAATCAGCTCATGTGGGGCGCGCGCGCGCGGCCGATCTGATCTGTCTGCCCGCCGCGGTTCAGTGACACCGGAGGAGGCGGTGAAGGCGCAGCGGTGGCCGGCCGCCGGCCGCCTGCCGCACGGGGCAAGCCGTGACGGCGATCGACGGAGGGGCGGGCCTCCGTGATTGGCGCATGTGGGCGGGGGGCGGGATCGCCCGACATGCCAGGTGGGCGGTCGTACGACCACCATCTCGATCTCCCCGTGCGTGCGGTCAGACTCAGAGGCATCTCCGATCCGTCGATCTGTTTCTTTTTTCGCCGAGGATTTTGCTAGCTTTCTCTCTAGTCTCTACTGGCTGGCTGATGATCTCTCCCCGCGAAAAGGGGGGTTCGATACTCGTAATGTAAGCTTTCCGAAGATTTGGCGGGTGATCTCCGTATCACGGGAGATTAGAGTTGGTCAGTCACTCCCTCCCTCCATCTCTCCTACTGCTTCACCTAGTCATAGCTAGGCTTGTCACTTGTGTAGACAGCATCGCAAAACGAGAAAAGAAGAAGAAGAAGAATATTGTGTCGATCGCCGAGGACGACGGGACTCTGTCGATACTCCGCTCTACGGGGCCCGGCTTCCCAGTTCCGAGGCGAGGCCGGTTCTTCAGCGCGCCGGCCAGCCGGCGGCCATGGATGCGCGGCGGTCGCTCGACGTCGGCGGCTTTGAAATTTTCTGGCGTTGTTGGCAGGCTTTGCTTTGCTCCCCCACTGCGGTTTCCCACCGGCCTCACCCTTACGTGCTCGTGATCTGCGGCACCAGCACAGCAGTGTAATTCTTCACCGATTTTGGGTATGAAGAGAATTTCTCGCTTATTAGAAAAAGCAAAATTTCTTGCTTTTTTTCGTCCCCTGTAGTGTTGACACAACCAAACCTTCTTGTTTCGTCCCTGAGCGAGAGCTCACGAGTTTGGACATCCTGTCCATTCTGGTTCATTTCGCCCTTGTCCCCTGCACCGGGCCGCGGCTCAAGTCCTCCTCCGCATGTCCAAAGCACACACACAAACGGGCTTCCTTGTTAGCCGTGGAGTTTGGGCCTCCCGCACGAGCGCGTTCCGGCCCGACCGTTCCCACCGCTCGGGCGGCCATGGCCCATTATTTCCTCCCTCCTCGTCGGTCCCCTCGCGTCGCGCGTGCGAGGCGGCGAGGCCACCACCGGTTTCGTCGTCGGCTCGCACCGTGCCCCCGGCCAGCGAATGGCGGCGGCAGGAGGAGGACAGGAAGGTGCCGAGGTGGGGTGGGGCTGGAGGGGGAGCCGCCGCTCGGAGAAGCACGGACGCGGTGCGGCCGCGCAGACCATCAGTGACGCCGCGTCCAGTAAGCATGAAAAGTCTCCCCGTCTCGCCCGTCTCGTCCGTCGCCCCCATTCCGCCCCTTCCTTCACGGCATCCACCAGAGTTAGTTTGGCATTTATATCTGGAGGATTTTCGGCAATATGCTGCCAAATTTCCAACGATCAAATTCACTACAGTTTATGATGGTCCACTTTCACAGGTAGTTTAATTTCTGATGGTATTTTACTCTACCTCTTTAACAGTATTGATCTTTCAAGGAATCAACTTACTGGAAATATCCCCAAAGAAATAGGAGCTCTGTCTTCACTAAAAGCCTTGAACCTCTCAGGAAACCACATAGATGGGAGCATCCCTGAGGAAATTGGGAACCTAGGGTCTTTAGAGGACTTGATCTCTCATGGAACGCTTTGTCAGGTTCAATTCCTCTGAGTTTCGGAAACTTGAGTTATCTGTCGATCCTAAATTTGTCCTACGAACGGTCTGTCAGGTAGGATACCCACACAAGCACACAACTTTCAACTCTCGTGGAGGACTGTTATTTGGGTAATGCAGATCTTTGTGGGCCTCCACTACCTATAAAATGTTCTCAGCACAAGATCAGTCATCAACACAAGATTGACAGGGGGACATACTTATGTGCGATGCTAGGGCTTGCGTACGGACTATCCATTGTTTCCGTCATTCTCCTGTTCAGCACAAATTCAAGAAAGACACACTTTCAGTTCACAGACAGTAAATTGGATGAATTTCGAGCTGTAGTTCAGATTGAGCTCAATAGAGCCAAGGCAGGAAGAGACCAATCCGACGCAAGGCGTGTTTGCAACCAGAACTCAATCACTTGCTACGAGTTGGAATTTGGGTCCCCAGCTCCATGTCACTAAAAGTGCTCCATGGAGCCTTCAGATCCGAAGCCTGTGATGCCCTCTCTGTAACCAAGCCAGGCTAGCCGTCGTCTAAGTAAAAATGGTACCCGGGGATGGAGAAGGATGGGCCATGTATAACAAGATGTCTTCTTTCTTTGTAAACTCTAGTTTTCCTGTGCGAGTATCAATGTTCTACTCATTTTATGGCCTTACCAATGAAGATTGACATTTTGGAACAATTTTCTGTGTTGTGGGGAACAATTTTGGTATTTACCTACTGATATCTTAATCTTAATATTATTAAAGTTGGACATATGAAACTCAGGCGCATGAACTTTTCTCGAGGAGTACTCTAATCTACTCTCACAATATTACAATATTATAGATTTTACTTGTTTATCATGGTAGGGAAGAAGCAGGGGGTCATAGCTGTATTCTAGGTAACAGCATGGATGCCCACAACGTCACTCTTTTTTAGTAGGGGAAGTGGAAGCTTATTACATAATTTCAAAACAGCCTTTTTATTAAGATCAAAATACATAATTCAAACTATGAATCAAATGCTTCAAATACATCTGTTGGCGTAGCAAGACACAAAAACAGATGACCATAGAGTACAAGCACCTCAGTAAAAGGATGGTTGGTCATCTGTTGCACAAAACCCCGTGAATTCACAAAGAGCGCGGCCGTGCTGCTCTCTGAAGCATTAAAGTGCAAGCTTTTCAAAATGTGAAAAAAAGGAGATAAATAAAAGCCCATATCTTCAGCACACGAAATGGTTCTCGCTATTGTTTACTCGATTCAAATTAAACTCTAGTACTAGAAATCCTGGCGCCGCTTTTACCGCGCGCTTTTGTAGCATTGGCAAGTTTACTTTCTTAGAAAGTCATCTATTTTTTTCATGTGGTTTTGAGAAATTTGAACCTTTGAAGTTATAGAAAATGAAACCCAAACAAAGCATATCACATGATTTATACCAATTAGCAAAAAAAATGCACCAAAAAATTAAAGAGCAATTGGGATGACAAAAATTTGAATATTGCAGTTCACATGAACAATATCGATGACGAAATAAATAGATAGCAGATATACGTGCACACTGGAGTTTTATTACAATAGCAAAATTTGCTTTACGTAGTTAGGTGAAATCATATATCTCTAATTCTTATAGAAATCATAAGATATGTTTAATCTTCTATATTGGCATAAGGAAAGAAGCTATTTACAATTTGCCATTGGTTACAAGAAGAAAAAAATAACTGAGATCACCCGACGTTGAAAGGTAACCATAGAAAACAAATGAGTAATCCAGTTGTTCCACAATAATGAGAGTCGATATCGGATGGGTTCAAACAAAGCAACAAGTTTACACGATTTCCCGTAATATGAAAGCAGAATTTAGTTTCTAGCTCCTTACAAATCATGAGCTACTTGATTCTTTAAATCAATTTGAGAAAAGTAGAGTCAACTGGATGGAGCTACCTGCATTGTTTCTAGAGCAAAATACTCTTAACGTGTTCCTTCGGCACAACATATATGACCATAGGGTCATCACCACGTTCCCGTGACAAGATGGTAGTGACAACACGGAAAATTATGACAGTTCCAGCTATTGGGTCATTGGGCGACTGAAGTTGGGGCTCATCTCTGGGTTGGCATTCTGGCAAGCGCTGGTGCAGGCATAAGCACATACAATACAAGCAACCATCGTTTTTGGTTTAAAACAGTCGGAGCTCCATCTACTGCTGGTGCAGGCATAGGCACATACAATACAAGCAACCATCGTTTTTGGTTTAAAACATTCGGAGCTCCATCTACTGTAATTTGTTCTTGCTCTTTGGCCACTTGAGCTCCAACTTGTTCCATGTGAGTCTCTGTATCTGCATTTTCATCTCTAAACAAATCAAGAACCCGTGAAAATTCAATTAAACTAAAATTTCTCAGTTCTAACTTACCTCTAAATTCACAAATCGTAGTCAATCACCAAATTTCCGTGGTCTGGTAGGCCGTGGCTGTGACCCCATCGCACACTTATCTTCTCCTCGACTGTCGCTCGCCACATGTTGGATAGAGTAGCCAACGACGGATGGCCGTGAGGGGCAGAAGAGCGGGGCTTCGGCATCGGCCAAACAGCCGAGCGCATCATCGATGAGACGGCCTGCGGTCTCAATGCTGCCGGCGTCATGTTTGAGTGAGGCAGAGGCGGAGATGTCAGAATGGTGCACGGGGCTAGGAGGCGGGCGACTGGACGATGCCGCCACGAATGGACACATGGCGGCAACGGCGGAGGGCTCTTTGAGCAGCACGCTGTTGCGGCGGTCAGATGACATGGCCGATTCGATTCTAGCCGTGGATGGAGCACCAGCACCGGCAATTCCGAGCTCAATGGCGGCCGTGACCGTGGTGACTAGCGATGGCGTTGGTGCATGGGAGTACACGACGCGAATGGCAAAACGATCGGAAAATCGATGAGCTCAGCGAAGGGTCGCGAAACTCTGACACTCACTATGGACGGTTGAGATTCGCATTGCTCGAGATCTGATGGAGGAAATAGGTAGGCGACGTGGCCCAATGACAGTTCGATAATGTCACCAACTTTGTATCTTTTAAGATGTCTCTGTAACCAATAGTTCAATTAGAAAGACATTTGAAGCGTTGCTTTTAAGATGATCAGAGTGGTATCGATACTGCAAATATTTGATCAATCTAAGATCCAAAAAATATTTATATATCCGTTGGCGTTTGCGTAGCAAGACACAAAAATAGATGACCATAGAGTACAAGCACCTCAGTAAAGGATGGTTGGTCATCTGTTGCACAAAGCCCCGTGAATTCCCTAAGAGCACGGCCGTGCTCTCTGAAACATTAAAGTGCAAGCTTTTCAAAATGTGAAAAAAAGGAGATAAATAAAAGCCCATGTCTTCAGCTCACGAAATAGCTGTTGTGATTATTTACTCGATTCAAATTAAACTCTGTATCTCTAACTAATAGTTCAATCATAAACACATTTGAACCATTGGTTTTAAGATGAACAGAGTGGTATCGATACTGCAAATATTTGATCAATCTAAGGTCCAAAAAATTATTATAAAAAAAAGGTCCAAAAAATATTTAATGTTGAGTACATTTCGGATTAGCTCACTGTGAAGTGTGAAGCAACTTGCTGCCTGGAGTGGGTCGTTTAGCAGGCTCATCTTTTCGGCCCGCATTTCGCTCGGATCCTGGGCTGGGGTCATCTTTTCGGCCTGCATTTCGCTCGGTTCTTGGGCTGTACAGCCTTTGTCTGATCCATTAGGAGGAGGTTTGGGCTGTTGGGTTCGAGGCCCAACGGCCCGTTTCTGTTCGATGCGGCGGCACCGTGTCGTGCTCGGTGCTCTCGCGTCCAGGCCCCCGGGACCGGCTCTCCTGTCCCAGACACACCCCCATCACCTCGTGCCCGCCCCGTCCGTGCGTGCGGCCGCCGGCGCCCTGACCGATCGACCAGCGCCGTGCCCCGGCCGGATGGAGGAGGCGTCAGCAGCAGCAGGAGGAGGTGGGGGAGGCGCCGCCGCTGCACGGAGCAGCCCTGCCGCCGTGCAGGCCACCAACGACGACGCCGCGGCCAGCAAGCTGTGAGGCCCCCCTTTTCCTCCTCCCCGACACCCGCATCTCTCCCCCCTCTCCGCGAGGGCCGGTTTCCGTTGTGCGCTTGTTTCGTTTCGTTTTGTTTTCTCCGTTGCAACTGGCTGGTGCGTACAAGACGCGCGGCTGGTTAATTGTGCCGATTCGTGTGTTAAGTACTCATATGCTTCTTCTTCTTTTTCTGTTGTAATGAATCGAGGTGAAAACTAGAAAAGCACTAGGGCAGGGTTACTAAACACGTAGCACGATGCGCGGTTCTCTTCTTAAGAAGACGAAGTAGGCTTGCTTGTGAATCCAAATTTCGTATGAAGTTCTATGTCTCTTTGCTGCAATAGATCACACGGTGTCATAGAAACAATACAATTCTTTTCTCCTCAAGAAACGAATGTAAATGTAAGAAAGAGTTATGCCCGAATTATGGTTTTTTTTTTTGCCAACTGAACTATCTCGTGATGTGGCTGGTTGACTGCTTATAATAAGTTTCTGAGTGAATTTATGTTCTGCATAGTAGCTAGTGGATAGCGAGCTAAAACCAAAGCTTTAAGTACTTATGTGAGCTGGCTTTGGCCTTGATACTTGATATGCGAAGTGACTACAATGTAGACCATGAACACTTCAGCAGGCTAATTTGCGGCTGTAGCTGTTGCTATTTAGATAATGAGATGAAATCAATCTTAGAGAACCCTGCAAATCATCTGCAACCTATGCAGCAAAATGTGGGATATTTGGTTCTAAACTTAGATGCCATTCTAGTTGCAGATTTGGTATTTGCCAGCTACTAACAAGACATATTGATTTACTTTGCAGGTCTTGTGTTAACAAAGGATACATGAAGGATGATTACGTGCGCTTTTTTGTCAGGCGTGCAACAAGGAGGGCACCAATAATCAATCGTGGTAGGGACTGTCTCTGTGTATTTTCTTTAGTCTGGTGCTCCGAAATACCAAGTATCTGGGAAATCTGAACCTTTTCCTGTCCAAATTACTGCAAAGGGTACTATGCACGTTGGTCTGTTCTTAGGAAGCTTCTGCATCAGTTTCTTAATGCGGGGAAGAATAGTAATGAAGAGAAGCCAAAGCAAATATTGTCTTTTGGTGCAGGCTTTGATACGACATTCTTCCAGTTGCAAGTTAGTCTTTTAGTTACATTACTCTCTCAGATCATAAATTTTGATTGGTGATTGATTGATCACTTTTTCGTTCTTGTGTTGTATTTCTTTTTGTAGGATGAAGGGATTGCTCCACACCTTTACGTAGAGCTGGATTTCAAGGAGGTAATGGAATTTCTCATTTCTGAAATGTAATGCCTGTGTTGAGGTTCAGAATGCTAGTTATTTAGAATCTTCCCCACACGCATCTCTTGCCTTTGTGCACGCTAGTAATGTCTCTTAACTTTTAATGTTTGGCAGGTAACCAGCAAAAAAGCCGCCATCATTAATCACTACAGTGAAATGAAGGAAAAGTTAGGCTCAGAAGCTTCAATTTCGATCGGTAATTCTCTCACTTACTATATTTGTACCACCACATTTTACTTTTTGGGTCTGTTTGTAATGGAATTGATCTGTGTTTAAAGCAAAGAGGTGTTTACCGATTAGTAGTAATAATCAAGTCTTACATTCCTTACAGAAAGGTCAACTTTTTGTCATGTTTTCTATAGCTTCTTCTCATCATTCCTGTCGAAGCTCTTGGATCTGTTGTAATGGCCATTGGCTGACATGTTACATTGATTTGTTGCAAGTAAGGGTTCTTGGATAAGCATGCCATGTTGTCATAGTAGAAAAGTTTCCATTTCATTTGGATTAAGATGCAGCCGTTCCATCCTTTTTGGAAGAAAACTCTCTTTGGCTCTTCGCTAGAAGTTTAGAAGTTAAACTGAAGGGACAATGGGTTTTTCCAAATACCGGTTCAGACTTCAGCCAGAATTGCAACTTGAAGTGATGATTTCATGTTACAGAATTCAGCATCACCCCCCCCCCCCCCCAATCTGACTGTAGCCTGTGCAATAACTGATCCATCTGTTTCAGAAAAAGGTGAAGTGATAAGTACGCACTACAAGCTATTTCCTGCTGATATTCGTGACATACCAAAACTGGATTCAGTTATTCGCATGGCTGAAATGGATCCTAGGTGAGCTTCTTTTCTACACAATGTATATCTTTAACTCAACTCATCTGATATGAAAATATGTTGAACTAGAAATTATGCTGCATGATATAGGGGCACCATCAAGTAGGATACTGGCATTATGCATTTGTTTGTCTCTTATATAGTTTAATGTAAACCAAACTTTCAAATGTTTGATATAACTTTCTGTTGTCATCAGCTTGCCGACCTTTATAATTGCAGAGTGTGTACTTATTTACCTGGACCCAACTGCCACGGGTGCCATTGTTAGTTGGGCTTCTGAAAAGTTCTCCACTGCCGTCTTTTTCTTATATGAGCAGGTCAAATCATTCCATAGTGCTCTATTTTGCCTCCTATATGTAGCCTTTTGGAATTGCTGACTATGTTTTGATGCAGATTCATCCTGATGATGCATTTGGGGAGCAAATGATTAGAAATCTTGAGGTACCTGTTTAAATCTGTATTTCCACACATCATTTTGAACTTTATTTCGCAGTGGCACATGAACCATTTGGCTTGAGGTTCATTTGAAGCTTTGGGTTAAATTTGCATGATCCCTTCATGATATTTTACACAGTTGGTACTTGTATTTGATTAGCTTCTGTTCTTATCTGCACTGTTCAGTATAGCTACGGGGCTACCTTTTTATTCATAGCATTAGTATATCACCTGATGCCATCTTTTGTCCTTCTGACGCAGAGTAGAGGATGCCCCCTCCTCGGTATAAATGCTACACCGACCCTGAGTCGCAAAGAGAAACTTTTCCTTGACAATGGATGGCAGGTATTCCATTTGATCACTCATACTTATTCGAAAGCTGTTATTGTTCTTAGGATCCGGATCTGCTATTCATTCAATGGAACCTCTTGTTGAATATTCACCAGATAAACTCATAAAAATCAGAATATGATTATTATGGGTGGTTTAGGAAAATATATTACGATTACAATAACTACTTTTTTGTATCTATAACATGAATAAAATATTAACATGTCAAAACATTAGTTGCTGGGGTTCTTATGGTAATTTTTTCAGAGAGCCGTTGCATGGGATATGCTGAGAATCTATAATGACTTCATTGACAGCCAAGAAAGACGCAGGTAATATTTCTGGTAATATCTGAAAATGTACTGAGATACAAAAATAATGTTCCGAATTCTGAATCTAAAGTAGGATTAACGTTTTTTGTTTATTTAAAATATTTTGGTTGGGTGATCCCAACTGGTATGATTATGTGAACTGAAAAGCATGTTACCTATTTAATGAATTTTCACCTCCATTGAGCAATGTTCTAAGTGCTCTAGAGTTTTGAATTTTGAGCTTCCTGGATGAAGCAGTTTCCAGCTTGTGCTACGTTGCACCTTTCATTTATGTCACAACTCACAAGACTGCCTGCTCTGGATGCAGGATTGAACGATTAGAATTGTTTGATGAGTTTGAAGAGTGGCATATGATGCAGGTGAGAATTATTTCTGAAGGCGTGTTTGGTGGTTAAGGAATACCAGAAGTAGTTAAAGTAAATGATCTGTGCTCTAACTTGCAGGAACACTACTGTGTGGCTTATGGAATCAATGATTCTGAGGTAATTGCATTCTTATGGAATCAAATTGCATTTGAACAGTTCAACCCTTCTGTTTATAATTGTGTTTCAAGCTAAATTTACTCATTTTTAGGGCATATTTCACAATTTTGGGTTCGGCAAGGAATAATGTCTTTTATGCACCTTCTTTTGTTGGTAGCCGCGGCAGTTGTAAACTGATACGTTCTAAGCTAGACGTCGTTAGCGTACATCAGAGGAACTTTGCTGTGAATGAAGTGTGAATCATTCCAGAAAAATTAGGAACAGGGTACCTACAACTATTAATGTCGTGGCTTGCCTGATAGCTTCTCAACGTTGTGCTTATTTAGCCTTTTATGACACTTGGTATGGTGTTTGGTCTGAGGAACTCCATCTCAAGTTTGTGATGATGATGCCTGTAATATATACTATGCTGTGCACGTTTTATCAATTTTGTAATTTGCAAGTTTGTGTGATCCCATAGGCTTAATTTTTGATTTTTTTAATTTGTTCGGATATGCAAACAATTTTGTCAGACAATAGGGTTAGCTCCATTGGGTTCAAAAATCTTACTACTGTATGTTCTTCCAAAATGAGCCAAAGTACTTCATAATTCTTCTCACTCGTGGAGCTCATTAGACATAATCCAATGAAAAGGAGTAGTTCGTAACAAATTAAGGTAGACAACATGATCAACTCTGTACACATGGCACTTATTACAAGCCATACAGGAGGTGTGCACTAATTGAGTTACTAGAAAAATATAGAGAAATATTGAAATAACCGGTACAATACAATATAAATAAGCAGAAAACATTCATCTTATAAAAATATTTTATGGTACTAGGTTTGTTCATAAGTGTCTAATATTAGTTTGTTATTTCTGCAACGGCTCATATGTGGCAATTTTTGTCTGAACTTTTCATATTTTCCATGGAAGAAGCAACTGTGCCAAGCATTATAAATATTCTGTTGGAAAACTACAGGTGCGCATGGTTGGCATGTGCCTTGCTGGAGCATAGGCTTCCTTGCCTGAAAGCGTTTCAGCAGAGTGCAGAGAGTCAGAGACTGCAGCCATGCCTCCCATGTATGCTTGTGGGTGAATTGGGATCGCAATGTCTCTTTCATGTTGTCTGCACAACGAGCCTTCGTACACAAATGTTTTTCTCAATTGTTCCATTTGGTAATCTCTAGATTTTCATCGATCGAATCTTGAATCGCTTCGTTCGAGTCTCTGCTCAACTTTCCAGCACTTTACTCTCTGAGCAAACAAACCAAACAAGCTGCTGCTGTGCAACTTGTGCTTGCCTACACCAAGCTGAGCCATAAACATGCTAAAAGGATGCACCCGTAGAAAATGCCTAGATGATAAGGAACCAAACAACTTGCTTTGCATCTCTTGCAAAGGATCCGGAGGCCAATAGTATCAGGCAGAGGCTTCCAACGCGAAACATTGTTTTGTACCCAAAGCAGCATTCGTCAAGCAGCACTCAAAGCAGCTAATTAATTAGTGGGCACGACAGTGTAACTTGGAACTGCCGATCCATGCAATTCCACAACGTAGCACTAGAGACGCAGCACATATTACAAGACTTCGGCAACATGTAGCCACAAGTTACTTCTGCCACCTCAAACCAGCAGCAACATGGAGATTGCGAGACATAAGTGTGTGACTGCATCTAACGGAGCATGAATTTCTCTCCATTTTGGCAGGTGTATTTAAAGTCAGTCGTCATCGTCGTCGTCATCAGATTATCCTCATCCGAATAGTCAGGATGGCGCCAACATGGCATGGGCACAGGCCACCTGTAAATCAGTTGAATGAAATAAAGTGAACGAGAGTCGAGAGGATGTCACATATCAACAGGAAAGAAAGGAAATTTTTCTCAATATCAAATTTTTTAAAAGCATATCTATGGATTACGAACTACACCCAACACTAGTTTGAATCTATACCAACCATTCACATATCATTATGAAAAATGAAATAGGATATCTCATATTAACAACATGAAAAATAAAATTTTTCAACATGTGGCTTTTTAAAAGCATATCTTCAGTTTTGACCTAGCCTGATTTACAGCTGCTGAGCACGAGCGGGAGAGGAAAATTTCTCCCGCCCGTTGCCTCTGCCTGCAGCGCGCCATGCCTCTAGCATTTCCGCCTCCCTCTCGCGACGTCACCTCCCTCCCACTCTGCGCTGCCGCTGTCCTCTGCTCTCAGGTGGAAGACTTCAAAAGTGGAAGCGCGACAAAGATGAGCCAGTCTTCCTCCTCTTCTGGTGGTGAGTGACTGAGTGCATGAATACCAGACACCACGCCTCCATTCGATTTAGCCTACTACTTGGATCCTATATCTTTGTTTATACAGCATAGTGCCTTGGTGCTCTACCTGACTGCTTGTATTTCCCAATTTTAACTTGCAGAAGTAGGAACTCTGCCTCGAAGCGGTAATTGTAACATGGCAGAGATGGGAGTGGAAGAAACTGCAGCCTCTGTTGTTAGTGGTACTGGAACTAACCAGGATGCTGCTGCATCCCTGATTGCTAAAGCAATCACTCTTCTGACACCAGATGTTAGAGCCCAAGCTGAGGATCCAAAGAGGAAGGCTTCCTCCAAAGACCCAGGATGGAAGTATGGTTTTTGGCCAGAAATAGGGAAAAAGGATAAGATACAGTGCATATTCTGTGGAAAGCAGCCACATGGTGGGGTTTTAAGATTCAAAATGCATCTTGCTGGTGGATATCCAGTGGTGTAGAAGCATCTGCTATAGTTAGGAAAGAGATGAATGACTACTTGATGAAAAATGCAAATGCAAAGAACTTGGTTACTGAGAACTTGGAAGGGCCAGTTGCAGAGGGTGAAGAAGTTGAAATTATTGAATCAAATTCTACTGCTGTACGAACTGCATCAAGATCAGGGAAGGCTCCAAAGTCTGGAAGAAAGAAAACTCAAGCATCGAATAAAACCAACACCAAATCAGTGGCTGCAAAGCAGTCAACAGGTACAAATTTGCAGAATAGGCCTTGGTAATGATATTTGGTTTTGCAGCAGTTCCTCTTCTTTTCACCCTCCTCCCCTCGTCGCGGCTGCGGAGAGCTCCGGCGAGCGCCGCCCCCGCCCGAGGAGGCTACGGGATTGCACTAGGAAATGCGTATCTGCGTAGGTTCCTCTTCTTCTACCGCTTCCGGAAGATGGCCACCGCAGCTTCAGCAAGGAGAACCCTACGGCCGCGGCATTCCTCAGGCAAGTGTTCGCCTTTTCAGCAGCGGACCTCCCCCTACGCTCCGAAAAGATCGGGGCTGTGGCCGCGCTTCACAGGCGCGGCATTTGTTTCGGAGGACTGCACGTCGAGATGCGGATGAAGACGGCAAGCGGCGAGAGTTGACTTGGGTACGCAGCACCGTCGCCTTCCATTGTTTCAGCTTTCAGGTCCGCTCTGAACTTCAGGCACGCTCCCACAAATCAAAATCCTCTGATATTCCCGTCGTTCATTCTCTTGTTGATTTGCCGGGACTGTGATGGCAGATAAGGGCGTAGAGCAAAAGGTAACCTCCTGTTGAATTGGATTGCAGGTTACAGACGGGTTCAGGATCAGAACAGACTGCAGACAAAGGGCTTGCGTTCATTCCACCCATCTATCTGAAACTTTTTTGCATCACCAGAACTACCATCGGGTTCAAGAACCTTATTGAGTGATAAACTGATAATTAGCTAGAGTAGTTACGGAACACACCCATAAACTAAAGAATAATATACATGATGTCATCAGAATGAGCAAAAGGGCGGAGACTTGGATTTCAGTATCTAGCGAGGAATCGTCAGCGCACTGCTGACATCAGTTGATTATTTCTGACTTCATACCCTGTGATCTAGATGTGTTATTTTTTCCCCCTCCCTCAGCAAAATAATTTTAGATTCCGATTTGCGAAGCAAACATCATATGTCTGAATTCTGATGGCGTATATATATATTTGAAGATCGGTTAACATATTAAGTCAACTGGAAGTAAGTCTTCTCAGTTACATTTTATTTGTACCCAGCTATTCCAGAACTCGTAGTCAAAGGGAAACTTGTGCTCTAGTGACATGTTTTTTGAGAAAAGAAACAGGATGAATTGTGTTTACATGTATTATTCTTTTCAGTCTTCACAGCTTGCATTATAGGATGTTTATACAAATAGTACGGTATTTCACCTGAACTTAAACTTTGTTCATTGATCGTAGAGACGAGTCTCTGATGAGCCTAATGAATTCGTCTCACTTGCTGTTTTCAGATTTGTGAATAGAACGTTACAGAATCAAGCTAGCATGCGCCAGCGTCTCCAAGCCAGTGGCCTTGAGTCGTGGCACTATGATTGTTGCATGGATGGAGTCCAGGAGACGTCATTGGAGCCAGTTGCTAGTATTTGTATGCATCCTCCATATCTGCCTCTGTATTTCACATCAAAGCTGTGCATATTTTCCCCCCTTTATTTCACTATTGAGGCAGCATCATTTACTTAACTAGCATCCTAGATAAGAACGAAGATCATATTATTCACATAATATGTTACCCCATCACGGGAGATGACCAAGTTGCATTCGTTCAGGAGGAATGGCTTAAGCACCAATAACAAACATGGCAGGTGTTTAGTCAAACAAAACCAGAATATCGATCAGCATTTTCACTTTGAGTTGGGATGAATAGTTCTTAATGCAATTATGTGTGGCTCTCCTTGACTCCTTATTTGAGAAAGAAAAGGTTTGTAGGGAAGACCTACTGTTAGCTAGAGCACGTTTTCCTCTTTTTAACTTGTCTACTAGACCATTATCTTCAAATCTAGTGAACTGTGAGAAACTTCAACCTTGAAATATTTCTAGGACAAACTTTTCTCGGGTCTTTGGTCAATTGGTATCCTCCAGAAAATAAACTTATCCTGATCACACTAAGCCTCAATTAAATGCATCAACAAGTTAATGATTCACTACTAATTTGAATATGATCAGATATAGCTGGCTATTGCCGACCATATTTTCTCGCTAATGTTGGGCAGGTGTCTTCTGTCTTCTCCTGACCTTGTTTCTCATATAAATCCCCGAAAGTTGCAACATTGCCAGCATGGAGAGCATCATGCGCCTTTCACTGCTTCCATTGTTGCTCCTTTTGCTAGTAGCCACCGAAACCACAGCAGCAAGCAGGTGTATTGTAAAAGAAAGGAGCGTGCTACTCGACTTGAAGGCCACCTTCAAAGATCCTCATGGTCTACTGCAATCATGGAGGGGTCTAAATTGTTGCAGCTGGTATGGTGTAACATGTGACAACAAGACTGGACACATCATCAAGCTCGACCTCCACAACAATAACTTCAGCAATGAGTATGCTCTTACAGGTGACATCAGCCCATCATTGGTTAATTTGACTCACCTAGAGTACTTTGATCTTCATGGTAATGATTTTGGTGGTGCAAGTATCCCTGAGTTCATTGGATCATTAATGAACCTTAGGCATCTTGACTTGTCCTTTGCTGGCTTTGGTGGGAAAATTCCCCCACGGCTTGGAAACTTGTTGAAGCTGAATTACCTTGATATTAGTTTCCCTAATGGAACCTTTATTGTTCGTTCCAATAGCTCTGTTGACAACCTTCTTTGGCTGTCTCGGCTTTCTTCACTGGCTTTTCTTGACATGTCATGGTGGAACCTTTCTGCTGCTTCAGACTGGCTCGAGTCACTAAACATGCTTACCTCCATTCAGGAGCTTCGTTTGATTAATACTAGTATTCCTCCCATTGAACTCAATTCTCTATCCCAGCCCAAGTTCACAGTTCTTAATAAAATTGACCTGTCAGACAACAACCTCAACTCTACCTTCCCATATTGGTTAACCAGCAAACAAACTGTGTCATATATTAGCTTGGGTCGCTGTGGACTTCATGGATCAATTCCTGAAGCTGTGGGGAATTTAACTGCCCTAACTGAGCTCCTTTTGTACCAGAACAGTCTGGAAGGAGCAATTCCAGTATCGATTGGTAGATTGTGCAACTTGCAGGTGCTGGATTTGTCCAACAACAATCTTGCTGGTGATATTGATAATCTGGGGAAGGCCACGGACGGATGCTTGAATCAACTATATTTGATGAACTTGAGGAATAATAATCTATCTGGAAGTATACCTGGATGGCTCGGATCCTTAAAAGAACTCTTCTCAGTTGACCTAAGCAATAATTCGCTGTCAGGTCCTGTTCCTTCCAATATTGGTCAGCTCAAAAGATTAGATAAACTGGACATTTCTTACAATTTTCTCCAAGGAGTCTTGTCTGAAGAGCACCTAGCCAATCTATCCGAGCTGTCTACCCTTGTTCTATCGTCTAACTCTTTGAAGATTTCTGTTGGCACAAACTGGCTTCCACCATTTCAGCTGTTTGAACTTAGTTTACATTCCTGCCCACTAGAGTTGCAGCTCCCACAGTGGCTTCGGACTCAGACCAAGTTGCACACTTTAGATTTGCACGACACAGGAACTATAGGCCCTTTGCCTGATTGGCTTTGGGCTTCGTTGACATCTCTCGTTAGATTGGATCTCTCCAACAACCTGCTCACAGGCACGCTACCAGCCACTCTAGTGCATATGAAGTCACTTTATTACTTGAAGCTGGATTCCAACAAATTAGAAGGTCAAGTCCCTAATATGCCAAGAAGTATTAGATTGCTGGATCTCTCGAGAAATTCTTTCTCTGGACCACTGCCCCACAGTTTAGGAGGCAATGACTCACGCTTTGTTTTCTTGTCAGAGAATAGTCTAAATGGAAGCATACCTTTGTACTTCTGTGAGATGGAACTGTTATCAATAATTGACCTTTCAAACAACAGATTATCAGGTGGACTCCCTAATTGCTGGAAGCATGACACAAGATTATTTATGCTGGACTTCTCAAACAATCACCTCGAGGGAGAAATACCCTCAACCATTGGCTCTCTTAATTCACTTGGTTCCTTGAATTTGAACAGGAACAAACTCTCTGGGGTGTTACCCTTCTCTCTAAGCTCATGCAGCCGTTTAGTTTTACTTGATCTTGGAGAGAATCAGTTGGAGGGTTCCATACCTGCATGGATAGGAGATAATCTGCAACTCCTCATAATCCTTAGACTTCGATCAAATCAGTTCTCTGGAAATATTCCTGCTGAATTGTCACTACTCCAAGGCCTTCGAGTGTTGGATCTTGCTAACAACAACCTTTCAGGGCCCCTGCCACAAAGTATTGGAAACTTCACTAAGATGGCTTCACATCAGTCAAAATACAGTACATCGTCATTCATGACTGTCACTAATGGTGGTTATATCGTGAGTATCAATGTTAGTCTATACATTACAATGAAAGGAGAAGAAAGAATCTATTCTAGGATCCTTTATCTTATGAAGAGCATTGACCTTTCTGACAATGACCTATCAGGAGAAATTCCTGTTGAAATTGGAGCTCTTGTGGAACTCAAGAATCTGAATCTATGAGAAATCGCCTCAGTGGACCTATCCCAGAGACAGTTGGCCATATGGGTTCATTGGAGTCCCTTGATCTATCATGGAACCAGCTTTCTGGTGCGATTCCTCAAAGCATGGCATCGCTGCACCTGCTAAGCCTGTCCTACAACAATCTTTCTGGAAAGATACCTCCTGGTTCTCAACTTCAAACCCTTGGAGATGAAGATCCATACATATATGCGGGCAACAGCTACCTCTGCAGCCCTCTTGTTCCAGGTAGCTGTTCTGAACGGAATGGAAATCCAGTTGATCATGACGAACTCAAAGTTGGCCACGATGTCTTGTTGTATGTATTTTCAGGACTCGGCTTCGGAATCGGATTCGCAGCTGTATGGTGGCTACTTATATTCAGCAAGGCAGTGAGCACAGGCTACTTCCAGTCTGTTGACTCAATATGTAAGAAAATCTGTGACCGGATGATCTACTGAAGATAAATATGGACATGAAATTGATGGGAGCAAACCAGAATCCAGGTGGTTAAACTTGTTCGAACTACTGGTCAGACGTGGACTGATGCAGTGATACTCTTGCTTCTTATCTGCAGAGACCATCTGCCCTGGTTAAGCAACATTGTGCATTGCATGGTCAAGATGGATATGTTGAGAGTTCCACATGTATGATGTGTAATCCTTCTTTTTTAATTCTTTTTGCATGGAGTCTTGAACCTTTATATTGCCCTGTGTTGAAACATGCTTGTTAGTGTCATCGCAATTGTACTGTGGATGGCAGTGGTACTTGTTGTCACTGACGATTTAAGCTAGAAATTCTGAAGTCTTCTGTGCTTGAAGTTTTAGCATTTTCCAAGGAAGAAGGAACGGAGCCTACTATACTGTACATAATGTGTGTGTGCAAGGTCATGGTTGATTTGAACAGTGTTGTTCTATGTGTACTGTAACTGTAAGTGTCTTTTGGCAAGAATGGAACGGTGTTTCGAAAAAGCTTTATGCTTTTGATGCATGTGCCATGTACCCTTTTGCCCTGTTGGAGCCTAAACCGTGTTACTAATTTATTACTGAAGTGTTTGCACAAAGTTCAGAACTGTAGCCTCGAAATTGTGATCACAAAATTCAGAATTTTGAGTTTGATGTGCTGTGCAATGCGAAAGCGGAAGTCTTGCAACACCCATTTTCAGAGGAATGGGCCAATGGTGGTGGTCGTGTGCTGCGCAGCCATGGCGGCTGAGGGCTGACGCATCAGTGCATGGCATGAGGGGCGCATCTTTTCTGTGCTGTTTGGCAGGGCTCCTCGAGACCTGAAGTTGTTTGGAAATTGTTTGGCAAAACAGTTTCTTCTATATTTTGTAAAATGGATTATTTAAAATGGATGTGAAGGTGAAATGTCCTTATATGCCCATGACTATATGGCTTATTAAAACGAATGAATTGATTGCACAGCTGCTTGGGGCGCGCGTGCCGCGTGCACGGCGAGGGTCAGCTGTGCCTATCTCGGCTACCTCGCCGAAGGACAACCAGCCAAATCCGATGGGCAGAATTGGCGGCGACGGCCGCACACACCAGTTACCGCTCAAGCTTCTCGGTGCTCTAGCCCCGGCGATAAAATTGACAATGGAGAACGACGACGATGACCTTCGTGCTTCACTGCTGCCTGTGAAGTGCTCCGGCAGGACAGGGTGGGCAGGGTGGCGGCCGTCGCGGATCGAACTGGACCGCTCGCCGTCGACGCTCAATCAACGCTGTCGCTGTGTCGGCGAGGGGATTCCTCCAGAAGCCAGGAGTCCGTCCGCGACGAAGCAGTGGCGCCGGCGCCGGCCAGAGAGGTGCCCGCACAATGGAGGACTAAACCGCGAAAATCACGACCGAGATAAGGGGTAATTTGCATAATTTTTTTCTTTATAAAAATTTGCATAATTTTGGATCACGATTAATAATCGCGATACGAATCAGGGTCCTGGATGTAAAATATTGGACCGCAATTAATAATCGCAATCTAAATTAGGGTTGTTTTTTAAAATGTTGGATCGCGAAACGGTTTTTAATATTTTCTGACCGTTCGATCGATCTGTGCGGCTCAGATGGAGGTCTGAGGCAGTCAACAGGTAGAAATTTGCAGAATAGGCTTTAGTACTATTTATTTTGTATTGGGCCCCTTCTTTTCTCTCTCGTCCCCTCCCCATGAACACGGTGTCGGAGCTCCGGCGAGCCTGCCTCCCGTGCGAGGTGGCCATGGGATTGGACTAGGGAATGTGCATCCGCATAGTATCCTCTTCCTCTCCCTGTTCCGGCAAGAGGCCAAGGAGACTCTAAGGCCGCAGCACTCCTCAGTCAAAGTGTTCGGCGGCGCGGAGCCACCCCTACGCTCCGGGGAGGTCGGGGCCGTGGCTGCGCTGCAAGGCGTGGCATTTTTCTGCGGAGGAGGACGCGCGGAGCCGCGGATGGAGACGACGAGCGGCGAACCTAGCCGCGGATGCGCCGCGCCGTTGCCTTGCCTTCCGCTGTTTCAGGTCTCCCCGCTATCTTAAACTAAGCTCCCACGAATCAAATGTTACCGTTTCTGTTGCAGTGCGGTGCATCGTTACTATCTTAATGATTTGACGGGATTGTAGATCAAGTGTTGCCTTCCGTGTATAGATTTCTGACGGGTCGATCAGGACAGCAATTCATACAGGTGGGTCTGTGTTCGTTCCATCCATTTGTCTGATATAAATCTTGACATCGCTACCACCACCCGATGGGTGGGTACAACAATCATACTGCATGATATATTATGCTGAGTTTATTATGGATGAAACACACTAGTAAGGAACGATACATGGTCAGATCAGACTAACCAGAGGATTGGGGTTGGGGACCTGGACAATGTTCAGTATTTAATCAAGGAATCGTCAGCACACAGCTGATATCAGTTGATTACTGCTGGCTTCAAACCATGTGGTATGGCTGTGTTTTTTAGATTGCAATAACTGTGAATTAAACATCACATGGCTGGTTGTGTATATGTTTGTAGATCGATAAACAAGTTCAATCAACTGGAAGTATAAGTCTTTTCAGGTACATTATATATGTACCAATCTACTCTAAAAGTCTTAAACGGAGGGGTACTTGAGCTCTGGTGAGACGGAGTTATGTTTATCATGTGGTTCTTATTCTGTTCAGGCCCTTCAGGTAGGACGCTTAACTACTTGTTTTTTTCCATAGTACGGTGCTGGGCTTGAATCAATATCGATGTAATTTTATTTTTTCCTTTTTCTTCATGCCTAATTCCATTAGTCTTGCCAGATGTTTTAAAATTTGGGAACATATGGCTTTGAGCGGTGGCACTATGATTATTTTGACTGGATGGAGCTCAGGGACGTCGTCCGAACCAGTTGCTAATATTTGTACACCATCCTCTACACTTCACACCAAAGCCGCGTAAGTTTTTGTTTTCTTAATTTTGCTGATGATGCCGCATCATTTACTTAAGAAGAATTTTAGACACAAACGAAGATCAAATATTATAGTGTTCCATCAAGTGAGGTGACCAAGTAAAGTTGCATTGATTCAGGAGGCATATAAGAAGCGACATCAATGGAATACTATAGCCTCCTCTTTTCATTTTGCCTATCCTGAGCTTTCAGTTAGGAGTGAAGGGTCCAGTATTAGGAAGAGCAAGTTTTTCCTCTTTATTCCTTCTGGGGTAATTAAATCATGTTGTCTACTAGGCCATAGCCTTCAAAGCTATTGAACTGTCATGAACTTCAACCATGAAAATTTTGTAGTACCAACTTTCTTATGGTAGTTGGCCTCATCCAAAAAAGAATCTTATCTTGTAGCACTAGGCCTCAATTACAATGCATCCGCAGGTTAATGGTTCGTTACTATTTTGAATATTATCATACGATGGAGCTGGCTATTTTGGAATGTGGACCATTTTTCTTGCTAATGTGGGGGCAGGTGTCTTCTCCAGACTGGTTTCACATATAAACCCCCAAAGTTGCAACACTTCCAACATGAAGAGCATCATGCGCCTTTCACTGCTTCCATTGTTGCTCCTTTTGCTAGTAGCCACCAAAACCACAGCACTAAGCAGGTGTATTGAGAAGGAAAGAGATGCCCTATTCGACTTGAAGGCCACCCTTAAAGACTCTGAGGGCCTACTGCAATCATGGAGGGGTCTAAATTGTTGCAGCTGGTATAGTGTGACATGTCACAAAAAGACTGGGCACATTATCAAGCTCGACCTTGGCAACAATAACTTCAGCAAGGAATCTGCTCTTACAGGTGACATCAGCCCATCGTTGACTCACTTGACTCATCTGGAGTACCTTGATCTTCGTAGGAATGATTTTGGTGGTGCAAGTATCCCTAAGTTCATAGGATCATTGAAGAACCTGAGGCATCTTGACTTGCATGGTGCTGGCTTTGGCAGGAAAATCCCCCCTCAACTTGGAAACTTGTCGAAGTTGAATTACCTTGATATTAACTTTCCAAATTACGAAATTAGTTCTAGTAGCTCTGTTGACAGTCTTCAATGGCTCTCTGGGCTTTCATCATTGACTTACCTTGACTTGTCATGGTGGAATCTTTCGGCTGCTTTGGACTGGTTGGAGTCACTGAACATGCTTGCTTCCCTTCAGGAGGTTCGCTTGCGTTTCTGCAATCTTCAGCCTACCGACCTGAATTCTCTATCCCAGTCCAACTTCACAGTTCTAGATAAAATTGATTTGTCAAGCAACAGCTTCAATTCTACCTTTCCATATTGGTTAACTAGTATACAAACTGTCTCAGAGATCAACTTGGCCTATTGTGGACTTCATGGGTCGATTCCTAAAGCTGTGGGAAATTTAACTGCCCTCACAGACCTCCTTTTGTACAAGAACAGTTTGGAAGGGGCAATTCCAGAATCAATAGGTCGATTGTGCAACTTGCAGATCCTATCTTTGTCCGATAACAATCTTGTTGGTGATATCGACAACTTGGGGAAGGCCATGGTAGGCTGCATGAAGAAACTAATTGTGATCGACTTTGGGAGTAATAATCTATCTGGAAGTCTGTCTGGATGGTTGGGGCCCTTCAGCAGACTCTTGTCAATTGACCTCAGCCATAATTCATTGACAGGTTCTGTACCTTCCAATATTAGTCAGCTTGTACGCTTAAATGAGCTGGACATTTCTCACAATTTTCTCCAAGGCGTCTTATCTGAAGAACACCTAGACAATCTATTCGATCTGTCTAGCCTTGTTATGTCCTCTAATTCCTTTAAAATTTCTGTGGGTGCAAACTGGGTGCCACCCTTTCAGCTGTATGAACTCAAACTACATTCTTGTCCACTAGAATCTCAGTTCCCAAGGTGGCTCCGGACGCAGACCAGAGTGGAGACTATAGATTTGCACAACACAGGAACTATAGGCCCATTGCCTGATTGGCTTGGGACTTCATTGATGTCTCTCTCTAGCTTGGATCTGTCCAACAATCTGCTTACAGGCAAGCTACCAGCCTCTGTAGTGCATATGAAGTCACTTCGTTTCTTGAGGCTGGATTCAAACCAATTAGAAGGTCAGATTCCTGATATGCCAAGAAGTATTGACGTGCTGGATCTCTCCAACAATTCTTTCTCAGGACCATTGCCCCATAATTTAGGGAACAGCTTACGCTTCGCTTTCTTGTCAAATAATCATCTAAATGGAAGCATACCTTCGTACTTCTGCAACATGGCATGGTTGCAGGTATTATACCTGTCAGACAACATTTTATCAGGTAAACTCCCTAACTGCTGGAAGCAGAGCTCAAGAATAGTTGGCTGGACTTCTCGAACAACAACCTTGAGGGAGAAATACCATCCAGCTTCGGCTCTCTTACTTCACTTCTTTCATTGCATTTAAACAAGAACAGGTTATCTGGAGTGATACCCACCTCTCTAAGCTCTTGCACCCAATTGTGCTTACTTGATCTTGGAGAGAATCTTTTCAAGGGTTCTATACCTGCATGGATAGGAAATAGTCTAAAATTACTTGAAATGCTTAGGCTGCGATCAAATCAGTTCTCTGGAAATATTCCGGTTGGATTGTCACAACTCCAAGAACTTCAGGTGTTGGATCTTGCCAATAACAAGCTCTCAGGGCCCCTCCCGCGAAGTATTGGAAACTTCACCGGAATGGCTTCAAAGAAACAAGAACCTATTCTACCATTGATGGTTTTTGCTTTTGGTTCTTATGGTGTTGCCTATTATAATGAGAGTCTATACATTGCAACCAAAGGAGAAGAAAGAATATATTCTAGGATCCTTTATCTGATGAAGAGCGTTGACCTTTCTGGCAATGAACTAACTGGAGAAATTCCTATTGAAATTGGAGCTCTTGTGGAACTCAAGAACCTGAATCTATCAAGAAACCGCCTCAGCGGACATATCCCGGAGACAGTTAGCCGAATGGGTTCGTTGGAGTCCCTGGATCTCTCATGGAACCAGCTTTCTGGTGTGATTCCTCAGAGCATGGCATCACTACATCTACTAAGCCATCTCAACATGTCTTACAACAATCTCTCCGGGAATATACCTCCGGGTTCTCAGCTTCAAACTCTCGGTGATGAAGATCCATACATATATGCAGGCAACAGCGACCTCTGTAGCCCTCTTGTTTCTGAGAGCTGTGCTGGGAACAAGGAGAAACAAGCTGGTCATGAAGAACACACAGATATCCACGATGTCTTATTGTATGTATTTTCAGGACTCGGCTTCGGAGTTAGATTGGCAGCTGTATGGTGGGTACTTATATTCAGCAAGGCAGTGAGCATGGGCTACTTCCAGTTCATCGACTCCATATGTGAGAAAATCTGTGATTGGATGATCCTACTGAAGATAAAGGTGAACGTGAAATTGATGGGAAGAAACCAGAGCCCAGAACCAAGGTGATTGAACTTGCTTGAACTACTGGCAAGAAGTGGAGTGATGCAGTGATGATTGCTTCTCAATATGCAGAGCCTATGCATCCGTGATGGTTAGGCAAGAAGGTGCCATGCATGATCAAGATGGAAGCTGACAGTGTCCATGTACGATGTGCAGTTTTCTTCGGTCTCAAATTATTTTCTGCGTGGAGTGTTGAATCTTTGTATCGCCTGTGTGCAAAAGAACTATGTTGCGCAAAGTCTGAACTATAGATATGATGATGCACTGATAGCAGTCGGACTACTCGATGCTTCTTAATATGTGATTTGCAGTTGTGCTGTGGTTAGCAGTGGCATTTGTTGTAAAGGTTCAAACAAGAAATTCTGGAAGCCTTGAGCAGTTATATTGATGGAAGAGGAAACAGGGACTACTGACTACTTGTATGGCCACATCATCGCAGAGGAATCATCGATAGGTGGTGGCGACGATTGCGTCGATGTGCAGCCAGCAGCACCTTCCGTTGTTTCAGGTCCACCCGCTTCAAACTTCAACCACACTACCATACAGCAGAATCCGTGCATGTTCCCGTCTCTAGATCAAATGGTTAGCTCCTTGTGCATATAATTATAGATTGCAAACCACTCGATCAGAACACAGAGTAGACAGATGGCTTTGGCTTGTGTTCATTCCATCCATTTATCTGACTAAAAAACTCCATGTTGCCAACATCGTCTAGTAACAATTCTATGCATTCTGTACGGTGTAATAACTTTGTGGATTATAAAACACACCCTTAAAGATTGATACGTGGTGACTGGTTGGATTAGACTAAGCATAGGATTGTGGACTTGAATGGTATTTCAGTTTCAATCAGGAACCATTCCGATGCTGATATCAGTTGATTGTTGCTGACTTTGTACCATGTGATCTGGCAGTGTTACTTTTTCCTCCACGAGAAAAAAGTATTAGAGATTCCTACTACTGCAAAGCAAATACACATGATTGGTGGTGTACTGTTGTGTGGATAAAGCATGAAGATCGATTTACATATTCAGTCAACTCCAAGTATTACGTATGTTCAGTTACATAATGTTTTGATCAGATTCTGAACATCTGATTCAGAGTTTGGCTTGTGCTATGGACTATTGTGATATGTTTTGAGAAAAGAAAAAAAAGAGGAGTTGTGTTTCTCATGCAGTCCTTATTCTTTCTGGTCTTCAACGGACACAAATTGCACTGTTTGTTGGAGTCCCTTGATCTCTCATGGAAGATGGAACCAACTTTCTGGAGTAATTCCTCGGAGCATGGCATCACTGTACCTGGTAAGCCACCTTAACATATCCTGGAACAATCTTTCTGGGAAGATATCCCCAGGTTCTCAGCTTCAAACTCTTGGTGATAAAGATCCATATGTATTGGCAGGCAACAGACACCTCTGCAGCCCTCTTGTTCCTGAGAGCTGTTCTGAACACAAGGAGAATCCAGTTGATGATGAAGATCACGCAGATGGCTATGAAGGTGAGCAGGAAATTGTTGGAAAGAAATTGCGATTCCGTCAATCCCAATTGTTTCAGTCCTCCTATGTAACCACCAATCTCTTCCTGGTTACCATTGTTTCAGTAACAATTGTCAGTGTCAGTGTTCTAACTTGTGTTGGCAGTTTTCAGTTACGAGGCGCAGAGAATGATTCCAGTCCTCCTGAGCCCAGTCCTCTTCCTAGGCCGCGTCATATATAGCCCAATCTCCTCCAGTCTCAGGAGGCTGCAAACGAGCGCGGCTCAGCCCAGCCGAGCCCGACTAGCACATGAGCTGATGCTTGGGCCCGGCCCAACAGGCCGCGCCACACACCAAACACGTCCTCGTCTTCGTCTCGGTTTCTTTCTTGCGAGGGAGGCAGAAGCCGAGGGGGCGTCTCAAGTTCTCAACCTCTGCCCTGCTGAATCGAACCAGACCTGACCGCCACCGCTCCGCGTCGCCTCGCCGGCTAGCTTTTCGCCGCCGCGGATCTCGCCGCGCCGCCATGGATGCCGAGCACTCGGGCTCCTCCGCCGCCGCCGGCGAGGCCCCGACCACCGGGGAGCACCGGATGGGGACCACCATCGTCGGGGTCTGCTACGAGGGCGGCGTCGTCCTCGGCGCCGACTCCAGGACTAGCACTGGTACGTACTGATTCCTATCGATCTGGGTATGCCGCAGGAGGACCTGCCGCGGATGGGGGGTAGATTTGACGTGGGGATTGCGTTGCGGGCCTAGGTTTTCGCTTGGATCGTTTGCGAATTCAGGCGATGTGTGCTTCCTTTATACTTGGACTGTTAGGTTCACTGTTAGTTTCCACTTGCGAGATTAGAGGAGTTTTGGTGCTAGTAGTAGGCTATGCTGAGGGGTAGTTGGCTGTTCTCTGCAGCCTGTTTGAGTCGTCAGATCATTGGTGGAAGAGTTTTGCTCTTTGTTTCTGAGGAATTTTTTATTGAGTAGCCTAACTCTGAGCAGTACCTTGTTGTATTGCATCTGTGATTAAACTTAAACTAAACATCCATTGTTGATTGAAGAATTTTGGTGTTCCTAAGAAAAACCTTGTCGAATAGTCCAAATCGGAGTCTCTGAATAGTACCTTGTTGACTTGTTGTATTACTAAAAATGACATCCACGGTTACAATTAACTTTTTTTTGCTGTGATATTATTTGTTGTGACAACGAACGGTGAGATGATGTGCTCACTTTTGTTTCAGGGATGAATTTGGTGATTCACTCAAATAAATGTCCATCGTTCCATGATAGTAGTAGTTGTGATAATGAAAGATGAGATTATATGCTACTTTGGCTTCAAGAACACCTTTGGTGTTTTGTGTCATGTATTCTTGCAATTTAACTTAGGTAGTGTTTACTGGGAAGATGCTTCTGTAAGTTCATGTGGTGTCTTAAGTAATTCCGAGAAATGCTTTTGCTCCTGTTTACACAGAATAAGTTCAATAATAAGATGCTGTATTCTTGTTTTTTTAGCATCATGTTAACATCTTTTTGTTTCCTGCTTGAATGTATAGGAATGTATGTGGCCAACCGTGCTTCAGACAAGATTACTCAGCTGACAGACAATGTTTATGTCTGCCGCTCTGGATCTGTAAGTGCCCATGTTATTTTCTAGATTGAATCCTTTTACTTGTTCTTTTATCATGTTATTGTCATTTAGATGTTTGAGAAGAAACTTTAACTGTCATATTAATATGTCCGAGTAGGACCTTTTTGCTTAGGTCCCTTTAACACGTTAGCACGTTCTTAGATGGCACCAAGTTCAGGACAGTTGCTTATATTTGATTGTTGGTCTGACCCAGTCAAGCAACATTAAGATAGTAGTTATTCATATTGATGTTTTTTATCCTGTGTTGTCTTTTATTATCATAGTAGAAAGGAATTCGTCATCCACGGTCCCCTGCGTAGGGCCAGAGATGGCACATTTCTGTTTGTAAATTGTTCATTTCACATGTAAAATTCTTAGTATTTTCATTTTCTCACAGGCTGCTGATACACAAGTTATTTCCGACTATGTGCGTTATTTCCTCCACCAACACACGTAAGTTTGTTCTTCGTACATAACCTAATATTGTTTAATTTTCTTGTTGAATAATTTAATAAACTGAACAAGACTTAATCTCTTTGATAAATACATGGTATGCTGTTCTTGAAATTTGACTTGCAAGGTAGCTGATGATAAAGTTGCCTCCCTGTGCAGAATTCAGCTTGGGCAACCAGCTACTGTTAAAGTTGCAGCCAACTTGATTAGGTTGCTAGCTTATCAGAACAAGGTATGCTTCATAGCTTTCTAGCACACAGATTATTAAAATGCTAGGCATCATTTGTCCGTTTGATGTTAAGTTCTCATTGAATTTCACTATGAATATTTGTTATCAATGTCCAGAACATGTTGCAAGCTGGCATGATTATTGGAGGATGGGACAAGTATGAGGGAGGCCAAATTTTTTCAGTTCCCCTTGGCGGAACAATTCTGCGGCAACCATTTGCAATTGGAGGTATATTTCCAGCAAGCACCCTTGATGTGCCTTACCATTTTCTCCCAAATCACTTACTGTTTGCATTTTTGCATTAATTTGAATCTTCATACTCCAAATCTTGTTAAGAAAAACCTTGCTTTGCCGAGAAATATGAACAATATTATTTTACTAATCCTCTTTATTGTGTGTTATATCGGGTACTGTTTTTGACTATTATGATGTTATCTCTGACTCCTTGCAGGTTCGGGTTCCAGTTACCTATATGCGCTTCTTGATCATGAATGGAGAGAGGGAATGAGCCAGGAAGAGGCAGAGGTATGTCCATGAGTTCCTTGTCTGAATAATACAAGGTAATAGAACAAAATTTGGACCTATTTTTCTAACTGATCTTTCTTTATCTTCATATTTACAGAAATTTGTGGTGAAGGTAGTTTCCCTTGCTATGGCCCGTGATGGTGCTAGTGGAGGAGTTGTTCGTACAGTTACTGTAAGTTCTCAGATTGTAGTAACCTTTGTTGAGAAATACTGAAACATCACAAAACAGTGAAACACCTAAACTTGATGCCATGGATTTTCTTCTTTCATGTTATTTTTGGCACTTGTATCTAGCACAATGGGTCTTGTGATATCTTTCAAAAGTAAAAACTTAATGAACTCTAATTGAAAATTGTAACTGTTCATTCAACATCTTGCATGGTGCGATATACTGTCCTTTATCATGTAAAATTGATGTGTGTTGGTAGCATTTTCCGAAATGTGTTTGAATGGTGTTACAAGGGAAATTGGAATGCTTTATCTAAGTGCTGCATCCTTTTTACACTGTTGTTACTTGATTCACTTATAACATCCATTCAATGAATTCTCTCTGTAAGCTCTTTTAATATTCTTTTGAGGTTTTGCCTTGCAAAAAATTATGCTCCATTTGTAAGAATGCAGGGACTTGAAAGTAGTGTCTTTTCTTTTTCATTTATTCTCTCAAATTTTTGCTACTGTTCTGTGTCTGGTGGGCGCAGATATTTTAAACTGATTTTCTCTAAGCTCAAAACTAACTGACTTGGTTATGCCACAGATAAATGCGGATGGTGTCAAGAGGAACTTTTACCCTGGTGACAAGCTTCCGCTGTGGCACGAAGAGTTGGAGGCCCAGAACTCATTGCTTGATATTCTCGCTGCTGGGAACCCTGACCCCATGGTGCAGTGAATTTGCTCTCCAGTCTCACACACACCTTTGTGAAATTTCCTACTGTATGACTTGTTCAAGATTTTAAGTGAAGAATTTGAAACAATTCCTGCTGGTAAATCAGACTGTTGTGACTTGTGACTTTAGTTAAATGGTTAGCTGTTTACTGTGATGAGAATACCATCCTGTGGTCTGCCCAGCGGTCATGTAAGGTGGGTGATGCGGAATTGCATATGGGTGCTGCGTATGAGCCTATTGGTATCAACGGTGCCTTCCCTATTAGCAGCCATATGGTGAGGCGCGTTCTGACTAAATTACCCTCAAAATCTGAAAATCGCTTTCTGGTGCTGGGCAGCTTTGCTTAGTGTGTACGTGCAGCACATCTGCTACACCTATGCAATGGTGCTAGTTACCATTGCTGTGTCACCGTTCAAAGTTTTAGGACGCAACCCTGCTCGTTGAAACACTAGAGCGAAAATGATGCAGCCGTGCGAATTTAGAAACAGGGATGACCTGACCATTACGAGACATGACCAAATTGCAAATACTGAAAATTCACTCACTGCTGTGTATATATATTTTTTCTCAAATATGCATGAGAGCTGTGTATACACTGAAGATATAGAGGGACTGACAGCAGCATTTTCAGTATAGGCTTTCCTTAGAAGAGATGCATCAAGAAACATAAGCTCCCTTTCTGGCAGTGGCAGCTGCAAGTCAGCCGATACTGGAAAGCTGTGCGCGTATCAGCAGCGACTGCTAGCTAGTACAAAGGAAACTAATTCTTTTTCTGTTTGTCTCCAACATCTCAGGCTGCCAAGCCGAGAATGGGAGCAGCGGGTCATATTGTTCCTGGGAGTGAGATGCAACAGGAATCATAGCTCTACTCCCTGAAACTGAAAATGTGATCGAGCAAACCGGCAAAATTGGTTGGCTGCGACAGCTCCTGAACCATCGTAGCTCTGTTGTGTGGACACAAGCAGCACGCGTTACGTGGTTTCGCTCTCCACTTGCACTGTCGCTAGTTGCACGGCGGAGGCAGACATCGGCACGGCCAGCTGGTGCCCAATAGCTCATATAGTGATAAAAAGTATTCTTGTTTTTTTTTTTGGAAAACTACGGCAATGCTGGGGTTGCCTGAATTTTATTAAAGTATCAAGACAAATTCACATGGTCAATTTACAAAGGGCAGTGAGGCCTAGAGGATAGGAAAGCCTCTGACAGCTACCGGAGGCAATAGTGCTAGATGGAAGCTCGACGAGCAGCTGAACCGCGGCACCGTATCCCATATATACCGATCAAATATCATATTTACAGAAAAATTCAAAAATTTGGAAGAAATCCGGAAAAATGGGGAGCGGAATGGGTTGGATGGTTTTCCCAGCGGATCCCGTTTTTTTCTCAAGATGTTTCTGTTTACATTTCCGGGATGTGCCAAAGGCATCCACCGCATTTCGCTGCGGAGCAGTGAAGCCATTTTATATAGTCACCCTTGATGCCACCTCCTGTTCCAGTATGGGACTAAACACGAACGCATGCGAGCTGCAGACCTGCATGCTGCTGCTGCAGGCCCAATACAACCCGTAAGAAGGCAAACAACGGCCTAGTGAGATTCAAGGTGAGAGAAGTTCCGGTGAGTGTTTCTTTTTTTTTCTAGCTCTTTTATTTCTTTCTCAAAACCGTTTCTTGATTTTAGTTAATGTTTTAAAATAAGGATTAACTAGATAACTGGTTAAAAATATATAGATATTTGCTAGGTGTATTGCGGTATCTATTATGCACTTGGTAGTTGGTAATATCTTTGTTGTGCCCTTTTTAGTTGTATTCTTTATTCTGAGTTGTACTTATTAGTTTGTTGTTCCCACTTTTGATTATCGGTTCCCAACCGTTACCGACATGCTTCCGATCGAATCGTTTGTTTCTGATATCCTGTATATCCAATTTCATATTTCCGACCGAGCTTTACCGATTTCGTTCCCGTTCCCCTATAAAAATACGTAAACGAAAGTGGTTAGACCCTTCTCCCGACTACTTTCATCCCTAGCTGCAAGCTCCGCGGAAACTGTCACCCTGTAGTTTTGACTTTTCAGTGAAGGGCAATCCCAGAACCCCCAATTATCCATAGAGTAACTCTTCGCATTTCAACCATTACATTCGAACTTACAGGTAATGTATGCAGTATACTACATTGAGCTAGTGAAGCTTTTGTACAATTGAAATTCCATTGCCAGATTATTCTCAGTTTCTCAATTGGGTCTGGTGCAAAATGCATCAAATAAAACACTGCATCTTTCACCCGCCCTTTTTTCAGTATTTGTCATAAGATATAATACATTGGATTGGGGAGCTTGAAGGAGCGAACACTCATGGGCGATCCCAGCAAATCGCTCCATTGGTCACCAGAGTTGCCTAGAATCCTGTACCCCTCTTCTTCCATTTCTTTCCTCTTTTCTGACTTGTAGACTGTTGCAGTTTTCTCGCGGTCACATGCCGCCCTGGAAATTGGGAAAGACACATTTCAGAGTTCCAGCATGATTGCATGAACAATGAACATTGGAGTCCATTGGAGTTCATACAAAGTGCCAAGGCGACAAATTTGACTGAGCTTAGAAGATGTCAAGTTCAGCATTCAATCAAAAGGATTTTGACCCCTAACTAACAGTAGCTACTTCATGGTAGCGATAATATCAAATGGATTGTTGGACAGGGACATCAACAGCATAGTGGTAAAACATTTGGATCTCAAGCACCTCCTTCACTATTCAGGGTGCGTTTGGTTCAGCCATGAGCTGTGAAAAAGCTGCTGTCAGATGTCTGCTGTGAGATGACTGCTATGAAAAAGCTGAAAGTCATTTGGTTCAAACTGCTGTGAGTTGTCGACTGTGAAAAATTTATATATTGTCTTTATGCAAATTGACAGTATACAATATTTCTTTGTGATGATCAAAATTTTTTCCAATAAATCTTTATTTTTATATATATATGAAAATATTTGAAGTTAAATTTTTTGTATTCTTTTTTATTTTTACTTTCCTATATATGAAAATCTTTATTTTTTTATATATAAAAAAGAATTGAAAGGATATATATGTGACCAATAGTAGGTGTGTAGTTTTTACAGATTCGGAAAAGCAGCAAAAGTAGGGTATAATCTGCTTTCAAATTTATCCTACAGAAAAACAGCTTTTTCAAAGCAGCTGCAGAGAAGCTAAATCCCTTTGATTCTTCTGCTTTCTGAAAGCAGAAGCAGATTCAGATTCAGAAAGGTGAACCAAACGCAACCTCGGTACTAGAGCAGGGCAGCTAGCAAGCAAGATTGATGTGTGCACTTGCAATAGTAAGCAGTCGACTGAAAGTAATGTGCGAGGTATACCTGAGTATGAGCTTGTCCCAATCGTGGAACCCCTGTTTCTTGAGGTTCTCCATGGTGACGCCCTGGTGCCCCTCGCTTCTGCCCGTGAGCAAGAAGGTCTTGAACCCAAGTTCACGAACCTCATTGTACAGCTTCAAGCTGGAGGGGATCGCACGCGCCTCGCCCCTCTCCACCCACCTGTCGAACTTCTGGTGGTCGAACAATTCAAGCCTGCGGTTCGAAATCAAGAGCACCATGTGAGTTCATGCCTAATTTTTGTCCTGTCCTGCATAACGTTTTGCCATTTTGGGTGAGATGCGTCAACAAAGGATTTGATTCCGCGATGGATTTCGTCGCCTAACAAATTGGGGATCTCATGCCTAAATTTCTGCTCCTTTTCACGACGGGAATGCGTGAGGCGAGAGCACTCACCCGTACCCGTGGTCGGCGTAGTAGGGGAGGTTGGAGAGCAGCGTCTCATCGACGTCGAACACCCAGGCGTCGCGGCCGTCGCCCCGGAGCGGCGCGGCACGCGCGTAGGCGGCGGACTCCCGCGCGACGAGCTCGAGGTCGGAGCGGTAGGCGACGCCCGTGACGTAGTCCTGCACGTGCGCCGCGCACTCCGCCTGCACGGCCTTCCACGGCGCGAGGTTGTTGGCCTCCGCCGCGAGGCGCCAGCTGGCGCAGCGCACGTCCACCGGCACGTCGTCCCCGTCCCGCGGCCCCGCCGCCGAGGACGACGGGAGGTCGATGACGAGCGGGCGCGGCAGGTGCTGCTGCGCGTCCGCCGCCACCTCCTCGGACGCGTCCTGCGCTGGCGCGGCCGGCACCAGGACCTCCAGCGACGCCGCGACGGCATCCGCCGGCACCTCGCCCAGCATCTCCTCCGCGCCGGCTGCCGAGGACGGGGGCTCGATGATGAGGGGGCGCGGCAGGAGGTGCTGCGGCTGCTCCGCCTCCTCGGACGCGTTCTGCGCCGGCGTGGCCGGCGCCAGCTCCACCTCGACCTCCGCCGTCGCCGTCGCAGCCTCGGCCACGGCGGAGGCCGCGGCGAGGAGCATCGCCAGCAGCAGGAGGATCAGCGTGACGAGCAGGCGGACGAGGCCGCCGCGGCGCGCCATGACGCGCTCGCCGTTACCGCTCGGCCACGCGCGCGTCGTCGATGCGGCGTCGCGTGGGCCACCACCCCCCCCCCCCCCCCGGTGTCGGGGGACGGGCGGAACGCGGGGCGAAGGCCGGGGGCGGTGGCTGGTCACGTCGGGCGCGTCCCGGTTGGCAGCGAAGCTGGGAAGGAGGAGGGGGCGGGGAATGCGTGGCTCCGGCGGCTTCGGCGGGAGTCGAGGGGGAGGGAGCGGGAGGGCGCCGACCGGTAGGTTAAATAGGGGAGGCGTGCTTCTCGTTTCGCGCTGGAGGGGGAGGGAAGGCAAGGCCGAGGCGGGCAGGGTGGGTGGCGGAGGGGAAAGAGGAAGACGGGGAGGCGAGCGGATTCGAATCTGAGTGAGGCAACCCGTGCGCGGTCGGTGGTTACGTGGCGGCCACGGGTTGGTTGTGCGCGCGCGTCGGCCGGGGCGAGGTCTCGTTGGCCGGTTGCGGCGCGCCGGCGCGGTGGACCAGCCGTGCCGCTGACGTGGCCATTGGTTTTCCACCGCCGCGTCCATTGGATGACCTCCAGGCTCGCTCGCGTGTTGGAAACCGACGCTATGCCTACTACCGGCCAAAATCGGCTTGATTTGAGAAATTTCACATGGATCTGAACGTTCGATTTGAGATTTTTCGGCAGTTCTCCTCCGATGACTTGACCGTCTCTTTTTTACCTACGGTGAATGGGAGCAACCTCCAATCTTTTTGTAAGGTTGCTTCGGGGACAGGGGTGACGCCACGTTGAGCTGTGCACCATATAAACTTCATTTTCCCACTAACCAAGCTTATATTCATCATATTTTTTTCAAGGGGTAACGCGGAAGAGAATCCCCACCAATATATTATTGGAGCCTTTTAGCAGGCTAAGTAAAACATGAGTTTCACCTAGCAGGTTACAAATATGAGAAAATTTCTTCCTTAATACTACCAAAGTTGCGAATTCCTTTCTTAACCCTCAAAATTTGGATCTTCTCTATTTGACACTACATCCAAATTTAATTCACGTTTTTGCCCCTGATATATGCTCAGCTCAATTTTGCATCCAATAAATTTAAGAAAAAAAATCGTGAATAACATAACATCGTGAAGTGGATGTGTTTTCGTTCCACTATTCTATCTGCCAGCCTATTTGATGGGTGTCAACTATATATAAACAGATACTCGGAGTTAAATTGGATAGTTTAACCACAAGCTGCAGATGTTTCTCATCCACAGAAAGAGTGTGAAAAACTGCACCATTGAAAGATTGAAACAACACACATCATCCATTTGGAACTCCTGCGCCGCCTATCACGTGGGTTATAGTGCATTTGTTTAGTATCTATCCTACGTGTTTATTATGTTTTTCTATTAGGACAATATCATTTGATTTGAAACGGGAGTATAACGCACGGCCGGCCACATTCCCCGAGCTGCCTGCCGAGCCGGACAGACACCTGACACACACAAAAGCTAGCAGATATCTGAAACAGCGGAGAGCTGATACTGTTCATCAGTACATAAGTGAGCCCAGCAGGTTTGTTTCTTTAGGCTCAATGAGCTAGGCGGAGGTTATGTATTCATTTATTTTTAAGCTTTGTTCAAAAGTAAAGTAAAATAAACACAAATACAAAGGGCATGTCCCACAAGGAGCTAGACACAATCCAGAAACACAATCGGACTTCATCTTTTAGCAAAGGATATATTGATGAAAAGCAAATTGTACGTGAGCCTCTTTCATGCATCTATATATGACAAGCAAGCAATGCAATCTGGTAAAAGATGCATGAAGTGCAGTGAATGAGTGCTAAAAGGCACTTTTTATTCTGATTTTTAGAGACAGACAGATACGTACAGCAGCAGCATAGGTCAAATCAAAAATGTTAAGACTTTCAAATAATTAAAAGAAATAATACTCCAAATAAAGAATAAGACTTCCAAGTTGCCATTGAGTTTACATAGAACCCCTGAATTAATGGCGCAACAAGCAAGGTCAAAACTCATATTTGCAAAAACAATGTGTACAATGAAATACTCCCTCCCTCCCATCCGGTTTGTCAGCATTTTGTAGAAAGACCGATATGTTAGGCATGGCTAGCAGCAACTAAATCAAGCGCTCCTCTTGCATGCATGCAGAGGACGCTAAGCCAATCAGGCGCGAGGCTAGTCAAGTAGTACGATGCTCCGCGTGTGATTAATCTGCTGGCCAGATAATTATGGCTAATCAATCAATTACTTCTTGGTATCTGTATACATGGCCTCGGCGCCCAATGCACCAAACCGGATGGGAGGGAGTAGTCAAAAGGCTAAATAATGAAGCTTCTTAGTAGTTGGCCATTACACTCTTTAAGATAAGTTACATAGTTAACAACTACTCGCACCAATGACGATGTGATTTATACTTGTTCTGTTATGACAGTCTTGTAAAATCATGCATTGTGCCCTGTTGTAAATTCAAGTCAAGGTACCAATCAGAACATGCATGCAACTTTTAGCGTAGCTACAAAATGTCACAAACGGACGGTATGAAACTTGTATCCAAGTCAACTCTGCCCTATTTTCTACAAAATTCTTAAAGCTCTTTAGTCCCGATTCCTTAACCGCAACTAAGAATCAGGGATTAAAGGTCCCGGGTCTGGCAACCGGGACTAAAGGATCTGCCAGCGTAAAAAATTAATTGGCGCAGGCACAATCAACCCTGCGGTCCATAGGATTCGAACTCAAAACATCTTATCTCGCGCACAACTTCTTTACCACCCTACCTACATAGCACATGTAACTTTAAATGAGATGCTTTCCTTTTAAACTAACCCGTGAAGGATCCGGACGGGGCCACCAACCGGGACTAAGGACCCTTTTAGTTCGGTCGGAGTCACCAACCAGGATTAAATGGTCATCGTTTAGTCTTGGTTGGTGTTACCACCCGGGACTAAATGTTTGTCCTAGTTGGTGGCACAGGGTGACTTTTAGTCTTGGTTGGTTGCTCCAACTGGAACTAAAGCTCCCTGCCGCCGTTAGATCTGGGACTAAAGCCTTTATTAGTCCCGGGTCAAAAGCTGACCGGGACAAATGTGAAAAACAAAAGATCCTTTCTGCAGTAGTAGTGATAGTCCTCTCATATAATATATCTTGATGATTAAAATCATCAATGCATATATAGAGGACCGGCCGGACCATCTTCTATTGATTTTGATTATTCTTCCCATGCAGCATAATGCTTTTGACTTAAAAGAATAATTTCTTATGAGTTGTATCCATTTTATTTATTCTCCAGTGTGTGCTTCGTTCACATATATGCAGCAGGTTCACGCTGTAGATAGAAATGGAGCTGATCAGCTGCTGTGGGCTCCGATCCATGGCGAGAATACTTATGAATGGCTTCGTCGTCGTGTCATGGCTGCTGTGTGATCGAGTTTGCGTGTGATCTGCATGCAAGGCGCTCCCTGTCGCGGTCGGTCAGCGGCTCCGATCCGGCCGGCAGCGGGACGTAGTGCGCGACGGGGTCGTCGGCGACCGCGTCGAGGAGGACGGCGCCCCGGATCGGAGGTCGGCCCAGGCGACGGTGGATCCGCGGAGCCCGATCGACCACCTTGGTGGAGCTGACACCATCTTCCTGCGCCACCGCCCGGTCTTCTCGCGGTGCACGCGGAGGGTGTTGTAGCGCTTTGCAGGTCGGGTAGGGGTCGAGAATCACCACGGCGTAGCCCGATCGAGCGATCTACTCTGCTTTTCGTAGCGTGCGTGGATGCGAGAGTTACCAAATTAATTACATGTCATTCTATGTTCATTTTCCCTTCTAAATTATTTACGCGGAATATTATTTTAGTTCATTCTATAACTTTTTAGATCGATCTAATAATATAAAATATATATAACCTGCATCTCTACTCCTGAAGTTGGACACCTAGTCAGATCTTTCTGGCCGTCCGGACCCAAAAACAATAGGACCCATGGATTCTTCTTCTTAATCCCGACACCGATCAAAGCACACGACACAAAATTGTTGCTTCTGAGGAGATAGATCACCCACCTGCAGCACAACTACTCGGAAATCCGAATGAGTAGATCAAACATTCCTACTCCTATACCTGGATTAAACAACTGAGCAAGTTATCTCGATTAAGAATTGGGGATGATCCATATTTGCACGAAACTAAACTGGCTCTAATCATTAATACGTTATGATCGGGATGCAACTGTTGCAGGGACAAAGAGCAGTGTTAAGGACAATACGTATGTGTGTGTGTGTTATCATATGTTGCTTACACTGATTGATTCTCAGATATTCAAACAGCATCAGGGGCGGAGCTCAAGCTCGCCGTTGGTGTCCGCCAACCCCAGCGACTTCGAAAGATTTCAATAAAAAACATTATTTATTAATGTTAATAGTGTTAATGACTCTGTCCTCATTTATACTTAGATCCCGGTGGTTTCACGGTCTGGCTTCACCCCCGAACAGCATCCTGTCGTGATGAACTAATCTTCTTCGAAATACTACTCCTCTGCATCATAGTTGGCTTCCCTGGACCAAAGGTCATCCAGCACCTCGTCATTATCGATCTCAGAGTAGTCCATGTGCTCGGTGTCTTCACCGGACACAGGAACTTCTGTTGCATCAGAAACGTGAATTGTTCCAGCTGCTCCTGCATTTCTTATTGGGAGCGCTTGCGAGCGGCGCAAATCTGGGTCAATTTGCCGCTGGGTTTGGGCACAGCGGAAAAATTTGGCACTGGTTTGGCAACTATTGAAGGTAGTGTTTTTATATTTATTTCCAAAACTTATTTTTGGAAGTATATTTTGGGTATTTTTGGAGATATATGCTCTAAAGGCTCTAAAAGTTTGGATCGGATTCGAAAAAAAATCATGCTCATATCTTATATAACTTTAAGCTAAAAAAACTAAGCATCGAGTTGGGTTACGTACCCATATCAAATATGTGTGACATGTACGTACGTACCAACGCTATCTTAAGCTAGCGTTTCGATAATAAATGTACAGACAATATACGTACGTGGATATTCTGGACATACAACGAATTTATTTTTAAATAAAATTTGGAAATTTCGGACCGGGATTCGGTGGTTTGGCCAGTCAACGAATTTACTTTTAAATAAAATTTGGATACAACTTGATGGAAATTTTGGCCTATACTAGATGGTGGGAAGAATTGGGGAGATATGGTTAGAAACTAAGAAGAAAGACGGTGAAATTATACTGTTTCAGGATTTGATAACTATCATCAAGTGAGAGTGATAGAGGCACACAAGAGGTGTATAATTAAAATTTATTCATATTTTTATATCTAGAAAAGTATATGAATTTGTATGGACCATAGTTGTGGTATAAAAATTTAACTTCGATCAAATTTTTGGACAATTCGGTTTCGTTTCGGTCCTAACCGAAATGGACGAATTTCGATAAAATTTGATCCTTTCGGACCGAATCCCAAAACCTTGGGTGCGCGTGACGGCTCTCCATCCGGTGGGGGCGACGCCGCAGCAGCAGCGATACTCCATCTCCACGAGCGTGATCGCGTCCCCTCTCCCGACGACGTCCCGGAGGGAGCACGGGTCGGCGGCGGAGTCGAGGAGCTCCCTGTTGTTGTGATTGCTCAGCGTCTCCGGCAGCGGGACGTAGTGCGCGACGGGGTCGTCGGCGAGCGCGTCGAGGGGGAGGACGGCGCGCCGGAGGTCGGCCAGGCGACGGTGGAGCCGCGGAGCGCGACCGCCTTGGTGAACTCGAGGGCCTCGTTCTCCGGAGCCGAGGAGGAGCGGGTGCCGGTGCCGGTGCCGAGGAGTATGAGGTTGCCCTGGGACGCAACGACCCGGGGCTCCGAGGCGAACGCGGCGTCGGGGCAGTGGATGCAGAGGTAGGAGAGCGCCGGCGGCCTGGCGGCGAAGAAGGTGGCCAGGATGGCGGTGACCCTCGCTCGTGAAGGCGGACGCGCTGGTCTCGTTCGTGCGGTCGGCGATGTAGGCCCGCGCTGTGAGGAGGACGTGATCGGAGCAGGAGGCGCCAACGTCGGGCTCGGCCGGTGGGTGGAACGACTGCTGCTGCGGCAAGATGATCATGGCGGATGCGGCGGCGGCGGATCGGAGGGCGGTTGGGTGCACGGCGAGCCGGCGAGTGCTCGATCAAGCCGATCTACTACTCTGCTTTTCATACAGTGTCCCGGAGTTGGAAACCTCCACCCAATCGGACTCTGCTACCTCCGGACCTTTCCAGGCCGTCCTAGGCTTCTGGCCCAAACAATACGGCCCATAGCTTCTGTAATGTGACAACTTATCAAGCCTGACACCGTTCAAAGCACACGACACAAAACTGCTGTTTCTGAATGTCTCGTTCACCGGCAGAACAACTACTCAGAAATCTGAATGAGGAGATCATACATTCTTACTCCTATACCTCGATTAAACAACTGACATAAGTTATCTCGATTAAGAATTGGGGATGATCCATATTTGCACGAAACTAAACTGGCTCTGATCATTATTAAGTTATGAGATGCAACTGCTGCAGGGACAAGACACAAGAGGCAAGAGCAGTGACAAAGACAAATACATATATGTACATGCTAACAGGTTTCCCACATGAACAGCACAGATGTTGCTACACTGATTCTCAGATATTGAAACAGCATCCTGTCGTGAACTAATCTTCTTCGAAATACTTCTCCTCTGCATCATAGTTGGCTTCCCTGGACCAATGGTCATCCAGCATCTCGTCATTATCGATCTGAGAGTAGTCCATGTGCTCAGTGTCTTCACCGGACAGGAACTTCTGTTGCATCAGAAATGTGAATTGTTCCAGCTGATCCTGCATTTCTTCAGAAGATAATGTTTGGTTGAAAGTCCCTGCAGCAGAACCTCCCCCATTGTTGGAGTCCACAGCTGCAGCCCCGTTTGCAACCACCTGTGATTATGTGAAGGGAAAAAAAACTCAATTTCCTGCAAGGGCAATGCATTAAAAGGAAGATTTACACAAATAACGCTCAACCAAAATTCAGAGGCACTCCAGATTTCCTTGTAGGTGAAATAACAAGAAAGCATGGCAAGCGTCACAGAGGTCGTAAAATGAAATGGACCATATACCAAATAGCGCTTTAATTATGAACTACATTGATCTAGTCTCTACGTCACCTGAACAGTTTCTAAACAAGTACCATCATGCTCCTTATTGAAAAAAAAGAACCATCACGAAATTGAGCATTGAGCATTGAGCAAGACCTGAGCATTGAGCACACATACTAGGCAACAAAACATGAAATTGCATCTGAAACTGTGCCCTCAGACCTCAGGCTATGTTTCCCATACGCAAGAAAATTTAAACTACTGTGTATGTCTCCTTTAAGCCAGAAAGCCCAGCACCATTGCACAAAACTATAAAGTTACTGCAGAGTTCGGGGGCAAAAGGAATTCAGAGGTCGAAGTTTGGATCACGAAACCTGAGGCTAAAGAAAGAATATGTGAATGATCATCCAACACAAAAACTGGATCTCTAAGTTTGATTATTATTACAGAGTTCAAAAAAAGGCAGATTATAGACTTCCTCGTTCCTCCTCTATCACATGAATCATAGTGTATAACGGGCATCTAGTAGTACAACCAGTTCTTAGATACATAATAGCTTCTGTTTCAAGGAAATTTCAGAGCAACTTGCCTACCGAAACAATAAATTATTGTTACCACATATAACTGATGGTGAAAGTTAAAGCCTTTGGTCTAAAACTAATAGCGAAAAATTATGAAATTCAGCCATAACTTCCATCCTGATTTGTTGCATGTAGCCTCTCTAAATTAATTCTCCAGATATTGCTACCCCAAATGGTCTAAAATTGCAAATGAAAACTATTATCTTGATCTACATATCATAAATTGCAAAGCAAGACTAGGTTTCAAGTCCTGCAAGGATAACCACGACTGGTTGAATAGGTTGCTTGTCAAGATGATTAGTTAGCTTCTGGCCTCCTAGTCCTAGATAAAACGTATAAGTAACACTTGTACATCCTCTAAAACTATTCCAATTCGAATTAATGTACACAAGAATGTGAGTCACTGGATCAAGTACAAACAATTAGAGAACCAATAAAACAAGCACAATCAAGACAGAAAATGTAGACAAAAACAATATTCAGCAGGAAAGAAACCTCAGTCGCAATGGGCTTGTCGACCTCTGACCCCTTTTCTTCCGAAATATCTTCTTCTTTTTCCTCTTCCTCTTCCTCCTCCTCCTCCTCGTCTTCCTCTTCTTCTTCTTCCTCCTGCTCCTCCATCGCCTCCTCAGGGCCACCACCCACCCACTCGCTGGGGTCAACCCCTCTCCTAATCTGCTCCCCTCGTATCTTCTCCACGATGACGGCCTCCTCCGCCCTGCGCATCAGCGTCTCGGACCACCTCTCCCCAGGCCGCGCCATGGCCCTGCCGAGCGGGTCCTGGAAGCGGCCCAGGTACTCGTGGTGCAGGTAGGGCTCCCGCTCCCGCATGGCCTCCTCGGAGAAGTACTCCCCCTCGCGGACGAGGCGGTCGAGGTAGGCGCGGCGGCGGTTCCGCACCCGCACCGCGGGCGGCGGCGCCCCCGCCGCGGCGGCGCGGAGGCGGCGGAGGTGCCAGTCGACCTCGTAGTCCGGGCTGAGCGCGTCGAAGGCGGCGAGCTCGCCCGCGGAGAGCGCGGAACCGTACCGCTCGAGGAAGAGCGGCGCGTCGCGGGCCAGGAGGGCGCGGAGCTCCGCCCGGCGCCGCGGCGGGGAGGGAGGGCCCGCCGCGGGGGAGGAGGAGAGGAAGGAGGAGGGGAAGTAGAGGCCCTCGACGGCGGAGAGGCGGGTGGCGATGCGGTCCATAGCCGCAGGCTCCATGGCCGGCTGCTGGCTGCCGAGTGGCGGGGGGATGCGTGGCGTGGCGTCGCGTGGCGTCGCGTCCCGGCGAGGGGCTCGCCTCGAGAGGGTTTGGCACCGCCGGTGGCCGGTGGATTAGGCGGTGGCCGGGGACTGTGTTGGGCCTGGTTATGCTGCGGTTTGAGTGGGCTTCGGCTACCGTAATATAGGTCGGTTCCGCGTGTCAGCCTCAGCCCAACCCAGATAAGGCTTGATCTAGGGTTGATCCATCGTGTCTCTTTTTCACATTTTTATCTGCTGGACCACAGAATATCCAATATGTAAATACGGAATGGATGGTTCTCTCTTGCTATCGCGAACAAAGGCACGTGAAAACAAAACTAGTGTTGTCATGTTTGGCTACCGATCTACCTAAGTTGATCTCCCATGGATCATGAATCGCTAAAAGACAATTCCTTCGCAAGTTCGTACCAACCTTTAGTTTTCATCAAATCAAATATCATCTTAAACTCTATCTGTTTATTAAAAGAAAAGAATAGTTGTCCAAACACATTATGGGTTGACGTTGAGATTAGAGTGATGATGCCAACCTCCATCTCAAATGGGTTTTACCTTCTCGAAGACGTCACCTTTTTCCCTGCTCCCTCCTCTCCGGTGAGCATTTTGGATGAAAACTAAATCACGTTGGTCGGACGACGACGGCGCCTGTAGCTTCACTCCCTCCCTAGAGGTGTCATCTTGGAAGCTCTCGCTGGTGATGATCGTCGGCTCTCCTCGGAGATTTTCCACTTATACGCCTATCGTCGCTTAGTTTCCTCTACATCGTCCAGGTTGCGTTGGTCATCGGTTAGCGGACGCTTTGCCGCTCCTCTCTTCGCTGACGGATACTTTGTCACCGTTCTGCTCTGGCGGATGCTTTGCTGCCGCTATCATGTTGGTTGAAGATCGCTTCGGGCGGATGCTTTGCCGCCGTGGTTGGTTGGTCGGGTGGATACTTTGCCACATTTATTGTATTGTAGACCTTCGCACCTTTGATGTTGTAGTTTCGTCTAGCAGGTTCAGTTGTTTGTTTTAGCTAGGTTTGTGGTCTAGACGAGTCTCTTGTCCCGTTTTTCCTGCTGTTCTTGTTTGTTATTAAGATCATCCGCCGCTTCTACATATTAAGGTTTATAATGGCTGTATTGCTTTTCTACGTGCTCAGGCACGTTTCTGAAAAATACTGGTGCGCTACATATCTCAAAAAAAAAATAGAGGGGGAGCTCTTGCTTGAGGCGGTCAGCATGTGATCTAATCCTTTTTGGTACAAACCTTATCAACAGTGCCTTTAATTCCTTTAAATTTTCGCATGTAACATAATTGGAGGCATCCGTGTGCCTGGTTGCCTGCATCGCTCAACGTCAGGTTAAAGACTACCTAATCAGGTTGCCTATCTTATAGAATTTGTAGTTTGTAGTTTTATTGATAAAACAATGTATGAACTTTGCATTTCATTATGAGATGGTTTTCTTCAAGGTAAAATGTAGTAAGATCGCAGAAGAACACGGTTATACAGAAAACTACCAAAAGAAAATCCAAGACTTGCGAATTTAGAATCGGCATAGTGATCTGACTCAGGAATCCTAAGTTTAGTCGTGTTTGGCAGGAAGTACGGCCGTACAAAACAGCTGATTAAACTAACCACCCTTCTGCTAAACCGGATGTTGGGCACGGGATTACGGGCCGCAGCCTCGCAATCGCAAGTCGCAATCCTAGAACCGACAAGCCCCTCCACACCTCCTCCGTCGCAATCCCCAGCTCGCACACTCCCCCCTGCTCCAGCTCCACTCCCCGAGCAGAAAACCAACGCACGCGGCGAACCCGAACCCCCCTCGGGCCCCGCCCCCGAGACCGAGATCCCAGCCCGCCCGCCGCGCCGGCGAAGTCCGCGGCCCTCCCCTCTGGCCCGCGCCGCGAACCCGGCGGTGTCCCCCCTCCCTGCGCGCCCGGACCGCGGCGGCGCGGCGTGGGGCGCCGCGCCATGGGGTCGGTGTCGCTGAACGTGGCGTCCTCCCGGCGCGGCGGGCGGCGCGGCCTGGCGTGCCTCTGCTCGCCCGCGCTGCTCAACCTCTTCGTGCTCCTCTCCCTCCTCTCCACCAACCTCCTCGCGCTCCTCGCCTTCCTCTCCCCCCGCGCCCGCGGCCCCGTCCCCGTCCCCGTCCCCGCCACCGCCGACCGCTCCGCCTCCTCATCCTCCGCCATCTCCGCGCAGGTGGCCGCCATCGCGCGGGAGATCGACGCCACCCGCCTCGTCCCGCACCGCGCCGCCCTGCCGCCGGAGCTGCTCCTCTTCCTCTCCCCGCACGCGCTCCCGCTGGGCCGCGACGCGCGCACGGGGCTCACCCACATGCCGGCCTCCGTCGCGCACACCTGCTTCCGCTCCCCGCCCACGCTCGCGCTCCTGTCGGCGTTCGCGTCGTACGAGCCGCGCGCCGCGTGCCCGCGCAACGCCACCCTCCCGCCCCGCCTCCTCTACAAGGGATGCGAGCCGCTGCCCCGGCGCCGGTGCCTCTCCCGGGGTCCCCGCGCGCCGCTCCCGTCCTCCAACATGGGCGTGGACAGCCGGCGCTGGGTGAAGCCGCGCCACGACCACGAGTTCCTCATCGACGACGTCCTGCGGCTCGCCGCCGCCGCCTCCACCAAGATCCGGATCGGCTTCGACGTCGCCGGCGGCGCCGCCAACTTCGCCGCCCGGATGAGGGAGCGCGGGGTGACCGTCGTCACCACGGTGCTCGACAACGCCGGGAAGCCCATGAACGAGTTCGTGGCCGCGAGGGGCCTGTTCCCGCTGCTGCTCTCGCCGGCGCACCGCTTCCCGTTCTACGACGGGGTGTTTGACCTCGTGCACGTCGGGACCGCCGCGCTGGACGAAGGCGGGGCGCCGGCGCTGGGGCAGGCGGGGACGGGGGAGGCGCTGGAATTCCTCATGTTCGATGTCGACCGGGTGCTGCGCGCCGGTGGGCTGCTCTGGATTGACAGCTACATGTGCCACAGCGAGGAGCGGAGGCAGGTGGTTGTGAGGCTAATTCGAAGGTTTGGCTACAAGAAGCTCAAGTGGGTAGCATGGGAGAAGGCCGGCACGGGGAGCTCAAAGACGGCAATGTACATCTCTGCGGTTTTGCAGAAGCCGGGCAGGGGTTGAAATCGAATGGATGGCTTGTTTTCTTCATGATCTGATCTGAGGTATGAATGTACCATTTCCTTTTAATGAAATACCTTCTGATTGTTCATCAGCTCAGGCACGTTCGCCAAAAAAGGTATGAATGTACCTTCTGATCGTTCATCAGTTCAGGGGATTTGACTTGAGAAATGCATGCTGAATAGATACCACGGATTTTAGGTTGATTGTATTGTTTGGTCAGATAGTAACAATTGTTCATCTTTTGTTACCATGTAATGTAATAGTCTGCTGTTTGGTGGGAAACATATGAGGTACGATTTGGTGCTCAACTGGGGGACTGCAAAGTAGTCCCTTGATGTGTATTTCGCATTCCAGGCAGAAAAGTTGTTTGTCTGTCTGAAGCTATTTTTGTATCAGTTTAGTCTATAGTGTATTCTGGAGCTTAATTCAAATTTCAACGGATTTGATCATTTGCATAATTGAGTATCTACATTGGTTTCACTCTTTACCTTTCATCCAGTGCAAGCCAACTGAATTTTTGATCTGTCAGAGCTGGGAACCAATAAATGAACTTTTTGGAAAAAAAAACACTCCTAGAACTGTTCCTTCTCCGGATGCTTATACTTGACTATTAACAGTTTTGGTCAATCTAACTGGCGAGCAAAAGAGCCCAAGTGCAGTGAACACCATTGCAGGACTTGCAGTACATCAACCTCAAACTCGATTTGAAGTGGCATAAGCCAAATGCATATCGACCATGTCACCATTCTGACAAAAAACAAACAAGACAGAGGTAACTAATTGGTTTCTGGTCTAAAAGCAACATTGTTTAACTCTGTCCGCGAAAAACAAAGGGGCGATGGAGGGAGGGATTATCGGAAAGCTACCTTTAATTACTTCAATGCCACTAGAAATAGAAATTATAGTGATTCCTTGAGGGTCGCTAAAATTCTTCATTTTCCTTCACTGCAACTATTTTAAATTTACGTGTTCTTAGGGTGCGTTTGGTTGGGAGCCAACTTAAATGGAATGGCTCCCTTCTAATTTCTGAGAATAGAGCCGCTCCATTCTACGTTTGATAAGGAGAACGAAGCCGCTCCATTTTTTTTGTTTGGTTAGAGAGTGCGCTAAAGTAGAAACATTCCATTTTATATTTGGTAGGAGAGTCAGGTGAGTGTGGTTACCTCCTCCTTTGTTGGGGTGAACTTACCACCATATTTCAGTTAAAATGCACCGTAATTAACTGAGTTTCGACATTAACATAATACTCACCCAGTCACCAATTCGGACCAACCAAATGTGCCGTTACACCAAGTCCTAGGTCTGAAGGAAAGCAGCGCAGGTCATCATACTAGCATTGGGACCAATCGCGAATGGCCGCATCTGTGAGATGCTTGAAATGGTCACTGCAAGCATTACAATGGCCAAGTGCAAGGACAAGACAAGCGAGCAAGGATCCAAACAAGCCCCAAATGAGTAATCATCTTGAAAACAGAGATTCAAATATCAAGCTACAGCAAGGCAGGCGAAGATCAAGTGGAAGCAAAACTAACAATGGCCAGCATATTTCACCAAGGAAAGAGTACGCATTTTCATCACGCAGTTGATCAGCTACATTGTACTTAGATGACAATAGATGTGCGATACATCAAATTCTGGTAACTTCTGGGCATAACATGTTCACTTTCGCTAATCTAGGCCTTGATAGCATACTTCCTCATGGGGAAATACTTTTCACGCTTCTTCTCCCTCTCGGTCTTCAAAGAGAGCTGCAGGACAAAAGAAACCCATGTCAACAAACTGAAAGGAACAAAGTAGTTGCCCTACAGATGATGCAGTGCATCTCCATCTTACTGCAAAGAAAATGAATATATATCTAACTGACCAATTAGTTCAGTGGACATTATAGCAATAACTGAAGACCCCAAGCATGTAAGCCCACAATAATCAAGAACTTTAGTATCAGTTCAACATGCAATGGTGAATTGCATTTTCACACAGTTGATCGCTTCAAGAATTCAAAATTCTTACAGCTAATTTCAAAAGGAAAGACAACCACTAGATTGAAGCATACAGACTACTTTATGGAGGCTTTGGACATGCCATTTTGGGCAAACCATACAGTGACTAGGACCTATGACACTATCCAATCACAAAAACAAGAGAAAATGGTCTTTATGCATACCAGTTCACTAAGAACAGGAATTTTAGTTAATACCAAGACAGGAAGCCCCAATAATCATATAACCATGTATAGAAGTAATGGTAATGCTAGTTTGCCTCCATTCTGAAGCAAACGATCTGCTTTTAAACTGGTGTTGAAAGGTAAAGGTTGGTTTAAGGGTTGAACCTTACAATTGCACTAAGTTCACACCAAGAAAATATTCAAGCTACCTATCATTTCACCATATCATATAATTAAGAACATTTAACACATCAGTGCTAGAACAACACAATCAGTGCTATAATATCACAACCCTAACCGCAGTCAATTTGGAGACAGCAGGAACACAACCGCGGAACTAAATCACTGGGAAATAACTAGCAAATACGCCACACATAAATTCAGCATGTTGCTTTAAGCTTGATTCAATCTTTACACAGACTAAACACCGAATTTCCAAACAACACTTGCATCAACATACTTCCCTAAAGGATGTCCGCTCCATCTTTATACAGCGACGACAATTTTTACCTACATTTGCATCATTCAACGATTTCACGAAACAGAACATCCAGCAATGAGTAACTGAGCTAATCGCACCGCATCAACTTATCCAGATCGAAGTTTCAACAAGCAAAACAGTACGTGTAGGAGATGCGGGAAGGAGAGGTGGGCACGGCGTATACACCTGGTGCTTGGTGAGGCGCCTGCGGATGGCGCGGGTCTTCTTGGGGCGGAGGTCGAGCGGGAGCAGATTCTTCTTCTTGTACGCCTCCCGCAGCGCCGCCTTCTGCTTCATCTTAGAGATATATTCCTCTGCTAGAGCCGCTCCGTCCCACCGTTCCTCAACCAAACACCGATAAAAATGAAGCCGCTCCATTCCATCTCCATCCAACCAAAACAGTCCTAGTACTATATATAGGCCATCTGCAGACCGAGCCTGGCTCGGTTGGTAGAGTCTCCCGGTGGGGAGCTCACCAGCCCGGGCTCGAACCCGGATGTGCACGCGCATTAAGCCTCCGTGAGGCCGGGGCAGTAGCGAGCCCCTCTTTTTTAAAAAATAAAATTATAGGCTACTTCCGTCTTTATGCTGTAGTGCGATTATGTTGGTATGGCACCACGCTGCCAGCTGGTCCATGGACGCACCGAGCTGCACGACGATCTTCTTGGCCAAGGCAAGGCACACGGGGCGTGGTCGTGGTGACGTGGTGTGGCGTCTCGTGCTCCGTGCGCGCCGCGAGGTCAAGCTCCATTAGCCGTGGGGTCTACAGGCGGCGGCGCCGGCTCCCAGTGACGCGCTCGGCGTGACGACGTCCGGACGGAGGGTGCACGAGGTCTGCTCAAGCAGGCGGCGCGCCGAGGAATTCGAGCTGGAGCGGGCTGAAGGCGACCTTCGAGAAGAGAATTCTTCCGCTGCTAGCCGGCCATACGTCGCGCGCCCATGCTTACCGTAGTGGAATTTATTTCATTAACAAACTTCCCCGTCCTGAAATATAAGGTATTAAAAAAAATATAATGTATTAAAAGGTTTAAAACTTATATCCAAATATAAAGCAGCCGGTCATGAAACCATGGATACGCGTCATTTTCTCATCTCTTTAATCTGTCATAAAATTGCTAAAATACCTTATAGGACGGAGGGAGTAGTTACATTGACATCAACTTTACACATCAAGGTACATTTATTTTATTTATGCTATATATGAATACATAGGAGCCTATGTTATTAATCGGTAGAAGCCTGAATCAAATCAAATGGTTGGAGTCCTTTGCTTTGCTTCGAGGGTGGTCTTCCGGTTTTGGTTTCTGCGTGGAGAAATCGCAACCGGAAGGGATTGGATATTAACGTCATGATTCTAAATTGGGATTAGTTGTGAGGCAAATACAGTTTGTAGTTTGTATATTTCTTTTTTAAGATGCATTTATTTGAGGTAGGGTATGTTTCCTGACAAAAGAATTTGGAAGAAAAAAATTATAGTAAAGATAGTGTGCATCAGAGCTGAGAAGATTGGAAAAATAACTTGAATTAGCATTTTTTTTACCATACAAATTGAAGAACATACCTCTGATTCTGTTGATGATGAATAAATGTGGGTAGGATATTTTTGTCTACAGCTGATCGATACTGCGATTTTTAATTGTTGATGAAAGATTTGATCGCGCCCCAAGGTTTTTTAAAAATTCTAGCAAAGTACAGTGCCTACGGTGCTAGCAGATGATATAAGAATGAGTTATGAGTTCTGAAACTAAATGAGTTTCTTAAGGCAGGCATGCATATCCATAATGCTACTGTCTATATTGTTGTTGGTGATAATAGTGCGGCAAGTAACGGGTATGAAAGTATGCGCAGGAAGTGTTCAGCTTTTTTTCCTTAAGGGTATTGGCTGCCAAGATGATGGAGCACTGAATAGGTATTCCCTGTCTCTGTTTGGCCCCCTTTCGCGTGGCCCGTTGACTCTGCGGCGTTGAGCAAGAACTCCAGATCCTCCTTGACGTCCACAGTGCCCCTCGGGCTGAAGCTGAGGAGCAAGACCTTGTCGTTCTCCTGCCTGAGGTACGCCGGCTTCCAAGAGTGTACAAACATATAGTGCAACACTGCTACTATAATGGAACGCAGAGCAATTGTATGTAAATTATTATCGCAGAAAATGGCAGCGAAAGTGCACCTGGTAGTCTTCGCCGAACTCGTGGATGACGGCAGCCTTAACGGCCTCGGCGGACGCTCGGTGATTCGGCCTGCGCCGCGGCCTCCTCCACCTTGCCTACCGCATCCACATCCCATCTGCCCCCTCCGCCTTCGCCCCCGCCGAAGCCCAGCCCGAGGGACGCGAACCCGAGCGGCGCGATTTGGTTTCCGTGCAGGTGCACGAACCGTACGAACTCGACACACATCCGGTGGAGGCGCGACACGATGGAAGACGCAGAGCTCGGGGCTGACACGGCGGATGAGAGCGCGCGGGCGCGGGAGAAAGGAGGCATGGTGGGGAGGCGGAGACGACGGCGCCGGGGAGGGGCGCAGAGAGGAGTGGGTACGGGACGCAGAGGAAGGCGCCCGGGAGCGCCGGCTTGGAGGTCGGCTTGGGCATCGCAGGTGCGGGCGGCAGCGCAACGAAGATATAAGATTCACCGGCGCACAGTAAAGAACCGAGAAGGTTCCAACCACTCGAATGATGCCACGTACCCATCGTCCCCATCCGTCTCGCGACCAGCTAGCCACCGTAGGATGCAGATCAAACGGTTGAAATCATTTTCGCTGATGTGGATGGCCTGGTTGGCCACGGAGTCCGTATCTCCAGAACGAGGGGACACGGCGAGGCCCATGTCGTCGCAGTTCCTGCTCTCGGGTCGGTTGGATCCATCACGAATCGTCATATCAAGCAACAAGAGGACGACATTGACGGCTGTCCCAGATTGCAGGAACAGGCCGTGGCGTCCCCTGGTGTGCAGCCTGTACAGTCAGCGAGGTCGCACAGCTCAGCTTGTGTCTGCCGGACTCGCCCATGCAGCCGTTCGTCGACCACGTCCTCCGCCAGGCGCGCGTTTGCCCACGGGAGAGCATCCAATCGTCAGGATGGTCAAGCATGCTCCCACCCAGGGGCACATGAGCTGCAAGCAATGCGTCAGGACTCAAGTTAACTTGATTGGATCTGCACCCTCGTTCCTCTCTATTTCTGTTCTTATTTCTTCTGGATTGTTGCTTCGTTTGAGACTGAATGAGGATGGAAGGCAGGAGAGGATAATGTTGGAATATTTTCCTTTTATTTTCTTTAGGGGCATTCTGGTCATTTAATGTTTATATCCTGTCGCTATACCCACCCCAATCCAAACATAGCAAAAGAATTAAATTTTATATCCTCATCCCTAACCCACCATTTTATAACCCAATGCATTTCCCTTTCCCAAACCCAAGCCTCATCCAAACGCCACCTAAGTAGATGAGTTTCCAGTGGGACCGCCTTGACTGTGGGGCTACGAGGTCAGTGGCATAATGGGACGGTAGCACAAAAGGAATTGAAAATTTAAAACAATGGCAAGCGAGTTCGATTTTTTCAGTGGCATATAAGAGAGAGGGGTATAATTTCCAATGGCATTCAAAAAATTTTCTCAAAAAATCTTTACCCCGCAAAGAAAATTTCCTATTGTTATTTAAATCAAATAGGTATATCATTCTTACAAGATAGTATATTTAAATATCATTACTTTTATAGATATTTCTAGATAAAAGATTTTATACACAAAAGATATTTTCATTACTACGTGAAATGAGATAGTGTACATGTTTGATTGTGGTTATATGAAAGATATTTTTTATGCTTTGTTAGGAGAACTACAATGTGATTGGTTTTAAATATCCATAGAAACCCACTGATCAATAACTTGCTCATGGCTAAAGTCTTGGAGTAAGCACAACATATGTTGAGATACACATGTAAAGAAAGAACGGAGTTAGAAAGCTCAAAGAAAAATTCTATGAATGCTCACAACTTCCAAAGTATATGAAGATTGTATGCTCCTATGTGTTTATGATTTTTAGTTTTTTCATTGAATAGTTGATAAACCTTTATTTTCATTTAAAACAACTATTCACTTGCTAGGACCAACAGCACCAAGCAATGTACATCTCATCTTACCACAAGACAAACCTATAAATGTGGCCACCATGTATGACATAACAGTTTAATGTAGAGCATTTAGATCACGAGGGGGGTTGAGGTTCTTAGCACTTTCCTTGATAAAGTTGATGGGTCCTAAATGGAGTTCTAAAAGATAAGAATCCAGAGAAAAGAGGACAGGATGGATATTTTAAATTTATATTAGCTTCCGCCAGTAATAGATTCAATGATAAAGAACACCATGGAATTAAAAAGATAGCGGACAAATAAATAGGGTGCAAGAGACAAAACATCAACTATATTTATATAAGTATAAAAAAATAACACACAATATAAATATGGACATTGTACCCCACGTCTTAACTCTTAAGTTAGGAAGCTTGAACAACATACCTTCAGATGGTCTACACCATGCATTACGAAGTTTCTTTGATACCTCAGCAGTTCCATTCCAGAAATATTATAAAAACTCCCAAAATTCCTCGACCTCCCCTTCGCTAGGCGATTCTGGTATACATCATAAAAAACCTTAAGCATAAGCACCTTTTTTCTCCGGTCGGTCTGTTGTTGAGTTGGAGGATTATATTGATCAACACAGGTCACAAATTTGGCTTGTTCATTGGGACTTAGCGCCCTGTACACTCTCATTAGGTTGTTAATGAGATTGGAGCGGTTAAGTGCAGGAAGAAAAGCAATGTGGTTGCAATAAATGTGCTGAATCTCTCCACGGACTTCAAGTTAGCAGGAACGTCAGCAGAGATATTACGCAAAGGCATTGCAAAGGTTCAAAATGAATGGCGGGTCATTCTTGTTGCTATTGGTAGCAAGAGTATATCCATGTAGAAAAATATCAGCAAGGCGCTTGAAGTCTTTGGTCATAGTGTCATGATTCAGACCTGGAGAAGGTTTTTTTTAGAATTTGATATTCATGATGCCCATTTACAGTAAGCACAACCAGATCCGTCGCTTGGGAATTCCCAGCCAAAATGAGCCTCCTCTTGTGCATTGTTAGCACAAAAGCAACAAAGCCTTGGAAAAGGTTACATCCCTCTGCTGTGCACACAGGTGTGGCAACATTGGTATGCAGTATGAAAGCAACCACTTGCGGGTTGTTCACCAGAAATTCAAACAGCATCTCTTTCCTGAAATTATTATTAACGGTCAAATACTCACATATTGAGGGAACAGTAGACACATTTTCACTGCGAGTAAAGTAATTTTACTTTTCAAAAATAGGAAAATTGTAGCAGTTGACAGTAATTTCTGTCCCATGAAGGTAACTGTCAGCGGGAATATACCTTTTGAATGCATTGACAATGACACTTTTTGTCCTGACAAACAAAATAAATAAGATAATTAGCCACACCAAACTCTTAAGAGAATGCCAAGTCAGCGACGGTACCGATTACCGAAGCAGAGCAAGCACATGATCTTGTGCGGCTTTCGTGTGGAAGTTTGTCGTGTGGTCATCTGTGGGGGTTTTGGTGGGGTTTTGAGGACAGCCGATGCCTACGCCCAGTGGGCGTTCGATGAAACGCCGCAATGACTTCCGACCCTCAACAGCATATGGAGGTTTGGGATGGTGGTGGGGCAGCGGTAGCGAAACTATGCCCATGGCGGCACCTTTACTACTGCTGCAACCGGCGGGCTCAGGATAGTGACATCATGCTCTACCTACTGGGGTTCATACACACAGGCAGCGAGAAGACCACGTCCTGGGCAGCAGGGTAGGCAGGCTCGTCAGGGTGTACGGCCACGGCGGTCTCCTCCCTCTTTTCCTCCTCTACCCCACTTAGCGGCTAGGGCTGGCCCCAAATTTGAGCTGGGCGGGCGACGGTGATCATCGGCGTCTGTGCCAGCGATGCGTGTCGAGCATCCGACGGCCCGCCTCGGCCGGCGAAAAAATTGAGGAGCGCGAGCTATGCGAATTAGGATACATGTGTGATTCAGATTGATGTTTATGTAATGCAATAGTGTTAGTATCTGACAGTAGTTAGTAGAAGCAAAAAAATTGTTAGGTCGTCACCTGTGCCTATTACCGAATCAGTTGTTGCTCTAGTTTTTTGAGAGTTCATGTTATAGTCGATAAAAACACACATAAGACCATATGCATACAAAGAAAGTAAAACGAGACTCTTTAATCAATCCAACTTCCTAACAATAATTTGTATTTCCTCCGTTCCAAATTATAGGTCGTTTTGATATTTCTAGATGCATAATTTTTACTATGTATCTAAATATATACCATATCTAAATACATAGCAAGAAATATCAAAATGACCTATAATTTGAATCTACAATTTTAATTTGGACCTATAATTTGGAACAAAAGGAGTACAAATTAGCATGCCTGCAGTACAAACTACACTAATCCCAGTAGCTACAAGCTACGCTAAGTCTACGATGGTGCCGGCGTGCGAGAGCACGCTGCTGTTCCTGAAGAACCGGTCCACCATCGCCAGGAGCACGTCGATGGTGAGCAGGCTGTCGGAGCCGGCGCAGTGCGCGCGGCCGGCGGCGCGCTTGACGCCGAGCGCGGCGGCCACCTGCTCCAGCCCCCCGCGGATGCCGCCGTGGCCGCAGCACCTCGCGAGGTGCTTCACGTCGAGCACCTTGGGCCCGAAGAGCCCCTGGACCAGGGCGTGGAACCCGTCCAGCGTGTCCGGCAGCGGGCGGCCGCCGGTGAGCACCTTGGCGACGTACGCGAAGTCGTAGGCGCCGGCGAACGCCGCCCAGGTGAGCTGCCCGCAGCCGAGGCCGCAGCGGTAGAACCCGGCGGCAAAGTCGTCCGGGCGGACGCCGAACTCGCGCAGCGTGGCGAAGTCCATGCCCTGCGCGCGGAGCATGGCGATGGAGGCCGGCGCGTGCGGGTCGCGCGCGGGGTCGAAGCCCCGGACGTTGAACTGCCACGCGACGGGGCAGCGGCCGGCGGCGCCCGACAGCGCGAACCCCACCTGGAGCAGCTTGAGGTCGTCGACGTTCCTCTTCACCAGCGCGTAGCTCTCGCGCGGGCCGCGGAGGTAGCGCGGCGTGCCCGAGTCGTGCACGGCGCCGGGGAACTCCGTGTCCACGCACACGCAGGGGTAGTAGGGCAGCAGCGCCGCGATGTTGGAGAGCTCCTCCTCGAAGTTCCCGGCCCACACGTCCCGGACCTCGGCCTTGGCGGCGGCGGCGGCGCTCGAGGGCGAGTACACCAGCTGCGCGGGCTGCGGCGCGTACGGCACCATGGCGGGGTGGTACTGGGGAACGAAGTGCGCGAAGCTGGACGACGGCAGAGGCGGCGGCGGCGGAGGCGGCGGTTGAGGGTGGATGACGGCAGGGCCGCCATCGCGGGAGGGCATCGTCGTGGCTCAAGAGCACAGGTGATTCGCCCGAGTTCGCTTCGTGGTGTTGAATCGTGGCCGCCTCCTGGTTTTATGGTGGCGGCGCAAGATACGGGGAGGCGTGCCGACCTCGGATTGCCGAAGCGGACCAGGGCTAAGACTCCAACTCGGCTCCAACCCTGATATTTTTCCCATCCTGAAACCACAAACCGCAACCCGACGAGCAATCGGACTCCAAATCAGCAACGATCGGACTCGTCTAGGGTTTCCACCCTGCGACGGTCACCAATGGCACAATCATGATTCCATTGTACTATCAAATTGTTGAGCAGTCATCAATCACCAATGCACAGTCAAAATTACAACATCCGGTAGAGACACTTTTATCTACAAAAGAGCAGGAGCCTGTTATCTTGCAACAAACTTTGTTCCTAGTCCATTCAATACACGTCTACCACGAGAAGTTCTACGCTATCTTTTGGTGCTTCCGTATCACCCAATGCAATATACAAATTAAATATCCTTTCAGATGTCCAGGGCTCTTTCCACAAAAGATTTCGCAGGCATGATCATGGCTCAATCATCCAGGCCTACTCTGGTCCTCCTTGGCTTGTTATACAAGGTTCGCACGCTAGCACGAGCCTGGTCAACTGATTCACGGCTTGTGATTGAAAGGGGATCCATGTCATCGTTAATTGTTCGGTTTATCAACGAGATCTGTCTATGCTCCACCCGCGGTCTCCTTTCCCCAGATTCCGCACCATCTTCACTGGAATTAGTGCCATTGCCATACCGTCTCTCTTGTGCCAACCGACGTGGCCACTCTCTGATATCATCCACCTTAGCCTGCATGCCAAGAGCATTAGATTGATATCTTGGTTCTCTTGACCAGCCGCCAGAGTTCCTTTCTCTCTCAGCACTTGACGCAGAGACAGGGCGCTGGTCATGCAGACCTTGCCGTGACAGAACTTCTACTGCAGGGGCTTCATCATGCCCAGGAGGTTGGTCTCCAAGAATGCCACTTCCAACTTTCCCAGCAGATGTTCTTCCTTTAGACCTCTTGCCTCTGGATACTTTGCTCAGATTTGTTGTTTGGACATCAGGTAGCTTGCTCTTGCCTTCATTTGATGATCTGCCAGCTTCTTGCACAACTGTCCCTAGAGGTGTAAGGTTAAGCAGTTCCGGATCATCTTTAAAATTGAATGGACACTTTGCTGGGTCCATTTTTCTGAAGGTAATGGATATCCTGTTTTTAGAAAGTAGTGCATCAGATTTTGAATGCGAAGGTCCAATAAGTTCTGAAAAAATACAACAGATGAGCGCAAACCTTTTGGTCGGGACTGCTGGAACACAATGCTTTGCTACATCAGCACCATTGCCATTCAAGACAAGCACAGACCTGTGAATGTTCATATTTAGTAAGCTGCACATTTAAACTGATGGCCTTATGATTTATAAATACTAGTTTTGTGAACTGTACCACTAGAAAACAAAGATACTACTTTGAATATAATGTTAAATTACAGATATAACTGGCTCTGGTAATTTAAATAGAAACAAGATACACAAACAAAAATGAACTGTTAAAAATAGACCTTTGCAGCAAACCGCAGCAAAACAAGATCCGTAAAAACAAATCACTAGAAAATAGACCTTGGAACAAAAACTTCTGAAAAGCTACAGACCCAAAGAAAACAATTTTATTAAAAACTGTACCGTGCAGCAACAAATCATTCATAGAAGTCAAATGAGCTACTAAAGTCTTCAAAATCGTATATATTCACAACTTTCAAATGCAAAGAAATAAAATCAATTTTCCAACTATCCAAATAGTATATAATTATAAATAAGTGCAACTACCGTAATAAGAAATCAACTAGCAGAAGGAAAGAACATGGCAAGATATGTACCCGACAGGGAGAGGGATCGCGATTGAACCAGTGAATTCTCCAGGGGCAGAAGCTCTCAGGTTAGATCCAAAAAGAATGTTGCATTCGCTGAGGAAAGAAACGGTACAAAATGGCCGAACAAAATCATGGCTATCTATATGTGGTGGGATGCAATCTGCAGGTTCATATATATTTACAATGCAGCTGTCTGGTACACAAGTCGGCGGCAGAACCTGCCATCGTACCAGTCTTTTAATCATAGTTTTAAAGAGATCAGGCATTGGATCAGAAACAATGGTTTGTATAATGCCTGGTGGATTTCCATTCTTATCCTGCCACGAAGATTTCATTTAGATTCACAGATGAGGCTCAACAATGTTACATGTAGTTTACAAGATGATGGAATTCTCAGAGGAAAGTACCGTAGCATAATTGTAACAGCATCCAAATTGGATTGTTACCCGGCCTTTACCACGCATCCATTTTTGGGGTTCAGTGTATGTGCGATCTGACATGAAAGGAAACATAACTGGATTCAGACACAGAATAGAAAGCTAAATATGGCAAACAAACAACTGCAACTTAACAGTTTCATACAATCTACAATAATACTACATTAATATTTGAGTATCAATAGAAGAAAACATTATGAGCGTAATACTCTAACATTATTATACAGTTTGAGATTAGGAAGTATAACAATCGTAAAATTGCATTAGAATTAGGAGTCCGATTTATTTATTTTCTATTTCTGCTTTCACCTAAAATATTAATTAAGTTAAAACAACAACAGCAATCATTTGATAAAATTGGATTAATTTGATTAAGACATCATGCCACCCCACGAAGGAGGAACAGAAATAAATATAATGTGATTCAGTAAAAGACGAATTTATAACATCCACTAGCTTGACTTGTCACTGAGAAGTTTGTATGATTGTCTTCTCAAAGCTTGCCATGCAAAGTCAAGCTGTAATTACATGCCTGTTCATGGTGAATGTGTGGAGTCACGAAAGTCATCTCAATCTTATAAATACACAGTCTAGCACTGTAATAATATATTGGCTTCAGTTTGCACACTATTCTATATATGTAAAAATGTCCTTGGTGCCCCACGCTCCACGGAGTCAGATACACAAAAATATGGCATGTGCAATCAGCTCACACTAAGAGAAACAGGGTCGCATGAATGTGGACATTCCATTATACATAATGCATTTCTGTATGGTTCCAACAAAATATCTCATTTTCTGAAATATGAAGAACAAAGTGCATTTAGGGATTTATCTGAACCAAAGTTGAGGACAGCCCACTGCCCCACTCCACTACTAATATACTGCACTCCTGGTAAAAGTTGGATCCAGGGCTGGCAGAAATACAGTAAGGTGGGCATGTTTGTTTGCTTGCAAATGCCAATGTGAAAAACTACAATTGATCTACAAGCACGTGAGATAAGGAAAGCAGAAAAATGCGTGGACAATACTAAATGGTGCTGAATTAGTTATGCTAGAATGCTAAGGCTTATGGTTTGTACAAACAGGCAAGCACTGGTGTAGCAGTCTCATGCATGGTTTTTGAGGCGTCCTAGGTGTCAAGGTGTATCCCCAATGCCACAGGATGACAGGACACACAAAAAGTCCTAACTACACCTTGTCACCTAGGGGGTCCAATGGCAATGGACGCCACAACACGTCAAAAACCATGTTCATGAGTCATGTGTGTAATAAAACAAATATATAGGTTGCATTTGAAAAGAGAAATGATTTTCAATATTATTATCAGTTAGGTTTTTCGATAATAGTCATAGTCAAGGGGATAGTTCTGGTACAATATAGTTGACCTCATATGGTAACATATAACTGTGGAACTTTGAATTGATGAATTTTGTCACTAGCCCTGAGCTAAAGTTAACTTTATCCAAACATTTCTCCAATGCCTAGTCATTATGAAAATCCAATGACTTCAACCCCCGATTTCCGGGTCAAACCAAATCAGGCCAAATAGAAGAATCAAGTGACACTCACCTCCGAGCTCCCCACGCCTGCCTCTCTCCTGGAGGTCATACACGCATTCAACAATGCGCCGCTGCTCAGCTGAGCTGAACACACCAGCATGAAGCTCAAGGCCCTCAAGGATGTTGACGAGGCGGCCATTAACTCTCTCGAGGCAGATGAAATCCTTCTTCCGCACCACGTTCTTGAACCTCCTCTGTTCCCGCTGGTCCCTCGTCAGCTGCACCTTGGGCCTCCCAACCTCGCCCCCCTCCTCCCCGTCATCAGCCGCCGCGGCCGCCGCGTCCTCCTCCGCCGCCGCGGCGAGCTCGTCCTCCTGAGCCATGTCCGCCCACGACATCCTCGGTTTCTCCGCCGGCGCCGGCGCCGGCTGCTGCTGCGGCGGCGGGGGCGGGTGCGGGGGCGGATCCGAATCCCATCCGCTGGGCTCGAAAGGCGGATGCTTCTGGGGAGCGGGATCCGAGTCCCACCCGGTCGGCTCAATCTGATCGATCTGAAGCGTCGGCGTCGGCGTCGGCGGCGATTCCTCCTCTGCGCGGGGTTGGTTGGGCGTCAGGCACAAGAACTAACCAAAAAACCCTAGTAACACAAGTGTACGGCTACACAGAATCCCAAACATGGCGGCCGGCGGTTACCTCGCGGAAGCAAGGAGTCGACGCGGCCGCGGAGCGACTCGACGCAGGAGGGGCAGAGGCCCGCGGAGAGGAAGGGGAGCCAGGTGGTGAGGAACTCCCCCGCGATGGCCAGCTCCTCGGCCGTGTACCCCTGCACGAGCGCCATCGGATCGGCGCCGCCACCGCCGCCGCCGGAGGAGGAGGAGGAGGACGCCATGGCCGTCGCCCGCCGGTGGTGAGGAATTCCCCCGCTCTGTCTCTGACGCGTGGGCCCCTCGCCGCCACTCCCCTTTCGCCGCCGCCTCGCTGGCCTCGATTTCGATTCGACGCTTCGCCTTTCGGCAAAGGTTTGGGTGCGCTTCCGTATAGATAGCCTACCGGTTTTGCCGTACAGAGCCAACGCCTCGGCAGCCGCGTTAGGCTCTGGCGGGTGGGACCCAGAAATCGTAGCCGCCGGTGGCAGGATCGGACGGTTAGGATCTGAAGCTTTGACGGGGAGAGGAAACAGAACGTGACGGGGCTGACGGCTTCGGGACTGGCTGGCACTGAGTCACTTCGTCTGGTCTGCCAAGTATGGTGGCTTCGGCGGCGCTGCGCCGGCTCCGCTCCTCGCCGCGGCTCCGGCTTGCCGCCGCCGGCGCCTACCGTAGCGCGAGTGCCTCCGCCGTTGCCGTGGGGCTGGAGCGCATGGAGGACCCGAGCCGCCGCATCGTGGAGCTGGCCGCGGAGGGGCGCGTGTGGGACGCGCGCAGGCTGTTCGACGGGATGCCCGACCGGGACGTGGTGGCCTGGACGGCGATGGTGTCGGCGTACGCGCGGCGGGGGATGCTGCGCGACGCGCGGGCGCTGTTCGACCGCCCCGACGCGCGCCGGAACGTGGTCACCTGGACGGCGCTCCTCTCCGGGTACGCGCGCGCCCGCCACGTCGACGAGGCTGAGGCGCTGTTCGAGCGGATGCCCCAGCGGAACGTCGTCTCCTGGAACACGATGTTGGAGGCGTACGTCGCGGCGGGCCGGGTGGATGATGCTCGCGCGCTGTTTGACCGCATGCCGGTGAGGGATGCTGGCTCGTGGAACATTCTGCTGGCCGGACTGGTGCGGTCAGGGAGCGTGGATAATGCGCGAGAGCTGTTTGCAAGAATGCCAGATAGGGATGTGATGGCTTATACGACCATGGTTACCGGCATTGCGCGGTACGGTAATGTTGATGAAGCTCGAGTGTTGTTCGATGTCATGCCAAACAGGAATGTGGTTTCTTGGAATGCCATGATCTCTGGGTACTTAAGTAATGACAGGATTGATGAAGCGCTGGATTTGTTCATGAAGATGCACAGGAGGGATGTTGCTTCTTGGAACATTATGATTAACGGTTTTATCCAGAGAAAAGATTTGAGGAGGGCACGGGAGCTATTTGATGAGGCGCCTGAAAGGAATGTTGTCACGTGGACTACCATGATGAACGGTTACTTGCAGGGCATGCAAAGTGAAATGGCATTGGGTTTCTTTAACGGTATGCTTACGGCAGGTATCAGACCAAACAAGGTGACATTTTTGGGTGCTCTTGATGCATGCAGCAACCTTGCGGCACTCTGTGAAGGGCAGCAGGTGCATCAAATGATATGCAAAACAGCAGTTCAGTTTGATACTTTTGTCGAGTCCGCCCTGATGAATGTATATTCCAAGTGTGGTGAAATTGGGTTGGCAAGAAAGTTGTTTGATCTTTCTAGGGAGAAGGACTTGATCTCTTGGAATGGAATCATTGCGGCATATGCGCATCATGGTGTTGGCATAGAAGCTATACTCCTGTATGACAAGATGCAAGAAAATGGATATAAGCCTAATGATGTCACATATGTGGTGTTGCTCTCAGCATGTAGCCACTCTGGTTTGGTTGATGAAGGGCTTAAGATCTTTGAATCAATGGTTAAAGATAGGTCAGTTGCAGTGCGTGATGAACATTATACTAGCTTGATTGATCTTTGTAGCCGAGCAGGACGGCTTGATGATGCCAAAAGGTTAATTCACTGCCTTAAGATTAAGCCTGCATCAGGTTCTGTCTGGAGTGCCCTTCTAGGTGGGTGTAATGCACATGGAAATGTGAGCATTGGCAATTTGGCAGCTAGAAGTCTCTTAGAAGCAGAACCTGACAATGCTGGAACCTATACTCTCCTGTCTAACATCTATGCTTCTGCTGGTAAGTGGAAAGAAGCAGCACAGATTAGGTCAGAGATGAACAACCGTGGACTAAAGAAACAACCAGGATGCAGTTGGATTGAGGTGGCAAATAAGGTTCATGTATTTGTATCACGTGATAAGTCCCACAGTGAATCTGACTTGATCAATGGTCTGGTACAAGATATCCATCACATGATGAGGATTGCTGGAACTGTTCCCACTGACAATATGCTAGTTGATGAGGAGGTAGTGGCTATTTAGTTACAATCGGAAGTCGTTTCATTTGAATTGCAAGGATTCAGTCAAACAAAGTAACCTCCAGCATTCAATCCAGCCTTCTAGAGTTTGTTTGGCGTCCATAAAGCGGCTGTCTTGTCATCTGAATCTTGACTCCTCGGGTTCTGGATCATGCCTTGCCAACTTTGCTAATTTCTTTAGCACCTTCTGTCTCAGGTTATGGTTCTTCCGAACTCAAATTTTACTGCTAACAGATTAAATTTTCCTCTTTTGCCCATTCCATTATTTTGATTGTTTAGATTGTTATCACAGACGACAGATAACTAATAATCGTTTTTGCACTTCTCACACTAGTTTGGAGAATGGCCTTGTTACTTTTTTGATTCAGATTAATGGTACCAGTATCTTACAACAATAGAAGTATTTAGTGGTGACAGTCAGGAATTAGAGTTTATCACACTGGCATATAAGGAATTATATAATCCTAACTTATTGTTTAACACTGGTGCTCTCCTGCAGGTTGTCTGATTCACCTCCAAGAAACTTTTCTTTATCCTTATCCATGGATTTCAACCTCAGACTCATCTTTGCCGTGAAGTCCTTGGAAACAAGTTCAGCTGCTAAGGTGCTTACAATCATGGCATCATACCATGCTTACCAATCCTTCAGCATGCAGATGAAAGGCCATGCTTAGCTTGGACTTCCAGTCTCAGGCTCCAGTTGACAAAAGAAGTTTGGACACACCAAAAAGCAAAAACTTTCATGCAGATCTCCTGGTGGCAATGAACACAGTACTAGCAATAACTTCAGAAACTAGCTACCTTGAGCAGGTGAGGAGAAACTAGCTAACTTGTGCAGGTGAGGAGAACTTGCCAATCTCAAACATGCAGCAAAGAGTTCCGGAGCACTGGTCTTGTTGTTTTGGAAGAGAAAGGCGGTTTCATGTGCCAGAGTAATAACAATGGATATGGATATGTTTGCTCTGCTGCTGGTTCTTCAATTGATGTGCTGGAGATTTTTGACGTACGCACGCAAGGTGCCAAACAAATAATCCGCTATTCTTTGCCTTAGAAGGTATACTGTATACCTGCTTGTAATTGTAAATATTGCATGGACACATTTCAATGCTGCTTCTCATGTGATTTTGTCTTCAGCCACTCACTCATCTGGGCTCAGACGTGATCCTCAGGCCCATTCATTAGTGGGTGGATCACTGTCCGGCCCAACTGCCACATCAGCCCACCACCACCAACCCCCGTCCAACAACCTCTTCGAATAGTCAGTCCCACACAGACGAGCAACCACCCAGCCCACCCGCCGGTTGGTCACGCTCGTCCCCGATCCCGATCTCCGGCCGACGCCATGGCCGCCGCCGCAGGCATCGCGGCGGTAGTAGGGGTGCTCGTCCTCCTCGTCGCCGGGGTCTCGGGCGCGCGCCTCCCGGCCCGCGGCGCCGCCGTCCGCGGACCGGCGTTGCCGCGCGGGGGAGCGCCGGCCACCGCGGTGTTCGCGCTGGGCAGCTTCTGGAGGTCGGAGGCGGCTTTTGGCTGCCTTCCCGGCGTGATCCGCACCTCCGTTGGTTATGCTGGCGGCTCCAAGGCCAAACCCGAGTACCGCAACCTCGCCGACCACGCCGAGTGCGTCAAGGTGCAAAACCCACCCATTATTATAGTAGCCTATTTAGCCCTCTACTACTTCGCCTATGCATCGAAATGGTTCATTCAGTTCATGTGCAACCGTGTGATTAAAGAAATTGACGCTTGCTTTGTCTTGCGTGTTGACATGCTAGATCCTGCTCCGGTTTTTTTAATTGATTTAGTTGGTTCCGTTTTAAGTTTGGAAGTACTAAGCACTGAAGCGTTATGTGAGCAATGATAATTGGCAATGATAGGTTTCCGCTCTTGAATCATGTAGGTCGAGTATGATCCCCGGTTGATTCACTACAAGCAGCTTTTGGACGTGTTTTGGGCAAGTCATGATCCACGGGAGGTGTTTGGGCAAGGGCCAGATGTTGGCAACCAGTACAGGTAATTGAGTTATCGTCTCTTTCTGGTAAAAGTAATGCTTTTTTGCATGACTTGTCATGGACGTTTCGTCTATTGAGTTTGTGATCATCTTTGCTTGGTGTCCAGTGCCCATTCCATGGTAGATAATTTTTTGTTGCGCTACTTAGCTGATGCTATTGTCAGACTAAAGCCATCAATTTTTCCCTTTAATTTTGTTGTTGTGAAACTGATAGTAAATTTCATTGACCAACGTCCTGTGCTAAGTTTGTGGTAAGTGAATTTTTGTTACAATGCTTGCATGATGCTTCTATCAGATTAAAGCCACCATTTTTCCTTTAAATCATGGTATTCTGAAATTGATAGTGATTGGGTTGACAAGCATCTTTTTGTGTTATGTTGTATCAGGGCACTAGTATCCTAAGCAAATAATTTTCATGAAACATGAATGAACATTATGGTTGTTTTGTGATTGGATATGTCCAAAAGACATTACGACTAATTGTGGAGTCACTGATATGGCTGCAGATCTGTCATCTTCACTAATGGAACCATTGAGGCCGGATTGGCTGCTCTTAGCAAAGAAAAAGAACAAGCTAAAGATCGCAGCAGCGTTATTACCACACAGATCCAACCATTGGGGGCGTTTCATCCTGCTGAACCAGAACATCAGGTAACAATTCCACTATGCTTCCCTTTGAGGATCCAGATACATTGTATTCTGGTTTTGTTTATATTTTATGAGCTGAATTTCTATGCTAGAAATTTGAACTGAAGCGCAAGCCGTTCCTCCTGCAATTGATTGGGAATTTGCCAGAGGAGGAGCTCCTGACATCAACACTAGCTGCAAAGCTGAATGCATATGCTGCTGAGCTCTGCCCTGCGAATACCCAAAAGAGAATTAGCTCCAAGATTGATGAGATTGCAAAGAAAGGATGGCCCATCTTAAGGGAAATTTAGTTGATACTAGATCCTGGACTCAAATCGCTTGTTGCAACACAAGAGAGGTGCATGATTTTGCAGAAAACAATTTTAGGAATATTTCTTCTGTGCACCATTGCCATGATGGCCTCAGTCATCCATTCTTCACTTTGCTCACAAAGATTATATAGTTGTGCATAGCATGTGCATTGAAATTGTGACTATAGAAGCTGTTTGTGTTACCCCATTTGTAACCCAAATTCATGGTCCAAGCTTACTGAACCGACAGTAGTTGTCCGTTGTAATTTTGGTTGTTCATTTGTGAAAATATAGATATTTCGTTCTTATTCAGCAGAGCTTGTGCTGGTCGTGATTGAGGTGCATGTGAATATGACCATGAAATATTGGTTTATTGATGGGGAAGATTCCATGTATTCAATTTTTCTCCAGAAATTATATGACAGGGTTAAGTATATGTGTCTACAGAAAAGAAGAGCCTCTATTTTTGCTGAAAAAGCAGCTTCAATTGCATTTATCTGCCTCAATCTTAACTAGACAGTTCAAAAAAGAATTACAACAGCTAAAATGGTGCGACCTGTAATGGAAAAAATTGTTGCAGAAAACTAGATTTTGTAGAGCCGACGTCAAACTTCCAAAACAAACCCAAATGACGCGCACCCGTTTAACTTCCACATCATTGGAGTACTAGACATGCAAATAAATCCAGATCATGTGGCAATCCAAAAATGTACATCAATAACATCCAATTTCAGTTCCCTCTAAAATCTCAAATAACACTCGTGGTGTACGTTTGTTTTGAGACCAAATGAAATAGGAACGCAAGATCGTTGGGGGCAGAATTGCATCTCATGTCCTGATCAAAGTAACAAGTAGGTTATATAATAAGCCAAATACCAAAAATTCAGTTAGTTAGCAGCAAAATCTAAATCGTAATATAACTCATGAATAATAGGGTTGATTAGCATGCCAACCAAATAACAAGAGCGTGACTTTCCACAGAAGTAAAGTTCAAAGAGTGTGAAAAAATTGCAGCAAACCAGGGACCCCAGTTTCAGACTTTCAGTTGAAGCAACACTACATCAGGTGTGATGTTGGATGGTGGAACTCATGAGCAATGCCATACAACTGGTTGATTTGGTACTACCTCCTTTGCACCATCATGTCAGTACATGGAAGACATGGAACCAGTCTTCCCTGAGATCCTGCAAATGCGATTTTTCCAAATGCAGTACTGAATTACTGACTTGAAAAGCGAATAATAAATCCTAGAACCAAGCTCATCATTATAGCTGCTGCTATTTTATCTCTTTAGGTATGACACATTGCATTATGTTCATTCATTACAATCTGAAGCTTGCCATGTTTTTCCTAAAACCACAATTCAACGTTCACTTTAATTTTTAAGCCAAAAAGTTTTGTGAAACTAGCACTCATCACAGACATCATTTGTTTGCTTGAACTACCTGCTCTTGATTCTCACATGAAGCTGTCCGGTGCATGTTCATCAAATCTACAGCAACCACAAAAATTTCAGAGTTCAGAACGAAAGAAAGTTCAGGTTTCAGACCAAGAGACAGTTCAGAGTTCAGAACAAGCGCCAACATAAAAACGCACCCGTCCCCAAAATTATGAATCCTTATGTCGTAATAGGATAATTTAACATGATCTCACACCTTCCATCTTTCTCATGGTTATGAAGCCGATAAGCAGCTTCTGAAACTATGTTATATCTACACTGAAAAAATGAGCAGCATACCATACGTTTTTTCTCTGACTTGTGAAGATTTTAGAATCCTGACGTAGTTGCTCGTCGTTCTGCCGTTTGGGTGGCGGCTCTAGCTGGGAGCAGCATCCAGGAGCTGCCGGGCCGGCGAACGCTGTCGATCTCAACCATATACATACCGCCGCGTTTGATCATGTCAGACAGACAGAGGATGGTTGCGCCGAGAGGAAGACATGGAAGCGTGCGGTTTGTACGGGGTCTCCCACCGGGACTCCCGGGAGGCGGCGATGGAGGCGAGACTGCGCGAGAGAGGAGCGCGCCCTTCACTCGACGCGCCGGCGCCGCACCAATCCTGCGCCACGCCGCGCGGCGGTGCCGCTCCAGCTACGCCAGGCGCGCCCGCCCCCTTCCGGAGCCTAGCAGTGCCAGGCAGGCTGGCACATCCCGCGCCGCGCCGCGCGGCTGTGCTGGTTCCTCCCAGGTACGGTACGCCAGGCGCGCCGCTGCGTGTGGCGCAGCCTTGCAGCAACCACGGTGTGTGTTCACGAGATGAAAGTGATTAAGATATAATCCGTCCGTCCGATCGAAAGTTTTCAAACACTCAATAAACTCAATGGATAACCATTTATCAAAATCAGGTATTTGTATCCAAATACGATTGCTTAAAGTCGAATATGCAAATGAGATAGATATCAATATTTGACACATCCCACTATTCATATTTGAATTCGAATTCAAGACAAAATAGCTATCTGTATTCGTATTGGTATATATCCGATCCATTTTCATCTCTACTGTTGAGACTAAGAGCGTTAACATCAATCCTTCTATAAACGCTTCCACATCGGACGCACAAGAATGGACGAGGAAGTTGACAGTGGCGATGTGGCCATTGTATTGGGAGAAGCTTTAAGGTGGGGACCAATATTTGTTAGCCCCTTTAACTTCACTTACAAGAGGAGAAAGAAACCTGTGAAAACAGAGAAGAAGAGATGAAAATTCAGAACAAAGGGCCTCCAAAAGAGAAGGAAGAATAAGATGATTATAGAGGAGATCTTGCATGAAAGTAAGAGAATTTCGTTATTTTTCCCCTCAAGAGTTGTGTATCTTTATATGAGAGAGAAAGAGATTTCCCAGTCACTTAAATCAGCAATAATGTTTTATGTAGAAGAACAAAATGATTGTGATACAAAAACAATACAAAACAAGGGGTTTCATTCTCAAGATCCATAACAGTTTCCAAGGAGAACTTCATCTATTCCCGATGCTACCCTAAGCTATCTTATTTCCAGTGGAGTCGGTTTCCAGTTTCCTCTAAGTTCTCAATTTATCGTAATTTTTATGACTGGATAAGGTAGAGTTGTATCGCATGTCTTCCATAGGACAACCACAAAATGTAGATAAATTCTACAGCAATCTGGGGTTATATAACAAACCAGGGACCCAAAACTTCAGTTAATCACCATAAGAACAGTGGTATAAATAGTGTATGATATATAACCGTAGGCAATAGGGTTGCCTAGCATGACTATCGAGTAAGAAGTGTGTGACTTTCAAGAAAAAAGGATGAAGAGGGTGAGAAAATTACAGTGGACCAGGTACCAAATTTCAGCTGAACTAATAGTACAACAGGTATGTTGCTGAATGGGTAGAACTCATGAACAGGTTGTGAGCAGTTCCATCAATTTGCATGACCATAAAGTAACAAGTCAAATGTTAATTTCTTGTATGATGCTGAATGATACTCTCTCCATTGCAAATTAGTAGGAGGAGCGTGCCCTTCCCGCCGGGAAGCAGAGCCGGCGTCGCCGCTTCTACAGATCGCATCCACGTCGGACGCGGCAGAATGGACGGAGAAGTCGACGGTGGTGAACGTTCGAGAGACCGGCGGACGGTGGCTGCCGGGAGTTGCGTGGGGGCCAGGAGGCCGACGGTGATGTCCATCAGTCCATGAATGCATCCGCTCCATGCCTGCGTCAAGGCTGTTTCTGAAAGGCCAACTGAAATATTGTTTTCTGAATAAGGCAGGAACAAATTACAAATGTAGTGGTTTGAATTGAAATCTGGATTACTGGACTGGGATGCAGGGGTGGTGCTCTGTCTGTGTCATCAACAGGGCAGCCTTGCATTTGCACACTCGCACCTCTTATGCTTTCTACTCGATGTCTGGATGCAATAAACTAACTAAAAACAGTGGTTCAGCTCACATACTTCTTGCTTTGCCGTTTTTTTTTTTGAGAATAGGGCACGGATTCAGACTTCAGAACATTAACACCTAACCACAACTGTCCAAACGGGAAAAATGCTCTGTTACGACTTTCGCTAACGTGCGTCCAGTGCTGAAAAGAGCACGGAACGTTAGTTGGAGCTTCATTTGATTGGCTGATGGCCTGCCTGCAAGTTCTGAAAAAATATTCAGACTTTCTGCTTTCTCTAGCAGGGAGCGGGAGCATCCAGCAGGTGCCGGTGCCGGACCGGCGAACGCTGTCGATCTCGATCGTTTACATACCGCCACGTCTGATTCATGTCAAAGTGAGAACAAATTCAGACGAGACGGAGAGACCTGCTGAGAGAGAGAGAGAGAGAGAGAGAGAGAGAGAGCATGGCCGGTACTTTCGCTCCATGGCAACGAATCAAAGCGTCGGATCGGCCATGGACGGGGAAACGAGAAGCGTCTCAACGTGGTAATACTGTCAACTTTGTGCACGCACGCAGAACTAGGGAGCTCGCCGGAGGGCGGCGGCGAGCCGGCGAGGCCGGGGGAGGCAAAGTGGTGCGACGGGAGCGCTCGGCTCCTGCGGAAGAGGCATCCAAGGGGTGTCGATTGGATGGGTCTTGCTTAATCTCGACTGCGGGATGTTGATTGGACGGCTCTCAGGCACCCGTGGGGTGGACCTCGGCTTCAATCCGCCGCCGCTGCTTCTTCAATCCGCCGACGAACACCACGACCCAGACGAGGGACCTATATGTAAAAATATGGATAAATATTTACACACAGACCCCTGAATCGGATCGCGATTACTAATTGCGATCCAAATAAGGGGGTATATGAAAATATCAGGAGCTATTTTGCGAAATAGAAATCAGTTTTAGGGGTCGATTTGCAAAACATGTTGACCGTCATCCACGCCGATTCCGGCGCGGCGCCGGAGAGACGACAAGGCTTCCCTTGCGCCGCCCGTGCCCGGCCGGCGACGTCCTCCCGAGAAAGGCCGCCACGCCATGAGAAGCTCACGCCTATTCGCCGCCGCCGGCCTCGCTGTTGACGCCCAACCCACTCGCCGGTGCGCTGACTCCTCCGCGATCAGCCAACGCCACGTCGGCACGTCGCCACCGTCGGAGCGCCGCGCCACCGCAGGTAGGAGAGGGAAGCGACGAAGAGAGAAGCGCAGCCTTCAATCTACGCGGAGGCACCGGCACCATACGTCGCAGTTTCTTTCCCGGCGAGGCGCGGCGAAGAGTGCCGGCCGACGGCCGCTGGCGTTGCCGCTGAAACGGGACAGGACCACGTCCACCTCGGACGTACTAGGATGGATTCAGAGGTCGATGGTTGTGGACGCTCAAGGAGCCACCGGACGGTGGCTGCCGGGTGTTCATGGAACATGACAGGCGTCAGGCGGACGCATGGTGACTGTCTGATGTGTGAAGCTCAGTGTGTTTTCTGAAGAAGGCAGGAAGAAAGGGATGGTTCACAAGCCTACAGGTGGTGCTGTCAATGGGCTCAGGGTTGCATTGTGCATTGCGCCACTGTTAGAACTCAAATCAAAAACTTTCACAAACATCTAGAAATGTTATATTAGTAGATCAAAGCCTGCAATGTGGGCAACAAGATAACAGAAAGCAAATTAGCATTCATCTTGATCTGCAAAACTATTACACTAGAAGTGGAAACAAAACTTACCCATTTAGACATGAGAAGTTCAGATATATATGAAGTGTTTCATTTTCACACATGAAAATATGACGAAAGTCTGAATATTTAATTTTCAGCCCCCCGAAAACAGGCCACAAATCGTCAAGTGAGCTCCTGCTGAGATTTCTTTGGTTTTAACAATGACAGAAAAACAATTTTCATTTATGACTTACGACTGTTGTGAGCTCACACTTATGGTGTAAGTGAAATGAAACCGTAACTCCAGATGGTTGACTACCGGATAGAGTTTGCGCCGCATGTCCTGATGGAAGTAAGCAATACAAAACACAAAAAACTGTTGCAGTGGAATGGGGCTGTATATATAACAAGCTAGGGACCAAAATTTGACTTAATCAACAGCACAATATGTATGAAACAAATCATGAGTGTGATATAACCATGGAAAATAGAGTTTCAAGCAACGTGACCACTGAGTAATAAGAAAAGCATGATGTTTCACAAATAGTGAATCAGGGAAAATGCATGAACATACAATCCGAATGATAGAACTCATGAGCAAGCTGTGAGAAATTCCATAAACTAGCATGGCCATTACAGAACAATAACACTATGAAAATGGTACAATCGTATCACGGTTACGGGGCTCTAAATATTAGATTACGTGGCATGAACACCGTCGTCCTCGCCGTAAATGGAATACCGTCCTCCCCTGGTCGTGGCCAACGCCACCCGCCGGAGCGCCCAGCTTCCCGGCCGCACCACGCGGCGGCGCGGCTCCGGGAACTCCAGGTGCTCTGAATCCGAGCAGCGCGCGGCGCTTCCCGGGACGCGTGCAAAGCGGCAGGCGCCGTCGGGGCTGCATAGATGGACGGAGAAGTGGTGGTCTGGTGGGCGTTCGATCAGCCGGCGGACGGTGGTTGCCGGGTGTTCGAATGGGAGGAGGCAGGCGGCTGCACGGTGACGATGCGAATGGCGACTGCGTGCGCGGCATTAAGTGTTTCCTTAAGCGCTTGGTATTCTGCCAGGTCTACATGGCTGCAAGCTGCTTTGTTGCTTGGTCGAGGCTACAAAACATTTTATGAAAGACATGGTTGAATTTTGATAAACTAACCGTGAACAGAGACTGAATTTTGACAATTGATTTGGAAAGTTGTACAGTAGGAATGGTAACAAAAGCTACCAAGTTAGGCACGGAGTTTGATTGCCATACACCTTTAGAACATAGAAGAAAACAACCGATACTTAAAAATTCTCCACCACTTCACACGTGATCATTCAGAGCAAGTACTGCAAGGGGGGTGAAGCGCTTCCAGTGTGAGGCAGCCACACAAAAGAAGAAAAACAGATCAAATTATCTCAGAGCCGTGCCATCAGCTCCACCACCTACCAACTTCCCTCCGGTTTCGGACGGTTTTAGGGCCCTCATATTTTTTTGACGAAATTTCACATGTTACCATGTCAATTATACAGTTAGCCCTAACTTCCAATGTTCTCACGAAAGCAGAGTTGTTTTCAAGATCTTCTTGAGCCAGAATTTGGAGCATTTTGGGGTTGGAAACAAATCATATTTGAACAACTGCTCCGCGTTGAAGGACAATGGATCCTGCTCTGCTCTCCACGATGACAACAACGAGAGCCCATGGCATCCAATTTGTGGAGGGGTCGAAGGCGGTTTCTCATCTACCCTGCTTAATCATGACCGACGGACGCATCATGTAGAGCGAGGATTTTGAACAAAAGGCGGCATTTCAGTACCGACTACAAAGCCAGCCAATCATGTAGTATATCTTTGCAAGACATAGTACCCAGCAAGAGCAAACAAAAAAATTTCATAGATGCTGAGTGAGTGCTTTCCTGTGAGCTTAATTAGCAACCTGATCACCTCCTTTGGTGCACCAAATAATCATATTACCCTGGGATAGAAGAAACCCAAGTGTCTGATAGTCCATCAGGTTGATTGGCAGCGTCCATCTTCAGCAGCTCATAATCATAGTATACATTTGTTTAAAGGGCAAATGAAATAGTAGCAGGAGATGATTGTTTTGGGGAGAGAGCTGCATCTCATGTCTTAAGGGAAGTACAAAAACACATAAAAGAAAGGTTGCCATGCTACTGGAACTCCGGTTATATCAAATCAACAATGTAGTAGGTATAAATCATAAGCGATATAATACATGAACAATAAGCCATTAGGGTTCAACTAGCATGACCATCTAAGAAGAGCATGACTTTTTCTAGTCAAAAAGCAAGTAAGAAGAGGGTGAAGAAATTGTGCTATGATGAAAGGACCAAATTTCAGTTGAACTCATGAGCAAGCTGTGAACACAGATCAGTGCCATTACAAGCACGACTAAAGAAACAATGGCATGAAGAAAACAGTTCCCTCTACAGGTTATGGGGCCGTGCCATCAGCTCCACCACATGCCATCTTCCCTTCACTTTCAGACATTTTTAGGAACTAATATTTTGTCTTTTCTTTGATGTAATTTCCGACTTGCCGCAGGAACAAAGGAAGGTTCTCATCACGTAGAGTGAGGATTTTGAACAAAGGGTGACATTTCAGTGAGACACTAGCCACCGTTTGCCTTGTCAGTGACCTAATGAGAGAGCGTCTCAGGTTTCCGGACAGAAAACACTAGGTTCTTGAATACAGTCTCAAGGTTAAAGGCGACGGTGGTGAGCAGGGCCATGGCAGGAAGGATGGTGGGCTTGTCCTTGTCGTCACCGGTGGTCGTGAACAGTGTGTGGTGGCAGTGGAGGATAGTTGTAGGCTGTAGCTTAGATTTGAGCGATCAGAACTCATATACGATGTCTCAAGGTGGCTCCATGCTGTGCGTGTTGACGAGTCATTGTGACTAAAGTGTTTGTATTATTATATTATAGGGCTGGAATCCCTAAAAGATTTTTTAAAAAATAACTGCTTGAACTGGGTCACCCTTGGCTAACCGTTTCTTGCGAAATTCTTGTGGTTTATGTCAACATGCCCTGCAACAAAAGTTTGCTGAAGGGACATTCCTTTCCGAGTCGCAGCTCCACAACAGGGAGTAATAAAACTCAGGAACCTTGACGTCATGTCTTCTGCAAGCAGGGTTCAGAGACACGAGAGGAAGCAATCACCAGACATTTTGCAATTTCGAAACACTCACGAGTTACAGACCAATGCATACTATGTACACGACGACTGCACACGAAAGGGCAAAAATTGTTTCACCAAGGCTACTCCTACTTCAAAAACATTCTGAACAATCAGTGGCAGTCAAAGAAAGGTCTGGACTGCTAGGGCTGCTTCTTGATTCGTTTTGAAGCAGTTTTGGCCAGGGCATTGCATATCTCTCTCTTCCTCTTGGCGTTCTCGTCCATCTTCCCAGAGGCAACGTTGGCCTGTCGTTCCAGCGCTTCCCGCACAAAGAATTTCAGCCTCCATAGTGTTGTCTCGCTCTGCATCAGGGAGCACGGTTAAAGTGGACCAGAAGAAATAACCAAAATGGTTTGAGGGAACTCTCAAGTTGAAACGCATGGGGTGGTATTATTTCCTTAATTTCGAGCCACGATGAAAGAAACCAGTTATGGTCTATGGTCATTGAACAGAAAGAAAAGAGGGGGGGGGGGGGTGGTCAGTGTTAGGGAAACAAACAAAACATGACCTGAGCATCCATGTCGAGATCCACTTCTTGTGCAACAATTTCTAGTGCCTTGTTAAGATCGTCTGGAGACAAGTGGCAGAGACCTGCACCCAGTTTCCTCTTCTCATCTGTGGTCATTTTCCTACGATATCAATATATTAGCAACCATGTGATTCAGCTACGCAGGTATGATGGCATCGTAACATAAAAAATCAAAGCAACGGAAAAGGAAATTGAGCATTATAGCATATACCTGCATCTGTGGACCAACATTTTCCGGAGTTCCTCCAGCTGTTTATTGATCTGATTCAGCTGCAGATAAAGAAGAGGAAGTCTTGAATATCCATGGGCAAATAGGATAAGATCCTTGAAATCTAATACTGAGGCAATGAAGATTTGTCAACATTTATACATACTGCTTCTAACACTACATAATTGAACTGATATTAACCATCCCAACAACAAACAATGGATCGAAACATCATACCTCATCATCAGTATCTTTTGCTAACTTTGCAATTGCTGCTTCTCGAGAAGTATTGGAGGCTAGAACACCCTTTGATTCCTCTTCCTTTTGTCTTTTTTCCTACAAGCATATGTAGACAAATATGATGCACAGAACAAAAGATTCTGACATGCTTTTATCAAAGGCAAGGCAACTCATGTCCATAACAAAACAAAATAAGAAAGAAAAATGTATGACTAGAAAACTTTACCTCACTCTCAACTTTAGGAAGAAATTGCCGCCACTTCTCTTCAAATTTCTCAAGCAATGATTTAGCGAGCAAGTGGACAATATTCTCATCATCATTGTACTTCATTGCGTTTGCAAAAATTAATCTAACATCTGCATATATTTCTCGAACATTTTTGTAAGTAGTAACATCCTTCCCTTCCATTTTATTTTGAATAGTAGAGAAGTCCATAGCTTTGGTAATAATCTGTGAAGAAGATAAAGTAAATACATGAAAAGTACTGCAAATAAGTTTCAGGAAAACATAATTAAATAAATATTAATTGTCCCTATTAAGATTGTTTGGTAAGCATACAATGGTAAGCAAGCCAAAGAAGCAGCTCTAACTCAGGTCAGCTAACCAGCTGCAAAGAAGAAACTAAATATAGAGACATACATGCTAAATTTCAAGGATTCCACAATTTGAACTAAGCAATAAAGGGAACACTATAAGTGATCCGACCATTTAACAGATAGTATAGGTCAAAGACACAATTTCATATCTCATAAAACTGAACGTTAGCTGGTATATTAATTCCATTGATGGAATTCTGAATAGGAAAAAAAAAGCACTAGTGCTGAAGGAAAAACCACACACTACAATCGCTTGCTTCTAAGGTGTTATATTTATATAACACGAATATGGATGTGTATTGGTATCAGACAGATATGGATACATGGATACACAGTTTTCCAAAAACCAAAACATATTTTATTCTACAAAAAATAAATAATAAGGCATATATAAACATATGTAGGAGAGAATATGTACAATAGAGAATAAGAGGAAAATACAAGCACTAATGGGCCACAATAACTCCGAGCAGCCATCCCACTCAGTAGAGCCCAATCCACCCAAAAGCCGATAAAGCAAGCCCCTCCCCTCTCCCCTCAAACCCTAATCTATAGATTCCTTACTGGATGCCGCCTCCTTCATTCCTTCCCGACTACACCTGCAATGGAGCAACGCAGCAGCAGCAACTCTGGCCGCCCCCAGGAGCAAGGACCTTCCAGATCGAGCTCTATTTGTATGCAGCTCGAGTGCCAGCAAACCCCCCCCCCCCCCACCCCCCAACATATCGAGCTCTGCAATTAACCGGTGAAGAAAGCTGCTATGGCCACAGGTGCCGGACCAGCACAGCAAGAATAGCAGTGAGGGCAGGTGCAGGCATACAGCCTAGCCTGTTTCTCCTGCTTATCCTCTCTTCTCCCTCCCACTCTGGTAGCGATTGGCTCAGGTGAGCTGGGACATAGCCACGAAGTGACCAGTACATATCGGCTCACAAATCGAATTATCTCATATTTATTTGTCTTGATACTCCATGGATACTTATCGGTCAATATCCAGCGCATAACAGTATCGCATACGTGTACAATACTGATATGTATCCGATACGATCTGCTCAGCATAGATTTATATATACTTGTGCTTGCAGTAGAACATAAACGATGGCCAAAGTGGACCCTAATCAAGGTCGAGTCCGTATACCTCTACAAGATTTTGTATTGCGGGTGAATATCCAGGATTACACTAAATACATAACATCAATAGATTCACATTTTTACTAACCTACAACAATATCCCCTTGTAATCAAAATTACTATCGCAATATGAATTAACTACAGCAATAAGGGATAAAAATGCATGATCAGGCTTAGTCACTACCTTGTAATAGTCATGAAGGTGCAGTCCTACAACATCCACTTGTCGGGTTTTGTCCGGCTGCCCACCGAAGGGTATACCCAAGGTGGTAGATTTTGGGTTGGGGTGCGCCGAGATCAGGAACTCGAAGGTACAGACAACACAAGATTTAGACAGGTTCAGGCCGCAATATGCGTAATGCCCTACGTCCTGTATGATGGTTTGTATTGCCTTGATGTTGATCTGGTGATCTTATGTTTCAAAGGGGTCCCTGCCCGCCCTTATATATCCGGGGGGACAGGGTTACATGAATCCTAGTCTGATACTAACTTAGGAATCGTACTCGAGTACAACTCGAGTAGTTTCCTTCTGTATCGATTAGTTCTACTCCGCATGCGGGTAGAATACAACATAAATAAGGTACAGGACACGTCCTATCCCCTAGCCCAATACGGACTCCTTGATGTACACAGCCCCGTGGCCCCGGGTCTGATAAGCCCCCGAGCTCTTCTTAGCTGAGTACTGCGGACTCTTTGAGTACTTCTGAAGCTGTCCTCGACTTCTTTCAAAGCTCCGTCTTGAAATTTCTCTTCGAGTACTCTTCTGACTGCATCGAAGCTATAAGGTGCTCATGCCCCGAATCCTTTCTTTTATATGGGGTGCGATGAATAATCGCACGCCATATGGAGTAGCCCCCGAGCCTTAGGTTGAATCAAAGAATCAAGCTGAGGGTCAAACTAGCTTTGAATCTTTCCTTCTTATCCTTCGAGTACTTTCGAAAAATAAGTAGTCGATGCCACGTGTCCCACAGCCCCCGAGCCTTGAGTCCAAATCGTTTGGAAAAAAGGATCCCAAAGGACGTGGCAAAAAAGTTCCTTTTGAAAAAATAAAGTCTAAGAAGAGACAATTAGCAGAAATTAGATTCGAAACCCGAAAAACCTCTTTTTTCAGGACAACCAACCCAGAAAAAATGGTGAATCGGGTAACGGCCCAACAAATCTGCCAAAAAACTGCCAGTATCCAATTAATTCTATTGCGCGACGCTTCATCTTACACACAATAAACCACTGCCTGAACGCTGGTTATTTAACCCCGCGGTCGGTTAGGGTTTTTCCTGTGCCCTCAGATCTGACGCCGCCACCAGAGAAAAACAAAACCCCAATTAGAGTCTGACCTGCCCGAGCCCCTCCGCCGCCCAGCATAGTCGAAGATCTTTGAGCCCGCCGCCACAGCCCCTGAGCGCTTGTGAAAACAACTCGTGGCTGAAAAGATTCGAAATGGCTCCGAAGAAAAACAACCAAAAGGACTTGAAAGAGGCGCAAGCAACAACCGGAGAATGGTCAATTAGTAAGTGTTCTCGCCATAATTTAGCAAATTTGGTATTGGGGGGTCTGCTTCAGGAAAGGGATCTCATCCATTGGCGCCTTCCTCTTCGCGATCCATTTCCCATGGAAAACGTCGATGAGATCGTTTCTTTCTGCTCTTTCTCTGAACGGGGATTCGCCCTCCCCACTTGCTCCTTCTTCCGTGGTCTTCTCTACTTCTATGGGATTGAGCTGCAACACCTCAACCCCAATTCGATCTGCCATATCTCCATTTTCATCCATTTTTGTGAAGCTTTCCTCGGAATTGAACCACATTGGGCTCTGTTCCGCTATCTTTTCCGCGTGAAGCTCCAGCCCACCTCAAAAAATCCTTCTGCAATAGAGGGCGCTGGAATCCAACTTAGGCAACACGCTAGTGACAAATATATATCATACAAATTTCCGTCAAATGTCCCCGGGTGGAAACAACACTGGTTCTACATTGCGAACCATGCCCCCCAACTCCCTATGCGGTCTGGCAGGCCCCCTGTTCAGCGTGGCGAATGGACATTGGAGCCAAATGAAGCCGAGATGGACCAAGTAAAAGAACTGCTCGAGTTGATTGCCGCGCACAAAGAGACAGGGGTAACCGGAGCATCAGTGATGCTATCATTTTTCAAACGCCGAGTCCAACCCATTCAGCAGCGCCATACCTTAGGATTCGAGTACCTGAGTACTGAAGACCCATCCCGTATGTGCGCAGAAGAGCTTGAGGACGATGCTGCCCTTGTGCGCGTCAGGCGAATTCTACTAGATGTGGATGCCGTCCCATATGTTCCAGCAGGATTTACAGCCCAGAATCGACCACCAGCAGTAAGTGTTCGACTTCTCGACTTCTTCCTTTGATCTGAAGAGTTAATACTAACCGATTGTCTTGACACAGGATTCAACAGCGTTGTATCGGAGTTACCCACCACAACCCGATCTGCCCCGGCCTTACCATATGCTGCCCAGCGCCGCCGCCAAAGCACGGAGGGAACAAATTGCTGGCAGCGAATCAGCCACGGGCAGCCAGGTAGTTGGGGAGAGGGTGCAAGCCGACGACTCCTCCGGATCATCCGTGGAATGGTCCGACGACGCACCTCTAGTTCCCCGGTGGCGCCGGGAGATGCGGAAACGTAAAGCCAGCGCCGCTGACCTCGCCAGGTAAGTATCTGTTGAACAATAGTGGCGAGTTGCTTTGCTGAACACCAATGACAACTTTGTCTTGCAGTCCCTCGTCTTCCTTGCCCGGCTCCCAGCGCCAGAGGGTAGCCGAAATGCCCCCCACCAGAAAAGATGCACCAGAAGCCGAACCCAGAGAGGTTGATAAGGCCGATCCGTCTCCTTCTGTCGCAGACGATGGAACTATCGCCGTGGCAGGCACAATGTCGGGGCAGCTCACGCCCTCGACTGAAACGGCGCCGCCGCCGGCAATAGGTGCCACAGACATCGCCGTGCCAGAGCTGCCAGCCTCCTCATCCTGTACGCCAACTCCTCCAGCCACGAGTACCGTGGTAAAGAAGCCGTTGAAGCTGGTGTGGAGGAAGCCGACAATGATCCGATCCCAGAGGTAAGTAATGCCTTGGACCTTGCCTTTAGCTACGTGTAAGAGTCACAGTAAAAATGTTGTGCTTTTGACTTAAGCAGATCAACAGCTGCGGTGACGCCAGAACTCGAGTTGGCGCCACCAGCCCCCCAGCTGTCGCCTGGACAACCCGACGTGTTAGAGCCAGCAGGGAGGGTAGATGTAATCATGCTTGATTCGCCACTACCCGAGCCCCAGCACACAGAACCCGAAGCCCCCAGCAATCAGCAAGTCGAAACGACCACTGCCGTGCCCGTCGACGGTGCAGGTAAATGATCCCACTGCCTTCTGCCACAATCATTGCTATATGAACACTTGCCTGTTGCAGGGACCCTGTAGCCGTCAGCCTTGGAGGGTGCGGGTGCTTCTTGCGAGGCACCCGGGTTGCCAACCCCTGTAGGGGAGAACACCGATATGCTCCAAGGGATGCAGCTCCCAGGGGATGATCTGAGCCGCCTGCGCCAAATGATCAAGGCGATCGACTCATTTGCTCTGGTAAATCTTGTCTAAACCGCTGGTAACTGTATGCTTAAATCAATTTTCTCTGACGCCCAGGAACACGTAGGACATGAACCAAAAATCTTCAACGAAGCTGGAAGAGTCCACCAGGCGTATCGACGAGCTGATGCAGGAGCGAGCCGGCTTCGAGCAGAATATCATCGAGCTCCAAAGCCGACTCAAGGAGCAGCAGAAAACCCATAAAGGTATATTGAATTCAATTCTTGAATTCATACCCATAGTCGATGGCTTTGTGACCTGAAACCTGCCTATCATCGCAGAACTTAAACAACTCTTAAATTATAAAGAGGGATTGCTTACTGATTTGAAGAACATGCTATATCGCCGCGCAGATGAAGTCGAGGGTCTGCGGAAGATGAAGGCCGACATGGAGAAGCAACTCGTCGGCTGCCTCCAGCAGATCAAGACTTTGGGCGAGGAGAAAGAGCAGCGCCAGAAGGAACTCAATGATTTGAAGGTGGCAGCTCAAGAACTCGTAGAGATGGTGGATCCCCGGGAAGACGGTGCTGAAGATGGGCCACCACTACTTGATCGACTTCGCGGGGCGCCACAGAAGATCCTCAACTTTGTCACCGAGGCTGCCACATCTTACGTGGGCCATGCCCTAGGCCTTGTAAAGTCCTTCTGGCCAAAGGCTCGGCTAGAAGTACTCGCAGAGGGTGCAGCTGCTGATTGTACCGATGAAAGCTTCCGCGAGTATTTGCTAGAGGTCCGGCCTGTGGCTGAAAAAATTGTAGGAAGCATGGTCGAGGATTGAACCGTTAGTGCTTAAGACTTTTGTAATATAAGAAACCATGTTTGTTCCTTTGTAGCCTTATTGTGCAGACTAAGAGTCCCATATGCTTTGGAGCATAGGCGTGCTACCTCTGAGTGCAGCAACTCAGAGAGTAGCCGATTTAGCCCTTCGCGAGAGCTCATCGGGTGAGCTAGATAAAATCCCGCCAAAAGGGATCCACTCGGGCCCGGAACGTGCAGTCTATAGCGCAATGACTAGGATGCTCATGGCAAACAGTCGAAAACTACCCTGAGGTGTAACCACCGCAGGAGTAGCCAAACGAGTTAGATGGAACCCGAGCCAGACGGGCCTAACCAGTTTGAAAGAACACGATTAGCATCGCGACGACCCATGTACCACCGGCAAGTAGTCGATTTTATATAGAATTTGAACGTGGTCAGAAACCGTATTCAAGAATTTGCATTTCGGGTTGTGTGGCACAAAGCCGCCAAATCGACCCAGAAAAGGAAAACTTGTCATTGACGCGTACAGAAATTGGACACGAGACTGCTTAGGGGTAGAACCGTCGCAGGTGCTGGATGTTCCATGAGTTGGGTACATCCTGACCATCGGGGTGCCGAAGTTGATAAGATCCCGGTCTTGTAACCCTCTTGACGATGAAAGGCCCTTCCCATCTCGAGTTAAGCTTGTGCAAACCCGACTCGTCCTGAACGCGACGAAGGACAAGGTCGCCAATGCTAAACGACCTTTCCTTAATGTTGCGATCATGATATCGCCGGATTCCCTGTAGGTAACGGGCTGACTGAACGAGAGCAGAGCAGCAAGCCTCTTCGACAGAGTCCAACTCCAGCTGTCGTGCTTCGTCCGCCTCGCCCTCTTTATACATCTCAACCCTTGGGGATTTCCACATGATATCTGCCGGGAGAATTGCCTCGGAGCCGTAGACAAGAAAGAACGGGGTCTGCCCTGTGGCTTTTGAAGGTTCAGTCCTCAGCCCCCAGACTACGTGTGGCAACTCGTGAATCCACTTCCCGCCCTTTTTGCTGTTAGCATCGAAAAGTCTCTTCTTGAGGCCGTCGATGATCAAACCATTCGCCCGCTCGACTTGCCCATTTGCCCTTGGGTGAGCCACCGAAACGTATTTAACCTCGATGGATGAGTTTTCACAGAATTCCCAGAATTGGTTGGCCGTGAAATTTGAACCCAAGTCAGTGATAATAGTGTTGGGGAAGCCGAAACGATGTAAGATGTCGGAGATGAAGTCGACCACCCTGTCTGGAGTAAGCTTGGCAATCGGCTTAAACTCGATCCACTTGGTGAACTTATCGATAGCCACCAGAACATGAGTAAAACCTCCTGGCGCCATTGTGAAGGGCCCAATCATGTCGAGGCTCCAACAAGCGAAAGGCCAGGAAGGCGGTATAGTGATGAGGGTGTGGGCCGGGACATGAGTTTGCTTACCGAAGAACTGGCAGTTCTGACATCGTCGCACCAGATCTTCGGCGTCGGACACGGCGGTAGGCCACCAGAAACCAGCTCTGTATGCTTTGCCGACCAGAGACTTTGACGCGGCATGGTTACCACACACGCCCTCGTGTATCTCCCTCAATATGTCTAGACCGTCTTCTGTTGTGACGCACTTCATGAGTACTCCGGATCGTGCGCCGCGCCGATAAAGTTTGTCTTCGACTAGGACAAACCCCTTGCTCCGTCGCATGAGGCGGGCGGCGGCAGCGCTTTTGGGGTCCGTCCCGGCCGGTAAGATGAGATCTCGGATGAAGTCGACGAAAGGTCCTCTCCAGTCCTCACCGACCAGCAGAACCTCCCGTTCTGGCTGTACAGAGCCAGTGACGGTGGAAACCGGCAGTGAAGGGCTGATGGATGGGTGCGTCAGCTCCTGAACGAATACCCCTGCTGGGACTTGTGCTCGGGTTGATCCCAGCTTAGATAAGGCATCGGCAGCGACATTGTGTTCCCGTAGCACATGATGAACTTCTAGGCCAGAAAATTTGTTTTCTAGCTTGCGTACTTCTTGAACATAGGCTTCCATGGTCTCCTTGTTGCAGTCCCACTCCTTGTTGACTTGCTGAACGACCAAGAGTGAATCGCCATATACAAGTAGTCGCTTGATCCCTAGTGATATCGCCAAACGGAGCCCGTGAAGCAACGCTTCATACTCGGCTTCATTGTTGGATACCTCCCAGAGAATTTGGAGGACGTATTTGAGTTGTTCGCCTCTTGGGAAAATGAATAAAACCCCAGCGCCGCCGCCATCGAGCTTGAGAGAACCATCGAAGTACATGGTCCAATGCTCTGGCTTGTCAACTGGTTTTGGAACTTGATTTTCCCTCCACTCTGCCATGAAGTCGACTAGAGCTTGGGACTTGATTGCAGTGCGTGGCTTGAAGTCGATCGACAGAGCCCCCAGTTCCACTGCCCATTTTGAAATACGACCCGTGGCATCTTGGTTGTGTAGGATATCCGCCAACGGGTAGTCTGTGATCACGATGATCTGGTACCCTTCAAAGTAATGGCGTAATGTCCTTGAAGTAATCAATATGCCATAGAGAAGCTTTTGGACCGCCGGGTAGCGCACCTTAGACTCCGAGAGTATTTCACTGACAAAGTACACGGGCCGCTGCACGCCAAAAGCATGGCCTTCCTCGGAGCGTTCGACAACAATAGCACTGCTAATAACGTGGGTAGTTGCCGCAATGTAAAGTAAAAGGGTCTCACCCGGCAATGGTGCTGTGAGGATCGGGGGCGACTGTAGGTGTTGCTTGAGATCCTGCAGAGCCCGCTCGGCTTCCTCTGTCCAGTGAAACTTGTCTTGGCACTTTAAGAGTTTGAAAAAGGGTAATCCTCTCTCCCCGAGCCGGGAGATGAATCTGTTGAGAGCTGCCATGCACCCTGTAAGTTTTTGCACATCTTTGATTGTGGCTGGTGCCTCCAAATCAGTGATGGCGGTGATCTTGTCAGGGTTGGCCTCGATGCCCCTGTTACTAACTATGAACCCGAGCAATTTGCCTGACGGAACACCGAAAACGCACTTGGTCGGATTAAGCTTCCATCGGTACTTCCTTAGGCTGGCAAAAGTTTCCTCCAGATCCGTGATGAGGCCCTCGGGACTTCGGGTTTTTACGACCACGTCATCCACGTAGGCCTCCACGTTCCGGTGTAACTGATCAACAAAGCACATCTGAATTGCCCGCTGATAGGTGGCACCAGCGTTCTTCAACCCGAAGGACATCGTCTTGTAGGCATAAGTCCCAAACGGGGTGATGAACGCGGTCTTAATCTGGTCTTCTTCCTCGAGAGCGATCTGGTGGTAACCTGAATAACAATCAAGGAAACATAACAGTACGCAACCTGCAGTTGAGTCGACTACCTGATCAATGCGAGGGAGCCCAAAGTGATCCTTTGGACAATGCTTGTTGAGATCGGTATAATCGACACACATTCTCCATTCTTTGTTCTTTTTTAATACAAAGACAGGGTTAGCAACCCACTCTGGGTGGATTACTTCTTTAATGAATCCAGCCGCGAGGAGTTTGGCTATTTCCCGTTTGATAGCCTCCCGTTTATCAGGGGCAAAACGACGAAGTCGTTGCTTCTTTGGTATAGCTTGTAGGTAAACATTAAGACTATGCTCGATCAGCTCCTTGGGTACCCCTGGCATATCCGATGGCTTCCATGCAAATATGTCTCGGTTAGCCCGCAGGAAACTGACGAGCGCGAGTTCCTATTTGTCACCCAAGCCTGCGCCGATGATGGCTGTCTTGGATGAATCGCCTTCCTGGAGCTGGATCGTCTTAAGAGCCACCTCGCCCGTCGACTTGACGCCTGATTGACTCGACTTCTTCGTCGGGATGTCCAGCTCGGCTTGAGAGAGTTGCTGTGCGGCCGCGAGTACTTCAGCGGAAGCATCTGGCATGCGGGAAGTCGATGCATACTGGATGGCCTCTTGGTTGCAATCATAGGACTTCTTCAAGTCGCCTCGGAGCGTGAGAACACCGTTGCGTCCTGGCATCTTGAGAAGCAAGTAGACATAATGCGGCACCGCCATGAACTTGGCGAGCGCCGGCCTCCCCAGTATAGCGTGGTAGGAAGATTCGAAGTTGGCCACCTCGAACTTGATGAACTCAGTACGGTAATTCTCCCTCGTCCCGAAAGTGACTGGGAGAACGACTGTTCCAAGCGGATGCGCGGCATTGCCAGGAACAATACCGTAGAAAGGAGCCTTGCTCGGAGTGAGCTTGTTGGTAAGGTCCAGACCCATCTTCTTCAGCGTACTGGCAAAGATAAGATTGAGTCCGCTCCCACCATCGATAAGAACCCGAGTAAGCTTGACTTCTGCGACCACGGGATCCAGTACCAATGGAAACTTCCCAGGCTCGGAAAAACTGGTCCATTGATCATCGTGGGAAAACGATATGGGGACCTCCGACCATCGTAGTGGTCGTGGTACCGCCGGTTCAACCGATAGGATCTCTCGTAGCAGCAACTTCTGTTCCCGCTTGGAGCAAAAATCTTCGTCACCGCCAAAGATGACATTGACGGTTTTGGAAGCATCCTGGAACTTAGGCGTCTCTGATTTGTCTTCCTGTTCCTCGTCTTCGGGCTCTTTGCCCGTCGACTTGTTTTTCTTGCCGTTCCCAGGAGAGCCAAAGGTGCGCTTGAGCTGAAAGCAGTCGATCGCTGCGTGTTTGGAGTTGACACACCACGGGCACTTCTTCTGCAGGAGTTTTTCAAACTGCTCCTGCGTGGTCAACTTCTTGCCCCGCGAAGGACGTTCCACAGCCGCGACGAGATCGTCTGGCTTGCGTTTTCGGGAAGAACCCGAAAAGTCCCGCTGGCCTTTGTCAGCCCGGTTATCGTTGTTGCGCTTCTGGTTGAGATCGGTACGTCTTGGAAACCTCTCGCGCATCTTCTCTTCTTGTTCAGACCAGTCGTGCATCATGTCGCGTAGACCTGCAACCGTCTTCGGCCTGTTACGCCCAAAATCACGATATATACCTGGGTCAGTGAGGCCGTAGTAGAAGCAGTCGATAATGTCCTCTTCCGAGATGTTGGCGATGGTGGCCCGCACATCGAAGAAACGGCGGGTGTAGGATCGGAGGAGTTCATTGCGCTCTTGCTTGCACTGGGCGAGGTCGTGCCGAGTTCCTGCTCGAGATATCGCCCCCTGGAAGTTGTCGATGAATACCTTCTTGAGGCCTTCCCAGGAGTCGATGGAGTCGTTAGGGAGACTTTCCAGCCAAGTCAACAGTGCAGGCTCCAAAGCCATCGGAAAGTAGACGACTTTGGTAGTGTTGGAGCCGCCAGCCACCTCAATGGCAGTAGAATAACAGCGGAGCCATTGTTGGGGGGCCTGCTTGCCGTCGTACTTGGTAATACCAATTGGCTTAAAACCCTCCGGGTACTTGTACTTGTTGAATCTCGCAGTGAACGCAGGGAAACGATCACTGCAGTCAGCGTCGTCTCGCTCGGCTACCTCGCGTTCCCGTCGCCTCGAGTCGAGGACTGACCGGGCATCGCGCCCCCCGTTGATCTTCTGACGAAGATCAGGTTGTTGACGTGGAGGGTTGGGCTGCCTCGGGTTGTTTGCCGGAGGTGGCTGCCGCCTCCCACCGGTGAGCTGGCTTCCACCCACGCCATCATTGTTGTTGCTGCGTTGGGGTCGCGGAAGATTACCCGTTGTTCGACTTGGGGCCTGGCTTCGGCTGTCTCCGACGTGCTCGTGCTTGACGAGCGATGCCGGAGCCTGCTGGTCCAACTGGACCCACGCCCGTTGGGCATAGATGAGTGCTTGTCGGACGTTGGGGTCGTTGCTTCGCTCGAGTAGTGCTGTTACCCGAGCAATGTTGGCCACAGGAGTCCTGAAGCCACGTTCATCCGCCGCGGCGAATTCGGCGTCGAGTTCGCGCTGTGCAGAACGTATGCGCTCGTTGGCGCGCCTTCTGCGAACCGCACGAGCTCTATTCCTTGCACGTCGCGCGTCACGCTCAGCGTCGTTCTCGTTCTCGGCTTCAGCGGTGTCTTCATCCTCTGATATGCCATCAAGTGCGCCAATGGGGATGAGGGCATCATCGTCCCCTTCTTCCGCCATCAGGACTTGGCGAGTTGCGAGTTCTTCAGAGGGGGCTTCGACTAGCTCAGTCGAGCCCTCGGATATGGCAGCCAACGCCCTGCCCTCCTGAAAAGGCAAAGGCTCAAGATGGGCTACCAATCGGTCTTCATGTCCGAGTAAATCGGACAGGTTCATCCCCCTCCAATGAACAATTCATCCTTCGGAGGTGGTGGTGATCATCAGCCCGCAAGTGGCCAGGTGATCCTCAGCCTCCCGACATGCGGTGGCCTCGGAACCTCCATCCTGAAGCAAAGAGTCTAAGTCCTTTTCCAACATGGAAAAAGGAACAGTAGAGACAGACGCTGCCTCGGTTTCCCTGGCAGGGTCAGAAAACGGCAACTCATCGAGATTATCGACAAAGTCGTCGAGCCTTGCGGCAAGTGTTTTTAGCTTGAAGGTGTCGTCGATGATGTGCCGACGGAAGCCGCCTGCGCCGTTAGCAACGCAAACCCACGAGCCAAAAACAAAGGTTGTGCCCTCAGGGAGCACGGGACTGGGGAACTTGAAAAGAACCATGGAGTTCTCCAGCGGATCTCTGATGCGCCCCCCTACCTGGCGCGCCAGCTGTCGGGTTTTGTCCGGCTGCCCACCGAAGGGTATACCCAAGGTGGTAGATTTTGGGTTGGGGTGCGCCGAGATCAGGAACTCGAAGGTGCAGACAACACAAGATTTAGACAGGTTCAGGCCGCAATATGCGTAATGCCCTACGTCCTGTATGATGGTTTGTATTGCCTTGATGTTGATCTGGTGATCTTATGTTTCGAAGGGGTCCCTGTCCGCCCTTATATATCCGGGGGGACAGGGTTACATGAATCCTAGTCTGATACTAACTTAGGAATCGTACTCGAGTACAACTCGAGTAGTTTCCTTCTGTATCGACTAGTTCTAATCCGCATGCGGGTAGAATACAACATAAATAAGGTACAGGACACGTCCTATCCCCTAGCCCAATACGGACTCCTTGATGTACACAGCCCCGTGGCCCCGGGTCTGACACCACTGGCTCCCGAAATGGCCATGCATCATTATCATCGGTGATCTGTAAGGATGAAAATAAAGAAGATTGAGTGCGAATTACAGACTCATGCAGCAAACTATTCTCATGTCAAAACTTTTTCCTTAAAGAGAAAGCCATAAACTTTGTCAAAGTATCTGCAAGCTCGATATATGAGGTATTTTAACTTAATGCACGTAATGGACCTTGAATACAATCAATCAACAACAAAGATGTGTTTATGCCTCAATAGAATATGTATTTTAATTGCCCAAAAAATCTTATCAATAGCACTTCCAAAAGCTGCAATCGCATACCACCTTCACTACTTAAGAACCTCAAGTAGAATTAGAAGAACCTCATTAGTATGTGCCAAGAGTATTATTCGCAAGTTCACCCAAAGACCGTAGAAGTAAACCTATAATCTAAAACATAGGCGATCACAATGATAATAATCTAGGTCCTCACATGTTTCATTAGGAATTAGGATGGTCTGATCTATCAGGCATTCAGGCCGTTTACAGTTCTAATTGATCAGATTTCTAGAGCTTCCTTCATGATGCAAGAATACTGAGCTACACCAACAAGCACTAAGATAAACAAAAGTGCAATGAACCAATTCGAGAAATATGACCTCTCGTAAAATCACGCCCAACTGGCGCATAAGGTCGGGCATCCCCCTCCCGTATGCCCTGTGCCTGCCGCCCTTACGCCCGCCGCTGCCGTGCTTCTTGCCATCGTAGAAGTCCACCACCTCGTTCACCCGCCTCTCTAGCTGCAGCACACATCGCAATAACCCCCAATCTCAGAACGGCTGCGCCCAATTCTTCTTGCGCGCAAAAGAAACTCACAAATTTCCCCGAATTCCCCCAAAAGCACATTCCGATCGACGCTTCCCCCACGGCCGGATCGCCGCTTCGACGCTAGGCGGGACGGGGCTAGGGGACGAGGAAAAGGGGGTTACCACGTCGGTCTTGGAGACGAGGTCGTCGACCTGGCGCTGGAACGCGTCGACCTCGGACTCCACCTCGGGGGCCAGCGCTGCCTCCGCCACCACTTCTGGCGCTGCTGCACCGTTCGTCGGCGTCATCTAGGGTTCACGGCCGGGCACGTGGCCGGCGGCCGCCTGCGACTACAGCCGACTGCGCCGCTCTGACGGGACTCTATTTTCTTTTCGTTCTTTTTTGTGACGGCGCATGATGTCGATGATGATGAGCATATGGGCCAGCTGAAGCGGTGAAATGGGCCGTGTATGGGCCATAGAGTGGGCTGGACACGACAAGATGGCTTTGGCACCTGATTTTCGCACCTCTATATTTACAACCAATTTATATTGGAGATATTTTTTTTAGATAAATGGAGATATGGTTGTTAAGTTATATTAGAGTTATAGGGATTTTTTGAGTAATTTCTAAATATATATTGTGTAACTAAAAAAATCATGCGTTAAACTTCTCTCGAATACTTTTGCTACACTATGGTCTGAGTGTTAAACATCTAGAAAATATTAAAATTCTTTCTAAACAAATCTTTGTGAAAAGGGAGTAGCCTGCATGCTCACAAAATCGAGTGCTAGAATGTAGGAAAATATCTATGTGTTGGCTGTCAACCGGATACCTTGGTATTCTTTTCGTCATATAGGATTTGTGTATTTCTCTAGGTGTATTGTGATCATGGATGCTATACTTTTTTAGAAAGGATTTGTGTATTTCTCTAGCATCCCCGTTTGGAACCTTAGAATTGAATTTTATTATAACAATCATAATTTAGACACAAATCTATTAAGTTTATATGATTATAAACAGAATATATTTGTATACTATTGTTGGCCATACGAGAGAGATACTTATGTGCTATATTTCTACTATAGATGAGTGAGCTAAAGAGCGTGCTATAAGTTTGTTGGTGTATTGAAAAGTGGTTGCAAAGTAGCGGCATGTCAAATTCTAAACCAAACAGCCCCTGCCAAACTAGAAGCTAAATAGTCCGAATTAACATTTGTTGGGAATATTATTTTGGCCAGAACAATTGATGGCCCATGAAAATTATTAGACGTCATGTGCATAGTCTATTTTGGAGAGCATCCTTGAATTAAAGAATGAGGTGCATCCAGTTCTGTACACTGGCAGCATCAATCGAATACATGAAAGGTACATTTGTATAAATACTTTTTTGCATGGATATGCTTTTTATTTCAATTAATCGAATGCAATTAGCACGATAACTATTTTAATAAATAATAATGGAGCTAATCTCTGGCCTCCACACTAAATAAGGATGCACATAACTATTTTATTTTTTAAAATATAGGATTTGAATGATATTGGACCTAGTCATGCATCCACAACTCCATAACTGCAACAAATGTGTTGGTTCTAAAGAATTGCAGAGACTTCTTGTAAAGTAGTAATGGTACCAAGGCCCATATACTGTATGCATCACGACTACAGGAAAAATTGCGGTCCATAAAAATTATTGGGCGTGTGGTAGCATGTTGACAGTCCATTTTGGACAGCAAGCTGAATTAAGGATGAGGTACATTCCGTACCTGCACAATAGCACTAGCATGTTGCCATATTATCGAATGGTACAAGAAGAAAAGAACATTGCCGATAGACACATTACATGGATGTGGCAGACCTGCATGCAGATACTGCACTACATAACCCAGTCAAGCCTCGGCGGGCTTAACGTAACTCCACTTATGCAATAGAGTATTTCAGATAAACTCACAGAATAATCCAGTTGCCAAATGACTGAAGCTATGTGCCAAAAGCCTAAAAGTGTCACACAATAGTCAGGCCTGAAATGCTACGCAGACTAAATTTTGAGACAAACTCGCCAAAAAGAAAAACAATCAAGCAACACTGGTGTTGAAAAATTACACCAAAGATATGGTAAGAGGCTATAGCAGAATGTCCTTCATAAATCATAAGTAACTGAAAACCCAGGACACAGAATACATCATGGGATGATCAAAACATTTTCTTCTATTTACACTGGAAATGAACTTGCACAGATATTTAGCACCATACTTTCAGAAAATGAAAACAAATTATGCTTCTTCGCCGATATTTATAGATATCTAAGCAGCTGGATGACCAAAAGGTAATACAACACTCAGTGCTTGTCATGAAGCCCATTGTGCTAAGAGCATATATGAACTCTCTTGGCTTTATCAAAAAGAAACATATACAGCGGTATTGTTGATTTGTTATTGGTTTCAGATCAGGAAAAATACTCCGGTTCCAATGCTGACAAGTAAGAAGACTGGGTGCTAAACTGGAGAAGACTTTACCATTGATGAAGTCATGAGATAGGAGCATGAGGATGGCGGTTCATATTGAACCTCAGACCAGAGCAGTGGAGATTCACTTTCCTGCAGGCTAAAGTTCATGTGCTGAAGTAGCTGATGTAGAACAATACAAAATTGAAGCATTATCAGAATGACAATTTTGCTCCCAAAATCAGCAGCAGAAATCAAGCACCCATATGATCCTCCAAGAATTGCATGGATTCATTCATTTTGTTAAAGGCTTAAAGAGCATAACATAATCAGAAGAAAATGCAAATGAAGATACTGTGAGATCAAAGTGCAAGCATTCTTATTTCTGACCCAAGAAAAATAACAATAGTAACCTCAGTCAACCTCTACTTTGAGAATCACAATGATGAGCTACAAGGCAACAATCCCAAAATTCAAGCTCCAACAGAGCAACAGGGCATTTGTGCTGTTTCTAAGGCTGCTGCTTGGGATCACGGTAACCAGCATCCACCAGCACCTTCTCCTTCTTGGCAAGCTCAATGTCGTGATCAACCATCATCTCAACGAGCTGCTGGAACCCAACCTTGGGCTTCCATTTGAGCTCCCTCCTCGCCTTGGTCGAGTCCCCTTTAAGGCTGTCGACTTCCGCCGGCCGGAAGTACTTCTTGTCAATGACCACATGGTCCTTCCAGTTGAGCCCGGCATACCCAAATGCAGCCTGCAAGAACTCCTCTACGGTGTGTGACTCCTCTGTGGCGACGACGTAGTCACCTGGCTGATCCTGCTGCAGCATGAGCCACATTGCCTCGACGTAGTCCCCAGCGAATCCCCAGTCCCTGGCGGCGGAGAGGTTGCCGAGGAAGACCTTGGTCTGCAGGCCGACCTTGATGCGGCCGACGGCGCGCGTGATCTTGCGCGTGACGAAGTTCTCCCCGCGGCGTGGGGACTCGTGGTTGAAGAGCACGCCGTTGCAGGCAAATAGCCCGTAGGCCTCGCGGTAGTTGACGGTGTACCAGTGCGCGGCGACTTTGGCGGCCGCGTAGGGCGAGCGCGGGTGGAACGGCGTGTCCTCGCTCTGCGGCGGCGGCGTGGAGCCGAACATCTCCGAGGAGCCGGCCTGGTAGTAGCGCATGGGCTTGCGCGCGAGGCGGACGGCCTCGAGGAGGCGGAGCGCGCCCGTGGCGGTGACGTCGGCGGTGTAGTCCGGGATCTCGAAGGAGACGGCGACGTGCGACTGCGCGGCGAGGTTGTAGACCTCGTCGGGGGCGATGGCGTCGAGCGCGCGGCGGAGCGAGGAGGAGTCGGAGAGGTCGGCGTAGTGGAGGCGCATCGGCGGGCGCGGGGATGAGGGCACGGCGTGCGGGTCGTGGTAGATGTGGTCCAGCCGCTGCGTGTTGAAGTTGGAGGAGCGGCGGATGAGGCCGTGCACCTCGTACCCCTTGGAGAGGAGCAGCTCCGTCAGGTAGCTCCCGTCCTGCCCCGTGATGCCCGTGATCAGCGCCACCTTCCGCGCCGGCGCGAGGGGGCGCGGAACCGGGGCGGGCTCGCCGTCGCCGGCGGCGGCGGCGTCGCCGTTGGAGTGCGCCATTTGGGAGGGAGGGAGGTGGGTTTGGCCTCGGGTTGGGTGGGTGGGGGGGGGGGGGGGGGTCAGATCTGAGCGGAGAGATGGGAAGCAAATTTAGGGAGGCAGGGAGTATTTGTAGGGCCCGCGTGCAGAGCCGAAGGACGGGGGTCTTGGTCCACTCTGATGCGCAACATGGGAAGAGGATGGATGGTTTTTTAATTCTCTTTTCCATTTTGACGACTTGTCAACGAATCATGGGAATTCGTAGATACTAGCGGCCTGTTTAGATCGGGGCGCGTAAACATAAAAAAGATTTTTCAAAAAAATCTTATCAATTTGAAATACTAAATGAAGTCTATTTACAAAACTTTTTGCACAGATGGGTTGTAAATCGCGAGACGAATCTAATGATGCTAATTAATCCATGATTAAGCAATAATTAGCGGATGGTTACTGTAGCATCACTGTTGCAAAATATGGATTAAGTAGGCTCATTAGATTCGTCTCGCGATTTACAGCTCATCCATGCAAAAAGTTTTGTAAATAGACTTCATTTAGTACTTCAAATTAGCAATATTTTTTCGAAAATTTTGCGTTTACAGCTTTTTTGCGTTTTTGCGCTGGGAACTAAACATACCTTAGGATTCAGGGTCCGTTCATTTCACCTCTCTAAAATCCGAAATATCTAAAATTTAGAGACCCGGCACCGAACAGCCCTCTAATCCAGCATGTAATAAGACCGCGATTCTTTAGAGCGAGTGAGCACTCTAGAATTTTTAGACCTCTCTAAAAGAAAACGAACACATCCTTAAACTTTGATGGCTGGCCCTCGTATCTCTGTCTCCACCCACCACAGTAATGGTGGCTCTTCAATCATAACACTTGACGTTATGGCAAAGCAAAACGGCAGTCGGCAGTCGAGAGCAGCTGAAGTTTGCAAGAGAAAAAAAGGAAGCAGCTGAAGTTGCGACATGCAGCGAGCCGTGGAGGGGGCAGGGGAGGAGGGGAGGTGAGGCGAGGCGAGGCGCCTCGATTTGACCGGCCGCCTGGAGCGACGCTCTAGGACTTGGCTTCCGTTCCGTTCTGCCATCGTCCCAATGAATGGACCCGTTGCCAGAGGATTCTACTAGTACTTTTCTACTGCCACGAATTAGCCAAGGCCAGGGCACACGGATACTACGAGTGGAATCTGTAAATTGCAGACGGGGCCGATCAGATCTGCCCACGGTTAAACTAAACAGTGGTGCAGGGCGCAGGATCCTAGATGTCCAGAACGCCGGTTGCAGAAACCAAGAAGGGCTCTCCGCTCTCCCTCTCGCCTTCAACTTTCATGAGACAGCGTTGCCAAGGCACATGCCATGTCAAAGGTTCAGAGCAACAAGCTGAGTGCTGAGATGACGAAGTGGAAAAAAAAAAGAGAGGCTGGACTAGGCAGTGTCATTCTCCAGGCACGTGCCATGTCGGAAGGCTCGAAGCAAAGCCATTAGCCATGGCCAGTGGCCTCCATTGATCCAACGTCGGTGGCTCGGTGCCAAAGGTCGGTGCGATGCAAGCGGCCACCTGTTCACAAAGTTCACAGCCATCATGGTTCAGAGCTCAGAAGCTCATCATATGTACAGTGTTTCTAACGGCACGGCAGAGTTTCGTTCCCCGGCAGCTCCAACCGTCGGTGGCTCGAGCGGTAATCAATCCATGAATCAATTCCAATTTCTTATTGTACTTATTATAATTCTATTTTATTATATTTAGTTCTCGGTGGAATGAATTTCGATGTTTTGTTTTGTTTTGTTGTAGCTATCATAATTTTTTTATTATATCAATCATTTTCAATCCAGAATAAATGCACGTGTAACCGAACGAATCTAAGGGTATGTTCGTTTCACCCCTCTAAAATCCGAAATATCTAAATTTTAGAGATTCGGCACCGAACAGAGAATTCCATTTACTCTTATCTTATCCTTGCTCTAATCCGGCCTCTAATAAAACTGCGATTCTTCAGAGAGTGACCGAGCCCTCTAAAAATTTTTAGAGGTGTATAATGGGAACCAACGCACCCTAAACCGTAAAGAATCACTAGAGTGCATAGACGAGGCGCTGAAAAGCAAGGTCTTGACGGTCAGTCGGTCACCTCACCTGAACAAACCACGGCACCTCATTTTCCAGATCATTTCTTTTCTTTTATTGCTGTCTAACCCACTCGGACCGTCCATCCATTCGATCGACGGCCCAGGCTCATCCCCTTCCTCGAAATCCTATCCTCCGCCGCAATCCTCCCAGGCGCGCACGCGCGCAACTCGCCCGGCGGCCGCCGCCACCGCCGCGCCGCCGGTGCGACCTTCCAGGGACTAGAGCTCGCACCCGCCCTAGCCCCTCCACCGACCTCAGCCATCTCATTTTCCAACTCTGGTGATCTTCTTCGTCACGCCTTCGCCCCCGCCCTCCTTCCTCGTCCCCGGCCGCACCCGCCGCCTGCTCCCCCCGTGTCCCGGAGTTGTCGTCGGGATGGCGGCGTGGCCTCCTCGTGCCGTTATAACAGTTTTTGCTCCCAGTCCCAAACTCTAGCAGCAGCCCCTTGTGTGTTCGCTCCTGGTCCTTTGCCACTCGCCGGAGATGGCGCTGCAGGCCCAGCAGCTGCCTTCCTTCTCCTTCACCTCCCCATCTCTCTGGACCCTCCGCCTTAGCTGCACTCCCAAATCCCCCCAGTTTTCCTCCAGATGCTTCGTTCACTCCCATTCCCAATTCCACACCCCGCGGCCGCGAAGGTACCCCGTCGCCTACCCTCCGCATCTTTCCTTGGAAGGACAGGGAAACGAAGGCGGCGACGACGATGACGGGGAGGGGTCGGTGGAAAGCTGGGGCGGACCTGCCAGCCCCTTCCGAGATGATATTGATGGGGAGGGCGGCGACGCCTCGGAGGACGAAGAAGGGCTCCAAGAATCCGACGAGGATGAGAAGGAAGGCGGAGAGGGGGTTGGCGAGTGGGACCCGCCTGTCAGCCCCTTTCGAACGCAGCGCGAGGAACCGCACTACCAAGAAGAAGAGGGGGAGGAGGACGATGCAGGAGGATGCCAATGGTTGGATCCGACCTCCTTCTTGCCAAGCCAAGAAGGGGTGGGCGGCGTTTGCACCACCACGACGGCAGCCATGGAAGAAATCCTCACCTTCGCGAGGACGGCGGCGGGGGACTCAGTATTCACCGAGTTCTTGGCCGGTTACAGCCACGAGGACCTCAGCGAGGGGGCCTGCGTGGAACTGATGAGAAGGATGTCTGAAGAGGGGCTGGCATTGGGCTGTGTGCACCTGTTCCAGTGGTTGCGGGGGAAGCAGCCGGTGCCGGTGTCACCACAGGTGTGGTTGGCAGGTATTGTTGCGCTTGGGCGGTGCCAGATGGCTGATGAGGTCTTGGAGATTGTGGCAAGGTTACCTCCTGAGAGCGAGTTCCGCGAGGCAGTTGTTTACAATGCCGCGATATCTGCTGTTGCCTGCTGTGAGAGGTGAGCATTCTCTTGAATCTTGATTGGTGTCAAGGACTTATAGTGCTATTCTCTATGCATTATTCATACCATTCAAAAATGATTAGTTTAAGGTTTGTTAGCACATGTTCTGTGGATTTAGATAATCACTTAGATGAAGATTTGTGGACCTACATGACAGCTGACTAGTCAGTACTGTTGAATGTTAGGAAAGAAAATTTTGATAGGTAATAACTAGGACTATCTCTACACTTGTTGCACAAATTTTTCTTCCTTTTTTAATTGGTTTATATAGTCAGATACATATGAATGAGATTCTAAGTAGACAGTTGCGTTCAAGTTTTCGAAAAAGTTTTGGAAGTGGAGGATGAATTTGTGTATCAGGTTGAAAGTTTAAGAGATGAAGAGAAACTTGCTCATGAAAAATTGGGCAGAATCTCCGTCCAGATTGAGGAAAAAAATGGGCAGAAATATACGTGCATGGTCGATGAGCTCAAAATTTAAAGATTAGTAAAGCTAGATCTGAGAAAGCATATATAAGCCAATGGTCAGTGAAAAAAGATAATAGGGTTATACTTAATTTAAAAACTGCCTTTCTCTTGCTTGATAAGTCCATTAAGGAGGATCAATGTTTTAGGTGTTTTTGTGTATTATTTAATCAAGCCTTTCTTTTAGGAAGATTCTTGATTACTTCAAGCATTATGTATTAGTAATTGCTGGTGAATTTGTGCCTGTTGGATGGCTTGAAAAAATGTGATAATGAATTCCAGGTTGGTGTTGTTAGGTAATCAACAGGATATGCAAGTCAATTCGATTTATCTCACTATTTCCATTTTTATAGAATCTGAGCAACATATATGGAATAATATATAACTGGAGATAACAGACTGCATGCAGAAACATTGTTTAGTAACTACTTTATAATGATGCGAGCACTCTTCAGATCAAGTAGGTGACTACATTTGTAACTAATGATGAATAGGTGTGGCAGAAAATGTGCTGCATTTCTTCTTTGTATTCGTTATTTAATGTTCAATATGATAAGCATGTTTCTACTTTTCTTCAGATATGATGGTGCCTGGAAAATTTTTGAGCTCATGGAAAAGAACAATGTCCAACCTGATCACAGGACATCCTCAATCATGCTTAATATTATGAAGAAGACTAAGGCATCTGCTAAGGATGCATGGGAGTTTTTGCAACGGATGAACAGAAAAGGAGTTAACTGGAGCTTGGATATTGCTGCTGCTTTGGTCAATATCTTTTGTTGTGAGGGGCTCAGAAAGGAAGCTTTAATCATCCAGTCAGAAATGGAAAAGAGAGGAATTGCATCAAACACAAGCATATATAACATGTTATTGAAGGCATTCTGCAAATCTAACCAAATTGAAGAAGGTGAGGGGCTCTTTGTTGAGATGAAAGAAAAAGGTTTGCAACCAACAATAGCAACTTATAATATCCTTATGGATGCTTACAGTAGAAGATTGCAGCCAGAAGTTGTTGAGTTGTTACTTCTGGAGATGCAAGATTTGAGTATAACACCAAATGCTGGATCATACAATTGTCTCATAAGAGCCTATGGTCGGCAAAAGAAAATGTGTGAAAAGGCTGAAGATGCTTTCTTGAGGATGAAAGCGGATGGCATTAAGCCATTATCTTCTTCATACACGGCACTACTCTGTGCATATGCTGTTAATGGACTACATGAAAAAGCTCATACCATATATATGGATATGAAAAGAGAAGGACTTAAACCTACGTTAGAAACATATACAGCTTTAATTGACACTCTTAGGAGAGCTGGTGACACAGAGAAGCTAATGGAGACATGGAAAACTATGATTGATGAAAAGGTTGGCGGAACAAGAGTCATATTCCACATGGTACTTGATTGTTTAGCAAAACATGGGTTGTACCATCAGGCAAGGGATGCTATATATGAATTTGGAAAGATTGGTTTAAAGCCTACTGTCATGACATATAACATTTTGATGAATGCTTATGGCAGAGGGGGACAGCATTACAAATTGCCCCAACTCCTGAAAGAGATGGCTGCTCTGGAACTAAAACCAGACTCCATTACATATTCTACAATGATATATGCATATGCCCGTGTTCGTGACTTTTCAAGGGCGTTCTATTACCACAAGCAGATGGTTCGAAGTGGGCAAATACCTGATCCTAGGTCGTACAGTAAACTGTTGAATACTTTGGATGTGAAGGCTGCAAGAAAGAATATAAAGGACAAGAGTGCAATACAAGGGATCATAAAAGGCAAGGCTGGCTTAAAACCTAGGAAGGAAAAGAAAGACGAGTTTTGGAAGAACAGAAGAAAGCGGTCTATGCTGAACCCAACTTATGGACACCAAAGAAAAAGATATTTGTGAATTTATCTTCGGTGTACATTCAATTGTGTTCAAGATTTACATCCTATTTCATGGTCCCTGCATTTTCACTCTTGAAAGTTGAAATGTTAAGTTGGAGCCTGTGTTATAGATATGCATTTTCCTTTTCTGCTCTTCAGAAACCTGAATCAACTTTAAGGGTTTGTCTTTGAACATGATTGGCCTCAAAAACCATTCAGGTAAATGAACTACATCTGTTTGTTATTTTTATCCTGAAAAAAACTACACTTTTAAACTTGATGGTTGGTCATTTTGTACCACAAACATTGTGAAATGACCCACTTAAAAAGCAATATCATTGTAACCTTATTAAATGATGAATGACATCAACTTGAACTGTTGAGTTTGTAGTCACCTTTTGTTGCTGTTATCAATCTTATACAGTGGTGTTTTTTTAACTAATTACAAGCTCCTCTTTTCCATGTTATTTGATATTTTAAGAATTGAAAACTGTTGCTTTTTTTTATATCTTTAGGATTTCAAGAAGAGATGTTGCTCATAAGTTTGACACTCCATATTTCGCAACTCCTAAGTTTGTAACAGCTGCCACATGGTAATCATGTGTTTTTCTAAGGGTCCATTTGGATCCTAGAAAATGAATTTGATTATAGTAATTAAGTTATAATTCTAATTCCGAATGGAATTGAACTCGATAGAATCTGATTCACTTCTAAGTTTGTTTTTTGGATAGCTGAATATGGAATCGATCACCAGCACTACAGTAAATACATATGCTTCTAAGTTGATCAAACAAAATAGTGCTCTCTCTCTCTCTGTGTGTGTGTGTGTGTGTGTGTGTGTGTGTGTGTGTGTGTGTGTGTCTACAATAAATTGTATGTTGAACTGCAATTTGATTTTATCTTGACAGGTTCTTATATAGAAATATGGAGAGGATGTCTACAAATCAAAGACAAGCAGAATCTACAGTCTGAATGCAATGCTGCTACCTCCTCTCACTGAAACGAAAAAAAGGTGCAAGTTTGCTACACAGGAATTTCACTCATAAAACTTAAATTGTTGTGCTCCAGAATTTGGAGCTAAGAGCACCAGTGCATTGGTTTCAGTCTTCAGAGAACAACAGAAATACTCTAGAGTATAGTATTTCAGATGGCTCTGCAGAGTTTCCTTGACAGCTGGTGTCAAAAAGAGTTTCCTTGACAGCTCCAACTGTCAGGGCTATCTGCAAAACGAAGGCAAAGAAAACAATAAGTTGAAAGAGTATGAAGCAATCATCTTGAAAAACAGATTGAAGACACAAGTACAGTATGCCTTTATCTAGGAAGCACGTATAAAATCGTGCCAGTGAAATGTAAGGATTTATAGAGTACTCATACGTTTTCATGTTTCAACTGGAATTAGTCATTGCCGTTTTCCAGATATGAAGTGTATGGTGAGGACGGTGTTGGTGCAATTTGCATGCACGCATTGACAGCTTGTACTCTGGCATTCAGAAGCAGCAGCGATGCATGAAGTGAAAGATGGAAAATTCTAAAAATTCTTACCAGAGGAACCACTAGCAGGTGGGAATGTGCATTATTAGAATCCCTAAAGTATAGTTGTGCAGGCAACATCCACAGATCAATGTGCGAAATGGCATCTTTCCTTGATTTGAGAGTCAATGAGTATACCTTCCTTTGCCCTCCTGTAATGCATGCCTGTAACCTTTGTTCTTGGAGGAGTCTCCTAGATTCGGACTCTTCCTTTAGCTCCATTCAGCTACTAGCCTACTACTGATGAGTACTGAGTTCGTATATGTAGTTCAGATCTCTGGATCAGCTATCTGTATCATGCCGACTTGTATCATCAGCTTTCCTGCTTTGCCCTTATTGCATTTGATGGTCCTTTTATTCTTGCCAGATAAGACAAATTGATTCATATCATGCCGATTTGGCGTCAGCTTTCCTGCTTTGTCTTGAACTGTTTGAGATCTTAGTGACAGTGATACCTTATTACCTTTGATGCTTGAACTTTTTTAAACTATTAAATTTTGTTCTGTACTGGCTTATGTGTAATGCGCTGCAGACCACAGCCTTTTTTTTATCCAGAAAAATGCTTCAGTAACTGAAGAAATGACTTGGCAATTGTGCATTCAGTAACGAGGGAAGTCAAGCACTTTGATCCTTGGCAGTGAGTTGAGCATTCCCTTCTGCAACAGTAATAACTCGCCAAAATATTAAATCTCTCCCTTCTTAGGAGGTTTTAGTATCTTCAGGCTTACATGCTTACTCTGCATAAATGAGGTCAACTGATCTCATTCTGACAAAAAAAAAAACAGGGCCAATCGTAGGACATTCAGTGGTTCACCACTCTTAAAAGTATTCCAACGTGACTTGGCTTCAGTGAACCTTTTGGGCATTCTTTTTTCAACACAGTTCAGTCTGCAGTGTTGGGTGCACATTCAGTAGTCTCTCTTGATTCACAAGGAAAAAACATTCAAGAAACTGATTATAAAGTTCACAAAACAAGCCAATATCGAAATAATTACCAGATCAGTTGAGCTGCTTGTGCTTGCAACAAGCACCTCATCCTCTTTAGACGTGTGTTCAGCTGATTGCTTGAACCAGATGAGCCCTTAGCACCAGTTGCAATTTCACGATGGCAAATATGTTGTTCGGTTTTCATAATACCTGTACAAAACAAGTAGGCACATGCAGCAGACTGGATCACCACGGTGCTCTTCAGCTTTCACAATCCTCTCCTAGCTAATGGAAATGATCACTAGGAAAGGCTGAAACTGAAAAGGAATGCTGGAGTGCACAAAATCAAGAGCTCAAAAGGCAGATCACCTTAGGAAGAAGGACTACTAATTTCCATAAGAAGCTCAGTTGAGGGTACATTTGTAACTTTGCCCAGATCATTTTCTTGTACTAGCTCAGATGAGAAAGTGCACTTTTATCATTAAATAATACTGATGCTACCCTATTACATAATGTCTTAGAGAAAGTGGTAAAGACTGTACCCAAATTATAGAACAAATTGGAGACTGGAACACAGCAAGATAACTAGTCAGACGCTCGGGAAAAAAAAACTAGAAAGATACACATTACGAGTGCTAGTTAACATAACACCGTAATGCACATCAGTCAAAACTATCTTGCATTGATGGTCAGATATCACGATCCAGTGGACAGAAAAATGATTATATATCTTCAGGAGTCCTCTTTAAAATATCCTCCGCATCGATGATCCATGAATAAAGGATGTGACCAGCTTCTAATCAGCAGCAGGGGTGTGATATGACCTGCTTCAATTGGCAAAAGAGGTGGCTCTGCAAAGCCCTTCAAATGCTGACATACTTCACTGGATTGAACTCCGAAGAGAACTGCACAGTTTAATTATACCAATTAGAACGTTACTGGTACTATGCATTACAAAACAAATTGATAGACTGAGGATGCATAACTCTATATAGCATGATCACTACAAAGAAAATCAGTACAACTGGTAACCTCCAACACAGTCAGATAAGAAATAGTATGTGGTGGAGCTGAACAATTATTCATTCATATCTTCTAAGTAAAACATATGAAGTTGAAAAATAAAAGATGCATCAATTCCACACTTTCTTATCTTGTGGCTCCAATAGACACTCTGTTTGCTGAACAACTAAAACGACTTAAACCAAATGCACTTAGCGCAACTTCGAATAACAAACAAAAGTTCAGTATATATGTGATGCTATTATCATATCATTCCTCTGACTCTCAAGTCATTTCTTGGTCTACATTTGTTTTGTTAAAAGTCATATCAGTTTCCTTTGGTCATTTGTCCTCTGACTCAATTTAATTTGTTTACTTTTCAAAAAAATCCAGCAGTTGTTCCCAACCTAATTTTCCCACATGGCATGCAGAGTAGTTTATTATGCATTAGAAGTGCTTCAACTTGATGTCAGACAATCTATAAACACAGAATAACAAAAAAACTAGACCATGGTTGGACACATTCCCTTGGCTGTCTTACGGGAGGGGAGTACCGAACCCTTTAGGGAGGTACTCACACAACCTAGCTTCGAGTCCAGGCACTTGAAAGCAGAAAGCATCATAACAATTTCTAAGCTAATGGTGGCACCTGGTCAAAGGCCTCATAAACACGCAACTTCAGTTTCTAGAAGCACACCTGCAGTGTTCTGAGGTAGGATGAATGATGACCAAGTTCCTAGAAAACATGGGCTATTTTACATAAATGATGTCCTCCTCATCAGGCTCGTCTGCATCCCAGTCACCATCTTCTTCTTCTGATATATATGAACCTTCTGCATCTTCCTCTCCATCTTTTCCTTCTTGTTGCTCCCTTTCCTCCTTTAGTTTGTCAAGTATAGCAAGGATCTATGAAAAGACAGATATAATTAGTCAATATTTTCCCAGTACATACAAATACCTGAAAAAAGATCATCTGTGGCAATACACCTCCTGCAGCGCATCAAATTGTTTGTGTTGATATACAATTTCCTCTGACAGGCCTTATAGTTCTGATATCCCCATAAAGCATAATGATGATTCTAATTTTCACCAAAAATAACAATGCACATGCTCCTTGTCCTTTGAGTTTGAAGTTCAAAAGAGAAACAAACTACTATCCTGTATCACAATTAGTAGGGGAAGAAATACAATGATGAATAAGTGCTAAGTATATATTTCCTACGCTCACGCGAGCATGTGTGTGTGTGTGTGTGTGTGTTTGGGTGTACGAGAGTTGCTGAGCACATGTTGTGGTGGACACATGTTGGGAAACAGATTCCCGAATACTGAACAATCATATAACAAAAGCACCTATCTGAGTTCAAAGTAAAGAACCACTGATAGTTCTGGTCTGTGATGGCAACAAGGAACAAGTACCGTGGACAGCAAATAAGGTATGTTCAAAGTAATTATAAGTTAATTGTGGTCCCAAAGAAAAAGTAATGAAAAGGAATGCACAACAGAATTCGAAGCATCAAGAAATCGGTATATTCGAATCCAATATACATAGATAAATATGTATCCTACCCTGCTTCCACGCTCCATGGACTCATCCTCGATGAACCGTATCTCTGGCGTGAGGCGCAGCTTCATCCGCTTGCCTATCTGGCTCCTGACATACTTGGTCTTGGCCTTGAGCCCCTCAATGGCCACCTTCTTCCCCCTCTCGTCTCCAAACACGGACACGAACACCTTGCACACCTGCGCACACCGGAACTCAGCATCACCTGCGCAAGCCGATCGTCATCTGGGCGCGCGAGCGTCGGGCGACCTGACCTGGAGGTCGTTGGAGAGCTCGACGTCGGCGATGGTGGTGAGGGAGGAGAGGTAGCGGTCGGCGCCGAGCGCGGCCTCGGGGAGGACCGCGCGCTGCAGGACGGGGTCGCGCGTGAGCATGTCGGCGAGCTCCCGCTGGATCTGCTTTGCCACCATCCGCACCCGCCGCTCCTTCGCCATGCACCGCACCGCGCGCAGCGACGAGGGCGGCGGCCGCAGCGACGACGGCGGGACCCGCGCGAAGGTGAGAGCACGAGGCGGTGGCGGCGCCAGCGGGCGGCACGGCAACATCGCGGCGGGAAGCTTCGATCGGTCGGGAGCGCGGGTGGGAGTGGGGGAGGCGAAGGGGATAGTGGTGTCGGGTCGGGTTGAACAATATCTTCGTCTTTTACTCCACTCTTGATTTTTTGAATAGTCTTTCAAATAAACTCTTGATATTTTTGATAAGTAATAAACTCTCGAATTGAACTATATCCAAGTAGTGCTACAAAGTTCTTCAAGGCTTTATGTGAGAGCATATCTAATAACTAAGCCGTTGCATTTTTCATTTTATTTAGATACTGATTTTCCATGTACTCAAAATTCAAATCGCATTTAAAAATATAAGGAAGTTTCATTTAAAAAAATGCTGTAGGAATAATTCACAAAAAGTTTGTGAAAACAAATGAGCTCAGTTCCCGGATCTAAGCCCACTACTACTTCCAGCCCGTTCTCACAGATTAAGCGCAAAAGTTCCAGCCCATTCTCACAGATTAAGCCCAAAAATTCCAGCCCATTCTGACAGACTTAAGCCCAAAGCGCAACCCTCTCGTTTCCCCGTCCACGAGTCGAGCAGCAGCAGCCCACGCGCCACGCCGCTCAGAGCGCGCTCGCTCCCGCCTCGCTAGCCCCTAACCCTAGCCGCCGCCGCCGGCGCCTAAACCCTCGCCGCGCTAACTCGCAGCGACCTGCCGGCGGTGATGGCGAAGGAGAAGAAGCGGAAGCAGCCTGCCTCCGACGCGGCGCCGCCTCAGGGCGACGAGGGCGAGGGGAGGAGGGAGCGCAAGGGCAAGAAGGCGAAGAAGGATAAGGCGGAGGCGATACTGCCGTCGCAGATCAAGAACAAGGACAAGCGCAGCGAGCTGCACGCCAAGCTCAAGCGAGAGAAGAAGGCCGAGAAGCGCAAGCTCGCCCGCGAGCGCAGCCAGGCCATCCGCCGCGCCGAAGAGCTTGGGGAACAGGCAAGCAAGCGTTCCTCGAGCTGCCCACGCCCCCTGTAGAGTTTGGAGGTTTGGTTTGGTTTTGATTGTCTCGGGTGTTTGCAGCCGCCGGAGAGGCAGGTGCCGCGGACGATCGAGAACACCAGGGAGCCCGATGAGACCGTGTGCCGGCCCGACGATCAGGAGGTTCGTATGGACTGTCATATTTGATTACCTCATTAATTTGAATGTTGTGAACCAACCGAATATTGAACTGTTAGTTTTACCAAATAATGGAGCGAATCTTAAGCATCCATACTTTGTTTTTAGACTTTGACTTGCCATATGGTTAAGGCCAGCAGTAAGGTGTCTATTGTGCACTGTCGAGGTTAATGTTTCACTTGTTTGTGAGGCTGCTCGCCTGAAGAACCTTTTAAATCTGTTAAATACTGAGCATGTTGCAGTAGGATGCGGCCAAGCGCAAGAGACGCCATGCTTAAACATAAGGCTATTCAGATACCAGTGATATGTTTGATTTGGTGCAAAAGCGTTGCAACTAATACAATACTTTTGGGGATTCGATGTTTAGATTACTAACGTCAAATGTATTAATAATGACAATGTTCATAATAAAAAAAGTCACAGAAAATTAAATACAGAAGCACCATCCATCCATTTGAAGTTAAAATGTTGAAGCATAAGAGTGACAATGAGACAAAGAGAAACCTTTATGTTATATACTGTAGCAGAACAACTATGCTATCGGCTTTGCCTTCCCTAATGATTCAGTCTAGTATGATTGTGCAAGTGTGCAGCACCATCTTATGTGCGTGAAACTGCATGTGCCCGTCTTTATCTTGTTACTAAGTAATTGTTAGCTGTTCTTGTGCATTCTGTTCATTGTTCAACTTGATTTCTTTTTAATACAGTTGTACTTTCTGTTGGATAGTATTAGGAATCTCTATTAGTCTACTGTCTTTGTGGGATGAATGATCATTTGGATCACTATATCATTTACTCAATCTAAAATTTTATATTCTATCTTGGGAGTCGTGCTGTTTGCTGAATGCTTTACTTGGACCATTATATCAACTTTTATCCTCTCACAGTATCTAGATTTGTTAATTATGGAACAATTTTCCTGTCTGCAGCTTTTTGCAGGAAATGATGCAGATGAGTTCAATGATGTTCTAAAACAGCACATAATCCCGAAAGTATTGATTACCACATGCCGCTTCAATTCAGGGGTATTTGTTTTCTGTGCTTCTTATCCCCGCTTCATGAATTTTCTTCTCCATATGTTATTTTGCTGGTTTTAATTTTGTGATGATTTCACGTTCATGTAATGTTGCATGATTTAACAGTATACTTTCTGCTTGCATATGTTCAGAGGGGACCTGCCTTTATTGAGGAGCTAATGCAAGTAATACCGAATTCGCATTATGTTAAAAGGGGAACATATGAACTCAAGAAAGTATGCTATTTTACTGAGTTAATGTTCTATTCAATTGTTTCTGTGAGGCACCTTTCCACATGCATTCAAATACATTTCTTTTCAGATTGTGGAATATGCAAAGAATCGGGATTTCACCTCACTTATTGTTGTTCACACAAATCGGAGGGAGCCTGGTATGAATTCATCACATTGGCGCTAAAAGTTGGTGAGCTTAAGCTTGCTTGTTGACATCTGGTTTGTTTTTATGTGTCAGATGCTCTACTTATCATTGGATTACCTGATGGCCCCACTGCACATTTCAAACTATCCAAACTTGTTCTACGGAAGGACATAAAGGTACATGTTGTTCAGTGCTCTATTTCCTCTTATTTGTTATTATCAGTTCTGTAATTTGTTTTCAACAGTTTTGGTCATGGCAACTTACTAAACACCTTCGTTTTGTCAACTTTTGTTGGATCGAAACCTTTTGTGAAAGGCATTGGTCAAACTTGTGAGCTTAATGATGTCAAGTCTTGCGTTTTACCGAGTTATTTAGGATTCTATTAATATGAGTACCTGCGCGTTCAATTTGTGAAGAACAGAACTTGTTTAATAGCTTGAGCAGTTGAGCCACTTTCTGCCATAAGAAAACTGCTCCTGGAGCCTGTGATGATCCCTTGAAAAGCTCCGATTTGTTTCTATTTTTAGCTTTTAAATAGATTATATTAGAAATATGTAATATACTCCAAATAAAATACTAGTTTTATGCATGAATACACATATACATATTTTTGGTCCGGCCAGGTGACTAGGCCTGAACCCAGCACAAATCAGAGCAGACCAGGCTGCCCATGAAGTTTGCTTTTCTAAAGAAATGTGGAAATGATTATTGGATTTTGCTGCCCTTATCACAAAGTAATGCTACTTGGTCATTCGGAGGATCTATACATCAATTGTTATTTACTGTCTCAAATCCCAAAAACTGTTTGTTTGCTATTTGAATTGGAACCACCTCTGATGTGTTCGTGTTGTGAACTTGACCCGATGAGCACGTTTTTCCTTGGTCTTTCATTAAGCATTATGCACAAGATTGTACATAGTAGGTTATATTCTTGCAAACTTCTTTTCTTGAAATGCTTTTACAAGTTATTAGGGTCTAACTCTACAGAGTACCTAGATGTCCTTCCTTGTTTCATCGTCAAGTCCTTGGATAACAGTCTTGTAAATTTTCAATTTTATTGGGAGAAAGGGCATAGTACTGTTACACACAAGAAAGCAATTGTTTCTAAACAAGTCTTATATAAACCACTTAATTTTGAACTCCCTATTTCATTTGTTGTAAGGAAGGCAATTTGGAACTCAACAATACTCTACATGCTTATTAGTGAAAGGATCATGCATGGCACAAAGATGAATTATATAAAATTATTTATTCATGTGGTTCATAGCAGCATAACGACTTTGCCATCATCACACCATTAACTTTCAAGACAAAAAGGTGCAAGAAAATTGTGCACCAATCAAGATGCCATCAATTACCCCATCCTCCTTGTCTCTAGGTTGTCCCTAGCTTGCCTTAGGCATATGAGTTTTGTGCCCAAAAATCAAACATGCATATGGCTATGTTCGGTGCCATATGGCATGTCTGCTATAGGCTGGTCCATGTCTCTTTCTGACAAGACATGTCCTTGTTTTAATTTCCTATGCTTTACAGCATTGTATGAAATCATTGCGCGGATGAAGTGGTTGATAACCAATGCCTTCTAGATTGATGCCAAGCTGACAATTCTATACCAGAATGAACATCTTTATGAATGTTGTCTCTGGATTTCGCTAGCCTACTTATTTCAGTAGCTCATTGTATATCTAGATTTGTTTGTTATGCCTATGCGATAAGCGTGTTTATTTTGGGGGATTCGGCATTTTGGTTATGTTGGTTTACTTTTTTGTTTGCTCCTTACATTACAGAACCATGGCAACCCTACCAGTCATAAGCCAGAGCTAGTGTTGAACAATTTCACTACACGCCTCGGTCATCGTGTTGGAAGGTGATTTGAGAACTTATACTCTTTTTTTAAATGAAAGGTGGCCTGTTGCCCCTTTCCAGTGTTTTATTATTTCGGTCTCTTTCTATTTTCTTTACATGTGTCTGTTCCCTGATTCATTTTTTCAGGATGATACAATCCCTCTTTCCCCAAGACCCCAATTTCCGTGGGCGCCGTGTTGTGACCTTCCATAATCAGCGAGACTACATATTTTTCCGTCATCACAGGTGCACATACCAAAATGCAATTAGGAATAAGCCTGATTGGGAGTTATGTTTTGTGAAAAAAATTATGCATGTCTACACAACTGTTGTACGCCTGGGTGCCGGTCTAGTCATCTAGTAAATGATTTTTTTTAGTAAACACTAGTTTGACATCGCCTTAGCTCATAGGCAAGCTGATCTGTGGAATTTCTTTTATTTTTAGTACCTGGTAATGTGTTACAGCTAGCATTTTAATTTTTGTTATGGAACGTACACTAGGTACATCTTTGAGACAAAAGAAAGCAAGGTTGCTTCGAAGGACAAGAAAGCTAAGACATCTGAAAGCAAAAGCCAACCTGAGAAGCAAGTGATTTGTCGCCTTCAGGTACGGCAGCTTATAACTTTGCACCAAAGAGTATGTGACAGTTTTACTGCAAGCATTTTTGATTTAGAAATCAGAAATCAAACAACCTAAGTGTCAGCTGCTTCAGCTCTTGGTTGCATGGTCACTTTGCGCTTCACTTTTTTATATAAAAAAAAGGAATATATTGAAACAACACTATCCACAATGTATCCTCATCTTTCCCTGTAACTTTCCTGAAAACATCAACATGGGGTTGAGCATGTTTCTAGGCTAGCCAGTCCTTTTTGAGGTCCTATTAATAGCTACTGTCTGTTATGATGTCTTGCGTGTCAGATTTTACCATATCACTATCCTGCCAGTTGGACGTTAGCAAATGCGATATATTCCTCAGCTGCAGCAAATGGGATTCACTTTAGATCCACTGCTCTGCATTATTGCTACGGATGATTTCAGCAGTAAGTCCAAACTGTTTTTGATGGCACAGGAATGTGGTCCTCGCTTCACTCTGAAGCTGCTCACCTTGCAACATGGGACCTTCGACACGAAAAGCGGGGAGTACGAGTGGGTTCACAAGGTACTGTCGCTGCTCATTTACCATGTCACGTCCACACAATACAAAACTCTCTGATATTTTGCTGATATAAACAAAACGCTTGCACAAATTACAGCCGGACATGGATACAAGCAGGAGAAGATTCTTCTTGTGATGGAGCATGGAGACTCTGATGCCCAAACGGGTGGAGTTGTTCTGTTGAGTCTTTCAAATTTCTGTAGAGAGGATGCTACGTTCGCACGTAGAATCGATAAAATGGATGTAACAGACTTTGATGCAATGATGCCTGTCCAAGCAATTTTGTGGATCCAACCAAAATGAGCTAATAGAACTTTGTTCCCGTCTTCATTTTCATCTAACATTTGGGGTGAAATGGCGCGAAAGGCGCACATTGTTCTTGTTTGGTCACTGGTTCCGGCGCATGATGTTCTGAAAATCAATTCCATGCAAAGGTCGTTGTCGTCCATTCAAGAGCCGGATGACACCTCAATTGTTTCTGTTTCACACTCTGCAGTCACCATCTACCAACAACTTATCATTGGATGCCCCCATGTTCGTGCCAAGAAAGAACCCTGAGGTTGCTGTCAGCTCCACTGGCTCCGTGGCGCGGTTGCTGCCGGAGATCAAATTCCTCCCCGTGGCAGGTCTACATCTCCATGAATGACCTGAGAGCTTCGGAGTCTCAAGTTAATCCGAAACAATGCCTTGAACTAATACCCGCCCGGCAACCTGTAGTACCAGTTGATGGATGGGCTGATGGGTGGTGGTCCAAGACTCCACCACCAGCAGGCAGCAGGCCGGCGATCCATGGGCGCACGCACGTACATCCGTGCAGGCCGGAGCGTACGACGGCGCGTGCGGGCTGCCACCCTTGCGCTCAGTTATGGCCACCCGCCTCCCCTGTTCCTCGGGTGGTCCGGCTCCGGCCGGCGCGTCGTCCGTGGCCACGGGCGCCCGCACATGGGCTGCCCGCCCCCGTGCCGTGCCCCCGGCGGCAGGGCGCGGCACGTTACCTGCCCGGAATTCAATGGGTGGCGCCTCGTCTCGTCGCCGGTCACTGCAGGTGCAGCCCTCTCTGCTCCTCAGGCACTGCCTCGTACCAAGACTGGGGCTACACCGTTCACGGGTACGGATCTGACGACGGATACGGACCGGCGGGCGGCGGCACGCGATCACGGCAACCCTGATCCCCGGCGCCCACAAGGTCGCATGTGAAACCGTGGGCGATTCTTCCCATCCCATCGTCCACCTTCTTCTGGCGCAGCGCGCCGCAGGTGACGTTCCTGGCGAGAGCGACAGCGCGCAGGTGGTGGTGCCAGGCGCTGCCGCACCCGCAACTCCGGCTGGCCCGGGCCTCTGGCGTCGTGCTCGGCGGCGATCCAGCGAGCGAGAAACCAGCCGCGCGCCCGTGACCCGTGCCAGCGGATCCGGCTTCCGGCATGGCACCCCCCCACTGCCGCATCCGGATAAGGCGAGACGGGGGGGTCGCCACCGCGCCCGCCCGTCGCCGTGCCCAGCCACCAGGTGCTGCGGCAGGACGCACGCGCGGCGGGGCACGGATGCCGGATCGGTTGGTGGATCGGCATCGGCTGGCAGGGGTCGGCCCGGCCGCGCCGTACGTCCCCGCGGCAGGGGGGTTTACCAGCAACTCCCGTGGCCGTGCGTGCGCGGGGTCCCAGCCCAGCCTGCCGGCGAGAGCGCCCAACCTCGTTTCGATCGCGCGCCTCTGAAAGAAAAAGTTGTTGCGCTTGCTGGTGAAAAAGCGACTCGATCGACACGGGAACGGAGCGGGTCCGTGTGACCCGTGCATCCTTAAACGCCGCGCGCGGTTCCCCTGTCTCCGGAGTCCTGCATTGCCGCTGCTCTCTGCACTGCACGTATACCATGCTAGTGCTAGCTGCTGCCGGTACGCGTAGGCATGCTTGCTTGCTGCTCGTCGCACCCCAGCAGCATGCTTCACCGATCGCATGCTGCCTGTGCCTGGCTAGCAAGACCGTGGCCAGCAGGAGCACACGGCGCACGATCGCCAGTGGAAACCAGCCCGGAGAGCGACGCTGCCGATATCCTTGATGGATCAACACAACCTAACCACGTTCCTTCTCCGGTACCTGCTCTGCTCCACACGACGACGGCTCAATCAAGCCCGACTGAGAGCTGCACGCCACTGATTCTCACTGTCACCCACATGCATGCTGCATGCAGGGGCTGCAGGCACGTAGAGAGCAAGCTAACCATAACAGGAACATCACATCACATCATCACCGATCATTTTTTTTTTGGCAAGAGAATTGAATCTCAGGAGAGGAAAACACACATGTATGCATCTGGTTGATCGGTCTCGGCTGGTTGCAAGCTCTGATGATCTGGGCAGGTACCCGGCGGGCAGCTTCTTTGCATGTACAGAAAAAAAAAGATGATATGCGTGTGGAGGCCAGGAAGTAGAACCCATCACAAACAACGTACACGCAGCAGCTAGCAGGCCAGGAAGAAGCTAGACACTGCTAGCTAGCTAATCATCGAAGCTAATGCCACCTCTCGATCTCAAACAACCTGATCGTCTTCCCCGCGCGTCCTCTCCATCTTCTTCTCCTTCTTCGACCGACGGTTCTCTCCAATGGCGGGCGGGCGCGCGCTAATATAATCCTCCGCGCATGCACCACTACTTCATCGTCGTCTTCTCTAATCCTCTCCATATTTACACACACCATTAACCTCTTCACGGTACACGTGTGATTACTACATACTTCGCCGGCGAGCTATAGCTAGCCGGGCCAGCCAAATCAATGAATCGAACGAATAGCCACAGGCGCACGCGCGCTTGCACTGCCGGCGGGTGAGGCGGCGGCGGTAGCGACGCGCGCGTGCAGCGCTCACCGGGCGCCGCCGCAGGCGAGTGCGGAGGTGAGGGAGCGGAAGGCGACCTCCTCGCAGGGGAGCACGAGGATGCCGCCGGCCCCGGCCCCGGCGAACCCGAACTCCTCCTCGGCGCGCCGCAGCAGGGACCGGAACTCGGGGCGGTCCAGCAGCGCGATGGGCACCACGAACCGCCGCCGCCGCTCGCCCACGTACACCGCGAAGTGGCCCCGCGGCACGTCCGACGGAAGCCCGGACGTCTCCTCCTCGTCGTACTCCTCCTCCTCGTACGACCCGCTGTGCTGCTGCTGCTGCTGCCGGCGACCCAGGCTGGAGCACCGCCGTAGGATCTGCTTCAGACCCGACGCCGCCGCGCCGCCCTTCTTGATCGCCATTGCCCGGCGAGTCTCTAGATTGATCGGTCCGCGAGCTAGCTGCCGACGACGGACGGAGAGCGAGCTGAGCCTGAGGCCTGGGCACTCGACTTGAAGTTGGAACTCGGCTGGCGACCGACCGGTGGTGGTGGGCGACGGCGAGCGGGGTGGTATATATAGTGGCAGGAGAGGGATCGGCGGATGAGAGAATTACAGCGCATCGGCCATGGTTGGTGGTGGTGGGGGTACGACGACGAGGGGGGAGCGGGCCGGGGGGGACGGCAGGGTGGGCCCGGGCGCCCGTGGGCTTGCCGGGCCCTGGGGCCCGCACCACCTGTCTCCATGTTTTTCACCGTACGCTGTGTGTACTACGTGCAGGGGAGTCTCAGGAGTCAAGCCGGTATTCATTGGCGTGGTAAATTTGAAACCCATCGAGCTCGAGAAAAAAAAGAATCCGTGGTGTACCGGCCGGATCTCATGGTGGGTACCTGATCGTACGTACTGCCTACCTAGGGGTAGGGGACCTCCGAACCATTTCTCTCTCTCTCTCTCTTCTCTTATACTTTGAGATCTTATTAAGGCTAATCTTATCCTTTTGCAGGTTGGCCTCCCTCTAAGTCAAAGGTTTAAACTTAATGTAGCGTTGTCATTCCTTTATTATTGTATTTCTTTTCAAATGCGATCCCACTTTATCTGAAGTTTCATCATTCCTTCGTCTGGTTCGTTTTTTCACCTTTCATTTACCGGTATAAAAAATGAAATATCAGCACCTTTTGATTCATGTTTCCTTTGGAACGCAGGAATGTTTCTCGATTTCATACAATTACTAGGATATTTGATTTATTTGAGGAGGAAAAAAAAGCAGAAGGGCAAAAGGGTCAAGTGACATGCTAGATACATGAAAAAGAAAATAGAAAAGATAGGAAATATATCAAATGGCAGTTTTACAATATCGATATTAGTAATGGCAGAGCTACGAAGTGCCATGTTTGGAGTTCTAAATTTGCAATTTTCTCCATCATCATGGTGGAGTCCAGGATTAGAATTAGAGGGTGAGGGGGTTGTTCTTTGGTTCTTCCTCCTCCATCTCCACCATTTAATCCTCTTTTTCTTCTCTTTTCTTTATCTTCCTTCTTTACTTTTAATGGAGGCATTGGGCAGTAGGGGAGGCTGGAGCCCCTTTTTACAACATCCGTGCCTTGTCGCCATTTCTTTTTAACTTTTTTTTTCTCTCTTGTCAATTGTAATTCTACTTTACATCAAGCAATGATGGATATAAAAGGCAACCATGAAAGATGGGGAAGAAAAATCATACACCCTTTTCTGCTCCCAGCGCGCGCACACACACGGTGGCTTCGCAATGCAATTCCCATGAAAGAGACTGCAGGGTCAACCGATCCAAGGTGTAACGCAAACACCAGTGGCCCCTAGCTTAGAGAGAAAAAAAAACTAAACAATCGCGTTGACATTTTGAGCGAATGGGAGTTGAGAACTGAAATCTCAGCTCAGCTCATGCAGCGTCGAAAGTGCTCCCTCCACATCTGACTCATCAAGGGCAGCACCCAGCATGGCCGCCGCGACGCGGTTGTCGCCGCCGCCGCCGCCGCAGCCGGCAGACACGCCCGATCGCGATCCACGATCCCCCGTATCCCCCTTGCCCTGGAGACGTACCCATCGCCACTGTGCCGGAGGTGGCGTCGCCGCCTCCTCCGCCACACGTCAACCTATCTGGTCACTGGTCAGGCAGATCGATGCAGCAGGGTTGCATGCATGTTGCCAGGGCGGAGATGATGGAAATAGAAGCCCATACGGGAGATCCATCGGTCTGTCGGAAATCCAAGGCCTTTCAAACGTGGGAATTGAATTCCTCTTCCTGAATTCTAGAAGCCTTGCATTGAGGGGTTTTTTTCCCTGTATTTTGTTTGTTTTTTATGAAGTTGTCCTGTTCCAGATAGGATTTAATTTAAATTGTCGGTTTTTGGCCCATTTGGAGCGATGAATTCAAGTTAAAAACTTTTTAGGAAAAAAAGTTCCTCTGAAGATAACATCAGAATGAAAAGGAAAGCACCTGCAGAAGCACACAATAAAATCTTAACCGGTTAGTGGATACAAGTGTATCCAATTTTCTGAATGTTCTTCAGCCACGAATACACCACAGAATCTCCTCTTTTTTTTCTTTTTTTTTTTGCCCCCAAGCCTTGATCTTGGCAGATCAAGCACAAGCACATCTATCGCAACAAATGTACAATCTTTTGCCAGAGCAAAAGTAACTAGATTAAAGAGCGCCGCACTTGCAGAGGCAACCTATGGCAGTCATCCCTAGTTGCTCCAGTTGTTGCTGATGCATCTCATGATAGGCGGCAGATGGAGGATATGATGCTACGCTACGATTCATACGGGTGGCCATCTTTCGAGCTTGGCCTTGGACCATCAAAGATGGATGTGCCACTTGCTGCTGCTTGTTCACACTGTGCAATGAAGAAGAGGAAAAAAAGAAGAAGAACAAGAAGAAGAAGAAAAGGATCCCATGACTTGCAGGAGATCAGTAGTCTCTGCAGCTAGCTATAGCTAGCTTTTGATACCATCCGTTGAAGTTTGCAGGGCATCAGCAGAGTGGTGTTGAGCCGAATACGCAGCATTGGGGCTCATGCCGTCCGTTGCTTTTGGTATTTTAGTACCTCAATTATGCGCCACACTAGCTCTCTTGTTTGTGTGCGTCTTTTTTTAGTTGTTTAGTTGATCAAGAAGACTTCTGCGTTATCACATGACCAGGCTAATCAATCACCTACAAGTATATTTTTTCAGGGCCCTAATTGAAAAAGGAGGAGTAGTTGGGACTGGGATCCAAATAAAATCCTTAGAACTCCTCGAGAAGTTATTCCCCTGCTCCAAACAGGCTGGGTGGGAACAGCCGGTGATACTATATATGGTAATTTCATAATTCCCAACCTACAATTCCTGATACCAAAGTCATCATAGAAACCGCAGCGAAAAATCCATGTAAAATACCATCATGAATAGCAGTAGAACTCCCGCTCTCAGCCGGAGAAACCAAGCTGTGTGGATGGTCCAACAAATATCATGGCAGCATGCACACTCTCTCAATACAAGGTGATATTTGGATGTTTCCCAGATATATAGTATCTTTTTTTTATGTGACTATGGTCTGTGGTTAGTGATGGTACAGCAGGCAGCACTCACCAGCGCCGGCCTGTCAGTCAGCTGCTCAACAAGCTTGCATGGGCACACCCAACACAATGTTGGCATGCACTTCTCACAAAAATGGCCGGCCATACTATAATAATTAAAACTTTACTTAATCAACATTTTTCAAATCCCCTAATCATCATGAAGGTGAGCCAGCTCCTCTGCACAATCCTTTTGAGTGATGCTGATGCTGCTTTAGCATGCATGCATCACATACTGCCACTGGCATGGCCATTGGCCATGCATGGTGGTGAAGTGAATTCACCTGGGATCTAGACTTGGATGCATTTGCCTGGCCTTTGGTCCCTTTGGCTTCACCAAACCTGCAAGTGGCCTGCGTAGCGGCCATGCCCAAATCAGGACCAACAGTGCCCGCGAGATTTTCAGGAAGATCGCACGCCTGCAAGCTGCTGCTGCCACTGTCCTTCGGCACCAGCAGCAGACGCGTGCAGGCGATGGTAACAAGCAAGCAAACAGACAGATCGACAAGGCACCCACCTAACTGATGAAGCTGGCCAAACAGGAGCTGCGTCCTTCCGATCGTTGCATGCCGGCCAGGGACGCGTTCTTCTTCTTCAGAGCTGGAGTTCAGTGTACTCCTGAAGATCACTGACGGGCATAGCACTATAGCAGGCGGTTAGAACATTCAGTTCACGGACTCGTTTTTCAGGTTGTCATCAGATATAGGACGGGTTAGGAGTTGGAGCTGGTTGGGACGTACAAATCAGGCCGGATCCGTCGAATGCTGGTGTCTGGGATCGACAGCGAGTGCGGTGGAGTCGTCGCCGCCCGGCCGTCGTCGTCGTCGCCGGGAAAGACGGCACGCTGTAGCCACTGGCCACTGGGACAGTGACACCGCATGCAGATGCTTGAAGCTTCGATGGATGCGTTTGAACACCAAACCGGCCCATGGGTAAAGAGTACCAAGAAGCTAGCTGCAGCCTGCAGGTGGGAAGAACACCGAATCGTCCCACGGAGCAGAGGAAAGTTTCCTGTACAATCCCTGCAAAATCCCTGTGCTCCTCCGGCCGTGTTGCTTGCTTTGAGCAGTTCAGAGACTGCAGCAGCTGGTGAACTGCTACTGACTTCTGAACTCTGAAGAGACGTGCAAGCAATCTGAAGAGTCTGAACCGGTCGGTTGCCTGAAGACTCTCAATCGACGATTCAGGGACGCGGCCGGCACTTACTGACCACTTGCTGCTCGGGCCTGCAGCCAGTAGGGCGCGCGACCGGGTCCTTGGCCATCGCCTGACCGGCCGGCGACGCATGCCCACGTCGACGGCGACGTCTGAGCTTCCACATGGCGAACTCGGCCGGTGGCTCGCCGCCGACGTTGACGGGAATCATTGCAGGTGAGGGACAGCGCCCGGACAGCAAGTCGCAGGGGCGCCCCCTCGTGTGCGCGCCGCGACGGTCGCGAGCTCGCAAGTACACGCATGGCGTTGGCGCCCGATCCCTCAGCCCGCCGCCCGGCCCATCATTATCCCCGAACTGGTTTAATGAAGCCCCCCAACTAATCTCCCGACTAATCATCGCGGCCGTTTCGTCCTCGAGATCCCAGCCATGGAGTCGTCGAGACGTGACTCGCGAAAAGGCTCGCTGGTCAGGTCAGTCGCCGGTCACATGATTGAAGGCGGCAGGGAGGGGAGGGGGGCTCCCTCTCGCTCTGGGACAAGGGGAAATCTTGTGAAGGTTCCTCTTGTCCTTGCGGGCAGACCAGGCTGGAAGACGAGGACCATGCCACTGCCGTGCCGTGCATGGATGGATCCATGGCGAGCGAGCGAACTCGACAGGGTCCCATCCTAGGCTCCTAGGCTAGGCCGGTGGTTGGCATCTGTGATGTGACCCCCTTGATCTTCTCGGTTTTCTCGTAGATTTGCAATGTCGCCCAACGTCAAATTGTTGGCAAGGAAATGTAAATGCTGGAGGCCCGGGCATTGGTTTATGTAGAAAGTAAACCGTGGACTTCTTCCGAGTGGTAAATGTCAAAATTTCTGTCGGCAGCTCAAATTTTAGAGTCACCAACTCACCATTGTAGTAGCCATGGGCAGTTGCTATGCCCAGACAAGGCAAATAATCTTGCACAGTGTACTACCAACCACTCTCTCGTGCAGCCACCTATAGAGGCCAGTCGAAGACTGGAGAACAGTGAAGTGCACCCGTATAGCTTGAGGTTCCTTCACTTTCTGTATTCTGTTACGTTAAAAAAAAAAAAGTTCACAAACTCAGTTCACAGAGATCAGAAAAATACGAGCCATGCCGATGCACCAAGCTCAGTTCACAAACTTGTCCCAGCACTCCAGCAGAATTTGGTGTCATTTACCGGAAGATTTTCGTCATGTATGATTACACGCAAAAAGAATGCAGCAAGACAAAAAAAAAAGACAGCAGCAGGTAGGGTGAATGGGCCGTCCAACACAGGTTTCAACTGTTGACGGATGCTGCCTGTCTCAGAGTCAACAGGCATATCACAATTCCTAGTCAACAAAGGCCAATGTTCATAACTGTTTGCAGTCTCAAAAAGAGTTGGGAGAAGAAAAAAAAAAGTTGGGAGGCTTGGGTGGGACAAAGCGCCGGGTAATTTGGGGGAGGTGTTCAGGGATTGGATCCCTGTTGGAGGGGCTGACTATGACCCTAAATTGTTTTCGTTTGCTATAATCTGGTGGTCTTCGTGGCTGGCTCGTAACAAGATGCGGATGGAGAATAAATTCTTGAAACATCCAAGTGATGTGTTGTTTTCTATTTCTTCCAAAATGCAGAGATGGGGGATTCTCTTAAGACCGGGGGACAGGAAACGCTTTGAAGAGGCGAGGAAGGTGATGGAAGACTGGGTGAAAGATTTCCTCGAGAAGTTAAGGCAAAAGGACGCGATGCTGGACGCTACTTCTCTTTAGCCTTTTGTTTGCCCTTTTTCTTTTCGTTTGATGCCGTCTGTATCACTGTATGGTTGAGGCTGTGCCCTCTCTGAACTTTTCTGGTTAAGCTGGTCGCACCAGCGTGCTGCCGAGTCTGTAATAACTATTTTGCTTTCTATAAAAGCAGGAGCAATCTGGTTCAAAAAAAAAAACTTGGGAGAAGCAAACCTAGACGACACACAACCGCATCAGGTATCACCATGTAGCAAAAAGACGAGGTCGCGTCGAGACGGTTGTTCGATGGGCCGGCGGCCCGGGGTCGAAGTTCCAGCCAGGTCAGAGTTGCATGGGCTGGGCCGTGAAGTTGTAATGGGGAATCCTGGAGCTGACAGGTTTTTCTTCGAATTTTTTAAAAAAGGTTAAAAAATTAAATTCGAAAAATGGGTGTTGTTTTGGAAATTTTTAAAAAATAGGTACCTCCCGCCCGATCAACGAGCGGGAGGTGTGGGGCCGGAAACCTCCCGCCCATCCAATGGGCGAGAGGTTCCAAATTTTTTCTCAAGCCCCCTCCCGAGAGCCTCTTCGCGAATAAAAAACTTCTTCTTATTCGCAAGGAGGCCCCTGACACGGCCGCGGGGGCATCCCGCCGCCCAACAGGCGGGAGGTCCTGGGCCCGTACAGTGCGGAGGGGCATCCCGCCAGTTGGGCGGGCGGGAGGTTCCCCAGCCCTTATATAAGCCCCCTCTCCCCCCAAATTTCCATTTTATTCAGCAAAAATCAGAAAAAAAAAGGGAGGAGAGGAAGAGAGGAGAGGAAGCGGTGAAGCCCTGTTCACACGTCGGTTTGGAGGTATATTCTCGTTCTAGTCGTATAATTACTTGAAAATAGCTATAATCTAGGAAATATTTCTTAGGTTAGTTATATTTTGAATAGTTTTTAGTATTTTCAATTGTTTTTAGAAATATTTTTTAAGATAGTTATATTTTGAATAGTTTTTAGTATTTTTAATTATTTTTAGAAAATATTTCTTAGGGTAGTTTTATTTTGAATAATTTTTAGTATTTTCAATTATTTTTAGTATAATTTCTATTCTGAATAGTTTAGAATCTGGAAAAGATAATCTAGGAATCGCTGAAACTTAGGGTCGTTGTGTATTAATATGTAGTATAACTAGTTTATTAATAATTGACAGATATATCTTCCGAGAAGGGTACTTTTAGTATATATTACGGAAAAGGAAATATGATTTATGGGCCGAATATGGTAGATTTAAGTGAATTCAACTGTGCGGTCAAAGGAATTAGCAGACCGTACGAGAGGTCATTTGAATCCTTATGCAACTGGTTAATGAGCGGATTAAGGATTAATCAGAAGACATACTCTGTGAGTGTTCAGTGCGTCATAAATTGTACCACTCACGCTTTGATCTGGGAGCTGATGCCACTTGCAAGCAACGATGACTGGTTAAATTATCTACAAAATGCAAGTCATTGGCAATGGCCACTGGTACTTCTTGTCAGTGTGTACCAGAAGCCTTTGATAAACATCAAAGCTGCTGCGGGGGATGAAGATGTTGATGAAAAAGTTGAGAAGCCAAACATTGAGGCAGGTGGCACCGCAGCACCTCAATGCGTGGCTGATGAGGGGGAGAACATAGCCCGTATTGTTTAACAGCTGTGAGACGAAGATCGTGAGTTCGATAAAGCAATGAATACCGATTCGTCTGATGATGACGAGGATGTGCCTGAAGAATGGGTGAGCAGCAACTTCAGTCATCTTGTCATAGATGAGGGACCCAGCGTGCCTTGGGATTGCAGGGAGAACGAAGTTGTCCAGGGTGTGAGGTACCAGTCAATTGATGAGGTGAAGAAAGCTGTTAAGTGTTGATTTTTCTCTCTTATGTGAGAGTTCAAAACAGTCGAGTGCAAGTCTCGTAAGTACGATGTGGTATGTGTGAAGGAGGGCTATCCGTGGCGGGTGCATGCCTATAAGGGCAAATGAAAAGATTATTGGGAATGCCCAATTGTCACTCAGCACACTTGTCATTTGCCGAGCGTGCAGAAGTCCTATCACAACCTTACATCGCAATTTATTGCAAACGAGATGTACGGGATGATAGTAGCCAACCTGTCATTTGAGCCAAAGTCTATTATCAGGCATATTCAGGAGAAGTACAAGTATACCATCTCGTACGGGAAGACGTGGAGTGCAAAACAGAAGGTGTTAGAGATGAGGTTTGGCACATTCGAGGCTGCATATGATAATAATATTTCTCGATTGTTGGCCGTCATTTGTCAGAGAAATCCTGGAAGTTATTGTGACCTAAAAAGTCTAGACAGAGGACAAGGGCCGCCCTTCATATTGCAGCGGGTCTTTTTCAGCTTGAGTCCATGCATTAACGCATTCCAACACTGCCAAGGGTTGGGTAATACAATATAGGGTACGTACAATTATTTTTAATTAATTTAATTAAATCATATATGATTATCTCTAAGCATTGAACAAATATATTTCAGGCTCAGGATCTCCACCCTCTAGCTGGGCAGTACGAGGTATCGCGCTGCCTGGAGGCATATGTGTTGTGGTTATTCGGCTGGGTTCTTTTCTGCAACTCTAGCGGCAACTATGTGGACAAGGTTCTCATCCAGTACGCGCGCGCGATTGCGGATGCGGAGCCGGACCAGGTACCTAGGTGGAGCTGGGGATCGGCAGTGCTTGCTGCCACGTACCGAGTCCTTTGCCAGGCCTGTTTCAAGACGGAGAGGACCGCCGTCATCACATGTTGTCCACTTCTGCTGCAGCTATGGTCGTACGAGCGATTCGCTATAGCACGCCCCCTAATCAGCGAGGAACCTTATCCGCCCGAGATGTATGGGCTGTGGCACGAGGACAGCCCCACGATGGGTTCGCTTTGAACGGACCAACGGGTAAGCTCTTTAATTTACTGTTGTACATTTCTGTACATGCAAAGTACCGACGCAGTTGCGTAATTTTGCAGATGAGCTGAGCACATCGGTAGGTCCGAAAAGCATACCCGCAGTTCGTATCCAAATTTGATCGATTGAGGCCACAGGATGTCATCTGGACCCCGTACACCGCTGCGGTTGTCCATACACGTGCGCCGTACGGGTTGTCCTCCCTGTGCATGCGTGACGAGGCGTACTAGCTCACAAAGGCCAACCTAGTGTTCGATATTATCGTGGAGCCGTACTGCGTCGAGCGAGTGATGAGGCAGTTCGGGCGACGACAGCACTTCCCTCTCCTACCGCGAGCGTTTCAGGCCGTGCCGCGCAGCGTACATGAGTAAGTTTGTGATAACTCGTTTTCTATTAATTATGTAACCGTTATCATGAAATAATATTATCTTCCAAATGTTTGCAATAGATATTCACGTAGGGGATATCATGCCAATGAAGTCAACTGGGTTGCCAAGCTGCAGGAGTACGTAGGAGGGTGGCTAGACGCACCTGACGATGTGTGGGACGAGCCGCATCCACACACAGAGGCGTCTTATGGCCCATACCTCCGCTGGTACCTCACTCGCACGCGTCCGTACATCACTCTTTCACGTATTGATGACGCGGAGCATCAGCACCCGCCGACCATCTTGAACACGTATCCCTTGTACCGTGATCAGGCGCAGCATGGCTCGGTACATCTTTCGCAACTTTAATTATTAAATCTTTTTTAAAAAAATCGATAATAATATTACTCCGCTTCCCGCTACTCATGCAGATCGATCTGATCAACTGCGCGGAGGTCGAAGCTGCATCTCAGATCACGTTGTTTGAGCGTGGAGTACATGTACAGGAGGTACGGTACAAAAAGAGCTTTCGTCGGATTCATGACAACTTGACGCGAGCGTTAAGTGCACTGACGTGTTGCAGCAGAGACGACGTGGGGGCCTCCAGTTCATCTCATGCGTCCGCCCACGTGTACACAGCTGGCCCATCGACCTCTGCAGCACCGTACGCAGCGTCCAGCGGTACTGCCGCCAGTTCGAGCTGTAAGTCCTTTATAATTGCCATTTCGATCAACTTTGATTTACACGACTAATTTCGTTTGTTTTTATAGTCATGCACTCGACGGCAATGGGGTCTCCTCCTGCAAGAATGGAGCCTCAGACGTTTGGTGCCTATGCTCTAGGAATGTCTCTCTCGTTGGGTTCGACACCAGCTGCTCCGTATTCTCAGGGCTATACTTAGCATGCGTGGTCGATGGGAGCTCCTGCACACGGTGGTCTGTTCGGTGTGCCGGACTGGGACGGCGGCTCCGTCAGTTTGTCGGAGTTGGAGGGCGGCGGCGCCGGGCCAGACATCATTGGCCACTCTCAGACGTATGACGCGCCACCTCCACAGTCCCAGGATGACCCGTTTACGCCAGCGCCTCCTCCACCTCGTCCTCACCATGCTCCAGATGCACTCACGTACTCGGAGGGGCACATATGTCGACGGCCATAGGACTAGGGGGGAGGACTAACAGAGCGCGAGGACCGGAACAGGCGGAATAGATACTCCTGATTCGGTGGACTTTGTATATTTAAACTATTTTTATCATACTATTTTATTTTTAATATCTTGATTAATCGTACTGTCGTGGATTCTACGTTGCAAAACGTTATCGCTTAACCATCTTCGTACGAGTTTTAGATACCGTAATATTCTTCGTAAAATTGAACTAAAATTTTTTAAGTATACAAAAGAGTATGGTGAATAAATCTTGTATTTGAAAAAAGTATGAATTTTAAATAGTTTCTAAAACATAAATTCGAATAAAAAATAAAGAGGGAACCTCCTGCCCGTTGGGCGGGCGGGATGCCTTAGAGCACCTCCCGCCCGTTGGCCGGGCGGGATGCCTTATCCTCCCGCCCGTTGGTCGGGCGGGATGCCTTAGGAGCCTCTTCGCGAATAAGAAAAGACCCTCGGGAGGGGCCTGTGAAAAAATTTGGAACCTCCCGCCCGTTGGATGGGCGGGAGGTTTCCGGCCCCACGCCTTCCGCCCGTTGATCGGGCGGGAGGTACCCATTTTTCGAAAATTTCCAAAATGGCACCCTTTTTTCAAATTTAATTTTTTAACCTTTTTTCAAAAAAGGTCGTTTTTCTTCCGCTAGGCGCTCGTCTCCTTCGCGTGCAGCGTCTGGCTTCCTCGCAGCTGCTGTCGAGTCCTGCAAGGCCGAGGAGAGAAGCGCTGGGGGGAATCGACAGCTTGATTCACACAGTGATGATTGGTGGCTGTCAGCTATGCTCTGCTTCCTCGAAAAATATGATGAGGATGATCTCTGATTTAGTTCAGCAGAGTAGATCGAGTTAGCTGCTTCTTGATTAATGCCCGCCAATTATGTAATGATGTAATCACCTCGTTTTGATACCCATCAGGTTAAGAGGCAATATATTCACATACTTTTGTAACGCATTTACCGTTTTCTTTTCTTTTTTGTGAGGACAACATTCATCGTTTTTCCCCAGGTGAGTATCAAAAAGTTGTATTATGACCTACCAAACATTCCACAAATGAGCTGCCGCTGCGTTCACCATGAGAAATGAGAACTAGCCATGGCCATCAGAGTTACAGATAATGCATGGCCATCATCTACACGTACCAAAGTTTCAGCTCACAAATTTATCCCAGGAGACACTGCCATTCAATATTTCTTGACTGGAAGATAGGTTCGTGCAAAACAAAAGGATCACAGCAGCTTGTAGGTGAATTGGCCGTTCAGCACAGTCATTTACTGTTTAACTGATGCTCCCTGTCACGGAATAGACAAGCATAGTACAACTCTTTCACAATTATTTGCAGCGTCAAAAGAGATGGGAGAAGCAAAACATAGTTGTTTCTGCCATATTTCACCGCGCACATCCATCAACATGTAGCAAAAAGATAGAACCATACGGTCAGTGATAATAGGCATGCCTTTTCCCTACAAAGAAAGAAGGACCAGGAGACATGAACAATGTTCTCTTAGTCCATAAGCCACCAGAATCCTAGAATATACACAGCAAACTGCTGATTAGTAGTCCATCAGTTGCAAGCCTAATGCAGACACTTCAATGGGATACAGAGATACACACACCCTATATGTTAAACGGTTGTTGTGAGATTGCATGTTCCAAGATCTTCCTTACAACCAGGTACATCAACTTTGTAGCGTATGCTACATTATATGTGCCCAAACTGTTGTCCAGGACCTGAACATAGAAGATATATTAAAGTTCATCATCAGTTAGGACATACAACCGATCGGCATAATCCAAAAAATAAAAAGATCAATTTTACGAACCAGAAAGAGCTTTTGATTGCTGGGGCATTCCTTCTATCATGGTTAACTGCCTTCTCAGTTTGGCAATGTGAGCCTGCACCTGGAGAGAGTGGATTACAATGTCAAAACACTGGATGTTTGATGGATTAATTATTTATGTTCATGCAAACCCTATGCGGTCAATATGGGAACCTTTTTTTTGGGTAAAATTGCACAACTAAAACAGTAACTGAGATGGAAGCAATCAGTGCAATGACTTCCAATGTGAAATTTTACAATCTTGTTTTATCACAAAAGTCTGAGAGGAAGTTTAGATCCCACAACTCTGTCTGGACATATTTACTAACTGGAACTGAAAGGACAGGAAAAAAAACTCTCCAAACAAACAGGATAGTTTCATAAACCCTTTAAAGCTTGAGTGTAGAGCTGGTGCTTGTGCATGGAAAGTAGCAAGGCACACAAGCAGTATGTTTACCATTTTTATGCATGTCAGAAAGTAAGGACAGCTGCTAGCTATAAGTCTCACCTGCTGCCGAGCTGCAGCTAGTTTTAAAAGCTCATCTGCCTCAGAGAAATTCGAGAACCACTGGCTCAAAGGATGATCCTTAGTATCACCACGCTTCTTTTCAATTTCCATAGAGCCTAGATGAATAGTAGTTAATAGGGATAATTTGGTATTTTCTATTGTGAAATATAGGAGTACCAGTTATAAAGACATATACCTGGCGGAGGCAAGGTTATGCCAGGAGGGAGCCTGGGCACGTTAGCTGCTGGATGATTTTGCACACGCTGAAAAAAGGCCTCTGTAGGCTCAGGGAAGACAATTTCATCATATGTTTCCACAACAACTGGCTTTTTGGTTGATTGTGGCCCAGCTTCTTCTTCTGGATACAGCTTAAGCTGATGAAACCTGCATCACTTGTATAATTAACTATGTGCTTGCGGCATCCAAAAAAAAATTATGTGCTTGCCCATAAGAGAACAACTTTAGAAACAACAACTGTTCAACTTACAGATCCAAGCGCTTCTCACAGACATCGCTGTGGAAATAAAGGGTTATGGCTATTTCAAACTCTCCCCATCCAGATTCAGACAACTCGAAAGGTGGCTGCTCTACAACTCTTGTTGGGTTTTGAAAACTTGGGTGAAGTTGAAACACCACACGCTTAACTATGACACTCAGGTCCTCGTTGTTTGCCGAACGGACATAAACAGTCCACTTGTGAGAGTTGTACCTAAGATTAAAAAATGAAAGCACACACATGGCTGTTAGGTCTCATTCACTACAGGTAAATATATAAAAGCTGAAAGCCTGAAACTATATCTACATTTCAAAATAACAACAGCTATAAAGCATTCTGTGAAACGAACTAAGCAAATGTATTCTGAGAACTGAGAATCAAATGCTTACTCGCTTGCCTTTTTACCAAGCCAGAAAGAAATGGTTCCATAGACAATCGGGAAACTGATCTCCACATCCTTGAGCTTTTTATTCTGTTCAAAGAAATTTTGCCAATAGCTCACATCAGGTATAATCGTATAAACCAACAGAGCTTACTAAGCAATAAGGTCTGGCAACTAAGAAGAATATACTAAAGATGAAATGGTTTTCCATGCTCAAATAGTCAAATCATGTAGGTTTGTTAATCTCAGTGAACATCTTTGAATCAATGGACGATGACCCTTTGCAAATGATCAGTTCTTCTGCTTTTGTAACATAGAAAGCATGTGGCCATTTATGTTTCACCATCCTATCTAAGACTAGGCTGGTGATATACATGAATAGACTCGTAAAATTCTCGACAAAACATAGCATGATGGGATGTGGCCAGTCGTTCTGACTGATAAAAAGGGGAGCGTCCAACCTAGACACGAGTAAAGCAGAGGCAATGCATAGCAGAAGAAGCACCTTGGAAACATCCATGGCGCCGCCGGTGACCACGCAGGCGGAGCCGAGCGGCGGCGAGGGTGGTACGGGCGGTGGCACGGGACAAGGACTCGAGCGGCGGCGATGAAGAGACGGCCCCGGCGCGGGCGGGAGGAGGGCCGGCCGGCGGTTAGGATGGGGCGGCGGTGGGCTAGGGTTCGGCCGCGAGGAGGACGCCGCGAGCCGGTCGGATCGGGTCGTCGGGTCCAGTCGAGACGGTTCGAGTTGCGCGGCTCGAGGGCGTCCCAGTGGGCTCGACGCGTCGGCCCGGGGCAGCTCAAAGTCGCAGGGGTTGTTGGGCTGTAAAGTTGTGGGGAGCCCATAAAAGCGTGTGGTGGGCTCTTGTTGGTCCTAGCAGGCCCATTTGGTCTGGGATTGCTCAGTACTAACTGCGGGGTGCCTACTGCCTCCTCTGTCTAAAAAGAAAAGTTACTGTGGCTAACAACCCAACACCTCTAAGAAAACAACTTCGGATATCGCACATCAGGCTCTGAAACATATGAGACCTCAGTGGCAACGCAATCGGCTCGATTCAGCTCACTGCGTCCAGTGCTTTACCGTGTTGGAAAAAGCAAAGACCTACCGTTTCAGTTCACATTCCCTGCTTGCTTTGATCTATCCTGCAATCCCTCTCCACTGACAAGATGCTTAAAAATTACTGTGCCATGCTAATGGTAAGCAACTGCTTGCAGTAATAACGGAACAGTGAAGTAGGCAAGTAGCAGCTCCAATAATGGACGCACGCCCTTGGCTGGCCGCGAGCCTGCAGCCGCATATGGATGGCCCGCGCCATACGCTGACCGCCGGCCGGAGAGGGACGGGGCCGATCCGTCGCCGTCGGCCACGAGCCGCCGTCGTGCCTGCCCGCGCAGCCCGGACACGCCACGCGCCGCGCAACGTGCGCCCCAACCCGAGAGGGGCGTCGCCGTTGCTTCAACTTCAACAGCTGGCGTTGAGGTCGCCGCGACAGCCTACAAGGGATTAGAAAACGACGTGGGCTTGACGCTTGCTAGCGGCTGGCTCTGCAGTCGTAGTCGTAGCAGCAGACAAACACAAGCAGGGGACGAGCAGTTCGGTCAGTCAGCTCTGCAAATTCGGCAACCTTCGGAAATCAGAACTAGCTTGAAATCCAGAGTCCTTTGTAAACTTCAGGATTGAAAAATCTGAACTGAATCTGAAGGGCCTTCGGACATCAAATGCCCCCTTTTTTTTCCAAACACGACCTCTGCGACAGCGTTGTGAGTGGACCAGGGCTTCCCATGGAGGGGACCAGAGCATGGATCTGATCTGACCTGCCGATAGCCAATAGCTATCATGACATCTCGATGCTTGCAGTGGAGAACTGGAGATGGTTATCTCAAGTCTCTTCTTACGGCTGCACTACTCTCTACAGGCCGGTATCATATCAGACATCAGCAGGCAGCCAGACAGGGAATGTCATGCTCATGGTCTCATGGAGTCTCATGGTGGACGTAGCTCTCTGTCCGGGACGGCAGAGAGGCCCACATGACATGGCATGGTCTCTCTGTTCTCTCCATGCAGCTTCATGTGCCAAAGCTCATGTACCTGCTGCTGGTATCTTCTTCACAGATCACATGACCACATCTCTCTCTCTCTCTCTCTCTCTCTCTCTCTCTCTCTCTCTCTCTCTCTCTCTCTCTATCTCCTGATCTAATCTAGTACTTTGCAACGCAATTATGCAAGAAGGGTGCAACGTAAGCGACACTTTTCATGCCGTGATGTTGCCGCTGCTGGCTTTGGTCCCTCACGCCCCACCCTTTCCTCTCCTCATGCGATCGGCTCAACCGCTCAAGTACAAGCACACGCAACTGCAACGATGTGCCCTCAAAAAAAAAACAAACTGCAACGATCTGTGTTCAATTCCCAACCTGATCGTGGATTCATGGGACACTCTTCCTTCTCTCTTTACCCTTTTTCCATGTGATAATTTAGGTGCAGAGAGCGCCCTTTTTTCTTCCAGATCCGACCGTGCACGTGTGCATGCATGGTGAAGTGTAATCTGGTGCCTCGCTGCGAGATCATTGCTCTTGGATTCCAGGAGATCTTGCCAGAGTCCTCCATGACCAGATCAGGCACATACGCCTCACCTGCTAATTCTGCCATCTTCTCTGCACTGTTGCATTGCTCAACTCACCCAACTTGCACGAGCCAAGAGACCCGGCCTCCTGATCACAAGCGCCAGATGACAGGTCTGGTCTGCTGGAATATAATTTCGTCCACGACACAGTCTCTGCATTCAGGATACAACCAGTTTTCAGCAGAAGCACAAACGGATGGATCCCAGACAACTTTTGTTTCTGGCGTCAATCTTGCTCTGCGCTCTGTAGGCTGTAGCTAAACCTAAACAGAAAACAGTGCTAGTAAATGGCATGTTGCGAGAGCATCGAGCAATGAGCCAGGAAGAATCCAAGGAGAGGTCAGCAATCCGCGCTGCACGTATAGACAGCCTGCGCTGCTTATTCGCGCCGGCCTTCACGTCCCAGAAAGTACAGGCATGAGGCATGACAGACTCAAGATGCTTAATCTTTTTCTGAATGAAGCCAGAGGTAGCCAGACAGCATTTTGTTCTTGTTTCATGCAGGTCACTCTGGTCAGAACAATATCAGATGGAGCTTTGGAAGCTGTCAAAATACAATGGTAGTTTAGCAAGCATATTGCATATACACAAATTTAAGTCCATCATTGCATAAGAACATCTGCCTTGGCCTTTTTAGAGAAAATCATAACTCTTTAAGTTGCAGAAGAACATGGCATAATTCATCCATGACAAGAAACGCAAAATAAAGCAGGTGATCATTCTATCTGAAGTCCCTTTTTTTTGCTTTGCTGAGATCCTGCTCGGGTCGCCCCAACCACCGGACGTACAGAAGCTCAAGTCCACTAAGCATTGCTTCAAAGGTTAAATCTTTTCTTTCCCCTCCTGGCGAACTGAACCAGTACTATTCTTCTGAATGAAAAAGAGAACTGGTTTTGCTTTACCTTCAAGAGAGGTTGACTTAAACCTAGGAATAATGTAGATGCATAGAATTATAGGGCCTAGTCCTAGGTTTCTCAGTTTAATCAGTACTCACACAAGCATGATCCTGATGACGTGAAGATGAAAAATGATGTGCACGGTAAGCATAAAATAATTACTAGATGAGAATGAGACTGGGATTTAATTAAAGGGACCGACGAACTCAAAGGCGACAGGGATGCATGCGCTCTTGTGTTCAACATCATATCTGAAGATCCTCTCTTTCTTGAGAGAATGACTAGATGAGAATGAGACTGGTGACGGTGGATGTTCTACCAGCCAAAGGGATAAGCCTTTTGGTGTGACACTAGTAGTACGGATGATAGGTCTCGCAGCTCAAGCTAGTAGATTGCAAGCCAAGCAAGCCAAGAAGGTCGGTTCCAGGCTCAAGGTCAAGGCTGTCTACCTGCTCTTCTGCTGCAAATTTCTCTGATGTTCCGATACAGGGGTTCGTGACACCGTGAAGGACAGTACAATTAAATTCAGGGTTGCTCTGAACGAACCGAACCCCAAAAGGGAAAAGATGATTTCTTGCTTGGGAACTCCCCTACGAAACCAGTAGATCGATGGAAACATGGCACCCGACTGGATTTAACTTCTGCAAGACGCACTTTGACTGTATCAATAATAACAATGGCGCGATCCCGCTATTTTCTCTCAACAAGGTCAGAATAAAATAATTGTGATGTGACTTCAACGGGAAAAAATAATAGCCAAGAATTCCAAATCTCATTCTGTTCTTTTTATTTTTTTAAAAAAGCCAAAAATTCATGCTGTTTCTGGCAGTGACACTGCATTTATCATATGGTGATTTTGAGCTAACCCCATGCATCTTTGACTGATAACCTATCAACTGATGAAGAAAGATTAGAAATGAAGAAAGATTGCTCCAGTTTTTCCAAAAAACGCAAAAAGGATCTCAAAAGGTTTGCTTCAATTTTCGAACCATTCCCCCTCCATCGGCACCCTGGATTAAACTGATCAAATCCCATGGAGAAAGGGCCCAAACGCATAAAGAAGCAACAGTCGTCACTGCTTTTGACACCTCTCTTTCCCCACTCCCAAACCCCACACAAAAAAAACGTTTGCCAACCAAATTCAAACGCACCCCCGCTTCCCGGGCCCACCTGCATAAGCACCCGGCCACACGGGTACATGCCTCGGCGGCACGGAACAGCCTCGCACGTCGCCGCTACCCACCCGACCAACCCACTGAACTCAGGGCCCCGCGGGATCCTGGGCCCAGCGTAAAGTGACTGGGGTGGAGGACTCGGGGGACACAGCTCGCGACACGACCCGACACAGCTAAAGGCTGCGCTCCCAAGTCCCACCCCTCCTCGCCTTCGTCCTCGCTCGCTCGCCGGCAAGCCAACCCCCCCCCCCTCTCTCACGCTGTCGGTGGGCCCCGCGGCGCCCCCGTCCCTCCCCCGCATTTATCCCTCGCCGTCCGTGTCCTCCCCTCCCCTCACGTCCCCCTCGTGAATCGTGATCTCGCCGTCTCGCTCACCGCACGAGCACCCCGTGAGGTGGTGGTGGTGGCGGGAGCGAGCGCTAAATGGCGAGCAGCGGTGTGCGGAACGGGGGGCCCAGGATGAGCGCGAAGCTGGACCGGCAGGGCGCCGGCGCGACACCCAAGGCGGCGGCGGGGAAGCAGCGCCTCTCCTCGGCGGCCGGCGCGTACCGGCGGACCAGCTCGGGGCCGCTCCCCGCGGCGGGAGGGCGCGCGTCGTCGGACGGAGGTGGGTGCGGCTCGCTCTGGCCCGGCTGGCTTCGATCGTGCGGGGGCGGGATCCGGATTTGGATTTGGTTCTGCGGGGTTTGGATGGGTTTGGGTGGGTTTGGGGATTTGGAGCTGTACCGATCTGCATTTTGTCAGCTTCGCCCTGCTTTGCTGTTCCCAAGTCGCCGCTACTGAATCTCACGCGATTTTGCTGGAGGGTTTTACTCTTTGACGCAAATGTAGCTGCAGATCGGTAGTACGATGCCATTTTGGTTGGTAGTGTTGTGCCATAGTGCGATCGGCCTGGTGAATTCCTTTCAGATTTTGGGCTGGCGAGTTGAGCGATTTGCGTGCGTGGGTGCAAAGTCTGTAACGTATCTGCAGAGCAATTGCACCATTTCGAAACTGCTGCTGTGCGTTTCGGTAGGTTCGTGTGATTGTTCAGCTACCGCTTGAATTTTCCCAGATTGGAATAGCTATTTTGTTGACACGGGAGACCTTTATTGTTTTGGTTTTAATATAATCGTGTGTACCACGCATTTTGTTTGTTGCATCTTCGTGGTGACCATGTGCCCCTTGCCCCCAGTACCCAAGCACGACTAACCATCTCAATCCACACTGCAAAAATCAACATAGCTGTAGAGAATGATGAAGAGCACTAGTTGGTAATTGTGAGTTCCTACTGGTTTTGTTTGCAACTCATTGTAAGTTACCTTGCAAATGATGACACCTGGGTGAATGTAAGTATGGGTAGAATAACAGTTTATATTGAGACATTCAGTCCTTATGTAAGGGATTATCCTAACTCCATATGACACCAGTAGCAGTAGCACTTTCTTAGTATTTACTGGGTGTAATTTTGCAGTGTTACTTAATTGCTAATGTGCTAATGTGAACTGCATGCTGAGAGCAGCTTGCTTTTGTGGTTATTGTTTAAAAATTCTCCAAAGCTTGCTTCTGAAACGTCCATGCAGCATTTTTATTTTTCTGTTCTAGTATGTTTGGTTTTCTAATGTGCTGTCAGTTTTTTTGTTTGGGGCGTTTGTGTGCTGTCAGTTTGTGATTCCTGTGGGATTGCATGGTTGGTTAGTTAGTTAACTCTACTGCAATGCCTGGAAAAGTACCCTACAGAAAATTGTTTCATGGTAGCTGATGTTTCAGAAGAATTACTTGTGGTAATGATATTGATTAGTAGAGTACAATATGCCTTGTGCTGTAAGCCTATATTGTCATACTTATGCGATATGATCATTCCTAGTATTTTTTTATTGAGTAGATTAAACTGCCTCATTTCTTAGATTTATTTTTGACTGTGCACCTGGCATACAAATTGTCTCTCATTGTTTGTGCATAAGTGATTGAACTGCATCTTGCAATCATTCTTTTACTGCATGTTGTGCATTGCCTAACATTGTCTTTACAAAGATTTGTGAATCGATTGGTTGGTATTGTGAAATTATGAAGCATTCTTTGGGCTCGCTTTGCTTTCTGGAAGTTTTGATTTGATCTATAGTGTCTATATTTTTGGTTGACTGAAGAATCTTATTCATCCCTGTTCCTAGCAGTTTCTAGTAGAGTAAGAGTTGCTGTAAGGCTTAGGCCCAGGAATGCGGAAGAGTTGGCGGCAGATGCGGATTTTGGTGATTGTGTTGAACTTCAGCCAGAGGTATGACTCGCTTTCTCTTTAGCATGATATGAAAAAAAATCCGGTATTTTTTGTTGTCTAACTTTATGAAAATTTGTTATGAAGCTCAAAAGGTTAAAGCTTCGTAAAAATAACTGGGAGTCAGAAACATATGAATTCGATGAAGTTCTCACGGAGTTTTCTTCACAAAAGAGAGTGTATGAAGTTGTTGCAAAACCAGTCGTGGAGGTATATGAAACTTAACCTTTGTCATAACTTTGCAGTAAACCTTTCTGTCTCAATTTGATGTAGTCTCAAATTCATAATAGGTTAGTGAGACAAGGTTGCATATTGTTTAATGCCCCTTTTCCTTTTCCGTGACCGTGAATATTCGTAGTATGGTAAATTGCTTCATATTGAGGTTTTCGGACACAGAAGGAATCTCGAAATTGCCTAGAATTTGTGTTGAAGGTGTAGTATCGTTCATAGTTTTATAGTGTCTAGAAAGGACAGCAACTGTTCGGTCCCTGAAATATTTTGTTCTAGCAATACCATTGGCTTGATTACTTTTATGTCATCTTTACCAATGTAGCATTCTCTATGTTTTACAGAGTGTTATGGAGGGGTATAATGGCACAGTTATGGCATATGGCCAAACTGGTACTGGGAAGACTTTTACACTGGGAAGACTTGGCGAAGAGGACACTGCTGCTAGGGGAATTATGGTTCGTGCAATGGAGGATATTCTAGCAGATATAACACCTGAGATTGATTCTGTGTCAGTATCATATCTACAGGTTTGTGACGCAGGGCCTTTTGCAGTTTTATCTATTGATCTAGTATCTTTGGAATCCATTTTTGCTGTAACAATGTATATTGGGATGGTTGTTACAGTTGTACATGGAAATGATACAAGACCTCCTTGATCCTGTAAATGACAATATAGCCATTGTAGAAGACCCTAGGACTGGAGATGTTTCACTGCCTGGAGCCACAGTAGTTGAAGTTAGAGATCAGAAAAGCTTTGTGGACCTTCTAAGGGTTGGTGAGGCCCATCGGGTTGCTGCAAACACGAAGTTAAACACAGAATCATCTCGCAGTCACGCGATCCTCATGGTATGCTTATGTTCCATGAGTTTTCTTACCTATCCATATGCCTTTACAACTACATCATTTCTGGTGATGATATGGTGATATCCTTTGTGAAGGTAAATGTCAGAAGGTCTGTAAAAGGTAGGAGTGAAATGGATGTCAGCATTTCTGGTGAAAATGGGCATTCATCGTCCATGATAGGATCTTTACGACCACCTATTATTAGGAAAAGTAAGCTTGTCGTTGTAGACTTGGCTGGATCGGAGCGCATAGACAAGTCAGGTGAGTCTTCTTTTCTTAATGATATGCTGTCTTGCTACGTTCGATCTCACTCAGCAGTTGCATGTCCATGTAAATGTTCATAGGTCTCTTGTAATTTGCAAGCTTGCAACCCTGAATATTGAGTTACTATTTGCAGGAAGTGAGGGTCATACGTTAGAAGAGGCGAAGTCTATCAACTTGTCCTTAAGTGCTCTAGGGAAATGCATCAATGCACTTGCTGAAAACAGTCCTCACGTACCTGTTCGTGATTCTAAGCTCACGAGATTGCTTAAAGATTCATTTGGAGGTAAGATGTGTTGTGCTCTTTATACTTCTTTTACAAAGTACAATATGTTTATTGCATGTGTGGCACCAAAGAGAATCAGTGGGCTATAATTATAATGAACAATGGCATTAGGTTGTGATCAATTCTAAAGGCACTGTTCTATTTTTTCTTCATGTTTATTCTAGGAGAGCAATTTGACCTGCAAAATAAGTAAAAAAAAAAAACCTTACACTCCCTAAATTTAACTTGATTGCGTTCCGTGCTATCACCCAGTTAGATGGTGATACTCAGTTGTTTACCTCATTGGAACAATTGTAATTGTTACACATGAATATCCACACAATAATGCATTGTTCATCTCGGTATCAACATACTGAAATGTAGGCATGAGTGCTATGCCATTTTATGTACCCCAAAAAAATAATTTCCAATTTTTCACCAAAAGAAAGAAGTGTAGAAACTAGAAAGGAGCAATGTCGAATATCATACACTAGTATAACATACATATATGCAGTACATCAGGTATGTAGAATATCATACGCTAGTATAATAGTGTACGGATGCGGTTCTTATAGAAGGACTAGTGTGAAGTAATTCATTTGTTTCTTTTATCAAAAAGTACTTTGTCATACTAGTCTGTACTAGAAGAACCTTCTAAGAACATGATAGGAGAAAACATGTAAAAGAATATTTTGATTGGACATTATTCTCCTGAAATTTGACAATGGCATGATGTATTGAGGCATTGTGTACAGTGAAAATGACATTGTGCCATTGGCATAGCTAGGGGGGAAAATGAAAATTTCCCTAATGAAAATGTTGCCTGCCACATTTATTTGCTCTGATCACGGTCAACCTTCTGTGAAATTTCATAGGTACTGCAAGAACATCATTAGTTGTGACTATTGGTCCATCGCCAAGACATCGGGGGGAAACTACCAGTACAATAATGTTCGGTCAAAGGGTATGTCTGCATAGATACATTTAATAGTTTAGTATTTCATCTTCAAGTTATGAAGTAGTAACAATTTCTGAATTCTGATTTCACAGAATCGCGAAAATAATTGCAAGAGGATAATTAATGTTTGCTTTGTTTCATGTCTAGGCAATGAAAGTTGAGAACATGGTGAAATTGAAGGAAGAGTTTGATTACAAAAGCTTATGCAGGAGACTTGATATTGAACTGGATAAGTTGATTGCAGAAAATGAAAGGCAGCGGAAATATTTTGATGATGAAGTTGAGAGGATAAGAGCTGAAGCTCAATGTCGCATTGCTGAGGCTGAAAGAGAGTGCAAAATCACATTAGAGGTTTGTTTTCTGTCTCATATTCTATATACCTTTATGTTTTGTATAGAATAATTAGCCCTTTCACTTTTGTCTTGTATATTGGTGCCACATTTCTTTATAATTTTCAGTCACACGCCAATATAAATTCTGTGATGCAAACTTATTTTGTTTTTAGCTTGGCAAAACTGTAGCATGTTCATAATCCATACGGGAAACCCTACTGTAACATCAAAAAACAAACAAAGAAAAAAGTGACTTATGTTTTTATATTCTTTTGTCAATTCTTCTTGCCATTTGTTTTTTGAAGTCACCTTTGCCTCTGTAAAATTAATATGCAAAGGCTCAACACTTTTTATGTTAGTAACATAGATTGTTTGCATATTTCGTATATCCTAAGAGGATAAGGAGTGAACCTCTTCATTTGAAAGCTTCCTAAATTAGTAACTCTCTCTCTAACATGCTGGATTGCTGCTATATTTATCAGTTATCATTTTTTATGCAGAATGAGAAAATGAAGTACCATCAAGAATACTTAGACTCAATAAAAGTACTGGAGGAGAAGTGGAAAACACAGCAACAATCACCCAAGAGACAAGTAAACTTCTAATTCAGCTTTACAAATAATTAATCTCTTGCTGTATCCTGGGAAGGAATTTTTGGGTCATATTTTTGTGTTAATTCCAAATGTGATTTATCTCTCCTTTCATGTTGCAGATTAAAGAGGCTGAGTCCACATCCAGTGATGTCGGAGAAGCGCATAACTTACTGCAGAATGAGAAAATGCTACGGCAGTCTGCTGAAGATGAGGCCAGTGACCTCAAGAATCAAATAACACACTGGAAAAAGCTGGAGGTGCTGTTGGCTAAAACCTTTTCCTTTTCTTGTCAAATTATTGCCTCAATGTACTGATACCAAATTATTGCCTCAATCTTGTAGGCTACAGCTACAGCTGAGGTAGTAAAACTCCAGAAAATGCTAGACACTGAAGCTAGCCAGAAAGAGAAACTTGAAGAAGAAATAGGTGTTTTGAGAAGTCAGTTATTGCAGATGAGTATGGAAGCTGATGAGGTAGGTGCTACTGCCATTGCAAGATTTTTGTGGGTAGCTACTGCATTACTGGCTTGCACTATGATGCTACTCTAAACATAACTGTGATGTTTTCTCTTCTTCCATTTCTATTTGGTTGTATCAGACAAGGAGGAGTCTTGATAAAGGAGACGGACCAGGAAAAATATTTCCTGGTTTAGATTCTTTGGCGTCACAGACCCGAAGTTCACAACCCAGAGAGCAGAGCAACGGACCTAAGCAGCCAATCGCCAAACTCTCTGAACAAGGTATTTGCTCCTCATTTATCTGTTTATTTGAAAAACTGAACTCGAGCCAAAGTCCAGTAAATTCCAAATGGTTAGGGGTGCAAATTGGTGCCCCTAAGGATCACCACGAACCCACCCTCTTTAGTTCAAATAATAGTACTAATTTTTCATTTGTGCCACATTAAGGAAAGCTGGTCCTGTTAATTGAACTAAAGAGGATTGGTGGTGCCCCTTATGGGCGCCAATTCACACTGCTGACATGGTCTAGTTTTCACGTTCTTCTTTAGGTCTTCACATCTACCACCATCACAATCATACCTGAGTTCCGATTTCTGCTCTGTTTGACTTGTCTAGTTCCTGCAAGCAATCTCCAAAAGGAAAGTAAACTAATTGTTAGGGTTAAGGGCATATCACCCCAGCCCCCACCCCCAATGCTATTTTCTGTAGCGTATTTGGATGCCAAGATACTTGTGTAGACATTCTGTTGATAAATATATGAATGTGATGAATGGTAAATTCACCGGGGATTAAGATGACTTTATGAAAATGGTAGATTATGACTTAAGATAGAATTTTGTGAAACATCTTAAGCCTTTTTTGCAGTCTTGCCACCCGAGCTATTGATATCTGATATATCAGCAAAACATATGGTGCTTAAAGTTTCCCTTTCTCTGTTTTCAGTTGGGTTACAGAAGATATTGTCATTGCTTGAATCTGAAGAACCCGATGTTCGTGTTCATGCAGTGAAAGTTGTTGCAAATCTGGCAGCTGAAGGTGAGCATTGCGTGTTCATAATGCTTTTTAACTAGATATAGAATTCTTTGCTGTTCTTAGTTGAGTTGCTATCTGAACATATTTTTCGGTCATATGCATAATATTTAAGCTGCACTCATCTGCTTCGTTCTACGTATGCAGCCTGCATTTTATATCCTAGGCTGTACATGGCTTACCTATGTACGACTATTTGGGATTAAATGCATATCAATGGGGCCTCATTATTCCCAACATATTTTGTACTAGAATATTGGCGTTATACATTAGAAGTTTTACTTGGAAGCATACTGCTGGAATAGGGTTGTTGCACAAATGCCCCGATAGAGTTTCTTGGCTATATCTGCAGTACTTTATTTTACTTGACAAGCTGACAGCATTGCTTTTTAAAGCTAATCTCACAATCATCAATTAACTACCCCCAACCTTGCGTACTTCAGAGGCAAATCAGGAAAAGATTGTAGAAGCAGGTGGCCTTACTTCCCTCCTTGTGCTACTTAGGAGCTCTGAGGATGAGACAATTCGCAGAGTTGCCGCAGGAGCAATTGCTAATCTTGCAATGAATGGTCAGTGGACCAGCAGTGTTTTATAATTTATGGCAGAGATCCTTTGATAATGAGCTTCTCTCATTGTTATAGTTCATATATGCAGAGACAAATCAAGACCTTATCATGGCACAAGGAGGTGTAACCTTGTTGTCGATGACAGCATCTGATGCAGAGGATCCACAAACTCTAAGAATGGTTGCTGGAGCAATTGCTAATCTTTGTGGCAATGGTAACTCTAAATTTCTGCTTGTTATTCATGAATTTGGTCTGCTGTAAGATATTATACATTCCTCAGAGAGCTATTACTTTGGATGAATTAGAAGACAAAATCGAGACCTACATTCAGTCAGTGGCCTGCAAGATTGAACATAAGTTCTGTCAACATAACAGAACTTTAAGAATGAACACTCATAGGAACCTATTTTTAATTTCGATATGAAAAGTAGAAATCTATTTCTATGCTCGAGGTTATATCCTAGACCTAACCTTCTGCTTTTTACCAGACAAATTGCAAACTCGGTTGAGGGGAGAAGGTGGAATTAAAGCATTGCTTGGAATGGTTAGGTGCGGGCACCCTGATGTCCTTGCTCAAGTTGCACGTGGCATTGCAAATTTTGCAAAATGTGAATCTAGAGCAGCTACTCAAGGTAATGTACCTATGCTAGTACTATGTGCTCATTTTGCTTATTAGGGTTATATATAGGAGTACACGGGTGCAACGCAAGAAACAGGAGCTTTAAGGAAAAAACACAAGAAATAGGAAAGTGACTCTACTGGGACTGTTTTAACAGAGACCAAATGGCAAAAATCCAAATATTACATTTAAGAGAGAATCTTCAGTTTTCATATTGCCTTATAAATGTTTTATAACATCAAATTATCAGTGAACGACCAAAAACTGAAATTTTAATGCTCAATGGTTTGATACGGTCCTGCATTTTTCCAAGTTTAGAAATTTATTAGAATGCTTGGCTTGGAATTTTAAGAACAAACATTTCATGTTGTAAATATTTTTCAGAAATTTATTCTTGCATGTTATGGGCGAAATGATATATTAATGCAATTCCATGTATTTCTGTTGAGATCAGTTTTATCTGTATGTCTAGATCTGACCATTCCTGAATGGTTTTCCATGCTTAACCTGTTTTCCGCGTTTTATCTTTTTTTCAGGAAATAAGGTGGGAAAATCATTATTAATTGACGATGGAGCACTTCCTTGGATCGTAAAAAACGCCAATAATGAAGCTGCTCCAATCAGGCGCCACATTGAGCTTGCGCTATGCCATTTGGCGCAACATGGTCTCCCCCTTCCCACCCTCTACCTTCCTCTCACACTTGCACACATAATATTATGCTTACAGTTTGAGTTTGCTCCCCTTTGCAGAAGTAAATTCAAAGGACATTATCAGTGAAGGTGCCTTATGGGAACTCGTTCGGATTTCAAGGGATTGTTCTCGAGAAGATATAAGAATGTTGGCATATCGGACGTTGACATCCAGCCCCACTCTTCAAGCAGAGATGAGAAGATTGGGAATAAAAATGTGATAACAGAACAAAGTGCAGCTGGGTCTCACACGCCATGAAGTTACTTTTCTCGTGCACATAGGGGGTGGTGCCATTGCGCTGAATGCTGGTAATCAATTGCATCTTTCCTGATTTACCCAATTTTCGCAGGCGTATAACACGGGCACCAGACTGACTAATCAGGACAGGCATTGGTTTTGTACTGCCTTTCTCCTCGAGAGTTCAGTTTTCTTGTTTTGAGGGGGAGCTCAATATCTTGATAGCAATTCGTTTATTTGAATCCTAGCACCTGAGTTTACCTCTCTATGTAGTGCTTGCAAAATTATGTAAAAATATCAAGGCCAAAAGGAGTGTGTTCGCTGTTTGGGTGAGTGAGAGCCTGCATATAAGAACGCTTGGCCGTGAAGTATACACATATTCATTGTATAGTAGCTGATGGTTAACTTCTTACCGCAGAACGCAGATGAGTTATACGTACTTACTGTTCTTTCTGTCAAATTGATATTAAAAGTTTTTTTTACAGTCACAAGATATATGCTCATCGTTTTCCCACTTCAGGCATATATTTTATTCAGACAAGTAGCATTAGAGGGCACAGAAATACGAATGCTTATACAGACAAGTATAGCATTTAATTTGAAACAGATTCATTCTAGCTGGCTTTCACAAATTAGCTATTTCAAATAATCAAGGCCCATGCCCAAAGCTCGGTTTGTGGCGGCGGCGGTCTTCCTCGTCGCCGATGTCAGCTGCGCGCGGCAGTACCGCTGTAGCCTTTGCCCTCTTTCGTTTTCGACCGTGAGATGTTGATCGGGCGGATCTCAGGTGCCCAAAGGGTGGACTTTGGGTGAACGGTAAATAAAATAGCGTCCACCCCCGATCCCGGCGTCCGGCGGCCATGGCCACCCGGCAGCGAGCCTAGGGAGGAAGAGCAGCACCTGCCCTCGGCGACGAGAGCACACCCACCGGCCACCGCCGTCGGCTTCGGCATCAGGCACCACACAAAAAACCACGGCCGGGATGCACCGCGCACAGCGTGTTGTTCGAAGTGCCTTGCTACGCACGACGCGCGCCCCGGCAGCACAGCAACCGCGTGCGAAGTGCCTCGCATCCTGGCCCAGAATGCGCTCGTGAACGCGCGTGCGCAGCCCTGAACCATCAGCAGCCGAGCGGCGGAAGCCTGGTCGCCGTGCCGGCAGCATGATCCAAGCTTCCCAGTGGCCCGCACGCCGCGCAAGAGGGGGAACGGCGAAAAGAATCTGCTCTCGTCATCTTGATTCCCAGGAGTTCGTGGTACCAGCCATGATAGCTCGATTCACGGTGGGCGGCGGCGGCGGCTGTTCCTTCGGCGATGTTGGCGGCGGCGCGCGGCCATAGCGCGGCGGCAGTATGGTTCGTCTCCTCTATAACTAGTCTGGCGGTCTGGCCTGCTTCAAATCGCGACCGAAGGTTGTGGATCGGACGGCCTCCAGGCACCCCAGGGGTGGACGGTAAATGAAATACCGTCCACCCGGTCGGTAGACGAAATACCGTCCACCCCCGGTCCCGGCTTCCACGCCATGGACGCCCACCGGGGAGCTGGAGGGGGCGAGGAAGAGCAGCGCCTGCCCGCAAAGGATAGAACGCTTACCACCGCCGCCGGCTGCAGCACCAAGCCCCGCGCCGCGCGAGAGGTGCCGCTCGCGCCTGGCATGCCGCGCGCCTGCGCATCTGCATCCTGGTGTGCATGATGGAGCCGAAGGCGATGGCACCTGGCGCGGCCGTGGAGCTGGCGGACGTTGGGCGGCTGCCGGATTGCGTCGTGTGGAAGGGCCCGTCGTCGCTGGTGCGTCGCTGCCAGAAGCCACGCCAGGTAGGTGTCGACCCCGAACGCTGCGACAACTGCGCGCGGCAGCGGGGAGCGGGAGCTTAGCCTAGTGAACTTGACATCGAATTGACCCTGTTTGCGAAAGTTTTTCCCCCTTTGCTTGGTACTGTACGTGCCAAAAAATCAAATTGTTTAAAAATAACTGGATTGCATCGAACTACTATAAAAAAATCTCATTTGTTGCATAAGAAAATAACCAAATTATATTTGCTATCTAAAAATCTAAAAAAGTTAAATATGGAAGCATGTTGTTTTCACATGAATGTTTACAGAATTAGTTAGTTAACAAATTGACGAGGGACGTGGTGAGCCAGCGGGAATAGGAACGAATGCCTAGTCTAATTTGTTACCGATGAGAGTTTACATGAGTTTATTTGAAGCAGTTTCTCTCTTAGCCTTTTTCCGATGGTAACTTTCCCACCTATTTACATTCAATTCTGTTTTTTTATCAATTGGCAGGCTTGCGTACTTCTCCTTCGCCCTTTGCGGCTTAGCTTCCCTTTAATAAGTGTAATCACCTGCAATTGTAAAAAAATCATAAATAGATTATTTATTTATTAGTCGCAACCATGAAGCACCAAGCTTATAATAACAATCTAATAAAAGAAGGTTGGAGAAAAAAATACCATCGTCAGCATCATGGATAATAGGCTCCTCATGTAATTGTCGCTCATGACGAAACAACATGTTTGTGATATCTCTAAATGGTTGATGGCCATCTATTGCTAGAAAATATTCAATTGATCAAAATATATCATTTGCATAGAGCCATAATAAAAAAACCTATATGGATTATGAATCTCTATAAACACATAAACCTAAAATACATGGTTTCATATAAGCAACATATTAAAAATATATATCAAAAGTTAAATGAGAACAGCATCTTACCTTTAGCGGTGTCAGCAAAGAGCTCCATCTTTCGTTGTCAATGTGAAATACAGGGCAGACTGATTGGCGTCCTTGTACAACGGTGACAAGCAGCACGCTAGGACGCCGATCGTGAGGATCAACACAGGGTGACCAAATAAACATTCGAATGCATGAATGAAGGCAGGAAAAAAAAACAATGAAACGTTTGAATGGAGCACTCTACAAACTTCTGTGCAACATTGCATCCAACGACGAAATGACCAGCGCAGCTTAATTCGCACCTCTAGTGCCGGCTTCTAGCGGGACATGGGCGCTGGTGACCTCCAGAGACAATGGGTGCCGGTGACCTCCAGGACGACAGGCGTTGGTGCTGACCACCACATAATGTGAGATGTTGGGAGGGGCAGGGAGAATAGAGGAACGCTGGACGACTAGGGAAACACAGACTATGTGTTACACTGGTGACCTAAGATATGATTTCAACGCCACGATGAACATCATCTCCTACCTAACTAACAACATAAAACTTTTATCACTACAAATATTGCAACATGGGCAGGAGGCAGACCTTAGCGTTCGATGCGACGTCCTGTTGGATGGATTCCGATCGGCGGAGAGGTCCTATGTTGAAAGAAAAAAAATCAGATTGTGGCAGCTTCTTGGCGTGGCAGCGGCAACAATTGTGTGAATGATTAGCCATAGTGGTGTATGGCTTTATATGTACAGTGATGGATGGCAGGGAGATATTTTGAAAAGGCTTCCTACGGCCATAAGGGCACGGCAATTAGCTCCTTGATTGATTGATATGATATCTTGATTTAGTATGAAAAAAATTTATACTACTTAATTTATGCCCATTTATTTACATTACTCTATTTTCTATTTGTCTGTATGAGTGATTCATAAGTAAGGAAAGAAATATTCATAAATCGAGTTTGTGCACAAGGAAAGAAATATGTGGGGATCAATTTTTCCCTTAATTGTGCACGTTTTGATGTTGCAATTAGCTCCATGATCTATTAACTGGGATATGTTGATTTATTTAGTATGGAAAGAATTTGTGATACTTAATTTATGCCCCTCCATTTATATTACTGTATTTCCTATTTATGCATAAGGAAAGAAATATGCGATCAATTTTCTCCTTTAATTGTGCGCGTGAGGGTGCTTCATGTAGCGGGTACATCGGGTGGGTATGTAGAAGGCTTTGGTGACACAAGTTTTATGGGCTATTTTTGACTTGAGGTATCCATTTCAAAAGAAACTTCTCTCAAACTACCTATAGGTGGAAGAGGGCGTGTTAGCTTTTGGGTGGAAACATTTTTCTTTCATCAATTTCGTGGATTTCCACCTCTTTTCATCAAACCTTTGGTCTGGCACGATCTTCGTGAGGAGTACGGTGGGTCTAATCTTGGTGAGAAAGAGTTTTATTTCAACTTTTATTATAGTATATAGGTATACAGATATAGATAATAGATATATTCTTGATCTTATGCTAGAATTTTTGCTTGGCATATAGTATACCTCGATCCCAACCGAGCGTAGGTCTTTCGCGACGGGGACGGGCGAGACGACACGGATCGGACCTCGCCCCTCTCCCGCAGGGGCCTTCGGAGGCGGCTACAGATCGGCGAGCAGGGACATGCCTGAGTCCCGATACCAGCCGCCGCCGGTGATGACGCCGCCGCTGCCGCCTCCACCGTACGACTCGACTTCTCTCGCTTCCACTATTTTCTATTCTATCTGCAATGATGCTGCTGCATATTTGGCCGATCTGTGTACGTAGGTTTACGTATCGGTCAATCTAGTGTCAGGCTTACGTGATGGTGATCTACCAGATTAACGCTAGGGATTGGCAATTCCTTGGAAGGATTGGGATCGGTAGCGAGAGGACTCGTGGTAGATCCTTGCCCTGCCCTAGGGTGGAATCGTGGAAGGCTAGTTGTTTTTCAGTACCTGGAGGATGCGTATTTTTACCGCATGTTGATACTAGTAGTTTACATGCAGATAAGATATACGCTCACCATGTTTTTCCCCCTTCAGGCAGGAGAACCTTGTGGCAGGTTCTGCTGAGTCTGCATCTGCACCGGCTCTGCAAGACCCTGATGTTGCATGCCTGAGGAGTTTGTTGGCACTGCATCGTCTGAAGAACATAGAACAATGTCATCTGCACTAACACTGCAAGACTTTGATGATTCATACTTGGACAGGTTGATTGATGGACTCATCAACAAGATTTTCGAGGATGGGTCGACTATTGCTAGTCCACGGATAGTGCTACGCAACACCACCGGCGGCTCTCTACAGTCATCTTCATCCGTTTGGTCTAACATTTTGATCCGGCGTTCACAAAATCGCTTTAAGGTGGGGTTGGACAAGGTTTTAAGTGAGTTGATGGATGAGCTTAACGGAAGCTCTTCGGAAGAGTCGATCACTAATGGTCCACGGACGGTGCCACGCGACACCACTGGCGGTTCTCCATAATTATTGGTATCATCTACTAGGTCTAACTTTTTTATCCGGCTTCCTCCAGAATGCTTAAAGACGTTTTACATTAGGATGGACCAGACGGGATCTTTCTGGACTTACCCTGATGTGGGTGGACCATTTCACGGTGTGGATGAAGCTGACGATGCTATCAATCACTTTGTTGATGTACTACGACATGGAACCAGATATTCTTTTTTACTTGTTCGTTCATTTTCTACATTGCAATCAATAATTGTTGTATTAAAATATAAGTGAATTCTTCACTTTTGCTTATTAATTTCAATCTTTGGGTTGAACCGGTTGCTTATAGGTCTCGAGTTTGAATCCTGACGGGCATGATTAATTAAATAATTGTAGCCGACTCATTTTCATGTTTGAGACCTAAGGCAGGCTGCATGTGAGGGGGTGTTGAAGTATAAGTAAATCCTCCATTTTTTTCCTATCAGCTTAAATATTAGTGTTGGATTAGTTGGTGCATGCAACTCTACAGATTGTTAAGTATACTCGAAGTACTAAATAGCAACAACCTTTTGTACTTCATGCCTTGTTGCTACTCATGGGTTTCAAGTGATGGATATATTACCCTTCATGTATTATTAATGACAATTCTATCTGAATTAGGTGCAACGAGCACGCTGAATTTTCTTACGATAATAGGATAATACATGATTGTAATACTATCTTAATGGTCCACCACACAGAAGTCCCAATTCACTAAGTATCAAGAATATCCATGAAGAGCAAGATTTTGATTCAACCTTTTTGGGTTCTCTCTCTCTCTCGGTCTTGCTTTGCTTTTTTTTGAAAGATAGGGTCTTGCTTTGCTGACATCCTTATTTTAGGGACTTGCACATGAACTTGAAGATGTTGTGAGGAAGCAAATGATTTATGAGAATCATATGTGGTATTTTCATTTCAATTTCACAACAAAGCAACAGACTGATGATGGCATTGGAGGCAAACTATTCTTTGTTAAAGTATCACTTATGCAAAGACAAAACACATTCTAGGTTGGATGTTGCTGCGAGATCGGAGCTGAAGATAATGATGGTATTCTTATTTTTATTTACAAAACTCATCATAATAGTTATAATTTTAAATCAAATATTAGAGCATGAGGAATAATTTTCTATATTCTATACGTAATTTATATGTTGCATGTGGTCTTGTTTCTACCTGCTTATGCTCTATATGTTTCATGGTCACATGGTTTGGCAACAAAAATCATTTGACCCCGTGAATGTATTCTTGTTATAATGCCATTTGTATATTATTGCCTAATGATGTCCATTATTTATAAAAATAAGATTAGTTTATTCGTTGTTAAGTTCTAGTAGTTCATACCATTTATGACCTTGCATTTTATGCTTATGTAATGCTTATGTAATATTTTCTTGTACACAACTGCACTTCATTTGTACAATATTCCTTACAATATATTTAAACAGTGCTAACATCTATTTATGCATCGCTTGCCATTATGACACTAACTCTTACATTAGTAAACATATTTTTTTGTTGAATGTACAAATCATTCGCGATTTCTATCATACTAACACCGCAAGTTTTTCCCTATTATGTTATGATTTCGTTATTTATGTAGTATACATACATATGTGTAATATTTTAAATTGTTTTATTATGCACATAGCTTCATAAATATATTTTTCCCTTTAATCACTCTATTGTTATTAACGTTTGTTCGTGTATGGTTGATCAGTTATTTAACAGACGTGTTTTTTTCTTTGTAAAGATGGTGGGCATTGTTTTGGTTTTAGAAACAACAGAAATCTTTGTATGCGGCATCCTAATGATACCAATGCATATACAGGTGGTCACATAGACGGATGTTTGCGATTTGGTTTTCGGTTAACCGACTCTAATTATGTAGGACGACCCACTTTTAAGAGGTAGATTTTAAAATTTTTATGCTTTATTGCTAATTATAACTATATATGCTTTTCCTAATTCTAAAGGAAGATGAGGAAGATGATGACAATGATGATGACTGTTCTATTGATGATGACTACGAGGATGATGATGACGATAGCGATTGTTATGTTGACACCAACAACGACGATGATGATAGTGATGATGATTATGACGACGGCGACGAGGAGGATGATCATGATGAATAAGATGATGTGGAGGCAACCTATGTCATACGTATGGGTAGACCGTATCCTACATAGGAGTTAAGTTTAAGAAAACTTAGGATCAATGTATGAGTAAGTCTTATCTTCCACGATATTCTTTGTGGCTTGATGTTCCTTACTTGATGATACAAGTTTTTCATTATTCTATTTAGAATATTTAGGATATCTGTGTGGTTGAAGATGGCTAGTTTGTGCTGAAATATCTTTTATGTTTATTTTATTTTTGGCTTATATGGTTTAGCCGTTTATCTATTGTGGAAAAGTATTGTTTTTATTACAGCTAGAAAATAAATGGTTATTTCTCGGAGAAGAAATGAGACCAACGCCAATAGCTTATAAGTTGCAACATCAGCATATATGGTTGATCAAATCTACTAATTAATGAAGGCACTGAATTAAAAGTAAGAAGGGATGAGGAACACAAGTTCTAAGCGATATTTTGAGTTTACTCGTGCTTTTCATGATGAAGTAAAAGATGAACGAAAAATGGGAATGAGGGCCTTTTAGTTGTTCCTAGTTTTGTGGGCCTCATTCACATTATGCTGGGCCGGTGGATTATAGGCTCCCTCTTATATAGATATTTCTGAAGTAAGCAATGATTATTTCAATTAGAATCCTAATAGGAATTCGGACAAATCAATTGAAATTCCAATCGGAATCCGGACAATCAAAACCTCACGTTGTCGCGGCACGACCTGTACACGGAGTGAAAGATCATAAACCTTGTGATCTCATATAAATTCGGGTAAAATTTATATTACCCGTAAGAAAGCACGGGCACTGTGCTAGTATAGATAAAAGGAAAAAATGTGTCTCTTAGTCAGGATCTGGAATGCGAGCTGGTCTAATAAAAATATTATTATAAAGGCAATATACCGATGATGTCTTATGGATAGTCTTATGCATTTTCATTTAATATTGAGATGATTTAATAGATATCCGGTACAATATAGTAGGTTGCATTTTGGAGTTAGTGTTCTTATTATATACTATCTCCATTTCAAAATATAGCGACTTTTAGATTTGTTCAAAGTCAAATATTTTCATCTTTGATCAATAATATCTTTAAAAGTAATTACTTTTAAATAGAAAAGGTCACATGTTATGATAGTTGGTTTCATTATGAATATATTAGTATTATTTTTATGTTGTTAATCGTTATGGTTTTTTTTACTATCCATAGTCCAAGTTTAAAATATTTGGCTTTGAAAAACCTAAAAGTAGCTATATTCTGAGACGGAGGGAGTAGTAACTTTCTAAATAGCAAGGCAACAAATCGTGCAATGACACGAATATTATCGTACAATCGTAAGTTATAGTTTATGAGGCGGTTGCTTCATGAAACAACGTGTCTTTCTCTTGCCTTCCAGTTTATAACCAACATAGTTAAAATTTCTATATGGAGTTGTACGAGAAAAGGTATGAGTTTATTACCATACCGATCGGATTCCAGGGTAGAACCCAAATTAGGCTGGTGCCAGTTGAGAGCTTCAAACACCAGGTTTTTCACGCCATGATCGCGACTATCAGGATCGTATTGTAGCTGTCAGGATCGCAGCGTGTAGAGACGATCATACAACGATAGACCGTAGACACCGCCTAACCACCAGCTCGCAATCGCAATCATCGTGAGGCCCGGTACGTCCCGGCCCGTCCACGCGCGCGGCGACCACCGACGGCGAGCGGCGGGCCGGGAGGGTCGGTGGCCATGCGCGAGAGAGCGCGAGAGGCCGGCCGGCCGGAGCGCTGCCGGCGGCTCATCTTCAGCGCGCTGCCGCCGGAACTACAAAAATCCCCCCGGCCTTACCGACCGAAACCGCCTGTCGCTAGCGTACGCCCAGGAACACAGCAGCAGCATGGAGGTAGCCAACGCGCAGAGTGCTCTCGCACTCCCGGCGCCGGCAGGCGACAGTCGCGTGGCGCGTCGTGGCGCGCCGTCACGGAACGCCTGCCTGCCTGATCGCGTCAAAGATTCGGTCGTGGCCGATCGGCTCCAGTACCCACCCAAGGGACAGAGACACGGCCCTGACCTGGCTCACCACCCCGCGGGCGTTGTCGGCACGTACGCCAGGACGAGACAACCAACCGAACCCAGCCAGCGCGGGCGTCCGAGCCGGGCAGCGCCCCGGTGTTCCGGGGTCGCCACGCGCGTAGGCGTGCCCGCCCGCGTATGGTGGCGGGTGGGGGCGCCGGCCGCGCGCGTTCGTCAACCAACCTGACGCGGGGCCGGCCGCCCGGCCGGGCGGTGGCAGCGGCGGTGGAGACGTCACGTCGCGCCGCGCGCTTGCGCCCGCCCCATCATCCATGACCCACCTCCCCCTCCGATCCGTCCCGTAATCCCGCACGCGGGTTGGCCCCGTCAGCGTCGCGACCCCGGCTTAAACTAATGACCACGCGAGCGCCCCGGCTCGGCCCCCCGGCGGCGGGCGGACGGCGACCCGTCCCGTGTAACGAACCGTGAACTAGCTCGGCCGCGCGCCGCGCGCTCGACCGCCGGCTACCGAGAATTCAGATGTGGACGGGCACCTGCGACCGCCGGCTAGCTAGCGGCCCGGCCGGCCGCGGGCCACCTGCATCACGGTCACGATGACATGGACACCACTGTTCCCAGGCGAGCCGATCGAGCGGCGGCGCCCGCCGCCTGCCTGGAAAGCGACGTGGAACGGCCGCGCTCGCGACGACCGGCCGGCGGGCGGGGTCGGGTGGAGTGGTGGGGGCGGAGATTAATAAGTAATGGCTAGTAGTCAACGGCTCGGCGCGGCGTCGTGTGCAGCTCGCCAATGGATCGTGTTCTCCCTTCGCCTGCCTGCACGCAACAGCAGGAGCGCAGACTACGGCCTATCTCTAGGCTACGACTGCCAGGCCCGCCCGGCGCGGCATGCCGGCGTGCAGACAAATATGCAGGCAACACGCAGCTTCTGGCCGAAGTTACATGTCGATCGTGCACGACCTCGCCGTGGCAGAGCCCGCAGGCGCCGGCCATACATGCCCGAGATGCATCCAAGAGCTCACACCACACGCTTCGTCGCTAGCTCATCAATGCCGTGCGCGCGTGCGCGACGACGCCGATCGATCAGGCGATCGCTCTGCCGGCGGAGACGAAGACGAGACAAGACGAGGCCACATCTGCTGTCTGCGTCACAAGCAAGGATCATGCCCGGATGCAGATCGAGCTGGTGGCCGCTCCAGACACACGTACATGTTTCATGTGTGTGTGTGTGGGTGCAAGGCATGAATGCGTCGCACGCGTCTCTCTCGTACGCTGGCCGGCCTGCCTCTCTGCCTGCTCCAAAGCTGAGCGAGGCGGCGTGCACACGCCGCCATCGATCGGATCGATCGATGGAGCCTGCCTGCCTGCAGTCACTTCGCATGCAGTGGCCTGGCCGGCCGGCCGGCGGTAGGGGTCCGGGCCGCCGCGGCCGCTGTTCGACACACTGTTTCGCGGCCGACGCATCATTCATTGTAGGCCCAGCCGGCCTGCCTGCCTGCGTCGCCCTGCGCCGCGCACGTCCCCGCGGCCGGCCCGGCCCCTCTGGCGGTCTGGTCGGCCGCCTGCCGATACGGCACCGGGAGAGGCCGGCCGGGCAGGCCGCCATGGGCGGGCGACGACACGCCGAAGCTGCTGCAGCGCGGGCTGCGCTACCCCATGCGTGGCTCGTTTTGTGATACCCGGCCAGGGCGCCGGCTCGCCCATTTTTGGGACGCACGCGTGCGTCGTCGTCCTCCTCGCGTGAGGGCGGCAGGTGGCCGGGGATAAGTGGCTTCTTGGATCGAGCTGCTTGTCCTGGACGACCATGGCCGCATCAATAGCAGCACACTCTCTCTCTCTCTAAGCATGAGCTTAGCCTATGCCCTCCCACTCCCAGGACAGTTTCATGGGAGAAAGAGCCCATTTTTAACTGCTGTGGGATCGATAAAGCAGACCCAATGAACAGATTATGTTGTTGTCTGAAGATGCTTGGGAGAACATTGGAAAAATTGCATGCATGTATCGATGTGTCGCAACAATGTCTGTCAGATCACTGTGTTGTGTTTTGTCTGGCGTCACATGCCTGATGCTGCATGTAACCACAAGTGGCCCAATGCTAGCTAGAGTTCTCTCTCGGTCCCTGATTATGCATAGTTTTAGTTCCATCCGTGGCGCGTATCAACGCGTGTGCAAGCATGCTCTGCAGGTTGTTCATCAGCCCCAGGCTTGGATCATGAGCTTTTATGTTGACCGTATCCCTTGTACTAACCAGATGTACTTCGTCGTCCACACCTGCATGTACGGACTTCGGACTTTGTTCAGAAGATCACAAAGAACTGTATCCAAATTTCTTGCTTCTCTTTGATTTTTAGCTAGGGCAGAGCACCACTTCAACTTCGCTAGATTGCGCCTTCTGATTTAGACATCCATATCTTCAATGGTCATATGGTTCCTGAGACAGGCCTTTATCTAGATAATATTGCAAATAAATTGTGCTTACAGAGAGAGATATAGCACTTGGGATTACAGGGACAGGCCTTCAGTACTCCCTCTGACACCACCAAAAGTCTTTTGAACCCCGGAGAACTTCCCTAATCCCTATAAAGCTATAGTGCCCTAAAAAAAACTTTCATGCATGCTATATATTTTTGTTGGTGTGGTCAATTTGATGGTGGACCATGAGCTAGTCAGACATGGGATTTTTTTTTTTAGTGAAGCAGCCATGGGATTTTTGTACTCTCAATTTTTCTATGCATGAATATGTTACAAACAGACCTACCTAATGAAAAGTCAAAAACAAGCAAATATATCACAATGTGCAAAAGTGGTTCCTTAGGATCTATGGGGAAAAAGGGTGAAAGCTATAGTGGTCATTCTTGAGCAAATGCTGATCAGAACTTATTAGGAAGTCATTCAATAATTGTTGTCAACTTCAGCACATTGCACATGCATGAAAACAACCATTGTGGGCGGGTGCAAGGGGGCCAACAAATGTTTTTCTATATATGGATGATCAACTGAATGACAGAAGACCATAGTTGGAATCAAATGAAATTAACCCCATCAAGTCATTTCCTAAGTCAAACTCTTAACATCAAATATGGCTCTCACGGCGTCTATGCCTTTTATCCATGGACAGCGACTTTTGTGTAGTAAATAAAACTATGTTTCGTGCTTAGAGGTCAGGTAAGAAACTTCATCAGGCTTGTTCTTTGGAGCAAGACTTTATCCCACATGAATTAGATTTTTTTTTGTCAACAAATCTGATCAAAAAGTAGCACATGTCTGAGTATCTCCACTAGGCAAGCATGACAGATTATCCTATCAATTTATTTCGACCAAAGACTGTATAATTTATGACTGTTGATTCTAGAATCAACAATCCACATCAATATTTTCTTATGTCAACAAGCACGCCAACATATTTTTTGTGGCTTACGTGTCTTATTCAAATAGATCATTCCTATTTCTCTGTATGAAACAAAGAACAATTGCAACATATCCTTGATCTTTGTTATTCAATCTCTCTTTCTCATGTAAAGAATAAATCTCAAAATAATAATTATCGATGGAGAATTGAACATCGATTCCACCATATGATATATTGAACGGCTTATTAAACATCTATGTTTTTTCAAGTTAGAAAATAAATATTTATAACGGCGTCGTTGAGAGAAAATTTCTTATTTGACATCGGAAGATGATCCAATTCCTTCCTTAGATCCTGAATAAATGTTACCGCCTTATATGACTCCGAGTTTAATTTTTGTTCCTCTATGACCTTGCCATTCATTCCATCTCACATTTCCATTAGCTGCTCCTGACCCCATGTCAGAATTATCAAAAACAGACAAAATTGCCCTTGGCACACATTCGCATCGACCGAATCAAAATTGCCCCTCCCGTGCGTCTCTATCTCCCTCTCGTTCCCATTCCCTCCCTCACTGTTCCCTCCTATCGGGCACAAGCCGGCGGCGCGGAGGCCGCGGGAGCCCTGGCAGCGGCGCCCAGCATAGCGCCACCAGCAGCGCCGCGGTGAGCCTCGCCATCAACACAATGCGAGCCGGACAGGACCGCGAGGGAATCGAGGCTTTCGGTCGGGAATCTGGCGAGCACAACAACCTTGGAGAAGGAGAAGGAATCCCTAGAAATTTCGATGGACTTCATTGAGCTCAGCTTGAAGAACTGGGGGAAAGAAGGTCGGGGAGCAGCTGGAATCAATGCCAGCAAGGTGAGATGTCCCATATGGGGCTGGCCGCATGGTCCATCCAGCAGAGGCCGCGAACGCCATGGCCGAACAGCGCCATGGCCAGCGGCGGAGGCCGGGGGCGCCCTGGCCGACATCGAGAAGGCGGGGGCTCCCTGGCTGCGGTGCGGAGGCCACCAACGCCATGGCCGGCGACCCGAATGGCGCCATGGGCTCCTTGGGCACGAAGGACATCATGGCCGAATGCGCGGTCGAGGATTAGAGCGGCAATTTAGTCTTTTCATTATCCACTTCACAGCGTCTGTGCACCAAACTCACGGTAGTGTATTAGAAGGAATAAAATAAAACTCAGGATCATATAAGGCAGCAAAACTTTTTCACGATTAAGGAAGGAATTGAGTTATTTTCTGATATCAAATAAGAAATTTTCTCTTTATGTAACTCAAAGGATCTCAAATGATTCAGACTATCTATCTTGATCTGAAATGATTCAGCCTACCATATCTCAAAGTTGTTTTCCAGTATGTTTGTATTGGCAATTAAGCATTCTGAAATCTCTATCTCTTATAGCATTTTTTGGCATTCCGCAGCACGGATTTGACAAGCAAAAAATGATTCGGGATGGTTAATGAGTGCCTAATTAGCATTGGGACGTATCACCACTCTTTCTCCATATAATCTCATAGCTAACTTGTGTATCTATCTCTAAGGTCGTCCATCTCCATCATGGTAAATTATACCTCTTTAGGGAGAGCGAAGCATTCTAAAATATTTATTTCTTAGTGCTCTATGTTCGCATGACGGCGTGAACATGTGATAAATAAAAAAGATCTTTAATGGTTAGTTAAGATTGGGTGCATTGTCACTCGATCTATCTATGTGGATCTCTTCCATCATATGCGTCTATCTCTAAGGCTAATCCCTTAAGTATATTTCACTCTTTAAAAATAGCTTAGCATCTAAAACAGCTTAGCATTGCCAAGCAAAAAATGATTCAGGAAGGTTAATGAGTGCCCGATTAACATTCAAACGCATCACCACTCTTTCTCCACATAATCTCATAGCTAACTTGTGTATCTATCTCTAAGGTCGTCAACTTCCACCACAGTAAATTAGACCTCTTTATTTAGGGAGAGCCAAGCATTCAAAAATTTGTATCACTTAGTGCTCTATATTCACATGACAGCATAAACATGTGAAAAATAAAAAAATAAGGATCTTTGAGAATCGGTTAAGATTGCGTACGTGCGTTATCACTCGATCTATCTCGTGGATCTCTTCCATCATATGCGTCTATCTCTAAGGCTAATCCCTTGAGTATATTTCACTCTTTAAAAATAGCTTAGCATCTAAAACAGCTTAGCATTGCCAAGCAAAAAATGATTCAGGAAGGTTAATGAGTGCCTAATTAACATTCAAACGCATCACCACTCTTTCTCCACATAATCTCATAGCTAACTTGTGTATCTATCTCTAAGGTCGTCAACTTCCACCGCAGTAAATTAGACCTCTTTATTTAGGGAGAGCCAAGCATTCAAAAATTTGTATCACTTAGTGATCTATATTCACATGACAGCATAAACATGTGATAAATAAAAAAAATAAGGATCTTTGAGAATCGGTTAAGATTGCGTACGTGCGTTATCACTCGATCTATCTCGTGGATCTCTTCCATCATATGCGTCTATCTCTAAGGCTAATCCCTTGAGTATATTTCACTCTTTAAAAATAGCCTAGCATCTAAAACAGCTTAGCATTGCCAAGCAAAAAATGATTCAGGAAGGTTAATGAGTGCCTAATTAACATTCAAACGCATCACCACTCTTTCTCCACATAATCTCATAGCTAACTTGTGTATCTATCTCTAAGGTCGTCAACTTCCACCGCAGTAAATTAGACCTCTTTATTTAGGGAGAGCCAAGCATTCAAAAATTTGTATCACTTAGTGATCTATATTCACATGACAGCATAAACATGTGATAAATAAAAAAAATAAGGATCTTTGAGGATTGGTTAAGATTGCGTGTGTTATCACTCGATCTATCTCTGTGATCTCTTCCATCATATGCATATTTCGATATCTAAGGCTAGCCTCTCGAGTATATTTCACTCTTTAAAAACAGCTTAGCAAGTAGCATCTAAAACCTCTATATCTTTGAGAAAGATATACGTTAGGATACATATGCATCTCTAATGCCATCCTCCACCACAGTATACTTCTAACAAAGTTAAAGCAAGTAAAAAAAAGATTGTGAAAATGTCTATCTCTTAGTGCCCGTTTGGCATTGCAGACGAATGTGCCAACCAAAAGGATGACATGGTGCATGCATTGCCACTCTATCTCTACCATCTTCAAGCCAATGTGTCTATCAATTGAGGTTAGTTCAAGGGTATCTCACTCTTTAGAAACCACCTAATTAAGCATCTGGAAAGAAATAAAACCTCTACCTCTTCGGTCTGGTTTTGGCATGACGGCGCCAATGTGCAAAAGCAAGAACAATTCGAGGACGGTTGTTAGCCGGCGCCGGGCGTGGCTGCAGCTGCAGGCCTCGATCGAGGGTCAACACAGGGAGGGAAGGAGAGGCAGGCCCGGCCCGGGCGCAATCAGACATGTCAGCGAGAGACGTGGCCACCACCAGCAGCCCAGCGGCCGCGATCAGGATCGGACAGACAGGGACGACGACTACCCCCGGAACCCCCGTGGGCCCACCCCGCGGGCCCCACCTCCCGCCCCCAATCTACGCGCTTGTCTTAACCCCCACCCCGCGCGCATCGTCGTCGGCCCGAGACCGAGAGCACCAGACCACCCACACCTCCCGGCCGGCAACCCGCCTGCCTCCCCTTTGACCGCCCGCCACCGTCCCGCGACGCGCGCGCCTGCTCGGCGGCGGCGGCTAGGAGCTCGTGCGGGGATTGGAGGAGGCCGCGCGGCTGGGATGGATCCCGTGGCGGCTGCGGCGGCGCACGGCGGCGGGCACCACTTCGCGCCGCCGCCGGCGCCCTTCCACCCGTTCGCCCACCACTTCCCGGGGCAGCACCCGGCGTTCCAGCATTTCCAGGAGCAGCTCATGGGCGGCGCGTCGGCGAAGCAGGAGCTCGCGGACGACAGCAACACCATCAACAGCGCCGGGAGCAACGGCAGCGGCGGCGACGGTGGCGCGGACCACCACAACCAGCAGCAGCAGCTGGCGGCGGCTGGCGAGGAGCAGCAGCAGCAGCAGCCTCCCGTGGTGATGCGGCGCCCCCGGGGCCGCCCCGCGGGGTCTAAGAACAAGCCCAAGCCGCCGGTGATCATCACGCGGGACAGCGCCAGCGCGCTGCGCGCGCACGTCCTGGAGGTCGCCGCCGGCTGCGACGTCGTCGACAGCGTCGCCGGGTTCGCGCGCCGGCGCCAGGTCGGCGTCTGCGTGCTCAGCGCCGCCGGCAACGTGGCAAACGTCACCATCCGGCAGCCCGGGGCCGGGCCCGGCGCCGTCGTCAACCTCGCCGGCCGCTTCGAGATCCTCTCGCTCTGCGGCTCCTTCCTCCCGCCGCCGGCGCCCCCGTCCGCCACCGGGCTCACCGTCTACCTGTCCGGCGGCCAGGGCCAGATCGTGGGCGGCACGGTCGCCGGCCCGCTCGTCGCCTCGGGGCCCGTCGTGATCGTGGCCGCCTGCTTCGGCAACGCCGCCTACGAGCGCCTCCCCCTCGAGGACGACGAGCCGCCGCCGCAGGGCCTGGCCGGCCAGTCCTCCTCGCCGCCTCCGCAGCTTCCATTGGGCGCCGGCGGGCACCCTCACCCGCCGCCGTCCCTCGCCGACCAGCTCCCCCACAGCCTCATGAACGGCCTCCCGCTCCCCGGCGACGCCTACGCGTGGGCCGGCCCCGGAGGCGGCGGCGGCGCCGGCCGCGTCGCCCCGTACTGATCGATCGCCGGACATGGGAGAGAAGCAGGGAGAGCAAGCAAATTGAACAAGCGCCAGCGCGCTTCGTCGCCATCGGCATACATGCAGCATGGTACAATCCATCGATCGAAGCTAGCTAAGAGTCATCCATCCATCCATCTCTCTCCCCGCCTCTGCTAATCACCCGGCCTCTCCGTCCCCGTGCTGTTCTTCCTTGGTGTAATCAGTCCGCCATGGATGGTTTGGTCAAATTACCCAACCCTGCCTGTAGTAGTGTAATTCCGATCCCCGTAGTGCTTTGGAACTGTTAATCCCTGCGGTTAATTTTCTTTCACTTTCACCTTCACCTTCACCTGATGAGCAATGCATGATCCATCGATGCATCTGTAGAGAGAGAGGAGTTGAGGAGATTAGAAGTAGTAGTGGTGCCAGCAGAAGCAATTAAGCTTCTTTTAAAAAATTGTTTTAATCTGTCTCCATCAGTCCTTCTCTTTGTCTCAGCCGATCTGGAGATCGAGACCATAGGGAGCTTCGTGCGAGATCAAACGGCCGGAGCTGAGCTGCGTATTTTATGGGGGGTGATGGGCGAGTTCGTTGTTGTTTCTCTTGGGCTGTTCATACCGTGCACGCAGATGTGTCAAGGGGAGTGGCCATGGCCGGGCCAGCAGGTGATGGATGGATGGATGCTATCACATGAGCAGCTAGCTAGCTAGCCAACCACTTCACCAGCGGGCGAACGGGGACGGCGGCCTCTCTCTCTGCTCGCGAGCAACCACTTCACCATATGTGACACGCACGCTGCAACACTTGCTATATTTTATGTTGTCTCGAGTGTCAACCGGATCGATGGAGCCGGGAGGGAGATTAGTCGAATAGTCGTCGCCACAGGGCTCAGGTGTGCTTGCATTGTTCTCTTTGGACTCCGGGCCATGTGTGTGCTTTGCTAGCTCGGGTTAGCTCCAGTCCCTGGTAGGGTAGTTAGCCCGTGATGATTAGCAGGGTGTGGGGATTATACATACTAATCAGATTACCGAGGCAGAAAAATATATACGGGCGTTTTTGGTGCGTATAGTATGCACACACTGGTCCCCAAGGTGTGCCACTTGTGCCCATTCAAGCAATTAGGAGATCTACTTGGGGGGGGGGGGGGGGGGGGTTGCTCTAAATGGTGAACATTTGTTTTCAATCAATCAATATATATAAACGGCCGTCGTCTGGTGTCGGTTCGGTTAGAAAAAAGGCGAACACCCCCTTCAACATTCCCCTTTCAACATTTCTAACAAACAGACGGAATTTTTGGAAAATACTTCAATCTCTATCTTTATCTCTACTACTTTTAAAGCAAGCAATAATTCCTAATCGGAATACAGACAAATCAATAAGAATTCTAATCAAAATCCAGACAAATCAATCAGAATCCCAATCGAAACCCAAACAATCAATGCCTTACGCGATCACGGCACGTGCAATGCATAAAGTGAAAGAGCACAAAGTTGGTGGTCTCACGTAAGTTCGGGTAAAATTTATATTACCCATAGCAACGCAAGGGCACTGTGCTAGTATTTCTAAAGTATATTGGCATACATTTTTTTTGACATTTCAGAAACCATGTCAACCATATACGGAACCATGTTTAAATTGTTGAAAACCTGACAACAGTTTTTTGAACCTACTAGTTCAGCATTTTTCTAAAAATATTTCAATTTATTTTTGAAAAAATTAATGCAGGGGTTTTTATTTTATTTTGGTAAAATTCTGTATCAAAGGAATACAAATTTGTTCAAGTATAAACTCATTTGTTATTATAAAGTTGCTAATAGATTTACTCTTGTAGGCTTTGATTGTACGTAAATCATTAACTAGAAAGATATCGATCGATCCAGCTTCTTGGGTGCTTCGTATTAGAAATCATTACTTAATTATAAGCTCATTAATTGATCCATTCATTTTATGATTTAAGTAGCTCTACTAAAATCTTTATTTGATTCGACCAGATTTCATGTCTAAATTTTAGATTTCTTTGCAAAACTAGCATCTTCATCAATAATTTATTCCCAAAATATCCTTGCTCATATATAGATTTGGGGGGGTGTAAACATCCTTTTTTCTAGAAAATAGAATTTATTTCAAAAAATTGTCGAAAAATTCTGAAAACACACCCCACAGATATATAGGATGACCTTGTCTAGCATGAAGCCGGATTGATTAGTACCTGCTCCAGGCCCGGCCATGTGAAAGTTCATGAGAACTTTTGGGGGGAATGGTATGTAGGTCTTCCAAATTAACTCTATATATATGCGCGCACGTCTAGTGGCGTCTAGCGGCATGTGCGATATATAGAGGTGCTTAGACAATTTGCTTGGGTAAAAGGAAATATTTTTCTTTTATTTGCCGAAGTCATATACTCCATCCTAGCATTTTCATGATAGATTAGGGAGATAAGGAAATGACGCATTTACCCCTAGTTTGGTTGTCATTTTGCTGATTTTATTGCAAGCTGGGAATAATTATTTTCTAAAACATACTAAGATATATTATATTTAGGTTTAAAAACCCTTCCATGCTTTATATTTCATGACAGAGGAGTATAAGTGTGATGTACTAGGGGTGTGTGTTCAACACTAGTTTGCATTGGATGGATTTACTTATTAGCGATACAACAACATTCTCTCGATCTTTAAGCAACATGGATGCCTAAACATATTAAACAACGCCGCCTCTGAATTCTGATACGATGAAAAGCCTGATCGGCGATCTGCCGAGCGATCGAGCATAGTTGCATCCGATCCGAGCATTTCCTTGACAATCCTGCGGCACGCAGTTCGTGCGTGCTGCTCCGGAAGCACGAGGCACTGTGGCATGCATGCACGGTTGGGAGGGACTAGGTCAGTGGGCATGCCTGCCTGCCTGCCTGCTGCTCGTTGCATCTCGCAGCCGCAGGCAGGCATCTGCCGCATGCATGCAGATGCAGGCGAGGGAGGGAGGGGGGCAAATGATTCCGGTGGCCGCATGCATGTCATGGCATGCCACGATCTGCGGGTCGCTTGCTATGCTGCCTGCCTGCCCTCCCTTTTACTGCATGCAACGGCGACGCCGACGGGGAGGGGAGGCAAGGCCGCAGGCAGCCGAGCGCCGAGTTCGAGGCTGATGCAAGGAACAGTGGCAGCAGCGGCAGCGGCTGATGCCTATCTCCATTCTCCAGTGGCAATTACCAGGCATGGACGACATGGATGCAGCCGCGCAGAGGTGAGGCGAGGTATGGGCGGCCTGATGAGGAATTGAATCGAGGAGCTGATGAGGCCTCCATCCATGCATCGAGATAGGCTAGAGAGAGAGAGATGCAATTGCAGGAAGAGGTAGAGAGGGAGGGAGGGATGTGTCGTGTGATGCGATGTGTGTGGGTGTGATATGTGTGATGTGAGAGATAGAGGGGGTAGAGAGAGAGAGAGGGAGGGAGGGAGGGAGAGTGCGTGTGCGTGGTGGTGGTCAGGGGCCTCAGGGTCACACGTGCACCTGGCGCCTTTTCGAGGCAGCAACAGTTGGGAAGGTATGGCGCGCAACAGCTAGAGAGAGAAAGCAGCGGCAGCAGCAGCTGTGGGGATGGGATGGGACGGCCAAAAGACGGGAGGGCGCAGGCGCTGGCCTGGCGAGCCTCGCGCTGCCACTGCCACTGCACGCGCGCGGTGCGTCGTGTTGCCGTGCCGCGGCCGGGCGGGCGGCCATGCGTGCGCAGCGCATGCATGCCGCGCCCGCACCCGAGGCGAGGAGCCGAGGATGGCCGCGGTGGCGCTGGCAGTGGCAGTCGCGAGCGAGACCTCGTCCTCGTCACGGTCGTTATAAAATTCTAGAGCAACGACACAGGGCTCGATCGGGGAGGGACCAGGGTTATGTGACGGTGTGTTCGTGGGGCAGAGGTTTGAATCCATCTCCATAGCTAGGAGAGAGAGGGGGAGCTCCAGGCACCAGTTCTCCGAGCCGGCGAAATTCCCGTGCTCGATCAGTCTCTCTTACAATTTCGTGTTACCTATTTGCAACCACTACACCAAATTACTACCGAATTTCCATGCCGCTCCGCTAGGTTTCTTCAAGGATCGTCATGGCTCTGGACTTTGCTACTAGCAGGGGCCTCAGTTTGGTGTGCAGTGCAAGACTGACTCAACAGCTACCTTGCACGCTTTGCCCGTTGACACGGCTACACGTGTGACCACACGTTGAACTTTCCTCGGCATGTCCGTATGGGACTAGCTCAGGAATCATTCTCTTCTCTTCTCGTTTTTTTTTTCTAAAAAAGAAGAGAATCAGACTCGGGAGTCGTTTGATCCCCGATGACTATATAACCTACCTGCACATATGCTGATGCAAAAAATACGACTATACGAGCTGCTGACCTGACGCAAACGGACAAGCACATTTCTATAGAGAATTCATAAAGTCAGGTGTCCTCGATCGAAGCTTTGCTAGTAGTCGTATAGCATGGTCTGACCCAATAGAATACAAGTTTACACTGCACTTTGTCAGGCGTTGATACAGGTCTAATTCGATCGATAACGCACACTTTGATCCGATCAACGACAGTTCCTTGTCACTGACGCCCAGGGATCTCACGAAAAAAAACAATTCCTGGACCTAAATCTTTCTGCTGTGCTGATGTAAAACAAAAGGAAGAAGGGGGGTACACCAGATCGTCTCTTGGATTCTGATTCAATTATCCCATCCAGATGATGAACACTAGCTACTCTCCCAGAAAGAAAAGAAGACCGTGAATCGAGCAACGACCAGGGCGGTCGGTCAGCGATCGATGACCATGTGCGCTGCCATGCGATCCCAGAGGAGAGATCTGGTCCGAGATAGATAGATCTCCCTGGGCTCGCTCCTCTCTCTGCATGCGAGTGCTCAACCAGCTCTGACTGCTGAAGCCTTGAAGGAGGAGGCCGGGGTACCTGTAACTTGTCACTGCCTGATGACTTGCCACGCCACGCCATGGCCGCGACGGCGACGGCGACGTCTGCTGCCTTTCGCTCTCACCCCCCCCCCCCCACCCCCCGGCCCGGCCGGCCGGGCCGATCCACGTCGTCGTCGTCGTCGGTCGGTCGGTCCATGCACATGTCCGACAAGATGGTTACAGTATAAATTTCCCGGGTCCCTTTCACCTTTACGTACGCGTACTTGGTAGCAGCTAGCAGTATTTCAAACCTGGTGAGAGCCCATCGATCGATACGTCGTCGTCGTACGTGTACGTCCGTTCCACGCCGGTGTGGATGGATCGGTCAACGATGCGTGCGCTGGCAGCAGGCGCACGACGGCTACTGCTGGTGCCCTGACAGATGAAAGTGTCAGAGCTCATCAGAACGTCCCTCTTGGTCAGTGTAGTCGTAGCAGATCGATCGGTCGATCTCTGAAGGAGAAGAAAAAAAATACTGAAAAGAATGTGTTGCTGTCTTCAGTGCTTATAGCTAGCTGGAGAGCTCCTGTGTACTCGTACTGGTACGTACTCCGGCGTCGTGCACGCAGGCGTCATACGTGCTGCGTCGCGTGCGTATCCACAAGTGCTGAAAACGAGGGCGCAGCTGAGATCAGATTCAGATCAGGTCCTCGATCGTCAGCAAAGAACGTGTATTCATCATTCGTGTCTTGACCAACGAACTGAACCTCACGAGATGGAGTCCCGTACTCCCTTGCACAAACTCAAACGCGTTCCAAAACTTTTGTTTGGCACACGTGAATTCTTCATGGATTCAATTTTGTTGGGTCCTCTTTTGTTTTGTCTGTAACGGAATTTTCCTTTTGCGCGCGTCTCTGAACGAACACGCACTGTGTACAAGTTCTGTGGCGTCTTCTCGCTCTACAGGCAACTGGCTTCTTGTCTGAACTGACAAGGGTCGATTGGATGGTTACCATTAACCCCCCATCTCGGTAAGTTAGGGAGCGTTAAGAATATTTGCGAGCAGGATTGTTCCCTCCTCGCTATCTGAGTCTGACTGATGGTGGCACACACGAGGACAAGGATGGGAATAAGAAATCCAAAGCTGGAGGAGGGTGTCTAGTACACAGTAGCAGAGAAGAGATAGCCTAGCTAGCAGGTGATAGAGGCAGCACTAGTACATCCTAGGACTGAGAGAGCCATCACTTTGCACTGCATGCATCCATCTCTCTCTCTCTCTCTCAGAATCTCTCTCAGAGAGAGAGAGAGAGAGAGGGGAGCTGTCTGCATGCAGGTAGTGCAGGCAGGAGTGGCTCAAGGCTGGTTCTTTCTTGCTTGTGTCTGTCTGCATATGATATGAATCATATGAGAGAGAGAGGGAGAGCATCAGTGCATGCATGCCCTGCAGGCCTCTTCTCTCAACCACTCTGATGAATGATGATGTTGACCGTCGCTGGAGCCCGCCTCCAAATGGCCTTTTTCTTTTCATGAAGTGTGCAAAGGTAAACCATGCATGCCTTGTTTATTGGCTAAACCTAAACTAAAAGCCCCCCTCCCTCTCTCCTGGGTTGCTTTCTTGAAGTTGGTGTGGCGAAAAGGCCCTACCTGGCTAACAAACTGTGCGCTTATCCGCTCCTGCGCTCCGGCCGGTCGGCTGCGCAGGCAGATCATCAGATGCGGACACGCACGGCCTCTGCGATTCAGCCGGGATCGAAGGCCAAGGGTTTTGTTTCTGTAAACCAAATCACACTTCTTTTGGGAATGGGACCCCAGGCCAGCAGCAGCTAGCTGCTCGTTACTTGCATGCAGGAACTGATGGTGCTGGATCGATGATTCCATCATCCCAATTCGAGTTCCAGTTCCAGTGCTCTACTGGAATGAGTTCGTGCGGTGATGCCGGAAACAGGGAGGCGGTGGGATGCCACTGTACCAATTTGGTGAGCGATGACCACGGCCAGGAGATGGAGTCGCTCATGTCTGTTGGACTGTCAATTCTTGAGTTGTTGCACACTCTCATCTGCAGTTTCGTCAACAGTATGTGGCATCGATCATATCTGTGCAACTTTGTCAAAACACAAGAGGAGTGGTGAGTGCATTTGGACTTGCAGGTAACATTCTTCGCCTACCAATCGGCATCCTTCTCGGGGCATCAGCTTCTTCTCTGAACTGAAGAAACATTCTGCACGTTCATGCACAGTTTGTAAGGTGGCCGGTCACCACCATTGAAAGCTACCTCTTCTCCCAGCAGTCGGTCACATTGACATGAAGATACAGCAAACATGGGCACCTGGTCTCATTATTGAAAGCTAACACACACAGCCTGGAAAAGGGCACTGCTTGTAACTGTATTCCCAATCCAAAACATGGGCACCTGATGGTACAGAAAAGTAGCGCACGATGCGCCTAGAGGCTAGTGCCCAGTAGTCTTTTTCTTTGCTCTGCAGCTCACTAAAAGATGATACAGGGAGTTAGCAAAAGCATACTAGGTACTGGCGAGCTGCAGATTCAGTGTAAGCTTTGTGGAAAATTTGGACAGTACATTTCTCTCCAAATAGAAGGTTCTCGCGAAAAAGTAGAGCGCATGCTGCGTCCATACATATAATGAAATGGAAGAATAGCTGCTACGTTCCACTTCAGCCAGCATGCCTGCTTATCTTGCTAACTAGTAAATCCTAGAGTTCCGTAAATTGAAGTTCGGGGTAGTGCAATCCAACACAGTACATAGATCTGATACAATAGCATAGCATATATTAGCCAAGTCCCAGATTTCGCATGTCCTTCCTTTGAGCAGTGGACCCCTCTTTCTTGATCCGAGAAGGCCTGACAATTCGGTCAATAACCCCGTATTCGAGAGCCCCTTCAGCGTCAAAGCGTTTCACCCTAGACAAGTCCTCATGAATCTGCAAAGGAGTAAATACTTGAGATGAATGGGACCCTTAGGACCGAAATTGCTGATACAATCGTATCAGACCACAAGTGAAAAGATTGTAAAATAAAATCATCTATGGGATATTCTCAAAAGAATCAGAATATGGTACAGTAGCATGTAACATAATATGGCATTATGAATCAGATTTTGGACTTCATTATGCAATACAAAAAAAACAGAGCAATGCAAACCATAATGCACCACCAACTTGTACATAACGCGACAAAAAACTTGTTTAAGCACACATAATTGAAAGGAGATAAATCAGAATTTAGAAAGAAGGTTCATGCAATCAGAACTCCTTGCCTTTTCGACCGAGTGACCTGTGTGCTCCGCGAGCTTGCCATACAGATAGTTCTTGATACGAATAAGCTCATTTGCTTCATTTTCAATATCATCAGCCTGAAGAGAAATATATAATAAATAATAGACTCTAAGATGCAGGCATCCAATATTAAACCAATTGGTCTTCTGTTAAGATCATAAACCTGGCCTCGAGCAGCTCCAGCAGGTGACTGAAGTGAAATCCGGCATAGGGGCATACCAGTACGTGAACCCTGGACAACACAGGAAGAACAGATATATGTATTATACTTGAGCATATTCAAGACCATAGGCTCCAAAAAGAAACCAATATTAATTAGTAATACCTTTTCACCAGCTGCAAGAATAAATCCTGCCAAGTTGAATGCAAATCCCAAGCAGTGTGTACCAATTGGACTCTTTAGGCTTAGCATGGTATCATAGAGTGCCATACACGGAGTAAGCTGCAAAACCAGGGATGAGTTCAGATTAGAATGTAGCATGAGTTGGTTTGAGGTAACCTCATTTTCATGGACTCTTTGATCAATTATTTTTAATACTTGAAACATAAAAGACCATGTACTTAGATTTTTTTTTCAAATTCTTGATGCTTGTGCTGCTTCCAAGTCACAGATTTATGGCCCCCAATTTTTTCTCCCAAAAAGAATAACAATAGTAACATAAAAGTAGACAACCCAACATAAGTCCAAGCATGATGTTGTAAGGTTCTTACATCTCCTCCTGGTCCATTAATGTATAGAAGAATCTTTTTTGTATTATCAATGCTGTCAAGGTACAGCATGCTTGCCAACACTTGGTTGCTGAATTCTTCATCTATATTGTCCCCAATGAAGATAATCCTTTCACGATACTGCACATGGAAAATTCAATTGTTATCCATGCACAGTGGGCAAACAGAATTACATCAGCTCAAGGGAGCATGTAACTAGGTGCTGTGAAGTATTACCAAAGCATTCCATATGTCAAGCCATTGCCAGGTTCCTTCACCAGGGGTTCTGTAAGGCACACGTGGAGTACCTATAGGCATCATCGAAATGCGGGCTCTGGTAGCCTTCTTGTTTGACAACCTATCAAAGGCAAATTAGTACACTCAAATGTCAACTGTGTCCAACAAACAACGCCAGAGTCATTCTGTTTTTCTTCAGCTACCTCAAGTGCCAACAAATATATCGGGTATCGCTTCTTATTAGAACAGTAAGATGGGGAAAAAATCCTTTGTTCTTTAACAGATGGATATCTCATCTTAAGTTGTAGATCTTCTGAATATCCATCGCTCAAATGAGACTTGAGAGGTCAGCCATGTCTACAGACTATGGTTACTTAATGTGATCGAAAGCACTGCTTGCAGACTAACATAGGTACTTGCATTTCCATGTAAACTGCCACAGCCAACAATGCACTGTTTTTCTTCAGCTACCTCTAGCACTAACAAATCTATGAGCATCACTGCTTATTAGAACAGCGAGATGAGGAGAATTTCTTTGGTCCTTATAACAGAAGGAATAGCTCATCCTAAGTTGTAGATCTTTTGAATATCCATCGGTCAAATGAGACTTCAAAGGTCAGCCATGTCTACGGACTAATGGTTACTTAATGTGATCAAAAGCACTGCTTGTATACTAATATAGGTACTTGTATTTCCATGTAAATTGCCACAGCCAACAATGCACTATGACCAGAATTACAGCTAACCGAAATGGAGCAACAACAAACTTGCCAATATGATAGTAACAGTACAACATCCTAATACCCTATCACGGCGTAAAATCTAATTTCTCAGAAACCTGGGCGACTGGGCGCGTGTCCCCAGCAAAGACGGATCACGTGTCAACGCATACGGATCGGTGCACACTCACCCGAGAGAGATCCTCCGGTTGACGGCGGTGTAGAACCCCGCGCTGACATTTGGGCACGACGACTCCGACGAACCTGCTCAGCATCCTCAACCGGAAAACCAAAAATCAAACACGGAAGATAAATCCAGCACAAATTCCAGCAAGTTTCGTCAGCTCCCGCTCACCTAGCTTGGTCTGCGCCCTGAGCCCGACGAAAACCCTGGTGCCCACGCTGCAAGAGGGGGGGGGGGGGGGGAACTGAGAAGTCAGTGGGGAAGAGTTTAGGGTTTGAGGGTCGCGGGACGGGACGAGACGGCCAACCTGAGAGAGGATGTCTGGTTAGCGGCGGCGCGGGCGTGGAAGCAGGAGGAGTTGGCCGGCGCCGCCGGTGACAGCGCCATTGAAGCGGGCGGCCGAGTGGTCGGGGGGAAAGGAAGTAGAACCCGGGGGGGAGTGTGTGACCGAGTGGATAACGGGGGACGAAGAGGCGTGCGCCTCGTGCATCAAGATTCGTGCATCACGCGATCCACGTTGATGGTTGGACGGATGAGATGAACTTGGGCTCATGACGGCGGCGAGCGGTGGCGGAGGTGCTGGCGCCGCCCGCCGTCGATCAGAGATGCCAGATGCGTAGATTCCCCGTCTTTGGTGAAAGCTCTCATATCAAACGAGTTTGATCGCTCTTCAGAGATTGAGAAGCACGCATTGAACTTGGAAAGTCCTTTGGTGCAACCGATGTTTGTTTTTGTCCATGTTCATGTAACTCTTATGCTCATGAATTATTAGCACACTCGATTCGTCCGCTGCTCCCATGCGTCAAGGTACTATCAGACTTGTTTTTATTCCTGATGGAGTATTTATTTTGCTTGGGTTGCCCTCAAGTTCTGTTATTTAAATGCAAGCATACCAGTGTAGCTCAGTGCTTCAGTTGCAATCACACCTGAAGTTCAGAATTTACTGTTCAAAAAAAAACTGCAAGTTGTGTTGCTGCATGTGATCCGTGGAACAATTCTGCGGTTGTGGGTACAGAAGAGTTGTGTGATCAAGTTTTATTTTTTTGCATAAAAATTAAAATACTTGTGTCAGAGTGCACCTATCTTTTAGGTCAAAAATTTTAATCCAAAAGCCAATATGGTAGATTGTACCTATGAAGTACAATCTTTCCGCAACATAACTTCTTACCGCATTTCTAGCATTTACCTAGAAAATAGTTTCAATCAAAATTGATTTCTAACATTTTAGCTAGAAAAATAGCTTCTATCTAAAAATAATCCTAATATCCCAATCCATCACCCAAGCAATCAAATCATCCCCATTCCAGTTTAGACAGCCATGTTATTAGATCTGGAGCAAGATGATCAAGAAATTTTAAATAGATTTGATCTATAGCAATATGTGTGGAGAATATTTTCTACGCACATTTATTTTTAGCAAGAATCGGCCTGACAAAGAATCAACAGAGAACAAGAAAAAAAAATCAACACCAAGTCACAAACAATCTGACAACAAACACAATCTGGAAATTGGAGCTTAGAATTTGAGGTGATGACTTAGAGCTCAGAATCGGACTGACAAAGAGGCAACACTTTTTGTCCATGATGCCTATGAGTCCATACGAGGCAACACTTTTTGTCCATGATGCCTATGAGTCCATGCTCGTATAGTTTCTATGCAACCAAAGAAAGAGAACATTTGGCCGCAGCAATACCCACCAGCCGCTGCCAGAATATACTGCTGTATTGCTGCTGGACGCAGGTTCGGGAGGAAGAGTTCGCCATCGCCTTTCTTGTGGCCCTGTCAGATCGGAGCAGGAGAGGCACTCCTCTTACCGGTGTGGGGTCCGACGAGAGCTGGTGTATCGCCTGGTGGTGACGCGTGTGGAGGTCCGCAACCATGGGCGACCCGTTTCGTTGACGCCAAACTTGCAGCTGCTGTCACGTCGCCACTGTTATGGTTGGATCTGGGGGCGGGGCTGTGCCTGTGTCGCCCTCGAGGCGAGCTCCAGCCACCCACTACTTGCCGTCGTCCACGCATGACCCGCCAGGGGAGCTCCACTGCGCCTGAACTGACGTGCAGCTCGCGGCGACAGCGCGTGTCTTGAGAGAGGGAGACTCGAGAGCCGGAGAGCGAGATTCAGGTGCGCTCATGACTCAAGAGAAAGAGGAGAGGGGAAAGCTGCCGGCGCGGGCTCCAGTGGACATATGGGCAGTAGCCAGCAGCTAGCGAGCGGCTGCCCGGCTGCTGTGAGTTCGGCGTTGCTGTGAACGCTCACGCTGTTAGCCTCTGCAAATGAATCCCCACCACTAAAAGGATTCATAGGAGGGATAAGCATCTGTTGAGCATATGCCCACGTGGGCACAGAGTCCACTTGCATTTTTGCCTCCCGGTGCGAGAATTTCAAGTCAGGCTTATAGTCATGGCTAGGTCTGGTTTCCGGGCTCGAGCTTGGATGCTGAATGTAGAGGGGTGTAAATTGGTGATCTTAGATGCACCTTCAACCATTTTTAATTCAAATATTTGTACTATATTTTTAAAATAGAATCTCAATTTGAAAAACTAGCACAAATATTTGAACTAAAAAAGGTTAGAGGTGCACCTAGCGTCACTAGTTTACACCCGGACCAGTAGGCCTTACATTCGCAGATTCGCACGAAGCACTAAAGCGCTTCGATTATTGCTCACCCCTTAAAAAACTTCCATTATTGTTCCATGAAAAGGTCCATGCCTTGTGAGAGTGCCATCTTGCATCATCATCATCATTTTAATCATGGTGCTTATAAAACTGCGAAGGCGAAGCCGAATTCGTCAAGTTGTCATGACTAAAACATTCAATTTTAAATGGTGGGCAGACTGGTAGTATTGGGCCACAAAACGAGCAGTGCTGCATGGGAGATTGGGAAAAAAAAAACAAGGGGAATTCCAGCGCGGAGATGCCTACGGAAAATGACCTGTGGTCAAGCAACGGTAACGGGAAAGGATCCTTAGCAAGGTGCCCAAAGGATTTTTGTCATATATGTGCCAGTTGATAATAATTTTCCCAACCATATTTGTGGACGAAAATTTACAAATTTTTGATGTCCCCAACTCGGAGTTCTTGTCGTATGTCGTTAATGGCTGATTTCCGGATCCAGTCTAGTGTCATGGGCCAAATGAGAGATGCCCATGAAAAATGACATACATGGCTGAATTCCGGATCCAGTCTAACGTCATGGGCCAAATGAGAGAGGCCCACGGAAAATGACCTGTGGTCAAGCAACTGTAACGGAAAAAGATCGTTCACAAGGTGCCCAAAGGATTTTTGTCATATATGTGCTAGCTGATAATAATTTTCCCAACCATATTTGTGGACAGCAATTTACGAGTTTTTGACGACCCCAACTCGAGTTCTTGTTGTACGTCGTTCATGGCTGAATTCCCAGATCTAGTCCAATGTCATGGGCCAAAATGGGATGGGTGCCAGGAGAAGTTGGTAATGGAGTCACAATCCATCAAACGCAGAAGAGGGGTGCATCTTTGTTCGAAAAAATTAATCATGCTCATAACTTCAGAATGATCTTGTAGACCTGTACGCATAAACCTTTTTCCCCCATGAAGCCGTCGATGGTGCCAAGGTGTCTGATTGTTTTCTAGGCAAAGGCAAAGGCAAAGGTGTCTGTGGCTTTGTGCATATGACAAAGATTAAAAAATCATCAAGCTCCTAGGTGAGCTCTTACTTTCTTGGACAGAGTTGCACGCTTGATTGGACCGGAATTTTTCTTTAGAACAAGTAACTTTCTTTAGAACCAGGTGGTCACCAAGGCGACGGTGCAAAATGCCACTTGTCCTTGTCCTTTTCCCGTGGGTACCTAACACGAACCTCTTTGATCGTCCTCTTGCGCCGTTAGTTAAACTTGGGAGCGCTTTTTCAAACAAGAAAAATTAGGAATTAAGGACCAGTTAAATCTACAATACTCAATGCATATGAACATATGATGATTTTGCATCAAGATGGTGGTACCACATATTATAGAAAAGGAGCACTTTTATTAGGAAAAAATATATCCGCATCCGACTTCGAATCTCTACCATGTAGGTGCATTTATATACATAATAGTACAGGAAATATTTTTGTTAACACGGATAGTAGAGTAACTTTTTCTCCTCTCAGCTTTACCCCAGGATTTAAGAAGGCTATCAGCAAGGAAAAACAATCATTATACGATAGTTCTAGTATGTTCTTAAGTACCAATTGAACTTGCACCATGGAACAAGAGATCGAATATGGTTCGATGCCGCTAAGCCCCCGTGGCCCCGTGGAAACCAATGGCGCGGGGAGCTTCACCTCCTCCAAGCAAATCCATTTGCGGACGCCGACGAGCGGGCCCCACCCGCTCACCTGGTCGAGACCTGGCGCCGCCAGATGCCCCCACCCCATCCCACCGCTGCCCTCTTCTACAAATGCCGCGCCCCCGACTCGAGTGGCGAGACAAAGCACGAACAGATCTAGACACAGCGAGAGGTCATTTTCCTTTTTGAGATAAGGAGGTAGCTTCGTCGCGGCTGGAGGAGATGGCGGTTACGATCGCGTCCGTGAAGGCGAGGCAGATCTTCGACAGCCGCGGCAACCCCACCGTCGAGGTACGTGGCGAAATCGATCGAGGGGGAAAGGGGGTTGTTCTGTGTCCGTTCTGCACGTCGCTGTGCGTGTGGTGATGTACTGAAGGTTTTTCGTCTGAATCTGGATCGATTTTGCTGTGACGGACGCGTGCAGGTGGACGTGGGCCTCAGCGACGGGAGTTTCGCCAGGGCGGCCGTGCCCAGTGGCGCATCCACTGGTATGTTTGTACGCGCGCGCGCGTGTCTTATCCACCCTGCATGAGACGAGATTTTTCAAGCGCTCTGTTCGTGCCCCGATGCTTGCATCGCTTGATCTGGCGTACGTGTCAAGGAATTTGAACGATGAATACGTGTCAAGGAATTTGAACGATGAAATTAGTCGATGCTCTGGTTGTGTGACGCCAATATTGTGCGTTTTGATTGGTTGCTTCAATCCTGTTGGTGTGTAGTCATTCGTCAGGTTCAATTGGCTAGGTATGGAGTTGTGCTTTTTTTTTAGCTACTAGATTGATTGGTACGTTCTAATCTCAAGTGTTGAGTTTGTTCTCCTCCACAATGGTCCGCTGTTGGGTGCCTATTTGGAACGATAGTATTTTTTACTATAGGAATTGAAAAAACTTCATATAGGATTTTTGTGTTCAGGCTTTGTAGAAACAACTTTGTTTCAAAGCAAAGCATAAAGTGTATAGGGAACATGTCAGCAGAGTCGTCTTCCATCATGACAGGGTGAACTGGTCTCCAAATTGCTTACCACGTGGATCTGTAAATGATACAGAAAGCAGCTTTGCCTTTCAACTTGTGTACTGGAATTTTAACAATACTGTAATTTTTTCAGATATTCAGTTATACTTCTCTGAACCTTACTTAAACTATCGAGTACAAGCATGGTTTTGTTTTCAAATGATGCAGAAAGGATGCAGTGAAGCTATTGAGACCTTTGCTGAAGTATTCTTGTCTTAAGAATCATGAAACAGACACATTAGTGATACCATGCCATGTTTGATCATTTGTTCATTTTGACATGTTAGCGAAAGGAAAATATTTTTCGTCCTAGATTTGGTGCAATGGTAATTCTAAATGTGCCTTTTCATTTTAAATGACCTTTATGCAGTATTCCAGATTGTGGTCTATGGCTCTACTCAAGCCACATTTTCTTTTCACCTTTTGGGAGTGCTGTCTGCTGTTGACTCAAATTCTACATGCCTTCTTTGAAATCTATATGCAGAATTTTAGCATTTTTTTTTGGAAAATTGACTTCAGGAATATATGAGGCGTTGGAGTTGAGGGATGGAGGATCTGACTATCTTGGCAAGGGTGTTCTTAAGGTTAGTTATAACCAACCATTTTTCCATTCAGTTTTGAGGGTTTATTCTAGCTGTATATGCCATGCACCATAGTCATTCATGAGTCCGATGGTCCTGGTTTAAGAAACTTTATATAACAGAAACTAACATGTGTATCCATCTTGTATTTGCGATAAAATTGATTCATGAAACCTATTTGAAGTCTATGCTTTCAGTACATAAGGAATAACTAAGCAGAATAAGTGTTAGTAGGTAGCTTGTGGCTTAAAATTTCTTCCCATAGTTAACCTGTATTATTGGTTGCAACCATTCTGTTTTTGATGGGTTGTTTTCTCTGTTAACATTGGATTAATAAGTCGTATTGCCTTTTGCTAGGCTGTGAACAATGTAAATAGCATCATTGGACCAGCAATTATTGGAAAGGTATGCATCTCAATTGTTAAGTAAGAATATTATATGATTTCATCGATGTAACACCCAAAACACATGATAGCTAGCTTACTGGTGAATTATGCTTCAGGACCCCACTGAGCAGGTTGACATTGACAACTTCATGGTCCAGCAGCTTGATGGAACCTCCAACGAATGGGGCTGGTGTAAACAAAAGGTATCATGGATTTGATACTTATGTTCCTAAATCCTAAACTTGGCTTGCATCTTGCACTGTTCGTACTGATTTCATCTGATGATGTCTTGCATATACAAAGCTTGGAGCAAATGCTATTCTCGCGGTGTCACTGGCAGTGTGCAAAGCTGGAGCTATGGTGAAGAAGATTCCTCTTTACCAGGTCAAATGTCACCACTCACCACCATGATTTATTATTATGTTAAATTTAGAGGGTGTACTGAAAGTTTACTTATTTGCAGCACATTGCAAACCTTGCTGGAAACAAAACTGTGGTGCTGCCTGTACCTGCTTTTAATGTGATCAATGGAGGATCACATGCTGGAAACAAGCTTGCCATGCAGGTAACATTGCTTGAGAAATGTGATTTTCTAAATACATGCTTCAACTATATTTTCTGAACGTTTAACTGTTGTACAGGAGTTCATGATCCTCCCAACTGGTGCCTCCTCATTCAAGGAGGCCATGAAGATGGGAGTTGAGGTGTATCACAACCTGAAGGTGAGCAACTTATGCATCTACTGACGTATAGTAAGTCTGGACCCTTGGAGTAGTATTCATAAACTCATAACGCTAATGCTCCTGTTTGCAGAGCATAATCAAGAAGAAGTATGGTCAAGACGCTACAAATGTTGGGGATGAAGGTGGCTTTGCACCTAACATTCAGGTAAATGCCTATATGCTTTTCTCCATGGCTGTCATAGGAAAGCACAACAATTAATACATATATTAACGCTTTAGAAATCTAGTGTATTTGAGCTGACCAGAAAGTAGAAAAGTCCATAATTCAAGATGGGGCAACGTTGAGGTTTTATGCAAGGAGGTTTCCTGTGATTTTTATATGTTTACACTAGGGTAATTACAAAATAATCATCAGCATCCATTCATCTAACGTCCAATTTCTATATCAACCAATGTATGCAGGAAAACAAAGAGGGCCTTGAACTGTTGAAGGCAGCTATAGAAAAGGCTGGCTACACTGGAAAGGTGCCTCCTCTCTTCTCTACTTACCTCATAATTCGACCTCTGTGTATCGTTGATTCAACCTATGACCTATCTATGGCAGGTGGTCATTGGAATGGATGTTGCTGCTTCTGAATTCTTCAGTGAGAAGGATAAGACTTATGATCTTAATTTCAAGGAGGAAGTAAGAATTGCAACTTCTTATTATGCTTTTATTTACTTCTGATTGCTGCTCTTTATGTTATCTATAGGCCTATGATAATATTTACATTAATTAACTGTCTTGGCCAGAACAACGATGGTTCAAACAAAATCTCAGGTGACAGCCTGAAAGATCTGTACAAATCCTTTGTTTCTGAGTACCCTATTGTGTCCATCGAAGACCCGTTTGATCAGGATGACTGGTCCACCTATGCCAAACTCACTGATGAGATTGGACAGCAAGTGCAGATTGTAGGAGATGATCTTCTTGTTACTAATCCCACCGTAAGTAACATTTTAGTGGGTTGATTTTTTTACTAATCCTTGCAACATACAAGTTTAAACATTACCTGCTTGACCTGTACAGAGGGTTGCCAAGGCCATCAGTGAGAAGACCTGCAATGCTCTTCTGCTGAAGGTAGAGAATCATTGCTCTTTGCTATTACACATCTTTTGCTGGGTATTGATTTTCCAGTATTGTTAGTGACTACTAACTAATGCAATAACTAAACGTTGACAGGTGAATCAAATCGGGTCTGTGACTGAGAGTATTGAGGCTGTTAGAATGTCCAAGCGTGCTGGATGGGGAGTGATGGCAAGCCACAGGAGGTAGGCGTTGCTGCATTTTGAAAGCTTAGTAGTCCCGTTTGATCTGTTTCACTTAACTATTTCATCTCTTTGTTCAGTGGTGAGACAGAGGATACCTTCATTGCTGACCTCTCGGTTGGCCTAGCTACGGTACTGCTGTCAACTAGCCTCGTAACATACGCATCAGATACTTCTGAATATCTTCACTCGTAACATCCTCTCCATGTATTGGTTTCAGGGTCAAATTAAGACAGGAGCCCCCTGCCGTTCTGAGCGCCTGGCCAAATACAACCAGGTAAGCACTTGCACACGCTTTCTTGGAAGTTCCTCTTAGTTACTGAAACTACGCAATTCATTTCCAAACCTGGTCATGTTTGCGGTTCTAAGTCTGTATTCTGAACAAACATCGGCATTGCCTGTTTCTCGATTGCAGCTGCTCAGGATCGAGGAAGAGCTTGGTGCTGCGGCTGTCTATGCCGGAGCAAAGTTCAGGGCACCAGTGGAGCCCTACTAGACCCTGCCTTCTTAGAACCTGAAGATGAGCATGTGTTCTGGTGGTGCGACTTGTTCGCTGCAGCATTTTAATACAAGTCTGTATCATTACAATAAGAGTATGTCCTCGTGTACCATGAGAGCTTGCTGTGTCATGTGCTTATGCCATATCACCAATGGCTGGACAAATCATACTAGTGGTGATTTTGTCGTGGAATTTTATATGGCTACGGTCTAACTTTTTCTGGTGGTTTTGATGAGTGACGATCTGCACTCGTAAAGTTTTTGCCCAAACGAAACTCTGAACAGTTTGGGTTGTGTCACCAAGTTGTATTTTGCTTTTTGCCGGATGTGAGCTTCTATACTCCGAAACCATTTCAGAATGGAATGTGATGCCGCCTCGCGCGGCCATGGCTTCAGCTTGTATTCACTGTTGGCGCACGAAAATCCAAATCTACGGTCGCTCGCTGGTTTCCATCTCAGCGAACGCTTCGACACGTCCCGAGCCCTGCTAGCGCGTGATGGTCTGACGGACGACGGGTCCACGTGCCGCGCACGTCGCACCCACCCCGCACCGCGGCAGCACGGACTTGGTTTTTTTCTTTTGTTTTTTATTTTTCTTTTTCCATTCAATTAGTTTTTTTGTCATAGTAACATTTTAACATTTGTACACATGTGGATCCTTTATGTGCATAATCTATATACATAAGTTGTCTAATAAAATTCTAGTCCAAGTTATAACAAAAGCTATATGTATAATTTATATCCGTCATAAAAATTGTGCTACAAAATTATTATGTAACAAGTTAGGAGGACGAAGTTATACGTATAAATCGGATGCTGTTTAGAAGTTGTATGTATAAGTTACACGTATAAGTTATATATCTTGAAAGTTATGCTAAAATCATAGTCCGTAAAAAAAATGTTAGCATCAAGGTATAAGTTATCATATTCTAAAAATAGAAAATGCGGGAATAAAAAATTTCCAAAAATAAAAAGTTCGATGTCATCGGAATCGCGCACGCCATCCAACCGCGGCAAGTTGACTACCAAATCAAGTCTAGAACCAGCTCCAAATCTAGAACACGCAAACGAGCTTCCAAAAAGACGACTGGACTAGGGATGACCATTGACATCAGGGACCGTTACCGTGGGAAGGCTACACAAAAATGAACCATCAAACAACTATAATTTATGCACAAATCTGGGGAACTTGCACTACTCCTTTGCCCCGTGAGAGCTGATGCCCAATCCAATTCAACAAATAGGAGTGCCGCGGCTCATGACACACACATGACGCGTGCCATGACAGCAGGAAGCTTCACCAGGCTGAACAAACTGCTCGGCACGGCATGCCGATCTTACTGTTGGAGGCACGATACACATGACGCATGCCAATCTTATAAAACTGCAAAGGCAAATTCGAATTCGTTATCAACTTATCACGACTAAACTACCGTTTCAAAAAATTTTAAATATGGTGGCATTATTGGCGTAACAAAAACAGGGCTGCCTTCGGAACCGGGAAAAAAAAACAAGGGGATCGGAATTCCAGTGCTGAGATACCCATAGACAGCGACTCCTCATCAACGACAATAGAAAAGGAAAGGTAGAAAGCCCAAAAGCATTTTGACATATATGTGCCTCTTGATAGTGATTTTTCTAGCCACATGCGGCTAGCATTTTTGAAAAAGTTTTGACAACCCCAACTCGAGTTCCTGTCGTACGTCTGTTCGCTGAATTCCAATGTCGCGGGCCAAATGGAACGAGTAACAAGAGAAACTAGAAAGGAAGTCGCCAGCCGTACCCACATAATATACACAAGAGTTGTGTATCTTTATTCGGAAATGATTAATCAAGCTGGGAACTCCATGATAATCTTGTGTGCATAAGCAATCTTTTCACTATAAAGTCATTGAAGGTGTCAGGTGTGTCTGGTTTCTAGACAAAGGTAGAGGTGTCGGTGGCTTTGTACAGCTGAGGAAGATTAAAGAAGTTTTCGTGCTCCTGGGTGAGCTGTTACTTTCCTCGACAGATTTGCACATTTGATTGGATTATAAATTTTATATGAAAGGAGTATATTTTTCTATAATGCACTAAAGCCAGATGGTGACCAAGGTGACGGATACAAAGTGCCACTTGGCCTACTCCTTTTCCCTTGCCTATCTAACACATGCCTTTCGATCATCCTTTCGTGCCATTAGTTTGCAATGCAATTTAAACTGCTTACAAGTTTAAAAAAATCTTAAGAATTAGGAATCTACAGTTAAATCTACAATATTCAATGCATATGAACATATGGTGATTACACGAAAAAGAAAACATATGATGATCGGCAACACGATGGTGCGTACCACACAAAATAATCATCAATATCGATATTATAAATGAGCATTTTTCTCAAATAAAAGTATATTTGCTTCATCAAGACTCTAATCGAATCATTAAAGGAGACGATGCGCTTTAGTGGTGTACCTTTTTCCCTCTCAAAAGGAAACAAAATAATTACAATAGTAAGTTCTTAATTTTTAACTTCAACACACCACCGTACTTGCACCGTGGAACAAGAAATCGAATATGCTTTCGATGCGCCAGCCCCCGTGGAAACCAATGGCGCCTCCGTGGAAACCTATGGCGCGGGGAGCTTCCCCTCCTCCAAGCAAATCCATGTGCGGACGCCGACGAGCGGGCCCCACCCGCCCCCATCCCACCGCTGCCCTCTTCTTCTTCTACAAATTGCCCGCCCGGCCGCCGCCCCCGACTAGAGTGGCGAGACAAAGCACGAGCAGATCTTTGAGAGCGCGAGAGGGCCATTTCCTTTTTGAGATAAGGAGGTAGCTTCGTCGCGGCGGGAGGAGATGGCGGTGACGATCGCGTCCGTGAAGGCGAGGCAGATCTTCGACAGCCGCGGCAACCCCACCGTCGAGGTACATGGCGAAGTCGATCGAGGGGGAAAGGGGCTTGTTCCGTGTCGGTTCTGCGCGTCGCTGTTCGTGTGGTGATGTGGTGGAGGTTTTCCGTCGGGGTCTGGACTGATTTCGCTGTCACCGATGCGTGCAGGTGGACGTGGTCCTCAGCGACGGCAGCTTCGCGAGGGGGGCCGTGCCCAGCGGCGCATCCACTGGTACGTGCACCCTGCATGGCACGAGATTTTTCGAGTGCTCAATCTCTTTGGCGCTGCGATGCTTGTAGATTACTTGATCTGGGGGTGTCATGGAATTTCGTGGTGAAATTATTCGATGCTGAACTTGCGGAGTCTGAACCCCTCCGCGTCGCTCCCAGCGACGGGAGGGGCCACCACCGCCCCGACCCAGAGCTCTCCGGCCGCCGCCGCCGCCGCCGCCGCCACCAGGTGCTGCGGCGGCGCTGAAGCCAGTCCCTGCCGCAGACCCTCTCTTGTCCCCTCCTCCTACCCCTTTTTACTCCCCCATTAAAGCTTTGCGCAGCTTCTGAACTCCGGCGACAAGCACCCGTGCGTGATGGCATTTGAGCTCGTCCCAACTCTCCCCGTCTAGATCCGACCTCCATGCTATCCTCTGCGCGCTGGAATCTGTCCGGGACGAGGAGAGGCGAGCAGATCAGGATCTGCATCTCAGCCAAGGCGTCGCGGCCTCCTCACTCGGGTCTCGCGGATCCGATGGCCAGTTGGGCGGCTTTGGGCATTGCGGGGCTGACACTTGCCCCAGGCCACGAGCCCGGGGACGTCGGACGGGCCGAGGCTGTCTACCTTTGGTTGTTGATATTCGTCAGGTTAAATTGGCTAGCGCTGGAGGTGTGCGTGGTTGTTTCGTTGCTAAATTTGATTGGTATGTTCTAATCGTAAGTGTTATTGAGTCTGTTCTACGCTGCTATGACCATCTGCTGGGAGTGTATTTGTAACGCTAGTATTTTTACTATAGAAATTGAAATACTTCCTGTAACATTTCTGTCTTCAGGCTTTAATAAAAAGCAACTTCCTTACAAAGTAGAGCCTAAAATTGTTTAGAAAGCATGCCAGCAGAATCATCACTGTCATGGCATGGTGAATGAAACAAAGACAGCTGCACCTTTTGAACACTACTAGAATGTTTTCCACATAATGTCATCTATTTATCCATTGATCTTAATTCAGCTATACCTTTCTGAGCCTTACTTCAATCCTCAAGAATAAGCATGATTTTGTATTCAAATAGTACAGAAATAATGCAGTGCCATTGAGACCATGGTTGAAGACTGAAGAGTACTTGTCTTATGGACCAAGAAACAGATTTATGTGTGATACCGTGCCATGTTTTATCATTCTGACATGCTAGCAATAGAGAAAAGCAAAGGATTTTTCATACTAGATAACTATTTTAATTCTAAATGTGTCATTTGATTCGAAATGACTTTTTGCAGTATGTCAGATTTTGCTCTAGCCACCCTTTTTTCACTTTTTGAAGAAGAGTGGCTTCCGGTGTTGATTCGAGTTCCACATGCCTTCTTTGACATCTATATGCAGAATTTTGACATTATTTATTTTTGGAAAATTTACCTCAGGAATATATGAGGCCTTGGAGTTGAGGGATGGAGGATCTGATTATCTTGGCAAGGGTGTTCTTAAGGTTAGTTGACCTGCAAATTTTTCCATTCAGTGAGTGTATTGTGTTATCTGTATATCTCATGTACCATGGTCATTCATGGATATGATGGTCCTTGTTTAAGAAACTTTTGATAGTAGAAACCAACATGTATATCCACATTGTATTTGCAATAAAATTGATTAGTGAAGCCCATTTGAAGTACTTTCAGTACAAGAGTAATCAGTTCAGTAAGTGTTACTTGGTAGCTTGTGAGTTAAAGTTTGTTTCCACAGTTGACCTGTATCAGTGGTAGCAACCATTGTTTTTTATGGGTTGTTTTCTCTGTTCAAATTGGACTAATAAATCGAATTGTCTTTTGCTAGGCTGTGGATAATGTGAATAGCATTATTGGGCCAGCAATTATTGGAAAGGTATGCATCTCAGTTCTCAAGTCAGATGATTTCATTAATGCGATGCACAAAACACATGATAGCTAGCTTACCGGTGAATTATGCTTCAGGACCCCACGGAGCAGGTTGACATTGACAACTTCATGGTCCAGCAGCTTGACGGAACCTCCAACGAATGGGGCTGGTGTAAACAAAAGGTATCATGGAGTTGATACTTATGTTCCTAAACTAAACTTGCATCTTGCACTGTTTGTACTGATTTCCTTTGATGTTGCTTTGAATCTACAAAGCTTGGAGCAAATGCTATTCTTGCCGTGTCACTAGCTGTGTGTAAAGCTGGGGCCATGGTGAAGAAGATTCCTCTTTACCAGGTCTGTCAATGTTACGACCATGATTTATATTATGTTTGTATGCACAAGTTAGAGGATTCTGAAAGTCTACATATTGGCAGCACATTGCAAATCTTGCTGGAAACAAAACTCTGGTGCTGCCTGTACCTGCTTTTAATGTGATTAATGGAGGATCGCATGCTGGAAACAAGCTTGCCATGCAGGTAGCTTAGCTTGAGCAATGTGATTTTCTGAATACATGCTTCAACTGTACTCTCTGAACATTTAACTGAAACAGGAGTTCATGATCCTCCCAACCGGTGCCTCCTCATTCAAGGAGGCCATGAAGATGGGAGTTGAGGTGTATCACAACCTGAAGGTGAGCAACTTATGCATTTTCTGATGTATCGTAGTTTGTACCCTTGGAGTGTGTAGTCAGAGTGTAGCTTCTGTACGCAGAGCATAATCAAGAAGAAGTATGGTCAAGATGCCACAAACGTTGGGGATGAAGGTGGCTTTGCACCTAACATTCAGGTAATGTCCATACGCCTTTCCCTGTTAGTACCATAGGCAGGCACAACATAGTACTTGTATTAATATTTTAGAAATCTTGTGTATTTAAGCCGACCATAAAATAGAACAGGCCATTATTTAAAATATGGCAAAATTGGGTTTTTGTGCAAGGACAATGGCAATAGGCTAATTGCTTTATGTTTCCTTTTCACAATAGGAACACTGTAATGTTTATATATTTACTCCAGGGTAATTAAAAAATTAATCATTAGCTAATACAAAATTAATTCCAAACCAATTGCTATACCAACCAATATATGCAGGAAAACAAAGAGGGCCTTGAACTGTTGAAGGCAGCTATAGAAAAGGCTGGCTACACTGGAAAGGTACTTCCTCTCTTCTCTACTTTGCTCACAATTCAACCTTTGTGTATTGTTAATCCAACTTATCTATGGCAGGTGGTCATTGGAATGGATGTTGCTGCTTCCGAATTCTTTAGTGACAAGGATAAGACGTATGATCTTAATTTCAAGGAGGATGTAAGAACTGCAACCTATTATGCTTTTATTTACTCAGAGCTATTCTTTATGTTATTGTACAGGCCTATGATAATAAATGACTATTTATATTAATGTATATTAATTTTGTGGCCAGAACAACGACGGTTCAAACAAAATTTCAGGTGACAGCCTGAAAGATCTGTACAAGTCCTTCGTTTCTGAGTACCCTATTGTCTCCATCGAAGACCCGTTTGATCAGGATGACTGGTCCACCTATGCCAAACTCACTGATGAGATTGGACAACAAGTGCAGATTGTAGGAGATGATCTTCTTGTTACTAATCCCACTGTGAGTAACACTTTAGTGCATCGATTTTCATACTAAACCTTGCAACATACAATTTTAAACATTATCTGCTTGACTTGAACAGAGGGTTGCCAAGGCCATCAATGAGAAGACCTGCAATGCTCTTCTGTTGAAGGTAGAATCATTGCTATATCTCTTGCAAATCTTTTCCTGGGCATCACGTTTTGTTGCCTATATTTTAGTGACATCGACTAATGTGGTAATTCCATCACTAACGGTGACAGGTGAATCAAATCGGCTCGGTGACCGAGAGTATTGAGGCTGTTAGAATGTCCAAGCGTGCTGGATGGGGAGTGATGGCAAGCCACAGGAGGTAGGCATTGCAGTGCTTTGTGCACTTTTGAAAGCTTAGTAGTCCCGTTTGATCTGTTTCACTTAACTATTGATCTCTTTGTTCAGTGGTGAGACAGAGGACACCTTCATTGCTGACCTCTCGGTTGGTCTGGCTACGGTACTGCTGTCAACTAGCCTAGTAACATACACATCAAATACTTCTGGATATCTTCATTCGTAACATTCTCTCCATGTATTGGTTTCAGGGTCAAATCAAGACAGGAGCCCCCTGCCGTTCTGAGCGTCTGGCCAAATACAACCAGGTGAGCACTTGCATACGGTTCTTGGAAGTTCCTCTTTGTCACTGAAATTACGTGATGCATTTCCAAACGTGGTCATGTTTGAACAAACATCGGCATTGCCTGTTTCTCGATTGCAGCTGCTCAGGATTGAGGAAGAGCTTGGTGCTGCGGCTGTGTATGCCGGAGCAAAGTTCAGGGCACCAGTGGAGCCCTACTAAACCCTGCCTTCTTAGAACCTGAAGATGAGCATGTGTTCTGGTGGTGCTACTAGTTCGCTGCAGCATTTTAGTGCGAGTCTGTATCATTACAATAAAGAGTAGGTTCTTGTGTACCATGAGAGCTTGCTGTGTCATTTGCTTATGCCAATGTCACCAATGGCTGGACGTAGTGGTGATTTTGTAGTGGAATTTTATATGGCTACCGTCTATCTGGAGGTTTGATGGCTGACGATCTCCCGTAATATTATTGTCCTAACTGAATTCTGAACATTTTGGGTTGACAATTGTCATCAAGATGGTTTTGGCTTTTTGCCGGATGTGAGCTTCTATGCTCCAAGACCTTACGCCAATCTTAATTTCATGCTACATTAGTAAAATTATTAACTTGCGAGGTTATTATGAAGAGAGAGAATGAGGTTATTGTCAAGTTTTCAATTTTAAAAACGATGCAATAAAACTGTGTAATGAGATTCGCCTCGCTCAGCTCAATAATGCCGTCGCCACGGATTCGGCGTATTCAGGCACGCCATGGAACAGCAGCAAGTCGACTGCCAAATCTCCAAGTCTAAACCAGCTCCAAATCTAGAATCAGCAAATGCGCTTCCAATAGACGACTAGACTAGGGATGGCAATGACATCAAATACCGATACCGAGGGATGGCTAAACAAAAATGAACCATCAAACATGAATACATGATGGCAGCCTTGTAGGGCTCCGCAAGACCGCAATTAGAAGAAAAAAAAAGACAACTCAAACTTATGCACAAATCTGTGGAACTTGCAGTACTCCTTTGCCCCGTGACAGCTGATGCACAATCCAACACAAATAGCGGGAGTGGCTCATGATACACATGACGCATGCTATGACAGCAGGAGCTTCACTAGGTTGAACAAACAGCTAGGCATGGCACGCCAATCTTACTGTTTGAGGCATGTTCTCTATTTGCCTCACTGAACCAGAAATGGGTAGCAGATATTCAGCCTGCCATGGGCATTCTTGTGCGGTGTTACCTAACTAAAGATTGCAAGACCGGAATGAGCTACCATATCAATTTTTTTCAGCCTATTCGTCCTCCTCCGACAATACACTCCAGATCATCCTGCAGAAAAACACACAAGTGGCAGTTAGTTTCTCATTTGCTAGCTGCAGACCTGCAGTAACTGTCAAGCAATAGAGTTAGCCGTAACATCCTTACCAGAACAAGGATAGGAATAGCAGAACGATGAGACTAACTATCTTAAAAAGACGGCGCTTCTTCTCACGACCAAGTTGATTAAATATTTCCGTCACATCTACTAAATGTTGCCGCCGCTGGTACCTGCAAAGGCCATAAACATATAAATTTATTCATTGCAAATGCTGAAAGGAAACTAGATTGTTGCTTGCTTCAAGTAGTTTAATAATAGGTTGATAATTACTGTATTAACAACCAGAAAAGTTTTTGAAAACTAGACAGGTTAGCAACCATACACAGCAAGGAGAAATTACAGCGACTATATCAAATGCTAATAATCATTGACATGGTACTCTCGCTTTTGTCGCAGTTGCTTTTTTCCCCACCTTTTCTGAGCCTTGGGGGAATGAAAAAGGAATCTTCTAGGCTTAACAAGTCTACCAAGGTAAGGTATAACCCAAAACAACCAGAAGCAGAAAGGTATCCAGCCAATTCCTAGTTATACTGCTAACTGATAAGGTTTAGCTTTAAACAGCAGCAATAGAAACCAATGGCATCAGTTTTGGAAAAAAATTCATCTCAGGTCTTTCACTCTTCTTTCTTTCTTCAACACTGAAACAACCAAAAAGACTAGGAATGTTTTGACCAATGTTTTAATGACACAATTAGAAGCCGTGTAACTACTCAAATGTTTAAAGTCCTGTGACAGCTACTTGCGGACATTCGCTGACAACATGTATACAACAGTGCAATAATTATCACTATCTATGTTCGGTTTTAAGCATAAGGTGATTTGGTTGAATAAAATTAGAAGTTAGCTGCATAAGTACATTCAAGTAACAACCAAGCTCATACAGCACATGTTAGCATAGACAGTGAAGGATGTAGGGGTGCAGACTGTGGCCTTAGGTTGGCTGCAAAAGAAATATTATTTTGTTCTCAGATGAGGTACTCTATTTTTTAGTTAGAATACAAATTATGCTTTTCTGCATGCTTACAGAGCATGATGCTTTTGCAAATATTCATGAATCATGATCCAATCCCATCGTGTGATATTTATAAGATGTTCATCGTAGGCATTTTAGATGTTCCTATACAAAATAAGATATATGGAATTGCCAACATCACAACCTCGTGTGTGCAATTTAAAGAAAACACAAATGTTGACAGTTCACTATATCACTCACTAAGCACAGCCATTGTAAGTTTAACAAAAACAGCATACAGGAGGCAAAGCACCTAACCAAAGAGAATAATTTATTAACTATGTAAAAAGGTCCCTACACTCATTAATTTTTTATGTTTCCTCCTCAGTGTTAATTGCTGATAAGATGCTGAATATGCATAAATTCAAGCCAGTTAGTGTGCATATATGAGTAGCAATTGGATTAGAAAACTATCAGCTACATACCCCCTGAATCATGTAATCATCTTCAGTATGTCGTGTGTAAAGTGCCGAGCATAGAGCTAGAAGAAGAAGACACCAGCCTATAACATATGATTGTTTCAAGCCAGGAATTTGTGACCCAATAGCACGAAAGCAGCTAAATCAGTTCTAAGCACCCATTTCCTCATTTTTCTTTTGGTTCTCTATGAGTATCCAGCACGGCAGATTTTCAAACTTGTGATTGTCTGTTTACTCTATCCATATTCGGTTGATAATTCAGGAACAATGTCTAATCAACACACTGCTAACCTCATGATTTTCACATTAGTTAAAGCCTGCAGGACCATATTAGTTGTTTCAAAAGTTAGTTATGAGACAAGCAGCACTTACAGAGTATAGTTGTAGTACACCATTGGGACAGAAAGCAAGAACATCGCCCAATGCCCGGATAAGAGGAACAATACGCTCAGAAGTGCTTGCAATACGAATTCTGGCATAATCACCTTATTTATCCGAGAGGATGAATCAAACGGGTTGATATAGTCAAACTCTAAATCTGCCAAGCACATCAGCTGCAAAGGAAAAAGTAAGAACAAAATTATCAAGAATTTCAGTGTCAGTATGCTTGTCAGTAAAAACACGAGGGAAAAAACATCCAAATTCCTCCAAAAGACAACATCTGCTAGGCTAGAAAGTCTATTAAGTGTGAGCCTTGTGTAGATTCCTATCAAAGGCCACAAACTGGCAATGTAAACTATACAAAACCAAAATATATACAATGCATCGGAGATCTCGAGGCTCGACACATATATCGCACATCAACCACCAACCAGGCAACCAGTTGGAACCATCACTAGAATCTAACATCGCGACCAAATCCTGATTGCTACTCTGCCAGCCAAATTGACAACTCAAAACCAAACATTCGGATTAGCTACTCGGTCCGACCCCTAAACCACTGAAAGTCCGACTGAAACGACATGCAAATCCGCAACGACGGCCGCCTCAATTTCGCGGGGGATCGGCCAGCGAAAGATCCTACGGGTGCCCGGGCACGGATACGGATTCGGGGCGCGGGGGAGCGGCGCTGACCTGGTAGATGACGAGCACGATGAGCGCGACGACGAGGAAGAACGCGGTGAGCCACACGAACACCATCTCCGCCTTCCCCCCTAACCGACCTGGCCCTCCAGGCGGCGCGGATGCCTCGCTCTCTCGCTTTGGGGAGGCGTCCGCGGAGCCCTGGCCGAGCACGGTGGCGCCGCTGCGGCCGCCGGAGAGGTGGAGGTGGTCGGGGTGCAGGCGGGGCGGTGAGCTGGAACGCGTGGGTGGGAGGCGAGCGGGTCGGTCGGTCAGATGCTCAGATGCGTACTTCGCGAGGGGTTGCATTGCAAACCTGCAAACAGTTCGCATTGACGGCACGTGACCGTGAACTGTAAAGAGACAGAGGATGCAATAATACAAGGGTAGTTTAGTCATAATTCTCTTTCAAAAGAAATTTAGTCCTAACAATCCCTTTGTTAGGAGCTGAACCGATCCGGCGCCACAAAGTAGACAAGGATGATGAACTTGGGAAATCGCGGGGGCAATTGATATGAGCATGGCTAGTCTGCCTTTCATGCTAAATTAGATCGTTTTGATAAATATAGATAAATTGTTTGGAAGACTCCCTCCAACACTGGCTTCGGCACTCCAGCGTCCTGTAGCGCAGAGCCGGAGGAGCCAAGGAAAAGCAGCTCCGACATCTTCTTCTACTATATAGGCAAATGTAGCGGGGAGCCAAAGCCCTTTCTTTATTACTACAGGGGTGTAAATAATAGCATGGGCCGGAGCTGCTCGCACGGAGCCGTGCCAAAGACTTCCTTATCTAGATGTCTAACAAAATCTATATATCTAGATTTGTTAAAATGATATACAATTTGGAACGGATTGAGTATTAAACAGCAGTATTAATCAATAATGTGATACATGTGCTCGTTGTAATAAAAGAATCAATATATTTTTTAAAAAAAAGAAAAATCATGCTTTGCTAATTCCACGGGGGATCGACTATTCCAGCATTTCAAAAATGGTCTTAGTCCAAGTCACACCAGCAACAATTTCAATCTCGCTAAGGAATGGAACGACAACAGCACGCTCTCGGTAGGCATCCCGCTCGATGAATCCAAATTCATTCCATATGGATGGTCAGGAACAAATTTGCAGAGTCAGTTAACATAAGTTAATCTATGAGAAAAACTATAAGTATCAAACAATTACATTCCGCTACATGGTATCATCATTGTACAAGCACAGTATGGCAATGTTTAATAATATAATATAATAATATTGTATGAATAGTAATCGAAGAGATCTCCTCCTTACAATATCATATAATTAGATCGAGAATTTGAAGCTCGGATAAATAACATCAACCCTCAAACAGGAGAGGGGAGGGCTGAAAATTGAGAAGAGCACCCATAAAAAATAAGCTTTGATACGGCAGATATCAGCAACAGATGTAATATACCGTGCTCCACCGCTCTTAGTGCTCCGCCAACGCCTCTTCACTGCCCTTAAAGAAAATACATAAACAAAAAACCACCATCATAATATTTAGAACTGCAAAAGATATGGTGTACATGTTATCATGATCAATATTCATACCTTAAAAAATAACCTTAGTCTGGCCACAAAAGCTTCCTCCTGCACAATAAAGGTAACAACTATAGTAAAAAAAAAGCAACAAAAATGGTAAAGAGTTATCATGAACAAAAGAAGGAACTAAAGGGTGTTTGGTTTGGAGAGATTTATTATAAACCCCACTAATAAGTTTCTAATAAGACTCTTTTTATCCAAACATGAAGCGTTATAGGTCAGACTTACATCCATAAGCCCCATAAGCACGTAAGCCCCTCCAATGGATGCTTATGGGGCTTATTTTCTTTGGACCCCACCAAAACATCCCCTCTTTCCTCTCACTACCCTTGTCTCCCTCAACTACAGGTGCATTAATGAGATGTAGAAAAGTCATTACCAACAACAAGAGGCTTTTTATAAGCCTCTACAACCAAACACCAATTTGGACTCATAATAAGCCCCTCCAAATCAAACATCCCATTAGGCAGCTTTTAGATATACAGTAGTACGTAGGATTCATCTAGTTGCATTGCAGGCCTTGTACGTGTACTATATACAGTATCAGTTCTATCTCAAACCTTGTTCATTCTTCAATTAAATCCAACCTTGAAGATGTTTTGAATGCTATGTAATAACCAACCAAGATCATGGCCTTAAGTCCAAACCCATTTTAATAGTATGACCAAAGCTAGCAAACGAGTGATGGTCTCAGCACAGAAGCGTGTGCAGCAGTGTGCATGTTTCTCGATCTACTGTGGTAGGAAAGGAAATATTATCAATTTATAAAGATTGAACAAGCAAACAGACGTTATTGGTAATATACAAATAGCAAAACGTAGTGTTAATGTCAAAACTCTAGAGTGCTTAAATACCTGGCGTGCTCGGAACATCCATCCTCGCTGAATGGCGTACCATAACCGTTAGGAAAGACAAAGTATAGTCTATCAGCGAGCCGCCCAAAACAAACCCAACCAAAACGACACAATGCTTGTAGTTCCAACTACGATCATATATTTCGTTGGGCTCTAGTCTGGCAAAATATCTGTCCACTCTGATAGCGCCCACCACAGGCCTCCCTCGGCGTGCACACCCTGTGACTCAGAGAGTTCCAGCCCATCATGAAGCCTCCGATTCTCTGAATCCAGAGGAATTGGACCTGAAAATAGACAGCAATTGAGGTATGGCAAACACAAGTTACGGATATCATTGAGTAATGGTATTAGATAAAACTATCACCGGTCTAAAAAAAGCATTAGCAAGGGATAGTCCATATAATATGTTACATAATGTCACAATGTCAATGGTAGACAGGAAAAAGGTAAAAGGCCATTTGCAATGCAAATAGTACTGTGTGATATGAAGAAAATTACAGCAGCTTGAAGGAAGAACCTAGAACTCAAACATATGCTCTGGAAACAATGCAATTACCCCTTAGGGAGGCATTTGACATCTAGGAATAGTTCAAAGTCTTAGACTGATTGATAGAAAAGAAGTTGTAGGTGGCCTTTTGACTGGCCCCTAGTCCCTAGAGAGTTGCGAACAATCTTTTTTGGTCTTTCTTTCAATCATGTATGGTATTCAAGGAACATATATAACACATCAATCGCATACTAATTTTGTGTTGGGTTGTTTACTTTATCAACTGAAAATGACTTGATTGACCGATGTTTATTTAATTTAATTCATCCAACTCCAAAATACTGCGGTATTAATGTTGGAATATAACAGCTTAGTAATAAGAAGCTACTGATCTGATGAAAATGTGAATATTTACAAAATTTGTATTAACTAAAACTATTAAACCTAAAAAGATGAAACATATGAACTTGAATCAGTGTGTATCATGCATCCTTCACAATAGAAACCTTGGTCCCCCATAAAAACAAATCTAGACTCAGCAGTCACAAGTAGATCAACTTTGGATGTGAACCTTCTAAAATTTAGTCTTACTACTCCCACTAAGTGTTACAAGAAAAAAATGTTAATAGTCATAAAATGCATGTTTTATTTTTACAGTCATCAGCCATGGCATATTTATGATGTTCTATCCGAAGTTGCAATAACTGGACATGTTAATAGTGGAACCTGAAACCTAAAAGAAATGTCCAATAGTATAGGTGCAGGCATCAAATGGACATGCCAACTAAGACTTGCAATAAAACTGAAAGGTCACTAGATAAAATTTGTCTTTCTTCAAAATGTCTTTATTGGTGTCAACATAGCACTTGCAACAATTACTAACACCTCAGTTTTGCATTTAGGAAATTTAAGCGTGTGCACCTACCAACTTTTCGTAATCAGCAATGAAACTGCTTGCTGAAAACCTGATATCGGTGGTCCTAGGAGGATTCTCTTGTGCTGCTTTCTTCAGTTTCTCCATGTCAGCTGCTGCACACACCGACTGAAATACACAAGTCGAAGAAACTAGGCCCGAAAAATTCGGCCCACACATAAAACGCCAGCAAGGCCCACAAAAGAAAGATGGTTTGCAGCCGCCTAGGGGTTTGTGGATCGGAATCGAAGACGAAGTCGAACAGGGAGGGAGAGGGGAGTCGGAGAGCCGGCGAGCGGAGCGATCCAATGGCAACGCCGTCCGTCCCGACGTTCATTCGGGAGCCGAAATTCTTGGTTGCCCCCGAGCTTCCCGAGATGGGGCCCCGATACCCGGAGTGGATCCTCCTCTCGACGCGCGCCTACATCTCCGACCGCGTCAACGCGGCGACCGTCGCTTGCAGCAACACCAGCGACGGCCACCCTATCCAGGTCTCTCTCTTCGCTGCTACCCCGCCCGCAGTATCCCACCTCTGCGTCCACTGCCCCGGCAGAGAGACCCACCAATTTAGCGACAACCCCGGGGTCATCTTCTCCCGGGACGATCTGATACTGCTCAATGTCTCCTTTGCCTGCGGCGACATGACCGACTTCTTCGTTTACAAGGCTGGCCCCAAGACCCCCTCGCTCGTCCGGATCGCAATTCCAGATCTCAGCATCTCAAGCTTCCTCAACACCGGGATCGTGTGCTGCGGCGCCGACCACTTCGCGGTGGCTGCTCTCATAGCAGACTACATGACTGACATGTTCGAGTTGTCCGTCTTCAATTCCAAGACTCGGGTGTGGGAGACCAGGCTGCTGCCGCTGGAGCCGTCGGAATCGCTTTGCCATCCTGCTGAGCTTAGCTTCTTCCCAAGCAAGGTGATCCCGCTGGAAGGTTCCCTCTTGGGATGGGTCGACCTGTGGAACGGTATCCTGCTGTGCGATATTCTTTCGGATAACCCCAAGCTCCACTACGTCCCAATGCCTAAGCCGATGCCAGGCAATGTGGCTCTTAAAGGAGAGGGCGAGCCAAAATGTTATAGAGATGTCATTGGCTGTGGGGACCTGATCAAGGTAGTTGAGGTGGACTACGAATATAATGGCACTGAAGTCGCCGATATCAACAGCTACGTACCTGAAGAATGGACACTTGTCACACTAACTCGAAGGCTTGATTCGAGGGAGTGGAAAAGAGGCCATGAGGTGAACATTGGGGATATAACAGTCTCTCAAGACTTTTATGGGCATACAGATGTGTTGCCTCGGTTCTGTGAGAATGGAACCCCATCCTTGAAGAAAATGCCACTCGGCTTCCCAACTTTGTGTGAATGGAACAACATGGTGTACTTTATGTGCAAGGTTAGCCTCATGGACTACAATGGTTGGGTGGTTGCTGTTGACATGAACTCAAACAAGTTGCAAGCAGTATCCAGTTTTTGTGGAGCGACCTTGCCTGGGTTCTCGACAGCATACTATCCAAGCTCGTTTACAAAGTATCTCAACAACAGCGGCGCGCGCCCAGGTATATATTGCTTCCAATTTGAATGATAATGATGGTTCACTTGCTTTCGCATTTTTGGAGTTTGGATGTATCATATAAGTGGGGTTAAATTTACCATAAATATGTTCATCATGTTAAGTTCGAATCATGTGCAAGGTGTGTTCAATTCGTACCACACGGAATGACAACTATCTGTTGAACAATGACCATAAAGTTTTTTTCTCTATCCTGTTAATTTGATATGTAACTGTACCTAAATAAGAACAAGCTTAAGTTTGCTTTTTTTTTTTCCTTCAGAAATTGAGCTAAATGCCCAAACCTCTGATGGTCTAGCAAGCACCGATACGGTATGTGTTCTCACTACAGAAAAGCCTTTCATTTTTCGCCTTTACATGTGGACTCTTTTGTTTGCACGTTATTACAATCATTCTTTTCCATACAGGAGGACTCCTCCGTCGATGATTAGACATTTCTGGATATCCCAAGGTACTTATTGCTTATACCATTCTAACTAGGGCATATGATGTTTTATCCATGTTTATTTTCCATGCCCGGCCCGTAGTGCTATGTAGTTCCTGCTTAGTTCCTGCAAAAAGGGCTGCATGCTTACAATGCAGAACAAAATGATGAAAGCTATAGTTTTGATAGTTCAAATACAAAATAGAAACAACTATTTCACAATGTAAATATATTGTCGTAATCTCTCAAGAAAAAGAAAGAAACAATGCTGTTGTGGACAATAGGGCAGCTTCCACTGTCCTTACAAAAGAGTCTTCAGTTCTTTGTCTTTTTGGTGTCTCTGTTCTTACTTTTCGCTGTTTTTCTCTTCCTGGCTGTGGGTCCTTGAATGTATTAAGTATTTCTATTTGGTGCTTAGTATGCTAGTTCTGATAGTTAAACTATTTCAGCATGTTCCTTTTTATTTTAGTTTTTCAATGACACTGTCTATTTTCCGTTTTTGATCATACCTTATACCTTCTGTTCACTTTTCTCTTTGCAGCCTAGCCTCGTAAGGGGGGAAGTGAAGAAACTTTCGTATGGCATGCTCTGATGGATGGATTGTGGCTTCAGTGGGACTTGGCCCCCTGTCTAAAAAGAAGTGAATGTGCATCTTTATTATAGCGAACGCTTTCCTTTGCATAAATATTTGCATGCTTGTTTTGTTTTACTAGCTGGTATTTTCATGTGAATCCATGATGGCGTTGTGAAAACTCGAGAGATCATTATCAGTTACGCGGCGCGTCGTACCGGCGACCTTGACTAGTAGGCGTAGCGAACCGCAGGTATCCGACCGCGCCGCCGATTAACTGGCCGTGGCCGCCGGCCATGCCATGACCGGCGCGTCTCGCATAGCAGGCGTCAGGTAAACAGAGGCCAGGAAGAAGAAGCAGCAGCTTGGGCGGGATCCACATGGGAACATAATCACATACCCACCCATTCTCTACAAATTTGAACTTTGAAAAGGAAAATCAAGGTGCCTCGCTCGATGTGGTTCAGGTTAACTTAACCTCTGCTGCTAGCTACTGTAACTTGCAATCTGCTACGGCGATGTGATGCTTGGTCGATCAAATCAAGCCCACGCAGCGGCTGGGGATCTCCGGGCGCAGAGGAAGAAGTTGCGAGACCCCAGATCCACGACCTTCTCCTCGGGACTCAAACCTGACAAAATCCCAAAGATCGATCAATGTTAGAATGCGAAGATTACTGATTCTGAATTCAGAACAAAGTTCTTCAGGGGAAAAAAAATCATATGACTAAGCTCGAGTTCGCGCACTCACTCTCGAGGGAGTACTTGGAGAAATGCAGCTCGAAGCCGTCGGCCGGGTCGCCGCCGCCCGCCGCGCCCCCGGGCTGGAGCGGCGGCCGGTGGCCCTCGCGCGCGTAGGCCGCGACGGCGGCGCGCACGAGGTCGGCCACGGTGGCGTCGGCGCCCAGCACGAGGTGCACGGGCCACAGGCTCCGGTCCACCGTCACGTTCACCAGCAGCCGCGTCAGCCGCCTGTCCGCCGCCGCCAGGCGTCGCGGCGCGGTGCGCTCCAGCAGGCGCGGGCAGTGCGGGTGATCCGCCGGCTCCCCGCCGCCGCCGCCTCGGTGCGCCGTCGGCGGCGCCAGCGCCTGCGTCGAGCCGCTCGCCGGCATGCCGGGCCGCTGGTCCTTCTAACCGTTGGTTGGAGACGGGAACGCGAGATCGATCTAGACGAACTGAGCGCGAACGTGCAGGTGCGGTGGTCCTGGTGCTGGTGGTGACTGGTGATGGTGGGCGCGGGAGGATATAGGAGGAGAAGATGCATGGCCGGGCCGGCACGGGGGAGATAGTTGGGTTGGCGCGGCTGATGGTTGGTTACGGTCGCCGTCTCGCCGGGTGACGCGGCTCCCGTATCCCGTCCACGTGGGCCGGCCGCCGGCGATCGGATACTCCCGTGTTCGTGGCCAATTGAGCCATGGATTCTACCACCACCACTACATGCCTCTGATGGCCTCATCGTGGCTTGGGGCGAGCCACGTGGCCGGCTCATTAACCAGCTCATCATCAGTAAAATTATTTTTTTTGGGAAGCAAAGACAATAAACTACTACATGTAATAATTCACGGTCGCTGATAGGTGGCTGCAAAATTGAAGAGCTGTTGCCATCGCAAAGGAGCCTGGACTCGGCGTCCGCGCGCGTGGAAGCTTCACGTGAGGGGAGGACGCGAATGCGACGCGCGACGGCGCGGCGCGGCGCGGGGTCGCCGGCCCGGGCCTGCCACGACGCTCGCCTAGCAGCGGTAGGCTCGTGTCCGCGTCACCGAGCGAGAGTTGGTTACCCGGGGGAGGCGCTGCCTGCCCGCCTACGGCGACGAGCTTGGCTGTCCGAGGAGGAGACGAGACGCCTGAACGAACTGATGAACCGGTCGCGTCGCGCTCGCGGCCGCGCCGAACGGGGCTACATGTCCACTTCCGCCTGCTCGGCGTGGCGGCGGTCCTGAGTTCTGATCGGATCAGGCGGGCGCAACGGAGTGGAGGCCGTCGCTTTTCGTTTCTCCCTCCGGCGGGCGGCGGGGTCGGGAGCATCCCGACTCCTCTCGAACCTGCCGTGGACTGACCCTGGGGGGTGTCGCGCCGCGGCCGAGGTCCAGACTCCAGAGCGGGGGAGGACGGCGAGGCTTCTTTCGCCCAGGAGCCGGGTCCGGGTCGCAGTTTGGCACAGAACGAGCACGGGAGGACACCCTGACACCACGCGCGGCCCACGTGCTGGCGCGCCGTGGCGACGTCGTGCACGGCAGCTGCTGTGCTGCTAGTCCTTGGCAAGTCCACGGTGACGCGCTCGACTGGATCTCGACAGCTCTCGACCTCAGAAAAAATTCTCATTTTAATCCAGAAAAAAGCCGAAATTTATACGGAAATGATTTGTGATGGGCCGAAAACCTGAAACCTACATCATCATCCTGGGTGGTGGTCGACTTGTGGTATACAAAGCCCATCACGGTCCGGCCCGTATATTCTTTTCCCTCTCAGCCGTCGATCGACCTTCTTCCCTTTCCATGTTAACGAAGCCGGCCCGGCCCAGGAGACGAGTCCACGCGCTCCCTCCGCCTCGAGAGCCTCTCGCATCTCTCCGACCCCGTCAGGCACCGCCGCACCGGTCGTCGCCGGCGCGAGGGACTTGCGCGGTGTGTCGCGCACGGCTGCTGCGGCAGGTGGGCGGAGCAGGATAGCGCCGGCCGCTCGGCTAACCAGCCACCACTTCGGGTAGGCAGCTGATTCACTCCCGTCTATTGGCTTTGCTTTCGGGGATTGGGGATCCGGCACCGCATCACCGGAAAGGGGGGCTGCCAACCATGGCGGCGAGGCATCCGCCGCCGTCGTCCGCCTCCGCTCCCGCTGGGGGGCTCTCCATGAAGGAGTACCTCAAGAGGTACCAGTCGAGCCCGGGCGCCGACGGGGACCAGAAGAAGGCGAAGAAGAAGACGAAGAAGAAGCCCAAGCCCGCAGCCGGTGGAGGCGGGGTGCTCATCGTCGACGAGGACCCCGTGTGGCAGAAGCCCGTGCAGGTGGAGGACGACGAGCCCGCGTCGTCAGGTAGGCTGCTCTTCCTGAGCCCCGAAACCCTAAATCGTAGTGCTAGTTCCGGTCTTCTGGATGGATTGGTGAGGGATCGTGAATTTGGGGTTGGGTTCGTTGTTGCAGGTGAAGACAAGCCCCTGGTGGATGAGGACATCGAGGTCAAGCGGATGCGCCGCCTGGAGGCAATACGCGCGGCGCGGCCGTACAACGCCATTGCTGAGGACGGCAGCGGGTGGGTCGCTGTGGCCGCCCCGGAGGAGCAGGCTGGTGGTTCGACCCGCCTCCGCAGGAACGACACGCCGTCGCCGGAGCGAGGAGGTGCTGGGAGCAAGGACATTTCTCCTCCGCGGCGGAGGCAGCGGCGTGACACACCCTCACCTAAGCCTGGCGATGCTGCTGGGAAGGACATGTCGCCACCGAGGCAGAGGCGGAGGCGCCAGGACACGCCATCCCCAAAGGGCAACGGTGCAGCTGATCAGGATGACATGTCACCACCACGGAAGTCTATGAGGCAACAAGACCCCTCGCCACTGAGGAGACGTGCTCGTAATGACTCTGAGGAGCCCCAGGACCTCGAACTGCCAAGGAGGCATGTGAAACATGATTCTGAGGAGCCTCGGGATATCTCACCACCACGAAGGCGTAGGCATGACTCAGAGGAGCCCCAGGACATGCCGCCACCACGGAGGCGAATGAGGCATGATTCTGAGGAGCCCCGGGACATGCCGCCACCACGAAGGCGTAGGCATGATTCAGAGGAGCCGCAAGACCTCTCTGTACCACGTCGAAGAGCACAGCATGACTTAGAGGAGCCCAAAGACATGTCCCCTCCTCGGCGACGGAGACGGCATGATTCAGAAGAGCCCAAAGACATGGCACCACAGAGGAGGAAGCACCAGGACTCTACAAAGGTGGATGATCTGTCGCCTCCAAGAAGGAGAAATATGGGGCAGAGTCCAGAAGATGGGGACATTTCACCACCAAGGAAGGGTAAGAAGGAAGGAGCCCAAAAACAGGCGAGGAAAGCTGGACTGATGACAGCAGAGGAAGTTAAAGAGGACATCAGAAAGATTAAGGAGGATGAGATGCTCAAGTGAGTGATGACTACACATCTATGAATAGAGATGTTTGCCCATTGATTGAAACTTGTTATATATTTATTTGCTGTTTTGTTATTAGGTTCGCAGCGCAGGATCCCTCATTGGTTGGGAAAGGTGCAAAGGCTGTATTCCGAGATAAGGAAGGTACGGCATATGCAGTATGCACAGCTTGTTCTGGTTATTTTGTTGTCTGTTTACCCATATAACCGTACTATGTTCTTGCGCTAACATTGTTTGTGATGTTTTCCAGGGAAACGGATAAGTGAAGAAGAGATGCGCAAGTCAAAGGAATCTGAAAAGCCGAAGGTAGATAGATATTCTTCTTGAACCTCTATTTTCTAGTCATCTGTGTCTGTATCTTCTGAAATATTCTGTGATGCATGGAATTTCCCATGTGGTTCTACCATAAGTATATAGATTAGGGAGCACAATTTTCCACATTTATCTGTCTTGAGTCTTGATATTGTGGTAAATTAGGACATATTTCTTGCATTTTGTTTTTTAAAAAAGTGAAACCTGTCATGAAACTTATCTTTCCTTCCACCAGTACCATAAAGAGCAATTGTTTCTAAGCACCGATTTTAAGCTGTTCATATGAGAGAGAATGTACAGTAGGATATCGAGTTACCTACTAAACAATATATTTGTGCAGCTTCCCCCACCTAGTACCTATAAATGTTACAGTCAGAACAGACTTGAAGCTTATTGCTGGCATTATGATAAATTTGTCCTCTCCCATACTAGTTGTAACTATGTCTAATCAAAAGCAAGTTCCTTGTTTTAGCTTTTAAAATGACCAATGTTGTACTCATCATGGGCAGGAAATACATATAGAATGGGGTAAAGGATTGGCACAGAAGCGAGAAGCTGAGGCTAGATTTAAAGAGCTTGAAGCTGAGAAGAGTAAACCATTTGCTCGAACAAGGTACTTGACAGATGTTGCCTATCTGTGTTTTTTTCCCTCATTTCTTTGTTTAATTAGGTGTGTATCTGTCTGAACTTCCCTTGCATGTATTTGACGGTTTGCTGATTCTCCTTGTAGGGATGACCCTGAGCTTGACTCTATGCTAAAAAACAGAATCCGATGGGGTGATCCTATGGCTCACCTTGTCAAGGTAACTGCGATTTGATTGGAGTGGCTTGGTCGAACCTGTTGAACACCATTTGTCTATTTCTTCTGGACAATTGCTGATATTGTGCTAATTTATTGCAGCGGAAAGATCCAGAATTTCTCCTTGAAGACTTTGGAGACGATGAAAAGATGAAAGAATCTGGTTTCATAGTTCCCCAAAATATACCTAGTTACAGTTGGCTGAAACGTGGAGTAGATCCCCCTCCAAATCGTTATGGCATAAAGCCTGGGCGTCACTGGGATGGTGTGGATCGCAGTAATGGTATGTACCTTACAATTTGACTACCAATTTTAGCTTATAACCTCATGTCCTCATGCAGCATGCAAGTAGCAAAAGGTTTACCTAAGTTTGAATTTGTGATATCAATACCTTCCTGCTTAGAGTCATCTATCACATATGCAGGCTGGTATCAGTGTATCACTAATCAGAGCACAACCATAGTCTGGGCTGCTTCACTTCACTTTTCTGTTGAGCCTTTCTTAATGTTCCTTTTAAGAGATTGTAGCAAATTAGTCAATTTACAAGAGCATAGCAATAGCTGAAACTTCATCATTTTAACCTGCCCAACTAGTCATATGTGCTAGGTGTCTGTTACCTCACACAATTAATATGTTTGTTCATTTGCATATCTTGTGGGTTTATTTATCAGCAAACTTTCTTGTATGATCGCATCCATGAGTTTTGTTGACCTTGGCAGAACATGGCAATATGTCCATCAACTAACTACATGCCCATATAAGAAACATGTGGTTTTGAGCTTTAACACAAAATCTGTGAAATTCTGTACGAGCGCTAATGTCAATGAAGTTATTAACTTGAGAGCTCTTTTCTGTCATTGAGAGAATATTAAATTTCAAACAAGATATGTTTGCCTGCATGGGTTGTTTAAACTGGGTTTGGTTGTTAACGAATAGATGAACATGTTTGGAGAGGAGAGGACCTCTGAAAATATTTGCTTTCTGTTTTTCCGTTGTATGCTAATCTTCACGTTCAATAGGCCACAGCTTAGTTTGGGGATTTGCACAGCATATCTTGTGTGTATTTTAAAATTGCTGACCTTCGGGCTAATTTGGCATGCACCTGGCACAAGTTCTAAATTTATTCCCATTTCTTTCCAGGATTTGAGAAGGACATGTTCAAGCTAAAGAACGAGAAGCAAGCAATGGAGCAAGAGGCCTATCTTTGGTCTGTATCAGATATGTGAGCCCATCTGCTGTTCCAGGACTACTTGTGGTCTAAAAGGAAGAACCGAAGGCTACTCTTCAAACGATTTTTTACAGAAAAATGACAGCACTGGTGGATGCTGTACAGCTGGAGTAGCTCTAATATTTTGCTGATAGCTCAATGAGGCAGCATTTTTTATACCTGTATTTGTTGAAACTTGTTACTCATACCTTTTTGTTGCCCTTCACATTTTGTAATATAGACGACCGTGCTGCAAAGACGCGGTTTTTGGACAAGTACAAAAGATGAGATTTCACTGCTACTTTCTGCTTTCGATGTGAATAGTTTGTCTTGGCAGTTGTCTCTGTTTTGAATCTTGGAAGATTTGGAGTCTCTGAGTCCGCATTTGTCTTATCAATATGGAACCAGGAAACCGCAGGGTCATTACCCAGTTCGTCACGCTAAGTCCGTGACATCGATCAAGATCAATATTCTGTTCCCTTTTGGTTTTTGATCGGAAACGTCCTGCCGTTTTGACCGAACCGCTGTCCACAAGTCCGGTCGCGATTTTTATTTATCGACGCGGCAGTCAGATCGCGCCGCGTAATCGCATATAGCCCAAGCAAACCTTCGTTCGAGTTGGAGACTCGCAAGCGGAGAACAGAGGGGACACGCAGGCAAGGGCGGTGCCGCCAGCGCGAGATCGAGGGATTCCCCCGCCGACGCGACGCCGTTAGAGGGCGGCGCCGAGGGAACTCGAGATGGTGAGCGCGTTCTTCGTGTTCTGCGGGTGCGTGGACCAGGCGAGCGTGGCGGTGGTGGAGAGGTGGGGGCGCTTCTTCCGCCTCGCCGAGCCGGGCCTCCACTTCTTCAACCCCTTCGCCGGGGAGTGCGTCGCGGGGTCCCTCACCACCCGCGTGCAGTCCCTCGACGTCCGCGTCGAGACCAAGACCAAGGTTTGCCGGTTCTTCCCCCCGTCTGTTCTGTTCTAGGCTGTGTAGCTCCCCTCCCCAATCCTGATCACGCGCCGTGTTGCTAGATAGATTTGGTCTTGGTCCCGTCTGTTCCAGTCCGATTACCTGTGTTAGACCTGTTGAAATTGATCAAGCGCGGCGCGGGGGGTTCAGTCCTGGAATTCACCTGTGCTCGGCGAAGAATTTGCCCAGCTGTGTCCGGTTCCCATCAGTACTTGTGCTAGATTGTCGGTTTAGTTTTTGGGATCGTATGAAATTGCATCATGCTGTGGACTGGGGGTATCCTTTTGGTTGCAGAACTCCAGGTCCAGGATACGGTTATGCTTTACCGTGCAAAGGGAATTGGAATCACTTTACATGGTCTGTGGAGTAGTGGTAGCCTGTTCTCCCTGTAGATTAGTGGGGGACTCTGGGATATTGGAAGAACATCATTGATGACATTATCCGACAAGTGAAATTTGAGTTTCTGTGTAGTAAAATTTGTGAGCTGTGGAGTAACTGATCCGGAAGCTGCAGTTGTTCTGCAGTGACACGGATTCAACCCACTCCTTTTTCGTGCTAGATTTGGAAGTGTGGCTGTAACAACAATAAATCACATATGCCAACCATGTGTCAGGTAGTTGAAGTGAAATACTAAATAGTTTTCTATGGTACTTGTTTCTTGTTGAAATAATTGGTGGCATGCTTTTCCTTTGCAGGATAATGTCTTCGTCCAGCTGATTTGCACAATTCAATATCGTGTTGTCAAGGAAAACGCTGACGATGCATTCTATGAGTTGCAGAATCCCCAACAGCAAATTCAGGCCTACGTCTTTGATGGTGAATTATTAATACTGACCTAGTTATTTTGTACCGTTTCTCAGTATAAGCTCACGCTTTTATTTTTTCTTGATAAAATAGTTGTTCGGGCCATAGTTCCAAGAATGAATTTGGATGATCTTTTCGAGCAAAAGAATGATGTGGCAAAAGCTGTTCTGGAGGAGCTTGAAAAGGTAATTTAAAGGCCAGTTTTTACCGGTAGTCTGTGATTGCCTCAAAATTATTGATTCACACATACTAGTGCAGTGACACATCTGACCTTGTTTTTGTTTCACCTGTTGCATGTATTGCTCATTCATGGTGCATAGTTTCATGTATTCAGTACATTCTGCTTATACTCTGCTTTTAATTAGCAATCTGTTCTCTGACCACCCTATCATAGTCTTTATCAGTTTGCCCCTTTGTATTCTCACAGTTTGCTTTGGTTCAGTACATCCTAATCATGCTATTTTGTTGCCTCTGGCCCACTTTATTTTCAGTATGGGTTTAACATGTCTATTAAAAGGAATGCCATCCCGATTTGAAACATATAAGCGTCGGATAGGTCCGTAATACAATTTGATGGAATTTGGTCGTGTGACAAGCACTGCATTGATATTTAGATAAGTGACATGCTTAATGATTTTGAACACTATGCTTGTTTCTGATAAAATCGGAACCTTATTTGGTTGATATTCACCCCATATTTTATTGGATTTGTACTGTTTAGTTTCTCCCAAAACCTTGTTTCCTCTGCATCATTTAATGTTAAGTATTTGAGGTTAACCAATGTTCTACCTTTTTCTTGGACGCAGTGTCTATTCTGTCGTTCTTCACATATAAATAAATTCTTGTTGCTGTTCAGGTGATGGGAGATTATGGTTACAGCATTGAGCACATTCTCATGGTTGATATCATTCCTGATGCTGCTGTGCGCAAAGCAATGAATGAGATAAATGCAGGTATTGTGCCGTTTTTCTACATGCAGAACTGCTTCCAGGTTATACAGCTTGTGAAATGTTAACTGAACTCTGTTTATGAAGTTAAAACATAATGTTGCTTTTGTATGCTATCCTTTTATAGACATGCTTCCTTTTAGTTTTCATCTAATGTCTGGCTTTAAGTAGCATTTTCAACCATTTGCATATGTGCTCAGTTAACTGATTAACTCCTATTGCAGCCCAAAGGCTTCAGCTGGCAAGCGTCTACAAAGGAGAAGCAGAGAAGATTCTGTTGGTGAAGAAGGCGGAGGCAGAAGCAGAGGCAAAATATCTCTCTGGTGTCGGCATTGCCAAGCAGCGGCAAGCTATAACTGACGGCCTCAGGGAGAACATCCTGAACTTCTCGCACTCGGTGTCGGGCACCAGCGCCAAGGAAGTCATGGACCTGATCATGGTCACGCAGTACTTTGACACCATCAAGGAGCTCGGGGAAGGCTCGAAGAACACCACGGTGTTTATCCCCCATGGCCCGGGCCACGTGAGGGACATCAGCGAGCAGATCCGGGACGGCATGATGCAGGCCTCGAGCAGCAACGTGTAGACCACTTGTTCACGTGGGCACACACGGCTCTGGAGACGCCTCAGCTCGGGATGAGCCTCGAGCTAATCTGTTTATAGTATTAGGTTATTAGTGGTAAATAACGAGTGCTAGGACTTTCGGCTTGGCATCTGGAGTTGTATGCGGTCCTAAAACTAGCATGAGATAATGTACGGGCCGTACGCGTTTTTGCATGCTCTTTTAGCTACAAGTTATACAGTGATCTGCCCTTTTAGATAATGTAAAGCGCTTGAGTTGATACGTGGGTGTGCATTTTTGTCTGTGCAGAATACAAGTGAACTGGAGCATTATGATGGTTGCAAAATCTCTCTCCTGTAATCTTGCATGTTTGTTGCTGGCAAAGGCACAGAAGAGACTTTCAAGATTTTGTCGTGCCACTGGATGGCCTGTTTGTCTCGCTGCAGCAGATTGCTGGCTGTGCTCACCAGTAGCAGAGCTGGGACCAGATTACGCAAAAAGTGCAAAACGCTGCAGATGCAAGAGGAGGCATCTTCTTCTCGTATGGGGTTGTTCCATTCTCATCACAGAACCGAGGCAACACATCTGTACGCCCATAAAAGTCTTGAGAGGCTGTTACATCCCCAATGTCGAGCTCATGGCCTCTTTCCCACTCGCTCAAATCAAGCCTCCGAGTCAGTGTGACAAGTGTCCATTCTTCGGGTATGTATGTAGCTGCTGGGTATCGGTGACTACAGTGGCACTATATTTGTAGTCCACCTCGACTACCTTGATCAGGTCTCCACAGCCAGTGACATTTCTACAACATGTTGGCTCGCCCCCCTCGTCTTCAAGACCCTCATTGCCTAGCATCGGCGTAGGCATTGGGATATGTACTGGAGCTTGGGGTTCTCGGAGAGAACATCGCACAGCAGGATGCCCCTCCACAGATCGACCCATCCCAGGAGAAGACAACCCCGGGGTTGTCGCTGAACTGGTGGCTCTCTCTGCCGGGGCAGTGGACGCAGAGGTGGGAGACGGCGGCTGGGGTGGCGGCGAAGAGGGAGACCTGGACGAGGTGGCCGTCGCTGGTGTGGCTGCGAGCGGCGGTCGCCGCGTTGACGCGGTCGGAGATGTAGGCGCTCCTCGCGAGGAAGATCCACTCCGGGCAGCGGGGCCCCGTCTCGGGGAGCTCGGGGGCAACGAAGGATGCCGCGTCCCCCATGGCCGTGATTCGGGATGGACGGCGTTGCAATTGATGAGATCTGGGTCTCGTGCTGGCCTCTGTCTACCTGACGCCTCCTGGCTGGTGGCTCGCGCGCGAGTACGAGGCGCCGCGGCCGGCGGCTTCCGCCACGATGGCGACCGCCGTCGTCGCGCACCGGCGCGTCGTCTGCCTCGAGGTTTGACTTGAGTCGTGGCAGCCCTTTTCCCCTATTGGGCTGGCAGGTACCAAATGGCCGGCCCATAAGCAGCGCGGCGTGGACGGGGCTGGGCTGGACAACGAGACCCAGTCGCACACCAAACGATCCAAGCGCGACACGAGAAGGATCCGTGCGGTCCAGCCCAAATTAAAACTTTCGGCCTCGAGGTTTCCAGGGCTGCGCGACGCTAGTCGATTCACGCGCGTTTCCCGGCCACCGGCGGCGAGATCAAGCAAGCATCTTCTCTTCTCATCAGCAAAGAAGAGGATCCAGTGCGAGGATCATTGCGAGAGAAATTCACCAGTTTCTAATCATCAATGTCAGTGTGAGTGCCTGGCCTCCCTACCTAATGTCTTTTCAGCAGCACGAGGATCAGAGGTCCGGCCGGAATCGCCGCCATGCATTGATGCAGATTTCTTTTGAGGAGGTTCATGCAGATTTCTGGAACGCGGATCTCGTAAGGCCCTCTGCAGTCTATACCGATCGATTATTTCCCCCATCTTCATCCAGGTTGACGAACTTGCGGCCGCTGTTGCCGACTCTGCATCCGCGCTGACTCTGCAAGAGGCGGACGCTCCATCCTCGTCGGGGCAGGAGGAGGAGTTGCTCCCATCATCGGAAATCACTTCCAGTCCAGGGACACTGCCGCCGCATAGCACCACCGATGGATCCTCGAGCTCCTTCCCATCCAGCGAGGAGGAGCTTGCGGCAGGTGCTGCCGGGTCTACATCGTCTGAACAATTGAGCGCTGCCAGTCCAAGTAGTGTGCTGCGTTTGCATGCCACGGCTGAGGAGTCTTCAACATCGGCTTCATTTGTCGGGCCTTCCATTCTGTTGTCTACACCTCGAATTGGTACCAGGACTTTTACATGAGGACGGATCGGAAGGGATATCTCCACATGTATCCTGATCTGGGCGGACCGTTTGGAAGCTTCCAGGAAGCTGAAGCTGCTATCAACCGCTATCTCGACGAACGGCGGCTCCTAGAAATGTACAACTTCTACACTCTGCTCTACCTTCATCTCTCCATTGCAAGCATTGGTCAGTAATAAATAATAGGAAAAACCTATGCATCTCTCCGTACTATACTCTGTGTTTCTAGTAAAGTGCTAATCATGTAGAATGCTCTGATGTGAATTAGATGCCAGAAGCCATCTGAAGATCCTCGTGTGGAGTGGCTTATTAAACAAGCTCTTTACTATCCCGATGGCACGCCAAAGAGAGACCCCAATGCACCATCGAAGAATTCCAAGGATCACATGCGTCACTTGGTTAAAGCTTTATCGGACCAGTATAATGATCATCACAATCTTTGCAAGGTTCAACCCCCACCCCTCCTTTCACCCAACACATGAACTCAAAGATTTTGTGAGCTGGGACTGGGTGTATGAGAACGCTAAGACTTACTATCATTTTAACTTCACAACGAAGGCGAACAAAGCTGATGACGTCAATCTATTCTTTGCTGAAGTGATGTGGATAAAAATTGGTTATGCGGTCACCTGTTGTTGCGTGATCACACCTAATGATCATGGTATTCCATACTTTTATTCCACATTAACTTCGCGATTCACATGGTATTGGCCGGTATGAATAATATTACATGGTTGCACACTTTTGCATCTCATTACAAGACACCTCTTGAATATGTACAAGCTTACTGCAACAGGATGTTGCGATACAATTCGTGGCTTTCGCTAACTGGAACTTACCTGTTGATGTAGTTGTGAATTTGTAGCAGAGTGTTGGATATGATCTCCAGTTGTCTAATATATAGTATTACTACTTTGTTTGTCCTATATGATCATCAGGGCCGTCCCGGGGAAATTCGAGGCCATGTACGAAACTAAAAAATGAGGCCTACTAGTCTAGAAAAAATAAGGCCAAATGTATGATATAACGTAGTATGTAGTACATCGCAATAAGATATATCAAAAATGGTACCTATGTTGTATAATCTTCACTGTTATTGCCTATTTGAGTATTTGTGTTGTCACGGAGAGCTCCCTCAACTTCAACATTATTTTCTAGATGATCTATAGGATCATTGTCAGGCGTTGGATTATCAGATGACTCTTGTCACCGTTTTGTAATAAACCTATCCATAGCTCCTTGCTGAGATTGGATTAATTTCTCTATTCTTTGTTTTTTCTTACGCTTTTGCGAACCCGATTCAAATTTTCTAGAATGATTTGTAGAAGACATGGCTTCAATCTTTGAACACTATTCCTGTAGGTGTAGGTGTCTAGATGAAAAGATCAAAAGAACAACATTTAGAGATCGACCCACTACTCATTATGAATGAATTGAAAAAAATGAATGATTAATATTACCTTCAGCCTTCAGGGCCTCAGCACCTCGCTCGCTGTTGCCGTCAGGTCGTCACTCTCGGTCGCTTGCGAATTCGTGATATGCGGCCGGCGGCTGAGGGAATCAAGGCGATGGCGGCGGACGTGGAGACCTAACTGATGGGAATTGGGATAGACAATTGCCGATCGGGAACTGTCCAGTGGCCGGTCGAAGTCATTTTCTATTGGGCTAGTTCGCTGCCATGTGAAGCGTCCCCCCCATCAGGGAAGACTTAAAAGTGATGCTTTATCAGTCCCAGGAGGCTGATAACACTTTTATTACATCAGATGGTACATCACCGTACAACTCTACGCGGTAATGGGTAGTGAAGCGCCACTATCATGAGGATTACAACTAAAACCCACACTACTACACTAGCTACGAAAAGAGGGTCATCAGAGTCTTGTGCCATGCGGAACTCTAGCGGTGGCCCTAACCACAGGCAAGACTGGGTGCAGGATGAAACCCTACTCGACGTCTTCGGGGAGGTAGTGTGGGTCTTCTGCTGTAAAAAGTAAGAATGGGGTGAGTACAAACGTACTCAGCAAGTCCAATCTCTCCCCAGGGGGGGCATAACAGAAATCAATGCACAGGACAGTCCAAGGATAAAGTTAGGGTTCATTTGCGGAAAACTCGGTTGTATGCAAAGGTCCGTTTAAAGAAAATATTTTTCAAAACCAGTTTTTAAGTACCAAGGAGCACATAATGTTGATCCACACGGGATCCAAGTTTTAAGCTGCTACCGGACTCTCCGTCCGCCGTAGCACACGGCATAACTGCTGGACACTTTCCAAATAACCCACACCAGTCCAACCATTCCCAGAGAGAAACTCTAGTTATGTGACCACACCATAACTTGCCCAATACCGTGGGCACGGCTATTCGAATAGATTTTAACTCTGCAGAGATGTGCAACTTTACCCACAGGTGTACCACAGCACGATCACCTTAGTATCGGTGCAGATCCCAACAAAGCCATTATCCACCTTAGCTAGACCTGACTAGCCACCACGGGATCCATCAAGGGGTCATTCGACCTATCTCCGAGGTTTAACCGGGGCATAAGTCACACAGAGCTTATCCCTTCTCCTTGATCACCCGTTGCTCTCAGCTCTCCTGATGGCTATCAGACTAACTAGTGGGATTTATGCTAAGCCGTTGCCCATACAACGGTCAAGTGGTTTGCACGACAGGAAGCTAGGTGAGATGACACATCAACTCGGTCCTTAGGGGTGACAAGATGGATATCTCCCGTCCTTGCCCAACTACACAGGTACGAGCACACCAACGGCAACTCGCACAGAAACGCCATCCATCCTGTCTAACTCATCTTTCAAAACCATATTTTATCTCTTCCCACACACACACTCACACTTTTGTTTATAAAACAGGTAGTCAAGGAATAGTCATCACAAAACAAGGGATGGTTATCACAAAACAAGGGTGGCTATCCTACCATGTATTCTCAAGCAAAACCATGTATTTTTATAAAACAGGCCAACGGGTTGTGTTCATAAAAACTAGGACAGAAACATGCATCAAAGGGCGGGATTGAACTTGCCATCTTCAAATCCTTCTGGAAGGTCCTGATCGAAGCACTGTCCTTCGAGTTTGGGGTCGCGAAACTGGTCCTCGTTCGCTTGCTCACAGACGGATTCTCCCTCGTTCACACCGTGTTCTACGACGCATACAAACAAGCACACAATCAAGCGAATGAACTAGAAGCTTTTATCATTGCGCTCGAATCGGAAACAATTGAGTTATAAAGATAGGAGCAATATTCCTGGGCGGTTTCCTAATGACACGACCAGAACTATGCTAGAAAGGGCATGGTAAAGTTTCAGGTTGATCGGAGGGTGTTTGGCGCATGAAATAACGAGTTAAAGAGGGGTTCAGGGGTTGAACACGGGTCCAGGGGCTCATTTGAAAATAGATATGTAGTAGAAGGGTCTTGGTTGTAAATTCAAAAAAAAATTTGGGGCATGTTAGAAAGGTGTAGGGGTTTATTTGATATTAGGTTTACATGACGGGGGTTGTTTTCCTAAATAACTAGGAGCAGAAGGGTTAGCAGTTAAAAGTGGCACAAGGGGGGGTTCTTTTGGGGAAAAGAGATAGGACCAGAGGTTTTTTTTTGGCAAACTGCCACCTTCTTCCTCCTCTCCCCACGGGAAACAGAGGGGGAGATACCGGGCGGCAGCGGCGGTCAGTTCGGCCGGCCCGAGCCCCGGCGGTGGTCGTAGAGGGGGGGGGGAAGAAGGAGGAAGGCGAGGGGGTTTGATTCCCGGCCTTACCTCGGGCCGGGGCGGCATGAGGATGCGGGGCGACGAAAGCGGGCGGCAGCGGTCTCGGGAGCTCGGCGGGGCGGCGCTGGGGTCTCAGAGAGGGAGCTAGGAGCGGTGGTGGAGACTGTGGGGGAGATGAGCTGCGCGAGGGGCCGATTTATAGGGGAGTAAGGTGGTGGGAAGGAGGGGGACCGAGCGGTGGCGGCCGGCGGGCAGTGCGGGGCGCCATTAATGGCGCTCCAGCTGCTTGCGGCCGTCGTGGAGCGGCGTGCGGGCGGCGGGGTCGGCATAGGGTAGGCGGCGTTGTGCGGCTTGTCAACGGGGGGTGCGGCGAGTAGTGCCGCTCGCGTCACGCGTGGGCGCGCACAGGTGTGGTCGGCGGCAAAGGCAGGGCGCGCATGTGGCCCTGCGGGAGCCCGGGCGCCGAGGCGGCGAGCGGGATGCGGCGCGCGGCCGTCCTGTCGACGAGCGGCGCGGCGGGTGGTGCGGCACGCGGTGCACGCGGGACGAGCGCGTGCTCGCGCGGCACGGTAGAGAACGGCAAGCGGCGCGGCGGGGCGTGCGCGAGGGAAGGGGGCGACGTGGCTCGGAAGCCGGAGGCCGGGCAGCGCGGCCGTGTGGCGTTCGGGAGCAGAGGAAGGAGAGAGGAGAAGGGAGGAGAAGGGAGGAGGAGGGAAAAGGAAGGAAAAAGAAAAGGGAGGGAAAGAAAAGGAAAAAGAAAAGGGGAGGAAAAGAAAAGAGAAGGAGAAAGAAAGGAAAATGGGGAAAAAGAAAAGGAAAAGAAGAAATGGTGGAAGGAAAAAGGGGAAAGAGAGAAAGGGAGAAAAAAAGGGGGTGACGCGCGCTGGCGATATTCGCGGCGGCGACCGCGGCTGGTCGGCCACGCGCGCGCGACGTTCGCACGCTGCGGGAGGAGAAAGGGGGGGCGTGACAGCGGTCGGATTCGGGTGTCGGTTCGGGGTTCCGGGGAATTAGGGCTTCGACAAAAAGGTTTCTGAAAAAGATATTTTTAGCGTATGATTTTTTTGGTAAATTTTTCCGGGATGTCACACCATGTCTTGCTAATGGCTCAAAGGCCAATGCTGCTGCTGAGTGCTGTGTGTATCTATCTATGTATAAAGTACTCTATGCTTGGAGGCACATAGGATTTGGAGGCCCTGCGCGGTCGCTCTTCCTGCACATGCCCAGGGACGGCCTTGATGATCATTAATCTTCTGCTTTATGTTTTTGTTCTACCTTAAAACCAGCTTGTGCACAAGACTGTGGTAATAAGCATACAATTTTCAGTACCTCCAATCGCCAATCTATTGTTCAAATATGTTTATGTATGGTTTGTTATCTGACTGTTAGATGACAATACCTGCTTTCCTTTTGAAGGTTGTTGCTATGGTTGCACTAGTACTAAGCAGAAGATTATACACCCAAATAATAATCGTGCATACATTGGAGGGCATGTGTGGGGAAATATGCCATTTGGAGGTGATGACTCTAGTGATGATGAGGATGTATGGTGATTTAGTTCCTTTTTCGTTCATGATAACTCTACCATTTTGCTGCTTTCTTTCTTTCTTTACTATAGTTGTTTCCTTTATTGTGCAGGATGAGGCTTTTGTGGCCAGACTAAGGTTTTTTTTAAGGTATGGATATTGATTACGATAACATGTACACCATATCTTTTGCAGTTCGGAATATTATGATGCTGTTTTTTCTTTAATATTTTCTTGTTATGTCTTTTCTTTAGGGGCAGTGAAGAGGCGTTGGCGGACAATTAAGAGCAGTGGAGCATGTTGTATTACATCTGTTACCGATAGCGCCGTGTCAAAGTTTAATCTTTATGGGTGCTCGTCTCAGTTTTTAGCCCTCCCTCTGCTGTGTGAGGGTTGTTTTTGTTTATTTGAGTCTCAAATTCTCGATCCAATTATATGATACTGTAATAAGGCGGAAGATCTCTCTTCTGTTACCATTTAGATAATATTATTATATTATTAAACAATGTCATACTATGCATGCACAATGATGATACCAGGTAACGGAATGTAATTGCTTAATACTTGTGGTTTTCCTTATGGATTAACTCATTTTAATTGATTATAAATTTGTTGTTCCTGGCCGCCGATATGGAATGAGTTGGGATTGCTGCTCCCCAAACAGGGAGCGCGCGTGGACTTGTCTGCTGGGCCGGGCATACTTGGCTATCTTGGAAAGGGAAGAAGGACGGTCGGCGGCTGAGAGGGGAAAGAACATATGGGCCGGACCGTGATGGGCTTTGTATACCACCACACCACCTAGGATGATGACGTAGATTTCAGGTTTTCGGCCCATCGCACACCCAGAATGAAGTCGAGCGCGTCACCGTGGACTTGCCAGTGCAGCAGCTGCCGTGCATGACGGTGGAGCCTGCGTATAAGTTTTGACACGACGGGAGCCGTTTGGGATGCAGGGAGAGAAGAACACGCAAGTATGCACGCGAAAGATTCACAGTCGTGTAGTGCGCCTACGACGTGCATGCGACCAAGCTGCCGCTCCCTCCGATCCCCCGACGTCGTGTGCCCATGGCGTCCTCGCTCCAGCGTCCAGCCAGCCTATCCTCTGGGCATCGTCGCCCTCCTCTCCTCCTCCCCAACGGGGATCGCGGCGGGCCCCACGCGTCGCCTGCTCCCTCCTCCCTCCCCACCCCGCGCGGGCATGCGCGCACGCACCTATCAAGCACCCACTGCGCTCGTCGCCATTCCCGGCCGGCCGGCTAAATCAGGATATAGGCTAGTGCGGGAGCGACAAGAGGCTAAATCAGGATATAGGATCGAGCTCGCACGTGCAGGCGATGCAGCGGGTGCGCGTGTTAGTTGGAGGGGTGGCACGAATATCGCCAGACCGTTGAGTGCGTGGACACGCCGTGTGCGCGAGCGCGTCGCGCGGGCACGACGTCGCGCATGCAGCGGCCATGGCGTGGGAGTCGTGGGGCATGGAGGTGAGGGAGCTGCTGCTGCTGCTGCTGGTGCGGAGGTCGTCGATCGGATCGGTTCGGAGCCGTCGGCGGCGAGATGTCGATGGACTTCGGCGCCCCGGCGGATGACCCCAAGGTCTTCCGCAACATCTGCCGCGACCGTACGTCCTCTGAACCGGCTCTTCGATGGCCGCCTCCCACAATCTCAATCTGCTTTGCGTCCTGCAGGGATACTGAAGGACTTGCTGAAGCCGGACAAGGATAAGGAGACCAAGAGCTCCTGGAAGGTACTTTTGATGTTTGTGCACAGCTGCTTGATTTACGCATACTCTGCTCATCCCCTGCTTACTGCCAATCTGTTCAGTCTGCACCATGTATGTTTCGGTCGAGAAGCCAATCATCACATCATAATTAGCTATTCACAATGCTGTTCCTTTTTTTTTTAACGCAACAAGCATGGATCTTCCCCCAAATTATGTGATTATCCTGGCACGTTTGCTATGGAAGTACCCCGATCAGTCTGAGCACTACTAATTAGTTGCGGTGGTTATCAGGATAAGAAGGGGAATTGATTGTGTGCTATAAATTTGTCACATTTGCAGGTTCTTATAATGGATAAGTTTACAGTGAAGATCATGGGTTATGCTTGCAAGATGGCGGAAATTACCGATGCGGGGATTTCGTGTAAGTTTCCCAGACCTGGATGCATGATCATCTAGGAGAAAGTAAATGGGTGGTTGTTACCATCTTCTTCTGACTGCGTTTCCTCAAAGACACCTGTTTTTGGTCAATAACACTTGGGCAGAGCTGATCGGTTGAAGGAGTTTATGTATAGTAATCTTACTGCCATATCCTGCAGTGGTCGAAGATCTGTTCAAGAGAAGGGAGCCGATGCCTTCAATGGATGCAATCTACTTTCTGCAGCCACTGAAAGAAAAGTAATTTTCAGTAGGCGCTGCTATGCCCCATGGCAGCATCCACTTTACCATGTAGCACAATAAATATGTAATTCATCTTAAGCTCTCTTCTTAATGCACATTTCCTGCAATCTGCAGTGTCATAATGCTTCTCTCCGATATGTCTGGGAGATGTCCACTGTACAGGAAGTACGTTGAGCTGCCACCTCCACTTTGTAGCTAGAATTTCATTTCCAAAAGCTTCAGATGTAATAAATTTTGAGTAACACGCTGATGATTTCACTTCAAACGCTAGGGCATACATCTTCTTTAGTTCACCGATTCCTAAGGAGCTGGTATCTTACATAAAGAATGACAGCAGTGTAATACCACGGATTGGTGCACTAAGAGAGGTAGGTTATTTCGCAATGTATCTATCTTTCATTGTTTTGAGCTATGGCACAAGTTCTTCTAATAAATTCTAATGTTGTGATTCAATTGGTTGCAGATGAATTTGGAATTCTTTACTATTGACATGCAGGTATTCAGCTTTCAATCTACATCATTTCACATGAATTCTGAGACTAATATATGAAAGTACCATATGCTCACTTTATTATTTTCTCTCTTTCTGGTCGGTGTCAGCTACAAACATTCAATAAAAATAATTAACAGCATAGTGTTTTGATCCTTTATAGGCTATATAGGAAGCAAGCAAAGGCTGACACCAAACCATTGTTGTCGTTGGTTTTGTTACACAGATGCACTTGCATTATGAAAGAATTAAATGGTTTTAAAATTTCCTAGTATGGTGGAAATATTCATGATTTTCTTAAGTGAAAAGCATAGGAAATCCATTCCAGTAAACATGCTGGATGCCCTTGTATTTTCATGCCTTTGTCTCCTGCTCTCTGTCTATGATACGATGATCACTATACTACTAACTTTATCTGTTATATATGCAGGGCTTCGTAACTGACCATGATTCGGCGCTGAATGATTTATATGGCCCAAGTGAACAGAATTCCAAAACGTTCAACGATACTATAAGCACGACGGCTACTCGCATCGCGACCACATTTGCATCATTGAAAGTACGTTAGTGAACTCCATTTGTTACAATCTATTCATGCCCACTGATAATTAGTAGAAAATTCCTCTTTTAGAAAGGAGGGAGTGGTATTGTAGATGTTAATATATTTGCACAGAAAATTTCTCTTTTAGTGAACAGAATACATTTGCATTTGTTTGGTATTGTAGATGTTAATATATTTTTCTATAAACTTGGTCAAAATTAGAGAAGTTTGACTTAGTGCAAAACTAAAATTTCTTACATTTTAGAAAGGAGGGAGTGGTCTACAATGCTAACTTTAGATTTCCTTGATTTATGACTATCTCCTATCTTAATTAGCAACAGAGGCAACTAGACCTTTAGCTCTACTACGCTATTTTATGAATAAATAGCCTTATTATTCCCCTTTTTTATTAAACACGAAAGCTGATTTAAGTACTTTGCAGGAATTTCCATGTGTGCGGTATCGGGCCCCAAAAGGAGATGCTTCCGCAACTACTAAATTTGACATGGTTCCAAAGTGGCTTGCTACTGCTGTTTGGGATATTGTGTCAAAATATAAATCAACAATTCCTGAATTTCCCCAGAAGGAGACATGTGAACTGCTCATTGTTGACAGGCCTATAGATCAGGTGCTAAAGCATAACCTGTTATTCATCTTAAAAGTATAGTAAAGATCGTCAATATAGCAAACCTCGTCAATATATTCATAACAGCTTACAACAATTTCATATGACTGCAAAGATAGCACCTGTTATTCACGAATGGACCTATGATGCAATGTGCCATGATCTACTTGAAATGGATGGTACCAAATACATATACGAGGTAATTGTAATATCATATTAGTAACGATCTACTAATTCTCTTTAGTTTCCTTATTCTTAATGTTATTTTCTGTTGGAAGGTATCAAAGGCAGGTTCAGAACCTGAACAGAAGGAGGCTGTATTGGAGGATCATGATCCTTTTTGGCTTGAGCTTCGCCATGCTCACATAGCTGATGTGAGTCTTATGTGTTATATTGGTGCATTTTGATCGCTTAACTATATTTTGGTGTATTATTCCTAACACTAATTAAAATGCTAGGCTAGCGAGAGATTGTACGAAAAGATGAATAATTTTGTTTCCAAGAATAAAGCAGCACAACTACATTCAAGGTGCATAACCTTTCTCAATTTCGGATGTAATTGTGAGTGATTTTTTTGGGCATGGTGTATCCTAGTACAGTATTTCATAAGAATGCCTCAATTTTTTTTTGTTACTGCTGCTATTTATGGTTTTTAGTTATAGTGCTATTTACACTTCTGGGCTGCTGATGTTAGTCATATTCTATCTCAACTTTTGAGTACCCCTTGTGCTGGATATTTATCTGCGGCACAATTATTCAAACGTCAAATATGACCATATGCATCTCAGTAGCATATAGCATTCTTTTGAACAAGTGATTTTATTTGGATTTAATGCTGCAAGGCAAGTGATACAGAAACACCTATAGTTTAAGTTAAACTGTAGCTTTAGTTTGTATTATATATAAAAGGTCTATCACTAGGTATTGGCACAAAATTTGCTTCTGATGCCAGACCATAAAATGCATAATATTTCCAAATTCTTGCATTAGAAATGATAGTGGTGTTTCCATTTTCAACTAGAGATGGTGGTGAAATCTCAACAAGGGATCTGCAGAAAATCGTTCAAGCTTTGCCGCAATATAGTGATCAAGTTGAGAAATTGACACTACATATAGAGATAGATGGTTGCTCTCAAAGAATATCTGCCCTGTATGCTTTCTGTTCTGATGTTTAATCTTTTATCTTTACAAGTCATCACTTACCATTTCCTATATTTATAAATTTAAGGGAATCAGGAACTTAACTTTCATACAGATGCAAGAACAAAATTATATTAGCACTAAAACAAATTATATTATCTTATGGTACATAATTATAAAGGGGCGCCAAAAGATGGTTCATCGCTCCTGATGGAATCTATTGCAGCCACGGTAGAAAATAAATTATTTAACATGGTAAGAAATGTCATTATCGTCCTTTCCACATTTACATGTTTTACCCACATAGGTAAGCATTGAATATAGTTCAAAGCAAGCAGTTGTCGTTTAAAGGCATTTGTTTTCACCTTAATGCATGTTTTCCATATTTAGTTTATGCATCATATGGCCCAGTGCCTTGCATTTGAACAACATCCTTTTGGAACATTGCAGGAGAGTTGTGTCATTTCATTTATAGAAGAAATAAAGTTTGTTAGGTTACAGGCCCTAACTGCTACTTTGAACAACAACCTTTGTTGTATTTACCTCTAATTTCAATTGATGAGTACTAAAACTTCGATTGGTCTCCTTTTCAGATTGCTGGGAAAATTAATAGGTTTATCAGGGAGTATGGGCTCCGTGACATTGGGCAGCTAGAGCAGGATCTGGTTTTTGGAGATGCAGGAGCGAAGGAGGTGATCAGCATCCTTAGGTCAAAGCAGGTTTGTTCAGAAAGAGAAACGAAAAACAGGCTTGCTGCTAAGTCCCTTTCAGTTTGATTTTGTTCTTTGCTTGACATGCTTGTTCTACTATCAAGGATATGAGTCCAGAAAACAAATTGAGGTTGCTGATAATATATGCAATTGTATATCCAGAAAAGTTTGAAGGTGACAAAGGGGAAAAGTTGATGCAGGTATTTCACATAATTTTTTTACTGCTTATGAGCTATTGATTATATAAATAGTGCACGCCTTATTCAAGATGCAAAGATATACAATGACATTGGAGTAAACCTCGATTTGCTCTCACTAATTATGAGTATTGGAATTTAGGGCATATTAATAGGGACCAGATATTTAGAATGTGTCCTATATGTGATATCTTATCCTAGTTGCTAAATCCTACATAATTCCCATATGCCTCTCTCTCAGATTAGTACTTATCAATGCAAAAGCAACTTGTGCTTAAAATTATCATGTGGTTATTCACACTACAGATTTCAGACTAAGCTAATATCAACTCTTGATTATTTATAGGGAATAATAAAATTGTAATGTGCATTGCTTCTGCATAGGAGTAAATGTATAAATTAAGACCACTACTTGGCAATAACTAAAGGTACCATGACACCATTTTTTGTGTGTGAGGTAGAAAATGCTCATGCAACTATTTTGACTACCTGATGATGCGAAAGCTTGGACATAAATCCAGCTCAGTAATAGTCTTAAAATAAGTTTAATCCATCTCTGAAGGAGGTTAAAGCTAGTAAAGAGTAGCTTTTACATCTTGTAATTGGGCACTTGCATCCCAGTTCATCTAAAATACTTTTGCCTTATTAGCCATCTATTATGCTACCTGCGAAAAAATCCAATGCCCAGATTGAGTCATTGAGATAAGTCTGGGCTGTATAGACTGAGATTGTTAACGTCATCTTGCATTACAGAAGAAGCTAAAGATTATTCTGTCATTTGGATCTTTGTTAACAAACTTTATAGAATAGCATCTACATTCTTTGTTGACAAATTTTCATGTTATGTTATTTGTTCTATAGCTATATGACAGCGAGCTAATTTATTGATATTCAGCTAGCAAAGCTTCCACATGATGATATGGATGTAATAAAGTGTTTAAGATACTTGGAAGGTGTAGATACAAAAAAGTCATCAAGGACCGGTACTTTCTCTCTAAAATTTGATGCGCAAAAGGTGAGCTCATGATTTTCTCTCCATATAGAGATGAAAGTCATGACTTTGTACGAAATAACTTTCTACAATCTTCCCCTGTATTCACATGTTTCTAATTTTTATTCCAGAAGAAAAATGCTGCCAGGGTAGAAAAACAGGATGGGGAGGAAACATGGGCGTTATCACGATTTTTCCCACTTATTGAGGCATGTTCTTACTGACCTTCCCTTGTCTTCAACAAATATTACCTTGTGTGAGAATCATATGACGTTCCAACATCAAGATTGACATGCATGCAGTTATATTTTGTTGTATAGTCCTGACTGAAGAGAGTATCTCCTTAGGTTTTTGCGGTCAAGAATTACTCACCATTAACCAAATAAAATTACTATTTAAATTTATGATTAAGTATGTTGCCTTTATCCTTCAGAAATTTTCTTAAGTGCATGTATATTTTTTTCTACATTCAATTTTTTTCTTCTGAATTTCGTTACATGTTGAATTATCTGTTGTAACAGTTGGAGTTCCATGATTTATTAACAGGAGCTAATTGAGAAGCTGAGCAAAGGTGAATTACCTCTGAAAGAATACCCATCTATGGGTGAGCCAAGTTCTGCTCCTCAAGGTGCCACTCAAACAGCATCAACGGCAGGACCACCACAAAACCCACAGCCAATGTCTATGAGGTCAAGGCGGACACCACAATGGGCTAAGTCTCGGACCTCTGGCGATTCTCAATCAAGGTAGTGATTAAACATAATTTTCCGTCTGGACCTCTTGGGCCTTATGAATTTCGAGTAACACACCTACTTCAGTGGGTTCCAAGCTTTGGCTACTTCCTTATCATAAAAAATTGGATTGGCAGTGATTCTTCAGTCTTGAGACACTCATCAGGTGAATTCAAGAGGCTAGGCAACCGGATTTTCGTCTTCATGATTGGTGGAGCCACTAGATCTGAAGTACGTTGTGTCTTTACTACAAAATAGTAATTTCGATTTCTGTTGTGCATATATCTCATTTCACACTCCAATGGATCAGTTGCGCACGGTGCACAAGCTTACAATGAAAATGAAGCGCGAAATCGTTTTGGGCTCATCTAGCATCGATGACCCTCCGCAGTTTATTTCGGTAAAAACTCGATCTGCCTTAAGGGTTCCCATTTTCTTTTTCATCAATTCTTTCCCACTGGGGATTGCTGAAAGTCAGCCTGCTATGTTCATGCAACGACTCTCCCACGTGCAGAAGCTGAAGTCGATAGGTAGCGCCGCTAACAAGTAGTTTGCATACCGAGCGATGGAATGAACTCTCGCCTTATAGTACTCGATATAAGGTACATTCTCTTCTTATTGGTTCGATCCTTTTTACTCAGTCCGGAGTATATTAATTCGTTTGCTTTTGCAGCTTACAGCAGACATACTTGCCAATGAACAGTTTCACATTTTATCAGGTTGATGCTGTCAATTGTCACCAATGACTGATGTCTGTCGAACTGATCACACGTTATTCTTCTTTATTTTCGAATTGAGGAAGTGAGCTGGCATATTAGGTTGTAAAATAAGAGACATGTGTAAAACATTTTGTCCCCTTTTTGGTGCTGTTATTGACGAACAGATTAATAGAAAAATTGATACGATCGTTTTGCCAAAAAACTGTTTATGAATCTAGATTGATGTTTGTATGGTAATACAGACCAAATTATTGCATATATAGATCTGAAACGAGGTTTGGTTATGGTGAATCTAGCGGGACATGAAACATTGCCATGACCATTAGGCCACTCCTAGTGGTAGTGTCAAGAATTTTTTATCAGCATTAAGTCCAGAACATATCAACAATTTTGCTGACGTGATAGGTAATTAAAGAGGAGAGACGGGAGAAGCATTTTATCATCATGACACGCTGCGGCCCCAGTTACCAAGCCAGATGACACGCGATGAAACTCGCATTGAGCCCGTCGTCATTTCATCGCTGGATCCGTTGTGCTTTTGCTCCACCACCTCCCCCACCCTCCCCCGCTCGATCCGCTCTGGCACATTTGCTCCGGCGGCGAGCAGAAACGCCTGCGGCAGCGCCGCCGAGCGGCATGGCCGCGTTCGGGCCAAACCGAGAGACGAGGAGAGCACGAGCATTAGCAGCTCACCAGCGATCCATATTTATGGTTGGATGATGAGAATAATGGTCGGAGGTAGGAGTTCGACGGTGAGGGGCGGAGGTAGTGGCAATGGTGGCTCAGGGGAAAAAGTGGGGAAGCAGGGAGGTGGGATGGTGCCGGAGGTACCAATGGTGGGGAGATTGGGTGGTCAGTTGTACCAGTTGTACCAGGGAGAAGAAGAAAAAGAAAGATTGAGAGAAAGGAATCAGAGAGAGTAGAGCTGGGCCGATTTGGTTTGAGTGGCAAAATAAGTAGTTTTGGAATTTTCAGCACTCAAAGTTTTCAAATAGGCGATGTTTGAACTAAGGATTTGAATTTTTTTATTAAGCAACCATGGTCACAAATGATACATTTGACATACTAAACATTATTTGAGCATAAAATTTATATCTTCTATCTTTGTGCCCTTTTATTAAAAAAATAAATACCAACATGCACATGCAACATGCTAACGATATGTTTTATGGATGATTAGCGTCTGATGATTTTTCTAATACTACATGTAGCCATTTCCAAATATACGACTCTCTTTTAATATCGTACGAATATTGAAGTTAATTGTCACCATGTTCTAGAATATTGTTTAATTTAGACACTATTAAAAAATGGTACATAGTTCATATGGCACATTTGCGTCATTGAACAACTAAATGCTACTGTTTTATTCTAGTGTCAAAGTGACGTGGCAGACTTATGGATGCGCAGGAATTATCCAAAATGGCTTGCGTGATGGCACGGCAACACCTTTGCATGGCTCGTGCACCTCCTCTGCTCCCACTTCGATGTCGAACACATGCAACCGATCGTCGACCGAGCTCATCCAGTAGACCAGTACACGGTGTTCGGCAGCAACCCAAACTCGGTGCCCGGACACCACCCTCCAAAGCAACTGCCGGAGCCTGCCAGAATAGCCCGATCGCCGATGCTCTCCACCCTGACATGCTCTTGCCTCGCGAAGTCCATCCTGTAGACGCCGACGTCGGCGACGGCGGTGAAGTCGATGCCATGGCGGAACACGTACACCGTGTGGAGGTCGCCGCCGATCTCAACAATATACGTGGCCGCCGCCGCCATCAAGCCGCCCTCAGGGACACGGGCCGCACCATTTTCATCGGCACGGTGCTGAGCTCCGGCAGCCCGGCCGGGGAGAAGCCGATCACGCCGCACTGGGTCGACGAGTGGGGATAGTAGAACCTGCCCTGGCACGACGCGAGGCGGTTCACGGTGCGCTTGCACCACGCGTTCCCCTCCGGCACCCGGATGCTGGCGCTGCCCAGGTCGTACGCATGCCTGGTCCACGCCGTGCCGCCGGCCTGGCAGTACCACAGGATGGTGCTCTGCGGCGGCTCGGCGAGTAGCACCGTGCATCGTCCGCCGGCGGCCGTGCATGGGTCGCCGGACCGCGCGCAGACGGACCGCAAGGGCGGCGGCAGCGCGATCCGGTCGGCGGCGGTCCCCGGAGCGCGCGGCGGGTTCCACAGGAACGTGGCCGCGGTCGCCGGGTCCGACGCGAGCATGCCCAGCCGTGCGACGTGGGCCAGCTCCGCTTGCCCCGCAGCTCCTCAATCTCGCACGCGCGGTGCGCGCCGTCGGAGATGCTGAAAAGCGTCGTGCGCTGCTGCTCGCCGTCGTAGTCGAAGACGAGGCATGGCAAGGTGGGCGCCGGTATCACCGCCGCCGCCATGAGTGCGCCTGCCTCGAGGTTGATTATATTGGTGTCGACGACGACGTCGCCATGTGCACGGGGGGGGGGGGGGGGGGGGGGGGGGCTGGCTATGTATGGGCCGTTTTCTAAGCGGTGCGAGCTTAGTCCGAGATCAACACGGATACAATGTTAAGTGTAATTTATTAACAAATAATAATCGAATCCTAACAGGGCCAATCAGTTTTTTCGGATCACGCTCGCCTCCGCGCCTCCTCCGGGCCGCCGCCGCCTGCGCCTGCGCCTGCAGGGCGCCCCTTCAAGTGCCGCTGCGCCCAGGACGCCTCCTCCACGGGCCGCCGCCTCGCCAAGGCACGTGGTTGCCCAGCCACCGTGCACAGGAGGCCGCAGCAGGAAGCCAAGTACACTGGGCGGCGCGGGCGCACGAGCAATCCCGCCAGGCCGATTGAATGGCCGCCGGTGTGGTGTGCATGTCCGTCGTCGTTGGCACCAGCACGCTATAGCTCATCGTCGCGCCGTTAGGCCTTCCAGTTAAAACCATCTCCAGCATGGCCTACGTCCATTGCTCAGGTCTGTAAGACATTATAATTTCGTCAGTTGATTAAATTTGATTGATGAGATCATTTCTGGCTGCCTTCAAAGGAGTAATAATGTTTGAGCACTGAATTTCTATTTGCTCGAGACCATCATGCAAGACCTCCCAGACAGACAAGCTTATGCTTTGGAATATACGTAGTAGTTTGCCATCAAATCACCTCCACTCCATTGCGTGAAATGTACTGCTGAGAAATATTATTCACTGTTATATTGGATTGTTCAGGAAAGATACAAAAGCTCCAATATGCACTCTTCCAGTAACGTATATCTGAAGAACCTAGAAGACATTAATGGAACAGGCTAGGTAGCTATCCTGAAAGGTTTACATACTTCCAATCAAGGATTTCTTTCAGCTGCACAACATTTAACAAATAACAAAAAAAGTTACCTGACAGCCCTGAACAAAGTTACATATCTCTATCTCTATGTATGATTCATGCACCAAAAGAGAGCAAAGGAGCGTGGCCATGTCGCCGGTCATTCCCGGCCGTCGGATCTGCCACTCGGACGGCTGAGATCGTGCGAGTCCCGGTCACTTCGCAAAAAAGTCCTCGGACTTTAGAGAAATCAACCTACAGACTGGCCTCCTTTCTTAGGTAATTTTATGAAAAAGCCAACAACTTTTCTCAAAATCAACCCACAGTCCAACCTTTCCGGTTCAGGGAGATTTGCAAAGAAAACCTTAAGTTTTTTCCTCGCAACTGGCGGCGAGCACCCACCCCTTCTCCAGCCCGCTCCCACCCACCGGCGTAACGCGGCGCGTCCCTGCGCTGGCCCATCCTCCGCCCCTCCACCTGCGTGCAGCACGGCGCTTCGTCGGCGGCCCCGCCCCTCCGCCCTTCTGCCTCCCCTCGTGGTGCAGCCGCCGCCGGCGGCGGCCACTTGCCGGCCTCGAGGTCAATGACGAGGAGCGGGGGGGTTGGGAGGAGAGAGAGGAGGAGAGGCGCCCCTTTACTTCTTCGTAGCGCCGGCGCAGCAGCCGCGTCGCCCCTCTGCACCGGCCCATCACTCCTTGGCTCCTCCGCCCCTCCCTCTACTCGTATCCCGTTGGTCCGGAGCTTCACGAGGGGGCAGAAGAGGAGACGACAGCGGGCGATTGCCGCAGGCAGATTCCAATTTCACGGCATGTACATTCAAACATGAATCGGTATTCGTTTAATGTTGAATTTCATCAATCAATTTCATCTACATCCTGGTTTTTCTTATTACTTTCACTGGCCTAGTGCATTTAACAGTTGACTTTCTTCGCTATTGTGTCCAGTAGCCGTGTAGAATCAAAATTCCTACATCATATTCTTTTGTATTGAAGCTTATAAGGAAACATTTGTGAGTTTGGTCTCAGCATGGATGACAGTTGGAGGACAAATTATGATAATTGAAGAGTAAGCTTTGAATGAATTAGAGAATGCTGTGTTCATGCTTCCATGACATCGAATGACCAATATGGATTCCAGAAATGGTTTAATATATTATAGGGTAAAATGTTACTTTGTGAATTTGCGTGCATGCCTGACAACAAGTATGGTTTACACATGAGCATCTTTTCTGAGTGCGCACCCTTGGAGCCTTGCTTCCTTCTTGATTAGTTTTCTAGGTGCTTAGCAGCAGTTACTGGTTCAGAGGTCTGCCTAGCAAACAAGATTCAATAATGGAAATCATGTTTAAGCTCTAAAGCCTGAAATTATGTTGGGAGTTTTCTGTTGTAATTCTGAATGTGTTAAGATTTTCTACACGTGGTTTGTCAAGATAGTTCTTTGCAAATCATGTTGATCCATCGAGATCTCATTTTATTGTCTGCCTTCTAATCTTCAGTTCCGCACCGGTTGGTGCACTGCAGGTAACCGTAGCTCCAGCGGACGTGACCGGCGATCTGCGTGGGGCTGGGCGCTTCCCGGAACAGAGCAAGGCCGTGATCCGAGGCGCAATGGGAAGCCGAAATCACGGGTCATTCCAATCTCCTGAAGAGAGTTATCTTGTGGACGTAGATAAATAAACAGGTGGTTTGTGGAAAGCTGCAAGGTTCAGGTCCAAGTACGTCGAGCGCCTGTCATGCTGTTGTCTGAATGTATCGATACGTTGAAACCCCTGTCGAGGAGTTTCTGTAGTTGTGCAGTGCCTTCTGGTCTGTGAAACATTTTGGCTCGTCGAGCCTTGCTGTAAAAGCGTCGTGTATATCGCAAACCTGATTATATGTTTCGGTGTTTGCTCTGTTCTGTTGTTCTTGTTCCGGACGCCGAAGGATGTGAGCTTGTTCTTTTTCCGGATGCCGTGTTCGGAAAACGGGAACTTTGGGATTCCGCTTCTGGCACTGTTCTTGTTCCGGAAGTGTCAGTCGTCGGAGAACCATGTGGAATCGGCCGAAACGGATTGATGATCGGCCCATCAGCAAGGAAAAAAGAACGCAACTACGCAGTCTTCTCGGCCCTGGCTTTGGCTGATTAGCAGCACCACGCAGGCTCTTCCCAAATGACAAGATGCCAGTTGCCGGCTGATCGACGCAGCCCGCGCCGCCGCCGCCTTTCGGGGCTCGTCGCGGCGTCCGACTCCGGCAGCTGGGCCACGCAGCAGCCGTTGTGCCTCGAAGCCGGAAATGCTTTATGCCCACCGCCAGATACCAAACGTGTCACCCGTCCCGGATCGTTCGTGAACAGCGCACCGTCACCACCTCTCCCCCACCGCCAGCATCCGCCTCGCGCCGCTTGGCCGCCACACGGCACCGGCCGCCAAGTTCCGAGCTTTTGTTTAGTTACCCTCGCCGGCCGTGATCTCTCGTCGTCGTCGACACCACGACTCCACGAGGCCTTCGCCTTTCCCTCTACCCACCTACACGGCCACGCGGACCCGGCAAACCCCTGCCACCCGCCACGTCTCTCCCCACGCGTACCCCTCTCACCTCTTCCTCTCTCCGCAGCCCGGCTCCCCCGCGCCGCCCGCCGCTTGCCAACTGCCACCGTCACCTCCCCCGCCGCGCCCCACCCCGCAAAACCCCTCGATTTCCACCAAAAGCCATCCAAAACCCAAGCCAAGCGTCCAGCTCCTCTCCGTTCCCAGCCATGCCGCCGCTCGCGCGCCGCCTCGCCGCGAGCCTCCTCCGCTCGCGCGGCGGCCGCGCGCTCCACACGGGCCCGCCGTCCGACCCGGCCGTGCTGGCGTGCCGCCTGGCGTCCCGCGCCGTGGTCCGCTTCGCGGGGCCCGAGGCGGCGCGCTTCCTCCACTCGCTGCTCACCAACGACCTCCTCTCCGCCTTCGCCGCGGGGGGCGCCTCGTCGCCGCAGCGGTACGCGCCCACGCCCAACGCCCCCGCGCGGGGGCCCGCGGGGCCCGCCTACGCCGCGCTGCTCACGCCGCAGGGCAGGTTCCTCTACGACCTCTTCCTCTACCGGACCCCGCCGCGGTCGCAGATGCTCGACCGCACCGGGTCGGCGCCGGAGACGGGGGAGAAACCTGCGCAGGAGGAGGGGGAGCCTGCGGAGGTGCTCGCCGATGTCGACGCCGCGGAGGTCGACGAGCTCGTCGCTTGCTTCAAGAGGTGATTGGCTGCCGAAATTGTTGCTCAATGCTCAGTACATGGTATAATATTATTTCAGTCGGAGACCTGTAAAAATCTGTTAGGAGGATCTTGTAATCGAACGCGACCAAAAAGTAAACAGTTGTACATTAATTTTGGATTTTTGGGGCTAATCAGCGCAAAAGGGTGTTCTTTTAGACAAAACAGTAGGCTTAGTGATTCTTAGGAGTTTGCTGGATGATTTAGTTTCACGTTGGAAATATGGATGACATATACATGTTTCAATGCTGTTGGGAGTCCAATTGAGTGTTGCAACTTTCTGCTGAAAATGAATTGATGTATTGCAACTTGAACTTTCAATACATTATCGCTTATTGACATTGTAGACATAATTGGAATTTATTGCCAAATCTGCCACCTCTTTGTACACCTTAGCTGTTATGTCCTTCAACTTGAACAATTTTGCTGATGTGATGATGAAGAGTGCCTAGGCCCAGTCTTTGCATCAACTTTGGTCCATTCCCTGCAGCAGGGAATTAACTCTACTGCTTCTGTTAGCGACATTGTTGCGACCTTGTAAACGTTAGCGTGTTCTCTGCTTCTGTTACTAGATCATGCTAATTTCAGGCTTTATTTTGTTAGACACCTGAATGTTGTGATGCATGTTTGTGCCCCGTACTTGTACTATACAACCTATGGATCAGTACAAATCAATGTGTGTTGGACCTAGCTCTTGTTCAGTAAGGAACTGTAGTTACAGAGTGCTCTTGTAGTCTTTAATAAAGCAGCTTCCCTGGGAATAATTATGGTTGTTATAGGTTATTATGTTGAGAGTAAGATCAATTAATCAGCTTATGTGGGAAATTCTAGCCAAAACAGTCCACTTAGTTATTTTTTGGTGTTTTCTTAGATAATTTGGTTCCAGTTTGAAGTTAAATTGTGCACTTAAGTTTGGATGCACACTCTTTTCGACATTTTAGTGTCATAGTTTGGAGTCTAATTGTGTAGCAAAACTTTTAGTGCCAAAATTCTTGAAGATCAGAATCAGCTCACTGCCAAGCTTGTGGATCGTTAAGCGTCTCACTGTTGAGAATATAGACTGTAGTTGGAGATTTTTGTGTCAAGTAGGAACCTTAATGATGAATTGCTCTCATTCCCTAAGCAGCTTATGTTGAACTTAGTGTCTGTTAGGTTACTACGGTGAGCTGTAGTTTGAGAACATGGAATTTTCACAGCTTGTTGTAGCTGAAAGATCCATAACACTGCATTGCTTTACAGCTTTACCCTACATTGGGGAACCAATCTATCTATCTATCCGTATTTGACCTTTTTCCGATGAATTTCATGTCTTGTGACCTGGTAACCTTATCCTGTTTTCAGATATCGGTTGAGATCCAAGGTTGAAATAGATAATGTAAGTGAGAATTTTGCATGTTGGCAAAGGTTTGGACGGAATGTGGTGCATACTGAACCATCTACTCAAGAACCTGAGGCTCAATCAATTGGATGGGGACAAGGTATTGACCATGCTGGTGAGTCAGCTGCACAAGGGAATGGTCATGGTTGGCAATGGCTCAAAGATCCTCGGTTAGACTACCTTGGTTACAGAGGAATTTTTCCAGCCGACACTATACGTAAGTAACTTTTTTCCTTGGTATTATTTCCTAAAGCTTCTCTGATATAAATGTCCAATATTTGACATCAATAATGACAGATTTGAACACTTGACCTGTTTTTGTATTCACAGCACCACTGGTTGAGTCTGACAAAGAAGCGGATGAACGACATTATCAGCTTTGGCGGATAGAGAATGGAATTGCAGAAGGTTCAACTGAGATCCCAAAAGGTAAGATTCTTTTTCGAGCAGGTGGTTCATGGGTCATAACTATGCAATGTTATCATAGTTTCTATTTGATAATTTGACGTCGATAGGTATCACATTTTTCTGCTTCCCTAGAATTTTGGCACATTTCTGGAAGGTTCAGCTCCTGAATAATTTGTTCATCTCATGTTAGACAAAGTTAGCATATCTGTTTTCTTAGTCACACATCACCCAACAGTTTCCTTTATCTCTAATTTGTATTTTGACCAGAAGCTGCTCCAAGTTCACTTACAATTGAGTTTGATTAATTTGTTTCTAAATTATAACTGCAGTATGAATGAAACGTAGACGTTAAAAAAGGTAATGTCTCAGTAATACAAAAGGCTTGCAATCTCAGTTGCTAACGTTGGTACCATACATGATATGTGTTCACTGAAACAACTTCATTAGAGTTGATAAAACATTAACGGGCCAGTGGTGTCAGTTTTGTGGTTTTTTCTGGAGGTCTGTAAAAGCTAGCGTAGAGGTTTAGAGTACCTTCCAGCTTTCCCGGTTCCCATGTTTTGAAAGCTCTATAGAATATGAATGGCCTTATCATTTTGGAAATTGTCCAGCTATTGGGCAACATGGTTTTCCTGACAAGATGGCTTAGGTTGCCCCTTCCTTTTTCATGAAGCTGTCCTCTTGTGATTCAGGTGAAGCAATCCCACTGGAGTACAATCTTGCTGCCTTGAACGCGATTTCATTTGAGAAGGGTTGCTACATTGGGCAAGAGCTTATTGCACGGACACACCACCGTGGTGTCATTCGGAAGCGCCTTATGCCAATGAAGTTTGTTGATGAAAAGGGCGAAGGTATAAAATACTTTTCGTGGTAAATAACACAGCGTATCACCATTTTGTTGCTGGATGCTAATTCTGCAACCTGTGATATCAGAACTCGACCAGGCTGTGGCTCCAGGTTCAGAAGTTGTGAACGAAGCTTCAGGCAAGAAAATCGGTACAGTAAACACTGCCCTGGGCTCCCGCGGAATGGGCCTGTTGAGACTTGAAGAGGCACTGAAACAAGGATCGTTCCTTTGCATCAGCGATAACAAGGGCGTCAGGGTTCAGCCGATCAAACCGGACTGGTGGCCAGCTGAGTGGACGCAGATGGTTGACCAGCAGAGTGCAGTTGCCTGAGAGCAAGAGCCGTGAGAAGTGAACTTAAGCCAAAACTTCCAGCGAAGCTCATGGGAGCTACAGGTGGAGTTCTGCCGTCAGGTGGTGTTGAAGACTGGCAGTACACATAGCTAACAGTTTCAGTTTTAGGCAAGCCCTCCGGTGTATCAAGGCAGAGCCTGTTTTCCTCCTCTCTGCCTGCGCTTCACTTGGGCGTCGATCAGAATAAGCGACTTAGCATGTGACTCGAGCATGTTTTGTATTCGAATAAGTTCCTCTGTTGCCAGCAATAAGACTGATCTTGTACAACATTTTTTCTTGGACAGTCAGAACTCAGCACAGATTTGTTGATCTCGCTTGTAAACTGTAAAGCATTTCGTGTTCGTGGTTGCCTCAAACACTGTTGTACGCACACGAGGTGTGTGATGGAATCACGGAAGGAGATAGCCTGCTGTTTCAACGCTCGCTCAGGTTGCGTTTCACGTCAAAGAGAAATTTGTCATTTAGAAGTATTAAATAAAGTCTAACTACAAAACTAATTGCAGAACCCCAGGTCTAATTCGCGAGACGAATCTAATGAGGTATATTAGTCCATGATTAACGGATGATTACTGTAGCATCACTGTGGCAAATTATGAATTAATTAGGCTCATTAAATTTGTCTCGCGAATTAGCACCCATCTGTGCAAAAGGTTTTATAAACAGATTTTATTTAATACTTCTAAATAGCAAGATTCTCTTTGATGTGACGGGTCTAAACTTTAGAGAGGAGCAAACGAACACGCCCTCAAGCTTTGAGCCTTTGACATGGACTGGACCACACAGGCACACTGGGCAGCCAGCCAGCCAGCCCAGGCACCCTCTAGTGCGATGGGTACAAGCAAGCTGTGATCCCCTGCTCTGCTGCAAAAGACACGAGCCATTGCCCGTCATCTTATGAGTCTTGACCACGGAGGCGTGCACGACGCCCTGGTCCTTGGATTCCCTGTGACCTTATGGCCCCTCTCGCAGGCCACCGTCAGCAAGACCAAATGGAATAGAACGGAATGGCGTTGCACAATCCAAACCGTGCCGCTGCAAACTACCACAGCAGACGGACGCTCAGGCGCTGCAGGTAGAGCTCGCCGCGGAGCAGAGCAAATTTTGTACAGTTCGTAGACGACTGGTTGCTGCCCTTCTGCGGATAGCAAACGACGTCTGATACTAGTACCAGGAAAGATGAACAGTGTCCTGCCGATTGTTCAGGACTTCAGGCTGTGCAAATTACCATTCCACCCTCGTCTCTGCAAACAACCTTTGTTCTTGCAAAGCTCCAAATGCGGATAAGATTCGATTCAGAAGGGCTAAAAAGACTCTCTCATAGGCTGTAGGCTGTGGCCTGGCCTGCAGGGTTTAGGATACATCACCCCCCCGAAAGCTAAAGAGGGACCATGTGCACACGTGACAGGAAAAGCAGTAGCCTACTCACCGGGAACCATCAAAAGCCTGAAAATTTTATTCAGGCTAGGCTAGCAATCTGATCTTGCCCTCAGCCCGCTCCCCAAGAACAGCACACTTTATGGAGATTGTTACTGTATCAGAGTTGCAGATCGCTCTACAACGGCGAAGCGTTCAGCTCCAGCACAAGACATAGACAAGAAGCTTGCCAGGAAACTTCTCACGGTATCAGTTGCATGTGGTGGTTCGTGTTTATGTTCAGCAAAGCTAGATAAAAGCGGCTTAAGCCCAGCTTTATCATCAGAATTACTAAACCGCTGTCTCGTTGCCATCGATCGGCGTTCAAGTCCTTGTTCTTTTTGGGCGCATTGGCATGGAGATCCTGACTGTTTTAGTTGCAGAGGGAACGCAGACACGCTGACACCCAACGGTTTGGATTTCGTATTCGAATTCAAACTGAGCCGAGGCATTCATGCTGCCTGAAGTTTGCTGAACCACCCACCCAACGGCACGCTGGGGGAGTCGTCCAGGCTGCTCAAGCTTTCCGAGGACCAACACCCAAGGTCCCGAGCAAGCAGCGGTGGCAGGACCGCAGGAGTCAGGAGAGCTGTAGCGGATGCCTCCACAGGAGGGTTCAGGAGACCGAGAGGCGAGGCGAGGAGATGGGTGAGGAGCCGTCCGTCACAGTGCCCGGTGCAGTGCAGGGTGCAGAGTCAATGCTGCTCCCAGCCACGGGAATGGCAGACGGCCGAGACTCCACCGAGCAAGCACGCACGAGACGAGAGCTTTATTTCTGACGGAACGCCCGATGCGGTTGCAGAGTGCCGCCTTGCCTTTGGTTGGGGCATGCTACACGACACTGACAAAAGGATGGGTCTGAATTTGCTTGCCTGTTGTCTCGATCGAATACCCAGGTCCATCCCCAGCTTGAATCCATGTCCATGAGACCTGGAGACCTAAATTTTGTTTTCTCAGTGTTGGTTAAACTTGACTGATCTGATTCATGTTATTGAGTTCAAAATTGGCTAAAACTTAAGGACCTAGAAGTAATTTACGAAATTTGTTTTATCTGATGCGAAATTTGATTTGGACACAACATTTGGGGAGAAAAAAACTGTAGCACTAGTCTTCACTGGAGTCAGGCTGTGTTTAGCTCGGCAGGCGTAAAGGTAAAAAAAAAAATTAAAGGAATCTTACCAATTTGAAGTATTAAATAAAATCTATTTACAAAACTTTTTATATGGATGGGTTGTAAATCGCGAGACGAATCTAATGATGCTAATTAATTCATAATTAAGCAATAATTAGCGGATGGTTACTGTAGCATCACTGTTGCAAATCGTGGATTAAGTAGTTTCATTAGATTCGTCTCGCGATTTACAGCCCATGCATGCAAAATGTTTTGTAAATAGATTTCATTTAGTACTTCAAATTAGTAAGATTTTTTTGAAAATTTTGCTTTTACGGTTTTTTTGCGTTTACAGGTGGAAACTAAACAGTGCCTCCGTCTGCATTGCAATAGCCTTGCTTGCAAGGTGCTGTCTTGTCTGTGCAGACAGACAGAGAGAGAGCGAGCGGGAACAGAGGCGCCGAGTGAAAGACGCGACACTGCAGCAGAGGTCTGGTCAGAACAGAAGCATTGGGGCGAGGACGCTGCACGCTCTTTGACCCTCCTCGTGTGGCTCCCGGCTCCCCCACGCATTTCAAATGCCAATGCTCTCGTAGTCTCGTTGCATCATTGCAAGCAGGAGAGCAGACAACCAAGGAGAAAGAAAAGCAAACACGCGACTGAAACTACTGATCCCTTTCAAGGCAAACAAAAAAAAAGTTTCCCAACTCCGATTAGCTCCGGTAATGACAGTAGTAGCAATGCTGTAGCGATCGGTTTGTCTCGTGCTGATAGCCGGGCAGACAAGATCATGGCATAATGGCGCCGTGATTAAATGCGAGGCCTGCTTGGTGACTGCGCCCGCCTTCATATCATGGGTGGCGCTTCGGCTTTCCTTCTCTCTGTTTCTTTTTTGCTGGGCTGCGTGGTTTGCTTTTGTTCTTGACCGGCGTAAACAAACCCTACCGCCGCGTTTCCCGACGGACGGACAGATTCTGATGCCACCGCGGCTTTTGCTCGTGCGCGCAGTGCGCTCATGGACAACCGAACAAGAACACTGTGGTGACAGATTGATAACATGAGATTTGCTTTTCTTTTCCAAGTCTCTCCCACATTTTTCCCCCTTTCAGTAGAATAATGCAGGAACCTATTATGTTTTTCACGTTTTATGGAGTGACCTGCACTGAAAATTTGAAGTTTTATCTACTTGGAAGTTTGGGATTTCAGCAACTTTCTTCACTTTTGGCAGTGTTGGCAAGGGGGTCAAACTGCACTGATGTTTCTGGAATGGAGTGAGGTGTCAGGTATCCAACCATGGACATGTTCTCCGTGCTTTGCTTTGTCAAACTGGCAAATATCTTGTGACAGTAGTAAGTTTTATTTTTGGTTGACAAAAAAAAATGAGTGGGAGAGTACTGAAAGTCTGGAAAATGTGAGTGTGAGACACAGGACAAAACAGTGTCCAAGGCCAACGGTAGGGGCTCAGTTCGGTATGGAGGGAGCAGAAAGGACAGCATGCTCACGCATTTGCCATTCTCGTGCATCCTGTACGAAATCCAGAGCAATCTGACTGTTAGACGTGTCCTTTTTCGTGCAGAGATTCAAATTCGAAGTTGAATTTTAAGTTATTTGGTCTGCTGTACGTTTCTGCTATGAGCAGTAATGCTGTTGTGTTGCCACTTCCACTGATAGCGGCAGTCTTCATCTACTAGTATTTTAAGCAGAGGGAGCATCAATGTCGACATCATCTTAGTTTAGCAACAATAGGAGGCATGTGTTCATATTTAACAAATTACATGCCTCGGTTAAGACCTCCCAATTGTTTTCATTCAAAATGCGTCCAATTAGGGATGCTTCTCGGGAATTTGTTACAAAAACTAGAATTTGTAACAAAAACTAACAAAATACAATAGAGCGCGTCAACCGGTCAATGCGAGGAGAGCCAGTGCAAAGTTGACCAAAAGTCACATTAGGAATGCTCTGAATCTGCTACATTCACGGCATTCAGATCCTAATACACACTAATAATCTAGCATAAGCTACAGAGATCATGACGTACTGAGATCAGTAGACGAAACACTACACTAACCAATACTCAATAGCATGTCAGTGGCAACTGGATCATTACCCTGTCATCACATCAGTAAGCTACTTAGCTACTACCAACCCAAAAGGCCTCACAAGGCCGAACATGCTCCCAAAATACATCTCCAACCTGAGATTCCGACTAGCTGGGTTCAGAACCTCAGCAGCAACTCACACTCAGTGGCTGAGCTGCTGAACCACAGCCTCCATGGTCGGCCGCTGGCTCGGCGCTTCGCTAGTGCAGTACGCAGCAACTGCAGCGAGCCTCGCTACCTCAGTCCTCGAGAAGACACCGTTGAGGTTTCCATCAACCACATTGTCCAGATCGCTGACAGCTGCAGCACCAACCTTCAGCTGAGAGACATCCCTCTTCCCTGTGATGATCTGGAGGACCACGATCCCAAACGCAAAGACGTCGCTCTTGTCAGTGAATCGGCCTGTGGTGGCATACTCAGGGGCGAGGTACCCCATTGCAGCGCTGGCCTTCAGGGTTGAGAAAATGACGTCATCTGCGAGGAGCTTGTGCAGTCCTGGGACTGACAACCGCGGGGAAAAGTTGTGGTCAAGAAGGATCTTTTCGGCCGATATGTTCTGGTGGACAACTGGTGGCTTGCTGCTCTTCTTGCTGTGAAGGTACTCAATTCCTGCAAATATGCAACCAGATCAAGGAGTTAGAACACTGATAGATCAATCTTAGCTGGCATGGGAGTAGGAAAAGATGGTAGCATGGTAAATACCTTTTGCAATGCCTTTGACGATTGAAACTCTTGTAGTCCAATCAAGAACACTAGGACTGGAAGCATCCTTAACATCTAGATACTGTGACAAGCAGCCATTAACCATTAAGTCATAGACAAGGAAGCATTCCCCTCTCCCCCTGGAGCAGCAGAACCCCCTCAGGCTAACAAGATTATCATGCCGAAGAAGGGTGAGCATCTTCAGACCACGCAAAAAATCCGACTCCTCTTGCTTGCAGCTTGTCTTGTTGAGGCTCTTGACAGCAACAACTGACCCATCCCGAAGGATTCCTCTGTATGTCGCAGCAAAGCCACTCTTGCCTAGCAAGTTCGCATCGGAGAAGTACTGCGTCGCACATTCTACCTCCTCTAAGTTGAATCTAAAGCTATCACCAACTTCACCAGATGATCCAACACCCCCACCTGACAATGGGTCCCAACTGTTCGAGTACTCAACACTAATCAAAGGAGAGGCACTCCTTCTGCAGGCTTCCTTCTGCTGGAAATGGTCAGTGCTGAGCCTGCTATCAGAAACCTCCAGTGAGCTCCCAATCTTTTGTTTCTGCCTACGATACCAAGAGAATGCAAATAACCCACAAAATGCAGCACCAATAACCACTGCAACAACAGCAACAATAAGAACTCCTTCAGATCCATTTGCGGACTTTGAGCAGTGAGAGCCTGAGCAGCTTTCTGGATTCGCCGATTGAGGCACTTCCCGTGTCTTGACAGTACCATCTGGTCCAAAAGGCTCAGGCTTGCTGGGTTTCAGGCCATCCTCTGAAGAAGGGCAAAGCTCTAGCAAACTGAAGCCAACTCCACAAAGGCCTTTGTTATTCGTATACTGGAAACCACCATTTAATCTTCTCAGTCCTAGCATCCAACACAGAATTGGAGCGGTTAATATTATGAAGACTTAAAACTAAGGTTTAGAAAGATTAAAGTCTTAAAAAGAGGAGCATATTACCAGCAGGAACACTCCCAGAAAGGGTGTTATTGCGAATATCAAAGACCTCAAGCAATGGAACCTCAGCTATCTTCGATGGGACTGAGCCAAACAGGTTGTTGAAGCTCAAATCAAGCCGTCTCAGCTGCGTTAGCTCACCAAGGGTTGCCGGAATGGCTCCGGTAAGCTGATTGGACTGCATTGCGAGCACAGACAACTTATTCAGGTTGCCCAACTGGGGAGGTATGCTGCCTGTCAACTGATTGTAACCCAGCTGCAACACTGCAAAAGGGTGAGAGAGTTATGTAAGTTGATTTATTTCTTCTATTGCAGATCAGCATTTTGATGCCCAAGGGCTAGAAATCATCTGCTGGTATGAACTTTGATGAGACTATAACCTGGGGGCGTATGCAGCTATGCTATGAACTGTACTAGCAAGAAATGCATGTGCAAGTTGATATAAAGCCTGTGGCAGCAAATAATATTTGAGCGTTGGCCACTTGGGATACAGACACTACAAATTCTGCAAACTACCAAAGCATGAACAGAAGGGAGACATATCGACATAGGTGGGGAAGCCCTAATCATTGAATTTGTATCCACATGTAATAGAGTAGTTCGGATTTCAGAAAGAGCCCAAAGATTGCATACAAAGAGCTGAATTTAAATCAAGTCAAATCAAAGAAATTCCTTCTGGCTCGCTGGCAAAAGTTTTGTATCGCAGCGAAAGATCAGAGCTGTAGTTGCCCCAAACAAATCCTTAGAAGCAAAAGACACGCCTCGAACAGAAAAAAAAAACAAGTGCTAATTGTTTCAATTCCAAGAGGCTCCTCTCACATATGCATGTGCAAGACAGACAAATCAAATAATATAAGCACCTGACAACAGCACTCTGGTCCAACGGAAGACCCGGAATAGAAACGCAAATACAGAGAGTTGTTGATCTAGCAGTAAACTAATGGCCCATTTCAAAAATTAACCGTTGTAGTACTAGACTACTAGTTGTGGCCGACGTCTACCAAGCCCGTGCAGTAGCCTGGGAGTTTTGCATTGATGGACCAACTGTTCTTCGCGCTTTCTGTTTACAAAAATCTCAGACTCCACAGTAGCAGAAGAGGAGTAAATGCTCCAAACCAACCCAATGAATATAGAAAGACACTTGTAAAGAAGTCCCCATCCTATGCCAAAATCCCGCTACAAACCGACGAAAAATGAATCCCTTTCACCATTGAAGACGAAGCCTTTGTACCAAAACGAGGAGAGAACGGTCCTGGCTAGTACATTGGTTCTTGAACCGTTGAAAATGGAGCTCCACCCCATCTTGTGTTTAAACTTTAAAGGTGAACTTTGGTTTGAGAATCCTCAAAGAAAAGCAAGGGATCAAGCATGAAAGCCCCCAAAAGGGTTTCTGTAACTAGGCAAAAGGCGACATATCCCCTTTCTGAAGCTCACATGGAAGAGAACATTTTCCTCCCCAATGTTGACATCCAAAATGCAGTACTGAATCCAGGAAAAAAAAACTAAACCAAGCTCAAAATACAGCACTGAATCCAGGAAAAATAAACAATCAAGCAGCTGTCCTTTCTTGAACTTTTCATCACCCAGGAAACAAAGGCAAAAAGCATGGAAGCAGAAAACCCCACCTTGGAGGTTGACCATGGCGGCAATCTCCACGGGCACGGGCCCGGTGAGATGGTTCAGGTCGAGGTACAGGTCCGTGAGCTCGGACAGCTTCCCAATCTCCCGCGGTATGGGGCCCTTGATGCCGTTGTAGTGCAGGTACAGCCCCTGGAGGCGCCGGAGCCCGGCGACCGCAGGCGGCAGGCTGCCGGCGAGCCCGCGGCCCTGCAGCGAGACGGCCGTGACGCGGCCGGCGGGGTCGCAGGTGACGCCGACGAATGAGCCGCCGCAAGGGTCGCCGGCGGGGTTCCAGGAGCCCAGGACCCGGCCGGCAGGGTCAAGTGCCCGCCGGAGCGCCGCGAGCGCGCGGGCGTCCTCCGCGTTGCGCGCCGAGGCGGCGGAGAGGAGCATGAGCAGGCTCAGGAGGGGGAGGGTGAAGCGGAGGAGCGACGCCGCCATCGGAAGAAGAGGGAGCGAGGCGAGAGTGAAGTGGGGAGCGAGGGAGCTGAGCGGCCGCCACGGTGGCGTGTTGTATAGTGGAGTGGGAGCCCAGGTTCCTGGGCTGTCGAGCCGAGAAAGATTTTGTACATGAATCGATCCGGAATTGTGGCCGAAATTGTTGGGTGCGTGGCCCGACCTAGGCCCATTCAGGACTGAAGTGAGCCTGTTTAGATTCCAGAACTGATCACATGTAAATATGAACTGTTCGAGCCGCGAACCTTTATCAATCCGTCGGGCAATCAGCAACCAAGCGATCATATGCTTACAATTAGATTCTGTGTATGGCAAAATTTTTGGATTTAAAATTATATGATACCATATTTAGTGAATTTTTTTACTATATATCAAAATGGTCTATACCAATGATTTTAAAATTTGTACTATATATATATGTACTTGGAAAATTTGATAATATGAATGCCAAGCTTTCCACCGTGATACACGTAAATCTAGCTCTTATCTATATACTGCCTAGAAAGAAGGTACAACGAGTTTCAGGTGTCCGAACGATTTGATGGCAACGTCGATCCTCACAATATATATAGACCCACAAAATTATTGAAAAAATAATAGATGCAAGCACTGGTAGTGTTGACAAACATGATAGCAATAGCAGCATTTAACATATATATATATATATATATATATATATATATATATATATATATATTATCGATACTGTATGAGCACACTCGGTGCAACAGCTAGGAGCATGCATGCATGCATGTCACAGTTTACAGCTGGTAGTGTTCACACGCGGATCAGTACATATATAGTATCCATGAGCGCAGCCAGTAAGCGGCAGCTTATTCATATGAAATACAGTAGTAGCCGTATATAATCTTGTAAATATATATATATATGTATATATATTGCATGCACCTGCAGTATATATAGCATGCATGAACGACTGTTACTGGTTGTTGCATTCGAAGTCGAGGGAGCTGCTCCGGCCAAGGCTACGGAGAACCTGAGTGGCCAAGGTAGTGAGGATCTGATCAGTAGCGCCTGTGATCCCGGTGGCAGGAACGAGGCGATCGCAGATGCACTCGCCGACCTCGCGCGTGCTCAGCTCATCAAGCATCTCCTGCAGGGGCTCGGGGACCATCAGCGGCTGACCCTGGACGGCTCTGACGATTACCGCATCGAGCTGGTCGGCGGGGGGGCACCCCGGCTCCTCCTCCTCCTCCTCCGGCGGCGGCGTCTGGGCCAGAGCGGAAGCCACCGCGAACAGGAGAAGCGTGGCGAGGAACAGGGCGGCGGCGGCGGACGATTTGGAGGCCATTTCCGTAGCTGCTTAGCTTGCTGATAGAAGAAGAAGAGGTTGCTAGGCTCGGTAGATCACTCTAGCTCCACCCTGCTGTGTGCCTTGAAGCTATCGATCGACCATGGCGAGCTACTTATAGGCGCGCGCTCGATGATCCCGTGCTCTAGGCTCAACTCAATACATCCTGGAGCACGTGTTGTGGCATTAATAAGGCAAATTCGAATTATCTCAACCATTGCGGCAGAGGGACGTGCTATTTGTAAGACTTTGGATAATTGTGGACATTTGGACTTGCTGATATAAAGACTTTGTTAGCTGCAGAAATGCCCATGCATACAAGAAATGCTGTGCAGCATACCGTGTGCATCTTAAGTGTACTGGATAGGCGAGATGCTCTAGAGATTTTGTAGCCAGGGAGTCGCCGCCTATGGTGGTGCGGTACTACTACGTCTATACGACTTTGAGAAGGCCGTACCCTTCTTTCAAATGGTGTAATAAGGGCAGCAACGAGGACGATGACGACCATAAGCATAGTGCAAAAGGCCAAGGTAACGTGGAAAATGGTTTCTTTTTGTTGCATGGCTCTTGGTCCACAGCAAGATCTTGACAGCTGATAAACATGGGGTGCAAAAAAGATTGGCTTTCTGCCCTTTCGGTGATCAGGAACAGGAGACTGCTGTACATCTGTCCCCACTGTTACTTTGCTCAAAAGGTCTGTGGATGATGGTTCATAATTGGGTGCAATCAGTTCGAATTCCATCAATTCATAGCCCAAGAACAGCAGCTGAAATCAAATTAAATGGAGCTTCAGCGTATTTCCACCAGCATGGAAATGGCGCGTCCAACGAATGTATAGCCATGGTCTGTGCAGCTGTGATGTCCGTAAACAACTCCGGTGTATTTCATTTGCCATCTGGGAAAAGAAGTCACCAGTATGCTGCTTACAATCATTTTTCAGCAGATATGTGAAATTAATAGCCAAATAAACTTAGTGAGTAACACGCGTTAGATACATCAGCGGAGAGAACAAAAACAAACTGCTACCATCAGGACACATAAAAAGAAACAGTCGGTGGAAAATTGCTTCGCACTGAGAGGTCAACATTCTCGCACATTGCTTGTTGAGCAGCGGTCAAAGTAAAGATAGCTGATGAAATGAAGAGCAAGAACAAAAACAAGACGATCTGATCTAAATGAGGGCTTTGACGCCAGCTTGTTGCATCTCAGACAGCCCCCAAACTGGGTAGTATGATTCTTCTTCCGGCACCTCTTCACTGTACAAAAGTTGCGTAGCCCACGAATAAAAGACGGTTTGAATGGTATCCTGGAACATTTACACCAGAAAATAGAATTAGTACTTGTCACAAATGTCAACTACAATGTAACCTGCCGACTAATATGAGTGTATCATCATTCCTGGAGAGTCCAACTAAACTATTTATGAGGTCCATGAAATCTTCTTTTCACTCATATATATATATATATATATATATATATATATATATATATATATATATATATATATCATGGTATTTTTCATCAGTTCAATGTTAAAAACTTGAGCTATTCATATGAACCAACATGAACATCTAACGGCCTGCTGTGCAAAAAACCCACCATGCGGTACCATTCAGTTTCGAGTGAAATTGCCCTCGTCGAGTCAATGTGGAAAATTTTCATTTTGAATACTAGCTACATTGTTTGCAGAACAAGCAATAACTAGTTATCCAAACTCAGGCGGAGTGTTTGAGATATCGCTTTGGTTGTGTACCTGATTGCCAGAAAGTTTATAAATGGGCATAAACTCATTTTGACCGTGCATATATCATATATTATAATGTTCATGACCATGAAATTGATATGATATGGAAGTGCTTTCAAACATGAAGCCAGTGGTACCAAAAATTTTATGGTATAATCTAGAAATCTTTAGACTATGTTGGTCAAAGATTAAGAAGTTTAAATATTAGGTTGCATGAGCACCTTACAAAAGGAAAAGGATCAGCCCGTCTCATTAGGACAATCAGCAATCATGCTAGTTCAACGGATGAGAGAATTTCTCCTTAGGGGTTACCTTTGAATATGCAGTGGCAACAGGATTCATCATTTCTTGAACATCAGCAACAAAATAATATAGAGCAAAGGACCTGTGCAAAAAATGGTGAAACATAATTCAGCAACCTCCTGGGTCTCTCAAAGTTAAGTTACATGCACCTTACGGGTCTTATTGCCGAATTTCCCTGGATGCCACAGAAGCTGTGGTTTCTTCAAGCAAAGATTCGTTCAAACTACAAGGAAAAGAACAACGGAAAATCAACAGGATGTCAGACGCAGAAAATTAATTGATCTGCATATGCAAGAAAGAGATTTGCACCTGCCAGTATGGTTGTAAGTATGGACCTGCCAGAGGCCGTACAACCCTTGTGTTCTTCGTAGTTACTGCCTTCCAGATGCTGAAGTCAATTTTTATTCGGATCACATCTGACATTTGGATACCAATTAGGGAGACTAAACATAAGCTAATTGTAAAACCAATTGCATAAATGCAGATTAATTCACGAGATGAATCTATTTAATCCATCATTAGCACATATTTACTGTAGCACAACATTGTCCAATTATGGACTAATTAGGTTTAATGGATTCGTCTCGCGAATTAGCCTCCATTTATATAGTGGGTTTTGTAATTAACTTATATTTAATACTTCTAATTAGTGTCCAAACATTCGATGTGACGGGAGTAAAGTTTAGTCCTGAGAAATCAAACGTACCCTTATTTAACCTGTGAAACTTGATGCCACCCAAGCACTGAAACGAAAGAAGGGCAATAAGGTGCTGAGGGCTGAGGCAACGATTTCAGACAGCTCGGGACTGTAGTTGCTAATTGAAGCTGTCAGCTGACTGCAGCCAACATGTAACAAGTTCAGGGTGTTGTTTAATGTTCAGAAGAAAGATGCCATCAAAATTTTCCTAGGAAAAACAGAAAGGGAAAAGAAAGAAAAGGGCACAATAGGCAGCTCTATAGCGTGTTCTAGTCGTTGCAACTTTCAATATTTTTTTACTCTTTCATGTGCTTCCATGGATCTACTGGCTACCAACTCTAGCATGAGCTGCTACCCATTGTTCTTGTAGGGCAGTATCATCTTGAATTGTTAATGGCTTACCCAACTTGTGGAATTAGCAGTATGCAATGCAAAAGATAAAAGTGTGCTGAATCCTAGAACTAAACGAGAAACCTGACAAAGAATAGATTTAAGATCTGATATCAGCTGTCTTTGGCGGTACAAAGGATTTGTATTCACACCTTCAGACATTAGATATGTTCTGCAAAAAGAGCAATACCAATATACCACGCTCAGTTGGCTCAGCATCATTTTCCATTGATACAATTAGTAGTGCAATGCAGATTTCACCAAAACGTAAGGTACAATTGCAGATTTGCATTCAGGATATGTATGAGTAGCAGCTTAGCAGGTTCTTCGGTAGAAACTAGAGTTTAGAGTAAAGATGGATACCTGGTGGTGAATGCGCTGCCGGTTGTTGCGGAGTGACGACGAGCGGGAGCGATCACCGGCACCGAGAGGAACACATGAGAGTACATTTTCCTTCCTTCGGCTCTTCCACAATTAGCTGAACTCCGATCCGGGGAGGCCCCTGTCCAACCAAACCCAGAGAAACCGCCACCTCTCGCTGGTCGCCGGCGACAGGCGGCGACATCAGCAATCTTCGTCCTCTCAGGAACAAGTGAGGATTTCCAGTGCGGCGGCCATATCAAAATTGACCAGTTGAACATGGAGGAGCTCGGTCACAACAAGGCTATGCAAGTCTGTCGCCTCCCAATCTAGTCTTTCTGAAGATGATACATGTGCCGGCAAATATTTGGTCTGTAGTGAATTCCTGCTTAATCTTCCATTCTTCCTTGCTTGATATTGCTCGATGATCGTAAGGTCTCTGTAGTTAGTTTTATAGTGCCAATATGTTAGAAGGTCCTGTAATCAGGGTATTTTTAGGGATTTTTGTGGCTAGAATTTATTTATGAAATTTCTAGATTCTATTTACTTGCTCGATGATCATAAGGTCTCTGTACTTATTGAGGATTTTCCCCTTCAGGTATGAGAAGCTTGTGGCAGGTGTTGCAGAGTCTGCATCTGCATTAACACTGCAGGAGCCAGATGTTTCGTACTCTGGGGTGTTGCTTGACTATACATCATCAGAAGAATCTACTACTGACAGCGATGACGACTCTGCACAATCAGCTTCATCGTTTGGGTCTAAAATTTTTTTACGGCGGCTGCCGAAGTGGTATCAGGTGTATTTCATTAGAATTGACCGCTCGGGATATTTTCGCATGTACCCTGCTCTGGCTGGACCAGTTCAGAGTTTAGATCAGGCTGACTCTGCTATCAATCATCATCTTGCCAAACTGGAGCGCCCATCAATGTAAAATTTCTTTATGCACTTCTCTCACTCATTTCTCCATTTTATGCACTTCCAGTATTAAAGTAAAATCCGCTTAATTGATTAATTTCTTCTCGTGGCATCATGTACATTGATCTTGCAGTCTTTCTTTTAGAGCATGAATCACAAATAGAACCATTAATGCCCTTAATTCTGGGGTATAGAAACAGCATACATTTATTTTTGCAGTCCTATTCAATAGCATGAAGTTAGCATAATAATAGGATCATGTTTGAACAACACGTAGCTAGTAAAACAATATTTTGTTCTCTTGTTACCTTATAGGTATGGAAATAGCACATGTCAGTTTCTCTTGTTTATATGTTCCAAAGGTAATTCTTTTTAATTGCTCCATCCTCCATGAGCTATGCTATATAAGCGCACCTTAATTTTTTTTATCATCCCTGTTTAACGACCTTCTCCTGAAACCATTTACACAATACCCGTTGCTTAAATATATTTCCCATCCTTGCTGTCAAAATCACACTACTGATAATGTTGAGTGCTTTGTCCGAATTAGGTTCCTGGAGAAAGATAATTATTCTATTGTGGATAGGTTGATACATGAGCATAACTATTATCCTGATGGCATGCCAAAGAGAGGTCCCAAGTCACAAAGAAGAACGAATCCTAATGAGGAACAACACCATTTGGTTCAAGCTTTATTGGACCAGTATAATGATGACAACAATCTTTTCGGGGTTTGCCCTCTCCCTCCCTCCCTCTTATGCAATGATTCAATGTTTTTTTTTGTTTTAGAATCGTGCGCATGCTCTCGAAAGTCTTTTGAGGCATGAATATGAGAAGAATAAGTGGTACTATCATTTCAATTTCACAACAAAGACTGGGAATCTATTCTTTGCTGAAGTGTCACAAAGGCAAGGAGAACGTGCTTGGAAGGTCAACTGTTGCTGCATCGTTGATTGTAACGAAAATGGTATTATCTACCCCCAACTGAAATAATAAAACTTCTACTTGTGTTGTAGTTGTTCTATTAAATTTTTATTTCAAGTATTATTGTCTGGACGAATAGTTCGTGTACGTCTTCCATGTTTAAGCTGAATACATATTTTCTATGAATTAAATCTTCTGTCATGTAAGGTTGTAAATTTGTTGCTCAATGTAGGGTATAATGCCAAATGATTTATTGCACTGGAATTTCAGATTGATTGACCATGAATTTATGTTTGAGTGCATCCTGTCATTCATATATCATGACCATTTTACACTCGTGTAATATCTTGAACTTCTTCATGCATAGAATTGTGTACTCATTACATATAGACAATTTGTTGTTCTTTTACCTTTATCCGCTTGACTAGTATTAAAGTGTGTTTGTGCACGGGTGGTGATTTGGTAGTTTGGTGATTTGGTGCTTACTGTTTTATCCAATGAATTTGTGAATTTGTTGCTGAATGTAGGATATGATCAGCAATTACTATGCAGTCATGCCAGTTTGTTTGCCCATTATGTTGATTCTCGGCTGTTATTAGCATCTCCTGTGCATAGTTGGTGATTTAGGTGATAAGTGACAAATGAATCCTTTCTTCTTGAAGGCCAGTGCAATGGTTATAGAAACAATGGAGGTCCTGATATGAATCACCCCAATAATACTGATGCATATACTGCTGGTCTCTTGGATGGCTATTTGCCGTTCGGTGATGGTGAACTAAGTGGCTTTGATGATGTATGATGAATCATTTTCCTATTTTTGTTCATGACGAGCATTTAACACTTTTTTTACTTCTTTGCTAACTATATGTGTGTTTTCCCCCTTATTATTGTACAGTTGGAAGCTGAGGCTGCTAGGCTAAGGGTTGTGTTCAAGGTATACTTGTAAAACAATGTTTTTGTACTTTCCTGTTTGACACATGTTTGAAGAAACAACTGTACAAGGCCAACGGATATATTTTGCTTCTGTGTTTTCTTTAGGGTCTCGATGATCCAGATGCTACGAAGAGACTCCGTCTTCGAGCCATGCAACAACAGTGAAGGACTAGTATGAGATCAACAGTGAAGGCCATGTAACAGCAGTTTTTCTAGAAACAGGTGACGAGATCAACTATCATCTCATATAGCCTTTCAAGTTTCAACCGTCAGTCGTGGATTTTTAAAAAGCTGGTGAAACATTCGCTACGAGATTGTTCCAGATAAATTGGAGGCAATACTGTTGTAATAACGGTGTATTGCAATCTGGGTGTTTGCTTAAGTTTCGTGCCATAAAATCTGGGTGTATCACTTATTGAATTCCTTGAACTCCCAACTTCATCTCAATTCTTACCATAAAAAAAACTTCATCTCAATTCTCAAATAACAAATAAGAGGCCTTCCCTAATACTGCAAGTCAGATATCGTTTAGAATGTAGGTGTCATCATTTGTCATGGATAAAAGAGAGGAAAACATGACTGCAAAACGCTAACCTAATTGTCAGTTGCGTTCTCTTGATCTCTTCTTGACTCCTTGTTGTCCTTGTATACACATGCAACTATTAATTAAGAGAAATAAGAGACAACCTTTGAAATAGTTCGTTGAATAAATTAGTTTTGGGATGGTCTAAGGAGACAATGAAATAGTACTAGCGTATCCTCACATGTTGTGGCTATTGAATATTTGGCTCAGATTGATTACAAAGCTATTGACCACCTTTGTGCTCCTTGGCTTGTTTGGCTCGTGTGCAGCTCACAAATGGGCTTAGAGCTTGGCTCGATCTTTAAACAAATGAGCTAAAGGAAGTGCATGATTAGGAAGGCTCTTGTCACCTTAGTCATTTTGGTGATTTGGCTAGTATGGAAAGAAAGGAATAGTTGCATTTTTCAGAGAACAAACTTGTCTGATCTGGTTTTAAAGATGGATGTGGCTAATTTATGATTGGACGTATTATAAACTGTCCGTACAGCCATGGATACACATTAGAATATCGCATGCATGTGAGGGGTGGAGAGAGAGAAACAAAAAGATGAACGATGTGAGCGTATGCATGCATATGTGAGGAGAAGAAAGAGAATAGATAGACGTGTGCATGCACATAATTAAAAAAAGACTGTAGTTTCAAAATCGAGCATCCAAATCAAAATCCGGTGATACAGTTGCACTCGTTTCAATAAGAGCTTCAAAACAAAATCTCACACCACTACATTTTGAAGATATTTTTTTCGTGTGAGAAAATATTTTTAGTGCATTCTAATTTGCTTATGAATTTTGTTATCACTTTACAAAATGTTGCTTGACTCGTCTGAGTTTAGTTAAGTAAATATTGATGGTGATGTTTAGAAGATAATTGGACTATGTGATTAGAGGATGATGACAAACAATTGTGTTGAGGTAGGTGTTAATTGCATGATCAGTGATATGCAACTTCAGCAAGTCAATTGAGCATTTTTACTATTTATGATGCTATTTTTCTGAAAGATATCTAGATCTCTTAGTGGGTCTTGGTGTTAGATGATAAAGCACATATATATTTAATCGTGTTATCAAGCATGTGTGCAGGTGCTAAGGATGAATAAGCAAAGCATATTACGAATCATGACCCCTCAAAAAGTAAATGAAAAGTGGTGTTTCAAATTTACTTAAAGATTAGATTTTATTTTAAAATTGAGTACAGGAACACCGTACTATCAAGACATACTTTGATCTACAGGTGTTGACATGGCAGTTGTGCTTAAGAGAATCTACAAAAACTATGAGAATCAAACCAACCATTATAAATAGCTTTCTTGTGAAATCCACTGCTAAACCCGGAGTGTCCGGATCCTGGTCCGGAATGTCCGGACAGAGACATCCGGAGTATTCGGTCATATATTCGGAGTCTTTGGGTAATTGTTCTTCGTCCGTTAATTTCTCCGAGTCCAAAGTGTCTGGACCCCAGTGTCCGGAGTATCCGGACATGTACCCAGACTATCCGAGTATCCTTTCGCCAATTGCTATTTTTCTGTGGGAAGGGGTATAAATATCCCTCATACCCCTTCACTTATTTACTCTCTTGCTCACTTCGACCAGAAACGCCCACAAGCTAAAGAAGAGCTCTCTCACTCCCCCTTTCTTCATTCTTGAGTGATTTTCTTTGGGGATTCAAGTAAGATTGTTGCAAAAGCAAAGATTTGTGCGAGTGAGCCTCCATTCCATCTTTTGAGCACATCATCCTCGTCTAGCCGGTGGATTCAAGTTTGCTATTCTTGGAGCTTCAAGCTCCTAGACGGCTAGGCGTCGCTCGTAAGTGCTCAAGCAAGTTGTGAGCACCATGGGAAGTTTGTAATCGTCAACCACGGAAAGTTCATAATCGTCATTCCTCTCGAAGGAACATTTAGTAAATGACCTTAGGTTTGAGCATTGCTCTCACCCTTGGGAGAGGAGCATAGGGGTTCTTGAGCACCGTCTATTGAATCCTTCCTCAACAGAGATGTAGCTCCTTTGGGAGTGAATTTCGTGAAACAAGTTCTATCTCTCTTTTGTGCTCCTTAATTGTTTTATTAGTTATTTGCCTGTGAGACTAATTTTCCAGGGTTTGAGGTCGATCTACTATTATACAAGTCTCTAGAGCAAGACAACTGGCGAGAAACGCTCCAAAAGTATCACTAGCTCTTCTAAATTTACTCGATCTAAATTACAGCATCGATATCTTTATTTTTGTGTAAATTGTTTCATACCCGGATAGTCCGGATACTATCTCCAAAAACTCCGGACACAAAGCCCGAAGTATCCGAACATATATTCGGAGTATCCGGACATCTGTGTTACTGTTTAAAGTATTTTAAGTTTCAGATTAGCCTATTCACCCATCCCTTCTAGATATCTTGAGGTCCTTTCACGTATTGATTCAAAACTTTCTTTCACATATTAATTTTTTACATACTGTAGTAAAAAATTAATCATAATACTTTAAAGAAAGTTTTGAATCAATACTTTAACCATTTAAAAAGCAGAGTCGTTCAACGCACATGTAGCAATTAATGTGAAGCTATAGATCTGAATTAGGTGCAAGAAGCAAAATGAACTTCTTTTTCATAGAGAGGCTGATACAATACCATCTTTTCTACCCGGATGACACCCCAAAGAAAGGTGATGTGACATTGTCGAAAGCGCCATTTGGTTTAAACTTTACTTAACCGGTATAGATGAAAATCTTTTTGAGGTTTTCACAGCCCTCGCCATTGACGCCTCGTCGCCGGCGTCACCATCAGGACACACCGGTGTTCTGCATCTTCTGCCTGGCCAACCATGGTCGGGGTTCCGCTGGATTGGTATGTCGTGTTCTACATCGGGATGGATCGTGAGGGTTCTTTCCGCATGCGCCCTGATTTGGGTGGACTGTATCAGATCACAGGATGCTGAAGATGCTAGCGACCGCCACATCGTCGATGTACAGTACTGTTCAGCAACATAAGGTTTCTAGACTTTGTTCGAGTTCTTTTTTCCTCAATTGCAAGCACATACAATTGATAGGTAAACTGATTTTTACATCCGTTAGTTTCAGCATTTTATGATAAGCCTTTCATACAAGTAAACTGATTTTACATTTACAGTTATTTCATAGCTTGAGACAGCGGTGACCAAATTTTTTTTACAGTTATTTACGAGTTCCTCTGCAATACTGATTGCATACACATTATTGCTCTTTTTATGCTACTGCTGATCAAATTTCACACACACAAATTTTTTTCAGGGGAATTTCACACACACAAATAGTCAAATCGTTATGGTCTGGCCTTTGGGCCTGTCATCCGGCCCAACCGCAATCCTCGTCTCCAAGGGCCGCGGCCCGGCCACGCGCCTCGTCGACCGGATCGCTCCCGCACCGCACGCGTCTACCGGCTCCGACGAGCAGCCCCAGCTCATGAGGGCACTCGCGGCCGCCGCCTCGCCCCCTCTCCGCGCCCTGCTCCTCCTCCTCTCCCCCCGCCTCACTCCTCCAATCCCGCGCCCCCGGTTCATCATGAATCCTTCTTCGTCCTCCTCATCTGGCGGCTACCACTCCAGGGGCGCCGCCGTCGCTTCCCAGCAGTCGCGCGGCGATGGCGGCAGGAGGCGCGGCGGTGGCGGGCGGGGACGGTGCGGCGGCGGAGACGGGAGCTACCGCGCCGACTCCCTTGGTTCGTCGTCGTCCTCCTCTGCCGGATACCACTCCATGGTCGCCGCCTTTGATTCCCTGCAGCTGCGCGGCGGTGGCGGCAGGAGGCCCGGCGGAGGCGGCGTCTGTCGGGGAGGGCGCGGCGGCGGGGACGGGAGCGACCGCATTGACGCCCTTGGTTCGTCGCCCTCCTCCCCCTCTGCCGGCTACCACTCCAGGGCCGACGCCTTCGCTTCCCCGCAGCCGCGCGGCGGCGGGGGCAGGAGGCGCGGCGGCGGGCGGGGAGGGCGCGGCGACGGAGACGGGAGGGACCGCATCGACGCCCTTGGCCGCCTTCTGTAACGCTTGACCCCGATGCACCCTCCGTTGCTGCTGCGTCGTGGGGGCGCCGGTCCGTTAACTGGCTGCTCTTGGTTGCAGGTCGAAGGTGCTGCGCCACATGGCGGCGGAGCTGGGCCTGGACATGAGGCCGGACGGCTACGTGCGGGTCCGCGACCTTCTCAGGCTCAACCTGCAGTCCTTCGCCAACGTGCCACTCAAGTGCCACACGGTGGACGAAATCAGGGAGGTAATTGTCATGCTCAAATATATGCTGCTGAAGACTGAGGAGTAGGGGGGCTCGCTAGGTTCTTAGACCTGATAGGTGTTTCATATTGCTAGCTTGCTTCATGAAACTTGCACCGGCGAATGCTAATGCCCTTTAAACTTCATTACACTATAAATTTCTGTTGTGAATTGTGAGTGGCATTTAATCTGATGAGAAATTGTTGCCTTTTGGAATGTAGGCTGTCAGGCGGGATAACAAGCAGAGGTTTAGTCTGTTGGAGGAAGATGGTGAGCTGCTGATTCGGGCGAACCAGGGGCACACAGTAACTGTATGTTCTCTGTCAGAAATTTCCTGCACTGATATTGAAGATGTTTCCTTAAGCAGCATGTATTTCCTGTGATTGTTTACTTTCTCTTAAATGTCGCTTCTGATTCATATATAAAACTATAAGAAAGAAGTGGTACCTGCTTCTGTAGTTGTGTTCCAATTTGTTCATGTCACTGCTCTTTGTAGGCTTACTGCACAAGTTTAAGATGGAAAGTTTTTTCACAATAATACATCCAGTCCAGTTCTATGATGCTTAATGGTCGTTCATCTATTTCTTACTAGTTAATATATAATGAGATCATGATAATGCTTGCTAACATGAATTTCCTGGACTAATACAAGGAAGATTCCATTCACATTTTATCTCTGATGGTTTTTTGTATATGCTTAGTCAAAATTTACACCATACCACATGGATTTTTATGTTTGCATACTTTTGATCTCACCAATGCTACTATTCTTGCTTTTGGATGCAGTTAATGTCGGCAAATATTTTTAGTGTTCCCCTCATCACCATATCTCCTTAAGAGTGTTTATTTAGTATTGTCAATTGTGGCATGCTGTACTACTTTAATTTTCTCATCATCAAGACATCAAGTGAATTGTGTAAATGGACTACCACATCAACCAGCTTAACGAAAAGAGATTATCAAGTGTCTAAAGTTTCAGGCTTTGTGGTGTATTTGTATGGTCAGAATCACTATGCACTAGTTCGATCAACTTGTGAATGGCAACTGGAGTGGTTGTTCCAGTTTTCTTACTAATCCTGCAAACCTCTTGGCTCTTGCAGACTGTTACTTCAGAGAGTTTGCTGAAGCCCATTTTGTCAGCTGATGAAGTGTCAGGTATGTAAAAAAGGGCTCACTTTCACAATTGCTCCCTAATAATGGAATCAGGTGTTTATGCTAATTTCTTTCATCTGCAGTCTGTGTGCATGGAACTTACCGAAAAAAACTTGGCTTGATCTTGCAATCTGGCCTAAATCGTATGGCAAGGTTACATGTACATTTCTCAAGTGGATTACCATCAGATGGAGAAGTAATTAGTGGTATGCTTTGCTCGTTTCTGAAACACATTAGTAATGAATATGTTCTTGTGGAAAAGTCAAGCTTCTCAGGGTGGACTGGTTAGAGCGTTGAACTTCGGGAGTCGTTGAAACTCCCGTCCCGACCTGGGTCCAAAACTCTGCACCTTCTTAGAACAAAACCTGGGAGAGTCTCCCCCTCTGGTCAAGGTCTTTTTTAGTGTGTTCTTGTGGAAAACGGTAGCACCAACTCTAGATTCTTTGCAAAAGAATTATACCCTAAACATGCCAGATCATCATGATTCTTTTTAAACAAAAACAAGATTATCTAAAAATTTCTGCTGTAATACATATCTATTGTTCCATTAGTTAGCTATGCTATGCAAAAGACTCTGCATGCCATCAATCATGTCTATTGTTCCTTTAGTTGGGGGCTTTTCTTGACTTCTATGGTTGCATTTTTTTTATAGTACGTTTTAATGTCTGGTCTGTTGCTATCTTCACAAAAAAATTGTTTATTTTGCATGTTCAGGTATGCGGCAGAATGTTAACGTTCTAATACATTTGGACGTCAGGAAGTCACTTAATGGTATGCTGTGCCTGTGCTGCTTGAAAATAGGTCCAAACTTATTTCGGTTTCTTTTATTTTCTGACTAGAGGCTGATCTGAGTACTAAATTTGTTGCACAGATGGAATGAAGCTCTACATTTCAGACAACAATGTGATCTTGACTGAAGGTTTTGATGGCGTTGTCCCTGTGAAATACTTTGAGAAAATCGAAACATGGCCAGGACGAGCACCGATACCGTTTGAAAGATGAAGAGGCCACAGTAGCAACTGATGTAGTTTTTATATGGCTTCTTTTCACATGCTAAAAATACCAAAACCTCTTGTATCTTTTTTAGTTACATTAGCTGGTGTTTGTTTTGCCATGCCATTTTGGTACAGCTCAACTCTGTAAGCTGTGCCATCCAGCATCTGTAAAATACGTGCCATGATACAGATTCTTGTACATATTGCGTCGTGTGCACTGCCTCTACACAGGAATGTATTCATTGGGATATTATCCAATATCCATTTGAACGCCAAAGTGAGACAAATTTGAGTGGAGGATTGAAGGAAAGCATGGGTGGTTTCTGATTCTGGAGTCTGAACCAATGTCGGTCACGGTCCGGATGCTCTCGCAACTAATGTTGGGCCAGACCGGAATCTTGTGGGCCGCTTACTTCAAGCCCCAAATTTGGCCCGCTTAGCCTAAATATCCGGGCCGGGCTGCCCGTGAACAACTTTTACGTCTTCATTTCTCTCTCTTTCCCGTTCACTCGTCCTTTTCCTCTGGAATCGCAAGCACGTGACACGTCCCACCCTGAGCTGCTCCGGCCGATTCGACCTCGCCGGCCGGCGGCTGAAGATCAAGGGCTCGCCGAGAATGGTGGCCTTGGCCCCCGGGGCTGAAGGCGAGCCCGTAGAACCGCGGCGAACAAGCGCGGAGGAGAGGTAGGCCTTGTCGCTTCCTTGTGCATTGGGTATCCTAGGGTTCGGTGTGCTACTCTTTTATTTTATTTACTTGTGAGAAAACCAACTCTTGTGTAGCTGGGTCATCAGTTCTTGTAGCGTGTGGTTTGCGATATTTAGTTTATGCGGACCGAAGGACTTCAGCTTACTATATCATTTAAGCATCAGTTGCGGTTGGTTAGCAAAGCAACATCAATGGTGGGTTAGCTAATTGGAGTTCAACTCATCCGTTGCATATTGGAAGAGCCGTCACTACCTTGTACCTTTTTTCATTTTTATATTCGAGGAAGACATAGGCATAGTGAGTTAGTTATATGGAACCCCATGAATTAGTTTGCCGTATATTACGCCTATGTAAACTATTGCTGCGCATGCACCATCCAGGCCTGCGTTGTAAACCAAACTATTTTCTCTTCTTAATACAAAGATAAGTAGCTCTCCTGCGTATTCTTGAAAAAAATATCAAACCACATGTCATGAACTTAGATGGTCTCACGCACCGTTGACACAAGTTGCAACATCACTCTAAATGGCAGTCATCTCTCAGAGCTGTACCCTCTTCCTGCACCGATTTCAAGCCCTGAATCTAGGCTCTAGCATCTACAATTTCACCTGGTTTTCCATCCATAATCCTCTAACCGGCTAACCACGTTAAGCAAATCAAGCAGCAATAGTGGTACCAGCATCAGAACTTCCAACATCAAGACTGAACGTAACCAAAGCCGAACAAATGAACAATCAAATAGAGCGAAAGCAATCCGAATCTGATCAATCACTTAGTAATGATGATGATTTATATAATCATGGCCCTGTACAGGTGTACCATATTCTCAGAAAACTTTATTACCAGCGGGTCCTTGCCCCAAGATCCTATTTATTTGAACGAAAATGCACCCTCACATCTCACTCTTCCCACCTCAGCATCTTCTTCCTCTCTATGAGCACACATCACGCCATGGCTGCGCGCTCTATCACTGGTGTACATGCCACCATTGGTACACGCTCTTTCTCTATGCCTACAGGCGGTGCACCTATGCAGGTTCCCATGAGACATGTCGAGTTCCTCGCCTCATGTCACTAGGCAGCTGCAGCATTCACTCCTCACATGTGGCCTCCTTGAGTTTCAAACACATCATACGCGCCACCACCATCGAGGTGCCTGAGGGGGAGGCTGCCACTGGCCAGCTGCTTGAGAAGTCGGTGAACATGATCTGCTTCCTTGCCATCGATGCTGTGGAGAAGGCCAACTCTGGCCCTGTGGGGATGCCCATGGGGTGCGCTCCTATGGGCCACATCCTCTACGATGAAGTGATGCGGTACAACCCCAAAAACCCCTGCTGGTTTAACCGTGACCGCTTCGTCCTCTCCTCTGGCCATGGGTGCATGCTTCAGTATGCCCTGCTCCACCTGGCCGGCTACAACAGCGTCAATGTGAGGCCCTTTGTTTTTTTCTGTTTACCATTTAAGGTTATTAGGACACTTAGTTGGAAACCCAGGCTTTGAACTATAGACTCGTCACTCTTGTTTTCTTGTTCAAAGCATTAGTTTAGTTTAGCGGCCAGGACAAAAATGCTAGGTGTTTACTATGGATGATCTGTTTCTGCAGGAACAGGACTTGAAACATTTCAGTCAATGGGGAAGCAGGACTCCAGGCCATCCTGAAAACTTTGTGACTCCTGGAGTTGAAGTTACCACTGGTCTGTTCATTTTGAGTCATAACTTAGCTAGCTGTAATGTCAAACAAGTTGTGGTTTCCAATTTGGTTGTTCTGCAGGACGTCTTGGTCAGGGTATTGCCAATGCAGTTGGGTTGGCACTCGCTGAGAAACACCTGGCTGCCCGCTTCAATAAGCCTGACATTGAAATTGTCGACCACTACACGTATTGGTTTCGTTGCGATTGCTCGTGTTTTCCTTTTAGTTTGTGTGATGCAGTTCTGGTAACATGATTCATGAATTTTGTACAGATATGTTATCCTGGGAGATGGCTGTCAAATGGAGGGTATCTCCAATGAAGTTTGCTCATTGGCTGGACATTGGGGTCTTGGCAAGCTGGTTGCTTTCTATGATGACAACCACATATCAGTTGATGGAGATATAGAGATCGCATTCACAGAAGATGTGAGTGCCCGCTTTGAGGCTCTCGGGTGGCACACACTCTGGATTAAGAATGGAAACACTGGCTATGATGACCTCCGTGAAGCCATTAAGGAAGCAAAGGCTGTAACTGACAAGCCTACATTAGTCAAAGTTAGTTAGTTTTTTTTACTATCACTGTATTGTTTTTCTGTTATTTCTGTAGATAAATTATGACTTATCCAATATTTACTCCTTCTAGGTGACCACAACAATCGGTTTTGGATCTCCCAACAAGGCCAACTCATACAGGGCACATAAAAGTGCATTGGGCACCAAAGAGGTTGAAGCAACCAGGCAGAACCTTGGATGGCCCTATGAACCGTTCTTTGTGCCTGAGGATGTCAAGTGGTCTGTCAACCATTTGTTCTAGTTTCTAAAGGAGGCAATGAAAATCCATAGCCCTCAATGATTCCTTGCATGGACTATTTCAGCCACTGGAGCCGCCACGTGCCTCGAGGTGCTGCGCTTGAGGTTGATTGGGATGCTAAGTTTGCGGAGTATGAAAAGAAGTACCCAGAGGATGCAGCAACCTTGAAGAGTATCATCTCAGGGGAGTTGCCTCCTGGCTGGGCTGATGTCCTTCCTGTAAGTTTATTACCATATCTACTCCTCATATTAGAGCTGATATGTAGATGATGACTTTCTAATGTTAGATAGCTTGATCATCCAGAAATACACTCCAGAGGGCCCAGAAGCTGCCACCAGGAATCTTTCTCAGCAGTGCTTGAATGCACTTGCTGAAGTACTGCCTTGTTTTCTTGGAGGTTGTGCTGATGTTGCATCTTCTAGCATGACATTGATTAAGACGTTTGGCAACTTCCAAAAGGATACACCTGAGGAGCGCAACGTCTGCTTCGGAGTCAGGGAGCATGGAATGGGTGGCATTTGCAATGGCATGGCTCTGCACATCCCAGGCCTTATTCCATATTGTGCTACTTATTTTGTTTTTTCAGATTACATGAGAGCTGCCATGAGGATCTCAGCCTTGTCTGAAGCTGGAGTTATCTATATTATGACCCATGACTCTATTGGTGTGGGAGAAAATGGCCCAACGCATCAGCCCATTGAGCACTTGATGAACTTCCGAACAATGCCCAACATATTGATGCTCCATCCTGCAGATGGCAATGCGACTGCTGGGGCTTACAAAGTCGCGGTCCTCAACAGGAAGAGGCCATCTGTTCTTGCTCTCTCCAGGCAAAAGCTCCCTCACCTACCTGATACCTCGGTTGAGGGTGTTGAGAAGGGTGGGTACATCATCTCCGACAACTCAACTGGGAACAAGCCGGACATAATTGTGTTGAGTACCGGTTCTGAACTGCAGATTGCTGCCAAGGCTGCCGATGAGTTGAGGAAGGAGGGGAAGAGTGTCCGTGTTGTGTCACTTGTTTCCTGGGAACTTTTTGAGGAACAATCGGATGAATACAAGGAGAGTGTTCTCCCAGAGTCTGTAACCGCAGGAATCAGCATTGAAGCAGGGTGTACTCTTGGATGGCAGAAGTACGTTGGGGCTAAGGGCAAGATTATTGGCATCGACAGATTCGGTGCAAGTGCTCCCAGTGGAAAGATCTTCAAGGAGTATGGCATCACTGTGGAGAGCATCAACACAGCTAGCAGGAGGTTATAAGCTTACACTTTTTTTCCCTTTCGAGATCATCAATGCCAACTGTAAAGAAGCACTATAATTGAGGTTTTATGCAGAAAGTTTTAATAAAGGAAAGAGAGGATTGTTTTTTTGCTTGTTTGAGTAAGAGAGGTATTCAAGGCCTATAATAAACTTTGCCTCTTCTGTTTTGGTCTGTTTTGTTCAGTCATTCTTGGATAATTCCTGGAGTTTAGCATGAATAAATTGGGTCCATGTTCTGCTAAACACCTGCGATTATGCAATGATGTGCCATAGTTTTTGTATTTTTGCTGTTCTTTTTGTTTCTATTTTCTATTCTCTTGCTGAACTAGCTTGAGTTTGTTCCTTTTCCTCGTTTATCCTGCGTTGAACCGTAGCCATCAGGTGAAAAAGCACCAAATCTGCTGCGTGTAACTGGAAATCTCATAGTTCCAACATCCGTTGAAAACAAATTTCGTCTATTTTTGTGGGGTCTGTTTGTATGGTCATGAGAATGAGCTGTTATTTTTTCCAAAAGGAAATCAAATTTGAACGCCCAAAATGAAAAAAAGAATCGAAGGAAGGTTTGATGGGATGGCCGGTTTCTGATTCTGAACTCTGAAGTCTGAACACTGAACTTGACTAGTGGTCCGGTCCGGTCCACTTCGGTCGGGTCCGGACGCTCATTCGCGGACCCACTGTCATCGGCACACAGACACCCGCTTAGCGAGCGAGCTCCGATCCAACGGCCAGATCTCCTTTCGATAACATCCAACGGCTACGCTGGTCTCTCCTCCACCTCCCGCCTCTACATAAACCCCAACACCGCGGGCTCCTCAAAACCTAGCACTCCCCGCCGCCACCTCCCCTCCGGCTTCCTCGAGGCGAAACCCTAGCGACCGGCCTCCTCTCCGTTTCACCCCACTCAGACATGGCGGCGGCGGACGTGGCGTACGCGCCGCCGATGAAGTCCGGCAAGGCGGGGTTCGAGGGGACGCTGGAGCCGCAGCACAGGATCCGCATCACCCTCTCCTCCAGGAGCGTCAAGAACCTCGAGAAAGGTATGATCGCCCGCAGTTCCGTCTCCGTTTCCGGGAGGACGGATGGGTTTCATTTCCTTTGTTCCTGCGGCATTGGGTTCGATCGAGCTGACACGTGACCCTTGCGGTGGTATGGGCAGTCTGCGGCGATCTGGTGAAGGGTGCCAAGGGTAAGCTGCTGAGGTTGAAGGGCCCCGTCCGGATGCCCACCAAGGTGCTCCACATCACCACCAGGAAGTCTCCATGTGGCGAAGGTGACTTCTCCTTCCCTTCTACTAACCGCCTCACGTTCTTAGTTTGCTTTTGCTTGGTTATTGTGCTTGTCTTCGCAGTTCCCGCTATAATGTACTAGCATTTGTTCCATATTTAGAGCTGTCAGCTGCGATGATGTGCTGCAGATGATGTTAAAAGTTACATCGACTGAGATCTTTTTTGGGTCTCTGATGTCTAAAAAATCGAGCTTTTTAAAACTGATGCTTAGCATATCATCGCAGTACATTTATCATTTTGATATGTGGAAATTTAGTGTATTGATGCAGCATGATGATGTTTGTTTAAGAACTGATTTTTATTTTCTTTTGAAAGAAAGACCTGATTTTTATATTGTGTAACGAAAGGACGAGCATGTGATGTTAACAAGGAGATGCTTCTGAGATATTACATCACTGAAGTCTCTAAAACCGAGCTTTTTAAAACTGATGCTTGGCTTGTTATTGTGTCAAAGTTGTGTAGAGGGCATTCTGGTTGTTGCATGGGTTCAACGGAACGTAAATGCTTGTTATTTTATAGTGATAGCTGCTGCCCCTTAGTGCCCCTCCACAGTCTAAGAACCTCAGATATTATGTCAACAATATTCTCACTTTGAAGTGCTATGGTTCAATTTCAGTTACAAATTTGAATATTTAGGTACATGTAGTTTCCTTTAGGGGTGTCATTCTTGTTCATCTAATTTAGTTTTGAGCTTTTCATACTCATTGTCATTAATGATGGGCTTGCCAAATGATGCAAAACAAATTATTGCTGAGATTTCTTTGAGGACTTACAAAATCGAGCTTTTTAAAACTGATGGCTGGCCCATCTAATGTTTTTTTGTTATTTGGTGAAACATTTTCCTTTCAGTAGTTTTTGCCATTCACAGTGACTTATTTCAGGTGTAGTCTTTGGGATGTTCTATTGGTAGTCCAGGAAGTTGTGCAACATTATTTGCATGAGTTTTGGGGTTTGTGTTTTTGGTCTATCATTCTGTTACATTGAATGGCACTCAGATTGTAGTTTGTGAAAACATTTGGTATTTTGAAGCTTTGAGTTATGTCATGTTCATGTGATGATGATGATTTTGTTTGTAACTGTAGATGTGCTGAGCAGATGATGATGACATATCTTTATACTGATACATTTGATGTCTCAAAATCGAGCTTTTTAAAACTGATGCCCAGCCTCTTATGAGTTCATCCTTTACTTGCAATTCGTGATATTAATCTCATGATATTATCCTTGTTGAAACTTGTTCGTCATGCAATTTATCCTCAGTTCTGCCTTCATTTTGTTATGAATATTAATTATTTGAATCTATTTTAGGCACCAACACCTGGGACCGTTTTGAGATGAGGATTCACAAGAGGGTGATTGATCTTGTCAGCACACCAGATGTGGTCAAGCAGATCACCTCCATCACCATTGAGCCTGGTGTGGAGGTCGAGGTGACAATCAGTGACGCGTAATGTGGTAGCCAGCATCTTATTGTTTCAAAGGATTGGAAATGCAACTGAACAGGATGTTTTGAGAGTTTCTAGCGTGAGAAAACTCAGTCTAGCAGAGGAATTCCCTCCTAATCGATAGTTTATTCACATCAGAATTGTTAAGCCCATCGAGGTTTTGCGGCATGCTAGTCTGTTTTGGTGGATGTTATGCATGAGTGGAATACTTGAATGATTACTGAATGCTCCTAATGGGTTTTCATATTATTAATCTGTTGTTTTCTTGCCTTCTGTCCAGTCTGTTTTTACAGATAAATCCAATTGACTTTCATCAGATGTTAATACATGCATGAATGGAATTGTTGGATGCTAATTGGTGGACTGATTGTTGGATGCTAATGGGTTTTCATATCATAGATCTGCTTCTTATCAATATTTCCTTGCCTTATGTCCTGTCTGTTTTAACAGATGAATCCATTTGATTTTCACCAGATACTACTAGATGAATGGTTAACTGAGTTTGGTGCTGGCAATCTGTTAAACAGACTGCTGCAATTACCATGCGCCTCGCTATGTAATTCTCTGCCGTCGATCACCTTGTTCACAGGCAAACGGCTGCCGAGTACCGGCGATCAGCGCCGTGTCACTGCGGTTGCATGCACGCTTCGCCGGCCAACCGCCCTATGTTGTTTTGGGGAGATTATAGACAGTTAACCACGGAAACGTAATTTATTCTTATTCTAATGATCCACTCTGGAAACGAACCTTAGTGTACAATACATCTCGAGACTTTTTCCATAGAAAAATGCTACAAGCTAATATTACAGACTCAAAACTTATCTCGTGAAAGAGAAAACGAACAGGAAAAGAAAAATGTATTTTCTCAGCAAATCCCTAGCAACATCACTTCAATCCGGCTACCGTAGAATCGCACTCAGTTCTTGACAAATGTGCTCAGAACATCGAAGTAGTTAGGGAAGGTCTTGCGGGTGCACCCGGGGTCCCTGATCGTGACAGGCACCTCGGCGCAGGCCGCGAGGGAGAAGGCCATGGCCATCCTGTGGTCGTCGTAGGTGTCGATTGCCGTTATGTTCAGCTTCTCCGGTGGCGTTATGATGCAGTAGTCCGGACCTTCCTCAACTGATGCACCGAGCTGGCAAAATGAAACAGCAGGTGAAGAGCTGAAGATATAACTCCAGCAGAAAAGCACGAGAGGTCCAACTGGCAATAATAGAGAAGAAAAGCTTGTGTAGCATGTTTACCTTAGTTAGCTCAGTCCGGATCGCAACCATCCTCTCGGTCTCCTTCACTCTCCAGGAAGCCACTGACGAAGAACAATAGTTTAGTAGAGAGCAGAAGAAACCATCTCTTATGTGCTACATAAAACAGTTAATAGAGCAGGAGTATGTTGCTACATAAAACAGGCATGCTGTTAGGGTTGATAATGTCTTACCATCTCTAATAGCAGTTGGGCCATCAGCAAATAGAGCAACCACAGCAAGAGTCATGGCAACATCAGGCATTTTGTTCATGTTGACATCAATGGCTTTAAGGTGTTTCCTCCCAAAAGGCTCCCGCGGTGGACCAGTAACAGTTACACTTGTCTCGGTCCATGTAACCTTCGCTCCCATCATCTCCAGTACCTCAGCAAATTTAACATCACCCTGCAATATTGAGCATATTAGTAAGAGTGGCAACAACATATTGCGCCCAGTAACAAGATGGACTGTTTGGTTTAGCTTGTTTTCATGAATATTCACTCACTGAAGCATGTCAATTTGGCAATGGCAGATGAATTGGAATTTTGGATATGGCATATAGTGACTATATATATGGTTCATGCCAAACCAAAAAGGGTTTTAAAAAAAGTTAGGCTTATATCAAAGTTTTACCTGCAGACTGGTGGTGCCACACCCTTCAACAGTCACAGTCCCTCCAGTAATTGCAGCACCAGCCAAGAAATAGCTTGCACTTGAGGCATCACCTTCCACATATGCATTTTTAGGGGACCTGACAATTGCAGGGCAAAAACAAGTTTAGTTTAGGGACCCACTGATAAACTTTTCATGAAGTTTGAACTAACTATTTGAGTACATAAGACTAAGTGTATTTGGTAGAAACATAAATAAGTATCCTGACAGACAATAATGAAGAAGTTTCACATCATAAAAGGGGGATGACCATTTGACCAAACTAATAAAGTACCTTTTCCTGGGGAAAAAAATCATTCATGCCAAGCAGATATGAATCCTCTAGCTACCTAGATTACTTCTTGTAAGCCAAGTTATAAAAATGGATGCTACTTCTGCTGCTATCATGTCTACGCAATTATCACCTGTGCAATGCACCTTAGGCTGCGTTTGGATGTAGATATTGGAGCTTGGAATTCAGAATTAGCATAGGCAGCTGTGAATCCCGACTGTTTGGATGTCCTGGAATTCGGAATTGGAAATCGAGCTCAATACCAACCGGTATTCATCCCACCCTCATCCCCCACCCTCAATACCGAGCTGGACCCCTCTGTATTTTGCTGGCATTCACTTTTTCCCGTCCTCTCGCGTCTCCCTCATCACCCTCGCCCTCCCTCCGCTGACAGGCCGGCGAGCCGCGCCACCCTCCCCTCATTTCGCCGGCGGGCTGGCGAACCGCGCTGCTCTCCCCTCCCTCCACCGGCGGGCCGCGCCGCGTCCCCTACCTCACTCCGCCGGCGGGCCTCGCCGCGCCATCCCTGTGCTCCTTGGACGGCGGATCTTGATGACTCCGTGGCAAGGCTCCTCTTCGCCGCCGAGCTGGGGCCCCTCCCCTCTATCCATGGTTGCAGCAGGAGCTCCGACGGTGAAGTTGCTCCATGGTCGAGAGGTGTGGACGGGAGAGAGAGGATAGATGAGCAAATTCCAATTTTTCCTTTTGCACTGAATTGAATTTGATTGTGTTTTCCGATTCCAAAAGAGAATGCAATAGCCATCCAAACAATATAATTTGAATTGTGGCCCATTTCATACCATGGCTGAATTGGTATTGAACCCAATTCAATGCCAAGCCCTCCAATATCGACATCCAAACGCATCCTTAGATATAATAGACCGACCAAGAAAGTTTTCCTTTAATTATTCCAGTCGGTTTCCATGACTCCAATAGACTGGTCTAATGATTAAATAATTTACAGAGCCAATATCAACATTTTTTTCTGCAATGATTATATCTCCAGTTTATGTGTTGATACATCAGTGATTGGTTGGACATACTGAAACTAGAATGAGTGAAAAGCCTATAAAACTTACTTGTACTTTTGACCTCCCTTGATGTAGAACCTGTCCCAGCTATCAGAATGCTCTGCTTTCACGCCAAAACGCTCCATCAATCTCAATGTCATTTCAACATAGGGAATGGAGATTAGCTTATCAATGATTTCAATCTCCACGTCCCCAAGAGCTAAAGGAGCAGCCATCAACAAGGCACTCAAGTATTGACTGCTGATGGAGCCTGACAGCTTAACCTGTAGAGCATAACACATTTGTAAGAGCTAATTCATGATGTCACATAATGTTAGACTAGAGAACAGGCAATACCCCAGAAAAGGGGAACTAAGTTGCTAAACACATGCCAAGTACGACTTGATTGGGCTTAATCCAAGTATAGCTTGCTGGTTATGGATGACTGTTTGTAGGTTAGTTTGTGGTGTAAAGTTAATTCATATCTATATCTATGCTTTATTGTCAAATGCATTGGCTTGAAAAAGGAGTTCAGCCATCTGCAGGAGAATTTAGCATGTGGGACTTGATAACAAACCTTGCCGCCAGGTAGCCCTCCAATTCCCTTGATACGAACAGGTGGGCAGTCAGTGCCAAGGAAACAATCAACATCCGCACCCAGTTGTTTCAATCCGACAACCAAGTCGCCAATGGGTCTCTCCCTCATTCTCGGTACCCCATCAAGGACATAACTGAAGTTCAAAAAATTTGCACCATAACTCACCAGATATACCAATGGATCCCCTACATATTTCAACAAGCTTTAAAAAACACGTACGTTGCATTTCCACCAGCAGCAGTCACAGCTGCTGTCAATGGCCGCATTGCAGTTCCAGCGTTCCCCAGGAAGAGCTGCACTTCCTCTTTGGCATCCTTCTCAACTGGGAACTTGCCTCCACAGCCAGCAACTACAGCCCTTTTGGCAGCTTTGTCCGCCTCAACAGAGAGCCCGAGGGCCTTCAAGGCCCCGAGCATGTAGTGGACATCCTCGCTATCCAACAGGTTATCAACCACTGTCGTCCCCTGATCAAGGGTAAAGGAGCACATTTATAAACAAGAACATATTCATTATTATTATTCGCAAATTAACAATGCTAGCTTTTGCGATCATATTTTTCAACAACAATGTAAAGGACCGTCGATGCTTCATCATCTATCATGACAGCAGTATTAAGATCAACCTTTGAGGGCTGGTCTTTTTCTATCCAAATTTCATAGCAGAGTGCATCAGACACCAGGACAGATCATGCCATCCCAACCATTAGTCTTTACGCAGAGTAATGGCTACTAAAGGAACCAGCGAACTACAGAGTGACTGGATCGACTACACACGTAATTCGTAGTAATTGAGAAGTCGAACATTTTTCAGCAGCAGGACAGACAAGCTGCCATCACCTAACCCCCTGGAAATTCTCATCCCCACACCCACCAGTTCCAATCCACCCCAATGGAGACGGGGAAGGCTTGCTGGCTCCTCACCTCGGACAGCGCGGAGAGCAGGAGGATCCGGTTGGAGAGCGACTTGGACCCCGGCAGCTTCACGGTGCCGGAGATCTCCCGGATGGGCTGCAGCACGATCTCCTCCGCGCCGGCCTTCGCCGGGGCGGCCGCCGCCGCCGCCGCCGCCGCGACCGCCCCGCGCCCGCGCATCCGCAGCCCGGATGCTGCGGCGGCGTGGCGCGCGGGCGGGCGCGCGGAGCCCGGGCGGTGGCGGCGCGAGAGAGACCCCGGGGCGGGGGCGGCGAGGTCGAGCGAGACGGTGGCCGCGGCCCTGGCCGCCATTGCCGGGGCGGGGTGGTGGGTTGGTGGCGGGGCGCGTAAGGGAGGGTTGGTCTGGCTCGGCCGCGGTTGGTGGCGTGGACTCGACGCGGGTGGGGCGGAGGGAGGGAGGAAGAAATAGGGAGGAGGGCCGGTGCCGGTGAGCGTGCGCCGTTCCGCCACCAACCACCGCGACACGAACGCGACGGGTGGGCGCGGATCGATCGGAGTAGTAGGTGGACGCACCGGATCGGATCGGAATCCAGTACGGCACTGGTGTACCCCTCCACTCCGACGGCTTCGAGCTCACCCATTCATCGTCTTCCCCGGTTAAAGAATGTGATGAACGTGCCAACGTTTGGTGGTTTAAACTTCAATGTGGTGCCTACAGCGGTAGGACCATCTCTAGTAACGACGATGGCTTTTTTATTTTTCAAGCCCTTTTTTTACCTTCCCCATGTGTGTTTTGCCTCTCGTGCTCATTTAATCTTCCCAGTACTATCCAGCACATTTTCATAAAAATAGAGTGTGTATTGTCGTGGTAAAAAAATGATGAAGTATTCGGAATGGATATTTAAAGATGAGATGTACTTACAAAAAATCTCAAATTTCACTTTGCATCTTTTGATGACATCTAGCCAAAAAATACTAGTTAGTTGATAAAGACACAACGGACGGCCGGAGTAACGAGAGGCGAACCACGTAGCAACCAATATATTCACGCATAATGTAACCATCGACGACTTATGTGCCCTCTTCAGAATGTAGGATTGGAGTCGGGGGATCTTGCAACCCTATATGAACTCCACAGAGTTTTTAGATGCAAACGTATGAGCTTGAAAGAAGAAGATAGAAGCAGAGTAAAGTTTTTATGGATCCAAGTGTGCGTTGGGGGGCCGGAGGTGTTAATCGCATTGAAAAGTATACCTATGGTTTATTTTGTTCAAAAAGACCCAGATCGTGCAGCACTGTCCCAATTCAGTCGCACCAACCAACTCGTGAGTAGTTCGCTATGGCCCATCTGGTGCTACAAGTGCTACGTGCACCGCTGACGTGGCGGCCTTTGACAGGTGTCGACGTGCACCTGCATAGACGAAGTCGAGCACCAACTACACCGAGCCGGTGCAGTTGCGACACTGACTCGGTGGCCCTACCTCATGCTGGAGCAAGTTTTTTTTTAGGAAGAAGTGTGGGTGCTGCTGTAGTGGTGATGGGCCCGGTATGGACAACAAACTCCGTCCGCACTCCTACTACCGAAGCAGAATCGGCTCGGCCCGGGTTGAGGATGGGCTCTGGGCCCACGACAGGTACGAAGGCCCGGCCTCACAGTCCACACGCAGCTCCCTTTCGACGGGAGACGACACGACACGCAGATGCCTGAAGCCTCAAGGCATCGTCGTCATCCAGTGCCACACGCAAGCACCAGCCTTTAATCCTTTGACCAGAGCTCGATCACGACCATTTACCATGTGAAAATCAATTGTCGTCGTCTTGGTTGCTAATTGAACACGTCCGTGATCTTTTTCTTAAAAAAGAAGAAGGCAAGAGCGCTGCCATATCAAGTAAGGAGGAGAGAAAGTTCAGGTCTTACAAATAGACGTCCATGATCCGCATCCATCAATCGGCTAAACGCCTCAATCCAGCTGTCATCGCTGGAGGCGGTAATGGATCATAATTTTAGCATTCTTTTTATAATTCAACCTGATCTTCATATATTTTTTAATTTAAAATTATATTATATTAAAGTTCGTAAGATTATGTAAACTAAAATTTAAATTTTTACTCAACCTGGTCACCACGCTGCTTAGCAAGCAGGGCTCAGCAGGAGACGCCAACTGAAACAAGTAAACCGCCGGCCGGTTGCAGGTCACCCACGCCTCCCCGGCCTCCGTCGAGGAGGCCCCCTTCCTTTGGGAACCTGAAGGGCTGGCTGACGAACTGGACTGATGGGGAGTCAAAGGATGCTTCAGGGTCAGGCAACAGGCGTGCTGCCCTTGGTCTCTTGACTGCCGCAGCAGCCAGGGTTCATCACATCGGCTTGATGCGATGCATCCGCAATAGTGGCTGGTGGCACCTTGATGGTATAAAAAATAATGGCGAAACCTCGTGCCCTGATCCTACCAGCTAGTGGTGTTCTCGCCGGAAAAAGAACGGGTCACTTCTTATAAAGGTCACTGATACTCTCTCTCTCTCTCTCTCTCTCTCTCTCGAGATGTGCTACTCTTTAATTTGCCCCCTGTTTCGTCAGAAAAAAAACTTTGCCAGTTTCCTTTCAAAAAAGAAAAAAAAAACCTTTGCCAGTGATGGATAACAGGTGAGTGGCCGGAGCGGGCGTCACGCCGGCGGCGGAGGGCGGCGCCGGGCGACGGCGAGATGAGTGGCGATGCAGGTCTGAAAGATGACGCGCGCGGTGTCCCCATGCGTACGTTCTGATTCCAATTCATAGATTCCGCCTAGTTCTGAACTTGTTCACTTTGTGGATCATCTTGAAGCTGCAGACCACCAGATCGAATGAATGAATCATGAATTTCGAGAAAAAAATACAGAGAATGAATCCTGAAAATCACAAAAAGTGCTGTTTCTTCGTTGAGGATAAAGGGCTAGATAGAATCATCCTGCTCCTGCTGCTGAAACTGACGAATTTTTTAATCAGGCACGTCGCCGTCAGGCTGGGAATGACACCAGAAAACAACTGTGACGGCGACGACCCCAACCTGCACAAAGAGCCAACCTCTCCGTTTTTTTCTATATTTCATCAGAAAAGATGGGGCCTAATGGCCTAGGCATCGATGTCAGCTCACATCGATGATTTTGTGCAAAATCAGTGAGTAATCACTGTTATGCACTGTTGATCCATGGAGCTGTTCGTCGGCTGGCTCCGCCCCTGTCACCGGGCCAATGGAAAAAGGTGGCTGGATTTCCTACCCTCTTCCGATGGCCGCGATCTCTCGCCTGCCCTGATCCACGGCCACCGACGGCCCCCTCATCCACCAACCCACCCCACCAGAAATGCTCCCTGTGCACACGGTCCGTGGACGCGACGCGAGCTTGATCAGAGCTAGCCATGGATCTTGCCTATGTTTAATAGATCAAGTAGTTTATCCCAGAAAAACTATTTTCACATTGTGAATGTTTGCTTTTCAATGTCGTGGGAGCAACTGAGCAAAGCAAGCATAGCACTTTTCGTCAAATTCTTGACTTATGTAATGAAATGATGAAAACAAGCATATGCTTCTTCCAACAATACACTAAAAAAAATTCTGCGTTTGCTGACTAAAGATACCTTCTACCAACCCTTAGCAGCCAATGGCGGCCTCAGACTGATGCCATTGGTCGGTGCATGGACCATGTCCACGGAGTGCTCTGTAGCCGCCTCGGCTGCTGCCTTCTTGGTACCAACGAGTCCCCCAAAACGCACCCCGGAGTCTATACATAACCCCTCCCATCACCCCCGACACCGCAGCCTCGCCAACTCCGCCTCTCCCCGGCACGCACGCGCACACCCCCAGAGCCGACCAACCATGGCCGCGCACTCCGTCGCCGCCGCGCACGCCACCATCGCCGCGCGCGCGGGCCCCGCGCCTGGCGCCGCGGCGTCGGCCCCGGCCGAGCGCCTCGGCTTCCGCCGCCTCAGCTCGCTCGCCGGCCGCGGCCTGCGCTCCCCGGCGCCGGCCGGCCGCGCGCCCACCGCGGCCGCGTCCCGCCGGCAGCGCGTCGTGCGCGCCGCCGCCGTCGAGACGCTCGAGGGCAAGGCCGCCACCGGCGAGCTGCTCGAGAAGTCGGTCAACACGATCCGGTTCCTGGCCATCGACGCCGTCGAGAAGGCCAACTCCGGCCACCCGGGGCTCCCCATGGGATGCGCGCCCATGGGACACATCCTCTACGACGAGGTCATGCGCTACAACCCCAAGAACCCCTACTGGTTCAACCGCGACCGCTTCGTCCTCTCCGCCGGCCATGGCTGCATGCTCCAGTACGCCCTGCTCCACCTCGCCGGATACGACAGCGTCAAGGTGAGGCAGCTGATGCACCTCTCGTTTCCTTTTTCCGTGTTTGCATCTGGGTTAGTTGGAGCAGCGAAATCGGGAGTAGGTTCGTCTGTAAAGTTTGGATCTTGTTGGGTAAAATACTCCATGGAAAGGTTGGATCTTGACTGCTATCTTTCGCTGGCGACTTCGTATTTTTCCTAGAAAAAGGCTGTGCCTTTGTCCAGCTGTAGGAATTCAAGTTTCCTAGGAAGACTAGTTGGAAACTCAGACGTTCCACCGTGGACCAATCATCACTCATGTTTAGCTGACCAAAACTGTACTGTAATTCACCTGGACTGAGCTGCTTAGAGTTTTGACATGGATCATTTACAATTACATCTCCTCTGATGCAATTGATTTTTTTATCATTTACAATTACATCTCCTCTGATGCAATTGATTTTTTTTAACTGCCTCTGCAGGAGGAGGACTTGAAGCAATTCAGGCAATGGGGAAGCAGGACTCCTGGTCACCCCGAGAACTTTGAGACTCCAGGAGTTGAAGTCACCACTGGTCTGTTCATCTTTACTAAGAACACACTTGTTGTAACCTGCCCTGCTGTAATATGAAACTGAAAATTTCAGTTTTTATTTGTTTTTCCTGCAGGACCCCTTGGTCAGGGTGTTGCCAATGCTGTTGGGTTGGCACTTGCCGAGAAGCACCTGGCTGCTCGCTTCAACAAGCCTGACAGTGAGATTGTAGACCACTACACGTAATAATTCTATTGTGAATGTGTCACGTTTTGCTTTTGATTTGTGTGGGGGCAGTTTTGGTTACATGTTTCCTCAATTTTGTGCAGGTATGTTATTTTGGGAGATGGTTGCCAAATGGAGGGTATTGCCAATGAAGCTTGCTCCTTGGCTGGACATTGGGGTCTTGGCAAGCTGATTGCTTTCTACGATGACAACCACATTTCCATTGATGGAGATACAGAGATCGCGTTCACAGAGGATGTGAGCACCCGTTTTGAGGCTCTTGGGTGGCATACAATCTGGGTTAAGAATGGAAACAATGGCTATGATGACATCCGTGCAGCCATTAAAGAAGCAAAGGCAGTTACTGACAAGCCTACCTTAATCAAGGTTGGTTTCTTTGGTATCTACAATCTTTATATTTAGTTTTCTGTAGGTTTTATCACATTTGTCTAATTTGTACTCTTTGTAGGTGACTACCACAATCGGTTTTGGATCTCCAAACAAGGCCAACTCATACAGCGTTCACGGAAGTGCATTGGGCAGCAAAGAGGTCGAAGCAACCAGGCAGAACCTTGGATGGCCCTACGAGCCATTCTTTGTGCCGGAGGATGTCAAGAGGTTTGTCTCTTATTTGTGCTAGTATTCTAGTGATCTGAATGAGATGATGAACTGCATGGCACTCACCCTACGGTTTCTTTGAATGGATTACTGAAGCCACTGGAGCCGCCACACGGCGGAAGGTGCTGCACTTGAGGCTGAATGGAATGCTAAGTTTGCAGAGTACGAGAAGAAGTACACAGAGGATGCAGCAACCTTGAAAAGTATCATCTCAGGGGAGCTCCCTACTGGCTGGGCTGATGCTCTTCCTGTAAGCATACATATATACTTGCAATACTACAGCTGATATGTAGAGGATTAAACTCTAATGGTAGATTATTGTTTTTTTCTAGAAATACACTCCAGAGATCCCAGCAGATGCCACCAGGAACCTCTCCCAACAGTGCTTGAACGCACTTGCTAAAGTTGTGCCTGGTCTTATTGGAGGTAGTGCTGATCTTGCGTCTTCCAACATGACACTGCTTAAGATGTATGGTGACTTCCAGAAGGATACGCCTGAGGAGCGCAATGTCCGCTTTGGAGTCAGAGAGCACGGAATGGGCGCCATTTGCAATGGCATTGCTCTGCACAGCCCAGGGTTTGTTCCATACTGTGCTACTTTCTTTGTCTTCACCGATTACATGAGAGGTGCCATGAGGATCTCAGCTTTGTCTGAAGCTGGAGTTATCTATGTTATGACCCATGACTCTATTGGTCTCGGAGAAGATGGTCCAACCCATCAGCCCGTTGAGCACTTGGTGAGTTTCCGCGCAATGCCTAACATATTGATGCTCCGTCCTGCTGATGGTAATGAGACCGCCGGAGCATACAAAGTTGCAGTTCTCAACAGGAAGAGGCCATCTATCCTCGCTCTCTCCAGGCAAAAGCTTCCTAACCTGCCTGGTACCTCAATTGAGGGTGTTGAGAAAGGTGGATATATCATCTCTGACAACTCAACCGGCAACAAGCCTGACCTCATTGTATTGAGTACCGGCTCTGAACTGGAGATTGCTGCCAAGGCTGCTGATGAGTTGAGGAAGGAGGGGAAGACTGTCCGTGTTGTGTCATTCGTTTCCTGGGAGCTTTTTGACGAGCAGTCAGATGAATACAAGGAGAGCGTTCTCCCTGCGGCTGTTTCCGCAAGGATCAGCATTGAGGCAGGGTCTACTCTCGGATGGCAGAAGTACATCGGAGCTCAGGGCAAGGCCATTGGCATCGACAAATTCGGTGCAAGTGCTCCTGCTGGAAAGATCTACCAGGAGTATGGCATCACTGTGGAGAGCGTCCTCGCAGCAGCCAAGAGCTTTTAAGAGTCAAACAGTCTTGAATTTTTGCCACCATTGATGCCAAAGGAACACTATACCTTGAAGTCTTGTGCCCAAAGCTTGGAATAATGGAGGGAGCGGAAGGATGCCCACATTTAGAGCGTGAGTGGTATTTTAGGCCTGTAATAAACAATGCCTTTTCCATTTACGTTGGTTTTGTTTGGCGACCCTTAGACGTTTTATGAAGGTGAGCCTAATTTAATTGGGTGCTGGTTTTGGTAACATTGGCAATGAACTGATGAAGTAGTCTTGCATCGATGTTTCATTCTTTGCAAGATCGTCTTAAAAGGTCTTTTGTCACACTGTGCCTTCTTAGTTCTTGCATTTTTCTTTTACTCTACGGTTCCTATTGACTCTTATCATTGCAATGAACATGGTGTTTGTTGAACTTCATGTGATCTACCTTTTTCCCTGATTTGTATTGAATTCTAATGTCTCGAGCATCTGAATCTGATGGTCTGTTGCAATAAAGAAGTAAACAAAATAAGTAGTACCAATGCAGTTACTTCAGCAATTGCTAGCTGTCTGCTATCAGGACATCTCAGTTCAAGCTCCGATCTGAATGTTGCTTGGCTGTGGGCTCATCTGAAACATGTGAACATCAGGACACCGGACGCTATCTCTGCAACCATCTTTGTGTGCCCTCCATGCTCTTGCCTGCTGAGTGGAGGCGATTGTGCACGGCGGCTACCCGGTGCCGGTACGGCTAGGAAGGATGAGCTCCCACCACTGCTTTCTGTCATGTGATCCGACTCTAGGCCGTCAGAAATGCTTGTGAACTGAAACCGGAGACGGGCTATCCATATTGTTGTCGCTATCCATATTGTCCTCTTCTTTAAGGTGTTTGGAGCCTCAGGAGTTAGGACGACAGGATGTGAGCGTCTCAGGTCGCTGCCCTTGCCCTTTTTTTTTTCTTACATGGCTGCACTTGGTGTGGTTGGTGCCGATGGTGATGGATCGGCAGTTCTTACTTGGCTGCGTTTGGTGTGGTTGGTGCTGATGGGCGATGCTGATGGATTGGGAGGGGATCGGGAGGACAGGATGTGAGCGTCTCAGGTTGCTGTCCTTGCCTTTTTTTTTTCTTACTTGGCTGCGTTTGGGGTGGCTGATGCCGACGGTGATGGATTGGCAGGTGATGGGTGCCAAGATTCTGTACCCCCCGTGCACGGTGTCTGGTGAGAGCTTGAGTTCAGTTCCACTATATTCCAATTGAGGAATTTAAAAAACACAAACAATCAAACAGATCTATGCATCAATACTAACACCATGCACCATGTTTCACTTACAAATTTAGAGGTTCAAACTTCATTACTTATCGCATCACATAGCACAAGAGGCACTAGATAGCACAAATAAATAGAAGATAAAGTGGTTGATGAACACACCATACTCCGCCAACCATCACCCCTGGTTTACGGCACCATCTCTCAACCTTCTTATTTGTCACTGGATGTCTGGATCTATCCTCATAGTGAAAGCGGCGTGACAAGGGCAATAACGGCCTGCAATAGTTACATCCTGCTATCTACGGCATGCTACCTTGTAGTCACTTCCTGATGCCTTCTAAACCTACACGAAGTCTCATCGAATGTAATGAATATCTGCTCTCTCTACTCACTTGAGCAACTGGCACCTGTTTAAGAAAACGGGGCTCCAAAGGAACCAAATGCCTATGATGGGTAATGTGGACGTTTCCATGCTTTCATTGCTGCATCTCATTGCCTTTATATTGAGCCTGTGTGTCCTTTAACTCCACTGAAAATACATTGTGTTTTTTTACTTGTTCTTGTGTGATTTCTAAATAAAGATGTAGAAGAAGAAGCAATTGTAATGGATCTCGATGTACAATTTCAGTTCAATATAATTAGTTTGGCTCTTCATCATATTTCAATGGTTGATGTGCTATAACAGTAGAATGTATAAAAAATAAAACATAGTGTATTGTGGTAAATTTATGAGCAAAACAGAGTGAAGAATAAGGTGGAAATGTTCTCTAAGCTGTCAAATTAATAGGGAAACTAATGAGAACTTCCACATAGGATAGACCTGCCATGGTGAGCAACTTTCCCCACCATTGAAGAACCTCCAAAAAGATTTATTCCCTATGATTTCTTAGCAAAATGGTAGGGCAAGTTGTCTTTTCTATCAATTTTTTTCATGCGAAAATTACTAGCGAAACATGTTCCTCCTGCTTTTTTCTCTTTTCCTAGGAATTTGAGCTGTAGGGAAAATGGTGATTCTAGTAGCGCACTTAAGCAACATGTGTTTTGCTATCTTTAGAACTGCCCAATTATGCATGAAGGCTTATTACCATGATCGAGATGCTACTGTGGATCTCATGTGGCAGTCGTCGCCCTTCCTTTTCCTCCATGCCCTTGAGAAATAGATCGAGATGCCTATGATGACAAAATCAAGTGAGGTTGATTCCCAACACCTTCTAAGCCTATACAATGTCTCATTCAAACTCAGTGCGAGTGAATGTCTATTCCATATCTCTATCTGTCTGAGGAATTGGCGTCGCTCGCTCATTAAGAAAGGCTTGGAAAGGAACCTGATGCTTATGGTGGCATTGTGGATGTGGTGGTTGCCCTTTCGTTTATGCATCTCAGTTGCCTTATACTGGCCTCTGTGTGTCCTCGGGCTTTAACTCAACGCATCTAAATAGGCACCAACTCCTGTAAACAAAAGGAAAACAAACGAAGATCGAAAACTACACTTTATACCACGTGCTGGGGTTGCTCAAAATAAATCACTCTGGCTAACTTCAAGTTTGTAAAGAGTACACCTAGGGATAGAATACTCGGGTAGGATTTGTATTTGATGTCTCTCCAGTGAACCAGCTGTTTGCGCCAAATACAGTTTAGCAATGTGTTCCACGTGCTATTCTACTGTAAGAGCTGCAGTCTTGCAGGGAATTGAAGTCTGTTATCAGAAACTTGAAAGAGAAGAAGAAGCATAGATGCATCTTGCAGAGTGAAGGACTTCCGGACGCCTTGTAGTCATTTCATACTCGGGGTGCAATGCAATGTGATCTCTACTACTACTAGTTGAATACCGAATTCCCGATCAGCTTCATCTAGCTATCCTAGTATTCCTAGCAACTGGCTCAAGAAGGTCTGGCCATCGGTATCAACACATGTATAACTGGTGCCCTTTTCAGTTTTCACCAATCAAACAGGAGAGTGAGGAAGCACCAAGAGCAGGGGCACCGTGGTAGGGCGTCGCAAGGTGCCGATTTGAAAATCCTGGCAAAGAGCACGACCACAGTCAATTCCCGACGCCTTCTAATCCTACACCTACATGCAAAGAAGCATTGGTTAAGCCTGAATGAATAAGCTCATGTGGTGGATATGAAGGTGCTTCGTCGCTGCCGTAGCTCGCCATTGCCCTGTTATATTGGCACAGTAGCTAGACTAGGAGGACATCTGAATTCTGAATGTGCATTAAGTTCACTCAGACCAGCTGGTTGGTGGACCCGAGTGAAGCTGCACCTAATAGTGCATAGAGTTCAGGACATGAACATGCATGTCTGTCCTGCTGATCTGACTACCGCAGTTGATGCACTAAAAGCTGAAATCACGTTGAGATTGGAACCCGAGTATGCACTGAACAGAATCCTTTATTTTTACAATAATCTGATCTTAGTTGCACGAATTGATCCACATTTGAGCATATCTTGTCAGAGCCATTGCGGTGGATGCTGATTGCCTTTTTCTTCTTTTTATATTGTCATCACTGATTTTTTTTCGGGGTATTATTTCCTACTCTGGTGTTGGCGATGAAGAGCTATAGCATCGTGCAGGCTTAGTTTGTTGTGCTTATCAGTTAGAGACCTAGAGTCGCCCATGCTTCTCTCTGTTTTTTTTTTCAGAAGGACAGCAATATTTCATCATCGGATTTTCTTGTTCTCACACCTTGGGTTAGAGTAAAGCAGCACCATGATGCTGAACTGAAGATGCAGATGCGTGTTTCGAAAAAGAAGAAGATGCAGATGCGGACCAAGGGATGAGGAAGACGAGTTCACAGAGCGATTCAAACCAGCAGCAGAAGAAGCAAGCGGGCCAAGAGCCCAACAAGCAAGTCTTCGGTGACATCTTATTTTGCATGCCTGGTGATTGATTTATTGTTAACGCGATTAGACTTTGTTTTGATCAATCCAAAACCGTGCTCGGGCATTAAGTTAATGCCGTGAAAAAATTATTTGGTTAATTCCCTACGGTTTTTGCTTAATCAGGAAATTAGGGTTTAATTAATTCTTGCAACTATCTGATAGTCCTCTTGTTTATTTTTCATATCTCGAGTTCTAGACCTCCGATTGACGTGATTCCAGCTGGGTTTGTTTCATAATTTCATATGCTATTTTCTATCCAAGTTTCACGTTTTTAGAAGTTGCTATCTAGGAGATACACACATCTATCTACTATATTAATAAGAAAGTGTTAAAAGAAGCCACCACATTAATCTAAAAATTCACATGTTAATCTAAAAAAAGAAGGGTTTACAGCATTGGATTTTATGAAGATCTAACAATCTAGACTGAGTCTATATCAAACACGATTGATAAATATAATTATATAATTTCGTAATTATAAAAAAAGAAATTTAGGACTTGACCAAGAGTCCTATCCCAATATTATTAGTATATAGCTAAATTTGTAATTAAAAAAATAAGGAAATTGAGTCCTAGCCAAATATGATTAGTAAATAGTTAAATTTGAAAATAATAAAATAATAAAATTTAGAATTAATCAAAATTGGATTTTATTTATATTGATAAAGAAGTGTTAAAAAAGCCACCACATTCATCGAGAGGATCTACAAAATTCTCACGTTAATAAAAAAAAGAAGGATTTACACCGTTGAATTTTATAAAGATTTAACGGTCTAGACTAACTTTTTTCTTTTTTGAGGACACGATCACTCAAAGAATCCCTATCAAACACGATTGATCAATATAATTATATAATTCCGAATTAAAAAAATAAGAAAGTAGGACTTGAGTAGGAGTCCTATCCACATACTATTAGTATATAGCTAAATTTGGAATTAAAGAAATAAGGAAATTGAGTCCTAGTGAAATGTGATTAGTAAATAGTTATATTTGAAATTAAAAAATAAGACTATTTAGACTTAATCAAAATTGAATTTTATGGATATCTGACGGTCTAGACTAACTCAAAAGGTCCATATCAAATACGATTGATAAATATAGTTATATAGTTTTGGAATTAAAAAATAAGAAAGATAGGACTTGATTAGGAGCCCTAGCCGAATATGATTAGTAAATAGCTAAATTTAGAATTAGAAAAAAATAAAATTGAGTCCTGCCAGATATGATTAATAAATATCTAAATTTAAAATTAAAAAATAAGAAAAATCTAGACTTACCAAAAAGTTCATATCGAATATAGTTATTAAATAAAATTCAGAATTAAATAAATAAAAATTAGCACTTGAGAAAAGAGTACTGCCATTATAAATAATTAAATTTTGAATTTAGAACATGAGAAAATTAATAGTTGATCAAGTAATAAAAATTTATAATTTGATTTCTATTGAGTTTGGAAAGCCAACTAAGGATGTAAATAGCCCATGTAGAATAGGATTATCTAAGCCTACGTTAAGAAATATGACTTGAAATTGCCACACTAATAAAAAATGATAGACAATATAGACTTTTTTGATAATCTATTGGTTTAAATCAATTCAAAGAGTTTTTTAATACAATTAATATGTAGTTCAACTTGAAATTAAAACAATAAAAATTATGTAGGATTATATATGAATTTGGAGGGAAATAGAAAATACTAAATATCTAAATTATAACAAAAAAATAATAAAAATGTACTTATATTTTGAAACAAATTACTTACATAAAGAGCATAGGTCCCAAAATTTATCATACTACTATCACTATGGGTACATGCTTTTCATAAATAGTTAACCACTGATAATTGTGCAAATGACCATGAATTGTTTGGATCAGTTTGTTAGGGTTTCTTCAACGGATAAAAATAGAATGGCTTCATACAAGAAGCCCACGTAAAAGCCCCAAAACAATTTATATTATGGAGGAGAGAAAAATTAGCTTCAGCGACTTCTCCTCCCACCCCAAGCACTAAAGTGTTCTTGGAATTACCACATTACCGCTATGAAAATATTTTGCTAAATGTTCAGATCCACAAAAAAAGTTACTTCACCATTGAAGCCAAAACTAAAACTATTTTAGAAGGACCCAAAGTCCTACTAAATAGATAGGTTGTGTTGCGGTCTATATTTAGTCTATGTTATTCTTAACTGAAAGATAATATGCAATTAGGGAGCTTGATGATAACCATAATGAAAAGCATTTGAGTGATCATGGAGAAGCACAAAGCACAACTTAATAATAATAACTTATAAGGAACAACTATGATCAAAAGAATGGAGAGTAAAAAATATCAAAAAGTGTCAGACTCCGAAAGAGTGATAATGACCATAGAGAAAACAATGGATTGGCCGTGAAGAAGTATAACCACATAGTAGCATAGAGAGAATAAATGCACAATCAGCAAATTTAGGCTTGAAAGCAATGAGAGTTGCTACATCTTCGGAAGTGGAACAAAAACTAGCATACAAAAGATTAGAAGCACAACAATGATAGGACGACGGTACAATCATGTCATAGTCGTAACATGATATTAGCTGGGTCATAAGGTTGAGTACCACCCCTAATATGGTCACAGAGGCATGGTGATCACCTCTAGCGACAATGAGAAGTAGCAAGATGGATCTAAAATATTTAGGAGAGAAAAAAATGATAGATGATGCAATCACATGTTACGCTGATGTGATCTATAACGAAGAATCATGGAAGTCGATGTTTGACATTCGTGGTCATCCATAGAAAGCTGATGGAAGTGTTTGAAAAGAGAAAAAATACGCACCATCTGATATTAGGGAAAATAAGCATGAGAGAGAAGCACAAAGCATAAGGCTATACTTTATTAGCTGCAATAGTGAATATGTAGACCGAATTCGCGGCACGTGTTGAAAAAAAGATGCATCAATCATAAGATATTATGGGAGCATGCATGTATGGGATTATAGATACCGGGGATTGAAGAACAGAGAAAAGAAAAGAGATTATGTGTTTCTATTTTATATATTGAACTACTCATCTAGATCTTCTCTGAAAATGTGAGGATAATTTTCCATGCTAATGATGAAACTCTCAAGAAAAAAGTTGTATCGTCAGTCAAAAAATAGAAAAATATATTTGTATATAAGATATTACATTTCTCATGAATTCATGTTCCAAAAATACTACATGTGTTCCAAAAAATATGAAATATGAGAAATAAGGCATAGATAATACCTCAATTTAGACCATCTGAAAATAATTATAATAACATCATTTGGAAAAATTATTTGCTTCTATTTTTACGTTAAAATATATAGAATGAAAAGACTAGCTACCCTTGCGCGGGACACCTTGCTAGTTTTAGTAGACAAATAGAGTTTGTGTTCAGGGTGAAAAAGTTTCAACTGGATTTTGTGCTATCATTCACCCCCTCCTCCGATAACTAGATTAGAAGGTTTTGATCCTACAAATACAAACACAAGAGGAGAGGAATCACATCCTCAAGCATAGGAAGTCATGGTTCACCTCAAGCCCATTTGACTGCTTCCGAGCTGCATAGAAGGTTGTCCTCAGAATGACAAAAAGAGACTAGGTTGAATGGTAGAGATTGATGTGGACTGATGAAGAGTAGAACAAGGTTAATTCCGATGCCTTCTAAGCCTACATAAAGTCTCATCAAATGCAACATAAGTGCGATCTCTATCTTGCGAATATAGGCTGCTATCTCGATCTGCATAAGGAATTTGTACCAATTGTCGAGCCTGATGATGCTTACGATGAGCATTGTGATTGTGGTGGTGCTCTCTTGTGGACAGGGGACAGAACTACCTCTTTAATAATATATTCTTCCTTCAGCGCTCCCCTCCTTTTCATGTGTTCATACTCTTGTTGCTACATCCCGTTGCCTTTTATATCGGCCACGACCACCTCAACAAAACTGAAAGGGAAAAAAAATGAAAATGAGAGCTCAAATTATGGTGAAGTTAAATTTGGAGTCAGTCGAGTCCAAGTATTGAAGATACCATATGCTTTGCACGTGCTGACTGCTAGCTGAACACAAACTGAGATTGCTCTGCATAAGAGCGTGATGACCACATGCAACTGCCCAAGAAGATCGTTCAAGCATGCGAGCTTGGATTCGGATACAAGCAGCAAGCTGTTCTCTACCTTGGCCTTTGCTGTGTCTGTGCAAGCATGCAGGGCAATCTGAGCATACCCACCCTGATAAACTGAAATTGTTAAGGGTACGCAGAGGAATAGAATATAATCAGGAACAATTCAATTGTTGTTCTCTGGTCAATTTTGTTTATCGCTTCATGTTAGTTAAGTAGGATGTACACGGAGAAATTGATCAAGAGACAGCAGCTGCGTGCAGTTGGTCATGTAGCCAGGAACCGGCCGGGCATGCTCAAACCGTGCCGCTCCTGCTGTCCTGCAAGAAACCTCCAAAGAAAGTTCTGCGTTGCTCCCCTAGCAAGACGAAGCCAATGAAGTCGATTCCCGATGCCTTCTAGGCCTACGCAGTGCTTTCATCCGGATGCAATGCGAGTGCAATGTCTACGACATGAGCATCAGCTATCTCTATCCACATGAGCAATTAGCACACGGTCTGAAAATGGGGCTTCGAACAATGTTGTTTTTATATTTTTTAGGTAAAGAAAAATGTTTCAACTTTTGGCATCATGATGCGTAGAGCCACTGTCACATTGTTACATCATCCAAAATTTCAAAGTTTGAATGGGATAAAATAAAAAAATGCAGGCTATATATTACATCAAACACATATTATTTGCAATGCATCTGAACAAGTATTAGCTCGATAAAAGAAGGAAAAATAAAAGGAGAACTGAACTTACACTAAAACCAAAACTCAAGTAGTCAAGTACAAATATTGCAGATTTTGTGTTTGATGTGTTTAATTTCTCGTGATTTGCACAAAATATAATTCAGAATTAGCCAAATACGCAAGAAAGCCTCAAGCCTGTCCCTACTTCTCTCCATCAAAGACATGGTAAACTTCCACCAAGGTAGGATGTCACTGAAAAGATCAGTCCCAGTGCCTCCTAATCATACGTACATGATAATTCATACATAATTAAAGGGCAATATATAGTATCCAATTTACTGTCTAATTAGTGGGAAATTATATTGGCAGGGGGTGGGGGATGGCCCACCTTAGTCTGCACTAAGCTCTGCCCTAATCTCTAGTACTCCTTATGCTTTAAATTGTAGGTCGTTTTGGCAAATCTAAATATATATTTTTTTGCTAGGAATCATTTATCTAGATGCATAGTAAAATCTACGTATCTAGATTTACCAAAACGATCTACAATTTGGAATAGAGGGAGTATACAGCATGGGAGATCGGAAACAATTCTTGGTTACACACTGGTTCATTTGTGGGCTGCGCTGCACATATGACTGGCCTCGAAAACAATTCAATGGAGGAGGCTTAGGAAACAAAAGGTCCAGGAACCATTTCCGACGCCTACTAATCCTATAAAAAAGAAGGCTTGTAATGGACCTGATGTGTAAGGTGAGCACTGTGTACCCAAGAAAGCGTCTCACCTTTGCCTTATTTATAATCAGCCAGTGTGGTTGTGTGCCTAGGGCATGTGAAAGTCATGATTGTCACCAGATGGTAGTTGATTGCGGATAAAGATGACAAGCCACATGCACCTAGCACTACATTGACTGAAGTTGAAAACTCCACTTCACTGAAGCCTTGGTCCCGCTGAAGCTGAAACTCGGAGTCAGAGTAGCTCCGTTGCTGAGATGAATTGCTCTGCGTGACTATGGACAGGTGCCAGTACAGAGCACTGAAATTACGCATAAGTTTGAGTCATTCAAGTGCAAATATGGTAGATACAAAGCGACTCGTAGGGCGCTGCATGCTGAAGAGAAAATGCTCTGCTGGCAAAATAAAAATTTGTAGGAGTATGTACACACGGGTGACACATTATTAATTAACTCGATGTTCTTCCAGTGATCCAGTCATAATTTTCACATGAATAGGATTCAACAATTAGTTTCGCATGCTATAATTCTACCTCTAGAATTTGTCCAATCACTCCGGAAATCCTGTCACGGCTACTCCTCGCAAACCTGCGCGAATGCATAATGTGCTGATAGATCATTCCTGATGCCTTCTAATCCTCTCCTAGCTACATGTTACATCATTTGTGCGCAATGTTATTCTTATTTGTTGAGTGTCCATCCACGAGAGGAAATGGCCTAATTAAGGAGGGGTTTCATCATTAACACAAATGAGTGAGAGGAATTAAGTAGTAACCCAACAAGAGCAGGACACCCTCGTAGGTTACAAACGCCAATTTGAAGATGGATAGATGGTAGAGATTTACAGCATCATCCTGAAGCTGTAGGCCAATCAGATGAAGATTTATAGGAAGATGCATTGCCCGTGTAATAAGTTCCTAAATCCTGATGCCTTCTAATCCTACGCAATAAACCCGGCCCTGATGCCACTTGAGCTGAATATCTTCTGCGCACGAGTATTTGTCATGTTGTCCTCTTCCCCAATAGGAATATGATACTGATCAATAAGGTGGAGGAGGCTTGGAATGGACGTGATGCATAAGGTGATCAGTACTGTTGGATGCGAAGGATCTTCATGGAATCGTTGTTGCCTCGCCCTTGCCTTTATATAGCACCATGCGTTGCGTGCCAAAAGGGCATGTCAATGAGCATCATCAGATTAAATTACCAAGTGAAGCTAGCCACTAGTGCACACTTGCCAAACTCCACCACACTTGATGCCGATGTGACCGTAGTTAATCCTGCTGAAGCTGGAACTTGGTCTGACCAATCAGCTGGACGGAAGCACTGATTTGTTCGTCGCCTGGTTTCGTGAGACAAAGTCGTTCGTTGCTTTTGTTAGATTCATAGCCAATAAAAGTTTTGGCAATTGCACAGTCCGACCTTACATATATCTAAGGACGCATAACCAAGACCCCAGCAGACTCATTCTTGTGCTTTCTGAAACTTGATGAATCTGAAACTGGCCAGGGACTAGAGTTGTTTGAGAACTGCAGGCGCAGCACGCTCGTGCAGTCGTGCTGGTTGTTGAAGATGAATTGCTCCGCGCGACCGCGTCTGCACACACGTGCAAGTGCTCCAGTCCTTCCGCGCCGCGCATGATAGAAACAGAAAACCTGAACACAAGCTACAATTCCACAATTACAAGTCCATACCTAGTTTTTAAAATAAAAGACTATTTGTAAGAAAAGGGAAATTTACTAACATGATAGTCTGGTTTTCAACCTGACCTACAACGCTGGATATGGAAGACCATTCAACTATTAAAATCGGATAAATTTAGTCATGTCAGACGATTTTCTATTTTTTTAAAATAGAAAAAAATCTAGTGTGACCTAGAAAATTCAAAACTAACTCATTTTAAACTAAAAAAATGAAACTAGTATCGATAATTTTCTAAAAAGTGTCACCTATCTATTACCGCTCTATTTAAAGTTATTTGGATTTTGTTTATTAAGAAATAATGTGTGTGACTACAAGAACAAACTAGATCCAAATAATTGACAAGTAGAGTAGAAAAATATTGGTACTAGTTTCATAATTTTATAATCTAAAGTAAACTATTTATGAATTTTTAAAGTTAAACTAGATTTTTTTTAATTTTCATAAAAATGCAGAACCATCTTTGGAAGCACCAAGAACTAGATTTTCCCGGTTCCAATAGTTGAATGGCCTCAGGTATCCGATTCACAGTTGAAAGTTGAAAATCACTGGCTAGGACAAAATCTCACAGCAGCGCTGCAACGGATCCGTCAACTCGTAGTAGTGTTGTAGTGCCATGTAGATGTTGGAGGCCAGGTAGCCAGTGCTTAGCAGTTGTAGCTGCTTTCCTGATGCTTCATATTCACATCGTGGTGCATCTCTTTATTTCATGCTGTATTTTCACTCCCGTTTTGGTGAACCATGGACCTTGATGTACAAACATATTCGATGTAGGATCGATGGGGTGGTATATGGTGGATGAAAGGTTCAAAGAGTCGATCCTGATAGGCGAAGTTAGAACAGCATGCTTATGCGTAAAGATCTATTTTCTCCACTACCACCAGTGAAGGTTGCTAGAGATTTATATTTATATGCATCGATTGATCGTCGAGCACTGCCATAAATTGAACCATTGAGTACAGTGCGATTCAGATTGAATGCCATAAGGTTTAAAGCACTTGGTCGCTCATGATCTGCTGCAGAGTGCGTACTCCTTAGTCTTTACTTCACCTGATTGGATCGGACCCTGAATTTTGAAGAAAGTTGTTTCTTAAAAAAAACCAAAATTGCACTCAGAAATGGAGCTACTCTTTTCCGAAATTGCATTCAGAAAATGAGCACTGCCATAGATTTTGAAGCTTTCTGTTACAACTGAAACCAGCCATGCATCTTGCAAACACCGACACCTGCAAGGAAATCAAATGCTGCATCCCATTACGGGTTCTTCAGAATTTCACATACAGCAAGCACACAAAAGCGAAACAGGGAAGATGCAATGTCGCTTGTTGCGCCGATGAGCAGCAGGTGCTGTTCACCCTTGAACGCGGCGCACGTCCTCTGACCACGTCGTTCGCGCCCAAGAACGCACGAGCCATGCTTGATGCAACGATCTGAAGCCGTGGGCGTGGCCTAAAACAGAGCTCATCCTCGTTTCGAAAAGGATCAAGTCTCACTATTTGCAGAGCCGACAACGTTTTCCTTGTCATGTCGTTCCAAACACTTGCTCATGTTTCTCTGTTTTCTCACTTCATTGTTTTGCCTGACCTACATGAAGGGACGGAGTAACAAAGGTGGGTTAACGGGTGACATGTTCATATCCTTTTCTGAACGGAAACTAAATGGAACCAGGCTAATGTTCCACGATTTCATTCGAGTCGTTTGGGCCCCGGCCCGGCTACAGTACCGATGATGGATGGATGGATGGATGGTGGCAGATCGGTCACGCCAAAGCAGGCGGCGTGCCGTCGATGGAAGAAACGACTTGATGGCCATTGGTCGGCGATGAACGTGGAGACATGGACAATTTAAAGGCGCAGGACATGTTTGTGTAGAGAACAGGCAGGTGTTTGATTTTTGTCTGGATCGACTTGTGAGTTTGGTGGGTGATTTGCTCTGTAGCCACACAGTCTCTTTGGTTCTCTCTCGTTGTCTGCAAATGTCTACAGGACCATCACATCTACTCATTCGATCAAGTAAGTGTATACAGATTGACATGTGGAGGCACAGTCGTACAGATTTCGATTGCCTTGGTACATTTCTTTTTGTTACTTATTGGCCAACTTGCAACTAAGCTTACATCAGGAATACACCGCTGTCAAACTAAAAGTGGGACCAAATAAATACAATAATTAATCCATGTGTGTAGTGTCCCCGACCTCCAGCAAGCTGTATGTGAGCTATAGTGATCGCATTCCCGTGTGTGATGTGTCTATCATCGATTCATTGCACCTTTGGTTCATTCGTCTCTCATTACCTCCCCGTGTCTAGATGGTCACCACATGCATGAGGTGATAAGCATGTTGGGTGCAGAGGGCGAACTGGAATACACAGCAGCCGGCCGGACTTGTTGCCTGTCTAGTTGTATGTGTGGGGGTGGTTTGGGGGGGGGGGGGGGGGGGGGGGGGGGGCGTGATCCATTCGCGTGTCCTTATTGGATGGACGCGGACCATGCATATTGCCACACGTTAACGTTCTAGTGCATGTCCTTATTGGATCAGCTCGACAGCTTTAGCACTCTGCACTTATCAAGTAGCAAAAGCTTGGCCTAACCTTTCACTGAAACAGGTGTGAGTGTGATATAATATTGAGACACAAGAGAGGCTTTCACGAGTTAATTCACTAGTTAGCATCCAAGAACTAACTGCTCATCATATCATATATATGTAATTGTCGTGCACTGTATCAGGAAACCATATTCGTGACGGCTCTAAAAGTACATTGGTGACGGCGTATCAGTGATGCGGTCCCCGCGTCACCATTGTGTTAATAGTGATGTGGTTTTAACAACACTTGTCACCAGTGAGTGTTAATGGTAACGCGGTTTTGAAAAAACACGTCACCATTGATACTAACAAGTGACGCGCTTGGCCAAAACCGTGTCACCGATATGGTGCATATCAGTGACACCTTTTTTTACAGCCGTCACTAATGACTGTTGGCCATTTAAAAAAAATACAGGTTCGGAGACAATATAGGTTGAGAAACAGGCCACACACAGCCACAAATTAAACAGCCAAAACAGGTCTCACAAAACCAGAACATGCAGAACATTACATGTTCACATACAACCATGTTTTAGAAACAATATAGGTTCACAAACAGCTAGAACATGCAGATCTCACACAGGTTCAGAATCCAGTCTCACAGGTTCATAAAAAATACGAACTTAGTGCACTAGCAGCTTGTTTAGTCCACAGAAGATGGATTGGAACAATGGAACTCTCCTTCTTGTTGATGACTTGGGACAATAAGAAGCTGGCGATGTCTTCCCTAATGTGTGATAGCTCACTTTCTTCAAGGGGATCGGTGGGCACTTCAAACTCCTGCATGTTAGGGGAACAGAAACACCACCAATCAGGATGACCTCTTGTAACATTTCAGTTTTGGATACAGAGAACCAAAAAAGGATTTGGTGCTGCAGGAGGTGCAGCTTTTCTGAATACAATAGCAGCTATTTATGGTCTAGATGCAAACTGAGACTTTAGCGATCCTACTAAGACTAGGGCTCTATCCATAAAGAGATACTGACTCAATCTAAAGGATAAGACTTTGAGCACTGAACAAGCTGCAACCGTTGGATTGCGTTTGAATGTCGGATACGGGGCCGCAAGTTAAAGCCGTGACTTGCTGAAGGCAAGTCACCGAATCCGGCTCCGCCGTGCAGGCCCGGCCGACGGGTCCCAGGCGGAGCCTCACCGCGCTTGCCGCCGTGGCGCCACGTGACGCAGATCTCGCATCGCGGCCAGCGCCTGCCGCCGCTTCTCCCGCGCGTGGGCGGTGCTCGCCGCGCCTACCGCCGCTCGCATCGCTGCTCCGGTTCCTAGCGCAGACTGGTATCCACCATGTGGATCAGACTGGTAGTCGGGGCGCGTGTCTGATCGGCCGTGAGTTCGGAAATCTCCGGTTGACGGTAGAATCAGGAAAAAATCGCTCCTCATCCGCCGCACGGCCGTCAGCCCCCGTCACTGAGGTGCATCTCCTCCGCTCGGCCATCGCCGTGACGCGCAGTCTGGGTTTCGACCCTGCTCCCCCCTCCTCCGCCTCACCCCCTCTCGAGCTTCTGATTTTAACATCTCCGACGATGTTTTCTCTCTATCTGAACGGATCAATCTTGGTCTTGGGGCGTTCGATTTGTAGCGCTCCTACGCTAGATGTATGGTGGTTACTGGTTAGGGTTTTGGTAATGGGGATTGTTTCTTTCCAGGTTTGATGTATTTCTATCCATTGTCAATTTTGTCTTCTCTTACCAAGTCGAATTGATTACTGACCTTTTCCCTCGTGATTGATTTTGTTCTTCTCCATTCTGGTCCTGCGGGCAAAATATGGGTTTTCCTTTTCTTCCCCTTTTTTCTATTGCTGCTGCTGCCAAGATTTCTTGATGCAGGTCAGGTCAGATTCTTGTGCCACCACACTAGCGTCCTTCTTGCAGTGACATGTTCGCTTGTTCTCCACTGAGATTGAACATCTTTGGTGAGTGGTGCTCCACCAAGTCATCCTTTTCATTCTGGACTTGGTCATCTTGCAAGAGACTTTTGACTGCCTAGATACAATTACACATATTTGACAAGATGTCAGGGCCATTGAACACTTGAAGTCCTTTAACTTCTGAGTACAGCTGCAAACAATGACACTGAGCACTCTTAAGTACAGCTCCGATTACACAAATAATCTCGATGACTACGACTTGGTAGGTACAAAGAAATATGTCAATTCATCATGTCCTATTCCTACTTAAGCTGCGCATTATTTCTGCTGCTATGTTGACCTTACAAATTTGTTATTTGCAGACTCTGACCGTGAGCCCAGAGAATGGAATTAGGTACCTAAACACAATGACTCCATTTTCCTACATGGATAATAATAGGTTTTTACCCCCACGAATAACTTTGCACCACTGTAACAGGCTAACAGCATAGCTAACCTCTCCTCTTAAACATGCCTCCCAGGTCAGCTATCAATTAACAATCATTGGACTGAAGGGATATCTTTATGCAGCGCTAATCTTATAAAGCATTCTCCACCTTTATGCAGCGCTCATCCTATAGCAATTTTCACCATGCTCTATAAGAAGCCTGAAGACTGCCTTTTAGTTAATGATGTTGTCAACTACTTCTCAATGTATCTATTGTAATTACCTGTCTGTTGGAACTCAACTACCATCGAACTTAATAATCTTTTAAATCAGACTTAGAAGTCCACCCTTACTTATCTAACATATTATTTCCATCAATTCGCTGTCCGTTTTGTACTACGCCTTATACAACATATTTCTCAAAAACCGTGCAATAATATGCGCGCATGGGCGCGCGCTAACCACTAGTCAACCTGCTATTAGATCTAGAACAGGCCTAACATGGTGTAACATGACAAATGCGTGACAAGGATTTATCCAATATCAAGGAATATGATCTACTTCGGAATATGATTTTTTTTATTGCTACAACCGATTTACCCAATATCAAGGATGTAGGATTGGAAGAAGAGAATTGGGGATCGAAGAAGCACAGAGGAAGAACGAAGAAGAACAGAGCCATGACGAGCAGAGGAATCCTTTTACTTGGAAGTAAAGTTGAATAGTTCATACAAGATAATCCTCTCCCTCTTGGTCTCCAGTATACGAACTTGATTACATTGGCTACTGGCCCTGTTCAGTCGTGCAAGCACAAGCAACCCATTCTTCTGGGTCGGTGACGCATTGAACTTTCCTGCACTTTGTCAACTTTGCGGCTGATTCTCAGCAACACATGCATCCTCCTGTCCTTTGTGACTCCGTCAACTGTTGTTCAATGTGATTGCATATAAATGTGTTGAATCTCTTTATGGACTTCAAGTTAGCAGGGACGTCAGCAGGGATATTACGCAAGTCATTGGAAAGGTTCGAAAAGAATGGCGGATCATTTTTGTTGCTATTGGTAGCCAGAGTATATTCATGTAGAAGAATATCAGCAACGCACTTGAAGTCTTTGGTCATAGTATCATGATCCAAACCTGGAGAAGGTTCCTTTAGAACGTGATATTCATGACGCCCATGTACAGTAGGCACAACCAGGTCCGTCACCTGGAAATTTCCAGCCAAAGTGAGCCTCCTCTTGTGCATTGTTAGCACAAAATCAACAAACCCTTGGAAAAGGTTACATCCCTCTGCTGTGCACAGTAGATAACGGGTACTGACAGGTTCCAGCAGTCTAATCTCCTGCAGGGTGCATCACCCGTCTGGCAGGCTCTTTGTGCCAAACGACTCCAGCTGCTTTCCTGATGTCTCCTATACCCTGTTACTTCTACGCACCTTCTTGATCTTCGGTTCATCTCTCATGCTTCTCATTGTCTCTTCCCTATCTATGGGGCTTTGCTGCCCATTCAAGTGAAGCCGGAGCAGTATATATAGATGTGTTGAGGATATTAATTTCCTTGACACATGCCATGGTTGGTGGTGTATGTGTTTGTATGTACTTTTTTTGAGCATTAGTACACACAATTTCTACCTTATGACATAGACGGGAAGAGTCACAGCAACCGAGCAGTGGTTTTGTACGTGAACCAAATGTTTTAAACACATCTACAATGGCTTCTATCATGAGACATAGTACCTAGAAGTTTTAGTGGAAGTCAGCTCTGCACACAGAACTCTATTACTCTAATGCTACCTATGTGTCTCGGCCGAGCAATACTTCCAATCCTTAATTAAACTTTTCAGTTATGTGTGTTATTGTTCTGTTACACGTTGAGCAGCAGCAGTAGAGTTAGAAAGAGCCGATGTCCGTTAGTGTCGACAAATCGTAGTCGCAAGCTATGGCTTCATGCTAAACGAGCCCATGTCGGTTTGACCACACCAACCGGCAAAACCGCCTCCCTGACTGCTGCAGGCCCGCTTACGTGTTGAAGGTGTTGGGATGCAAAGCTCGGCTCAAAGTTCCAGCTTCATGGTTCCTACTGCTTTCCTCATGTTTCCCATACATCTCGTTCTTTGGTTCGCTTACCATTTTCCCCCATCTATGGGGCTTGCTGCCGATTCAAGTGAAGCTGAGCAGTATATATATGATGGGAGATGCCCCATTGACTCATTTATAGTTGGTGGCATATGGACATGTACAAGTATTTTCAAGCATTAGTACACAATCTTTCTTGTACAACTTCGAGATGGGAGCAGCTGGTAGAGTCTCTCACTGACCGGAGAGGCTATCACTGAATGGGAGCTGATGCATTGTCTGGAAGCTCAACAACAATTGGTGCTGAAGCTGTGGACGATGTCCATTTTTCATAAATACGTTGGTTTATGATGATATTCCTCTAGCCGGCAATAACGCAATGTAATTAAAACAGTGTTCACTGATTTCCTACTTAAAAAAACTAAGCTACGTGGGAAACTTTGGTATTGGTTTTGTGCAGCCGTAGAATGGACACTCACATTCACTAATTCCTAATAATGACGCCTCAGTTTATTGAGCATGAAAATAAATTGGATTTTCATTTTCTAATAATTGTGAATGCATTTTGTCAAACGTCGAATGGATCATTTCTTTGATGATCATACTTGAACTTTGCATCGCTTTAGAAATATAAAATATCTCTTTTGTTCTTTTGTTTACTCTACACAACCTGAAATGTTTTTATAAAATAGAGGTAGGGCGCGCAACGTGCACCGAATGTTCTAGTTCCTATGTATACATCTCATTCTTTGGTTCGCGTCTCATTGCCTTCCCTATCTATGGGACTTGTTCAAGTGAAGCTAGAGCAGTATATATTGATATATCAGGGGATGTGTCATTGACACAAGTCATGGTTGGTGGCATATTGGCAACTCTTTTGTAACATTAATACACACACAATCTTTCATGTACAACTTCAAGAGGAGAGTATCCAAAGCAATTGACCAGTACTATTAGCACATGATAGGAGATTATTGGATGGCTTTCTTTAGTAGGTTGCCTCTGCTTTCTTTCTTTATTTTGAACGGACAGTAAAAACCTTATCGAATTTTTATTAGATGAAAAATAACTGGTTACAACTGTTGCCCGCGAGAATAGGAAAAATAAAAAGAGAAAAACCAACTCAAATCAATCAGCTGTTGCGGTACGCCTCTGCAATGAGAAATTATTTCACCTGGAGCTCCTCCTTTTCTTGGTGCCAAGAATATTGGGTGCTCAGAATTCCGTAGTACCGAGAGCTTCCAGCACTAAAAACGCTTGCATGAGAGGACGATATACGTGGTTTTTTTTCTTTTTTCTTTCTTTCGAAATTGCAGGTACTTGTCGTTCTAGGATCGGAAGGATTTGCAATACATATCAAGATGTGGTCAGCCTCATCGTCTACTCCGATCCTACCTGACGAAAACATCGGCAACTGCTTCTCTACTAACAATACCCTTGCTCAACCGACAAAATGATCAAAGATGTTCTAGAAATAGGAACGTGGCTAGGACTTGAGTACCACATGGCAGTTGGTTCCGAACCATGAGTTTCGGCTGCTTTCCTCATGTCGCCTATTCTTTAGCTCATTTCGCGCTGTCTTGACCTCTGCGGGGCTCTTGCTGCCTAGTTAGGTGAAGAAAGTTGGAGTGGTTTGTATAGATATGATGGTTGCTAGTGTATTTTCGAATACTAGAGTATGTACTCACAGTATTTCCCCAAGGACTTGGCTTCTGAGCACCCAATGGTCTTGGGTACTGGAAATGAAGGCTGATAATAGATATCAATGGGGCTCCAATATTACAACAATATTGCCCATGCCAGGAACATCTGTGATCTGCCTTGACATATAATATTTTCTAACATGCCATGATTGGTGGTGCATTATTGACATGTTACACATGCACACCCAGTGCAAATTTCTAGCTTCCCAGTCCCCACTGCTGCATAGTATGTGCTTTGCTGTGTTTGGCAATTCAAAGGTCAGCAATAGACATGGGCAGTCAACTTCGTTTTCTTAAACAGAGGCATAGTTCAACCTCTAATCTTACTGTATTATTACTAAGTAGTGGTTCATTTTAGGCCTTACATGTTGATGCTCACGAAATACGCTCGAAAAAATATAAATCATAAAAATGATTGAAAAAATATGGCCATCAATGAGTTCTCTTTCTAAAAGGTTATTCACTTCAACCACTATAAAAACAGTAAAGTAACCTCTAAATGCATACTTAAGATACACATATCTACCATTACGAAAAATAATATAAAGGAACCACTAAATCTTCATAACGCAATCTCACACTACATGCTAACACCTAATAATACTCCTACTTCATAATAGTAGCCAGTAGGTAGATCACTTTAGCTTGAGGATCGAGTCTTCTCTGCAGTAACATTAATGCAAAGGGACTCGTCCCACTGGCGAGTGGGTCTGACTGTGCTTGGGTCCGTGCGCTAATGAGAGTGAGTGCCTCACTAATACTGCACATGAACGGTTTCCAGCTTCTGAGTGGGGCACTGTTGTCTCCCAACTAAGATGAATCATGACGATCGCCTCGTGGAAGCACATAAGCTGAGCAGATGTTCCCGAGATGGGTGAACAGGCCGTACTATTCGAGTTGAAAGATCAAAAGTGAATCAGCTCTTGGGGAAAAAGGTAAAGGGAAGCAAGATATTAACACGATGGCTTGGTCAGTTTGGCCAGACCAGCCGGCCGGGAACAGCTGCAGCGGTGCGCGCATTCAGAAGCGATCACAGATTTTTCTCGCTTTTCTTCAGTCTCTCCACCCCACCACGATAACGATGGCTAGATGGTGGTGACCCGTGAGGCTGTGATGGCGGTGGATGTCATGATGGTGAAGCGCTCATTGGCCCGTCTCCATGAGACCATGATTCAGTCGAGATGTCCAGTTCTCAGACAGTGCCGGCAATGCAGGGAACTGCACGACGCTACAGCGATGACCCTATACCTCACTTGTTGCAGTTGCAGGTCACCGATGATGGATGGCGTGCAACCACCGATCCTGACCCCTACTACTCCAACCCGGCAGGTATCAACATCCCGGCCGGTCTTTCAAAAAAAAAAGATACCAAAATATTTCCATCTGAATGTATTCGTTCGTTCATTCAGAATCAAAAGATTGTTGTACTACTGGTATATAAAAAAAAAAGCCTTGGACCAACACACCACGAGGATGCAACTGTAGCAGCTGCATGAGATCGAGGGATGCTGGAACGCCATGCATGTGCAGAGACCAACATCTCCAAGTTCATAATATTCTTGTTGTCAGCAGATTTGCTAATCGTTCAGAGTTGATATCCTCCCCACCAAACAAGAATCATTGTTAGCTCATTTCGTTAGAATCAGGTCTAATTAAGAAGAGAGCATCAGAACTGGAGCGATGCGGATTCATTTCTTGTTACAGTGAACGTGTTAGAAACTGCACCAGGGATCTGGGGATAACACAGTGCTGGCAAATGGGGGAAAAATACGAGTCTAGCGTACAGAAGCCCAAGTGCCAACCAACAGTGATGACCAATGTTCTATTTTCCTTCATTCCGGCCAGGAATTAAGTACCAAATTGAAGCTGGTTCCCACCTTAAGAGTTTCGGCTTCTTTCCTCATGTTTCCGATTTCTATTCGTGTATTGTTTGTTGTATTGTATCTCGATCTTGAGTTCATTTTGAGCCCATTTGGGATATACCCGCTTCAATTGTTTTGCCCAAACCGATGTGTTGTGGCGTGAAGCAGTTTGGCATAAAGACAAAAATGAATCTGAAAGTAGAAGCTGAATGAAGCTAGTTTTTTTTTCTCTTCACCGGTTTGACTTCACCGGTGGAACCGTTTTGGAAGAAATCTTTTCCATGTAGTCTCTTCTTATTGCTCCTTGTCTAACTGGGTTTGTATACTCAGGAATTAACTGGGTTTGCGTACTCAGGTGAGGACATATACTACAGCTCATGAACATTAGTTAATTAGTTTGGTAGGTTCAGTTATATCGAGGCTAATATATAATAATAACTGGAAAAGGTGTCCCTACCTTTGCCTCATCTGCCTTGCTCTAAGGTATTCGGATTAAGAACAATCCAGACATGTCCTGATCTTGATCGCCTCGTGCACGTACAGAAATAGAGCAGATAAAATTTTGGCTAAATAATTTGATCTCTACACTCGGATTTATAATACAACACTAAGGCAAGTATATTGTTAGCAACAGGTAGTGGGGGTAGAAGAGAAGCAGGGAATTTGGGGGTACAAGCAAGAACAAGAAGGGAATTGGAGAGATCAGGAACAGCACGCGGACTGTTTCATTGGGGAACAGAGTGATTGTTCATACATGAATGAGTCCTCTCTCTCCTCTCCAATATGCATCACCCATATCACAATGCAATCGACTTCATCATCTGACCCTACGGCAATATCGGCAACTAACTGCTGCTCTGTTACCGACTAGGCTGATTTGGATTTTGGATGTTCTATTTTGACGCTGTGTCTAGGATTTCAGTATCACATCGCAGCCCGATCGAAGCCCCAAGTTTCCTCTACTTTCCCCCATGCCACCCGTTCCCATCTCAATCTTTGGTTCACTTCTCTTTCAGTCTCTCCCGGGTCTACGGGGCTTGTTGCCTCCTGAAATGAAGAAGCTGGAGCAGTATATATAGGACCAGGTCTTGATTGATCTTTTTCTGAAAACCAGGGTGTCTAGTGATAAGGCAGGCAAAACGGGGAAAGGTGCAGGCACCTTTTTCAGTTATGATCAGACTCGCTCAAGATAAGTACCCGCCTAATGATACGGAGCAGCTGTGCCATTAGCACGTGATAGGAGATTATGGGATGGCTTTCTTTAGCATAGCGATGAGAACTTATTTCACCTGGTCCCGTTGATATCTATGACGATCTGCTTTTAGGCCTAAACTAATTAATTAATCGAAGAGGTAAAGCGTCGCCAAAACAAGTACGCCCCGGCATACCAGCGGTGGTACAAAGTGAGGAGAAAGAGCAGGGAAGGATTGGGCTGTATGATTTTAGGCCTAAACTAACGGTCGAAGTCGAACTTTATGGATGTTCTACTTATGACTAGGATTCAAGTATCACATAGCAGCCCGATCGAAACCCCCAGTTTCCTCATACCACCCATTCCCTCCCATGTTTTTTCCGCATCTCGATCTTTGTTTTTTGGTTCACTTGGTTCTCATTGTCTCCTGGTTGCGTTGCCTATTCATTCAAGCGAACAAGTCCCTGCGGAGTGGTATTTGTAGATAGAGTTGTGATCGAGAGAGGAGAGGAGGAAACGGCAAAGGAATCGCACCGCGGGGCAGCAGCTTTGCCTTTCGCCTCGCCATTTGATCCGGCGCAGCTGCGCAGGGCTACTACGCTTCCGTAGCGCGCTCTGCATTTGCAGCTTCAGGCGATCGATCAAGATGCCGCTGGATCGATCGTGCGTGCAACGGCGAGGCTTCTACCTCTACGCCACCTGAAATTGCCCGGCAGATTTGCCGGACATACCAGTTCCGTTCAGATTCGAGATGCTGCATTCAGCTGTCAGCACTAATCGCTTGTTGTTAATGCCATTCAGCGACGGGCGCGTGCTGATTGATCGATCCTAGGCTAGCTGCTATTCCTGAAACCCTGGACCAGCACGTTCAGAGGACGCAACGCAACAATGCAGCATCCCCAAACCCAATCGTTCAGGGAGCTAAGCTAGCTAGCTGTACACCACACACGCCGCACGGACACCGGCAGGCTGCTATTGCTGTCGATCCCGCTGGTGCTCGCTAGCGGAGACGGCGACGGATGCAGCCATCAGCCACGCCGGCGGGACGGCCGGGCGGCGCAGGATGGCCTGGATTGGGAATTTGGGATCGATGGTGATGATGATGGCGAGTCACCGGCCTGGGTACGCCTCACAATGCATGAGTGCTCTCCGCTACCATGATGAGCCAGCCGCCGTGCTACTCCAGCGCTAGTGACTAGTGCTATCCTATTCCTACCACGGTAGCATCACATGACCGCTCGGAATCGAGTTTCTTAAAGAGAGAGAGGTGTCTCCCAGCGCACCAGAGAGGATGTTGTGTGCTGCTGGCGTCGGAGTGGGAGCCATAGTCTGGCTGTACTATGGGCTCTGCACCTCAAAAACGCTAGGCAGCAGGGAAAAGCAAGATTCATCCGGTCAAATCAAGGAGCCGGCGGGCGTTGTAAGGTCTTCAGCTCCTAAAAAATAGCTCCGGTTTCTCTTTTGCTGAGCAGCTTCTCCGACGAGCTGAAACTATTTTGAAAAACGTTCGGTATAACGGTTTCATCCTATGGATTGAAGAAGGAAATATCCATAATACTCTTATATATTTTTTCTATTTTTATTTTCTTCTTATTTATTTTTCTTCTTATTTTTGTATCCTCTCTCTATATTTTCTTTTCTTTCCCTCTTCTCTTTCCTTCTTATTCTCTTCTTCCTTTGTTGTTCCCGCACGACTTCCGTCCCCACCTCCGCGGCGCTCTCCGCCTCGCGCTCCCGCCGCCGGCTGCTGCCCTCACCTCGCGCTCCCCCCGCCGGCCTTCCTGCCTCAGCCTCCCGCGCAGCCACACCGCCCGCCGCTGCACCGTCCAGCCTCCCACGCCACTCGCCGCCGGCCCTGCCCACTGCCACACGGCAGCCCTGCCCGCCGCTGCTCGGCCTCTCGTAGCCGGCCGCGCCACCCGCCGCTCAGCCTCCAACGCACGGCTCTCGCGCAGCCGGCCGCGCCCACCACAGCGCGAGGAGCGGAACACGCGAAGAGGCCGCAGGGACAAAGATGGCAGCGGGATGCGGGCATGCGCCTAGAGCCGGACGGAGCCACGATTTCTGGCTCCGTCTCGCCCAATCTAGTACAGTAAGCGGGATTTTAGGGGCTTCAAAGTTGGAGCTAGTCGAGAATACACCGTTTAGGAGTGCTCTTGTGAAGTCTGTTTTGAAGCCCCTCGAGAAGCCCTGCCAAATGGGCTAGACTTATGTGGGAGCTGAAAGTCTGAAAGGCTGAAACGAGCTGCTGGTTAATGGCCGGTAGACCATGCAGCGCTATTGATTCATTGTCAGATGCTATGGCTCAAGCAGCAGGAGCTAATGCCATCCGCTTCAAAAAAAAAAAAAAAGATGCTGAACTATTTTTCTCCTCATCAAACACAATTAATTTCTCTATAAGAATCATTTGCTTATATTCACATACTTCTAGAAGATGAAAAGAAATAGGATGTAAGAATAAACGGTATCATCCTCTGTCTAAAAAAAGGAAAAATTGCCATTTTTTGTGGTAGGGATATGCAACCTTCAACAGTGATCACAGACTCTCGGTAGGCAAAGGAAGCTCTCTCCCAGGGATTGGAGCAGCTACATAAGTCAGTTAGCTGATGCCATGGCTGGCGGATTTCTAATTGATGATGGCAGCATGACTGCATGAGTTTCATGGGTCAGACTTAGATGCCCCTTGCCTTCGGTAAACCGTCCAATCATAAAGGTTGTATGATACAGGTTACGGTTTCACATCACATCTTTAGTCTTGGTCCTTATGTTAGTGTTATATATACTCTTCCACTTAACTTTATAGATGAGTAATCAACCACTTTATAGGATTTCTAGGAGTTAAAAAAAGCTCACATTTACCTCATATTCCCATTAATTGTTATCGAGCTGTCAGTGACCACGGTTCTTATTGCCTCTTCCAAAATCAGTAACCATACAAAAGCAAAGATTTGCTCAAACTTTAAATTGTCATCATCTAATCACTTTCAACATCCCTTTCTCCGATAGACAAATCGCAGAAGCATTAGCTTTCTATGATTTACAATAACACTATTTCCTCTTATCCTTGGGCTATCATAATTTTTTTAATTTCCCTTCCTGGCTCTGCCCCACCACGTGTGCGCACTTACCTTCAGCAGTGGCCATACTTTTCATTTTTGCAGAGACTCCAACATTCCAATATACAAAGCGATATTAAGATGCAATTAATTTACTCGGTTATGTTTTCTGCCCAACCATCTACGTCTCTAGCTGTCTATTGAATCTGAATATGATTGGTTAAGAAAATGTGATGCGAGATTTATTGATTTAGCTCTAAGCTTATGTTTGGATCTTTGGAACCAGCAAGGTCACTTCATGATGGTAGCAAGCACAAGCAGCACAAGATGTAGCTGGTGTTGTCATTCTATAATTTTTCATTCAGATTATCAGTAGACAATATTTATATACGTGTACTTGATATCACGAGATATAAGATATGCCAACACCTACACTATGCTACGAAGTACTTGTAAATACATTGGTGAGTCATTTGATATTATTCAGTTCTACTCTTTCTATTCTAACTTTAATTGTTGAGATCATCACGGTTATGATAGGGCGCGTAAAACGCGCAAAATTTTCAGTGTTGGAAATGGCCATAGTTGGATGGCACCGGCAAAACCATGTAGTCTACCTCAGATCGCGGCCGGTTCCCGAAACCTCCTAATCCCAAGGTTGCGTTGTGGGCGTGCAGCGAGCGATACATTCATTGCTGGCTCTCGGTTTCCATGGCTTCGCTTCTTCACTAATCGAGAACAGAGGATGCGATGCAGGGGGTGTATATATGTATGTTAGTGTGACCATTTCGTCTATCCAGGCGATGGTGCGAACTGCGAAGCATGCAGTCCTGCTCTGTATATGTATGGCTGGCCGCCCCTTGGCTCGTGGCCGACCGATCACAACCTGCAAAGTTGCACGCGACACTGCCGCCCCTGCTAGCTGCCACGTCTCGTGGTGGTACACCGATCGAACGTAGGGGTGCAATTGGCAATGAACTTTATGTTTACATTGGAAGTGTTCTCCGGGTCGGTCCTCCGCTTTTCAGGTGCCCTGATCGGGGGCGTGCTAGCCGTGGATTGGCTGTGAGCTCCTTTCGTGCAGCGCTATGCTATAAAACTAAAGAGGGCACACTGGGCACGTCATCCTAAGTCCATCGCTCTGCTGTGCCCCTAGAATTCTAGCTCCACCGATCTAGAGAAACGCTTAAGCGAGGGAAACCCGCCCATAGCGTCGCCCTCAACTTTGCTGACGTCTCCACTGCTACATTTACTCCGACTTGCCGGCCACCGCATCGCTGACTCACCGACTTCACCGTCACCACCATGACCTACCTCAGATGTAAATCATTTACTATTTATTCAAGTTAATGACTAGAATCGACTGATCTACTCCTAGTGATCCTAGAAGTACTGTCACTTTACTCCGTTCAATAATCACCGCAACAACCCCGGGCACGGGGCGTGTTTATTTGGTTCGTGGTCCGGGGCGCGCAAGTCAGTGCGCTTCGTGAATTTCACTGCCAGGCTTCCCGATCGCGCACAGGCCCGTCAGAAACCAATCAATTCCTTTTTCAGGGTGGCACGGGTAGGCAGCATCTTTAATTTGGAAGATGATGTGTCGCGCCTGCAGCCTCTTTTGATTATATACGTTCATATCCATTCATATACGGATTATCTGAAGTGCGTTGTATATTTCTCCTAGTAAATCGCACACTGATGTGCTGAAGCATTCTGCTCACGGTTTACACACGAAGCATCTCAACTCTTGAAAAACATGCAGAAATCTTTTGCTCCGTAGAAACAGAATGGAATGTGAGAAATCTTTCCGCTCACTGAAGCAATGCGACTAGGAAGCCAAACCATGGAAACCGAGAGAGCAATGTGGGGAGTAGGAGGACTTGTAGATCAGATGGCTGCCTGGGGATGCATATAGAGCATACGTATGTTGGTGTGACACCAGGAGGCAACCGTGTGGAGCATACAGTGCCGGCCGCTATATAAAAATGCCCCCTTGTGTGCTTGAACAATCACAAGCTCACAGCCTGCAGCGTTACATGCGACGCTGTGCGTCTCCCCCGTTAAGCTTTCACGTCATCACCATCACGTGGTGAAATTGTCAGTGAACTCTACTCCTCACTACTCAGTTCAATAATCACTGCAACAAGCCAACAACCCAGCTGGGCAAGGGTCTAAAAAAAACCAACTGGGCAGGGCAAAGGGGTGTGTGTTTGGTTCGTGTCCTGGGGCATACAGGCCAGCGCGTCTCGCAAATTTCATGCGAACTTGTCTCCACAACTTTTATCGTCAGAACCAAACGAATCCTGATGCGCTGAATTTGCCAGGCTCGCATGACCAAAACCAGCAGGATTCAACTTTGCTCGCCATGCATGTAGTATGAGTTCACTCGAACCACAATAAACCAAACCAATCACAAGTCTTAACGAAACTCTTTCAGATGCGCTTCGTGTAATCAAAGCTAGCTACAATGTTTGGTTCGGTTATTAGCTAGTCGAATCAATGCTCGCTTTCGTCCGCCGTCGCTATCGCCGGGCACGCCGAACCGAGCACCGAACGGGATCGGGATTGCGATTGCATCATGGCTGCTGGATGGCACATGTACAAGAACCTGCATTTTTTCCATTAAAAAAAAGAACCTACATTTTTTGAGCAAGTTTGCCCGACAGGAGCTTTCTTGCTTAGCATCCTTTTTCCTTCGTATGGCCAAACTTCTGAAGATTCCAATCCAAGCAGACATGCAGGGTGAAAATTCATCCAAACCACTGAAGCCAGCCAGCTTCTGAAGAGTCCTGCGAGCACAGCATTGCTGCCTGCGTTACACTGGTCCTGGCGTGTAGTACCCCGGTGAACGGTGTGCGCGAGCAGGAGCAATCCGACGCCGGGTGACACGGGCACGGGCGGCCATGAATGGACGCGGCCGCAATAGTCTTCGTCTTGCCCTGCCTGATCACCGCCCTGCCCTGCACACAGCCACAAGCACAAGGACGCCTAGCTGAAAGCCTAGTGCCGTCACTACCCAACAAATCACCCCTGGCTCTTTACCGGGAATCATTGCGCCGGAGAGTACCACGACCACTGTTACTGATGCATCGCACGCCATGGCCAACCTGCTCTTTCTCTGCTCACGGGCCATTGCCTCGCTCAGTAGTCAGTACCCGAGCATCTCAACATGATTCCGTGATTGGTGGCAATGGCCTGTGTGCTGTGTGCAAGTGTTAACCGCACGGCCTTTCTGCAGTACAGGGGCATTGTTTGCGGTGTCCTGCATGCAGTTAGCCAACCACTCTGAAGAGTCTCTGATGCAAAAGCCATGAGCCTATGGTGCTGCTACTGTGCGCAATTATCTTCCAGTACAGAAATGCTTGTTGTATGTTGTAACTCTGATAGTTATGCCCCCAGCTCTCCATGAAAAGTTGAAAACCAACCCAAATTCAAACGAACCAAGGCCAAATGAAAAGCGCAAAAGTTAAATAAAATCCCAAGTTTCAAAAGTTTCCTCGAACACGCCTTCCTGCTCGCGGCTCGCCACCTTCCTTCAGCTCACACTCCACTGACGAACTCTATACAAAAGCATTCCATGGATTCTCCCGAGAGAGGAAACCGAATCCATGGAGACAGAACACTACTACGTACTAGACGACGATGGATGCATCGGCAAGCAGACCATCGATCCTTGGAAGCGACTCCAGCTACTGGTCGAGCGCGTTGGGGCCGGAGCAGTAGCTGAGCACGGGGTTCCACACCCACTGCACCAGGAACCTGCGCCCGCCGGCGCCGTTCACGTTGTACGCCGCGCCGGACCGCGCGTCCGTCAGCAGCTGCCCCGTGTACGCGCCGCCGCCGCCTGTGCCGTAGATGCCCTCGCAGAGGTCGGCGATCTCCGTCGGGAACGACGGGTCCGTGCCCGCGTACCACGCGTTGGCCAGCGGGTTGGACGCCAGCTCCGCCAGCTCGTGCGCGATGACGCTCACCATCCCGTCCACGCCGACGTCGGCGTTGGGCGGCGACTCGGGCCTCCGCCCCGGCACGTACGCCGGGATGGCGAACGGGTACGCGCACACCTCCGGGCACCGCCGCGCCGAGTTGCCCACCCACGCGTACGGGAGCGTGTACCCCACCACGGACGGGAAGGTGAAGTAGTGGAAGCCGCAGACCTGCCCGCAGAAGTCCTCCACCAGCACCTCCGGCGAGGTGAGCACGAGATACACGCCGCCGGCGTCCACGGGGAGGGGCCGGGTGCGCGCGGCCACGGCGTCGCGGACCACCGCCTGGATGTCCATCCGCGACAGCCGCGCGCCGCGGGACATGCGCGCGTCCGACTTCTCGGCGCCCAGCGACACCGCCGCCGACACGTTGGCGCCGGTCTGGTCCGCGTACAGCCGCACGGTCCGCCACCACGCCGCCACGGAGGGGCGCGGGATCCGGGCCTCCTCCGCCGGCGGCGGAGCCAGGGAGCGGAGGAAGGCGCGGATGGTGCGCTTCTGCGGCGCCGGCCAGGGGCCGTACCAGATCGGGTGCACCGTGATGGACGCCGCCAGGACGGGGCCCATGTGGTACTGCAGCTTCACGAACTCCGACGACCCCTCGAACTTCTTGGACGCGCCCAGCCCCGCCGTGGCCGCCGTGCCGTTGCGTGGCGGCCACGGGCGCCACGCCGCGACGGCGGGCGACGCGGCGAGGAGGGCCGCGACGAGGAGCACGCCGAGGTGCCGCATCTGCATTGCGGGGCGAGGTGGCCTGGTGGCGGCGGCAGCGGCGGTTTATGGCGGGTTTCGTGGCCCGGGGACCGGGACGCTTTATAGGAAGGAAGGGGGAAATGGAGGCATGGAGTGACAGAGGGAGTGAGAGTGAGTGGAGAGGAGGCAGAGAGGCACTGTTCTCGGCTTGGGGGGCTCTCGCTCTTTGGACTTGGAGCTCCCAGCTTTTTCCTGGCGATTCGTGCTGCCTTGTTTCTTGTGGGGCTGCGTCGAATATTGGAATGTGGGTTGTTGCTTCCGCTCACTTTTGCAACTGTGGTCGGGTCAAAATCAAATCCTCATTCAAATTTCATGTGCAGAGTCCACCACCAATTTTGATACTCCTACTTTAAAAAAAAATCATACCCAACTCGCTTTGAGAAGAAAGAGTTTGAACACCGGGTACATCCAATCCAAACAAGGATTCAAATTTTCTAACAGCGAGCACAGTGCTCCACGCACATGCAGAACAGCGGCAACCGCTGCGTTTAGCGGTGACGCCAAGCTTTTCTTTTTTTACTCCGCTCCCGCCACGGAAGCGGCGGGTAAAAAGCGCGCGCGCCCCCCGGCTAGTCGTGGACGGAGCAGGGAGCAGTACGCGAGGCATCGTTATTGCCCCGCTGTCGGCGGGGCCCGGCTGCCAGATCCCGCGTGTCTCCCTCCGTCCGCTCTCAAATGGCAGCCAAGCCACCAGCGCCCGCCCGCGGCCGTACACGCGTCGCTGTTGAGGGGTGTCTGGCACGCGGGCCCACCGACGTAGATATTTTGGAGCGGGCCCATGCCCCGGGGTAGAGCGCGGGCGCGCTCGGATCTCAACGCTTGTTCATCGACGGCCGAGATCGCCTGCGTTGCAGGTAGTTGTCTCGTTCGCTCCGGGGCGGGGAGACGCCGGCTGAGCCTAGCCGCGTGACTGGTGCCTGGGCCCGGGTTACTGCGGGCCCCGCGAGCCAGCGATTCGAGTTGCTGAGGAGGAGAGTATGCGAAGCGGACGAGGGAGGGTGGGGCCGCGGTGCCGGGCGAAAGCAGGGAAAGGCGCGGAGGGAGAAATGGATGGGAGCGATGGACGCCGAGGACGAGCAGCGCAGCGCATTGATTGAAGAGAGGACGCCGGGGTTTGCAGACGAGGAAAATCGTAGGCTCGTGGGCACCCACGCCGCTGCAAAAATGTTCCCTCCCGCAGCAGGAACGGAGAGAGCCTGTTCTATCTGTATGGGCACTGCGGTTCAGGCAACAGTAACTTGAGACAGTAGAATAATACTGCTGCAGGGTGCAGCGACTTGTTCATGTAAAGGTAAGGCAGCCACCTTCAGTAAATCGGGTCGGCGATGAACTGGTTCATGGTTTTCTCATCGTCTTGGCAAGTGTAGACTTGAATGGGCTGGGGCCTCTCGTGAAACCGTGAAAGGTGGATGAGCCTCAGATGTCAAAAATGGCGACGTCTACTGACAGCCCTAGCAGGTCTTTAGATCTTCCTCGCAACCTGGGCAAATTTCAAGCAAGTTCAAGCGCGGATGTGCAAGCTTTTCGAGACACCAAAATGCAAAAATCTTGCGCTTTTGTGTGCTTTGTTCATCTCTGCATTCCGGAGTCCAGATGGCCGAGTACTGATCTCGCTGTCGAGCGCTCATTCAGCAATACCCAAAGTTCTCATGTCTTGATTCCTATACTTGGAAGTCTCTAACCAAAAGACCCAAAGATGCCGCTTCAAATCCTATCTTCACAGTTCGCACGGTAGATATCTAACCAAAAGAATGAGAAATCTCGGTGCCACGGTGCTATTGCTGATGGCGTGACGTGTGACTGCTATTTTCAGCTTGCAGAGCTGTGCCTCCCTCCCTGGCTCCCTCTCTCTCCGTCTCTCGCTATTTTCAGTCGAGTGAACTCCTCTGAGCATCTGCAGGGGTACTGCTCCTGCAGCAGCAGCGCTGCCTCTTCTCAACACGTTTGACCAACTTGTGGCTGCACGCCCTGAGCACCTGACTTGTGGCAGGCTGCCACAGCGACAACTCTACGACATGGGAAAGATCGATGGATTGACCAATCTGACCGATGGGGGCACGTGGTTCAATTCGGTTCGGCCCTTCTCTCCAATCGCGAACGAAGAGCCAAGCTGGGCCGAGCAAGGTGCTAGCCCAGTAGCCCGGATACACGAGGGGGGCCGTTCTCACACCACACAGCAGCCCGAAAAAAGAAAGGAACAGCCCAACTGGGCCCACATTTACAGCCCAGCTGGGCCGAGGAAGGTGGTAGACCAAGCAGACATCAGCAGGATCGTTTCACTGACAGCCCAGTCAACGTGACGAATAAAATACCCACGCCCGTATTGACCACGACACGCTACGAAGCCGCCTGCCGCCGACTCGGACCAAGCACCGTTCCCGCGCCGGTCGAGGCAGTTCAGACGCGAGACGCGCACCAGCCTGGCAGCCAGGCCATGTGATTGATACCCTCGCCCGCCTAATTTTGGTCGCCGGACTTGCCGGAGCCGCGGGCGGCGCGGCGGGAGCGAAGGCGGGGGAGAGGTAGGGAAAAAGAAAAAACATGCGCGACCGCGTGCGTCTCGAGCGCGCCAGAGAGAGGGGGAGGCGTCGCGGAGGCTCTCGTCCGGCCCCGTCGGCTTCCGCTCGGCGCGCGAATCTTCCGGACCCATCCGGCGGAGCAACCCCGCCACCCAATTCCGCCATGCCTTTCTTCCCGCCATGCCTTTCCGCCGGTGTATATAAACCCCGCCCCCCGCTCGCCTCCCTCCGTCGACCAACCGACCATCCACCCACCTGAGCAAGCAAAGCGAGATCCGAGGCGACCAGCGCGTCGAACCGAGCGGCAGCAGCGCAACCGCTAAACGAGGTTCCTCCGTTCGTCGGTCGCCATGGACAAGTTGCTGGCCTTCTCGATCCTCAGCGCGTCGCCGGCCGACATCTCCGCCAGGGCCGGGGGGCGCTGGACGCGGCTGTCGTGGCGGGGCGGCGCGGACGAGCAGGGGCAGGGTCAGGCGCAGCAGCAGCAGCAGCGGGACAGGGAGGAGAAGCCCGCGGGGTCGCCGCCGCGCCCCCACGGCAGCAGCGGCGGCGGCAAGGCCTCGCTCCCGCGGTTCGCGCCAGAGTTCGACGGGATCGACTGCTTCGAGACCATCGTGTCGCACTAGCTCTCTCCCTCCCCGCGCGCGGAGTTGAGGTGCCGCCGGTAATTAGCCGCGTGACCATTCTTTTCGCCGTCCTGCGAGGCTGCTGCACAGCCTACGGCGGCGACGGTGATTCGCCGATCGATCATCCATCGATCGGCGCGTGTGTGTGCGTGCGTGTGTTGAATTGTTGCTATTTGTCTCGGCGATCCGCTGCTGATCGAGACCACGGGTTGTACAGGCAGACGTGTATTACGTGTACATGCATTAACAGAGACGATTTTATTTTATCGTAATCTCCACACTCCTTTCCTTTTTTTTTGCAAGCAAGAAGATGGATTGTTAATCTCAAAAAAAAAGGATGGATTGTTTCCTGTGTCCGGGTCGGTTCTTCCTTCCCGTGTCATCGTGTGCGCCACGGTTCGTCCCCTTCCGGAGCAGCCAGCGATCCCAGACTACTTTCGTTGGGTCGCTGAACTTGCAGTGGGCATTTCTACGCAAGCTGAACAGCATGCGAATTGCTCTGTGTAATGAGCTTCGTAACCACAGAACTACGATCCAGAAAAGGATTGGCATGGTTGGGGGGAATATCAACGGTGGACGAGCCCAAGCCAAACTGTTCGGGACACCTCGCCAGGTGTCTGGTTCGGAATCGGACGGCACATGATGCGTCGAGTTCGAAAGCTGGGAGGTAACGTGTACGCGCCGGCACAGGTTTGTTTACGACCAAGCGAGTACTACGATTAAGTAACTGGTTTCCGCCGTGTTGAAATGGATAGCCCGGACCGTGAGGAAGTTTGAGCAGGCATGGTGTCGCCGTCAACGTCATGGGAGCCCCCAAATTCAGGCTCCAAGCTTTGCTTGCTTGAAATGAAACCACGGTTGCGAGCCGAGGACGCATCAGAATTTGTAACGAATCAAACGAACGTATGGTCATCCATTCACTTGCGTGGTGTACACAGCTCTGTACAGATTACTCACTCGTCGCTTCACCCAGCAGCAACCAAGAAAAATTGAACCAGGAAGGGAAAACCGCGGAGCCCCCCGGGATCAGGAGGAGACTATGGACTCGAAGCAGTTGATCCCGTCGAACTCCGGCGCGAACCGCGCCTTCCTCTCCGCCGCCGCCGGCCGCGGGCCCCGCTGCTCCGCGGCCTTCCCCTCCTGCTGCTTCGGCGCCTGCTCCGCCTGCCGCTGCAGCTGCTGCTGCTTCTGGCTCCCGGCGGAGGGGGTCCTCCACGACAGCTGGGTGGAGAACCCGCTCGCGGAGATGTCGGCCGGGGAGGAGCTCAGGATCGAGAAGGCCAGGATCTTGTCCATGGTCGCAGGCAGCTAGCGGTAACTCGAACCAGCTCTCGCAGACGTCGACCGAGCCCCTTTGCTTCTCGAGAATTCTGACTCCCTCCTTGACCTCTCTCTCTCTCTCTCTCTGTGCTCTTGCAGGTGTTCAGTTTGGTTGTGTGCTTGCTGCTCCGCCCGGCGGCCGGGTTTATATAGGCGCCGTGCCCGCGTCGGAGAAGGGGAGAGGAAAGGGAGGGGGAGGAGGCGGTGGACTGGACTGGGGTGGGGAGCCGTGGCGCGCGCGGCAGGGAAAGTTCCCGGACGCGGTCCGAGCCCTCCGCGCGACTGGCGCACGGCAAGCAACCTGGGTGAGGCGGCCCTGACTCGGCACGACGCGGTCGGTCCCCGCCCCGCGCGCGCGCTGAGGCGCTGACCCCCTGCCGCCTCCGCGCCCCGGCGAGCCGGTCAAGGAGCCCGTTCCTTCCGATTCCGGCCGATAAAAAGAAAATTAAAGCCGCCGGTAGGCCGGAGACGTGGCGGGTGCTGGCGCGACGGGCAGTTTGGGCCCTGGGCGACGCGACACTTGGCGAAGTTTCCGGAGGCGAGCCCGTCGGCTGGCGCCGTGGCAGGCAGGCCGGCCGCCGCCCGGTGCCGTGCGGCCGGTAGACACTGCACAGGCAGCAGGGACCCAGCTAGGCAGCCCGCACCGAACGCGGCGCGGGACGGCCGGCGGATTCCTCGTGGCGTGCCGGGCGCCAATCAGATGCCATGGCAGGCCTGTTGATGATCGTCGACCGCCCCGAAAAGGAGCGGGTAACGAGACAGTTCGTTATCCAGATAAGGTGTCCTCGCCGGCCTGCCGACCAGCCGTTACTCATAGAGTCGCTCATAGGGGACAAGGCGCGGCAGGTGCCGTCGCCGAATGGTCTAGAGAGGGCGGAAAGAGAGCGGCGGGGGGAGCGTTCCCGTACGCCGCCGCCGGCCGTCGGACGGTCAGACGAGCCGGGTAGCTAGCCCGCGGGTAGGGCGCGGTCAGCACGACCGGTCAACGCGTGCGGGTGCGGCGGCGTATGACTGTTGTGTTGACCTGGGCGGCGCCGCACCCGCACCCGCACCGCAGCAGCCTTGACTCGACGGCGGGGACGGCAAAGGCCGCGCACCCGTCTCCGTCCCCCGCCCTCGCCGCCGGTGGAGAATGACGCGCCGATCACCTCACGCAGTCAGCAGTCGCCCGTGTCTATCTCTTCTCCTGCATTATTGCTGCTGCACCTTCTTGTGTCTCCCCCGGCAAGGAATGCGGACGTGCCTGTCTTTGTGGAGCACTCGAGCCCCGTCGCTCGCCGTGTCCCGTTGTCTCCTCGTGCGCTAAAGGATACAGCCGGCCTACAGCTCATATCCAACCATGTGTTCAGGCTACTGCTCATACCTAACGACGTTACAGGTTAAAGGCAAGCCGAAAATCTGGATGATACTCGTAGCATCTTTGCAAAGCGATCGTGTAGCTGCAAACTCGATGATCTCATGCCCCTACATGTTCTCTTGCCAACGACGACCCAAGTCAATGCACGCTAGGCAGGCGGACGATGTGCGTGTCCTGCCTGGAAGGCAGGCACACCACGGGAAAATAGCAAACTTCCGACGGCTGAAATAAACTTTCGACGGTCCCGTCGGAAGAAAATAAACTTCCGACGGCTAAAGATAAAGCCGTCGGAAGTTTAGTAACTTCCGACGGCTAAAGACGTAGCCGTCGGAAGTTAAGTGGACGCCATTATTGCTCGCGTTTTCTTCTTTTCCCCGTCTCGCGAGCGGCTTTCACTTCGTTCCGTTTCCGCCTCGCCGCCCGGCCCAGCCCGCCCCGCCCGCCGCGCCGCCGCCCCCGGCTGCGCTGCCGTCTCCGCCCCGCCGCCCGGCCCCGGCCCGCCGCCGCGCCGCCCCGGCCCCCCGCTGCGCCGCGCCGTCCCCACCGCAGCGCCGCCGCCGCCTCGGTCCCTCGCCCCGCCGCGCCGCCGCCTCCCCAGCCTCCCGCTGCGCCGCCCCGGCCCCCCGCCGCGCTGTCCCCGCCGCCGCGCCGTCCCCGCCGCTGCGCCGCGCCGTCCCCGCCGCCGCCCCGGCCTCCCGCTGCGCCGCCCCGGCCCCCCGCGTGCTGCGCAGCCCCGGCCCCCGCCCCGCCGCCGCCCGGCCCCGGCCTGCCGCCGCGCAGCCGCCGCCCCGGCCTCCCGCCGCGCCCCCGCCGCGCCGCCGCCCCCACCGCCCCCCGGCCACCCGCCGCGCCGCTGTTCGGCCTCCCGCCGCGCCGCCGCCCGACCCCCGCCAGACAGACCCCGAGCTGAGGTTGGAACATTTTTTTTGTGTTGGTTCCTTTTTTTTATACAAATAGAATATACCTGGCTCACAAATCGAAAGCAGCAGAGTAAGCGCCGCCACCGGGTCATACTTAAATTTATCAGATTAAATAGTTAATCAAGATAACTGTATTCTAACTTTGCAATTGTTTAACTTAAAGTATGGGTGAGGATCGACGATGGATGTACGAAGGTTGGCCTAATTTGTCTGATAAATGGATAGCTAATACGGAGGAATTTGTTAAGCGTACTTTTGCTATGTCAAAGAATAGAAATGATGTGAGATGCCCATGTAGCCGTTGTCGTATTTGCCATTGTCAGACTAGGAAAGTTTTATCCTCACATCTAATAAAGTATGGTTTCATGCCTAACTATGAGGTGTGGGTGTATCACGGTGAAGCTTTACCTCCTCAGAATGCACCAGAAGTCCCAATACCATTAGAAGTGGCGACATCACCACAAGTTCTAAGTAATGATAATAGATAGTATGATAGAATGGATGAGATGCTTCGTGATTTAGGGGAAGATATGGAGCTCCCATCCGAGACTGAGGATCCACCCACGTCGGAGGCTAAAAATTTTTTCGAGCTCCTTAAAGCTTGAGAAGAGCCGTTGCACGAGCACACAAAAGTGACTGTCCTTGCTTTCATGACTCGACTCATGGCTATTAAGTCCAAATTCACATTATCTCACAATTGTTACAATATGATATTGAATTTGATTGGTGATATACTTCCGGCAAATCACAAGATGCCTAAAGATGTCTACCAGTCAAGAAAATTGTTGTCTGGGCTTGGTATGGACTACAAAAAGATTGATGTTTGCCCAAATAACTGTATGCTGTTTTGGAAAAATGATATAGATTTGAAGAAGTGTCGAAAGTGTCAAGAATCGAGGTTCGTGGAGGTTGTAAATAAAGATGGTGAAAAGGTGACTACAGAGATAGCACAAAAGCAACTTCGCTACATGCCTCTTATGCCTCGGTTGAAGCGGTTGTTTTTATCAAAGAATACTGCTAAGCACATGAGATGGCACAAAGAGAGGGTGCGTGCAAACCCAGAGTTGATGGTGCACCCGTCTGATACTGATGCATGGAAAGCTTTAGATGATTTTGATCCAAATTTTGCTAGTGATGCAAGAAATGTTCGGCTTGGTTTGGCGACAGATGGTTTCTCACCTTTTAATATGACTGCATCATCATATTCTTGTTGGTCGGTATTTGCTATTCCGTACAACCTTCCACCACATCTTTGCATGAAATATGATTATATGTTCTTGTGTCTTGTAATTCCTGGTCCGGAACATCCTGGAACACGACTTCATGTGATGATGCAACCTTTAATCGATGATCTAGATAAGTTGTGGCCTGAGGAGTTGCCTGAGGACGGAGCTTATGATGATCATGCCAGACGTGTGTTCCACCATAACGCACACATTGTAGTTAGAGATATGATTTCTTATGCCAGAATTCATATTGTTGCTTCTTATCTGGAATGGACTCAACGGATACGATTTGAGAAGAAACGGGATGCTGGGAAATATTACTTGACTGAGGAGCAATACCGTGAGGTAAACTGTTGCAAGTTGCAATTAGTATGATTCTGTTTGTTACCTTGCAACGAAATATTGTTGTGCAGGAAATGATTCTGTGGATGGCCACACGTGAGGAGTCTTATCATGCCTTATATCACTATTGGACCACGGATGAGTTCAAAAGCATTTCCCAGAAAAATAGAGGAAATCGTGGAACTGAGTCCTATCACACCTACGGAGGTGATGGGCACTTCCGATTGGCCAAACGCATTGTAAGTGAACTCTTTGAAATGAATTCTATTAATTTCATTTATCAATGCATGCTTCTTTAATTTTTTATTGTATGTATAGGAAGTTCGCACAGGTGTAGCGCCGAGTGATATTCAGGTGTACCTCGAAGGTCATAGAGGACGTGATCCTACAAATCCAGATCAGTTATGCTCTCAGGTGGCTACAGAGCGTCTGGTATATCTAAATTTATAAAATTAGCACTATCGAGTTGTCATGAAACAATCTTATGTAATTGTGTGATTTTGTTCTTTGAAGGCGGCATATGGTGACCAAATAATTGCTCGCCATGGAGAGGGTTATGATTGGAGAAACGCGCCTATTGATCCTGATGCCGTTTACAGTAGTGGTGGTGGAAAACCTCATGGCCGGTTAGATTTCTTTAAATTTCAATCTAATTTTATAATTTAAGTGAAAATACATATTTTGAATTTGCTATATTTGGTCAATATTTGTAGGTATCCATTATTCGACAAAGTCATTGACTCGAGTCAGGTGCCATCGCGTCAAAGAGCGGGATCGTCGCGGTCAGCAAGGCGGAGCACAAGTAGTGGCGACGACAGCACGGAGGTTGTAAGGCTGCGTGAAAGAGTAAGACAACAGAAGCTACAGCAGCAGTGGTTCCAAGCTCAACTTGCACAACAGAATGCAATACTGCAGGTAAATCTTAATTGTTATAACTTAGGTTAAGTTACATTCTTGCTGACAAATTTGATCTTTCAGCAACTAGCGACCCAACAGAATATACAAGTACCACCACTGGTACCTCCACTTTTTGCACAGGCCGGTTGGCCATCAGCTTCACCTCAGGTATGATAGTCAACGATTCAAATGTTAGTTTATAGTCATTGCAAAATATGGTCACTCTAAATAAATATTATCCAATTAGTTATCTTTTAAACTAATCTTGTCCATTTATCTTTTATAGCCTTTTAACACCCCACCACCTAACCTAGCGGCACCGGGAGACTCACACGTTGATCCAACATCGAATTGGGCGGATCAATTCATTGGAAGTGGCGGATCAATTCAACCAGGTGATGGAGGCGGCCAAACTTAAGTGAAACATTATTGTTCTATGAATTTGTTCCATATGATACTTGTATAAAGTTTGTGAACTTTGATTATGAACCTCTGAAGTTTATTTATGTGGATATATGAATTGTGTACTTGCGTGCAATTTCTGATTGTGAATTATAATTGTGGATGAAATCTGATTATATATAATGCTTGTGGTTGGTTTGTGGATGAAATTTGATTATATATAATAATTGGGGTTGGTTTTGGGGTTTCAAATTGGCCTGTTTGCTGGGATAAGCTTAACTTCCGACGGTTTTTGAGCGGCCGTCGGAAGTTAAACGCCTCAAACTTCCGACGGCCACGGAAAACCGTCGGAAGTTAACAGACGGCCGTCAGCTGCCGTTTGCCAGGCTAAGTTCTGACGGTTTTACCAGGCCGTCGGAAGTAGGGAAACTTCCGACGGTTTTGTTCTAAGCCGTCGGAAGTTTAAAATTTCCGACGACTTAGTTCCGTCCAACAGACTTCCGACGGCGTAGCGTTTTAACTTCCGACGGTTTAGCGGTAACTTCCGACGGCGTGCGTTGACACGGCCGGGTCGCCTCGGCAGTTCCTCCCTGCGATCGCGCATCGTCAAAGGCAGAAGAGGCGCGGTCACCGGTCGGATCTCGCTGCCGCGCTGAAAGGAAGCGAGGACGACGGCATGGTGTGCAGTGCAGGTCAGCAAGGTTCAGGGTCTACTGGTCTAGCGCTCTGCTTCCGGTTCGGTTCAACGGCTGCTGCCTTCTTCGTACGTTGGGTGGGGGGGCGGAGTACTTTTCCTTCCCTGCGTGCTCACTGACGAACGCGAGCACAACGGACAAAGCGGAGGAGAAGATTCAACTCCGGGCCCGCCGCGCATGTCCCCCATCCCGGCAAGACGAAGCACAAAATTCAGGCGAGCAGCGTCGACGAACACGACAGCGTGCGTTTCCGTGGATTTTTCACTTGAATTCTTTTTTTTTTAGATTATTTTTCACTTGAATTCAGTAAAGCTATAGGTAGCTTGTAACTTGCTATATCAGCGATACTTATGCAGTACAATAATCGAACGAATAAAACGGAGGCAGGTTGCACGAACAAAAGTTACTTCCTACACTACGGATCAGCATAAAGGAATTGGAGCAAGAAACCATGGAAAGCTGGGTGCATCGATCAATGGCTCGACCGGGACGGCATGACGACGGTCTCGAAGCAGTTGAGCCCGTCGAACGCCGGAGCGAGCTCGGGCTGCTGCTTCCGCAGCGCCGCCTTGACGGCGACGCGCCGCGTCGTCTCGGCGGCTCCCTCGGCCGGCCTCGATGACCCGGCGCCGGCACTGGAGTCCGCGGCGAACCTCGCGCCGGTGCCTGCGGGCGTGCCGTAGGCGAAGTCCAGCGGCGCCTCGCAGAAGACCAGCGACGTCAGGAGCCTCTCCATCGCCGCCGCCGACGTTCGAAAAGAGAATCCGGGATCGGGTGGGTGGTTGGCCGAGTCGGAGCGGAGGAGACCTCGGAGCCGGCCGATCGTCCTGTGCGGTTGGAGTTGGCACGCTCAATCTGCGAGGGTTTTATGGGTGGGCAGGGGCAGGGCACCGCTCGTGTCGTGCCCGAGGAGGACGGCTCGTGAGAGACCGGAAGGGATACGCCAACAGCTTGGACACCGGGAGGGCCTCCATGTGCAACGTTTTATAGTTGTGACCTGCTTGGGCCATCCGCGCGATAATTTCCTCTAATGGAGGCCCAGTGGCCCTTCTGGCGCGCACAGTTGACCAGTTTCATGGGCCGGGCCCGCGGTCTAAAAGGGGGAATCTTTTATTGCCTTTAAAAGAAAAGGAAAATCAATGGCCCAAAACTACGTACGAATTCCTTTTTTTTAGGGCAACTACGTACGAATTGCTTAAGAAGCTGAGCCTCTGAATAGGCTGGTTAGTTGAACTGAGATTTCACTTCTTCAGAACTTATCAACTTAGCTCGGTTTTGTTAATTTTGATCGATCAACGTTCACGTACGCCCGTTTGTATGTTTGGTTACGTCATGGACTCGAAAAAACTCTTGCTGTATGTAGCCAAACATTATGGTTACCAGAGTTCTACTAGATGCTGGTGTCCACGTACGTAGAAGCGCATGCACGTGAAAAGTTATGAAACTGGACACTACGAAACTGTATAAATACTAGTAGAATTTAGCGATCAAATATTACTAGTCGTAAATAAATGGGCAAAATTACGAGTTTTTTTACCCCCCCTCATAGACCATCTGTGCTAATTACAAGGCTTTATCTTTCCCCCTCGTCTTTCTCTAGTCAGATTAGAAGGGAAAAAATACTAGTGCACTTATTTTAGACAGATGACGTCACGTGCCCTAGCACCGGGCGCTCAACCAAATGATCTCGACAAGAGCAGAGGAGCAGGCACGGTGAGCATGTCAATGCGGAGCGACGGCCTCGAAGAAGAACATCCCGTCGAGCGCCCGGTGGAACGACGCGTTCGCGTCGGCGCCGCCGCGCTCCTGGCCACCGACGCCCTTCCCCTCCGCCTCGTTCGTCCTCTCGGGCTCGGCCGCGCTCTTCCCGCCGCCACCCTCCGCCTCGCTCGTCCTCTCGGCTGCGCTCCTCCCGCCGCCACCCCCCGCCGCCGGTCCTGTGCCGCCCGCCGCGCCCCTGCCGTTGCCGCGCTCCGCCTTGCCGCGGGCGAAGAAGCTCTCCAGCGCGCCGCCGCTCATCCCCGGGCCGAAGACGTTGCCGGGCCCCGCGCCGACGAGGGACAGCGCCAGGATCCTGTCCATGTCGCCGGCGCTGCCTAAGACGCGGCGGTTCCTGTGTGCTGCACGCCTGCACGTACGGGACGGGACGGCCGGGGAACTGAAACGACGCCGTCGCGGTCTGACATGTATGTATAGGCGCGGTGGTCAGACCGAACCGGATCACGCTCCGCCGCCAGTTGCCGGGGCGTGTGTCCTTTCGTACTCGGATAGACTCCGACTGGTCCACGACGGCCGTCTATAGTAGTGGCCACTGAACAGATCTAGACTGGTCAAGACAGACCCGTCCATCCATCCCATTCACATACCGTCCAAATTTGCTCCGATCCACTTCCGGATTCTGACGGCCACTCGTCACTTCATCAGTCATCGCACACGCAGATAACAGCAGAGATTATACTACTACTACTACTATAACAAAACCTTTTTATTTATTCGCAATATAATATATATATATATATATTATATATGGTTCATACTTATTAGGCTGTGCCGCTGGCCACTACTACAATACACTGCCGCAAACAACTATATATATATATATATATATATATACTATATATGTAGGTGTTCACTCCATCCATCTTGGTTCTACACGGATGCGCCGGCGAGAGGGGGCCTCCTCAGGGCGCGGCCACGTTCTCCTTGGCGAGCGGCGCGATCTCCTCGCCCTCGATCCCCGGCTGGCTGCCGGCGACCCCCAGGCTCAGCAGCACGTTCTCCCAGTTCTTGGCAGGGCCCTGCGCGGATGCGTTTTCGCAGATTAAAATCAGGGACGGACGAATGCGAGGCTTGTTTGTTTATTTTGAGCTTATGATCTTATTAGGTGCTGCAGTGCTACCTTCCAGGAGAGGTCCTGGATCATGCAGTTCCTGACCATCTCCTCGTACACCGGCGTGCCCACGACCCTGATGGCGCGCTTCAGGGTGGTCGCCACCTTCTGCACGTCGGCCGGCTCCACAACCTTACACTGGGAGGGACGAGATATGCATGGATTTGGTTCACCACCATTTGGATATATAAGTAGAAAGTTACCTGAATGCTGAATCTACAGTTGCAACCAAAGACAGGAAAAGAAGAAGAAAAAAAAGGCTTACGTCGACGCTGAGGCGGCCCATGTGGAATCCGGTCTTGCCTTCGATGACGGTGTCGACGAGCCCACCGGTGGACGCGCACACGCAGGGCTGCAAGAGCAATCGCGAGAGAGATCAGTCAAGGCATTGCCCATCGTTTCAGGATTGCAGCAGGATGTCATTGAAAGATGCAGCAAGGTTCAAGGGCAGCAGCAGTTGTAGTACCGTGCCGTATCGCATCCCCTGCAGCTGGATGAGGCCGCAGGGCTCGAACCGGCTGGTGACGGCGAGCAGGTCGGCGCCGGCCATGATGTGGTGCGCCAGCGCCGCGTTAAACTTCACCACGGCGCGCACCTTGTCGGGGTACTTCTCCTCCGCGCTCATCAGCATGCGCTCGAACTTCTTCTTCCCGGTGCCCTGCAGGTCACCATCGATCGCCGCAATCGAATCAGGCACGCTGCTCCGAACGAATTGTCACCATGGCCCACAATCTACTGTAAGGCTGTGCTAGGTACTACGTACCAGAAGGACGATCTGGACGTCCTCCTCCATGAGCTGCGGGATGGCGGCAGCCATGACGTCGGGGCCCTTCTGCTCCTCTAGCCTGCCGACGAACGCCACCAGCGGGATCTTCCGGTCCACGGGGAGGCCGGCCGCGGCCTGCAGCGCCTCCTTGTTGAGCGCCTTGGCGGCGATGGCCTGAAACGGTGTCGCGAACAGATGCTCCCTTGTCAGTATCCGACGACGAACTCTCAACACTTGCACAATTTGATCAGACGATTCGGCGAGAGCTCACCGTCGACACGTCGTACTTGGTGGCGATGTACTTGTCCTTGCTGGGGTCCCACTCGCTGACGTCCATGCCGTTGACGATCCCGGTGATGCCGGTGAGGCGCATGATGTTGTCGAGCTCGCAGCCCCTGGCGATGCCCGAGATGAGCTCCTCGGCGTAGTATGGGCTCACGGTGAGGACCCTGTCGGCCTCCAGGATCCCGCCCTTCATCCAGTTGATCTTCCTGCCCTCCACAGGCTTCTCGTACCTGCAAACCAGGTTGGACACCGTGAAGCGTGAGCTATATATTAGTCACGTCAACTTATACATATTAACCCAACAGCGTCGAGGAAAAACTAGAGTGGAGTGGGACTTGGGCCGTACCGTGCTGGTCCGGCCCGGCCCTTTCGTGCTGGTCCGGCCCGGCCCTTTCGTGCCTCATGCCGTCTCGGGTCTAGACTTCTAGGCACGTTCGGCACATCGTGCCGTGCCGCGTTGGCACGGCAATTCTTTTACCAGACCTAAGCACGGCCCACGGCACGCCTTCGTGCCGTGCTAGTCCAAGCAACTTCGGATATTGCAGCGTTACAGGAAGAGATGGTCACGACTAACCCATCACGCGCATGGATTGCTACTATTACTAACAATGAGAAAAAAATATTCAAACTGATATAAGAAAAATAAGTAAATTATGGAAAGAACGAAAAGAACAAAATTGAGCAAAACATGCTTTATTAATTTTATTTTACATTAGCACACTGCATATGGAAAGCATCATATCTTAACTAGGAAGCACATAAAGTAAGAAAATTAGGTGACTGTTAATTAGAAAGCCACATTAACTATCATAGTAGAACAGTGGGCTACACGTGGGCCGACGGATCATTTTCGTACCGTGCCGGCCCAAACACGGCCTAAAATACGGACTATGCTATATAGCCCATCGTGCTGAGATCCTAGGCACAACACCGCCCTCGTATTCGTGTCGTGCCAACACGGTCCAAAATTTTACGTGCCGTGCGGTGCTTTGGATCATGCTGTAGCCCGTCCAAAAATAGCACGGCCCAAGTCCTGGCTCTAGGAAAAACAGCTGGAAGAAGGATTGAAGCTTGCACACATACCCGTCGATGAAATCGAAGGATGACCTGAACCTCTCAGGGAGGTTCAGCTCCGGGTAGTCCGAGAATGCGAACCGGCCCTGGTAGGAGATGTTGTGGATGCAGAAAGCGGTCTAGGACGTGAAAGGGCAAACGGTCAGTTCCAGGACCAAATGGCGCATACGAACATCAAACGATGGGTAGAAGAAGAAGAACAAAAAACCTTTGCGTTCCTGTAGATGCCGTTGGACTGGTAGTTGCTCTTGAGGTAGCTCGACAGAGGCCCGGTGTGCCAGTCGTTGCAGACGAACACGACATCCTCCCCTGAATGAATGCAGAGCAATCGGTGTGAAACTGCAGTCTGAAACTATCAAGTTCATCGGATCATAGAGCGCAACTTATTTTCTTACCGTACGGTCCTGAGAAGTAGGGGTTGTTGTTGAGGCTCAGGATCCTAGGAGCTTCAAGTGCTGCCTGCATTCAGGAGCGTTCATTCAAACATTTCCAAGAGTTAGCACAACAGATGGCAGTGCGTACAGATCGATCAGAATTCAGTACTCAGTAGTACGATTGCAAGTGACTGACCTGGCAAAGCAGGCTGAAACGCAGCTGGTTGTCCTTGTAGTCCACTCCAGCGTCTGGCCCGTAGATCTTCTCACCGGTCTTTCCCCAAACCTGAAATCACCACCCAAAAAAAGGCTCACTGAAACTGCTAATAGAAGATGGTAAAAAAAATTTACCTATCATCTCCAGCAGCAAGTAAGAAGTGATGAGATCTCACCCTCTCCAGGAAGGACGGGTGGTCGATGAACACACGGTCAACTCCGCGCTTGTAGCAGTGGAAAAACCTCACCGTCTCGTACCTGTCCCCCATCTTGATCTGCATGCACAGCACAATAGAAAGTTCAGATCCCAGCGATGTCGACAGCTTCTCACCTTCATCTGATGGCGTGGTGTGTTCTCAGCCGTCAAGTACCTCTGACACGACGCTGGTGTCCCAGGCGTCCTTGTACTGGTCGTAGCGGGGGGAAATGACCATGACGCGGTGCCCGTTCGCCTGCACAAGCCAACACACGGGCACGTCACACACATGTCAGTTGACAGATGCATGCAGCAAGAAGACACGACGAGACGGAACAGATGGCGATGATCGGTGGTACTCACGGCCATGGCCGGCGGGAGGCCGCCGAGGACGTCGCCGAGGCCTCCTGTCTTGCTCCAGGGCGCCATCTCGGCGCCGACGAAGACGATGTTCATGCCCGCGGCGGCGCAGACGACGAGGGAGGGGAACCTGCCGCCGCCGCGCTGCGCCCGGCGGGACTGCTGCCGGGGCGCCGCGCGCGCGCTGGTCCGCACGCTGAGCGTGCCCGGCGCCGAGGCCCGGGGCCCCCTCAGGCCCTGGACGCCGCGGCGGAACATGGAGGTGTCGCCGCCGAGGCCGAAGCCGGCGTGGGTGGTGGCGAGCTGGGACGTGGCCAGAGCCGCCATGCCGGTGGTCAGCGTGGAGGACTAGCTACCTACCTGCGGAGGGAAAGGTAGATGCACCTTCTGAGTCACTAACAAACGGTGGTTTTGAATTGTGGGAATTCAGGGATTTGAAGTAACAAACTGCACGAAAAAAGACAAATACATGTGGGATTACTAAACACATGAATTCAAACACATGAAAAGGACAAATAAGTGTGGACTTGTGTTACAGTTACCACTGGTGCTTCTGACTTGTGAGTAAGAACTGAAGAATTTGTATTGCCAGTGTGTGGTCGCATCAAAAACATGAATTCTAGCATTTCTCATGAAAGAAAATCCAACTTGATCCAACAGAGACAGATTACTAAACATATAGACCGGATTGAAGAAACTGGATCGATCTAGACATGAGGCATGCGCAATCGCACATCCTACCGACTGAACGCAAGAGACGACGGCATCATGCAAATTAAGGATTGTTGGGAGGATTTTGAAATTTGACTGCACAAGAGGACAAATAGTGTACAACAGAAGTCGTAAAATAGTTCTAGATTTATCCCCCGAACGGATGTAAAAGTGGAGTCATGTTACAGTTACTACTGGAGGTCAGAATCCGGATTATTACCGGGCGCTTTCTGACTTAATTGTGAGTAAGAACTGACACGAATTGACATTTCCAGTGTTTGGTTGCGTGAGGAATATGAAATTCTAACAGTTTGCATGAAAGAAAAACCTAACTTGATCCATCAGAGACGTAGATTCAGACAGAGTACGGAAACACATAAACAAACTAGTAGATCAAGAAACTTGATGTAAACTAAAGGCATGCACTTCCTAAAGACAGAAAGGCAACAATACAGATACAGACGCCACACAAATTAAGGATCTGCTGATGATCCGATCACCACAGACAGAGGCATATGCATGAGCATCTCAAGGGCACGCCAGAAGAATTCAGGAACAGGTAGTAGAGAATTAAAGGCGGTGGATTATTCGAGCAGCAGGGAGTACCTGACGAAATCGGGGGGGAGAGCCCGGCGCACCGATCGGTCGATGGATCGGGGCGGAGTCCCGAGTAGAAGCCGGCCGGGGATCGGAGGGGCGGCGTCACTGGCTGGCTGGCAGTGGTTTATTTCTTTCTTCTCCTGGAAACCTCGGTGTTGTGGTGTTGGAAGAAGAGAGAGATGGGTGTGTGCGGCGGTGGGGGATGGGGTCGGGGGTATTTCTAGCGCCGTTGCGTGCCCCGCGCGCTGCTCTCGGGGGTGCTCTCCCCGCCCTCCGCCACCCCCGCCCGCCGGATCCGCTCCCCGTGCCGTGCACCGCGCGCGCGGGCCGGGGAAACGACACCCCACCGCACCGCGCGCCCGGCCCGGCCTGGTCTGGCCTTGGCTGACGCGCACGCCACCGCCCGGACAAAGGCGGGCGCGCCTAACGCTTTGGGGGCTTCCTTGCCGGTGCGCGCGCTCCCCTCGCCCGCATGCAGCTGCACGCCCCGTGTGCCGGCCGTGCACGGGCGCCGAGCTTTCCAGCGCGCGCTGCCCTGCTGATCTCGCTCGCACGCACGGTAGCCAGGAGCTCCCTCCGATCCTAGGTCGGTGTCGAGTGCACGCTTGCATTGGAGCAGCAGGACGACACGACGACGGTGCACGTAGCCCCCCGCTCGCTTTGTCGTCGCGGTGCTGGCTTGCAGGGGAAACGTGAGGAGCCGCGTCGTCACCCCTGTGTGGGCGGCGGCGGGGCAGCGTGAGCCCCGCAACACACCACGCGGCGGCGTTGTTGGGTGCCGGTTATCGCATGCTGCGGTGCTGATCGTGAACACGGGCGGTGCCACGTGTCCTTTCCGGCCCGGGACGTGACAGCCGAGAGCATGCACCGTGGTGTGCAGGTACCGTGACGGGTTTCGCGTGCCTGTGGGGCCTCTGTGGGCACCACCGGGGACGAACGCGAGGATGCAGCTGTCTTTTTTTTTTCCTTCCAGGAAGAGACGCAAAAGCAACTGAAGCAAGTAAGGTGCATGTGCATCCCCAAAGTAGCTACGAGCACACGTTCACGTTACGAATTTCGAATATCCGGTGATGATCGGTGCAACAATTTGTTGATGAGGCTGGGACAAGTAGTCATATGGTCCGGGTTTCGATGATACCAAGTATTCGGGCCCAATTCGTCCCGGCTTGATCCCTTACTTTATCCGACAAGCAATCAGGCCTTGTTGGATGGGCCGGGAATGATCTCGGCCTGTCCGGAGAAGGCCAGAATCTGGGTCCGTCCGAATTGATGACCAGACCAGTCACGGCCGGCCCAAAAATTGCGAAGTTATCAGCCCATACTAGGCCGTTTGGAAGCGGGAGCTGGAGCAGATTTTAGATTATGGATTCTGAAAATCCAACGGCCTCCAAACGGGCCAAGCAGACGAACTGGATCGACCGGCATTCATCTAATGCAACGCACACCGTCACTTTAAAGTGGGGGTGGCCACTGTTCGAGATAGATGCTTTACCTTCTTTGGAGCCATCCATCCGTCGTCCATCGACCGCCTCTTGCTTCCCTTCGTCTTCCTTTGCCTTTTCGGCTGCTCTCTCTCTCTCTCTCTCTCTCTCTCTCTCTCTCTCGGGTATGGGCGTTAGCAGCTGGAAAAGGAAGAGGCCGAGCAGGCAGGCAGAAAAAGCGGTGAAAGATAGGATAGGAGGTGAAGCGCTGGCTCAAATTGGGACCGATATTTTGTGTTCTGCCGACTTGGGTCGCAAGGTATTTCCTCACGTCGGCGGCGGCGGCCCTTCAGCTCAACATGGGGTGAAGCGCTTGATTCCTTCAGAGATGTAACTGAATTCTGTACTGCAGATCGTTGCTCTCATCAAAAGCTTGTACCCAGGGAGATTGGCTAGCATTAGCATGACATGGTTTTATTTTATTCCCTGCTCTATCTGATACTATGCGTTCAGCTTATTGTATTGATGATCCGGCAGGTTTATTTTTTATGTTGCCATGATTGATAGGGCAGATGAACGACTAGTATACTCTGAACGCACGATCATGAACACTATCCTCCTTTTCCTCTCCTTCTGTAACTAAAAACGATCTGAACATCATTATTGAGCCGTTTCTTTGTTCAGATAGTCCGATGATCGGCAGAAGAAAAGAACATATACTAAAGAGAAAACATTCTTCTTTCTGTTCCACCTAAAACTAGAATCTAGACGAAGACGCCTCAATCCATGACTACTGTTGTTCTGTTCATGGGAACTCAAGTTTACTTGAATGCAGAAGAAATAATATCATTGGCTTATAGGCTCATAGCTTCCACGAAATGGCATCGAAAACGAAGGTAAACAGATCCTGCAATTTATCCCGTTCTGTGTCCTGTTCTTACTGCTTCCATACTTGATCTGTCCATCTCCAACTGCAGCTGACCATGGTGATTATCAAAGGCATTCTTCTTCTTGTAGCATGCAGCACTGTGCGATCATTGTCAAAAAAAGTCGTAACCTAATAACCCTACCACCGGTGGACACGACAGCACCGCCCCAAAGCACGGCGAACACAGCAAGGCTTTGTTGCCTTTTCGGTTTCGGCGTCCACATGCACGCGCTTTATATGGATGCCATTTCAACCGATGCCAAGGCCTCTGCTCCCGCTCCACTCCACTCGCACCTCCGGGGCTCCGGCAAGCCGCCGCTGCGATGGCGCTCCGGCTCGTGCTCGCCGCCGCACTCGCCGTCCTCGCACCGGCTCTGGCGGCGCCGGGCGCCCCGGCGCTGGGGATCAACTACGGCCAGGTCGCGGACAACCTGCCGCCGCCGCAGGCGGCGGCCGTGCTCCTCCGCGCGCTCAACGCCACCAGGGTCAAGCTCTACGACGCGGACTCGCGCGTGCTCAGCGCCTTCGCGGGCTCCGGCGCCGACTTCACCGTCGGCCTGCCCGACCGCCTCGTCCCGCGGCTGGCCGCCGACCCCTCCGCGGCCTCCGCGTGGGTCCGGGCCAACATCCTGCCCCACCTCCCGGCGACGTCGATCACCGCGGTCACCGTCGGCAACGAGGTGCTCACGGGCACCGACACCGCGATGCTCCGGTCCCTCCTCCCAGCCATGGAGGCCCTCCACGCGGCGCTCGCCGCGTGCAACCTCACCTCCCGCGTGGCGGTCACCACGGCGCACTCCCTCGCCGTGCTGTCGTCCTCGTTCCCGCCGTCGGCCGCCGCGTTCCGGCGCGACGTGCTCCCGTACATGTCCCCGCTCCTGGGCTTCCTCGCCAAGACCGGCGCGCCGTTCCTCATCAACGCGTACCCCTACTTCGCGTACAAGGCGGACCCGGGCCGGGTGGACCTCAGCTACGTGCTGTTCGAGCCCAACGCCGGCGTCTCCGACGCCGCCACTGGACTGCGCTACGACAACATGCTGCACGCGCAGGTGGACGCCGTGCGCGCGGCCATCTGCAGGGCCAACTACGGCAAGGCCGTGGAGATCCGCGTGTCGGAGACCGGGTGGCCGTCGCAGGGCGACGAGGACGAGGCCGGCGCGACGCCCGAGAACGCGGCGCGGTACAACGGCAACCTGATGCGGCTGGTGGCGCAGGGGAAGGGCACCCCCGCCGCGCCCAGCGAGCCGATGCAGGTGTACGTGTTCGCGCTGTTCAACGAGGACCAGAAGCCCGGGCCGGCGTCGGAGCGGCACTACGGGCTGTTCAAGCCCGACGGCACGCCCGCGTACGACGTCGGCGTCAAGGCGCCGACCATCAGCGGCTGGAAGGGGAACGGAAGCAGGAGCGGCGGCACCGGGCTGGTGGTGGCACAAGGGCCCGGCGGCGCCGACGGCGTAGGGCCGGGCACCGGGTACTACACCGTGTCGGCAGCGGCGAACAAGGTAACTCCAATTTGCAGTCCATGATTGGTAGCTCGGTAGCTTTGTCACTGCTGCACTAAGAATTGATTATATCCATGGTGGTTGCATTGAGCTTGGTAGAAGAAGATAATCAGTTTGCGAAGTTAGAAGTGGAACACAAATTTGATATGGCAATTGGCCCTAGTGTTCTTTGTGACTCTAAAAGGAACGAGATATGCCGTGCTCTAAGATCATGGTCCTCCCTTTAGTCAAAAAAAAAAATGAAAAAGAGTAGATTGGTCATCAAGTGAGCAATCATGCATGGCACTAGTAAAGCTGCTTGAGTGTTGCAGAATACGTGAGTGCACTGTGATTTATACTTAGCCCCCCTTTACAAGCAATGCTTTTGTCTTCCGTCCCCTTTCGAAATTCGAATTATGTATACTATTCCTCACTATCTCCCTCCCCTGTTTCGTAGGTGAAGAGGCGGCGGTGGTGCGTGGAGAGCTTGCTGGTGGCTGCCGTCGTAGCCATGGCGTCTAGGCTCTCTTGGTCATGACTTGGGGGAGATACTGCAGAGATGAAAACTGCTAAACTGAGGCACGCCATTGGTTGATTCATCATTGTTTTTGGGTCCAGACACAGTGTATGATTCATGTGTATGTCCTGTAGCTACGCGAAGGAAGATGAGCCTGTAATTGATACAAATTTGACACTCTTGTTCAGATTTTTGAGTCTTAGGGACTATGCCCAAAACTTAAGCTTCCAAAAGACAGTAGCACTCGGTGATATGATGGACAATCACAAACCATCAGGCATTTAAGGACTCCCTCTCTGCTCCTTTACAGGTTCAGGAAATAGGACAATCTCCCACTCTCAGCACCTACTAATCCTCACGGTTTTCTGAACATCTGGACTGCTCAACTTCTAGGTTGCAGTAATCACCAAACCCTTGTCGGATCCCAACACTGTCGCCGACTATCAGCAACTGCAGACCGACGCAAATCCGCCGAGGCGCTCAGCACGAGTGTGCCCGAGCTCTCCTGTTCAGATTAGCTCAGACCAGTGACCACGAAGGTTCGAGCTCACTGGATACACTGAACAAAGCATGAACTAGTCTAACACCAACAGGACCTGGTCCTCCACGGCACTCGTTTCTAACACCAACTGAACATGTCGCATTATCAATCAGCAGAACGAATCCCACATGGGCCGATGTCGTGAATTCAGTCCAATAAGCTTTCGGCCCGCGCGGTTAATGAAATAGGAATCGGAGTAGCCTGCACGGCTGCACGAGACGAGAAGCCCGTTTGGCAACCCCGTGCACCAGCCCACAGCCCAGCAGCCACTTGGTACCCAGCCATCCAAAACCCTAGTGTACAGCGCCACAGCCGCACCGAGTCACATTACCACTTAGCGTGTATTTGGTTGGGGAGCGAATCGGAACGGAGCCGCTCCGCTCCCCTTTTCCACATGTTTGGTTGTAACTGACTAGGAGCGGAGTGGCTCCGGGAGTCCAAAGATGCCAATATTCCCGTAAGATGCGGAATGGGCCGCTCGCCCAAATCGGCCGGACGCGAGCGCTCCTGTTCCTGCGTCCGCCCTGCCCCGCCCCCCCCCCCGGGGTGCCGCCGCCAGAGCCCCCGGGCACGCCCCCCCCCCCGGCCCACCAGGCGCCCGCCCACCGGCGATTCCGTCGCTCGCCTCGGAGGACTGCCCCCCCCCCCCCGCGGCAGGATGCCCAGGCGCGCGCCCCCGCGCGGATGCGCCTGCCCGTCGGCGATTCCAGCCGGCCCCCCCGCGCGGATGCGCCTGCCCGCCGGCGATTCCAGCCGCCCCCCACCCTCCCCCCCCCCCCCCCCCCGCCGACCCAGAGGATGCCCAGGCGCCGCCCCCGGAGGGACGCGAACAGGGCCGGGTCGATGCAGTACGCGGCGCTGTTGGCAGCTGTGCCGGCAGGGAACGGGGGAGAAATGGCGCCGGTGAGTGTGGTGGCGGTGGCGGGGTCCATAGGCAGCAAGCCGAAGGGGATGAGACCCATGGCTCCGTCGCAGGCGAGCGGGAGCAGGGGGTGCTTGCGCTAGACGGTGTGGGCAGTGTGAGCGTCCACGCTCGGTGGCAGTGGACCGAGGATGGAGGCGCCCGTCAGGAGGCCGACCCCAGGAGGATGCCCAGGCGCCCCCCCAACCCTGCCGGCCGGAATCGAGATTGAACGGAATGGTTCTCCAACCAAATATGGGATGGAATGGTTCTGCTCTACTGCGCTCTCCAATCAAACAAAAAATGGAGCGGCTCCATTCTACTTGCCAAACGTAGAACAGAGCGGCTCTATTCTTTAGAAATTGGAATGGAGCTGTTCCATCCAAGTTGTCTCCCCAACCAAACGGATCCTTAGGCTGCCTTTGTTAGGGAGCCAACCTGAATGAAATATGGCTCTATTTCAAATTATGAGGATGGAGCCGTTTCTCTGTACATTTGGTAAGGAGAATAGAGCTGCTCTATTTTTTATTTGGTTGGAGAGTCCGGTAGAGCAGAACCTTCCATTTGGTTGGAGAGGCAGCTGAATACGGTTTTGTTATCGTGAACTTACCCCGGGAGTCCCGGGGGCACCATGTCAGTTATGCATTCCCGGGGGGACGGGGGCTGGCGGGCTCGCTGGGAGCGGGGTCGGGCGGGGGCGGGGGGGGGGGGGGGGGCGCAGATCCGCGCCGCTGCCGGGGGGTGGGGGCCGGCGCGCGCTCACCAGCCGCCGCCGCGGGCCGGGGCGGGGGGTGGGCAGATCCGCGCCGCTGACGGGGGGGGGGGGGGGGGGGGGCAGATCCGCGCCGCTGCCGGGGGGTGGGGGCCGGCGCGCTCACCAGCCGCCGCGGCGGGCCGGGGCGGGGGGGCTGGCTCTCGCCGGCGGGCGGGGGCTGCGGGCCGTGGTGGGCAGATCCGCGCCGCTGGGGGGGGGCGGTGTTGGGGTGCGGCGTGCTCACCGGCCAACGGCGCGGGGGGGGGGGGGGGGGGGCAGATCCTGCCGGCCGCCACCCGGGGGGAGGGCCGGGGCGAGGGCGAGGGAAGGGGCTTCGCGGCGGCGGAGGCGGCGGCGCAGAGGCCTTCTTTGGTAGGTATGTGTTCCATCGGTGGGCATAGTCCGTTTTTTCGGCGAAATTCACTTCAGAACCTTCTTTTGCTTCATGGTTATTAAAATTGAGCTCGCGCGCGCATTTATTCTTTGGACTCTGCTAATCTTAACCTGTAATGCTGCTGGATTAGTTTCAAGGAGGAGAATGATGCTGTGGAGTTTTACAAGGCGGACTTAGCGGCGATGACCATGAAGCAGTCTTCAGTCCTGAGGATAGATTATCTGCGCATCAAGGAATACAGCCCCAGCCTATCATATGTTTGTTTTTAAAAAACCATGCAAATCTGCTAAATTGTTTGACACCCCTCAAAAAAAAAAAAATACTGTGCTATATATTGTTTACAGTTATGCTACGATCTTGTTAAATTGAACACCTAGAAATAGTCAAATGCTGGATTGACAATGATATGTCTGTCAATGATACGTACCTAGTATGGTTATAAAGCTTTATATCTGGGGTTTCATAAAACCTTAGCACTTTTGAACAACAAAAATAATTCACGTTTTGTTTTATATTGGGTCCAAAATTTGATTTTGTTGTTGTCTCTTAAGAGTTTGGTGTGGCTAATTATCTTATTCATTTCGTTTGTCATGATAAAAAGTGCCATTGTCAATGCATTCAAAAGGTATATTCCCGCTGACAGTTACTTTCATGGGATATAAATTACTGTCAACTGCTACAATTTTCCTATTTTTAAAAGGTAAAATTACTTTACTTACAATGAAAATTTGTCTACTGTTCCCTCAATATGTGAGTATTTGACCGTTAATAATAATTTCAGAAACGAAATGCTATTTGAATTTCTGGTGAACCATGGACCTTGATGTACTAACATATTCGATGTAGAATCGATGGGGTGGTATATGGTGGATGAAAGCTTCAAACAGTCGACCTTAGTAGGCGAAGTCGGAACAGTATGCTTATACGTAAAGATCTATTTTTCCACTACCACTAGTGACGCGCCATTCTTTTCGAACCTTTCCAATGCCTTGCTTAATATCCCTACTGACGTCCCTGCTAACTTGAAATCCATGGAGAGATTCATCACATTTATATACAATCACATTGCTTTTCTTTCTGCACTCAGCCGCTCCAATCTCATTTACAACCTAATGAGAGTGTACATGGCGCTAAGTCCCAATGAACAAGCCAATTTGTGGCATGTGTTGATCAATATACTCCTCTAACTCAAAAAGTGGCCGACTGGAGATAAAAGTTGTCTATGCATAAGATTTTTTATGATGTATACCAGAATCGCCCAATGAAGGGGAGGTCGAGAAATTTTGGGACTTTTTATTCTTCTTCTGGAATGGACCTGCTGAGGTATCAAAGAAACTTCGTAGTGCATGCTGTAGATCATCTGAAGGTATGTTGTTCAAGTTTCCTAGCTTAACAGTTAAGATATGATATACAATGTCCACATTTATATTGTGCATCATTTTTTTATACTCATATACATATAGTTGATGTTTTGTCTCCTGCACCCTATCTATACTGTGTTTGCTCTGATAAGGGAGCTCATTGGTCATCACAAGTTGGGTGTGCTAACCTACAAGATTTTCTTTATACCATCCTTCGCTGCATTTTCAGAGCGAGATTAGCTAGAGCTGTTGCCTTAGATCATACATTTCCTTTCTTTTTTGTGGTGGGGGTGGGTGGGTGGGTGTGCGTGTGTTGGGGGGGGGGTGTCTTGTGTTCATTGAACGATGCCTGGTGAAGGCTTCAATTTTTCTCCTCTTTGTCTGCCATGACCTTGCATGTTGGCTGCAGCAATTGGAGAGTTCGGTGTTGAGACTGGGGATATCTCTTGGATTCCAGAGAGAGATTTTATGGGTATTTTCTCTTGTGAATCAATGGCATAATTACCTCATGTCCAGTTTAATACCATCCTTCATCAAGGTGATACACATGTAGAAAATGTGCTTTAATACCATGTGGGTGTGTGTGTGGGGGGGGGGGTGTCTTCGGTTCATCGAACGATGCCTTAGATGTCATAATCTCGCTCTGAAAATGCAGCGAAAGATGTCATAAAGAAAATCTTGTAGGTTAGCACACCCAACTTGTGATGACCAATGAGCTCCCTTATCAGAGCAAGCACAATATAGATAGGGTGCAGGAGACAAAACATCAATTATATGTATATGAGCATAAAAAAATGATGCACAATATAAATGTGGACATTGTATATCATGTCTTAATTCTTAAGCTTCCTAAGCTAGGAAGCTTGAACAGCATACCTTCAGATGGTCTACAGCATGTACTACGAAGTTTCTTTGATACCTCAGCAGGTCCATTCCAGAAGAAGAATAAAAAGTCCCAAAATTCCTCAACCTCCCCTTCATTGGGCGATTCTGGTATACATCATAAAAAACCGTATGCATAGGCACCTTTTATCTCCAGTCGGATTGGAGGAGTATATTGATCAATACATGCCACAAGTTGGCTTGTTCATTGGGACTTAGCGCCATGTACACTCTCATTAGGTTGTAAATGAGATTGGAGCGGCTGAGTGCAGGAAGAAAAGCAATGTGATTGTATATAAATGTGATGAATCTCTCCATGGATTTCGAAGTTAGTAGGGACGTCAGTAGGGATATTAAGCAACGCATTGGAAAGGTTCGAAAAGAATGGCGGGTCACTAGTGGTAGTGGAGAAATAGATCTTTACGCATAAGCATACTGTTCCGACTTCGTCTATCAAACTCGACTGTTTGAAGCTTTCATCTACCATATACCACCCCATCGATCCTACATCGAATATGTTAGTACATCAAGGTCCATGGTTCACCAAAAATTCAAACAGCATCTCGTTTCTGAAATTATTATTAATGGTCAAATACTCACATATTAAGGGAACAGTAGACACATTTTCATTGTGAGTAAAGTAATTTTACCTTTCAAAAATAGGGAAATTGTAGCAGTTGACAGTAATTTCTGTCCCATGAAGGTAACTGTCAGCGGGAATATACCTTTTGAATGCATTGACAATGGCACTTTTTGTGATGACAAACGAAATGAATAAGATGATTAGCCACACCAAACTCTTAAGAGACAACAACAAAGTCAAGTTTTGGACGCAACATAAAACAAAACGTGAATTGTTTTTGCTGTTCAAAAGTGCTAAGGCTTTATGAAACCCCTGATATAAAGCTTTATAAGCATACTAGGTACGTATCATTGACAGACATATCATTGTCAATCCAACATTTGGCTATTTCTAAGTGTTCAATTTAACAAGATCATAGCATAGCTGTAAATAATATATAGCATGGTACATGTTTTTTTAGGGGGGGTGTCAAACAATTTGGCAGATTTACATGGGGGTGGTTGCTGTTGACATGAACTCAAACAAGTTGCAAGCAGTATCCAGTTTTTGTGGAGCGACCTTGCCTTGGTTCTCGACAGCATACTATCCAAGCTCGTTTACAAAGTATCTCAACAACAGCGGCCCAGGTATATATTGCTTCCAATTTGAATGATAATGATGGTTCACTTGCTTTCGCATTTTTGGAGTTTGGATGTATCATATGAGTGGGGTTAAATTTACCATAAATATGTTCATCATGTTAAGTTCGAATCATGTGCAAGGTGTATTCAATTGGTACCACGCGGAATGACAACTATCTGTTGAACAATGACCATAAAGTTTTTTTCTCTATCCTGTTAATTTGATATGTAACTGTACCTTTTAAATAAGAACAAACTTAAGTTTGCTTTTTTTTTTCCTTCAGAAATTGAGCTAAATGCCCAAACCTCTGATGGTCTAGCAAGCACTGATACGGTATGTGTTCTCACTACAGAAAAGCCTTTCATTTTTCGCCTTTACATGTGGACTCTTTTGTTTGCACATTATTACAATCATTCTTTTCCATACAGGAGGACTCCTCCATCGATGATTAGACATTTCTGGATATCCCAAGGTACTTATTGCTTATACCATTCTAACTAGGGCATATGATGTTTTATCCATGTTTATTTTCCATGCCCGTAGCGATTACCGCTGCTCTCCTCATAACCTTATAACTCATGTGCCATCATGAGATCGTGTTCAACCATTGGAGGTACTCATGCTTTCGACACTTGAATCTTCAAGGAATTGTATCTCCTTGTACAACTACCATTTGTTGGTTTATGGTATTTTTTTTTACTAGTAGAATAGGCAACAATATACTAGATGAAAAATGGGAGTAAATTGCATGGGAGGTCCAACAACTTGTGAGGTCGGTGTGGATCTGTCCAAGAACTTGACGGTGGTGCAAGCACGTCCACAATCTTGCTTAAGTGTATTGTTTTAGGCTCATTCTGCACTTGGTTTACTAGCTTTGAGGTGTTTTCTATTTTTCTGAACATGATAATCCGAATAATCACGTAAGACAAAATTAAGATCAGTGTAGGTGCTGCGCATTGACGTTGCACGTAATAAAGAGCAGTGATATGTAGTTCTTGCAAAATGAGAAAGCCTGCTTACAATGCAGAACAAAATGATGAAAGCCATAGTTTTGATAGTCGAAATACAAAAATAGAAACAACTACTTCACAATGTAAATATATTGTTGTAATCTCTGAAGAAAAAAGAAAGAAACAATGCTGTTGTGGACAATTGGGCAGCTTCCACTGTCCTTACTGAAGAGTCTTCAGTTCTTTGTTTTCTTGGTGTCTCTGTTCTTACTTTTCGCTGCTTTTCTCTTCCTGGCTGTTGCTCACCTCTCTATTGTTTCTTTGGTGAGTGGACACTGCGACACATCCATCCTGATATAAAAGAAAGGCTCTGGCAATGGTGTTGCATGATCCCTAGGAACCTGGTTGATGATGTAGGCTGCCAAATATTATGAAGCCAATTGTGCTTGATTTCATTTAAGGATAATAAGTAATAACTTCATAAATACAAGCCTTGTCATGAAGATTGAGATGACAGAGTTGCTCTGCTCATTATAATTGATTGGGCTGACTTCGACATCAGGCAGGACCTATAATTTGGGGTTCAAAAATAATTTTAGCCATTTTGTAAAAGTGAGCTTACAAATCACCTATGCCTCCGTTTGGATGTAGATATTGAGCAGCTGGAAATGAATTGGGTACCAATACCAAAGCAAACTAGTATTGGAAATGGGTTACAATACCAAATCTTTTGTTTGGATGTAGATGAAGTTGCTAGTTGGATCCAATGAAGTGTCAAATACCAATTCATGTTTGGATGCACATGTTAAGAAATTGGGAATTGACCTTCTCATCCTCTCCACCCTGGCCATGTCTCACCATGCTTGGATAGCTTCGTATCTCCCTGAAATTCTTGTGGCTGCTGTCTCCTAGATTTCTTAAACCTATCAACCTTCTTCTCACGCACTGGTGGTTTAACCTCAACACCATTCATCTTCTCCCAGTGGGTCTTGTCTCGTTGGCTTTACGTTGCACCATTCAGAACTGAAATCACTTAAATCGGAGAATTGGTGTAGTAGTATATCAAAATGTACTCATGTCGTGGCACACTTAGATACTGGCTACTATCTGCAGGGCGTAAGCATGGTAATTGTGGGGGTATCATGTTGCTTCTCTGTATGCTGTGTTGATAACACCAGTTGTGTGTTGATTGCCAATCCTCCATGTTCGTCAAATAATTAACACTGAATTATGATTGATTTTAGAAGAATTACCTTATGCTGATTTTGTAAGTGATGAAACATTGTTGTGGGTACTTGAATCTATTAAGTATTTCTTTTTGGTGCTTACTATGCTAGTTCTGATAGTTATACTATTGCAGCATGTTTTTTTATTTAGTTTTTCAATGACGCTGTCCATTTTCCATTTTTGATTATACCTTACGATCACTTTTCTGTGTGCAGCCTCGTAAGGGCGAAATTGAAGATACTTTCGTATGGCATGCTGTGATGGATGGATTGTGGCTTCCGTGGGACTTGGCCCGGTGGCCACCTGTCTAATAAGAAGTGAATGTGCATCTTTATTATAGCGAATGCTTTCCTTTGCAGAAATGTTTCCATGTTTGTTTTGTTTTACTAGCTGGTATTTCTATGTGAATCCATGACGCTGTTGCGAAAACTCGAGAGATCATTATCAGTTATGCGCGATGTTCAAAAAGCGGTTCTAGGCGGCTGCCTAGGCGCGACTAAGCGCTAGGTGAGGGGTTCCTCCTGGCCTAGGGGGTAGGCGGTCCCTTAGGCGGCGCTAGCTCGTCGGCGGGCGAAGGATGGTCGGAATTCCATCCCTGGTGGTCGCCACGCAGATCCGCCAGGTAGGGACACGTGGGGGAGGCGGGGACGCCATGTGCTGGTGAGGAAGGGACATCAAGCGGAAGCGGCGGCGGAGGAGGTGAGAGTCAGATGAGGTAGAGCAGGTGGTGGAGGAGGCATAGGCATGGGCGGGCGGGCGGGCAACGTCGTCCATGGCAACGGAGGAGGAAGCAGGGGTGGGAGGGTGGCGGCGGTGGTGGTGGCCTGGGTAGCGAAGGAGATGGGTGGAGGAGGAGGCAGGGTGGGGAGCCGATAAGGTTGAGGCTAGAGATAAGGTGGGGTTGACTGTTGAGACTCGGTTGGGCCGTTTGGATGGGTCTTCTATCTAACTTTAAGCTCACTATTCTCTGATTTTCCTTTTCTTTTAGTGATAGTTGATGTGTATGATAAGAAATGTCTACGTATACAGCACCGCCTAGAAAATCGCCTTTAAACGTCTAGGCTCGACTAGGCTCGCCTATGCTCTAGGCGGTGGGTCGCTGTCTAGATACTGTCTAGCGCTTTTTTAAACATTGGTTATGCGTATGCACACACGGTGGGGGTTATCTGACAGTCATTTGCATCGTATATCTGTGTACTATGTTTTGGTCCACTGCTCTTTCCAACTGGTCACTCACTAGGTGATGAATTCGGATCTTGTCACCTGCAGTGACGCATGACCCCTCTCGCCGTGCACGGCAGCGGCTGCTAGTCCTTGGCAAGTCCATGGTGACGCGCTCGACGTGACCTCGACAGCTCTTGTCCTCAGAAAAAAAATCTCACTTTAATCCAAAAAAACAATATTTATACAGAAATGAGTGTGATGGGCTGAAAACCTGAAAGCTACATCATCATCCTGGGTGGTGTTGGTATAGAAAGCCCATAACTGTCCGGCCCATATATTCTTTCACCTCTCGGCCGCCGACGGACCTTTCCCTTTCCAAGTTAACGAAGCGGGCTCGGCCCCGCCCAACAGAAGAGTCCATGTGCTCCCTCCTTCGGGCCTCTTGCATCTCTCCAACGGTCCGACCCCGTGAGGCACCGCCGTACCGGTCGCTGCCGGCGCGAGGGACTTGCGCGGTGTGTCGCGCCTGGATGCTGCAGCTAAGCAGCCACCACTTCAGGTAGCCAGCTGATTCACTCCCGTCTATTGACTTTGCTTTCAGGGATTAGGGATCCGGCACCGCACCGCCGGAAAGGGGGCAGCCAGGGCTGGCTCTATAATTTTAAGGGCTCTCGTGCAAGCAAGAAGATAAGTATAGGGTCCTCCATGGTTCACCGGTTGTCCTCCACAACCAGCGGCCGCCGGCGTCCCGCTGTCCCGCCGCTCCATCCACAACCTGTCACCTCCGCCCGCTACCTTGCCGCCGCCGAGCTCCCTCTATAGCCGGGCACGCCGGAGCAACCCTACCCCGGCAACCCAGAACTTTGAAGCCCCGAACCCGAACCTCGAAGCTCCAGCGGCGACGCGGAGAAGCAGCGGCGGCGGCGACGCCGCAATGGCGAGGCGGAGGAGGAAGAGGGTGCGTGGCCTGAGCCATAAAAGGTTGGAATGAACTGTCGGTACGCTTCAGATGTCACGCACTTGCCGCGCGCGTGATGTATAGTCTCCCCGCCTCGCCACCGAGGAGACGTGCTTGTAATGCCTTTAAGGATGGAGCCCTAAGACCCCGAGAATGTTCCTAGTTGCGCGCGCTGGTGGGAGCTGGGCTGTCAAAGAAGGGTTGTTGTCTCGCTGCAAGTGGACCCAGTCGCTACTGTTTATCTTCTTCCTCACTGCAGAGGTGCCGGGGGTTCGGGGAACGGGGCTGCCGAGGGGAATCCAACGCTGCGGTGCTTAGAAAAGGGGTGGGGGCTGTAGGGAAGCCAGGCGGCGGCGGGGACGTCGCCGGCTGGAGGCGGCGGCGAGACAACCGGTGGGCTAGGATCAGAATAGGGGCGTAGCAGCTTGATGGTGGTGGTGAGTTATGGGGCGGCGGGGACTGGAAGACCTTGTGGTGGGCCTTCTGCGATAAATGAGGATCCCAGCCGCACCTGCAATTTGGAATAAGCCTCCCAAGACCCCCGCTGCATGTGCTACCCCAGGTGTCGGCCACGTCCAAGCCTAGGAAAATGTACGTGGAGCACGTACGTGCTTTGTAAAACCTTCAAGACTTGTGGATCCATCATATCGGTCATTCTTGCATTAAGCAACACTATAATCATTTCTAAAAATCTTAGAAATGATCTTCTAACAAAAAATCACTTATTTGCAGTCTTGTAATACATTTTATCTTATCTAAAGATAATTGTTGGAACAATAAGAGTTAAAATTATTAAACATACAATTTGATAGGACATTTTATTGGAAGTGCTCTTGAGATTCGCACGGAGAGGAGGCACTATTAAAACTTATTTGGCAGGAGGCGGATCCGTCCCGCCGCTTGCCTTCGTCCTGCCAGCCCTTGCCCATTGGGTCGCCCAGCTAGTTCTTGAGATTCGCACGGAGAGGAGGCACTCTCGTCCGTCGCCCTGCGCCTCCCCGTGCTGCTTCTGCTTGTCGGTTTCCTCCTCCTCCTTGCCGGCGTCGCACGCGCCCAGCAGGGCCCGCTGCCCTCGGAGCTGCCGCTCGCGCCGGCGCAGTCGGCCGTCGAGAAACAAGCAGCGCCCAGGGGGACCCGCGAAGATGGCGGTCACCTCCCACGCCGCGAGGCCGAGCGCCCACGTATCGTCGGCCATGCGGTCGAGCGCTGCGGAGCAACTGAGCGAGGAGACGCGAGCTGCAGCGGAAGCCGCCGCCGCCGCCTCCGTATCCGCTTCCCCTCCGCAGCGAGGTCGCCCGCGAGGTCGGCGGCTGCAGGGAAGCGACACGGGCGGGAACGCGGAGCCGCGCCGCGAGGCTGGAGCTGGTCCAGTTCAGTTCAGGGTACGCGGGCGGGCAATGTGCGGGATGGTGGAAAAAAATATTTTTGACAGACACGTAATATAGGTGAGAAATATTTTTAATTATTTTCGATCAGTATACTAGCATAGATGTACACGTAATAATTAAAAAATCTAATTAAATTTTGCTTCGAAAATTCATTAAATTAAGTATTAATTAAATTAATCTTTAAATTAAATTTCAAAAACATGTATTATGATAAATGCCAAGCTTTGATCAACACGAATGGACTACAACGGAGTAAAAGAAATTAAATTAAGAGGTTTAAATATATCTATGGAGGTTAGCAGGGGGTTTTCGCAGGACAAATTGAATAGCACTCACGAATTGGGAAAAATTTAGGTTAGTTGCAAAAGGTCTTTGTTAGGCTGGATCTCAAGGTTGTATATTTTTACCGGAGGTTTTGTAAAACAACCGAGATACATACTACAGGATTTTATTTTAGATTTTTCTCGGAGACTATTTTGCAAACATTTCCAAATCCATGGCGGACAATCTAGGGCGGCGGCGGTACTTATTGCTGGCCATGCCGGGGCTCCAATGACTGAGGTTCAAGGATAGAGGTGCACAGGTCGCGCTCCTCCAGTTCACGTCATTGGCCGAGAGCAAGAACGGTCCCACTTCAATTTTGAAGGTATTCAGTTGAATACCTATTTTTTGGCAAAAAAGTTATATATAAACTGCATCCTACGTACATTTAATTCAAAAAATTGAAAATAGCACGACACAAAGGCCTTCCAATCTCTAATTCAGCCTAAAAATACAGTACCCCACCCCGACAGCACACATGGCCCATTTAACTCAGGTCGAGCCGAGCGCTCCATCTCTGATCTCCCCGCTCTTCTCCCGATTCCAATCCCCAGCGGTGCCCGAAGAGCCGCTAGGCGCCTCGGGAGCGGCTGCGGGCAGCAGGCGGCCAGGTGTTCCTGTGATCGCGGCTTCGTGGGCCGCGACAAACGAAGAACGGGAGGATGGCAGCGGCCGTCCGGCCGGCCAAGCGCCAGGTCTCCACACGGTCGCGCCCAACAAAGGCGCGCCACCTGCAACAAGTTGCGGCTCCGGCGCCGTTCCCCAATTAGACGTCCACGGAGGAGACGCGCGCCGCTTGTGGGCCTCCGCAGCCTCATCCCCGACGGCAGCGGAGGAGAAACTCATGAAGCAGGGTTGGCCGGAGGTGCCTTGCTTGCCCGCGATGGAGGTGCGGTGTGGGATGCGATGCGAGGAAGGAGAACTGAGGGCACCCGCAACAATATCTCACCCCAGCTACAGTAAACGTACTCGTCCAACAGATTTGCTATAACGACAGTAATCATGGGTCCCACGTGTTACAATTTTTAATCCCAGCTTTCTCTTTCTTCCCCAAAATCTGACCTCTCTTGTCACCAGTTCGCTCGCCCATCCCGGCGGTCCGGCACCAGCACTTCCCCGCGCATCCTGGGCTCCTGGGTACTAGCCTCCGCCCCCACGTGAGACGGCCGCCGGGCTCCGCCCCCACATGCGATGGCCACTCACGACCCCCTCCACACCAGCTTGGCGGCGGCAGTTCGCGTCCAGCGACCATGCTCGGCGTCGCGCTCCGTCCCGCCCAAGCGCCGAGCCGCTCGATCTGCGCCTCCGCCTCACATCCACCGTCGCTCGGCGGTGACCAGTGGCGGAGGGCCCGGTATTGCCCGGGCAATACCGCGGCTCGGCCCAGCCCAACTAAAAAAAAAAAAAGTAACCCTATCCAATTCCCCAATCCCCACCGTGGCTCCCTGCTCGCGTGCTCCCGTCCCGACCTCGCAGGCTCGCACGCCGCCGCCGGCGCTGTCTACAAGGCGATCAAGGACCGGCGGAGGCGCGGAGGCTCCGGAGCAACGCCGCCGGCGGAGGCCGGGCCTACGAAGCCGCCGCCCGCCGGTGCCCGGTGGCACGCCCGCGCCCGTGGACCTCGAGGACCCGCCGACCCGGACTCTGGAGATTGTTTCCGGCCGGCGGAACGCGCGGTGCTGGCCGGACACCGAGCAGGAGCCGTCGCTGTCGGGGTACTTCCAGTTCCCGCTGGTGGCCGCGACCCGCGAGGAAGGTCAGCCAAGGGGAGGCGCTTGACGGGCTGCTGGGCGAGCGGCTGCACGCAGACTCGCAGAGGCGGCGGTGGCTGCAGGTGTGTGTGATGCCGCATTGTGCTTCCAACTAAGATCTTTACATTTGTTTATAAAGTGCATCTGCCTGTCTATGCAATACGTAAGTGCTCCCAAAAACTGAGAATATAGTCTTTTTTCTTGGATCAGTTAAAAATTAAGTTTTGCTTGAGAAGATATAATTTATTCTCAAGCTTTTATCTCCCCAACATCATAAAGTTTATTAAATAAGGTACTTAGACTTATACAGGCATTGTTTCAAAGAATGAAACGATAGTTTGATTTTTCCGGTTATATCCAAATTTCAAATTGAATCATTGGATCTGAACTTCGAGGACCAATAGTGCATTTGGCTACATATTAGCAAAAGGAATTGTGGTGTTTGACAAAAAGGCAGTAAAAATGAAATGATATTTTCTTAGCTCGTTGTCTCGGCAATACCTTGATTTTGTCGCATCCTCCGCCAATGGCGGTGACCCTGAGTGCCGGCACCCACGCTCAGCGCCGCGCGGCGCCCCGCCCGCCCGCTCCGTCCCTCAGCCTCGCTTCCACCCGCCGCCGAGCGGCAGCCTTGCTCGTGGCAGCGGCCCCGCGTGTCAGTGCCCACGCTCGGCGTCGCGCGGCACCTCGCCCGCGGCGGTGGCCGCGCGTGCCGGCGAAGCGCGCCACTCCGAAGACCGTAGCGGTGAGCTCGCCCGTGCCGGATGCCACGAGACCGGCTCGGCTTCGCCCGCGCTCTGACTCGGTTCTCTGCCGCTCGCTTAGGAAACTGCGTTGGTGGGGGCCACTGGCGTGGAATCGCGTGCTAGCGAGAGGGCGATGAGTGCCGTCGCGTGCAATGAGCAGGAGGGGGCAAGCCGTGCTCGCGCGGGGGAGGCGGCGGCGGCCGGCGGCGCTGCTCCCGCGGGGTGGGCGGCGGGGGGCTCTGCTCCCATGGGGTGGGGGGGCGGCGGGCGGCGGCCCCTGCTCCCGCGGGGGAGGGGGCGGCGGGGGCAGGATCCGCCCCGGGGAGGGGGCGGCGGGGCGGGATCTGCCCCGGTGGTGGATCCCGCGGGGGTGGGGGGGAGCGCGAGGCTCGGCGGGCGGATCCCGCCGGTGGATCCCGGGGGGAGGGGGCGCGGCGGGCGGCGGCCCGGCGGCGGGCCGGGAGGAGGGGGCGGCGGGGAGGAGGGGCGGCGGGGTACCTGCGCTGGCGCGGACGGGAGGAAGGAGGAGAGGGTGTGGCGTGATTTTTGGGTGCGGCGGCCAAATCGAGCGCCGCACCTGTGGCGCGATTTTGTGTGGCGAGCGGTTCTGGCGTGCCTAAGAAAACTGTGGCGCGCTAACGTTAGTATGCCCTCCAAACACCTGCCTAACATTGCGTGGCACGCCTAAGGTTAGGCGGTGGCGGCTTAGGCAGAGCTCCAAACAGGCCTTTAGGTCCTCAAACCCTCCTAATGCATATTTAGATCTCTAAACTGTGTAAAAGAGATCTATCGCAGGTTCCAGACATGCCACGCAAGCATTTGATACTGACGTGGCATGCCACATTGGCGAACCTATAAAAAAAGATCCTCAATTTTTATCATATTTTACTTTTCAGGCCACTCCTCCCCTCCTTCCCTCTCCTAGTTGCTTGGCGCGCCCCTGCACCTACTGCTCCAACCTCTTCGACAGCCACCCGATCTCGGGCTGCCCTGGGCGCGACAGCGGCATGCGCGCGGCGCCTACAATGCGCCGCCGCATACCCGCCCATTAGCCACAGCGTGGGCCCCATATAGGATCCCGCACGCCTCCACCCTCCAATGTGTCCCGCGTGGCCAAGCCGCCGCTGCCAAGCCCCTTGGAGTCACGCGCCATCGTCGCCACGGCGTCCCGCACTGAGGCCTAGCTCTCGGCTGCCAGGTCCGCGGCCATGAGTAGGTGGCCGTCGACTGCTCCCCATTGCTTGCAGGATCGCCACAGCTGTCGCTCCTCCCGTGCTGTGGAGGGCGACGAGCTCAGGAACGCCGACGAGGACACGACCAAGGGCACCAGCAACGCGAGGTGCACATTTAGGACAAGGTGATGTAGTGAGACCTGGACAGAGCACCATCGGTGATGACCGGTGACGCCAGGGCAGCCTGACCATTGCGGCACGTCCACGTTCCGGCCGATACGGAGGCAAACGCGGAGAAAACGCAAGAGCACGAGCTTTAGGAGCTCACCAACGACCGATTTTGCTAGTTTGTTAGGGAGAACGAGGCTGGGAAAGTGGAGGTCGGCGGTGAGGACGAAGCTCCGAGCAATAAGGGTAATGGTGGCAGCAAGATTTGAAATCCCCGGCGAGGGAGCGGCTGGCGCAGGGATTGGTGCGGTAAAGGTGGAAGCTAACAAGATGGAGGTGCTATGGATGCGAGGGATTGGAGGGAGATGCCTGGAGTTGGCTAGATTTTGATATGCAGCTGTTCTAGTTCGAGCTCGAGGAACTGCGCGAAGGAATAAAATAACATCAGGATGCTGCTTTCTAGCTTCTACAAATTGGGCCGCCTGCTTCTTCTCGTCCGTGGCTGGGGTCGCCACTCCAGAGAGGGGCAGGAGGGGGATCTCGGGAGGAGGCCCCCTGCCGACCTTGCCCCGGTGAACCTGCCGCCCTCAGCTAGATAGGGGATGGAGGCCGGCATAGCTCCCCGGCTGGCAATGGCGGGAGCCGCCGTCGAGGCCTTCGCAACAAGGTGGCGTTGGTGGTGGCAGTGCTGCTGGTAGAGGAGCGTGGCGGTTGGGGGCGGCGCGGAGGGGCCAGAAGTGGGCGCTGGCACAAGGGCATTAGAGGCGCGGCGGAGGAGGAGGAGAGGTCGGCATCAAAAGGGAGAGGATGAGCGAGAGAGAGGCTTTCGGGAGAGGATAAGTGGACTAAAAAAAGAAGACGATAGAAATTGGGGAGGGGTCATTTATTTTGTATATGTTCGCCAACATGGCACTCCATGTCAGCATTGGATGCTCACGTTGCACGTTTGGGACCTAAGAACTATGATGGACCCCTTTACACATTTTAAAAATCCAAATGCATTTTGAAAGTTTGGGGACCTACTAACACACCCATTGTAAAGTTGGCCCAACAAGTGGATGAAATTAAATAATCAGACGCATTATTTTTCTTTCAATTTTCCTTAAATAATCCTTATGACATCTCCGGGTACCTTTTCTTTTGGAAAAAGCTATGTAAGGATCAGTATTCAGTGGGAGGTCCTATATATCCTCTGTGCGCTCGCAAGCACAAGTGTCGCACGGCCCAACACAGTCCGTCAGAAATCAGAATACTGCGCCACGGCCCGATTAAACCATCACGCGACAGCGCGCAGAGGAGGACATCCACCTATAGCTGTACATTTGGGCCGGGCTAAATGGGCCGGCACGTAGCCCGGTGATTTTGGCCCTGCCCAAAAGAGGCCTGGCACGATAGATGATGGGCCGGGCCAGGCCCGAGAAAAGGCTGGGCCGTGCCATGGGCCGAGAAGACAGCCCGATGGGCGGCACGACATGGCCCGGTTAATTGCGGCCCGTCACAGCCCGATGGGCGGCACGGCCCATTAAAAAGCACGGCCCATAACATGCGGCCCAACCCAGTGGCCACGTCGCGTATATAAGCCGGCGCCCCCCCAGAACCCTAACCCTAACCTAATCCCGCCCCCCCTCAGCCCTCACCCCGGCACCCCGCCCCCTAGCCCGCACCCCGCAGCGGCGCTGGCGTAGCCGCACGCCCGGCCGCCCGCAGTCCCGCTCCCGCACCCCCGTCCCCCGACCCCGGCACCGGCGGCCTCACCCCGTCGCCCCGCGCCCCCGGCACCGGCGGCCCCGCCCCGTCGCCCCCGGCACCGGCGGCCCCGCCCCGTCGCCCCGCGCCCCCGGCCCCGGCGGCCCCGCCCCGTCGCCCGCGTCTCGTCGCCCCACGCCCCCGACTCCCGCCACTCCGTCTCTGATCTCTCCCCCACCCGGTGCCCGTAGGCCGCAGCCTATCCTGGACCTAGATGGCTTCTTCATCGAGGTCGCGGGCCAACCCGAGCCCGGGGGTCATCCTCCACCTCCTCCTGTACCCCGGTTCCGGCCGCCGCGGATGACGCTTGTCGATGCCAATGCCGACAACGATCCGTCCGACATCGACCACGACCTTGCCGATGGATCCCCTCCGAGTTCGCCGACCTTAGTGCCCTTGTCCACATCGACCCCGTCGTCCACGTCGACGCCGTCACCGACGGCACCGTCTGCTACGGTGACCTCCGGCATGGCAGTGCAGCGGGGTGGGGGAACAAGGGCAGGAGAAGGGCACGCACCTCGCACGTTTGGAACAACTTCGAGGAGATCTCTGAGGAAGTGAATGGTAAGAGGGTATGTTCTGGTGCTAAATGCACCCTCTGCAAGAAAGTTCTTATTGGTGTTTCTACTAATGGTACTGGTCATTTAATTAGGCATCTTGCTTCATGTAGTAAGAAGGCTGATCGTTTTGCAAGGTCTCAATCTGTGCTTCAGTTTAGTTCTGATGGTTCTCTTGGAAATTGGGAGTACAATGCTGAGTTTGCTCGTACTGAATTATGTCGTATGATTGCTAGGTTAGATCTGCCTCTTGGCATTGGTGCATATAATGCTTTCGTTGATTATATCAAACGTGCTCATAATCCTAGGTTTGCCCCTGTTTCTAGGCAGACAATCACTAGAGATGTTGCTAAGCTTTTCAATCAATCTCGTACTTTGCTTATGGACTGTTTAAATGCATGTTCTTCTATTGCAATTACATCTGATATTTGGAATGGTAATGCTAAGGAGGATTATCTTAGTGTGGTTGCTCATTTTGTTAATTCTAATTGGGAACTAGAGAAGATGTTGCTTGGCTTGCGTCTTATAGATTGTTCTCATTCAGGGCCTAATATTGCTGAGCGAATTGGTTTTGTGCTTGATGAGTGGAAGTTGACTGATAAGATCTTCTATTTTACTCTTGACAATGCATCTGCTAATGCTAATGCCATGACTTCTTTGACTCCTAAATTCTCTGGATATATTGGTTCTGTTTTCTTGCATCAAAGATGTGCATGTCATATTATAAACTTGATTGTTAAATCTGGTTTGAAGCGTTTGAAACCTTATGTTGAAGCATTCAGAACTGCCATATCTTTCTTGAATTCATCTAATCAAAGGATTGCTGCATACAAATCTTATTGTATTGCTATCAGTCGCCACTCCGTCGCCACTGTTACTGATACGCGTCCTCTCCGTCGCCACTCCGTCGGATGCGACGCTGTCCTCTCCTCCCCCAGTCGCTCCGCTCACTCCGACGCTGCCTCTCCCAATCGCCCACACCGCCGACCGCGCCTCCTCTCCCAATCCCTCACACCGCCGGCCGCGCCGCCTCCGATCAAGCCGCTCGTCTCCTCCTGCCCTCGACCCCTCCAACCTCCTCATTCACAGCATATCCCTTCCGCCGCGGCCGGACGAAGGCGCTCGCGAGGGGGTTGGGGGAGTGCAGGCGGCGTCACATCCGCCGATTCGGCTAGGGCAGCCCGCGACCGTCCAGGCGGCTGCGGCTGCAGAGCTAAGAGCAGGCAGCGAGCGGCCACTCGAGGTATGCCGCTCGTCTTCCTAAGTTACTCCTCCTTGCTTGTGATTTGTCCTTTTTGTGTGAATAAGTAGATTACGGTCCGGTCCAAGGATCGACAAGCCCCCACGCACAGCACGCTCGCACGCGGATGCACTCACGCAGGCGCCGCCCGCACGAGCGCCGCCGCTCGCCGTCGCCGGCGACGAGCCGCCACCCGCTGGCAAGGAGGAGGGCTGGATGCAATCTCCGGTGAGTTTCCCGTTCTTGTCGTCTTCTAGATTGTTTTCTTCCTTCCGTTTCTTTTCTTCTATAATTTCCTCCCCGATTCACGTATCTGTCTTTCTGATCTAGTGACCTGTTCTTGGCTTCTTGCTTTCTTCTGTAGATGGCTACATCGAGTAGTGCTAGTGCTAGTGCTACTGCTACTGCTACTGCTACTGCTGGTGCTAGCGCAAGTGCTAGTGGTAGTGTAGGATCTGCAGCCACGATTGATATAAAATTCAAATGGATAAACTCATTGAACATGATGATTTGGTCTTTGTGCACTGAAATCTGAGACATATGTCAAGAAAAAACAGATGCATACAAGACAGGAGAGACAAGAATGTGGGATGTGGGACGAGATTCTTTTGACCTATTTCTTATTGTTGTGAACTTTGCTATGCATTGTTTTTATTTATTTTTAAAAAAATTCTGAAACGTATCCACATATCGGAGGTTTTTGGGAAAAAAATGCCTTATCCGCGTATCTGTATCAGCCTCGATACTGATACGCGTTTCCGTATCCATGTAACTTAGATTATAATAGTAGATAGTGGACTTGCATGACCTCACTGAATACTAATATCGGTTCATTTCTTGAATTTCTGGGCCAGCATCAATAGGCATGGAAAGGGGTTCTGCTGCAGAGTACAGTGAGGTAAAGGCTGTGATAGGCAGCAACGAGGAGAAAAAAGGCCAGAGGAGCAAGAAAGACAAGGGGCAGAGAAAGAGGAAGAAAGACAAGGCCAAGGGTCATGGAGGCGATGGCGATAGATCAATTGAATCTAATGACAAGAATCATAGTGTTGAGATGGAGCATGCTGAAGTGTCAGCCAAGATGGCTGAAAAACTGTGCTCGGAGCATGCAGAGGTCATTATGAGCAAAAGGGATGCGAAGAAAGACAGGAAGAAAAAGAAGAGAAATAAGGAGGTTGATACTATCAGCCAGAAGCAGATACCTGATGCTAATGATGGAAGTGTTGGGTCAGAGTATGTAGAAATGAACAAAGGAGAAGGAGAACATGATAGTACGTCAAAGAAGGGCAAACGGAAGCACCGGGATGGCGAAACATCCTCAAATGGTTCTTGTGATCAAATTGTTTCAGGGGGTGATAAGAAGAGGAAACGGAAGGAACCTTCAGTTACCTTGGAAGAGGGCAATGACGTTGACGTGTCAAAGATGGGGCAAAACACAGAGGGCAAGAAAAAGAGGAGAAAGGAGAGAGATAATATTGCTGTAGACCTAAGTCAGAATACACCAGCTGGAGATGGCAAGAATTGCAATGAAGAGAAAAAAACGAGTAAGGATGACAATGATGGTGGCAAAAGCAGAAAAGTTAACATGGCACGTCGAAAGGACAAAGGTAAACGAGTGAGCTTCACTGATGATGTGGAGGTGTTTAATATAGATGGTGGTGGTGCTGATGAAGAGGGTGATGGGAGTGGTGATTCTGGACTGGTGCATGGCAAACGGTTTACCCCTGAGGAAGATGCGAAACTAATGGAAGCCATCGAAAAATATGCAGAGGTATCTTCTCTTGCTTTATAGTCTGCATTGTTCGTTTCATAGGTCATGCGTGTTTCTGGATAGTGCTTTTGCTTGCTAATCAGTGTATGATCATGTATTAGGCTATTAGCATACTTAATTGACTGAAAACTATGATGTAGACATGGAAGTAGGAGACAGCGCTTACTATTGTTTGTTACTCAGTGACGTTGTTCTTTAACTTACATAGATGGATTCTGACAATTCTTTGTCCAAGTCAATTTATTTACTACGAGACTACTGTCAATTATTTGTTGAAATGTTAAACATATTCATGAAGTGAACTTTTCGTGTTGCACTTATATTTGTGTGTACTATTTTGTATAAGAAACTTCAACTCACCATTCAACATTCATGTAATCGAGCTTTTGTTATGCGTATATATCTCCTTTAATTTTTGTGTTACCTTCCATGCTGGAGTTTGGGACCTGTACCTTTTAGGTAATTTGTGTTCCATATTTGGATAGTAACCTTTGTTGCATGTGTTAATTATTTTGGATCTTGATGTTATATCATTATTCCTACTTTCTTCTATTTATCAAATAAATAAATGAGTGACTTCACATGCTCAGCATGGTCCAAACTTCAATTCTGTTAATTTCTTTCTTGGTATAGATGAAGCAATTGGGAGAGAAAGGGTTAGAGATGATTCGGGCTAGCATGAAACATCCAGAGCTCAGGGGTTGTTGGGCTGAAATAGGTAAGCCAAAAACATCTAGTGCTATCTCTTTTACATTCCCTCTTATGTTGTCTTCCCTTTTATGATCACATCAGTTACACATGTAAATCTGCAACTGGTTAGGTTCATATTCTTTGACTGCAAACTTCGTTCTCACAAAATATGTAATTTGCATATACTTTGGGAAATCAGCTAGTGAATAATGTAACATTGCTTGAATCTCGTTAGTCAAAGTGTACGTTTTCCTGATCTGGGTAGCAGATGGCTTATTAATGACTTATGTTGCAGCAACATCATTACCTCATCGACCACAAATGGCCGTATACAAACGAGCACGAATTTTACTTTATAGGAGTGCCGAACGTAAATGGACTCAAGAGGAGTACGAGATAGTTCGACGGTACCGTAAAAATTCTCCTTCTGAGATCAGATAAACTTGATTTTATTTTGTCCATTTTCATGCTAGCATTATTTATTTGATGTTGAGAAAGATTGATATTATTCTCCAATGTGGTTTGCCTGAGTTTCTATATCTTTGTGTGTCAGACTGCATGAATGTTAGTCCTTAATTCTATCCTTATTCTTTACTATTCAAAATTGTGCTAAGAGATGATGAGATAACTACTAGCATCACTGCATTTTTGAAGTCAAATTAACTACAATGGCATATTGGCATGTATGGTAATACACTACATAGCTCTGTGACTTCCCTATCTATAGCCTTGAGTTATTACTTTGGTACTTTCTGTATAACATTAGTAATTTGCTTTGAGAAGTTGAGTTTTCTTTGTAACTGATGCTTTTACTTGGATATGCTATTTTATCTCTTGGTACCATTGTCATGTACATCCTGCGTAATATAGATCCTAGCTGTTGCACACCTCCTTACCCCAGTATACTTTCTTGGTATTTATCTTGAGAAATAATGCTAGGCTACTCCAATGTATAGTATCATGCGCATTAAATTATCTGCCATGTAGGATTTTTGCTGACTTGGTAGTAAATTGATGAGAGTGAGGAAAGTTGCATCTTTGTGGAGATACAGCTTAAGCATGAAGTCCTCAAATTCAACTATTGGAAACTGCACGGTAGCACTGGGTGGAGTTATTTCCTCGATACTTGTTTTGGATCCATTGTCATAGACAACATCATCCGACGATTAATTGCATTGGGACTTTCTGAAACAAAACTTCGTGTCATTCTTGTATTGGGACCTGGAGTAGCCTTAAGATCTTGTTTCTGACTGGCTTCATATGACTAAGATTGGCATGCATGACACAGGTTCGTTGAAAAGAATGGCACAACTTGGAAGGAACTGGCAACAGACCTTGGAAAGAGTGAAATCCATGTAAAAGATACTTGGAGACGAATGAAACCCAAAAATTTAAAAAAAGGTGTTTGTCGCTGCTATGACTTATAAGCTTATCATAATTTAGCTGATTCATCTGTTTTCACCAAACTTGATTCTTTAACTTATAAATGTTTATTTTCATTATTACAACTATAAATCTCTTCATTATTCTATTTGCTGTACACTCTACTGGAACTTGCATTATTTCTGTGGCACTCAGGAAATTGGTTTAGTAAAAAACAAGATTCTGGGATTTTGTTGTAGAGCAACTTTTTTACTTCAGTTTATTTTGTTATATTTCATGTTTCATTAGAAGAGATAATTTCATAGAATGTGCTTATGGTTTGTAGTTTATCATTTAAAACATAGTGTGAACAAGGGTTCTCATAGTTGCACCTGCATCTTTGGAGTAGATATCCCTTATTTCCGGTGGATATGGTTGATTGGAGTGTATACTGTTAAAAAGTATAGGCATGGCCATGTAACTTTGGATTTTGGGTCATGTAACTTTGAAATCGCAGGCATGTTTTTGGAGAAAATGTTAAACCATAGGTTCTTTTGTATGACATGGTTAGACTTCATGTGGATTTGTATCTTAAGTTAAAAGGTGTTTTGTTAATCAAATGGAAAGATAAGTCATAAATTTCAAGGGATCTAACAATTAGATTTTGAGTAAACAGGGCTTCACAATGCAAAATATGGGTTCTATGTTTTTTCTACTGTGGAGGAAGTTTCATTATATAATATGAGAGTTAGAATTTGTTTACCAACTTGTCCATCATGGTGCCCTCTTTAACTGATAAATATTCAGGGTCTTGGACTCAGGATGAATACCAAAACTTGTTTGATCTGGTAAATTTGGACTTGCGTGTGAAAGCTCACCAAAAGATCGCTCCTAGTCATCGCCAGGTGTGTGATTCTTTATCTTTGTCCATAATATGCCTTTGACACCAGATTTCATGTTTACAATCTTCCACCAGTGCTCTTTCATATTGTTTCATTCCTACAATCAAGTGATTTATTTACTTTTGTGACAGCTGAGAGATAACATTTCCTGGGAGGCCATCAGTGAAAAATTAACCACCCGTAGTAACAAGGACTGCTGCTTGAAGTGGTTAGTTTGCTATCCATTTAACGCATAACATAATTTCCTCTTTGAATCTGTGCCTAATTTTGTAACCCCTCTGGTTTTAAATATATGATGTTAAAGAAACTGATTAAGTTGTCCTGATGTCATACATTTAAAACGAGGCTGAGTATATTTCAGGTTTTCTGCATTTTCTTTTATATTGGTCTGTGTTTGTCTTCTTCAAACTGATTGAGACATCTTCAGAGCTGAATGTCCATGCATTGCATCACTTCTGTTTGTACAAGTTTGAACACACTATTTAGTGCGATGTTGAGTATCTCTTCGGTGTATTTGATTGTTAGACATTTTCCAGCGAGGCTAGGGCTGGAACCTGGCACCGGTACAGATTCTGCCAGGAATTGAATTATTAGAATTGCATATGAATTATCTTCCACATTTTTCAGCTAGCATGCTTTGTATTGACACTTTTGTGAAATGCTTATTAAATCAAAATGTTTGGGGTTTTCTGATAGTGTCGGCTTGACATACGTTTACTAATGGAACCCAATCCTTGGTACTGCTAATTTTGTTTTGTCTGTCCTAATTTTTCAGCTTATATATGAATTAGTTATCATCACACATAGTCACTAAATGAAACTTATGCATACCAGGTACCAGCAATTAGCATCGCCACTGGTTAAAGAAGGAATCTGGGCAGATACTGATGATTATCTGTTGATGGAAGCGTAAGTTATATAGGTTATATATTGAATTCAATGTCATAATTAAATGTTACATATCATCTGCAAGACATTTTTATTATGATTATGATCTGACCTAAAGTGCCTACGAAATATAAATATATTATTTGAGTAAGGAAAAAGGCTGTATTTGCTCTCTCTGTTTTGATTTAGTCCAACTTGCTCATATACTCTAGAACCGGGCAAATAATCCTCTCTACTTTCATACCAATTCCAAATGAGTCTAATACTTCATACGGGTGATTTCATGACCCTTCCATGTAGCTTGCTCTTTTTATTTCATGAACTCTTAATGAATAGAGTGAAGTACAAGGTTTTTTAGAGGGAAGGGGGTTTGGTCCATATGTGTACCTGAACAATATGCTGCTATCTTGTTCAAACAATGTGTGGATGGTATGTTCAGATTATATGCAAATTCCTCCTGTTGTCACCTACTCCATTTTTCCTGGTAGAATTTTGTTCTTTTAGATATATGTTATCATGATACATTATATATATAGCCTGTACTGAATTTTCTTAACAACAAACCAGGCTTCGAAAGGTGGATGCTGTTTGTGTTGAAGATGTTGACTGGGAGAGACTTCTTGATCACAGGTGACTTCTGATTGCTGACTTTGCTTCAACAGTCTGTTGGTATCATCTAGTAGTTTTCATAAATGGTCCATATTTATTAAAACAACTGGTATTTGTCCACTTCAGCTACAATAATGGGTTATTTCATTTACTTAGATCTGGGGAGCTTTGCCGTCAGCGGTGGAACCAGATGGTCCGCATGATCGGTGGCCACAGAGAGAAGCCTTTTATCGAGCAAGTGGAAGTGCTTGCGAGGCGGTACTGCCCAGAAATGCTTGATTACAGGAAAGCTGAATCGGCTGATTTATCGCCAGACGAACTTACTGGAGGAACTGACTAGTGACAAATAGCATAACCCTCTTGCATTTCACCTGCCAGCATGTGTTTGTGCCCTGTAAAATGTTTGGCTTTTGTTGTGGCATCTGCGGAAATATTAGCAATATATTGTTCGAGCTTCAGCGCAGAATGCAAAGTTGTCACATTTTGACCAGAAGAAACTGTATTGTTTAGGGATATAACTGGCTTTAGCTCTTGTATCTGAATATTGTTGTTGCTCCCCTGAATGCTATTCTAGACTTGTGCTTAAGTTCTGGATCATTTCCAGAGGTGTCATCATGTCCTCTGCCAAGTAAAGAGGACTTCCTCACCCAGACCGGTGCCTCCTTTGTGACCAAGCACAAGAAACAGTACAACACATCCTCACCTCTTGTGTGTTTGCCAGACAATTCTGGTTTGCTATCCTGCAGTCCCTGAACCTGGTCACGCTGGTTCCTAGCCGAAGAACCATCTCCTTTGCTGATTGGTGGAAGAGGTCCTGGAGGAAAATTCCTAAGCGGCACAAAAAAGGTTATAATTCGCTGGTCATTTTTGGAGCTTGGATCCTATGGAAACATCGGAATCTCCTTTGCTGATTGGTGGAAGAGGTCCTGGAGGAAAATTCCTAAGCGGCACAAAAAAGGTTATAATTCGCTGGTCATTCTTGGAGCTTGGATCCTATGGAAACATCGGAATGCTTTGTCTTGTATCTTTGAAGAATCTGCTCCTAAACTCCAGTATGCCCTGTATGATGAACTGCACCTCTGGCAAGCTGCAGGTGCTAAGGGGCTTAGGGCCCTAGGCTTAGGTCAGGTGGTTTAGGCACCAGTTGGGCGCCAGTTAGTGGTCGGGTTCCTGTTCCCAACCTTTTTTAAGAGTCTTTTACAGTTTTGTTTTTTCACCATCCCCATTCTGGTTCAAGGTGGAGGATTGATTTTTTTTTTGTTATTGGACCATTTCTTTCTTTTTAATATAAAGATACGCAGCTCTTCTACATATTCGAGAAAAAAAAGTATCGCCACTTGCTTTCCAATATCATTATGTGAGTTGCATCCCTGTGCCTCAGCCATACAACTCCCTAATATAGTAACATGGTGTTTATCCTTGAACGAGTTAGTTGGATTCGGGTTTTTTGTCTCAGTTGTATCGTTTTAATCTGAGTCAATATAGCGAGGTCTCATTAACGGTGCCATTGGACTACTCTGTAAAAATACATGGAAATATATTATAGCCCCACAAGGCCACAACCAAACCATTATTTATTTGATTATTTCATGTCTCCAGCTATTTTCCGTTTTTGATTGATTTCAAAATAATGAAGTGCTTCATCTTCTAATTCTAGAGACATTTACATAACAATATTTGGTTGCATCATCATAAACTCGAAACAGTCCCTTGCCCTTTGGTATCAATGACATTCACACAAAAAATATTGAACGAATTAATTCTTTTTTAATATTGAATGGACTAATTCAAGAGTGAAGTGTTTATACCTTTCGTGCTTGGCGAACATCTTTTATACTGCATTTGAACACGGTTCACACTTGTTTCGTTGTGCACATATTATATTAGAATTGACTTTTGATTGGAAGTGACTTTCAACTCGGCTTCAATTATATTTCCCTTTAAACGTACCATATCTCAACATTCAAACAATCAAACCAGTAGCACTTGAAACTTTCAAAGATAATATATGGATTTTGAAGTCACGTTGTAGCAAAACCACTTCGACCATTTAATTTTAAGAATAGCATGACACGGTAATCTAGACCTCCGCAAGTAGGGAGTAGGCCAACAGAGTAATACTAAGCTTTGGATTGACTAGCACCCCCGACCTCGCCTCCGGGATGTCAAGCACGGTAATCTTGTCCTCCCACTTTCTTTTTTATAATTTCATCCAAGAGAAAAGGACGAATGCTCGTAACTTCCAGCACAACTAAGAGATGACATTGTATGTGAATAAATCTCAAAATATAACTTCGGACTATCCAAACCAAAACTCCTCGAACGATTTTATTTTTGGCTAAGTCAAATAAAAGTTTGCCTTTCACGACCAGTTAGCCATTTAGAAATATTTTGAAACTATTCTTTTTAAGTTTTTCAAATGCAACTAATCCATATGCATGAAATGTAATTGATCGACAGCGTGGCCGTCTCCTAGTGGTCCGACTGGACGAGGATGGCGCTCGACGGGAGGGCGGCGCCTCGGCGCGACGAGAGCGAAGGTGGCGGCTTGGAGGGCGGCTTCTATGGGACGACGGCGTGCGTGCACAACAGAACCTATTTAATCTGTCATGGAAAAAATTCATCATAAATTGTTGAAAAACAGTGATAAAACATCATCCGTGACAATTTCAGATAACGTTATGTATTAAACGTCACGAATTAAACGGATCGATGGTTTCTTCGTAATCGTTACATACCAGCACAATCTATAACGTTTATTAACCATCACAAAACTTTCTTATGCCCACGCAGCCCAGTCCAAGCCCAATATTAATGATGAAAATAAACATCACGGAAGCTTGCCATGTAGATTATGGGATGTTTGGATACCAGCCACATGTTGCCACACCTAATGTTAGGCGTGCCACATGTATTTTGGCTGGGGTTTGGTTGAAGATTAAGGCTCTGTTTAATATAGCTTCAACTTTTTCTAAAACAGCTTCTGAAGCAGCTTTTCTGGTGAAGTTAAACGTGTTTTCAAAATCGTTCGGCGAAACATGGGTCTGCGGGAGAAGTTGGATGAAACTACTATTTCCAGCTTCTTATCCCCAGTGTAAACCGGAAATATTTCACTAGATGCTTCATGAATAAATCTACTAGAAAAATAACTATGAAGCTCTTTTCAAAACTGTTCAAGAAGTTATACCAAAACGCTCTGACTCTAGCTCGCCACGTCCACGGGCTCCTCCCGCCACAGTTTCCTTCACAAAAGTGTGACGGTCTTTTTTCACGCCACAGCCCCGCGGCGCTGTGTGCTCATTTTGTCTGTGTGGTAGTGAAGAATTTATGGGCCTGTTGATTTTGTAGAATGTTTTAAGTAATGCTTCAATCGTATATATATATATATATAATGCTTCCGTTTAGAGATAGAAAATGTGGCTGTAACTCAGTGGTTAGTGCCAACCTAGGTGAGTGGAAGGTCTCAAGTTTGAATCTTGCTTTACCAGATGTGTAATTTTTTTTTATTTTACCTCTCGTGCATCAATGAGAGAGAGGAGAGGGGGTGTGGCGCTATGGGTGCAATTGAGATAAGCTGGGCTGCATCGGTCTAGGTAAGACAGTCTACTTTTAATATACAAATAGCAAAAATGCCTGACTAAAACACAGCCATGAACGTATCCTAGTGGTAAGCACACTGGAGTGCACTCCAAGTTCTCAAGTTCGAACCCCTCTAACTGGGCTGCGTCTTTTTTTTTTAAGTCGAGCTGGGCTGCGTCTTCCTTAGGAAGAAAAGTAAAATAGCAAAAGGCTTCCTTAGGAAGAAAAGTAAGATAGCTCGAGCTGGGCTGCGTCTTCCCTAGGAAGAAAAGTAAGTCGAGCTGGGCTGCGTCTTCCCTAGGAAGAAAAGTAAGATAGCAAAAGGCTTCCTTAGGAAAGCTGGGCTGCGTCTTCCTTAGGAAGAAAAGTAAGATAGCAAAAGGCTTCCTTAGGAAGAAAAGTAAGATAGCTCGAGCTGGGCTGCGTCTTCCCTAGGAAGAAAAGTAAGTCGAGCTGGGCTGCGTCTTCCCTAGGAAGAAAAGTAAGATAGCAAAAGGCTTCCTTAGGAAGAAAAGTAAGATAGCTCGAGCTGGGCTGCGTCTTCCCTAGGAAGAAAAGTAAGATAGCAAAAGGCTTCCTTAGGAAGAAAAGTAAGATAGCAAAAGGCTTGTGGATATGTTTAAGTAAAATTACCCTTTTTTTTAAGTCGAGCTGGGCTGCGTCTTCCTTAGGAAGAAAAGTAAGATAGCAAAAGACTTCCTTAGGAAGAAAAGTAAGATAGTAAAAGGCTTGTGAATATGTTTAAGTAAAATTACCCTTTTTTTTAAGTCGAGCTGGGCTACGTTTTCCTTAGGAAGAAAACTAAAACACAGCCATGAACGTATCCTAGTGGTAAGCACACTGGAGTGCACTCCAAGTTCTCAAGTTCGAACCCCTCTAACTACATCCCTTTTTTTTAAGTCGAGCTGGGCTGCGTCTTCCTTAGGAAGAAAAGTAAGATAGCAAAAAGCTTTTTTAGGAAGAAAAGTAAGATAGCTCGAGCTGGGCTGCGTCTTCCCTAGGAAGAAAAGTAAGATAGCAAAAGGCTTCCTTAGGAAGAAAAGTAAGATAGCTCGAGCTGGGCTGCGTCTTACTTAGGAAGAAAAGTAAGATAGCAAAAGGCTTCCTTAGGAAGAAAAGTAAGATAGCTCGAGCTGGGCTGCGTCTTCCCTAGGAAGAAAAGTAAGATAGCAAAAGGCTTTCTTAGGAGGAAAAGTAAGATAGCAAAAGGCTTGTGGATATGTTTAAGTAAAATTACCCTTTTTTTTAAGTCGAGCTGGGCTGCGTCTTCCTTAGGAAGAAAAGTAAGATAGCAAAAGGCTTCCTTAGGAAAAAAAGTAAGATAGCAAAAGGCTTGTGGATATGTTTAAGTAAAATTACCCTTTTTTTTAAGTCGAGCTGGGCTACGTCTTCCTTAGGAAGAAAAGTAAGATAGCAAAAGGCTTGTGGATATGTTTAAGTAAAATTACATAATAAAGTCTACCACAAACGAGGAGGTGGTTTGGTGATAGACGTGCTCAACTCTAAGCCACACCGGTCGGGTTCGAAATCTGACTCTGCCGTATTTTTTTTAGAGAGATTTATCCGTGGGACACTAGAAAACTATGGTTTTATCTGCAGGACACTGCAATCAAACTGTATTCGTGCGGCACACTACAAAACTGCGGCACCTTGTCTGCAACACACCGCAAGGCATTTTTGGCAAGGATGGTGAGAGAAGTTTTCGTAAATCACCGTCATGGCCTTGGTCGACCCACTTGGTCCGTTGCAACGAACGGGGTCCGGTACGCGGCAGCCCTAGCCCGCTCACTCCAGTGCCACCCATCGTCAACTCGCGTCTGCCGCCACCCTTCTCCATCTATTCCGCCTCCCCTTCTCCATCGCCGCACCCAGCGACTCCACCCATCCCGCCCCCTTCTTTCCTTGCACTGTGGGCAATGGCGGAGGAAGGGGGCAACTTCGGTGCTCGCTTGTCAAGCTTCGGGTCCCTGTCGAAGCTGCGGGTAGGGGGCAACTCCGGTGGTCGTCTTACAAGCCTGGGCTTCCCATCGAAGCTAGATCTGTCATGGGTTCCTGACGGGTAAGCATGATTCACTGTTACAGTAGATGTGGCGTTTTCTCGCATAATCTGACTTGAATTCCCTTTTCCATTGGGATTAGAATGGATTCTAGCACTGCTTGCAGAGTTTTAATTCGGGTTCCTGGTTTTTGGGGTGGAGAGGGTGCCGATTGGAATGCAACCAGAGATATTCTATGGATTCGGGACACTGACGTTGTATGTTGGATTGATTTCTATTCTGATTTGTGTGAGGAAGTTAAGGTTCGTGCCGATCAGAAGGTATCCATCACTTATTGGGACAAGAATGAAAGGGTGTACAAGAAAATAGAGTCAGATTCAACTTTAATGTCTGCATTTGACATGTATTGGGATATTAGGAGGCTACCTCCCTGTTGCAGTGTCGTAGAACCTGCCAAACAACCTGAACCATTGAGTGCTAACACTGAAGTGGACCAAAGCGCTAACAATCTGCCAGAGCAACCTGATGAACAGTCTCACAAAGAACCTGAACCATCGAGTGCTAACTCAGAGCCAAAAAATATGTGGGGAGAGGACGATGAAGTGGAGTATGTTGGTGCAAATGATGAGCAGAAAATGTACAAGGCCATGTTGTCAGATGATGAGCAGAGTGATTCTAAGTTCATTCCTGATTCAGATGAGGAGGACCATGATGATTGTGTTGGAGCTCATGAAAAACCTGAGGGTGATGTTCTTGTCATTGTAACTGACTTAGATAATCCAAAAATTGCTGTGGGTGTTAAAATTGAGAGTGGAGCAATATTTAAGAAGGCTATTAGGCAGTATGGTATTTTACATGAGGTACAAATTGAATCTCATTATAGTGAATCAACTAGGTACAGAGGGTCTTGCAAGGCAAATAAGTGCCTCTGGAAGATACATGCATCACAATTGCCAGATGGAAGAACTTGGCAGGTATTTTATTTGTGTGTGGTTATGTTTTTTTTATTCTAGTACTATTCTTGTAATCATACTCATATTGACACTTGAATGCAGATAAAGAACATGGGGAAGCACTACTGCAGTAGTACAGGCAAATTGGAGAAAAATTGCATGGCAAATCAGTTCTGGGTTAGAGATCAGGTTTTGCCGTTGCTAGTAGAGACTCCCACACTAGGTGCTGCCGCCCTCCTTAAGGAGCTAGAAAAGAAGTATCTGATCAAGGTTTCTTACAATATAGTTTGGAATGGAAGAAAACTAGCACTTGATGAGTTGAATGGGAAATGGGATGATGCATTTGCTCATGCATTTGCTTATAAGGCTGAATTAGAGAAAAAATCTCCTGGGAGTGTAATTGAAATTCAGACAGAGTTGATTGGTTCTAAGATGAGGTTCTCAAAGTTTTTTGTTGCTTTCAAGGCTTGCATTGATGGATTCTTGACAGGTTGCAGACCGTATCTTAGGATTGACTCAACAGTACTGACAGGCACATAGAAGGTTCAACTAGCTTGTGCAGTGGCAATTGATGGACACAATTGGATGTATCCTGTAGCATATGGATTGTTTGAGTCTGAAACCAAACACAGCTGGAAGTGGTTCATGGAAAACCTGCACAAGGCTATAGGCTCTCCTCCTGGTTTAGTCATCTCAATTGATGCTGGGAAAGGTATCGACCATGCAGTTACTAATGTATTCAGCAATGGGGTTGAGCACCGGAAATGCATGAGGCATTTGTGGAAGAATTTCCAGTGCAGATTCCGCGGAGAAGTGTTTCAGAGAAACCTTTGGCCCGCTTCAAGGGCATATAGAAAGACAGTTCATCTGAGGCATTACAATGAAATGAAAGCAGCATGTCCTGTAGCAATAAAGTGGATTGAAGACACTCACAAGCATGTGTGGGCCAGATGCTATTTCTCAACAACAAGCAAGTGTGATTATGTCACTGTCGGAGGATTTCTCCAGCCAGGTGGCGGAGTGCACCCGCCTAATCCTAGCTTAGGATGAGTTTGGGGGTAGTCAAGGAATGCTTGATCTAGAGGCGTATGAACACGAGTAGCACACACAAGTTTAGAGTGGTTCGGGCCGCCTGAGCGTAATACCCTACGTCCACTGTGTGATGTATTGCTTATAAGTTTTGGGGGAGGAACTCCTGACCCTGCGTGAGTATGAACTCTTGTGTGTCTGTAAAACTTCTATGTCCGTCCGTTCTAACGTGCGCGCTCTCCCTTTTATAGGCTCAAGGGGAGCGCGTACACTGAGCGGGGCCCCGACAGGTGGACCCAGCGATATATTAAATAACGTACATATTGGAGCCTTAAATGCCTCAGATCCGGAGATTTCCTCATCAGCCTCCACGCGTATCCTCCGTCTGGATATGGTCTTGTGCCGTCTTGTTAGCATAGGGTTTGCTGCCGCTGACATGCGTAGAGGGAGTCGTGCTGTCGATGTAGAGTCAGCTCCCGCTAATAGGCGAAGGGACTATACTGACCTGCCGTGCTGTAGCCTTTGCGCACTGTAGCAGCGCATGTTGTGGCCTTCCTGCAGCAGGTCATAATAACTCTTCGCCCACGCGTGCGGCGCTGTGATGTGACCATACGTCCCTCGCCCACGCACGCGGCGCTGTGATGTGACGCGCCGCCTCGGTAACTGGCGGGCTTACCGTGATATCACCCATACCTGCCCAACATGTCAGAGGGCAGCCCATGCCCTGTCCTGGGTGCGCGCACCCCAACCACCCGCATTTAATGCGGTAGCTGGGCTGGCTTCTCGCAGAAGGCTGGAAACCTTCGGACACGTGGCAGTGTTGGTTTAGCGGCCGCTTCCTCAGGGGCACGTGGCGGCACCGGACCTCCTCCCTGGTGGGATGGGAGGTCCGGGCCCCCCTGGCTGGCCCAGGCGCTCAGGCCCCCTGGGGATCCGGCTTCCACACGTGGGGGCCCAAGACCATCCCGCGATGGTCCGGGCCCGTGATAGCTGTTCTTGAGCACTTCGTCCTTGCGGGCACGTGGAGGCACCGGACCTGCTAATACGCGGGGGGAGGTTCGGAGACCGTGCCCCCAATTGCCAGGCCCGGGCCTTACGCACTGTCGCCCAGAAGCTTAGTGCGAGGTTACGGATAACCTCGCACCCCTCAGGCTGGATACACTAGTAGGAGGTACCCTTGTCTGTATGTACCGACAGTCACTAATAAACAGTCAGTAATAATATAGCAGAGGTTTTTAATAATTGGATTAAAGATCTCAAGTCTCTGCCACCAATTGAGTTACTAGATGCCATCAGGCTGAAGATTTTTGACAAGTTTTATGTCAAAAGGAAGCTTGCTGACAAGTTAAATCTATTATGAAACAACTACATGCAGATAGTAGGGGACTTGTTGGCTATGTTGTCCACAAGGGTACACAACTCACAGCAGAGATTAGTGGTGTGCACAAGAACCTCACTCCATGGAAACACAATGTTGATTTAGCTAAGAAGGAGTGCAGCTGCAACAAATAGTCATTAACTGGTTTGCCTTGCACTCATGCACTCTGTGCTATAGGTGGTTACACGAATTTAGAGATTGCTGATTTTGTGGACAAATTTTATTCTGTGGAAAAATTCAAAGCTGCTTATGCTGGGAACATACCTACAATGACAGATAAAAGCGAGTGGGAATAGGTTGATGTTGGTTACAAGTTGTGCCCCCCAATGCTTAACAGATCTGCTGGTAGACCAAGGACAAGAAGGTTCAAGGGGTTTGAGGAAGGTGGTACAGGAAAGAAGATGCACAAATGCAAGAGGTGTGGTCAATTTGGACACCAACAGAGAACTTGTAATGAACCAGTGTATGACTCTGATGCACCACCACCAGCTCCTCCAAAGCCTAAAAGGGTCAGCAACAAGAAAAAAGAGGTAGTGACAGCAGAACCATTTCGTCAACTTTTGATGCTAGAAGCACCACCACCACCCTCCCCTTCTTTCAACAGTCCTGGTGCACTAACAAGAGGGTAAGTAATATTCTGTCTAGTCTGTTCTTTATTACATACTTCATTACATACTACATATTCTTGTCCTTTAACAATTGTAATAGTCAGAAAAGAGCACTTATGGAGGAGGGCAGCCCTGCACCAACCAATTCCAGTGGACACCAAAATATAGCAGTGCACAAGGACAAGAAATGCAAGAGAGGGAACCAAAAGAAAGATGGAAGCAATTAGTTTACCCATCCTGTGATCTTGGTTAAAGACTTGTGTTATTTCTATGTACTTTGCTATCTATGGTTCGGAACAACGTTCTCTAGGTTCAGAACTATCACAGCGTGTTACACTTTGTTATCTGAGGGTCAGAAAATTTACCTATGCTATCTATGCGTGTGATGACTATGTATTGTGATGACTGTGTGTCATGACTATGTTATCTTTGCTATCTATGGGTCAGAACATTGTTCATTCAACCTATTTTCAGACAGACATAACTTAACAATCTTCTCATCCATTTCATTCCATTCAACCAGCAATGACAACATAACATACATTTCACTTCCACAACACCAGTGCCACTATCACAGCTAAAACAAACAAAAGTACATTGAAAGCTTGTTGGTTCATTACAGCAATCTGTTGTCTCAAATCATTAACCTCTTCTTGCAGCTGATTAACCTTCATCTCTGTCTCTATGCCAACCCGGATCATGGTGACGATGGCCAATGTCGAAATCTGCCAGGAAACCATTATCACCCAAATACTCCATGTATTCCTCTTCCCACATGAAGAACTTACACTCTGTTGGCAACTACAAAGTGGAGGAAACAAAACTCGTATTAGAACAGAAACTAGAACATAAGGATCGACATCTAAAAACATGAACCAAAACTTCATGAGTACTCAAGCATCGTACCCTCGCATCCTTGGAGCACCGGTAGAACCTTCGGCCTAGGTTGTTGGCTGTGTTTGAGGTGCGCGCAACTACCCTCAGATTAGGGTGGTGTGGGCACTGAATCAATGGCAAGTGGGGGATCTGAACGCTCGTAGCCGACCTGCTCTAGTGAGACGAGGTAGCCCAACAAGTGGCCTCCGTCATTTGCACCGTCTATGGAGATGAGGGAGCCCGCAGTGGGGTACTCCCTGACGGAGAGGAGACGATTCAGCCCACCAGCCAAGTGGTTCTTGACGTGGAAGAGACAAGGCCGTGCGCTGTCGATGGAGACGAGGGAGCCCGCAGTGGGGTACTTCCTAATGGAGAGGAGACGATTCAGGCCGCCAGCCAGGTGGTTCTCGACGTGGAAGAGATGAGGCCGCCGGCGAGATCCGTTGTCGAGGTGGAGGAGATGAGGTAGCCAACGAGATCTTGCATTCGCGGAGAGAAGAAGAGGCAGCCGGCGAGATCCGTTCTGAGCCAAACGGAGCGGTCAGGCCACGGTAAAAAGGCAACGAAGGAAGGGCAAAATTGTCTTTCGACTCACCATCCTTGCCAAAAATGAGTTGCGGTGTGTTGCAGACAAGGTGCCGCAGTTTTGTAGTGTGCCGCACGAATACAGCTTGATTGCAGTGTCCTGCAGACAAAACCACGGTTTTCTAGTGTCCCACGGACAAATCTCTCATTTTTTTTTATCATTTTGTGACGTGGCATCCTGGCCGGTGACTTGACGCTGGAACAGGGAAGAGAACGTATAAAAAGACTAAATACCGGGAAGAAGAGCAAACCAAGTCTCATAGCTCAATGGAAAGTTAATAGATTCCAAGGATGAATCTTAGCCTCCGCAACTTTTTAAATTTTTTTTATTTTTCCATATTCTTCTATTTTTTCCATACGGGACATGACGATTTTTAGTTTGTTGTTCGTGACAAATTTGTTTAAATGTCACAGTGTTTTGGGCCGGATCGTGACGAAATTGATAAAACATCATAATTTTTTAAGCTTGATATCCATACCTGCGAATCCACGACATTCTCCAAAAACATCATAAAAATATATCACAAGTTAAATAATAAAATACATCACAAATTAAATAATTTCTTGTTGCAGTGGTGCTCAGCTGATCGGAGCGACCGATGTCGCGCAGTGGCTCCATGAAGGCGGTCGTACTTGCCCCTGGCAAGCGCGGCGGTGCCCAGCTGATCTGCACTCGCGATAGCACGACCGCCGTCACCTACCCCTGGCAAGCACGATGGCTAATGAGAGACTGCGGCTGCCTGCCCTCACCGGGGATCCGCACGGGCGAGAGCGGCGGTGCAGCCGGACAGCGCGAAGCCCTTAAGGGCACTCGCAGTGTTGGTGGGGTTTGGAATGTCATTTCACTGACGAGGCTTGATTTCACTTTGCGCTGCAATGTACAGGCATCGACGCAGTAAAGATCGTGGGGTCATCCTGAAATAAAAAAAATATGAGCTCGGTCCAACCACCCCTTCCACCGCTGCTTCCATTCGTGCGAGAAATTCCCTTTCGCCTGTGACACTCAGGTACTTAGTATTGTTACATACTAGATTTTAGTATGAAATTGTGTGCAAAATGTGGTGAAAGTGTGTTTAAAAATTTAAATAATAAGGAAAAAGGGTTGTTTATATAATTATAAACTAAAAAAGGTCTTTTAGTGTTAAATGGGTAAGTATGGAAGGTAGAATTTAAATATAAGAGGGTTGTTTTGCAAAAGTCAAAAACTTGCATTTAAACCGTAAATATAGGTAAAACTACACCTAGGATGTAAATGTAGTGTAGTTTTTAAATAGGATTTATATAAAGTTTAGAAACTTTGCTAAGTTTGATATTAATTCCAAATCCTTAACTCTCATGCTAATGAACCTTAAAGCAAAGTTGTAGATTTAGATAAACCCTACACTTTTGCTTTTGGGACCATTTCCATTTGAGCTCTGGTTTGGAAGTTACCAAGACATTACAGTGGGGTCCCTATCTTTTCTAAAATTTACAACCCGGTCCTCCTTCGTCTATCTTCCCTCTCCCTCCTCTGCTCCTCTGCCCGACGCGCCGCGCCGCTCCTGTCGGCCATGTGCAGCGCTCCTACCGCCCCCGCGCTGCTCTGCACCAGGCCACGCGTCGCTCCCCGGTCCGCCGCCGCCTTTGTCTCCCCGCTGCCTTCTTCCACACGCGCCACGCTACCCCCCCTCCCCGCCCCGCCTCTGCCCGAACTCCATCTGTGGCCGCCATGCGCGCCGTTGACCCCCAACACTATCTCTCGCCCACTGTGCCCTCTCTATTGACTTAAAGCACGTCTTGAGCTCCCAATGCACTCCCTCTTCTGCTCCTGCACCCACAATTTCACTACCATTACCTTTCCTGACCACAGCATCGCACTGGACCTCCGCCGCCACCCCTGGCCGCCGTCGACAGCCACCCACATCGCCTCCCAGCCATGATCCAGTGCTCCTAGAGCACCACCGTGACTCCCTGCAGCTCCCGGACTCATCCAATTTCATTTTCCCATGCCCAAGCTTCGCTCCCCGCAGCACCAGCGAGCTCAAGCTCCGCCACCGCTCGGCCTCATTGTCGACGATCCCCTTCCGCCCCGTCTCTGACCAAATTGGGTACGGGAAACGCATCCCCACACTCCCGCGAAGCTCATGCGCGCCCCCTCTGTCCCTGTTCGCCAGCCCCTTGCCGGGAACGTGTGTGCGCTGTCACGGCCGCCACCATCCATCGTCGCCGGCCATGCTCCGCCACTGCTCCTCGAGCACATCACCCACCATCGTGATCAGCAGCTCCTATAGGCCATATAGCACCTATTCCCCCCCACCCGAGACCTCACCGCCGGCGTGAACGCCTCGGACAGACCCGCCAGCGGCCGTCGAGAGCTGTCAAGGGCCCATCTGCAATTTCTTTTCTGATTCTAAGGGTCTTTGTGCATAAACCCGAGGGCTCCTTTGTAAACTTCTTTGTTATTTCATGTGGGCAAGCTGACAACTTGTAAAATTCATAGGAATGTGTAGAAAAATCCAAAAATTACCAAAACAGTTTTGTTAGAAACTAGAATTCAAGCTCTACAACTTTTGTTAATAAAGTTTGGTTTGAAACTAAATGCTTTTAAACTTAAGTAAAAGAGGTATCTTATGCATAACTCTTGCATGCAAGCTTATTTTCTTGTGATATTTGGTATGTAACTTGTTTGGATCATGGATAGGCTTGTGTAAAAATTTCATGCTTAGTAATGCTTTGTAATTTAAGTTCTTTTAAGATTTTGCAAATCAAATTGAGAAAGGTTTAAATTTATTTAAATATATTCCTAAGGTTTTTCTATTTAAATCTTTTTACTATAAACTTATATATTGATAATTAGTTCATAATTATATTTTCAAGAATTTATAGTTCTGTTTACTTAGAGTTTAAATTTAAACTTGAAGTTTGAATTCAAATTCAAATATTTTAGTTTATGTTTCCAGAAAATTATGAAAAATTCACCATCTGCTTGTTTATTGAAAATAAACTTAACCACAAAAATCCAAGATCAGAACTTTTAGACTCAATGAAAATAGAATAATGGGAGTTCCCAAGATTAAGAAAAAAGCAACACAAAACTCATAATGAATGCTGCTGCTTCAGCACTACACGGCAGGTCCATAAATTGGTGCTTGCAGTTCAGTTCATGAGACCTTGGGACCAAGCATGTGAACATAATGTTACACTACAAATGCAGTGCGCTAATTGATCAGATGGCCACCCACAAGAAAGAAGGAGAAACAGGGAGATCATACCACTGTTTCTACATACAGATAGATAGCACTTGCTCACTGAACAATGAAATCCTCACCCCCAAATACATGATTAACACTACATATATACTATGAGCCCATTTGTAGCTAACATCTGCAGCTGGCCTCAGCTACACGGAGAAACCTAGACAACTATACAGGTCAAGACAAGAACGAAGTGATAATACAAAATGAATAAAAAATCTCCACCACCTGAGGCAAGCACCTTAGACTAGTATCCCCAAATCCAATCCGTCACGAAATGGAACCAAAACTACTCCAAATCGAAGACATATGCATCTCAAATCGAATGCCAATAGACATTCACTGGCAGGGGATCTAAAAACCTAATCACAGGCTACTCAGATAGAGTGCCCCGATCAAACCTAACACAGTTAGGTTCACATCTTACAAGATCGAACTGTACCATCACAAAATGGAATCCACGGTCAACGATAAGGAAGAAATCGAGGGCGTTCTTACTGTGATGGGGAGCCGATGTTGAGGATGCGTTGGCCGCGAAAGAGCTTTGTCTTCTCCATATCGATGGTGTGCATCAAGTTGTTGCCAAAGGTGCTGCGCCACCTCGAGCACAAGGCAGATGACGACAGCGCCAAACACCTAGCACACGTGCCCGATGCCGGAGGGAGAGGCTGCTCGGTGGCAGGAAGAGGAGTGGAGGAGGGAGGAGACTAGCCGGCGGCACACAACGACCAAAAAATCGCCGGAGAAATCCAGACCTAAGGAAACATTTGCACTGGTTTTGCCGGCGTCGCGGGAGAGAGGAGTGGAGTGGGGCCGGCCCCGCTAAACGGGCGGCGGGGCCAAACAGGCGGACCCGTTAGCGTGAAACGGGCACATAAAGCACACAAAAGCGGACCCAAATAGATAATTTAAACGGAGGTCGATCCGCTTCATCCATCGCCGATCAGACGCTCCAGCACGTCGATCGATAGAAAAGTAATTCTTCAATCGACTGAAGAGGAGCAAATCTCTTCTATATATGTATTTGATTGTAGAGAAGGTTCACGAGACTTAAAAAATCAAAATATATCGGGAAGATACGCAGTTCCTAAATTACACCAGCCATTCGCCTTTCTATATATCGCGACCACGCATGCACGCAATGAAATTGACTTGCTTTTTGTGTCCTCCAACAATTCATTCTTAGTAGGGAAGGAACGACGATGCCTCGAGGGAAGCTTGGAATGAAGCTGATCGAGAACCCCAAGCGCAGGGCGACCTACAAGAACCGGCGCGACGGCCTCGTCAAGAAGACGTCGCAGCTCGCCACCCTTTGCGGCGTCGAGGCCCTCCTCATCTGCTTCGACCCGAAGCCCGCCGGCTCCGGGTAAGACGGCGGTGGCGCATCCGCGGTCACGACGTGGCCGGCCGACCGCGAGGACGTGCTGGAACTGATCAAGAAGTACCGCGAGACGCCCGAGGACAAGGTCAGGCACAGCTTCACCGCCGCCGCGTACTACCAGGAGGAGCTGGCGAAGCAGCAGCGCAAGCTCCGCAAGATCGAGCAGTGCGGCCCGGACAAGCTCAACCTTCAGGACTGGCGCCTGGCCGACCTTTCCCCCGGCGACCTCGGCGCCCTGCTCGTCACGCTGGACGAGACGCTGCGGAAGGCGCAGCAGCGGATCGTCGCGCTCGGTGGCCACGTCGAGGACGACGGCGACGTGCCGTCGGCGACCACCGCGATGGTCGCCGCGCCCACGCCGCTGGCGGACTACAACTCCTTCGACCTCGCGTTCAGCGTGCCGGACGCCGGCTCCATGGTAACGCTGTACTACTACCCTCCTTTTGACATGCTACCACAGCCAGAACCCCTCCAGCCGCCGTGCCTTGCCTATCATCAGATGCTGCTGCCGGGCTACACCTTTCAGATGCTGCCGCCGCCGCCGCTAATAGCACCACCTGACTTGGGTATGGCTGGCACTGGCACCGTGGACTTCCCGCCTTTCGCCACGAACTTCTCCCACGGGGGCGCCACCGGGCCCGGGTTCTATGATGATTTTATGCCAGGTTTTGATGCCACTGGAGGTGGAGTAGTTTACGTCGACGACTATGTTGCTGGTGGTGGTCAAAGCTTTGCTGCCGGGCATGCTGGTGCCAGCTACCAGCATGAGCACCACTTGCCCGCCGGCGTTTGGCCTGTGAGCAGGCTGAATAACAATCCCGGTCCCATGGATGCTGCTGCGCTCCCGGAGAGGAATGACTTCGCAGTGCTGCCTGGTAGTAGCACTAGCAGTAGCAGCACCAGCACCTGCTTTCAAGGAGGGTTTCAGAAGAAATTGCTACATGATGGCTACGTGTTTCATCCAGATGTCACTGTGGATTTAATTAGCTTTGTTGGAATATTTGGGGCCAATAGTGCAAAGACCCACCATGTAAATCCAAATAATTCCAATAAAATCTTAAAAGCCCATTAGTGCAAAGGTGTATGGCAACAAGTTAGTCCCACCTTGCTAGTGGAGGTGGAGGAAATCTAACTTAAATAGTTGAATGCTCTCCATACTCTTGCAAGTGTGGGTAAGAGGAAGAAGGATGGTCCGCCAAAATCTGGTTCGTTGCGGGAACACGGCTTTCTTTTGCAGATTTGTTTTGCCACTTTGAATCTGTTACGGATTTCATGCGCGGAATTTTTGGGACTCGTAACCGACTTGGTTTCTGGGACAACAAAAATATTAGGGGTGCCTTCCTATAAATACGCACAGGTGCCGCGGAATTTTTGGGACTCGTAACCGACTTGATTTTTAGGACGTAAAAAACCCTAGCGGTTCCTTCCTATAAATATGCACGGGTGCCGGCTAGAAACAGAACACAACAGAAGACGCACAACACGCCTCGACCTGCCTGCTGTGCGGCCGCATACGCTACTTCATCCTGTTTGTCGGCGTGCACGTCGATCGGGAGAGCAGGTCTCCGGAACCTCGTCCTCAGCGATACTGCACTGGGAGAGGGCGAATAAGGTATTTGAGAAGCGCTCTGCGCGATTGCTCGAACGCTTCCACATCGCCGTCCTCTACGTCCTCGTCGCCACGGCTCATCTTCCTCCTCATCAGTGGGGCGCGACTCGGCGTCGTCAAGCGTGCGGAGGTGTTGATCATCGCCGTCGTCCTCTTTACCCGGTTATTCCGGTCAGCCTAGAGACGTACGGTTTTCTGTCCTTAACTATGTCTTTCATATCTAGTATGATCTGGTTAGGGTTGATCTTACTGCTGCAATATTTTATCTTAAATCACTTGATCAGCATGTTTACATATGTTCATTTTCTGTACGCAATTTTCATCATGGTCATGATTTATTTTCGGATTAATTTAAAACTGAAACTCTTATTTATTCCATCAATCCAAAAATCTTATTATAGGAATTTCAGTTTCATGGCTGATTTGTTGATGCTCTGAGGCCCGAGAAGTTCTCTGGCGAGCACTTTAAGAGATGACGAATGAGAGTTTTTGGGACTCGTAACCGACTTGATTTTTGGGACGCCAAAAACCCTAGTGGTTCCTTCCTATAAATATGCACGGGTGCCGGCTAGAAAAGAACACAACAGAAGACGCACAACATGTCTCGACCTGCCTGCTGCGCCGCCGCGTACGCTACTTCATCCCGTTCGTTGGCGTGCACCGGCGATCAGGAGAGCAGGTCTCCGGAACCTCATCCTCAGCGATCCTGCACTGGGGGGGGGGCGAATAAGGTTTTTGGGAAGCGCTCTGCCCGACTGCTCGAACGCTTCCACATCGCCGCCCTCTACGTCCTCATCACCACGGCTCGTCTTCCTCCTCGTCAGTGGGGCGTGACTCAGCGTCGTCAAGCACGCGGAGGTGCTGATCGTCGCCGTCGTCTTCTTTACCCGATTTTTCGAGACGTATGGTTTTTCTGTCCCTAACTATATCTTTCATACCTAGTATGATCTGGTTAGGGTTGACCTTGCTACTGCAATATTTTATCTTAAATCACTTGATCAGCATGTTTACATATGTTCATTTTCTGTACGCAATTTTTGTCACGGTCATGATTTATTTTTGAATTAATTTAAAACTGAAACTCTTATTTATTCCATCAATCCAAAAACCTTCTTAAAGGAATTTCAGTTTCATGGCTGGATTTGTTGATGCTCTGAGGCCTGAAAAGTTCTCTGGCGAGCACTTTAAGAGATGACGAACGAGAGTGATTCTGTGGCTCTCTGCTATGAACGTGCTGTGGGTGTCCAAGGGCAAACCTGAGAGGCCTCTTACCCCTGAGCAGAAGAAGGCTTTTACCGAGGCCAACACACTTTTTGTGGGCTCTATGATCGGTACACTTGTAGATCGTCTACAGGATGTGTACCTTCATCACACAGACGCTAAAAAGTTGTGGGATGCCCTGGAGGCTGACTATGGTGGCACAGATGCTGGCGCTGAGCTGTACATCATGGAGCAGTACCATGACTACAAGATGACCGATGGGAAATCTATAGTCGACCAGGCTCATGAGATACAGTACATGGCCAAGGAGCTTGAGCACATCAAGATCAACCTACCCGACAAATTTGCGGCTGGTGGCATCATTGCCAAGTTGCCTCTGTCGGTGTTTAACCGGCTGCCCATCGAGGGATATACCCAAGGTGGTAAGTTTTGGGTGAGGAGACGCCGAGATCAGGAACTCGAAGGTGCAAGGAACACAAAGCTTAGATAGGTTCGGGCCGCAAGATGCGTAACACCCTACGTCCTATATGGTGGTTTGTATTGCCTTTGGTGTAGAATGATCTAGAGATTGTGTTTTGAGAGGGGTCCCTGACCTCCCTTATATATCCGAGAGACCAGGGTTACAAAGATACTAACCAACACCAGCTGAGGAATCGTACCAGAACATATCTCGAGTAGATTCCCTCTGTATCGGTTAGCTCCATCTCCTATTTAAACGGGATAAATAAGAGATAGACGAGGTAAATAAGAGATAAGACGGACCTAATCTCTTAAATCTCTTTAAACTACGTCATGTACCCAGTCCTGTGGCCCCGGGTCTGACAAGCCCCCGAGCTCTTCGTAGCTGAGTACTGTAGGCTTATCGAGTACTTTCGAAACAGTCTTCGACTTCTTTTGAAGCTTTATCTTGACGTCCGTCTTCGAGTACTTGCTTGGCTGCATCGAAGCTATGAGGTGCTCATGCGCCGAATTTTATTTTTAACATGGTGTGCGATTTGAAAAATCGCACTCCATATGGAGCAGCCCCCAAGCCTTAGGTTGAATCGGAGAATCAGGCTGAGGGTCCCATTAGTCTGTAATCCTCCTTATGCTTCAAAGAAATTTGAAAAATAAGTAGTCGATGCCACGTATCCCGCAGCCCCCGAGCCTTAAATCAAAATACCATAAATTTGGAGATAAGGATCCAAAAACCGTGGCATGCAGGCTAACAAATGACGACTGGAGAGATTACCAAAATGATGATACAAATGATGGAAATTAGATCGTGGACCCGAAAAACCCCTTTTTTCGGGCTAGTTAGCCCTGAAAAAATGATTAATCGAATATTTAATCCAAACAGTCCACCAAATGACCTCTCATCTTCGGAATATTTCCAAAAACTGACCCTTGAACTTTGGAACAGTAACTTTTTCCCACCCCGTTGGTTATTTAACCCCGCGACAACAGTGGAAAAAAATTGTGCCTTCAATCTGCATTTTGCCAAGAACCGCCAAAATCCCCAATCAGAGCCAAACGCCGCCGCCATCCCCCCAAAGAAATCCTCCCGCTCCGACCTTCCCGCCCCTCTTCCCGCAGCCCCCGAGCATCTCGTGGCCAGCGAATCGGAGATGGCACCCAAGAAGGCAGAGATCGAAGGGAAGAAGAAAGAGGCGCAGCCTTCGACCGCGGAGTGGACACACAGTAAGTGCTCCCTCAACAATCTAAACAACCTGGTTTCCGAGGGGTTGCTGCAAGAAAAGAACCTTGTCAACTGGCGCCCCTCTTACCGTGAGTCTTTCCCCATGGAAAATATTGACGAAATCGTCACATTTCTCCATTTTACCGAACGGGGATTGGCCCTCCCCTCTTGTTCCTTCTTTCGGGGCCTTCTGTATTACTACGGGCTTGAGCTTCATCACCTCAACCCGAATTCTATCTGCCACATTTCAATTTTTATCTATTTCTGCAAAGCTTTCCTCAGAATCGAACCCCACTGGGATCTTTTCCGCTTCCTCTTCCGCATCAAACCACAGCCCACATCTAAGAATCTTTCCGTTGTGGGGGCGCCGGCATCCAACTGTGACAGCAGGCCGGCGACAAATATCTCACGTACAAATTCCCCTCCAACCTTCCCGGGTGGAAGAATCATTGGTTTTATATCGAGAACCATGCTCCCCACCTCCCAACGAAATCAAACAGACCACCTGTAGTGATGCCAGAGTGGAATCTTGAACCTTCCGGCAGGGAGATGGATCAGGTCAAGGAACTGCTGGACATCATAGAGGCACAGAAGAAGAAAGGAGTGACCGGTGCCTCCGTCATGTTCGCATTTTTCAAACGCCACGTCCAACCAATCCAACAGCGCCATCGCCTGGGATTCGAGTACACAGGCCCCGCTGATCCTTCTCGCATGTGCGCAGAGGATTTGTCAGATGAAGCTGCACTCCAGCGAGTTCAGCGGGTGTTGCTGGACGTGGACACCGTGCCATACGTGCCAACATTATTCTCCGCGCGAAATCCGCCCAAACCAGTGAGTATTCGACTTCTTTTTGTTGAAAATAACCTCTTTTACTCCATTACTTAACTGAAGAACCTTCTGCAGGGACACACAGAGTTGTACCGCAGCTATCTGCCACGGCCCGACATCCCCCGGCCAGACCACCTCCTCCCCAGTGCCGCTGTTGAGGCAAAGAGAGCTCGCATTACTGCAGCTCAATGCCGCAGCGAGTCCACCGAGGACGTGAGCTCTCAGACGGGGGAAGAAGCTGAAGGAGAAGCGCGTCGGGACAACTCCTCCAAGCAAAGCGTGGAGTTGACCGGCGCTTTGCCGCTGGTGCCGCAAGGCCATAGGCTGGTGCGCAAACGGAAGGCGCAGGAACTCGAATCCGCCGGGTAAGAGCGTGCTGATTTGTTGTATTGCTATACATTGATACTGTGTCATACTTACAACGTCCTCCTATAGTCCTACCGCGTCCTCCTCCCGGGCCGAGCCCGAAGAAGAAAGAACAAGCCCATCTGCCGCCGCAGCCGTCACCATCGCCGTGGCGGGGACCACGCCACAAGCTGGTGAAACCCTGCCCCCGGCAACGGGGACGCCACGCCAGGCTGTGCGGATGAAGAGAGCCATCAAGAAGAAATCTGTACTGTAAGTCTGCCTCTGGTTGCACAGCAAATATTTTGATCCTTCGACTTGTGTGCTAACTGGCTTCGACTATGTTAGAGCTGCAAGTGTCGCGGACCTCCAGCTGACACCAGCTTCGACTGCCCCAGCCCCCGGGTCTTTGACTCGAGAGGAATCCTCAAGCGCTGGGCCAGTTACAGCTGTGTCAGCCCCCGAGCTATCGGCCCCAGAAGGGTCAGCGCCCGCGGAGCCAGCCCCCGGGACGGACACAACGCTGCCCGACCTGCCGCCTCCCGAGCTCCGACAAGTCGAGGCTGGGGCCGGTGGCAAAAAACAAGTCGAAGCCCCCAGCACCGCTCCTACAGATGGCACAGGTGAGCCTCTGGCCGCCCCGGCTGGCTACCAGGACCCGCATGCTGTATGCTGAGAATATTTGTGATTGCAAGTGCTCAGCAGCCGACTACTGAAGAAGCCGTGGGAACCTCCAGGGGACCCGTTGAGCTGCTGCTGGCCGAGTCAAGTTGTCAAGATGCCGTCGTCGCCGACCTAGCGGGTGACCGGCTACTGACAGACGGCAATATAGAGAACCTCAAGAAGGTGCATGACTTTGCTATGGTAAGACCTGAACACTTTTCTGCCAGTGACTATATCGAGTTGCTTATCCGGATTTCCCTTTTTATGCAGAGTGTGATCGCCCACTCTCGGAAATAAGCAGAAGAACTGAAGACCCTTGCCTTCGACCGCAAGGAACATGCTGCCCTGAGAAGACGCCTTGATGACGAGAGGATGGAGAACTCGCATCTCGAGAAGGTCAACGTCGAGCTCCAGCAACAACTCGAGGAACAGAAGAGAGAGCTCGAGGCACAGAAGCAGGCGCACCAGGAGCAGCTCAAGGAGCAAAAGAAAGCGCACCAAGGTAAGCCATTGCTTCCCTCGGGTACTTGCACTGTATGACTCAGCCTGGATTCTGAAAAGCTTTCCACCACAAAGCTTAGGAGAATCTTAATGAGTAAAGAAGAGCTACTTACTGACGTGAAGAACCTGCTCTATCGCCGTACAGATGACGTCGAGAGGCTGCAGAAGGTGATCGGCAACACTGAGCGACAGTTCGTCGACAGCCTTCAGCGAATCAAGACGCTGGGCGAAGAACTCGAGGACCTCAGGGGGGCCGCCCGGTAGCTGGTGGACGTGGTGGATCCACCGGAAGAAGGCGAAACAAACCCCCGGCCCCTGCTAGAGCGGCTCCACGAGGCCCCAAAGAAAGTAATCAAATTCCTCTCCGAGGCACCTGTCACATGCGTCAACAACACCCTCGCAATCGTGAACTCCTTCCTGCCAAGCGCGCAGCTGGAGATATTTGCTCAAGGCATGGCGGCGGACTGCACCGAGGATCAATTTGACATATATGTCCTAGAAGCCCAACTCGTATCAGAACGTATAGTTCAAAGTGTAATGCAGGATTAGGGTACTAAAAACAAGTATTCACTTCCTTGTATATATGGTTTCTTTTGATGTCTCTACTTGTGTATGTGCCTAGGCTGAATTGGAATCCAGGCTTATAAGGCTCAAGTAGTAGACGCTACCCTGGGTGCAACGACCCTAAAGGTAGCCATAGCATCTTTGGTGTTATGATTTAGTATTTTTTATGTTAAGCTAATCTGCCATTTTTGTTCAACTGATTCGCTGATGCGCTGCTCGACCTCGGAGTGGCGGGGCATCTCCTGGGCGAGCACCGTGCCATCGAGCGACGCGCCGGGCTTCATCTCGTAGAGCGGGAGGGCGCACGCCATCAGCGGTGCCACCCTCCTCACGTGGTACGTCCCGACGACGCCGATCCCGCAGAGGCCATTGTCCTTTAGGAGCGCGATGGCCCCCAGGAGGTCAGCGAGCCTTTTCTTCTCCTTCTCCACTGGGTCCCACACCCATACTTGCAAGGCCTCCTCAAACATGCGCCCGGAGAAGACCAGAAGGGAGCGGCAGCATTGTTCCTCAAAAGCAAGTGCCAACCTTTGTTGGATTTCGTTGGTGAGATGGCCATGTACTCGTTCACCCTGTGCGTCTGGAGGTGCATGTCGGTGCACCCCATCGGTACTAAGGTCATCTTCCCATCCCTCTTTTGGTTATGCAGGGAGATGGCGAAGAAGTATTTCCACAGGTTGAAGTGGGGCTCGATCCCTAAATACCCCTCGCACAACGCGATGAAGGCCACAATGTGCTGGATCACGTTCGGATTGAGGTGCTGCAACTCGATCTAGTGGGAAGGAGTCACGAACCCATGCTTGTGGAAGGTCACGAAAGAGAGGACGTAGCCGTCAGGCGGTGTCACCTCCATCTCGCGGTCAGGTACGAGCCACTCCATTGCCTTTGTCCTCGCCTAGAGAAGCCCGCGCTTGACGAGACCCTCCAAGCACTTGTGGGTCACCTCCGAGCGGTACTATGACGCCATGGACGGACAAAAGTAGGGGCACGAGAGCTGCGGCTATGAAGAAGGCGCGAGGGTGAGGGCTTGAGTCTCAGCGGCAGAGGAGGAGCAGGGCTGCGAGAGCAGGGGCTTAGGCTTCGGCGATGGAGAAGCAGAGAAGGTAGAGGAGCGGTTCGGCATGGCGAAAGTGAAGGGGCCAGACGCCTCAACTCCCACGATCGCCATCAAGGCCGTGGCTGCTGCATCCCGTCACCCCATCTCCTCGGGAGGTGCACACACGCCACCCTCGGCCTATCTCCTCGAAGGATGCGCTCGACGATAGGAATGCCCAAAGCTCCCACAGGTAAGAGGGATACGGGGCTGAAAACGCCCCTACAGCCCATTAAGGTCCAGGGTTTGAAGGTTGGCCCGCCGAAGGGTTCGACAGCCGCCCCGGGCCGACCACTGACTGAGGGGTGATGAGAGATGGGTTCGCTAGCGGCTAGAACCCTGACGCACGAGCGTCGCGGGCGTATCAACTCGCGTTCAAGTCTCGGCTCCAGTTCGAACCATGGTTTTCCATCGTATGAAGGCAACAATCCCCCAGGTCCGGTCGAACAATCTGGGAACTATATGGGTGGACGGCCGGGAGCATGAAGTTAGTCACCAGCTTGACTCATGTCGGAACCTTGCGAAAGGGATGCCGTAGCTTCACTTGAACTGGCCCGTTCGCAGCTCCCCGAGCACCACCGTTCGACCAACGAGGTAAACATGGTACGGCTCAACCCCTCCGTCCCACGAAGGGACGCTTGAGGATTAATGTTCAAAAGACGGGACAGCCTGCCGACCAGACCACCGCTCCGTGCGGAGACTCGGGGCTGCACTCGCACTGAGCTGGCCCACATGGTCGCGAACTGCTCCGACAGGTTAACCGACACATGGAAACGGAATCCCGACTAGCTTCCCACTTGATAGAAACCTTCGAAGGGGCAAATAGCCCCTCCGCAGGCTCGAGGGCTAGACCCACCGGGTCCTCTCGCATGAACCAAGGAAAAACCGAAAGCACAACGAAAAGAGCGATGATCTCCATTTGAGGCAGCAAAACGAGTACAAAAAGTAGCATGGCCCGAGGGCTGTTTACAAGTTCAAAGATATCGGGACGTCGCCACGCGACTCCCACAGACGGCTCAGAGACTGGCAGAGGGCAAGCTACCGAAGCGAGGATGGCAAGGCGTGTTGCAAGCCTTCTTGTAGCATCGCCCCATTGCCAGCTTTCAGCTCCGAGAGGTGCGGCTCGGATATAGCAACCCCCAGGCTCCACTTACATAGAGGAGAGTCAGCCATTCTGACCTTCCCACCTTTCGCTCGGCGCCGCATCCGAAGACTCTCCACGTTGGTGATGGGTGGAGAGTCTGCATACGCTCATCGAGCTGCATCTTTTGCAAGCGTTCTTCTAGCATCAAGAACTTACAAACGCTGGCTGGATCCATCGGGAGGATGACTCCAGAGGACAAGCCACCGTGAGGTCGAGCTCATTTCTTACACACTCTACTTGGAACTTGGCGGTGGAGATCGCCAGAGGGGAAGGGGTCAATTTATAGCCCCAGAAGTAATGTTAACATGTGAAGCCGATCCCAGGGCACAATGCTTGGCGCAGTGTCTGGATAAGCTCGAGGACCGGTGCGTGGATCACGCGGCGCTACAGATGCAAGACAACGCATCAAATTCTCGGCATCGATAAGGCTAGAGAGTGTCAGCCCTTTCATGTCTCCCGAAAAAGTCCTAGAAGGGCTCGGGGGCTTCTATCGGTTATAGATACTCGGGATGAATCTAGGAGCAGCTTAAGGGACCGCTAATGCCCAAACACTCCGACAACACCACTAGGGAAGTAATCCTCCGCTTCGCCCGACCCTCCAACGGTAGGGCGATTTACGATGAGCCTCCGCTTCGCCCAACCCTCCGAGGGTTGGGTGGCATGTGGTAAGCCTCCTATCCGCTCGACCCTAAGGGGTCGAGAAAGGGGACCCACTGCCCCGGCAGAGAGGGGTCGGACCGCGCCGGCCCCACAGGTCGCGCTACCGCCTCACCCAACCTCTACGCCTACGGAAGGGAGAGGATCGGGCGAGTCGAGTGCAGGCCCCGAAGTCAACCCATGAGGGGACTCATGCGTGGCGCGGCAGGCGCCTGACAAGCCACAGTGACAGGAGCTGTCACAGCCCCCGCACGCCACCGCCTGAGCCCGCTCAGGCGGCTCAAGGCGCAGGCTTAGCCTGGCGGCTACGTTTTAGGGGTGCTCAAGCACCCACGCTGCCGACTCGACGTGACCATGTGGCCCGTCCGGTCGAGCGGCGTCAAGGCGTGATGATTACGGTCCGGCAATACCGATGCCCGGACGAGGCGAAACGGATAGGAGGAAGCGGACAAGAACCCGAGGCCCCTCCTCCATCTCTCTCTCTCTCTCTCATGTAGCTCCCCTTGATCATATAAAAGGGGAGGCCCAGCCCAAGGAGAGGGGATCGAGTTCCACACGCACACAACTCCAACTCACACTTAGTCACCCGAGACTTGGGAGCCCTCTCTCTCTACCGTTTGTAACCTCTACTACAAACAAGTGCAAGTAATACAAAGCCATCATGAACTGGATATAGGGACATTCAGCCCAAACTAATATAAACCTTTGTGTCATCTTTGCACATCATCCGGACCATGCGGGTGCGTGGGGTATGCATAGGATATGCTTTGCAGCCCGTCCGTATGGAAATTTTTTCCGAAAAACAAGGGAGTGGGTGCCGCGGGTATGGCCAGCACAATAGCCCAAGCCAGGATTAGGTGGACGAGATGGCCTACAATAGGTAGCTTAGTACAAGTGATTGATCCATCCATAGTACAATGATGAAGTTCTTCGTAGTGTGAAGAAAAATAGACCATAAATTCTAGCACATCGATCTATGTAAGTCAACTGTGCTCTTATCATCTCCCGGCTGTCAGCTTTCTCCCCTCTCATCAGCAAAACAGATAGGTATCTGAGTGGCTGGCAGGCAGCGCTCCTCAACCCCATGGGGCGCGCTGTGCTAGTAAACTCCGTCCTGGATAGCCAGCTCATCTACACGATGTCATCGATCCTACTGCCGCAAGGGACTGGATGCTCTAGACCGCAGGCGCCGGGCTTTCCACTGGTCGGGAGAAGACAAGGTTTATGGGGCACAATGCTTGGTTGCATGGGAGACAGCTTGTCAACTGAAGAGACAGGGTGGACTCGGCATCAGGAACCTGGCGTTGCAAAACAAGTGTCTTCTCCTCAAGACGCTACACAAGCTCCACAACCCGGCGGGCTCGGCTTGGGCAAGCTGGGTCAGAACTCAGAAGCAACGTGAACATGGTGACCATGCATGGAGACATCGAGGGTGCCCACTGGTCTGACCTCGAGGAACTACTCCCCCTTTACAGGGCAGTGACTGAGCGAAATTGGCAATGGCCAGTCGACCAACTTCTGGGAGGACAAATGGCTACACCATGGGCGGATGAAAGATCGCTTCCCGCTACTCTACAGCCATGCTGTCAGTACCGAAGCATCAGTGAAGCATCAGTGGCAGATATCCTGGCCGACGGGGTGCGCGGGCACCTAGTGCCACGACTGACTACGGCAGCCCGGACGGAGCTGACGGAAGTCCAAGAAATTCTTCAGAGCGTCGTGCTGACAGAAGAAGACGACCGCCGCACCTGCCCCCTCTCAACCGATAGGCAGTCATTGCAATCTGGCCCAATATATCATTCAGCTGATGATACGCATTCTTGGAGACCCCCCTGTTGCTTTCTACAGTTTCGTGTGGGAGAACCGAGCTCCGCCGCGAATCCAAGGGCCTGTTTAGATCGCGTGTAAACGCAAAAACGTGTAAACGCAAAATGGCGGTTGTAAATGCAAAAAAGCCGTAAACGCAAAAAAACCGTAAACGCAAAATTTTCGAAGGAATCTTGCCAATTTGAAGTACTAAATGAAGTCTATTTACAAAACTTTTTGCATGGATGGGCTGTAAATCGCGAGACGAATCTAATAAGCCTACTTAATCCATATTTTGCAACAGTGATGCTACAGTAACCATCCGCTAATTATTGCTTAATCATGGATTAATTAGCATCATTAGATTCATCTCGCGATTTACAGTCCATCTGTGCAAAAAGTTTTGTAAATAGACTTCATTTAGTACTTCAAATTGTCAAGATTCCGTCGCAAAAAAATTTTACGTTTACAGGGTCCAAATGCCAAAAAAAATGCGCCGATCCGTTTAGATGCGTAAAGACAAAAACGCTGTAAACGCAAAAAAAATTTGCCTTTACACGTGAGGAACTAAACAGGCCCCAATTCTTCGGCTGGCTGCTGGTGCAAGAAAGGCTGCAATGCCGAGACAATCTTCACAAGAAAGGAGTCGTGGATGACCCGGTCTGTGAACTCTGTAAGATTGCTCCGGAAACCTGCACGCATCTACTGCTCGACTGCCCCTTCGCTCACCAAATTTGGACCCGTCTTGGATACATCACAGACAGATGCGCCGCGAGCAGGATCTGGGAACTGAGGCGTTCGCCGGCCGTGCCTGCAAAACACTCTGAATGCATGGTGCTACTGGTTTGTTGGCATATCTGCAAGCACAGGAACGAAGTTATTTTCCAGCAACTGCCTCCCTCAACTTCTCGTATGAGGGCGTGTTTAGATCGGCAGTGTGTAAACGCAAAAAAAAATTTTAAAGAAATCTTACCAATTTGAAGTACTAAATGAAGTCTATTTATAAAAATTTTTGCATGGATGGGTTGTAAATCGCGAGACGAATCTAATGATGCTAATTAATCCATGATTAAGCAATAATTAGCGGATGGTTACTGTAGCATCACTGTTGCAAAACATGGATTAAGTAGGCTCATTAGATTCGTCTCGCGATTTACAGTCCATCCATGCAAAAAGTTTTATAAATAAACTTCATTTAGTATTTCAAATTAGTAAGATTCCTTTAGCATCTTTGCGTTTACGGTTTTTTTGCGTTTTTACGCCGGGAACTAAACAGAGAACATGCGAACTTGTGGAAGTTCCGCCTGAAAATAGCTGATCGCCCCATCGCCGAGGCCTGGTGTCAAGCTCTGTGCTCAATGTAATACACCACTAGCACCCCCATGGAAAAAAATCATTCGGGTAAGTTTTTTGTTCAATGCTGAACTTGTAAGTTGTAAGCTTTGGCTCGAACATAGCCTTTATCAATGAATTCGGGTAGGGGATTCTCTCCCCTCCCGTTGACCGTCAAAAAAAATCATCTCAACCAATCGATGACACAGTATTTAGCATGCATTTTTGCTGTCCTTGACTGCAGCAGGGAGAAATAGGTAAAGCAGGCAAGCAAGCTTTCATCGTCCTTTCATCAATCATTGAGCTGCTGGACCTGACCAGAGTGTGTAATCGTCAGGAACACACTTGGTCCTGCTTGATTCCGCGAACAATAATGCAAGTACGTTTTTCACGTGAGATGGGTTATTTTAGAACATAATTCATTGTCATTTTTGGTAACTGAAACCGATCAACGCCCTCCCGTTATCTCGTCGCTTTCGAATCTATATAACGTGCTACATGGAACAAGGAACAGATCACCATGTATACTGTTGCGTAAACAAAAGGTTACGATGCTGTTTTTCGCTTATTCTTTGCTCTTTCTCATTTGGTCTTATCATGCTGTTACCTACAGTAAACTTGGCCCATTCTTGGACTTTTGTGCATTCATTCTTCTCCGCCGAAGGAGTGATTATGCTTATGCATGTGTTCTAACATGAAATTAGTAGCTACATGCATGTTTATCTGATGCGCTGCCCTCACAAAAGGTCTTGTCTAAACTTCAATCGCAACAAGCATGTCATGTGCAATGGTATTTGCCTCTTTGGTTCCTTGCGCAAACAATTTGCCTATTTGGCTATTTGCACAGCAATGGCCGGATTCTGAAGGTGCAGCAGTATTAGATACTGTAAGACAACATTAGTTGGTCATCAGTAGGGCTGCAAGTAGTGTCTATACAGCGCCACAACCTTTTGAAGCGATGCATGTATCTATTCATCAAAATGGGATAAGTCGATCAAGTGCCTTTCTTCATGGAAATCATCATGTTGTTAAGTCAGAATCATATAGACCACAAGAAATAGCTGGGTCTTAAATCAAGCAGCAGCGCCGACAGAGTTGCAGCATGCAAACTGAAGTTCAAGCAAGACTTTCCCATGGTTATATATATATATATATATATATATATATATATATATATATATATATATATATATATATATATATATATATATTATCTACAAGTATAGGGGGAAAAGGTCTACTTCTTATTCCCAGAAATTATTGAACTTTTTTTACTTTGTTTCATAATGTAACCAGTTTACTTATTCTTTTCTCCAAAAGACACGTGCACTACTATCAGAAGATTCGATATATATAACTTGTTTTTATTTAGAAGAGTTGGTATAATTCTAAAACTTAAGATGGCAATACATATATATAAATAAAGAAGATATTTGAAACCACCGGTAGTAAGTACTACCTTCGTTCCAAATTTTAATTTGTTTGATTTTTCTGACCACAAGTTTGACCACTCGTCTTATTCAAAAATTTGTGCAAACATAGTCAAATTTAAGTCAATCTTGAAGAACTTTTATTAATAAAGCAAGCCACAACAAAAGAAGTGATATTTTGCATAAATTTTTAAATAAGACAAGTGGTCAAACTTGAGGTTAAAAAAGTTAAATGAATTATAATTTGGAACGGAGGGAGTAACCAGTGTGTTCTCACGTTACATTTTTTTTTGGTAGGTACATGTCACTCTTTTATCTGCACTTTTGAATGAATACTCTAGCCAGTACATGCACGGCAAAGACTGGCGTTTGCTTTGCTCGTTAGGGTTCTCCATCCTCGGTGAAATTAATGGTCGTCACTGTCCCGTATCCATCCATCTACCGCCACCATGCATGGTCGCCGCCGCTGTCACCAAATTCTCCCATGCATGCACGCTGACATGACACCGTGCAGTAATTTTGTTTCGGACTGAAACACAAAACTTTTTTTTTTACTCCACAGGCCGGTCCATCTGTGCATGGGCGGTGCGTGGCACACGTGACAGGCCCTTATCAAATTTTAAAAATTCTCTCGATAGCTAGCTATCATGGAGCAGTAACAAATAAAAAGCTAGGGCAAAAAGGTGTGGAGAAGAAACAAAACCCCGGATCGCGCGAGATTTTAACGCCACGGATTGACGGCGACAAAAGGCGATAAAAGTAGTCGTCCATGTGGCAAACGACGCTGCTGTCGAAACAACATCTAGTATCTGCAACAATATTTCAACAAGCCTAAAGCAACGCTGCTTGGTGGTGCTCTTCCTTCGCATCGATCTCCTTTTTGCGCCGGCTCGCTCGCTCGCTCGCTCCAAAACTCTCTATAAAACAGCTGGAGGGGCCAAAGGAACCCGCCTTTTCCCAACTATTTTCCCCTTGTCATGACACACGAGAGACAACGATTTTCATCAAATTATTTTTTGCCAAGCACAGTACTAACCAAGACGCGCATATGCATACATACTCACCGCTATGAAAATACCTACGCAACCCTACGTACCTCTAGACCTTGAAATTAATAAAGCCTTACTGTCGACGAGCACGTCCCCTACCACTTAAAAGAATAATATGATAAATATTCTGAAAAATATGAGCACTCATGTCGAGTCATGGAATTGAACCCACATGAGCCTCATTATCGACAAGCATGATGCCGCCTACCACTTAAAAGATTAACATCGATTAAATCCTAAAGCAGAAAAATACGAGCATTCGGGTGGATAGGTTCCACAGTGTGGAACATTACCAGCTGCGCTCAGCTCCCTCCATCCAAATGATTAACACACTGGAAAAAGTATTCTTATTTTTGTAATTAAAAAAGATGACGACCACACAGTTATTATTAACGTAGTGCAACACGCCAACACACACGAGCTAGCACTAGAAAGGAAATGATGTCACACCTCACTGCACTAGAAAACATAAAGCAGTTTAATTATAATAGTAGAAATTAAGCTATAGGTACAAATGATAGATAATAGTACATGTGTTCTCCTAGCTCTACCACTCTGTCCTTTTGTTGATGTCTTTTAGTTTCTCCTTGGTTTTCTATGAGCTCACAGATCGATGATCACCACACCTCGATCGAGCTCGATCACTTGGAGACACGAGCAACATCATCAGCATCAGCTCTGTCTCCCTAGAAATTATTCATTCACGTACGTGTACAGTGTACTGTGTACACACGTGCGTGCGAGCGTGCGATACGGCGGCCATGCACGGGAGCACGCACGAGCTAGCACACGCGAGGAGATGGAGTTAGTGGCGCGGCAATGCATGGATAGAAGCTGTGTTGTGTCTGGGCTGTCGATAGCTACTACACGTTGTTCATCGTCAAGTCCGCGTGCAACGACGACGACACCGACCGCGCAAGGCTCCACAGGTCGCCGTCGCCGGCGACGGTCGCGTGCGCGGCGGAGGAGAAGGCCGCGGCGGCGGCGGTGCTGCTGGGATCATCGAAGAAGGCGGCCATGCTCTTGGAGGCGTCGGAGAGGCCGTTGAGCTCGTACGCGGCCAGCCGGTCCAGCGTGTCCCAGTCGGCGATCCCCGACGCGTCGGCGGCGCCGTACTCGCCAGGGCTCGGGAGCAGGCCGCCGCCGCCGGCGTGCTCGAGGGGCGGGAGCTTCATGAACTTCCCGTAGAGGCTGCTGCCGTGGCACGCCGCCGTAGTTGTTGCGGCCAGGTGGTGGTGGTGGTGGTGGTGATCCAGCAGCGCGGGCTTGGTGTCCTGGTGGTGCTTGTTGCTGCTGCAGGGCCTGCCGCCCATGTACTGGAGGATGTGGTCGAGCGCGTCGTCGCTGGCGGAGTGGTGGAGCATCTGCGCCTTGGCGTGGTCGCTGACCGTCACCGACGAGCAGTTGCTCGGGCTGCCCTCCATGGGCGCCGCCATCTTGGAGGCCGCCGCGTGGCCGCCTGTCGCCGAGGCGGCGCCGCCGCCGCCGCTGCTCTGGCCGTGGTGCAGGAGGTTCTTCTTCTTGAACACCCTGCAGATCACCCACCCCTCCTGCTCCTGCGTCGCTTGGTCTCCCGCCGCGCCGCGGATCTGCACGTTGGTTCATGAGCAAACATGTATGATATGAGACCAATAATTCTCATGACAAAAAAATGGTTAAGACAAATCAAGTGGTTACAAGTAGTATTAACTGTCTAGCTGCTAGATTAATCTAGTATGTCTGCCATGAAGGTGCATGCATGGTAAGTTTTCCTCATAGGGTTAAAGGTAAGTTCTTCCGAAGCATCCAAAGCTGGTCGGTCAGTGCAGCCCCATTTCTGCAAAAAGGGGAGCTGAGTGAGCTGCTCCCACTGGTACCAGACCACCTAAGCAGCTAGCCTAGAATCACATGCAAGATTATTGCCATGATCAGGGAGCCAGCTCAAAAGCTGCCCCTCACTCAGTTGACCTCCGGAAAAGGCTACGGATAGAACAGACTCGCTTGTCCTACGCCCGTGTCGACGCGTGCGTAAGTCCACCACCACTCTCCCGTACATCGATCCTCGCTAGTCGCCACTGGAGACCATGCATGAACCCATGTGTACTATGTTCATGTCTACCTACTCCGATCCCAAAGTCTCCTACACATGATTGGTACTCTGGTAGTAGCAGCTTGTACTTGTCCGTTTGTTAGAGCAGCTGCAGCCTGCAGCAGCTACAGCATTCCATTTCTGTGCCGTACGTGTCCCTGGTTGGGGTGGTACGGCGGCCGTGTTTGGTTGGCTCGCCGGCTGGCCGCATGGGGGTAGGGCGGCCGGGCCGGTGTCTGATCTTGCTGGTGGCGCGCGGAGATTGTGTGGCCGGCCGGCCCGCCTCGACCCCAAGGCGCCCGCGGCCAACCACCCCCAGGCCGAGGCCAGCCTAGCTTGGTAGCTGCTGGCTGCTGCAGCGAGAGAGCGCGAGGCGAGCTAATCGATCGAATGGCTGGGCGTTCCTTGAAGAGCACTGAACCTAGCTACCCACCACACAGCCTTGGTCGTCCCTGCTTGCTTTGATGACAGCGAGGGGGCGAAAGCGCCACTCCCTCCCACTCGCGAAACATGCCCCATTTCCAACAACCTATGAGCTAATAGGTCGCCAGCCATGGATGGATCGAGACAGAGACCTCCTCCCTCCTCCTAATCAAATGATTCATTCGGTCACCCACGACGCGTACGAGAAGAAGATGAGAGTCTTCGTCGTCGTCGTCACTTGAACAGTTGCATGCAGGTACGTGTGTACGTACGAGTATGTGTGTATTTGTACGTACAGCGGAGGAGGGCGGCTGCGAGGGGTAGTAGGGGTCGTCGCCGCCGGCGGCGGGGTGGGCGTCGTCGAGGCGGTACTCGTGCATGATCCAGTCGGACTTCTGGCCGTGCGGGGCGCGGCCCTTGTAGAAGACGAGCGTCTTGCGCATGCCGATGCGGCGGGCGGAGGTGTAGATGGCCTTGTCGCGGCCGGTGGCCTTCCAGAACCCGGCCGCCGTGGCGCGGTTCGTGCGCGTGCCCGTCGGGTACTTCTTGTCCTTGTGGCTGAAGAAGTACCAGTCGTTCTGGGGGCCCGACCCGATGCGGCACTTCTCTGCAAGTACACATGCGGCGGCGGCCATGACGGCCAGTCAGAGTCAGTCCGACCATAGCAGCAGCTAGCATTGCTGCTCATCATCTCACTGGGAGGAGGAGGAGGAGGAAGAAGAAGAAGAATGCTCGCTCGCTCGAACAACTGATGAACTAACGCACCTTGGATGTCCCATGGCTCGAGCTTGTTGAGGTCGACGTCGCGGATGACATCGAGGTCGATGCGCTCCGAGGCCACCTTCTTCTTGAGGTAGTAGGTGAGCAGCTCCTCCTCCGTGGGGTGGAACCGGAACCCCGGCGGCACCACGGACTGCCCGTTCACCGAGATGCTCATGATGATCACTAGTGCAAGTTAACTAGCTAAGCTGCTAGTGTGCGAGCTAGCTGCAACGGCCAATAATCTATCTAGCAGGAGCAAGGAGTAGTGTATAATCAGATGTATGACTCTTCAGATGTCGACCACCATTGAGAAGGATCGGATCGGAGAAGAAAGCAAGCAGCAGCTAGGCAAAGGGAATTGATCGAGGCCGGCCGGTGATGGGGTACAAGGAAGCGAGCTACAATGAAGGTGGTTATATATAGCTCCTGACACCGGCTAGTGGGATTAGTTTCGCCAGGCTAGGGAAGTGCCACCAACCATGAGAGAGAGGGCAGCCAAAGCTGTGCGTGGACCCCGGTCGCCGGGCGCCCGGGCCGGGGAGGAGAAGAAACGGGCCCTGGGAGGAGAGAGAGAGAGAGAGAGAGAGAGAGAGAGAGAGAGGGGTCGTCACCGCAACCGGCTGGCAGCAGGGAGCGGGGAAAGGCGAGCGGCCGCCATCGGCAGCCGCGACGCGCGACCTTAAAAATCTCCGGGAAAAGCACGGTCGGCCCGGCGTGCGGAACCGCCTTGGCGTCACGCCGGCTGGCCGGGGTAAAATCGGAGTGGCATGTCGGGCATGGCCAGCATAACCACCGCGGCAGCAACCACCGCTGCTGCGGAGCAACAACAACAATAACAGCAACGGCAACAGCAACGGAAAAGGATAGGTGATGCTAGCTGCTGTGAGCTCTTTTCTTTTCTTCTCCTCTTTTCCAGATGGCCTGTTCAGGATGATGTTTCAACTTTCAAGCCAGGTTGATTTTTTTTAGTAGTGACGAGTGATGAATAATGAAATATTAAAACGGGTTTTGGTTGCGCTCGTTGCTGTTGAAGAAGAAGAAGAAAAGGCTATAAGGTTATAATAAAGATATTTAAACTAGTTTTGGTTGCACTTGATGGACAGAAACATTGCGAGTACTAGGCTAGTATTGGAGAAGCCAGCAAGCAAAGCCAGTAGCTTTTTGACATGTTCAGGAAAACGATAAACAAATGACCTGACGAGCATGTTTTTTAAAACTTAATTTGTTGTTGTTGCAGTTCAGTTGTTGTGTTCAATACTTAATAATTTTTCTGTGCAAATTTGTCTCCCCTCTTCTTTCCCTGCAGATGAGCGAAGAGATAGAGCACAAGGGAGATGGATAGATGGGGACTGCAGCCAGCAATCAATACAGAGAAATAATTATCTTTGACAGTAATTGACCATGTTAGTCATCACATGAGAACAACAGCTGCTGACTTTTACTTTCAATTATTATCTAGTTAATAAACACCAATTAATGGTAATGAAAGAATCCTTGCACTGACTTTACATGCATAGTTTTTATTTGTAAAAAGTTGTTGGTTTATTGCTTTGTGGAAAATGGGAGTGAAGTACTACTTGTGATAATTGGAACACGTGTGCTAATTTAGGCTTCAATTAGCTAGAGAGCCTAGCTGTTTAATGATGGATTGAATCCTCATGGCAATGCTTCCATGCTGACCTATTATGTACGTCAAGATACATAATATATATCTCAAAACCAACACCAGCTAGTAATCTATATATAAAAAGATGGGTTGAGCAATTTTTTTGACAAATTGGTTTGGCTGCCCGTTCGTGCATTTATATTTCTTAGATATGACCAGTACTTTGATTGGTTTTCTTAAATGTTATGTCGTCATTGAAAGTGTCTTAAGGCAATTCCAACCCGCTGACTAGGATAATTTTTAGCATCAATCTCACTAAATGAGCTGCCACGTAGACAAACATGGCAAGAAATTTATGAAGAGAGAGAAGAAATGAGTTTCATCATTATGAAATTGGATATATATACCGTTTCCAAGACTATTAAATCTGTGAAACTAGCATTGGTACTAGAGGGTCTCATTTCATCCAACTTCATCCAATCCCATATATCACAATTAAAGGATATGGCTCGTCTATTAAATCGTGAAATGAAATTGTGAATTGTAGGACTTGTTTCATTCATCAACATAAATTTCTTTAATTAGACGACATATCACTCTTGGAAACCGTGAAGTGAAACTCCCCATTAGAAATAGCCTCTTGCAAGAAACTATGTCTACGCAAGAACCAAGAAAGGAAAAGGGGATAGAGTCATGAAAGGAGAGAGAAGATAGGATATTAGATGATAATTTATTTTGAAGAAATTATATATTGAGAATATAGTTTCTACATGCGGTGCCTACATGATATAGCAAGTATAGAAACTACATATAGCAAGTATAGAAATTATGTATTTGGATGCTGATTTCTCTTTTTTGTTTCTACCTGCACAAATTTTTGTTCAAGCTCAAATTTTATATGCACATAGATGATTGCGTCCCCAACAATCCATATTTTTGTTATAATTTTAGATGCACCGGTTTAGATGCTATCATATTTGGTAACACGATAACACCTAGAAGGTTGGAAACACAGGATAGGTTCTCGGATTGTTCTAATAGTCATGCTCAGACGATGTACGGTAGTAATACTCAATTTCTTGTATTATCGAAATGGATGCTTGTTGGAATTCCACTATAAAATTATTAGGCAAATTGTTATCCTACCAATGATGCCCTTTAAATTCTTATCTTGTAGGGTGCCCCATAGGATTTAGCGTTCATGGACAACTAACTAAAGGCTCCTTAATTATATATAGTCGCCAGGTAGAGCATTAACAATTACCTAAAAAACCATTAGGTAACTAGTTGTTCGTGTATGCGCAAATGATTGCTAGATAGATGTTGTAGGCGCCCTAATTTGATCATGTCACACTTGATGCATGCCTTGTTATATGATTATATCCTTCATTTTCCTTCCACAAAACCTGCTGGATTTAGGTTGGAAACTTCTCTACTTTGGAATTTTAAGCTTGGAACCTTTCTTTTTTTTAATGAGAAACACATGCTGGGTGGTTTGAAACTTTTATGCTAGTTAGTTTAGTGTCAAAGTTTTATATAAAGACTAACATGAGGAAGGCAGTACAGAAAATTAAAGATAATAAGGAGAGATAAGGGAGACCGGCGTGCGTGGCAGTGTTCCGGCCGTGTTCCCAGTCGTGAAACCTAGGTCAGGATATCGACCTCGATGTGTTGTTGAGTGCCGATCGAGCACACGGCCGCACCCATGCATGCGCGTACGTCTGCGGCATCGATCGATCCCCTAGCTACATGCTGACAAGCGACGGGAACGACCGATCCCCGCTGCTGGCACCACCCGACCGGGCGGGCCCGGCCGCCAGCAAGCGCGCGGTCGCCGTCCCGCGTCGGATCCCCCCACCGCGCCCGTGCACGCCGCCCCTCTTCTCCTCCTCCTCCGACGATCCCTCGGGCGGTCGCTTTCGCCTTTCGCGCGCCATATCCCGTCCGCCCGTCGCTTTCCGGCGAGATCGCGCGGATCAAACAGTTGCCCGCGCTCGCAAGTCGTCGCCGCTCGCAACCAGCTGGACCGGACGACGTCGTGCGCCCTCGCCCGCGTCGGCATGGCGGCACGATGGATCCCGACGAGGTTGTTGCTGCTAGCTAATAAGCTCGGCTGGCGGGCGGGCGGGCGGCTTCCGCGAGAAGCTCGGGGTCTCCGCTGTGCCGAGCGGGCGAGGTGATCTCTGATCTCATCCCCCGACGTGTTAGTTTGGAGGCGCGTCGATTTCGCGGCCGGCCTCGATCGGGGCTAGCTCGCCGCCGCTTGTCTGATCTGACCACACCGTCGATGGATCACGAAACCACATTACCCTGCCTGCTGCTGAGCGCTCGCCGTCCGAGCTCTCTCGCTCGATCGGTTTCTGTTTCGGGGATGCTCGCACCAACTTCTTCTGCATCACCGGTTCCAATAAGGAACGAGTCGCTCTGAGTCTGACCAATTGATGGCATCTTTATTTTTTTTGTTCCAGGCCAGAGAACGAGTAGCACCAGCAGCACAGTGTCGTGTCGTGGGGGCCCAGCAGGCAGGCAGCCAGCCAGCCAGCCAGCCCTAGCAGCTGCTAGGACGACACTGTACTACGCGGCTCTTGACGATCCGGTTGGGGTTGTACGGGCGATGGGTCGAGCTGTGTCGACCCGGCGATGTGGCCGGCCGCGGGCCTCACAAGCTGCAACGGGCCCTGCGCCACCGAGATCGATGGATGGATGGATCTCTGATGTGAATCTCGATCCAACGAACGCCTTGACCGGTTTCGCTGACACGGCCAATAAACAACACAACATTCAGTCTCGCGATCCGGAATCCCTGAAGGCGATGGGGAGCCAACGGCGAGATGGACGCGCACATTTAGTTTAATTACTTTCTCGTCCAAGTCCAAGTTGATAGATTTTACTTTGTTTATCTGGGACGTGTTGAGTGATCGTACGTGACTAGTAGTAGTTGCGTTTTTTTCACAGCTGGTAGCTGTCGATGAATCGAGCGAGTAAAAGCCTGGATGAGAGATGACAGACAGGTGGAGGTAACCGGCCGGGCGATTACGGGGTAGCTGGATAGGTTTTGCTAGGGTAGTTTAATATGATTCATCAGCCTGTGGAGGACCTGACGGGGCTTTTTTAATTTTCTTTTTCCCAGAAAGGTGAGGATTCGATGATTCGACCCATGATCGCCTCGGCTACCGGCCGGTGGATCCGATCGACGGGTTGACGCGGCCGGAAAGTTACGCTTTCCCCCAGTATTTTACTCGGCGGTTAGAGTTGCATCCGTCCATCCATTCATCGATCGCGTCTCTAGTCGGCACGTACAGTACGTAGACGGCGTCGCCATCCATGAACACGCCCACCACGCACTGGTAGCGCACCTAATACTCCGTTCAGTGCTGTGAATAAGCTAGGTTAAGAGCTCCTTTTCTGTATATAATCACAGTGCATACACAGACTCTGTTAATCGGGAAAACTCAATGACCCTCATAGGGCCATGGTGATCTATTTATATAGATATGATATTGTACAAAAATAGGAGTCCTAGCTCCAACCGTCAGGGACTTAGAGATAAACATGGGAGGCACAGCTCCCGTATCCTATGAATATCCCTAACCAACTGTAGGAGATAGAGTTTGTATCTAACACCCGCCCTCAATCTGGACGCCATTCAACCAAGTTCAGATTGCTTCGTAGAAATGTGAAGGCCGGAGCTGGGAGTGCTTTAGTCATGATATCTGCCAACTGGTCCTTGGAGGAAATAATTCGAACATCAAGCTGCTTCATGGCAATGCGTTCACGGACAAAGTGATAATCAACCTCCACATGCTTCATGCGCCGATGGAAGATAGGATTTGCAGTAAGATACGTGGCACCAATGTTGTCACACCAAAGACTTGGAGGTTTATGCAAAGAAATCCCAAGTTCACGAAGCAGCACTTGAATCCAGATGATCTCCGCGGTTGCATCATCAAGGGCTTTGTACTCCGCTTCTCTACTAGAACGTGAGACGGTAGCTTGTTTCCGAGCACTCCAGGCAATAAGATTACCACCAAAGAATATGGTATACCCTCCTGTGCTTAGCCGGTCATCCATATTACCAGCCCAGTCAGCGTCTGAAAAAGCACCGAGAAACATGGGGCCAGACTCGGTGAACCGAAGACCAAGATGTATAGTCTGCTGAAGGTAACGTAAAATTCGCTTAACCGCACTCCAATGGGCCGTAGTCGGAGCAGACATGTATTGGCACACCTTATTAACGGAGAAGGAAATATCATAGCGCGTCAACGACAAATACTGGAGAGCACCGACTATACTCCGATATTTGGTAGCATCATCTCGCGATAAACATTCACCTTCATTATGACCAAGCTTGTCAACCGGAAGCATGGGGTAGGAACACCACTCGCAGAGAGCATATTTGTGCGTTCCAAGAGGTCATGAATATACTTTGGCTGCATAAGAGTGAGGCCGTCAGAATCACGGCGTACCTCAATTTCCAAGAAGTAGCTCAGGGGCCCCAAATCTTTAACTGCAAATTCAGACCTTAGCTGTCCAAGCAACCGATCAGTGGCAGCAGTAGAGGAGCTGATGATTATGATGTCGTCAACATATATAAGAAAATAAATCTGAAGGCCAGCCTTATTGAAAAGGTAGAGCGAAATGTCAGCCTTAGATGCCAAGAACCCCAATTGGACCAATTTGGTGCTGAGACGAGCAAACCACGCTCTAGGGGCCTGCTTTAATCCGTAAAGCAATTTGTCAAGCTTGCAAATACGATCCGGATAAACAGAATCCTCAAAACCAGGAGGCTGCTTCATGTAGACCTCTTCATCAAGAAAGCCGTGCAAGAATGCGTTTTGGATATCAATTTGGCGGATCACCCATCCTCGTGAGACAGCCAGAGACAACAGAAGACGTATGGTAGTAGGCTTAACCACAGGACTGAACGTGGCATCATAATCAATGCCATACTGTTGTTTAAATCCCTTCGCAACCAGATGGGCCTTGTAACGATCAACAGAACCATCCGGCTTTTGCTTAATTTTGAAGACCCACTTACAGTCGATTATATTGAGGCTCGGTCGAGAAGGAACAAGATGCCACGTCTTATTTCTCAGCAGAGCATCAAATTCATCAGACATAGCTTGGCGCCATAAAGGATTTTGAAGTGCAATCTTGTGAGAAGTGGGTTCTTGAGGAGATGAACGTACCACTGAGTATGTTACTGTACCATCTTTCCGCTTCTTTGGTTGTCGTATATTGTGGCGCAGGCGAGTGCCATATGGATGAGCAGGCACTGTAACATCCGCCGTTGGCTTAGTACCAAGAGAGGCTGGTGCAAGAGCCGGGGTAGATGAAGCAACAGCGCGATCATTAGCCGTAGGAGGCACGGAGAGTGGTGGTGCCAAATCAAAGGACGCCACGTTTGACGCCGATCCTGACAGCCCCAAATCATCAGGCGGGAGCGTGGCACCGGAAGACACCAAGGCGGGCACAAAGGTGATCGGACCGGCCCCAGCAATGATTGGCACGGTAGGCAAGACAGATTCGCTCGGCAGGGTACCTGCAGATGGCTCCACGGAGTTCGAGGGAGATTGCACCTGAACTGCTGCACGCAGGGGGTTAGAAGACACAGGAGTACACATACGATCAAAGTTCAAATTAACATTGCTGTTGTCCAAATGCAAACTATGCAGAGATGATGCAGGATTTGTAGAATCTCGGTAAAAAGGGAAGACATGTTCATCAAAGACAACATCCCTAGATACATATACACGGCTAGAGGATTGATCAAGACACTTGTACCCTTTATGCAAGGAACTGTAGCCAAGAAAAACACACTCTATAGAGCGGAAAGCGAGTTTATTTTTGTTATAAGCTCGCAAATGAGGCCAACAAGCACAGCCGAACACACGTAGCAAGGAGTAATTGGGTTTAGTGTGAAAAAGACGCTCAAGAGGACTGGAATTATCAATGACCCTTGTAGGCATGCGATTTATAAGATATGTGGCATTAAGGAAAGCATCATCCCAAAACTTAAGAGGAACATGAGCATGGGCTAAGAGAGCAAGACCAGTCTCAACTATGTGGCGGTGCTTGCGTTTGGCAGATTCGTTCTGTTGATGTGTGTGTGGACAAGAAACATGATAAGTAATACTAAGGGTACTAAAGAAGGTATTGTGCATTTTTCTATATTCCCCTCCCCAATCAGATTGAACATGCTTTATAGTAGTATCAAGGAGACGCTCAACATGAGTTTTAAATTGCATAAAAATATGTGGTGCCTCAGATCGATCATGCATCAAATATATCCAGGAGAACTTAGAAAAGTCATCAATAAAACTGATATAATATTTGTATCCACCAACTGAAGTAGGCGCAGGGCCCCACACATCATAAAAAATAAGATCCAAAGGGGATGAAGAATGATGGACTGAAGAACTATATGGTAATTGATGACTTTTAGCAAGCTGACAAGCATCACAAATAGAGGGAGTCGGATCCCTAGAGCATGGAAGTTTATTCAAAACCAAAATAGATCTCACTACTTGAGGGGAGGGGTGTCCGAGCCAAGCATGCCATTGCGAGGAACTAATGGTACGAGTAGCAAGAGCACGCTTGAGGGGAGGAACATCCGTCGCCTTGATAGGATAAAGCCCCGATTCACATCGTCCTTCCAGCAGACTTCTCCTCGACTGGCGATCCTTAATAGAAAAATACCAAGGATGATATTCAAAAAACACATCATTATCTCTAGAAAATTTATGAACAGAAAGAAGATTCTTGGCAATTTGAGGAACAAGCAACACTTTACGTAATGCAAGAGGACGTGCAGCAGTATGAATTGAACAATGACCAGTATGTGTGACGCCCTGAAAATTCACTTAATAAAATCGTGCGCTAGAGTGATTCGTAAAAACGGTTCAACATCAAAACCCTAAACCGAACCGAAGTACTGATCCGTTCCGCATCGCCCACCCACGCGCGACCGTCCGCCGAGATTTACGCAGACGCGACTCCCCTCTTTTTCTTCCTCTCCTCGCGCGAATACCGCGCGCATGGCCGACCGGCCGCGACCGCTACCGCAATTAGCGCCGGCACTTCTCGTGTCGCGCACGAATCCCCGCACGCGCGTGGCCGCGGTCGCCGCCGCGGCCGGCGCCGACGCATCTCTCCCCTCTCTCTCTCCTTTCTTTTCCCCCTTCCATTTCTTTTCTCCCTTTTCTCTTTCTCTTTCTCCCTTTTTCTTTTCTTTTTCCTTTTTCTCCCTTTCTTTCCCTTCTCTCTTTTCCCTCTCCCTCTTCCCTTCCCGGTCTCCTCTGCCGCTCGCCCGCGCACCGCCCAGGCCGAGCGCCGCGCTGGCCCGGCCGTGCTGCCGCGTGCCCACCCCGCGTGCTCCGCGTGCCCGCGTACCGCGCTGACCGCCTCACCGCGCCACCCGTCGCCGCACGCCCGCCCGGGCCCGCGCCTCGCCGCGCCGCCCGCGCGCGCAAGGGCGCGTGCCGCGCCGCCCGTCGCTGGCGCCCTGCCCGACCGCGCGCACGCCGTCCCCTCCTGGCCGCTGTGGCCGCACAGCGCCCCGCCCTCGGTGCCCTCGCCGTTCGACGACGAACACAAGCCGCCGGGGCACCATTAATGGCGCCCCGTGCAGCCGCCGGCCGCCACCCTCCCCCGGGGGCCCCCTTCTCCGCCGCCCTCTCCCTATAAAACCCCCCACCACCGCGCAGCCGCCTCCCCACGGCCTCCACCGCCACCTGCAGCTCCTCCCCAAGCCCACAGAGCCGCCGCCACCATAGCCTCCCCTGCCGCCCGCCGCCCACCGTGGGGGCATCCCCTCGCTCCACCTCGGCCCGAGGTAAGGCCGGGGATGGGTTCCCCGCGCCCCCCTCCCGCTTTTCCCTCACTCCCGGGCCGCCGCCGTGCCCCGGCCGGCCGGGTCAGGCCACCGCCGGCGCCCCCTATCCATCCTCTGTTTCTGTCACGGGGGAGGAGAGGAGGAAGAAACCATTTTGCCCAAAACCCCCTGCTGTTTTCTGTTTTCCAAAGAAACCCCCCCTCTAAGAGTACCCTTATCCGTTCCCGTTTTACAAATGAAACCTCGTCTGTCTTGTATTCCAATTCAAACCCTCCAATGCATACATCTAGATATACTTGACAACCTTTTAGCATGCCTAGAATATTTTTAAGATTCGCAAATAGATCCCTACTCTTTCCCGATATTTACGAACAAGCCCTCGAACCCCCGTTTGAGCCCGGAAACCACCGTTAGCGCGTCATTTTATGTGCGAAACGACCTCCGATTGACCCGAAACTTTACCACACCCTTTCTAGTATAGTTTTAGCCATGCCATTAAGATACCACCTAGAGATACCACCCCTAACTCCGTAACTAAATTATTTCCGATTCAAGCCTATCGGTAAAAGCTTTTAATTCTTTCGCTTGATTGGGTGTCTGTTTGTTTGCGTCATAGGACACGGAGTGAACGACGAGGTTCCCGACCGCGACCAAGCAACTGAGGACCAGTACTGCGACCCCGAACCCGAAGGACAGTACGTCGATCAGGACTTCCCGCAAGGGTTTGACGATGGCAAGTTCAATTCCGCCCTTTGATGCATATTTCTGTCCTAGTTTTTATAAACACGACCCAATGGCCTGTTTTACAAAATTGCATTGTTTTGCGTGCTGGAAACCTGGTAGGATAGCCACCCTTGTTTGAAATAACCATACCTTGACTGCCTGATTTATAAAGAAAATGCGTATGTGTGGGAAGGGATAAAATGTGGTTTTGAAAAGCGAGTTAGATGAGATGGATGGCATTTCTGTGTGAATTGCCGTTGGTGTGCTCGTACCTGTGTGGTTGAGCGTGGATGGGAGATATCCATCTTGTCGCCCTTAAGGACCGAGTTGATGTGACATCTCACCTAGCTTCTCATAGTGCGAACCACTTGACTGTTGTATGGGCAACGGCTTGGCCTAACCCCACTAGTTAGTCTGATGGCCATCAGGAGAGCTGGGAGCAACGGGTGATCAAGGAGACGGGATAAGCTCTGTGTGACTTATGCCCCGGTTAAACCTCGGTGTTAGGTCGAATGACCCCTTGATAGATCCCGTGATGGCTAGTCAGGTCTAGCTACGGTGGGTAAGGGCTTCAATGGGATCTGCACCGGCACTAAGGTGTTCGTGCTGTGGTACCCCACCTGTGGGTAAAGTTGCACACCTCTGCAGAGTTAGAAATCTATTCGAATAGCCGTGCCCACGGTACTGGGCAAGTTACGGTGTGGTCACATAACTAGTGTTTCTCTCTGGGAAGGGTTGAACTGGTGTGAGTTGTTGGAAAAGTATCCGGCAATGGTGCTGAGTGCTACGACGGACGGGGAGTCCGGTAGCGGCTTGAAACTTGGATCCGTAAGGATCGGCATTGTGCGTTCTTAAGACATTTACAAACTTGTTTAGAAAAATGCTTTTAGAACAAACCCTTGCATTCAATAGTGTTTCCGCAAAAGAACCGTAACTGTATCCTTGGATTATCCTGTGCATTTAATTCTTTTATAACCCCCCCGTGGGTGTGATTGGACTTGCTGAGTACGTTTGTACTCACCCCGTTCTTACTCTACAGTGGAGGATCCCGACTACATCCCCGAGAACGACGAGTAGGGTTCCGTCCTGCACCCAGTCTTGCCTGTGGGTGAGGTCACCGTTGGAGCTCCGCATGGCGCAAGACTCTGATGATCCTTTGTTCGTAGCTAGTGTAGTTGTGTGGGTTCTGGTTGTAATCCTCGCGATAGTGGCGCTTCACTGCCCATTACCGCGTAGAGTTGTACGGTGATGTACCATCTGATGTAATAAAAGTGTTATCAGCCTCCTGGGACTGATAAAGTGACACTTTTAAGTCTTCCCTGATGGGGGGGGGGGGCGCTTCAGGTGGTATCAGAGCCGTAGACTGGCCGTAGGACGTGACCCTAGGAGCGAGACCCCTTTCAGACCCTAAGACTTGTTCTAGCTTAGATATCTTTTTGCACGCACACTTACCCCTGGCTTTTACCCTGTTCCAGATGGCTGACAACGGATGGGTCAACGGAGTCTGTTACGCAGAGCCTGGCCTTCCTAAGTTATTGTTGCTCAGCCTGGAACGCGTTGGGGTCATGGAAACACCGGAGTACGCCTACCGAGAATACATCTCCGGTGGCACCCTTCGGTGCGACACGATGATCTTTGTGGAAAGAAGCCCCCGCTACCCTGAGGTGGACCCTTGGTTCATCTCCACAAAGGGCTTCCGATTCCCCGACACCTACCGAAAGGCCGCCCGTAAAGCTCTACGCCGACTGCGCGTGCTCTATAGGCACCACCTCCAGCGGACCCCTATGGGATTTTTCCCACCCGCTGAAAGAAGTGGACGCACTTGGATTGCCCGGATGAGGGGACTTGGACGAGAAGAAGAAGATTTAGAAGATGCGGTCTCCCACCTATCCATCTACCTTACTGGCTTGGATGCACTTTGCCGCGAACAGTCGGCGCAACTGAAGAAGCTAATCCATGGGGTTGAAAAATTAACCCAGGAGCTGGAGGAACAACGGACAAGAGCCGCAAACGCCGAGTATTCCTTAGCCGCCCTCCAAGCCCAGATGCAAGAATACGAGAACCGCAACGGGATAGGTGGATGGATCGAAGAAGAAGAAGAAGAACCCATGGAGACCCATTGGGACAAGGGTACCCAGACCGAAAACGAGATGGATCGGTTCCTTCCGATAAAGAAGCGCTCTATCAGGACCGAGGAGGAATCCCCATGATAGGATTAGCACCCCTAGCAAAAACCCTACCACGTATCCATGAAAACTGTACCACCCTTGTTGTAATAATAAATATCATCTACTCGCTTTTGCACCTGTACCATGTTGTTTACCCTACCTCTGTTTCAGATGGCTGAGGAAGGATGGACCCAGGGCGATTGCCAAACTGCACCTGGATTCCCCAGCCTCTTGATCAACGCCCTGGAAGACCTTGGCGTTACGGAGCGCCCAAGGTACTACAGCCGAGAGTACGAGCACCATGGTACCCTCCGCTGCAGGGTGATCCTGGTCATCGCCAGGAGCAACCGCTACCCCGACATCCAGCCCTGGCGGGCGACCGCCACAGGGTTTAGGCACCAAGACACCTACCTCTTGGCCATCAGAAAAGCACTCCGTTACTTGTGCCGGATTTTTGAAGAACACCTCGCCCCTACACCAGCGAAGTTCTTCCCGCCGGCCATCAGAACCCCAGTCTGGGAAGCACGCATGAGGAACCTGGAGCGACGTCGCCACGAAGAAGGCCCCCTGTACCAAGTAGCGACTTACCTAGCCGCCCTGGACCAACTCTTTGACGAGCAAGCCAACCTTCTGAGGGAGCAGACTCACCGAGCCGAGCAAGCAGAGCTCGCGGTAAGGATACAACAGATCCGAGCCGCCCATGCCGAGGCGAGAGCCGCAGCCGCGGTCAGTAGCGAAGCTGTCGCCCAGGAAAGCCTTAGACAGGCCCGAGACCGGCGTATGCAAGATTGGACCCAAAGTGGAACACCAGTCCCGGCGATAGGGGAAGACCACGTCTTACTCGGGACGCCCGTCATAGGGTGGGGATCACTCTTCGGGAGCGCACGAGCCCCACCCGAGAACCCGGAAAGCTCTGCTGCCGCCGACGAAGGGGATGCTGCGATACAACCCCTGACCGATGGGAACCCAGAAGACGGCGAACGAGAACCTCTCACCCTATCCGCCCCGGAAGAAGACGCACCACGCAAGTAGAATGGTCGACGCCGTCCCAGTGATGCCCCGCCTTTCTGTTTAAGACGTGCCCTTTTGCAAGACCCTGGCCGAGTAGCACGAGACTTAGTCGTACCCCTAAAGTTGTACCCTCCCTGCTTAATAAAATAGTTGGTGCTTGTTGCTTGTGATGTCGTGTGCTGATGAGTTGTGTACTGCTTAATTATATAGATATCGGCAGAAGGTAGATTCTGCCCTATATATATATATACGAATTAAGCAACTTAAACATCACGTAACCGTAACCCCAATTTACCCAATCAACAGGTGACTCCCCGGAACATCGCGAGGGCCTCCCGTGGCCGGAACCCCGTAGCCGCTAGTGTCGGAGCACAACCCGTTGAACAAGATCTTCCCCAAGAAGAGCAAGAAGTAAGCCAGAACCGAAGGGGAAGTCAAGAAGGGGAACAACTACCGCCACCTCCACCCCTCGGAGACCTGGCGCAGATCATCCACAACCAAACTCTCATACTGGAAACCCTGGCGAATGCCCTCATTAACCGGCAGCCACGAGGGCAGAACATGAACGACAAGCTGACAGCCTTTCTAAGGACCAAGCCACCAACCTTCGCCGGATCTTGCAACCCGTTGGATGCTGACGACTGGTTGCGAGTAATTCAGAGGAAGCTCGAACCATTCGAATGCCAGGACCGGGATAAAGTCCTTCTGGCAGCCCACCAGCTCACCGGAACGGCATTATCCTGGTGGGAAAACTATTGTGCTGCAGCCGAAGATGCCTCCACCATCACCTGGGGAGAATTTGTAAGGGAGTTCCGCCGCTACCACATCCCTTCAGCCACTATGAAGCGCAAGGCGGATGAATTCCGCGCACTACAACAAGGGAATATGACGGTGGAAGAATACACCCACCGGTTCATAGAATTGGCCCGATATGCGCCGGAAGAGGTGAACGACGACGACAAAAAGCAAGACATGTTCAAGAAGGGGTTAAGCCCAGAGCTCCGGACCCTGCTTACTCCCCAGATCTATCCGGACTTCAACACCCTGATGAACAAGGCCATCCTCACAGAAAGGGCCAAGGCCGAAGAAAGAAAGGACAACAAACGCAAGTTCTTGGAAAGTAAGGCTCGCCAGCAAGACCGTTTCCAGAAGCCGAGGAATTCCAGCTATACTGCACCAGGAACTCAGGCCCCAATGCAGTATAGAACTCAGTCCCAGGTGACAGGATCACAGGCCCTGCCTAGGAGCCAGAATACCTCGAGGGCCCCACAAAGCAGTGTAAGTCAGACCACCACCGACAACAACAATGTCAGGGCCTGTTTCAACTGCCGTGAGACGGGGCACTTCATCGCCAATTGCCCCTACGCTAAGAATAAGCCGGCCACGTCGGCCTTCTCCAACACGGTGAATGGGCCCAGACCAGCCCTGACTGGTGCTAACCGAGTGCCCGTCCGCAACAACGACGGCAGCCAGCAGGGGAAGCAGCAGTCATTTGGACGAGCCCGCGTCAACCACATCGACGCGCAGGAGGCTCAAGAAGCCCAAGGCGTAGTGCTCGGTGAGTACCTAGTCAGCTCAGCTCTGGCGACAGTATTATTTGATTCCGGAGCATCACACTCGTTTATATCCTCGAGCTATGTGGAGAAACATAAAATACCTACAGTACTACTAAAGACGCCCCTATTGACCCGGACGCCTGGAGGCGACATCAATTGCCAATTAGGTTGTTCACGGGTAAGGATCAACTTAAGTGGGGTAGACTTTCTAGCAGATTTGGTAGTACTTAAGCCTGGGGGAATAGACGTGATCCTTGGGATGGATTGGTTAAGCCGACACAATGGTCTCATAGGCTGCACTGATAAAGTGGTACACCTAACCAACCACGAAGGAGTACAAGTGGTCTGCCGTACCCGGGATAGTAAATTTGACCCAATGGTATTTAGCATGGAAGCCAAGCCCTTAGAAGGAGTCCCGGTAGTAAACGAATACCCAGATGTATTTCCTGAAGAGCTTCCCGGTATGCCGCCGGACAGGGATATAGAATTCGTCATAGACCTTATCCCCGGAACCTCTCCGATAGCCAAGAGACCCTATAGGATGGCGGCCTCGGAATTGACAGAATTAAAGAAGCAACTAGAAGAACTGCAACGGATTGGTTTCATCAGACCAAGCTCGTCGCCTTGGGGAGCCCCAGTCCTGTTTGTCAAAAAGAAAGATGGGAGTATGAGGATGTGTGTGGATTATCGGGCACTGAATGAAGTTACCATTAAGAACAAGTACCCTCTTCCCAGGATTGATGACCTGTTCGATCAGCTAAAGGGAGCCAAGTACTTTTCCAAGATCGATCTAAGGTCAGGATACTTCCAGCTCAAGATTAGAGAAAGCGACATCCCTAAAACAGCTTTTGTCACCCGCTACGGGCAGTTTGAGTTCACCGTAATGTCCTTCGGACTAACCAATGCACCTGCTTACTTTATGAACCTCATGAACAAGGTGTTTATGGATGAGCTGGATAAGTTTGTCGTGGTCTTTATCGACGACATACTTATCTACTCTAGGAGTATTCAGGAACACGAGCAACATCTGCGGGTAGTGTTGGAAAAGCTGAGGGTACATAGGTTATATGCCAAGTTCAGCAAGTGCGACTTCTGGCTGGAGAAAGTAGCTTTTCTTGGTCACATTCTGACTGCGGAAGGCGTAGCAGTGGACCCAGAGAAGGTCGAAGCCGTTTCCAATTGGCAGCAACCAACTAACGTTAGTGAAATCAGGAGCTTCCTTGGTTTAGCCGGGTACTATCGGAGATTTATCGAGGGATTCTCTAAGATAGCCCGACCCATGACGGAACTTCTCAAGAAGGAGAAAAAGTTCGCTTGGACAGAATCCTGTGAAAAGAGTTTTCAAGAATTGAAGCGAAGACTGACAACCGCCCCAGTGCTGACCCTACCGGACATTCATCGGGACTTTGTCATTTATTGTGACGCGTCCCGACAAGGTTTAGGGTGCGTACTGATGCAAGACGGGAAAGTCGTTGCATATGCCTCCCGCCAACTCAGGACTCATGAGCAGAACTATCCGACCCACGATTTGGAACTAGCAGCCGTAGTGCATGCCCTTAAGATTTGGAGACACTACCTAATTGGAAATAAGTGTGAGGTTTACACCGACCACAAGAGTTTGAAGTATATATTCACCCAACCGGATTTAAACCTAAGGCAAAGAAGATGGTTGGAGCTGGTCAAGGATTACGACTTGGAAATTCAGTATCACCCCGGGAAAGCCAACGTTGTAGCTGATGCCTTGAGTCGAAAGTCCCACGGGCCCAAGGACGACCATCTGCGAGAGGAAATGGCACGATTAAATGTGCACATTATACCCCGAGGTTCCAGCCACGTGCTAAACGTCCAATCAACATTAGAGGATAAGATTAGAGAAGCCCAAAGCTCGGATCAAGAGTTAATAAAAATTCGCAAACAAACTGGGGAAAACAAAGCACCGGGTTTCAGAGTGGACGATAAGAGGACAATATGGTACGAGGATAGAATTTGTGTACCCCAGAACGGAGGTCTCCGGCAATTGATCATGGACGAAGCCCATAACTCGGCCTACTCCATCCACCCAGGATCCACTAAAATGTATATGGACATAAGACAAAAATATTGGTGGAATGGAATGAAAGCGGATATTGCGCGATTTGTGGCGCAGTGTGATACTTGCCAAAGGATCAAGGCCGAACATCAAAAGCCGGCAGGATTATTGCAACCCCTACCCATTCCAGTTTGGAAATGGGATGAGATAGGCATGGACTTTGTAGTGGGACTGCCCAGAACACAGAAAGGACACGATTCCATATGGGTAATTGTGGATCGACTCACTAAATCGGCACATTTCGTACCCGTAAGGACCACTTATGGCGGAGAAAAGCTGGCAAAACTTTACGTGGAAAATATAGTGAAGCTACATGGAGTGCCCAGCAGAATCGTCTCGGATAGAGGGACCCAATTTACATCTAGGTTTTGGAAAAGCCTACATAAAGCCATGGGCACTAAGTTAGATTTTAGCTCCGCATACCACCCACAGACGGATGGTCAAACCGAAAGGGTAAATCAGATCATGGAAGATATGCTGAGAGCATGTGTACTAACCTATGGGAATGATTGGGAACAGAGTCTGCCCTACGCGGAATTCTCGTACAATAATAGTTACCAAGCCAGCCTGGGTATGTCACCATTCGAAGCCCTCTACGGAAGAAAGTGCAAAACTCCCTTAATGTGGTCGGAAGTTGGAGAACGTGCCCTAGAAGGACCCGACTTCATAAAAGAAGCAGAAGAAAAAGTAGCGGAGATCCGCAAGAAACTGAAAGCAGCCCAGTCCCGACAAAAGAGCTATGCAGACAGGAAGAGGCGGGAGCTAAGCTTCAATCCGGGGGATTTTGTTTATCTCAAAGTCTCACCCATCCGAGGAACGCGAAGGTTTCAAGTACAAGGAAAATTGGCCCCCCGATACATTGGACCATATCAAGTTCTAAAGAAAGTCGGAGCCGTGGCGTACCGACTAGAGTTACCAGAAGAAATGTCAGATATACACCCAGTGTTCCATGTCTCGCAATTAAGAAGGTGTCTGAGAGTACCCGAGGGGGAACATGTGCTGGTGGAAACAATAGACCTGCAGCCGGATTTGCGATATCAGGAAGTGCCGGTCAAGATTCTAGACACTGTCACTAAGAGGACCAGAAACTCTGAGGTGCGGATATGCAGGGTTCAATGGAGCAGACACGGAATAGAAGAAGCAACCTGGGAACGCGAGGAAGCGCTAAAGAAGGAGTTTCCCCATCTATTTAGGAGCCAGCCGAATCTCGAGGACGAGATTCATTTAAGTGGGGTAGGTTTGTGACGCCCTGAAAATTCACTTAATAAAATCGTGCGCTAGAGTGATTCGTAAAAACGGTTCAACATCAAAACCCTAAACCGAACCGAAGTACTGATCCGTTCCGCATCGCCCACCCACGCGCGACCGTCCGCCGAGATTTACGCAGACGCGACTCCCCTCTTTTTCTTCCTCTCCTCGCGCGAATACCGCGCGCATGGCCGACCGGCCGCGACCGCTACCGCAATTAGCGCCGGCACTTCTCGTGTCGCGCACGAATCCCCGCACGCGCGTGGCCGCGGTCGCCGCCGCGGCCGGCGCCGACGCATCTCTCCCCTCTCTCTCTCCTTTCTTTTCCCCCTTCCATTTCTTTTCTCCCTTTTCTCTTTCTCTTTCTCCCTTTTTCTTTTCTTTTTCCTTTTTCTCCCTTTCTTTCCCTTCTCTCTTTTCCCTCTCCCTCTTCCCTTCCCGGTCTCCTCTGCCGCTCGCCCGCGCACCGCCCAGGCCGAGCGCCGCGCTGGCCCGGCCGTGCTGCCGCGTGCCCACCCCGCGTGCTCCGCGTGCCCGCGTACCGCGCTGACCGCCTCACCGCGCCACCCGTCGCCGCACGCCCGCCCGGGCCCGCGCCTCGCCGCGCCGCCCGCGCGCGCAAGGGCGCGTGCCGCGCCGCCCGTCGCTGGCGCCCTGCCCGACCGCGCGCACGCCGTCCCCTCCTGGCCGCTGTGGCCGCACAGCGCCCCGCCCTCGGTGCCCTCGCCGTTCGACGACGAACACAAGCCGCCGGGGCACCATTAATGGCGCCCCGTGCAGCCGCCGGCCGCCACCCTCCCCCGGGGGCCCCCTTCTCCGCCGCCCTCTCCCTATAAAACCCCCCACCACCGCGCAGCCGCCTCCCCACGGCCTCCACCGCCACCTGCAGCTCCTCCCCAAGCCCACAGAGCCGCCGCCACCATAGCCTCCCCTGCCGCCCGCCGCCCACCGTGGGGGCATCCCCTCGCTCCACCTCGGCCCGAGGTAAGGCCGGGGATGGGTTCCCCGCGCCCCCCTCCCGCTTTTCCCTCACTCCCGGGCCGCCGCCGTGCCCCGGCCGGCCGGGTCAGGCCACCGCCGGCGCCCCCTATCCATCCTCTGTTTCTGTCACGGGGGAGGAGAGGAGGAAGAAACCATTTTGCCCAAAACCCCCTGCTGTTTTCTGTTTTCCAAAGAAACCCCCCCTCTAAGAGTACCCTTATCCGTTCCCGTTTTACAAATGAAACCTCGTCTGTCTTGTATTCCAATTCAAACCCTCCAATGCATACATCTAGATATACTTGACAACCTTTTAGCATGCCTAGAATATTTTTAAGATTCGCAAATAGATCCCTACTCTTTCCCGATATTTACGAACAAGCCCTCGAACCCCCGTTTGAGCCCGGAAACCACCGTTAGCGCGTCATTTTATGTGCGAAACGACCTCCGATTGACCCGAAACTTTACCACACCCTTTCTAGTATAGTTTTAGCCATGCCATTAAGATACCACCTAGAGATACCACCCCTAACTCCGTAACTAAATTATTTCCGATTCAAGCCTATCGGTAAAAGCTTTTAATTCTTTCGCTTGATTGGGTGTCTGTTTGTTTGCGTCATAGGACACGGAGTGAACGACGAGGTTCCCGACCGCGACCAAGCAACTGAGGACCAGTACTGCGACCCCGAACCCGAAGGACAGTACGTCGATCAGGACTTCCCGCAAGGGTTTGACGATGGCAAGTTCAATTCCGCCCTTTGATGCATATTTCTGTCCTAGTTTTTATAAACACGACCCAATGGCCTGTTTTACAAAATTGCATTGTTTTGCGTGCTGGAAACCTGGTAGGATAGCCACCCTTGTTTGAAATAACCATACCTTGACTGCCTGATTTATAAAGAAAATGCGTATGTGTGGGAAGGGATAAAATGTGGTTTTGAAAAGCGAGTTAGATGAGATGGATGGCATTTCTGTGTGAATTGCCGTTGGTGTGCTCGTACCTGTGTGGTTGAGCGTGGATGGGAGATATCCATCTTGTCGCCCTTAAGGACCGAGTTGATGTGACATCTCACCTAGCTTCTCATAGTGCGAACCACTTGACTGTTGTATGGGCAACGGCTTGGCCTAACCCCACTAGTTAGTCTGATGGCCATCAGGAGAGCTGGGAGCAACGGGTGATCAAGGAGACGGGATAAGCTCTGTGTGACTTATGCCCCGGTTAAACCTCGGTGTTAGGTCGAATGACCCCTTGATAGATCCCGTGATGGCTAGTCAGGTCTAGCTACGGTGGGTAAGGGCTTCAATGGGATCTGCACCGGCACTAAGGTGTTCGTGCTGTGGTACCCCACCTGTGGGTAAAGTTGCACACCTCTGCAGAGTTAGAAATCTATTCGAATAGCCGTGCCCACGGTACTGGGCAAGTTACGGTGTGGTCACATAACTAGTGTTTCTCTCTGGGAAGGGTTGAACTGGTGTGAGTTGTTGGAAAAGTATCCGGCAATGGTGCTGAGTGCTACGACGGACGGGGAGTCCGGTAGCGGCTTGAAACTTGGATCCGTAAGGATCGGCATTGTGCGTTCTTAAGACATTTACAAACTTGTTTAGAAAAATGCTTTTAGAACAAACCCTTGCATTCAATAGTGTTTCCGCAAAAGAACCGTAACTGTATCCTTGGATTATCCTGTGCATTTAATTCTTTTATAACCCCCCCGTGGGTGTGATTGGACTTGCTGAGTACGTTTGTACTCACCCCGTTCTTACTCTACAGTGGAGGATCCCGACTACATCCCCGAGAACGACGAGTAGGGTTCCGTCCTGCACCCAGTCTTGCCTGTGGGTGAGGTCACCGTTGGAGCTCCGCATGGCGCAAGACTCTGATGATCCTTTGTTCGTAGCTAGTGTAGTTGTGTGGGTTCTGGTTGTAATCCTCGCGATAGTGGCGCTTCACTGCCCATTACCGCGTAGAGTTGTACGGTGATGTACCATCTGATGTAATAAAAGTGTTATCAGCCTCCTGGGACTGATAAAGTGACACTTTTAAGTCTTCCCTGATGGGGGGGTGGCGCTTCAGTATGTTTAATAAGCAAACCTTTGCCATTACCAACTTGGACTTGATCATTGCCGTGATAACGTTCACGGACAGCCAGACGGTCGAGGTCACTGGTGATGTGGTCGGTGGCGCCGGTGTCGGTGTACCAATCGCTGTCGACCTTTGAGGATGTAGATGCAAAGGCAGCTGAGGGAGGATCCTCGTTGTAGGCTTCATCCATCCGTACCAGCAGCGTATCGCAGTATGACCCACCTTGCCATAGATCTGGTAGATGGGTTTTGACGACGGAGTGCTGCGACGATAAGAATTGGCACGAGGCGGAGCACCACCACGTCCACAATTTTGATTGGATCCACGTCCTCGATTCTGGTTGTTGCTGCGCCCGCGATTCTGATTATTGTTGCCACGCCCCGCATAGTTTGCAGAAGAACCAACAATCAACTGAAGAGCCGCCTGATGTTTTAATTGCCGGGCTTCAAAAGCGACGAGGTGCGCATATGCATCATCCAGCGTGACAGATGTCATGGTTGTCATCGCGGTGACATATGGATCATATTCAGAGGGCAACCCTGCAAGAAGATATGACAGAACTTCATCATCACGTAGGGCAGCATCTGCAGCTGCCATCTCGGACGCCAGGTTCTTGATCTTTCCAAAGTAATCTGCCGCCGAGAGGTCGCGCTTCTACGCGGTGGCGAGTTCAACTCGTAGTTGAACAGTGCGAGCACGAGTAGATGAAGAGAACTTCTTCTGGAGGGAGTCCCAGACCTCCCTTGACGTCGTTGCGTCGATAACGTCTCGCAGGATCTCCTCAGACATGGAGGAGAGAAGGCCGCTAAGAAGCTGCTGATCGGCGAGGTACCACGCCGTGTATGCTGGGTTGAGGACGAGCTGCGCCCCGTCTGTCGTTGACGCCGGAATCATCTGGGCAGGAGCCACCGTAGAGCCATCAAGGTACCCGAAGAGATTGGAACTCCGGAGGTACGGAAGCAGTTGTGCTCGTTAGAGAAGGTAATTGGCCTTCGTAAGCTTGATGGTCACGGCGTGGTGGAGAGGGAGGGCAGCCATGACAGGCACAGGGGCGTTGATAGAGGTTGTGGTGAGAGGGGAGGAGGAGGTCAATTCACTCATGGATCGATTAAAGCCTTAGCTATGATACCATGTTGATCGGGAAAACTCAATGACCCTCATAGGGCCATGGTGATCTATTTATATAGATATGACATCGTACAAGAATAGGAGTCTTAGCTCCAACCGTCAGGGATTTAGAGATAAACAAGGAGGCACAGCTCCCGTATCCTATGAATATCCCTAACCAACTATAGGAGATAGAGTTTGTATCTAACATACTCAAACAACGGAATACGAGTAGACAGATAGTGGCAGGTGAGCCCCGCTAACATAGGGCTCCCAGCTACGAGCTCTACACTGACGATGCAAGGGCGAAGAGCTCAGGGAAGAAGAAGAAGCAGCAGCAGCAGCTAGAGTTTGAGGGAAGGCATGACATGGTTGGTTGGATCTCTACTCAGTGGGTACAAAATTCAGGTGCTAGCTACGAACCTGTAGCTGTATGATTATATTCCTGCCAATGTACATTAATAAGAATGAAAAAACATTTGGACACACACACAGGGAACCCAATTTGGAACCTCTTAATTTAATTTGCCGGCTGATCCTACCACAACATGTTCCAAAAAAAATAAAAAAAATCTAATCTGCAGGATTTCCGATCGACGACGAACGCTGCCACATAGATCGAGTAGCAAGTTTTTTGTTTTTTTCTTTAAGGAGTAGCAAGTTGCTAGCACAAGAGCCGTGGACGTGTCCCGTCACGTCGGAAGAGGAAATAAAGCGCCCCAAACAAAAAATCAAAGGATTTGGTGTGAAACCGTCTGCGAATAGGCCGGAGATTATGTACAGCAGACACGCAGTCGGTTGATGGGGATCTCCGGTTACCGACGGTAGGCCCCGCCGCCCCCGGCCCGCTAGCTGGATCCCAGACGCGAACGCGGCATCCGAAAGCAGCGGCGGAGCGCGGCCAGGATGGCACGTCGTCGGCCGATGGATGGACACGGCCGGCTGCTGCTGTGGAGCCAGGTAGCTCAGCTAGTAGCCTGCTGCTGGGTCCTGCTGCGGATTCTCGGCAGCTGTGTGGGCGCGGTGCTAGCGACCAAACATGAGCTTTTTCGCCGTCACGGTATGTCTGTCCCGGCCCCGGGGAATATATATTTCGCCATCCGCGACACCCGGCGCGCCGCCGCACGAGCCAGCGGCGCTCGCCGGCCGGCCGGTTCACGTGACCGGCCCGACACCAAGCGCATGCCAGCCACGGCGCGCGCGCGTCGCCGCCCGTGGCGAACGACGACCCTCGGCCGCCGAGTTCTTTTCACCCTGGTTAAAACTCTAGTGCCGTGGCGGTCTGGCTGACGCCTGTGAATCGCGGTGGCATGGCAGCTCGTGATGCCGTGGTTAGCTTAGTGCGCCCACCGTTAAAACTGACTTGTCAGTTGGCACACACATGAACCATGGTCCCTTCTTTTTTTTTTTCTTTTGCAGAGAGACGGAGTTGCGTTGGGTTGGGTTGGATTAGTGGAGGAGGACTAGCTTCTTCTAGACCGCAATTATGCCGGGTATTAGCGCGCTAATCCCCCGCCTTTCCGGGCGCGCAATGATTGCCGCGTCCGTCGCCCTCGTCGCCGGCCGGGGCCGCGGGTCGCCGCCCGAGCTCGACGCAGCAACGGCGACGGCACGGCCGGCCGGTGACCTCGCGATCGGCGGAACACGTGGCGGCTGACACGCGCTAGTGCCCGTAGCTAGCTAGCTACACATGTGGGGCTCGGGGCTCCCCTCCGTTACACGCTCCGTGGGTGGAGGCATTTCCGTGTCACGGCCTGCTTTCCGACGGCGCCACGCGAATTCCGTTACTCCAGCGAGACACCCCGGCACAGTAGCAGTAACCCCCTTCTTTTTTCTTTCTCCGGTGAGTGATCGAGCTGGCTGGTGTCAGTGAGCGAGTGTCAGTGAGTGAGGTGTGATCATGGTGGCGAGGGTGCGTGGGTTTCCATCGTGACAGGGGTGAAAGGGGAGAGGGGCGGCGAGGTGCGCGGCTACATCTGGCGGCCGTGTCGGGCCATGTGTCACCTTCCTCTTCTTGCGCCGAGGAATTTCCAGCTCGGTGGGGTTCGGAATTAACGTAGGGAATAATCTGACACCAACGTTAGTGATCATCCAGGTGAGGGTCAGCCACTGCACTGTCCAATGCAAGCAAGTGACGGACGGATAGGCGACGACCACACCTCCTTGCTGCAGCCTCTGCGAGCGTACGTGTCCAAAGGCGTACGACACAAGTCGGCAACGGCAACGTACGTCGCCGATCATGTTCTTCTTTTTGAGCTGTAAGCAATTCCTTTTCTTCCTGTGTGCTTGTTTTGGGTTTCTTTTTGCTCACTGGATCGGTCGAGCTTCTGGAAAACCGGGAGTAGTAGTGGGGGGATATCGAGAGCTGAGTCTGACTTTGCACGAGCTAACACTAGCATGCTGTAATGGACTGGAAAAGGGACGTGTGGTAGCATTAGCCAGTGTCTTGTACTCGTGATATGGTTACTGACGCTTGCTTCATTCCCAATTAAACTGCGCTACCATGCTGGAGCAGGCCGACCTTTCTTTGTAGGCTCCGCTCACAAAGATGCATGTACTTTGCTGTAGTGATTAGTTTAGGACTAGTACATTGTAGAGAGAGAGAGAGAGAGAGAGAGAAAGAGCAGTGGTGATTTGCCTTTTTTTTTCGTTTTCACAAAGATCTACTGGGCTCACTCACTTACTGATCCTGTTCTTCTCCGGTCTTCAGGAGCATCATGCTGCATTGCCATGGGCCTCGGACACCCTTGATTCACTCTGTCCCTCCAAAGCCGTGGGGAACTGCTTTTACATGGACATCAAGATCTCATCTACTCCGTCAGATATCAGATATGATCAGCAAGTCCGATGCTTTAGCAAATTAGGTAGCTGAAAAGTGACTGCACAGGTACTCCAGAACTGTGGCGGTTTTTCAGTACGTGCACGGGCTCCCATAATTGGACCTCCCTTTAGATTACCTCACTGCTCACCCTGTGTGGGGCAGTTCATTTGAGTAGCAGCAGCAGTATAGTATGAGATCAATAGTACTTTCAGCAATGAACAACTGGCCCTCAAGACAGATCCAGTGTCCCCTCAAAACAGTTCCATCTTCCATGGTCATGATGATTACCCTGCATTTCGCCTCTTGTACTTTGCCATGCATTTTGACTGCCAATTTTAATTCAGGTGCCACTTTTCTCCACCAAAAGCACTGCCACAAAAGCACACATGAGCAGCAACATTAAACAAACCCAAGCGAGTTTAATTAGTTAATTAGCATAATCTTTCCGAGTTATGACAAAGTTTTGGCATCAGGATGGCATCATGCGTCGGTGTGGCCTACACGACCGATCATGCGCGCTAACGGCCCAACTCGTGCATGGCGCACCGGGGGGAGAAAAGGAGCTCGGATTCTCGACATGCAATCATCACGGCGGCGAGCACCCGGCGCTCGCTCCCTGCATGCGTCGGCGCCGCTGCCGTTGCCTCCATGGCGCAGTTGCCCCGGAGCTCGGGCGTCTCGCTTCCTTCCTTTCTTTTTTTCTTGTGTGCCCATGCATACCAGCTCGTAGTACTACCTCCTCTGCTAGGTAGTAGGTCGTGGACGCGAGCATTAGCGAGCGAGATCTCGCATTACATTCCTGGAATGATTGATGATCCATGCTTCAGTTTATTCGCTGATGTGCTTCAACCCTTTTTTGGTTCTCATTCATGCCCAAAGTGAAAAGGGGAGGGCCAAAGGAACCTTATTCCCTGCCCTGCTTCTTCAAACCAGCACCTAACGATGACAGTGCGAAATGTCTCCAGTTCAGAAGGTCACATAAATGAATTTCATAGTAAACATTTTGATTTCCAGATGATCCATGGGAAATAAAAAAAAATAGTTCTGCTTGCTGATCAATAAATACCTTCGTGGCTTTGTCTGAATACAAAGAAGCAAAGATCAACAGCCTCAACCTTCACTCCTCGATCCTGCCTAACCATATCCATGTGCCTTTCCTTTCCAACCCCATCTCACCAAACGGTGTCCACCATACCGAATACTCCATGCTACATGGTCATGGATTCATGGGCCATCACAACAGTGTCCATCCGCTATTCATCGTCAGTGGTCGTCCCAGATCTAGGCAATGCCTGAACTTGAAGCTTCAGGGGGCAACCTGGTATCTCCAGCACACGTGCAAGCTGCTGTTACTAGTTACAGTTCATGGCATAGGAATTGCACTATAAAACCTGTTCTTATCGGCTTAAGCTCCTTCCTTCCTGACTACAATCCATGCGGAAGTCCAGGAGCTCCACAACCATCTGGCTTGGCAGAGCAGCAAAGACAAAGGCACACCGCACAGGGAGACTGATCTGCAGCAATCCAGCATGCCACCTTGATAACAAAACTGGCTTGCTTTTCTGAATGCTGAAGTGACTCAGACACTTGCATGCTAATCTACAGGTGCTGCAGCTGACAGCAGCCGAGGATTCAGGATATCGGATTCCAGGGCACTGTAGCCCACTTTACAAGAATGTAGCTACAGGGACATAACATGAAGCGTCGCCTTTTCCTTTCTTCCCATGAAGCGGACAGCTCCCACTGCATGGCTTCTCCAGTTCGCCTTTGGCATGTGTAGTCGCTCACTACCGAGCATGACACCCAGAGCAGGCGAAGTGGTGGCTTCCATCAGCAGAAGCCTACGTGCAGGCTCTCAAGATCATCCAACTTGCAGCCCAGGGCTCAGACCAACTCCCACTCCCAGTGCAGACGCACTATCACAACGCATAGGATGGGGAAACAGGCAGGCATGCCTGAGCAACAAGTGCAGATGAAGCTAGCACCATCTAGGAATCGGATTGCGACTCGTCACCGGAGCCATTCATGGACGAAGATGCATGAAATCCTGCCCTGCCCAAGCAGCAGCACAACAGGAAAAAGGTAAAGGAGTAACCCAGACAAGGATTACCATTTGTCCATGCAACACATATATGGCCAAGCCAACAGGTAGGGACTAGACTAGAGTGTGCCCGTATAGAACCAACCACATGGCACTAACAAACTTCTATTTTATTTTAGCAACATGGTTCTCCACGAGAGGGAAGCATGCAAATTTTCAACACCAAATAAACTCAAAGGCACTAACCGGAAGGGGGGAGTGAGTGACATCCCTGGAGATTTGATGTCAACACACCGAAAGGAAATCATTTACTAGGCAAACTATGACAGAGGCTGTCCTTTTAGCATGCATAGCTCCATCCACTTGCAAAGTTGCTCCACCTTGTTAGTGATCAAACCTCAGTGCTTCCACCGTTATGACCTGTTTACACGCCATAACGAACTTTTATTATAATCAAAGATACAGTAAGTTTGTGCCAACAAGCATGATAGAGACACTCTTACTTTTCCCATTAGAAACCGATGTAAATACTTTATTACCACGATAACCATAGTAATAAAGCACCAAGTTTCATTATAAACTAACCACAGATTACTTACCCGATGAATTCACCATGAGATCAAACTTTACTGCAAGCACAAAGGCTTGCATGCAGCCTTGCAGCTCCATATTAATTGCCTGAGACTAAAATCAGCATCCTTTCAAACCATAATAACACTGTCACTCCCTAAACTCGAGGCGTTACTATGATATACGGAGTTGGTTGTGGGTCATTTGAAATTAAAATATTACCTTACAATCGTGCTATAGAATATGAACTGAAGAACTATTAAGTTGACCTAGATGACTCTTGACTTCTCTTATTCCCATGTCTACTTTTGTAGATCCAAAGCTATATGGCTAGCATTAAGATTCAAGAACCAACCAAATAAACATATATTTTATCATTTCACAGCTACACATGTGTATTTCGGTCTTACCATCATCTCAGCAACTAGTCTTAGCAATACAAAACCGAAACATATGCACAAAAAAAAACAAGCTACAAGCCTACAAATTTACAACTGAATTCTGTTGTTCAAAATAACCAAGAACACTGGCCTGGAATATATCGTAATATCTTATCAATCAGGCTTCAGTATGAGTTTAATATCAGATCTGACATTAAGCTGCCAAGACCAAGACTGGGCCAGGCCTATGGCAGTACCATTGGCATCAAGTCCTAGGCCCATTTAATCTGTGCAGAGAAAGGAATGAACTGACTGACCATCTGCCCCTAGTTAAATACTGAATCCAGCGTCACCACTGGGAAATGAAAAACCACACAAATCTAATAGTAACCACCAAGTTTCATTTCCACAAAACTCCATCACGAAATTAATATTTAAGGGCGAAATTTCAAAGTTGATCTTACAGCTACATAATAAAGTCGACAAATTTATGTGCAGATAACACTGGGCCCAAACGTACATTATATGAGTCTTACAATTGGTACTGTGCCATTCTCATTCATCAATAAAATCCTATCCTAAAGAGAAGACCAAATCAGGAAGATGTTCAAAGGTTCTCAGTGTACATGAATTCTCAAGCTGGCAGCTGGCAGAATTTTCACTGCATATTTGATGATGAAAAGAGCTACCATGTATAATCATGTCGACTAAGATGACCTAGCTGAAACAAGGCAGAATATCCATCTAATAACAATCTACCATTGTCAAGTAAAACACCTGCTTTTCTTTCTCCCGGAAGAAGTACTACAGTTCTAACTCCATTTTGAAAACACATCGAGCAAAGCAGTTCAAACATTAATGTAACTTGGCCTCTTTCTTCTAATATGCAAAACTTGAACAGATTCAAACTACAAAGTAAGAGTAGTGACTTGTAATCTCAGACCTTGTAACAGAGGCAACCTGTGAAATGATAGGGTATGAAAGGGGCCTCAGTGCCAAAAATTCCCACTGCTACTACACACAAGGCCACTAAAAGGAGTAGGGGGAACTGCATGGTGATAAGGTCAAGAACAGAAAGACTAAGGTTTTGATTTGAACATTCAATGCCCATTAGATGTAACATAATATGAGGTACTTCGGTATGAAGCGCAGATTAACTTCAATGATAGCAATAGCCCGTAAAGAAAAGTAAGGAACAATAGAAAACATGGTAGTGTCAACCATATTCAATTACCATAAGTGTTTTGACTAGGGTAGGCTAAAGAAAAAGCTGGGACAATAGAACTTGTATAGAAAAATTGGAAGGTCCCAAAATCCTAACCAAGTTAAATTTCAGAACTTCTAATTCGATGTGCCCTCAAACAGTCCTAGATGGCAATGGAAATGCCAAATTACATAAACTGCTGAAAGGGGCAAATTTTGAGAGGAGTAAAGCGTAGTAGCATATTCTGCTTAAATTACGCATCATCACGATTATAAACACCTAAGGAGTGTTTCTATGTGAAACCTTCATTTTCCATAAAAGCATATGCGACAATAAGGGGGGCAAAAAAAGGCATACACATGAGACAAGTAACTAGGTGACATGACACTAAGGGCCTCTTTGGACAGGGCAATCAGGATCCAAATCCTTGGGAACCTTAAAACTTTGTAGAGCAATCCCCTTGTTCCAAACAGGTCCTAATGCAAACTACACAGCTAAAAAGCATCTGCAGCTCCCTGTAGTGTTTTTGTGGCAACACAATCTTTATTTTCCAACTAAACAAAGGAAAGATAACACTTAATACTCAAGTCAACAGGTTTTCTGCCTCTAAAAATGAAAGGGGTCCTAAAGCACAGGAGCAAAATGGAAGTATACAAGTAATCTTGAACAAGTCAGAGTACAGTCAGTATCAATTGGTCAATTTCATTCACTATGTGAGCAAAGTAAACATCTAGAATTAAAACAGCTCATCCCAATGATTATGGATAAAAATTAAGGCAAAGGCAAGCTGCATCGCTTAACACACACACACACACACACAGGGTTGTCAATACCCAATTACAGTAAGACAAAATGTAACCAACTCGAAGGAAAAAACAAAAGGATATGAACTATGGTACCAGTCTATGCCATTTTTCCTGTGGTGGCCCATCATACAACACCAATATCACCACTGGCATGGAGGGATGCCAATTGCTAAACCCTTATAGCTCGAATTCATCATCCAGCTTGAGTGCCTCAGCTGCAGCTTCTTCTTCCTCATCATCAATCGCGAAGTATGGGTTATGCACCTCAGGCCGGAACTTGTACCCAGTGAACACGTAGAACGCGAGCGTTGCAAGCTCGGCAGCCACGACGCTGGTCCACAGATACCGGTATGAGGTGATGGTCTGTAGCGCATACACCACGACACGCGTGAAGTAAATGTAGCAAATGACGACCACGTAGTACTGGCGGAAGAGAGTCAGCTTCATGAGGTTCACGGCCGCCTTCCCATCCGAGCGAGCAGCCTCCCGGAGGTTCTTAATGGACCACACAATCGGGAAGAGCACGGCACAGCAGCAGACCACATCAACCAGCAAGAAGATTTGCTTCCAGGTGACCCAGTCCCGAGCATAGGGTCCAGATTCGTCGATCACCACCTGCGCAATGTTGGCCACCACTTGCAGGGGGATGACCACCATGAGCACCTTCTTCTCCTTGTCGGCCAGGTATGGCTTGAGGAAGGACCAGCCAGTGCCGATAAGCACTATGAGGGTGAAGAGCGAGATCCCCTTGAGGAAGCTGAAGATGTAGAAGAGCACGTCCCACCCGTGGGCGGTGCCGGTGCGCTCGATGCACGACTTGTCCTCGGCCTCGGCGAGGAGGTTGAGCGCCTTGAGCACGAGCACGGCAAGCATGAAGTAGTGGATCCGGAAGACCGCGGCGCGCTTGCGCAGCAGGATGGCGACCCAGGCGGCGGCGAGGCCCGCGTAGGCGAGACAGAAGAGGAAGTAGATGGATGGGAGCGAGGACGCCCCCGCGGAGAGGTACTGGCGATCCCCGGTGGCTGGGTCGACGTTGTACATGGCGGAGCGGACGTCCATGTCGACCTTGAGCCCCCCGCCGAGGCAGTTGGCGAAGACGAGCGTGTACTGTCCCGGCTCGGAGACGCGGAAGGCGGTGGAGAAGGAAGAGGAGCGCGCGACCTCGACCCCCGCGGGGTTGGATGGCGGGCGGAGGCGGTCGAAGGAGAAGGCGAGCTTGACGAGGTCGGACTGGAGCGCGCAGGTGACGTCGAGGTCCTGGAGCTGGCGGAGGACGTGGACCCAGGCGTCGAGCGTGGAGAGGAAGAAGCCGAGCTGGGAGAGGTCGAGCTCGGCGGAGGCCGGCGGGTCGAAGGCGATGCCGGAGACGTTGAGCTCGAGCACGCCCGAGTGGGAGAAGCCGAACTCGTCCAGCGGGATGATGCTCCGCGGGTCGGACCGGATCAGGGTCTCCCGGATCTCGGCCGCCGCGGGGGGAACCAGCGCCGCGGCGGCGAGCAGGAGGGCGAGGAGGGCCCCCGGGAGCGCCGCGGCGCGCGGCGGCGGCGGGGCGGCCATTGGGCGGGCGGCGCGATCTGGGGGCGGAGGGCGCGGCGGCGGTGGTGCGGTGGCCCGTGGCCGGTGGTGGGATTTGGGATTTGGAGTGGTGGGCGAGCGGCACGTTGGGAGAGGGGGTTGAGGGGATGGCGTGGTGGGTCGGTAAAGGCAACCGCGCTGCTCAGTTGACAACTTGCAAAGATCAGTAGAATTTTCAAGTGAAATTCGCCCAAATTATCGAGACAAGGGACAAGATTGCACGCTGGTTTCTTCGAGACTAGATTTTTGCACATAGGTTTCTTAGAGACAAGGTTTTCTCATTGGCGACGTTGAAAAAAAAAATCAGACCTTGGGGATGGTTCATGTAAAAATTCAGCAATTTTCAAACGTGACATAGGACATACTAGTAGTTCTTCCCTTTTCTTGGTGATGATGTTGGTTGACGTTTCGGTGTCGGTGTTGGCACGGCGTGCTTTGAGATCGGTGATCTGCAGGGCTCTAAAGAAAGATCAAGAGGTTTGTTGGGAGTGATGCTTCTGTCGCCGTCTCCAAGCAGGCTGATTAGTCTACACGGCTGGTGGCTGGCAAGTTGATTGTTTAAGCTTAAGCTTGATGACCTCTAGCCACCTTCCCGACTCCGAGATCTAGCCTTGTTGTCAAATGGTGACAACTCTGCAATTGTCCCTGCCACTTTACCGAGCAAGAAAAGCTCCTGTCATGCTAGCCTTGTCGTGAGGAATCTGGAACGATCCTTCGAGAAATGTTGCTAGATGCATGACAGAATCTGCCGTCAGGGTCAGTGAAAATGTAAGATGGCTCTAGTTCTCACTCTGTTTAGTTCCTTCCGTAAAAACGCAAAAAACCTGTAAACGCAAAGATGCTAAAAAAATCTTGCTAATTTGAAGTACTAAATGAAGTCTATTTACAAAACTTTTTGCATGGATGGGCTGTAAATCGCGAGACGAATCTAATGAGCCTACTTAATCCATATTTTGCAACAGTGATGCTACAGTAACCATCCGCTAATTATTGCTTAATCATAGATTAATTAGCATCATTAGATTCGTCTCGTGATTTACAACCCATCCATGCAAAAAGTTTTATAAATAGATTTCATTTAGTACTTCAAATTGGTAAGATTCCTTTGAAAAAAATATTTTTGCGTTTTTCGTGCTGATCTAAACAGGCCCCTATTAAAGGCAGGAGCGCTGCCGGATCATATAAGATAATAAGGAGGCTGTCAGAGTCTGTGACTGCGACACATAGGATATGTTTGTAATGCATATACGAGTGCTGGAAGTTCAGACCTCGTAGTAGCACAATTTGTGTCTGAAACACATGGAAAATCTTAGCGCGAACACATGCACAGATTGGCAGGGAATGAAATGCGCAGTGCGCAATCGCATCCTGCGCGAACTGTCAGATGATGACTTTGGCTTCTTAGGCCCCGTTTAGATGCATTGCAAATGTTATAATTTTTACACTCTCTCTCCATCACATCAATTTTGGGACACATGCATGGAGCAGTAAATGTATGTAAAAGAATAACTAATTGCACAGTTTAATTGTACATCACGAGACGAATCTTTTAAGCCTAGTTAGACCATAATTAGATAAAATTTGTTAAATACAAACGAAAACGCTACAGTAGCAAAAAGTTCCAAATGTTATACAAACTTGCGATCTAAACGAGACCTGTTGCATCCTGAATCGAGATTAGCAGTGTGCGTGGCAGAGGAGAGATGACAAAGCACAAAGCAGAGCAGTCCCTGCTCAGCTCAGCTTGTAACAGTCACAAGCGGGCCTACTGGTGGTGGTGGTACTTGTCGGCGAGCTGCTGGACCCTGAGCTCCAGCTCCCGGATCCTCGCCGCCCACTCGGGCCTTATCACCACCGGCCTCACCTCCCGGACCTCCACGTCGCCTCCCTCCGGCTTCTCCTTGGCCCGCCGCCGCGCCACCGGCTTCTTGTCGTTCTTCCTCCTGGCCGCCTCCTTCGCCGCCGCGGCCCTCTGCATAGCGCGCAGCACGTCGGACCCCCGCAGCTGGCCCCCCGCGGGCGCCGGTGCCGGCGAGGCGGTCCGTCCGGCCGCTGCCTCCTCCCGCTCCGGCTCCTCGTCGTCGTCCTGCTCTTGCCCGAAGAAGCCGTCGTCGGCGTCGGCATCGGAGCCGCTGCCACCGCCGTCATCGTCCCATGAGCGGTCGCGGCGGGGGCCTCTGGTCCAGCGCCGCGGCTTGGCTGACACCGCGGTGCGCGCCGGCGCGCGGCGGCACGGGATTGTGGCGTGCGGCTGGGGGTGGAGGGGGACGAAGCAACGTGCGGCGGGGAACATTGGATGGGTCGTGGGGGGATGGATGGACGGACACTTCTTGGGGGATTGGATGGCCCAAAGGCTCAAAGTAAGGCGCGCTAGGCCCAGCCCAAGAGATGATTATAAGGGGCAGCGGGGAACACACACACTCCCAAGTTCCGCGGTTTCTCCCAAGAACACCAAAATCCATTTCAATGGCGATGACAGAGAAACGATATCGCCTTTGCAATTTGTGAACGAAGGTTCCTTTCAGAGCACAACTCTTCTTCAATCTGCAGTAATCTACAAGCTCGACAGCAAAATTTGAATTGCTAGTACAAACAGAAACAGCCACTGCGGTGTCGTCTCGATTCTCTATCCACAGTTTGCGTCAGGGAAACACGCACGCCTGCGGCTACGACGAGGAGCCGGCGGGCACGGCCTCAAAGAGCTTGGCGAAGTAGAACTGCGTGGAGATGAAGCCCCGGTTGGCGACGCGCCACCCGGCCTCGCGGAGCGCGTCCTCGATGTCGCGCTCGGCGTGCAGGTACGCGCGCGTGGCCTTTGACGGGCCCGGGAACAGCTCGCCGACGCGCTTGAGCAGGTCGAAGTAGAGCGTCCTGGGCGCGAAGCTGATGAGCAGCCGCTTCCCGGCGAGCGAGGCCAGGTGCCGGATCATGGCACGCGCCTCCTCCCGCGGATAGTGGATGAGCACGTCCAGGCACACCACCACGTCGTACCGCCCCTCGAGGCTCTCCAGGTCGCGCACCTCGAACCGCGGCATTCGAAACGGGGACCCCGCCGGCTGCGCCGCCAGCGCCGCCTGCGCCTGCCGCTGCGCCTCCGACACCATGGCCGCGGAGATGTCGGAGGCCAGCACGTCCGCGCCCTCCGCCGCCAGCGGGATGGACAGCGACCCCGTCCCGCACCCGGCGTCGCATACCGTGGCGCCCGCCAGCTGCAGCGGCGAGTCGCGGAGCATGGCCAGCGCCTTGGCCACTGTCTGCGCGTGGCCCTCCCGGATGTCCAGCTGCACGCGGTTCACGCCCTCCGTCGCCGACCCGTAGATCTTGCGCCACCGCTCGAAGCCCGTCGAGTTGAAGTAGGCGCGGACGGCCTCCTTGTCCCCGCCGCCCGCGGCCTCGGCCTGCGCGCGCCGCCGGCGCTCCGGGTCGGAGAGAGACACCGCCGCCGCCAGCGCCGCGGCCGCGGCCGCGGCCGCGGGCAAGGACAGCGGCGGGAGGTCCGCGGCTGTCGGCAGCGCCGCGGCGGCGGTGCTGGGAGCCTTGCGCTGGGGGCGGAGGAGCACGTGGGGCTGCGGGCGGTGGTGCAGGAGCGCGGGACGCGGCGGCGGCAGCGAGTGCAGGCGGGAGAGCGGCGCGGTGGAGACGCCGGCGCGCGCCATGGCCGGAGGGAGCGAGCAGTGCGGGGGATTCGGCTAGCTACGAGTGGTTCGCGGGTGATGGATGGTGTTGGGATTTGGGGGATAGGGTTTTTGCGGATCGCCCCTCGTGTGTGCCGATATTTTCTGCGAGAACTTGTGGTTGAGGAGGCCTTTGGTATTGGAGATTAGCGTAGGGATGTAAGAGGTAATAAATTACGCTTACTGTGTTTTTTTCTTTTCGTTCGAAGTGGGCCTGATTTTGCTTGTTTCCGGTACACCGGGTTAAAAGAAGGAAAAAGTTCTTTTTACCATTCTTTCATGTTTCGTCCCTATATAATAAAATCATGCATCTGAATTTCTCGAACTTGTGATACCAAATACATGATCTTCCTGACTAATTTCTCTTGGTGGTTTTTCTTATTTTCTTTTATATTTATTTTAATTGAATCTTTGAAAAATCATAAAAGATCATAAAATGGAAAATATAATTTTTTGACTCCACACGAGTAGATCTATGCAGTAAACATATGATACGATATAATTTAGTAAAATATTTTTTTACTTTTAGATATATACTTTTATATAATTAATTTATAGCTACAGTTTCCGTGATCCAATTATGTCAATATTTTTATGGTGGTCTAATTATTATATGTTTGATCTTTAGTAAAAATTTTATGCTCATTGGATCATGTATGCTTGAGCAACTAAATTCTAGATCCAATAAAAATAAACTTTTTACTGTAGCTCAAACATATAATGATTAGTCCACCGTAAAATTTCACCATGACCATAAAAATTATAGCCATGAATTAACTACAAAAAAAATACATAAAAGTATAATATTTTTTTACTAAATTATATTATATCATATGTTCACTGCATATATCTACTCATGTGAAGTTCAACAAAATTGATTTTTTCTATTTTATAATTTTTTGATTTACTATAATTTTTTAAAGATTCAGCCAAAATAAATTAAAAAAAAGAAAAACAACTAAGAGAAATCAGTTAGGGAGATCTCATGTCCGGTTTCGTGAGTCCGAGGAGTATAGACGAACAATTTTGATGTCAAGGCAGGAAATTCGGACCAAATTCAAACAGCGAGGTAAAATCCCTAAAAGCAATGCGTCACGATGGTAGTAGCCCAGCACAGCCCGTAAGATTCTCTCTGGACTTGATACAATTGGCTTGGGCTTGAAAAGGGCCCAAATGAACCTTTCAGATGTGCCCATGACTGAGCTCAATTTAGGACGCTGAGATCTTCATACAAGAACATGGGCTATCCTCACAAGAATAGGAGCGGTAGCAGAGCGCATTGGGCTGTAAACGGCCTATTTCTATGTTCATCGGACTGGAACTACTACTGCAAGCGCGGCATGTAGCCTAATGCTTACAAGAGCACCTAAGATCCGATGAAAATGAGTTTTTTATGATTTAATAGTATTGTGTTTTCAGTGGTGGGTGATATTCCTATCACAGCGAGGCGATTTATCAGCTCAGTCTTCAAAGATGCTCGTAGGATAGAGTTTATATACGTACGTTTATAGGGGTGAGTGTGCGTGTACTGTGAGTGTATGAGTTGTACCGTGTAATCGGGAAAAAAAACTACTACTGCAACTATCCTTCCAGTTTCGTGCTGAATTTTCTGAACAGGATGCCGACATCTGGTAGCACAGGGCAGAGGCAGTGCCGACGCATAACCACCCACAAAGAAATCAAGGCGACAGAGGCAGAGAGAGGCTTAGCTAGCTGCCGCATCGGCGAGTCCTTTCGCCGCCATCAAGGGCCGATATACGCGACGCGAATGGGGAATCAATCGACGAAATCGCGGCCGTCCGTCCGTTCCGGAAACCAACTTGTGCAGCTTAATCAATTCCATTATATATATGCTGTTACAGATTGATGGTGATTGAGTCGGTGACAAGCTAGCTGCTGATGAGCGCCAACCAACTCGTTGGTCCAATCAGACAATCAATACAGGCAGGCTCCGTCGTATTAATCCAGCAGGAGCAGGGCACTTTCTTTATACTTACCAGATAAGAAGAAGAAGAAAAAGAAAAGAGAGGAGAATACAGCTATGTATCTTGAACTTGAAGAAGAAGAAGAAGAAGAAGAAGAAAAACTCTTGCAAATGATTGATGGCAGGATACTACAATACAATTGCTCGCTCATCCTGATATGATGATATAGTACATGTTTTTTTTTCCTTTCTTTCTTTCCCTTGCTGCGTTGCAGTCTGCAGGGATTGAAGCATCGACGTTATTGCATCTTCTTTACGGGCCAGTAATTCTGAATTCTGATCTTGATCGATCGTCTCCACCTCTGTGCACTGTTGTCGGACGATCACCAGTATACCACCAGCTGCTGCAGCTAGCTGGAGCTAGTCGGCGGCGGCGCTCCTCCAGATGGCCTCGAGCTCGGCGGCGAAGAGCTCCTCCTGCCCCACGATGATGGTGATGTGGTCCTTGCGGTCGTAGACGGTGATGCGGGCGCGGGGCACGCGGGCGCCCACGGCCAGCGCGCACTCCACGGGGAGCAGCTCGTCGTCGCGCCCGTGGAAGACGGCCACCTTGCAGGAGAGCTGCGACGAGAGCACGTCCAGGTACGCGTCCATCCGGGCCGCGCTGCCGCAGATGATGTTGTGCAGGGTGTGCCACGCCGCGTTGTGGGTGTGGCACATGAACGCCTCGATCAGGAACGTCCGGACCCTGCACCACCACCCACCATGACCAACCCGCGTTAGCTAGGATCACCAGTTCACCACTGCGGGTGTGCGGGCCACGGCGGCGGCCATGACTCATAACTGAACTTGCCACTGCCATGGCGGCGTTGCCGCCGCTCTGGACGCAGCCTGGAGTGGGCCCTGCGTGTGCTTATACTCGCACGACGGCACAATCTCATGCCGGCAGGAAAGTTAAACAAAAAAAACAAATCTTGCAGCTCCGAACCAACTTAGGGTGTGTTCGTTTCCTACCGTCTAAACTTTAGACCCGTCACGTCAAAAAGAATCTTGTCATTTAGAAGTATTAAATAAAGTCTAATTACAAAACTTTTTGCACAGATAGGTGCTAATTCGCGAGACAAATTTAATGAGCCTAATTAATCCATAATTTGCCATATTGATGCTACAGTAATCATCCGCTAATCATGGTTTAATATACCTCATTAGATTCGTCTCGCGAATTAGCCCTGGGATTCTGCAATTAGTTTTATAATTAAACTTTATTTAATACTTTTAAATGATAAGATTCTCTTTGATGTGGTAGGTCTAAACTTTAGAACCTTACAAAAGAATACACCGTTAACTACCGGATCTCACAGTGGATGCATAGGCAACATGGATGGACACGGACCCGCACACTTGCACTGCCGGACTGCCCTACCCTGCAGGGAACCACCACCTGCTCGCAGCGCTAGCCATCTCTGTCTGGTGTCTACTCACTGAACCTGCTTTGCGAACAGAACAGAGCAGTGTTCACTGGCCGTCCGGACAAGCAGTCGCTGACAGACCCGTAGGTTTGTTCCCGGGGCCCCAGTGGGTGAGCCCATCATCATCGGGACTGCTAAGCAGCGAGCAGTGGCCGCACTGGCGCCACTCCGCGGTCACGCCGGATCTATGCCCCAAACGGCAGCCCGACCCCAGCGCCGGTGCCCGGGGAAGCCCTGTCATCCCCCCCGCGGATCACACGCCCGGGCGCGTGCACCCGCCCACCGCTTCGGGCCCCCGGGGTTTCCTGAGCTTGCCGTGTGTGGCCTGGTCGCCGTCGCGGCGTCGCCGAATGATTGCGGGCCGTGATGGGGGGAGGGTTAAGGCAGGGGGGCCGTGCCGTGTGGCGCCGCCGATTTAGGCAGGCAGGGGTCGCCGTCGCCGCGCGCGCTGGGCTGTCTGCCGCTGGTCTCCGCCTGCTCAGGCCACGGGCGCGGCGGAGGACATGATATAGACTGATAGTGATACGATTTAAGCACCCCCAGGTTAGTGGGCTTAAAGTAGCACGATCCTAGTCCGCGTGTTCCTAGGAAGAGGACGGACGGTGGATGTGGACGGTGAGGTCACGGGGGAGCCGCCGCCGGGGAACGGCATTTTCCGGCCGGGCGCCACCGTTTTAATGGAGGCGACATCGATCGATCGGGAATAGTCATCCTCCAACCGAATTTTGTCGCCGTCTCTCTTGCTGCTGCAGTGCTGCGTGTTCCTTCTCGCCGCCGTCACCAGGAAAGGACGCTCGCTCACTGTATCACTGTACTGATCTAGCTAGTCGGGCTCACTCTAAGACTCGGATCAAATTAAGGGAGGAATTCAAGGGAGGGGAAGGCGTGCGGAGCCCGGGTACAGCAAGAACAGGTACCGACAGGACTCGTACTAGTGTAGACTACGCAACGGGCAGCTGCGGCCACGCCTACCTTGTTAGCTCCAATTTAATGCGGCCAACGTGTTTCTTTTGGATTAAAAATTGTTTCTTTTTTTCACCTAATTAAGAACTCGTCTGTGAACAGGGGATTTAGCTAGCAGTTTGGGTTCCGTTCATGTCCTACGCGGCGGCGTGGGGCCTGTCGTGTGCGAGCCGGCGGCCGCGGCGAGAGCAGAGGGGCAGGGGGCGGCGCTGGGTTAGTCCACTGGGGCAGGCGAGAGCAGCCAAGCCAAGCAAGCACAGGTGCAGAGCAGCAGTTAGTTACTGGGAAGAGAGGAGAGAGCACCTGTTCCTGGTGAGGATCCTGAAGAGTCGGTCCCAGACGCGGTGGTGCCGGCAGATGGTGAGGCAGATGGTGCGGCTCACGTGCTCGTACCAGCACGCCATGGACGCCCCGAACGCGATCGGCGGCCACACCCGCCGCGGCGCCACCCGCCGCATCACGTACTGCGTCGCCGCGCCGGCCTCCGACTCCGGCACCGGGAAGTAGGGCTGCAGCCAGAAACAACTCACCCATCATCGTCAGATTCAGACATGCATGGTTGTTACAGTTGATGGCGTCATTGTCATCCACGACGGCCAGCGGACTCTCGAGCTCGGAGCTTAATGCGGCCGCGGATGCAGTTGGTGCGTGCGTGTCGTTGACTCACGGTCACATGCATGCAGCTCGCATCTCTGATGTGTCAGTGTCCTACTACTAGCTGTATCTTTCAGCCAGGTCAAGTGGCAGCAGCAGCAACCAAGTACAGACGAGAGCTATGGTGATCGGCGGCGAGCAAGCAAGGCAGGCAAGCACGTACCGGCGCGAGGAGGGTGAGGGACTTGACGGCGGCGGGGTACTTGACGGCGAGGGCGAGGGCGAGGACGGAGCCGAGGGAGTGGGCGACGACGTGGAAGGAGCCGAGGCGGTAGCGCTGGAGCACGGAGCGCTCGATCATCTCCACGTGCTCCCGCAGCGTGTACAGCGACTCCGCCGGCTTGGGGCTGCGCCCGAACCCGAGGAGGTCCACCGCGAACATCCGGTACCGCCCGCGCGCCGCCGCACTGAACGCCGGGAACACCGTCTCCGTCCAGAACACCGACGACGAGATGAACCCGTGGATGAACACCACGTCCTCGGCTGCTTCGCCCGGCACCGGCGCGGGCGGCGCCTGGACGTGGACGTAGAGGTGCGTCGCGGAGCGCGGGGCGGCGCTCCAGGCGTGGCAGACCTTGCAGTCGCAGTCGGACCAGCACGGCGCCTGGCGCGGCGGGCTCGGGCGCGGCGGGCGGTCGATCTTGCCGCGGATCATCTCGGCGATGGCGGGGCTGACGGTGAGCGCGGGCGGCGCGGGGCCGGCCTTCTTGGTGGCGTCGGCCAGCAGCGAGGGGCGCACGTACAGCGTGTCGGACACGTCCTCCAGCTGAATCTTGGCCGACGACGCCGACAGCCGCACCACCTTGGGCCCTGGCGGCGCGAGGACCCGCGGGCCGGCGGCGCCGTCCCCGCGCGCCGCCGCCGCGCAGTAGCACGCCTTCCACTCCGCCTCCACGGCGTAGTCCACCAGCTTGTACACCAGGCACAGCACCACGTCCAGCACGTCCAGCGCCGAGAACACCACGAAGCTCACCGCGCAGTTGAGCGCGCCCCCCGCCGCCGCCGCCAGCGCCGCCCACTCCCCCTTCCTCTTCCTCTTCCCAGCACCAACACCGCCGCCACCTCCCCCCATGTCCGCCGCCGCCGCCTTCTCTTGCCACACGCAGGTGGCAATGTGCATTGCTCCCCGATCGACCTCGGCGGCCGGCGGCAAAGCACAACCGACGGCGGGCGACCGCGCGCGCTCAGGCTCAGGAAACTCAGCTAGCTAGCTAGCCGCCCTGCGTACAGCTAGCAAGCTAGTAGCTGAGGCGCAGGGGTGGCTGCCTTTTTGTAAGAGCGAGCGAGCGGGTGGCGGAGGCGTCCGCGAGGGTTTAACTCGGGGGAAGAAGAAAGGCGCGCATTTAAGCGCGGTTGGAGGCGGGCGGGTGGTTCGGTTTGGTTTCTTGCGCCAATTCCTCTTCTTCCCTTTTGGCTTTGGGGGGGCGTCGTCTGCTCCGGGCAACGGGTTGGGTTGGGTTAAATAGGAGGAGAGGGTTTGGGTTGGGGATTTCGGCTCAGATAATTGCCACCGCCACCCGGCTGCCGCAGCTGAAAGCTATGCGCGTCACCCAGCGGCATTAGTGGCGGCTTTCCTGACCAGGTTAACGGTTCACCGTGCTTTTTGACATGATGGCCTCATCCATGTCGGCGTGAGGGCTGAGGAGGGTTAAGCGTTGGTAGATTTCGCCAGCATCGTTTGGGAGTTCTTGTGAGTGGTAAATATGCATTATCGAGCATGTAGGAAGTTCTTGTGTGGTCAATATGTATTTATGCCGGATAAGTGGAAACTCGGTTATTTATGCATTATCCATAGATTTAGAAAGTATATGTACATATACATTGTGATACACTTTCAAGTTGTCGGCTCGATTTTCATCATAATCCATGTTAGCCGGTTGACGTGGTCAGTATCATCACCGAGAGACTTCAAACCTTGATAGAATTAGAAAAAAATTGAACTTAATTTTAATTCGGTCTTTCAACTTTTCCCGGAGTGTACACTTCAACACCTTCTAGCAGTCAAGGAAATGAATCAATGATCTTATTACTTATTAGGGTGCCATAGCAATTAAACTTTTTGCAATAAAACCATGGCAGGTGAGCCGAGCATGAAAGAGTGCGGTCATGTAACATCCGCTGGCAAACGGCACCCTGCTCCAGTGGCTTGTGCTGATCAACTTTCACTTCGGATTACCAACTGCTATAGCAATTAGTATAAAACTCAGATCAAAATAATACATGCCGTTGAGGTTTTACAAATAGTACACGTACTCCACTTCACAGTCCCTAGCTAGTAGCTGTCCCTGTCCAGTGGAAGAAGAAACCAAAAGAAAAAAAAGGAGTAGAAGTTTGGGCACATGCATGCCAAAAGGGTATGGTCAGCTACACGGAAACGCATGCTCGCTCCTTACCGCACTCTGCCTGCAGGCAGCTGCTGTTTACTGCGCTCTCCTTGTTTTTCATGTGCAGATGCAAGCGGCGCCCCCTTTTCATCTGCAGATCAGTGGAGTTCATGTGACCAATGCAGGTAGACTGAACTGCCGGGCGAGGCCAGGGTCACCGTTGACATTTTGGGAACCTTTCTTTTTTTCAGGAATGGATGGATGGATGAGGATCTGGCCGCAGCACCTAACCGGAGACGAAGAAGTGAAGTTACTGCCGCGGCATCAGGGTGAGCGGTTGGTGGCCGTTGAGCCGCCGCCTGCGCGCGGGGGCAGAGGCTGAGACCGGAGAGTGAGCTCCTGATGCAGCTGCAGGCTCGGGGCACTTGCAGCAGATGGCAGGTGGACCTGGTCTTCCCCTTTCGCATCGACCAGGTTGACCTGGCGGTCTCGGCCATTGTCGTCGCCGTCGTCGGCCGGCCGTAGCATGGCCTCCCGAACCAACACCGCGTCGCCATGGCAACTTGAATCGGCGTGGCGTGCAGCCTGCTCGCACTGTCGCGCCGCCGCCGCGCCTCACAGGCAATGCAGGCGGGCCCTACTCTGGAAGAAGAAGAACAGGGTAGACAGCGGAGGACCAACCGTGTTGATTTGATGGTGGTGGCACGAGGTAATGGTAGCACTGTGCAGGTCATGCGATCATTGTTCGGTGGCGGGCGGTCGACGAGGTCGATGAGGTGCAGTGGCTGACGAGGAGCCGCCGGCCGGAGACGGTTAACGAGTTACTCCCCCAAGTCCTACCACGAGCTAGCAGCCACCAGGGACGACGACGACGACGGGGAAGATGACGACACAGCACAAAGAGAACAGTGAGAATTGAATGAGAGGAAGGGACCTCGTAGCCACGTAAACGTATAGCCGATGCCACAGGTAACGGCTCGATGAGCGTCAGTTCCCAACGTTCAGGCGCCGAGCGGAGTGGTGACTTGCTTGATCGGGTGGCAGTGTCCTAACGGAACAGAAGTGGCCGCCAGAATTGCGCCTGATTTGGGAGCCGCGACCCCGTTCCGATCTGGGCACTGCCATCGTTGTGACTACTCGCGATCGTTCCATAATTCCATTTAAGGGCGCCGCGCCCGGCGGCGATCGAGTGGCATCCGGCGCACGCAGCCGCCGGCGGGGACCTAATTCCGCCGGGTTGGGGACGCCGCCCGGGGTTGATCGAGAGCACGGAGAACCGGTGGTTGGCCGTGGAAGAAGAAATCGCCACGGCAAACCAACGGCTACGTACGGGGCCTCGGCTAGTCGCTGTCGGTTAGGTCGATCGATCTCATGGAATTGGCATCAGACAACGCCATGGCCTACTGCTGCTGATTGATGAATCCTCGAGCTTGTACTCTCGCCCTGTTCACCGTTCTGACACGGCCGTGTCCATGTCCATGCCTATACTCCGGAGTATTGGTTGCCTGCTGCCTTTATGCTCGATGCGGCCACGGCCACCTGTTCGCCGATAAAAGTTGGTACGCCACATGCGGTTCAGGGATGGGGCTGATTTTGAGGCCTCAGCTGCTGCAGGCAGGCAGGAAGTGACTTGATAGAAAATGTTCCCTGTGTGCTACTAGAAAGAATTCCAGATGGCAGATGTACAGGAAAGAAAGAACGAACTCTGATATCTTCAATGACAGCCGTTCTGCTGCAACTGCACATGGAGCATATCCACTGCCCAGAACGAAGATAAAACTACTGACAGAAACATTGCTGAAATCTTCTCATTCAGGAATCTGGAAGCAGCATGCACGGCGGTGAACACCTATAGCTCGACAGCAACTCACTGAGCTGGGCCGACGCCATCCATTTTCAGCTAGCATAGCATGGGGCAGCCGACTGATCGAGTGCTACCAGGAACGTTGATGGTCCACAGAGACCGACTTGATTGCCAAACCATTTCTGGATCCGTACGTATATGTGGATAGAAGAAGAGAGCGTGCGTGGTCGGCCGGAACCGGATGATCAGGAACAGTTCGCAACAATCAATCGATGAAAGCGGATTACGACGCGGTTATCCTAAAGCTACAGCGATACTGAAGAGGAGATTCTGAAGATGGGAGGTAGATCGGCGTCGTTGACACGGCATGGGCGTGTGGAGAAGCTCAGCTCGTCGTCCCTGCTGACACCCATGAGCGGATTAATAGCATGAGCATGGCTGCAAGGTACTCTTCATCTCTTCGTCAGACTTAATCGGCTGCATTGATCCGGTGCTTCCCGCTGCAACGAGCAGTGCAGTCTGATCGATCCATGCCTTGAATTCAAACGTCATGTAGTACCATGCATGGGCATGTGGGTATACGTTGCGACTGCTGAAAGGTGTCGTCTTGTGAGATAGATCCCCACTTTGCAATTGCATAACTGCATACTGTTAGGGCACTGTTAGGGATGATGTGTATGTTCATTAGACCACTGGGAATAGTACGAGAAATATGATCAGGATTGCTGGTGTGAGACAGAGCACAAAATGGTGGAAGAACATCATCATGTCCGGTGGCTAGCAGGGCTTCAACCAAAATTGAGCCAGCAGCAGAGGCATCTGGTGAACTTGTTGGTGAATGCAAAAGGAGCACAGCACTATTCATGTGCACTTTTCTTCTCATTGTCCTGTTTTTCCCCCCACTTCAATTCATTGTGGGCATTGATTATGGGGGTGGCCCTGTGTGCTTCACCAACTAAAAATGTTCAGAAAAAACTAGTTTCTTAAACAGGGAAAAAATGCTTTTATTTACTAACTATACAGTAGTAGTGGTAGTACCTTGTGATGGAAGATCGTCTGACTTTCCGCTGCAAGCAAGTAAAGGAGAAATGCCATCTTTGAATTGTTTCCGTGCTGATACTCTAGGCCATTTATTGGCGGCACTGTTTACTTGGGGTGCTCATCAGCTCACTGATGCTGACACCTCCTTGCAACTATGTTCATCAAGAGCAGCCAGATCAGGTAGACCTTGCGTTCAGATTAATCTCGAAATATTCTGGAAAATTAAAGGGCGAGGAGTCTAAACCGGAAACCGATCATCAACCATGTAGCAGGAGCAGCAGCAGTAGCATGTTCTAACGGGTTCTTGTTCATTGGTGGCAGCATTTAATTTGGGTCACCGGGTATTGTTGATCACCAGCATGATCGTATCTTTTCAGCAAAGCATCCAGGCCTCTGTCTATTGTAAGCACGCCATCGTTAGCTGTCCGATTATACAATCAGTAAAGTTATTATAAATGTTCATCAGGTCGATCTCTTCCAAAAAAAAAACTCTATGTGCATCGATCAGGCTAGCTGAATGAAGAGCTGCACTGTGTTATATCTGCATCCATTACTTGGATACATGTATTGATGCCATGATGTGTAGAGCCAGACAAAATGAGGTTGTTAGATGCATTGGCATGCCCCTGCTGCTGCAGGACTCTGCCAAACCGAAGAGCGGAGCAGCATGCCTGAATACGATCACGGTTTGCAGGAGCAGAGAATTCCTACCAGAATCAAAATCCTACAAGCTAGAACGAATGCTACTAGGGCAAACTTGCAGTGATCTCCTGTATGCTACTGTTCACCGGCGGCGAGGTTGCTCAGCTCTGCAACCTGCCACATTGTCGGCAACACTACACCCCTATAAGCACTGCATGCACCTTCCTATCTTTTCCCTCAAAATTCTATGCTTTCTTGCAGAGCAGTGATTCGGTTGCCGAGATCAGGGGCAACGAGAGGCTAGTGTTCGGTTGAGGTAGCCGGGCTTGGGCGAGCGTGGTGGAATGGCGGTAGGGCACAGGGACAGAGGGTTAGCCGAGGAGTAGAGACTAGAGACAACAGAGGCAGGCTAGCGCGCGACGATGCCGGCAAGAGCACCGAAAGCAAGGCCTGATGTGCTGCGTAACCACCCGTGTCTCCGGGGACGATTGACCACTAGCTTTCAACCCTCTTCCGTGTCTCTCTTCTCTCATTGCCCATGCTTAACACCTTCCCTCCCATTAAAGAGGCTGAAATTGCAGATGAACTTTGAGCTCTGATGAGAGAGACAATTGCATTGCATGCATCAGAGTTTTTTTTATATATATATGTGCAAATAATATAGTATACAAATATGAGAAAGCGATGGCCTCCTGGGGCCCACCATGCCGCCCAATGGCCAGGCCCCTGGGACTTTTATTTCCTCTGCGCCGAAAAGGAGCTTGGTCGTGGTCGGTCATCCACCGGTTGGCTTGCATTGGCTTTGGCCTTTGTGGCTTTTGTGTAGTTGTCTGGTCCACGGCAGTACGGCACACGGCGACTCGTCGCATGCGCACGGCAAGTTCGTTCCTCACGAACAAGAAGCCGTCGTCGTCGTCGTCCTTGGTGTACCGAGTACCGACGGCGACGTCGTCTCGCCGACGAGGGTCCGGCGCGGTGGCGCGAGGGCACTGGCTGCCGGCCGGGGCCGGCGAATTGAAGCGCCATTAGTGCCGGCTGCCGTGGTGCGCGCACTGCTACTACTACGGCTACTTGATGGCATGATATGTGAGTCAGGGCTGCATCTGTAGGTGCCAAGTACAATTATTGGCAAGCGTGGCCGGCCGGTACGTGTTGCTACTCATGGATCATAGCGACGGCGTCTACGCTAATACCACCATGCATTATGCTCCGATCCGGCCAACTGATCGATCCCCCACGATTAAGCGCATCAATGCCTCACCAAAAAATTGTGGTTAGGTTCGAATCTTAGGTTCCATACGGCTAATCACTCTTGTCGTAGTAGGTGGTATGCCTCTCGATAATTAGACTAACTATGCAGTGACTCTGCAAGTGTAGGTGGTGTAATGAGGTTGAGGTCACGAGTCTAAAGGAATGGGCTAGCTAGTGAGGCCACGAGCCTACGAATTGCACGACCTATCGTGCGTGTCACGTCCCTCGCTCTCGGATGGATGGATCAATTTCGTATGGGGTGTGGTTAGGGTTTGGAGATTGCTCCCATTTTTGCATCGTCCTGCTCCTAGCAAGGTACTGCTTGCATTGGGGCGCCATGCACCTTGCACTTGTGCTACTGTAGCAGTTCAATGTCCTCCAAGTGTGGTGGTTGATGGAGATGACTGTTCCGTTCTGTTCTGCTACTGTTTGGATTGAGTACCATGCTGAACTGCTCGTGGTTAATCACTCTTCCCGTTTGGAATTACAGTTTTTTTTGACACTGAGGGTTAATGCCATTAGATTTGCGATGAAGAAAGTCCCTTAAAAAAGATGTGAAGAAAATTAAAACGAGGGAGCAGGTGGAACTGTTAGAAGCGTGCACTGTCTAGGGAAGGCAGGCGCGCCGCTGTGGCTAGCTTGTTGGTTGGCACCTAGAAAATTGGCGGCAAAGTAACATGGAATAGCTAGTTCCGACAAGACGTCCAGCTGAATCGACATGACAGTATACAGCCGGCACGTCGAATGAGCAACGAGGCCATCTATCGATCGATCGTCGGCGATGGGCCCTCGCCGGCCGGGCAGGCGAGGCGCCGAGCTGTTCCGTTCCGCCGGTCGACGCGACGCCATTGGAGGATCGATCGGAGGCTAGCTGCTGCGATCGAGCGCGATGATTGCGCTCGCACGGGCCGGCCATTAATGGCACCCGAAGAGGTTGGAGCCTGCCTGCCTGCCTGCCGCTGCTCTTGACCCTCGATTCCTCCATCTGAAAGAGAGCAAGAGAGGAGGCTTCGTCTTCAGCTGGGGAAAGGGGAAGTACGCCGGACACCTGCTGCTAGCTGCTACACACGCCCGCAGGCAGGGTACACGCAGTGGCATGTGTGCCTGCCTGCCCGCCCTGCCCGGCACGTCCGCCTGGCGTGCCAACACATGGCGTGGGCCCCCCGTACAGCGAGAGAGAGAGAGAGATTCAGGACATGAACATTGCATTCAATTAGGCAGCTTTTATTTAAACGCGCCACTAATCTGGGCAAACTCGCCTGGGCTGGGATCTCCTGAAATGGAGTGCCGAACAGCGAGCAGGTGAGCGAGGACGGAGTATGCGAGAGCACGGGCACCTACCTAACTGTGGTCACCGGTGATAGAGAGAGGGCCTCGGGCCAGGATCACCGGAACACAAGATGGCACTGCACCTGGCGTTCTCCACGCCCATGATGTGGACCCTGGACCGGTACACTTTACTTGCCTGAAAAGTGCCTAGCTTGCCCATGGCCATTCGCTCATTCGCCCACGAATAAGCGACCCAGCATAATGCTCATTCGCTCGACAGAGTTGGGGGCTTTCCTAATATGCGCCTCAAGGGTGGGTGGGATACCTTGTGGCATCAGATGCCATTTCGCGGTCACAGGAATGGACAAAGGCCATCAGGTACATCCAACTCCTTAATAATCTAAAAGAAAAGGTCCATCCAACTCAATGCTCAAACAGGAACATGCGTCTCAGCGCAGCCCTCCGAAAGATTCATCGACTCTGGGGTTGGGTCACTCAACTGGGACAGCCGTTTCACAAGAAAGCACAAGGGCATATACCCTCTGGTGCTTTTAACAAAACTTACAGATCCAATCAGCTCTTACCTCGGGCAGCTACTGGCAATCTTCTAGTACCAAGTGCGAGCTGTCCCATGGCAGGAAGAATAGAGGCCAGGAGAAGGTTTTCTTTCTTTACCTTGCAAGCATTGAGAGTGGCAAGCTGAAAAAGCCAAGGAGATTGATTGGCGCAGACCGCAATCGGACTTCCACTCTCAGAAGGTACTTCTGGCATTGATAAATTCGGTTTGCTGCAGCTGCCACTCCTCCTTTGTTGCCAAGTTAAGGTAATAAGGACTACCAGATGCATATTTCCTCTAACAAGCTACAAGAAACAGGATTCCAACAGAAAGGAGCGGTCGTTCTCCATGGACCTTTTACCCGTTAATAAAGATTGTTCAGTGATACAAGCAAGCCATGCTGCCGGCTTTTGCTTTGCGGTTTCAGGCAACACGAATCTCATTTGTCATTGTTCTCATGGTTAACAACTTCTAGTCCACACGTTTTGCATGGTTAAGTGCATGTTGTTTGAGTGGTAGTTACCATGTACAAGCAAGTAGCATACCATATGAGCGGCAAAACAAGCGCAGGCTTGCTCTAAAAAACAAATGCAGGCAGCAATGGCAAAGGGAACCAGGATGGTAGTTGGTGCACAGTTCTAGCACGGATTAAAATTGATCTGCAGGACACTCAAAGGCTGCCTGGCTTTTGTAGTACAGAGCTAGATTAATTGAGGGCCCATTGATGCCAATCGGAGGTTACGACAAGACAGAGACAAGAGCAGAACTCCTTCCACTAAAGTAGGGGCTTACTTTGGAAAATATGGCATGCCGTAACAGAAGCATTTACTTTCATAGGTGCATCACCAGTGGTTCAGGCCCATATTGATATCACTAGTCTTGCTGATCCAAGTATTTATGGGCCGAATCTGTTTCAGACGCAAAATAAGAATACCATTCTAACCATCACTGATTGCTGAAGATTTTGTTCCATTTTGTTAAAAAGCTTCAGGATAAAAGGATATCTGTGGGAACCAAAAAACAGAAACTTTTGGTTCACATGATTACGGACAACATGATGCCTGTCTGATTGCAACAGGATTCACATGACTAGTAACAGGATGCATGCCTGTCTGACAGTAGCAAGTTCAGAAACTAAGACCTGACACCTGAGTTCAGTTTCACATAGCTACTCAAACTAGGTGTGTCTCAAACAAGAGCTGAAGTTAGTAATTAAGGCGACGATAAACTAGCCCTACTGGATGATACAGATCAATAACACACTCTACAAATGCTAGGCATCATTATCATCTTCTTCTGGCTTCACGAAGAATTCTATATGAGCGATTCGGCTTGTCTGTTCAGTTCCTCCACCAATATTACGGAAGTATGGCATACCTGGCCTGGCAAGTGAAACCAGGTGCTGGATTTTCAGCATCCCTCCCCTCCCAATTGTGACCTTAGTCCTACGATTCTCCTTCATGACACTACTGGGGATATTCGAGGTAGTTGCTCGAAGAAATTTGTATTTATACCTTGAAGAAAACAGTACGGTCTGCAAATTAGAACAAAACAGCATACCATCTGAGCCTCTAGAAACAAGAAATTTACCTGTATGACACTTCACGGTCACATTGGAACACGATTAGAAGGTCGGTGTTTGCATAATAGGGGAACTCAACCTGCCAAATGGCGAAAGTGACACTGAGTTATAAGCACAATTGGAAGCTAAGTGAATAATACAGACCAACTTGTAGCAAACCTGCAAGTCGCCATGACCTTCACCTTTGAATACAACTGTTGGAGGGTCTGGTTGCATTCGAATCTGAATGCTGGAACCTGGCCACTCAAGGTCATCAAGCGCTTCTTTCAGGACAGCAGACTGCAATTTCAGGTAGTTAATCATATATTCCTGGTGAACTAAAACAAACAGTTGGTGCGTACTGCGAACAAATAAATAGGGATGCATTGAGCTACCTTAACAGTAAAGGTGACTGGAGTATTTCCCTCATGCTCAAAATTGTAATCCCAGGAGATTGTATCTGGAATTCTGGTTCTGATTTCTGCATACAGACATGCATCTTGGGAGTCCACTGATCTGCATTATCATTACAAAAGTCCCTCAAATGAGAAAAACTCCAAATGTACTAATCTGCTTAAGTTACATTAATCTCTGCAGCAAATAAAACATCTTAAAATAAACAGAGTAGTTCAAATTTGTGTTGACGACAAGATGGCCAAAAACTGAAAATCTGAGTCATTCATCTCGTCATAGAGCAAGTTACACACGGATAACTTTCAGCAGTTTGTCTGAACAAACAAGCCAGCTTTTTAAATTACTTCACTGGCATGGAGAACCAGCTATTCAGTTATCCTAAAAATTTCCAAGACTAATGTTCCATGTGATCAGTTCTGGAATCCAAACAGGCTCAATGGGACTAGGTCGGGCCACGCGCGCAACAACTTTGGTCAGGTATACGAGCACAACATCAGCAGCAGAGGGCATAATACGTACTTGAGGAGAAGCTGCATGTCGGGGCCAGGGTACCGGATCTCGACTGCTGACGCATGCCCCGGAGTCGAGAAGATGTTGAGGCAGTCGACGAAGAGCCCCAAGCTGAGCCCGAACCGCTCACGCCCCTCCCCCGCATACTCGTACTCCACGAACAGCTGGGGCAAAAAAATCTCCAAACAAGTCAGACCCCGAAGCGCGCCTAGTCATAAACGCAAACACCTGACGCGTCGTAATGCGGCTCACCTCGCGCTTGAGGAAGACCTTGGCCTGGAGGCAACCGCTCTCCTCGACGGTGAGCACGATCCCGTGCGCCGACAGCTCCATCACCGCGTCCTGCGTTTAGGGGGGACGGGGGGATCTGGGTTTAGGGCTCGGGACGGATGGGAGGCTGGGACGGGGAGCGGAACAGGCGGGAAGGGGGGAAGCGAAGCGACCGATCGACGGGCGGACCTGGTGTCGCTTCCAGCGGACGGAGGAGAGCGCGTCGACCATGCCGTGGACGCAGTCGATCTGGCATACGAGGTCCGGCGCGTCATCGTCGCGACCGGACATGGACGAGCTCATCCCCGGCGCCCGCCCGGAGTTGCGCCGTCCCGATGTGCTTTCGCGCGGCTTGGCGCCTGCCCTCCCGCTCGGTTCTCGTTTTCCCGCGCGAACGAAGTGAAAGGTCCCGGGCCCCTGGCTTCTTGTTGGGCCCAAACACACGCACGCCTGCCTGACGACGGTTGTTGGGCCGACGATCTTCCTTTATCCCGCCCCCGTCGCCGTTCTGGATGGCAGCCACGCCCACTGCACGCACGCCGGTGAACGGCGCGCGTCGTCGGCAGCCAGGAGCTAGCCCAGGACAGCACGTCGTTGTCCGCGCCGCTCGCTGCCACCTGCTGGCCTGCTTCGTGGCCAGCGTAGGCGGCGTGTGTGCTGACTCTGGCTGGCTCCGTGGCTCCAACAACCGCGACACGGCCTCCTCTTCGTCCCTCACGCACGTACCGTTGCAGGCAGACCGCTCAGCGCTCCGCCGTTGGCGGCGCGCGCGCCACCTGTCGCGGGACCGGAGCTGACACGTACGCACCTCTCGCTCGCTGCCCTGCGCGTTCTCCGACCGTGAAATCTACGCCCATCGAGACGGGCGTGAGTCCATGATCCGACGCGTCCAGATTTACGAGTGGCGTGTATCGTTCGAAATAGATACGTATGCCATGTGCTCTAGCGATCTACGCATGCCCGGTCCATGCCATGCCATGGCATGAGGCATGAGGCTGAGACCATGATGCAGGGCTCCGATGATCCGGCACCAGCACGCATGGACATTTGCTCTTTCCCAACGGATTCATTCCGGCGACGTCACTGACCTTTTACAGAATTCATGCGCGATGATCCTTCGACCGGTATCTTTAATTAGGTCCATAAAGAATCCCAGGATAAGCCTAGGGTTGGTTGCCCCACGTCCTGTGTTATGCACGCTGCATCACACCAGCTAGCATCTTTGGTTCAATTCCTCGGCCGGTCACTTCGGATCGCCTCTTTTTTCAGAGCTTTCTGAACCAACATGGGGGTCTATCCGTCGAGTTCGGTATATGCAGGGAAAAGAAAAAGGATTCAGTTCGTTGATTGGAATTAGGTATCGACTGTCTATCAAGTAGGTCACTGGATATTCTTTTCCGCGTTCTCTATCTCTATCTCTATCTCTATCTCTACTATCTCTACTTCTCTACTATTATTAAAGCAAGCAATGATTCCTTGGTAAACGAATGTTGAGATAAGGATCCGAAACTGTTTAGAATTAGCGTTTGGCAAGTAAAGTAGAAAAAGACTGGAGTCCTCAATCAACACATATTATATTAGGGCGCTGCTAGCGCCCGCAAGTCCGAGGACGGGCGCTAGTATCGGACACCACAATCGTACAGAAAAACTCCCACCGCAACATAAGACTATACTTCATGCAACATCATCCTACTCTTACTTGGTTGGTGACTTATCTCGATAACCCGATGAGGATCACATAAAGCTCCATTTATTAACCAAGCCCGCATGAAAAATTGCAAGAACTATGTTCCTGGATTAAAATCAAAGTTTCCCCTAAGATCCCCATCTTGATGCCACATAAAATATTTTGTCTTAAAACAATGCAACAGCATTGAAAACAATGACTGCAACATGGAAAAAGTAACCGGAACATAAAAAACCTGAAAAGTGCAATGAAGCGAATACATATAAAGAGATGCAACATATTTTCTCAGGTGCAACACCGGTACAATTCTCAGATGTAACACTGGTAGAATCTTGCTGCAACAACTAAAATCGACCCTTGAAAGAGATACGTTGAGCATCTAGAAACACATCATCCCAAAAAAACAGTTTGCCAACAATTATTACAAATATTAAGAAAATAAGAGTGTAACAAACCGTTGCCGATCTACAACATCAATAAAAATTGCAAGATTAAGAAACTTGCGACCTCTACAATCACCTACTGAAACATCCGGAATAACCAATTTCAACATTCCTAACTCGTGAGAAATTTTGACATTCCTTTGGATAGAGGTCCTCAATTGCTATGCATCCAGACGAGGGAGAGAAGGCCGCCAGTGGCGCAACCTTCTCTCCCTTGGCGGTGGCGACGAGGGAGAGAAGGTTGGAAGTTGGTAGACCTCGCCGCGCCGTCCGTTATGAAGCTCCCAGGCGCTACCCCACAGTGGGTTGCCTGCCCCATGAGGCTCTACCGCCGGAGACTGCTCGAGATAGTGGGGATGAGAAGAGGTCGAGATGAGGATTGGGAATGGCGGGGTAGTTCGAACTGGCCACGAGGTGAGGGTGAGAGGAGTTCAAGATGGAAATGCCTGAGCTCGCCGCGCCATTTGTTTGGTACTCTGGTGTGAGTGAGAGGAGCTGAAAGAAGAGGTGCAAGAGGCGGTGTTACTGAAGGCGGAGGAATGTGTGGATAAGAATGAATCAGGAGGGACGGAGCCACCGAGGGAGCATGTGAGGCCTAGCGTCCGATATATTTACGGGGCTCGGACGCTCGGGTCAGAGCATTCCCAATTATATTATTATAAAATATATATGATGTACAATATATATAATTTTATATGCTAATCAATAAAATATAGTTTTCCGTAGCAACGCACCGGCATATTCGCTAGTGAGTCACCTCCAAAAGATGGCACATCGCCCAGTTGAGATGGCAAAAAGGACGAAACTATAATTCGGTCTACCTCCATAAGCAGCAGGCACCCAATGCAAGCCTCCATAATCTATCAGCGAGCCGCCGGGCTAGATGCTTCTCCCGTCTGGATTAGTTTAGTAGGTATAGTTCGTCTGTAACCGCGACCGGATTTAATTAGGTCTTCGTGCTCATAAGTGGCCATGTGGTAGTACCCTTTTTTTCGATGATCTTCCTGGAAAATTACAACAGAGCTTCATATGCCTTTTTTTTTAAAAAAGAAATGCTTCATATGCGTACGTGAAGACAATCTGATGAAATGGCAGTAACTTTCGTACTACGTGTGGCAGTAATTTTCTTGTGTGCCTTGTGTCGTCATCGTTCTCGATCTACTTGTCTTTACAATTTAAAAACCCTGGAGCTCGCAACCATCTTCGCTTGCGTCGGGGTCAGACAGCAACCTGACACCCTTCCTTACCGGCGTTCCGCGGAGATTCAGGTCCAGCACCAACGTTAACGGAACACCTCGCACCAGAGAAAGGAAAAAGAAAGAGAGCTAGCACTGGCCCCCACTGGCTTGCCTTGCCGCCGTCCTAGCTAGCACTGTTGCGGGGTTGGAGGCACGCGGGGCGGGGCGCTCCTGGCCATCTCCCTCCCTGGCCTGGTGCCATTGCAACGTGCGATCCGGCCGCTGCCGGCGCCGGGCGCGACGAATCACCAGTCACTGGAACGAATCTATTCGCGTCGCGTGTCCCGTCGAGGACTCGATCATCAGTCATCAGAGATCCACCAGAGATTCAGAGCCCATGATTCCTGTAACGGCCACAACGGACGGCCCCCTGTCCCCTACGGTGGCGACGGCCGCGGCTAGCTACTGGCCAGCCTCCGCCCCGTAGCCCTGCGCCGCCTGCCGCTGCCGGCCACGACGGCCGGCTTTTCTCTGCGCGCGCGTGGTTCATGCTCGAGGTCGAGGAGCGCGTGGGCACATGATGGCTACTGCTGGAGGCGACGGACGGTGAGGTCCAGGCGTCCAGCCCTCGGGTGTCCTGCGGCCATGTTCCATCTTGTTTCTATGCTGCGCGGCGCGGTATACGGTGGGTGTGGCTGTGTGCTCATGTGCGACGGCATGGACGTGAATCACGCCTGTGTGATGCCGCGGGGCGGAAACGATGTGATGTGAGGACACGGGCCGTGTCTCTGTCCGTCCGTCTTCTCCGTCGCTCCCATCATGTCCGCCCTTGCGCCTGCGCAACGGCGCGCTGGTCGTGTCCGGACCACTGATATCGTTGTACGCGAAGCATGTTCTTTTTTTCCTGCACGTTTCGAATGAGAGAGAGCATGACATGGCGAAATGCCGCGGCCGTTTTCTTTGACGTTACCCGCAGCACGAGATTTGGACTCTACCTGTACCCCACAACCTTTATGGCATGCATGGCGCTGCCACTGCTCTGCTGGCATCTACTTAACGTCGAGAAATCGCGTGGGGACTCGAGGGACTTTGGAGACCCCGGGCGGGCGGGCCGGCCTGCCTGCCGCGCTGCCGGGCCCCCCGCGCCGTCCCCCGGGCGGCATCTTCCTGCCCCGGGTTGCGGCCTCCCCCGGCCTCGCCAAGGAGGCAGAGGTGTCTGGCTCCATGCTCCCCCACCTGTCCATTCCCTAGCTTTACCGAAGAGTCTTCGTCCGCCGGTCGAAATGCAGCTTTCGCTAGGCCGCGCGCGCTACCACGAACCATACATACATAGGACGGATTCCTGAACACGCACGCCACGCGGGCACGGGCCGGGCGGAGTAAAATCTCGATATTTCCGGACGCCTCGCCGCGCTTTCAAAAGGGGAAAATGTTTCTGATGCGTGAGGTCAGGGCCGACGCATCGGCGTCTCCTTTTATTTGATGGATTCGAGGGACGAGGACGAGAGGGAGGTGCAGCCACGCGGCTACCCGACGCGGATCCCGTGTGGACTCCAGTGACGCCCATACAGGCCTCCTTTTCCAGACGCGAGCCGACGACGCCATCGCTTCGGAAAGCCAGCCAGCCAGCCTAGGTCTGCCTGCGGCAACTACTGGCGGACGAGCCTGCTGTCGCAGTGGTTTCTCCTTCGGGGCCCTTTTGTTTTCCCGTCAAGACAACCGGCCCCACCGCTCCTCTCCTTTTTCCTCATGCGCTGCGGACCGTAGGCGATTGCATGCGGATGGCACGTTCCTTACCTCCTCCTCCTAGCGCCACAGCGCTCATGCGGTGCCCGCGCGTCATCGTTTCATTTTGGCCAGCTATATTTTCGCACGGCACGGCGCCTGTGGATTCCTAGAACACGGGAAACATTTTCTGTGGTTGGCTTGAGTTTTCCCTTTTTCTTTTTGCGAAAGAGTCCCATTCCAGGAAGAAGAGAGTGGATGGGGTAGGACGGTAGGTATTTTTGGCATGTCGAGCAACACCACTAAAGTTCATGAATAAGGTATTTCAACGTGTATTGATGATATTACACTAGCGACAAAAGTAAGGACCGATAATGTTACCGAATGGATATATGGACGATGATGTGCTTGTCGAGCAAATTATTACTAGAAATGTAACTGCAAATTGGTTGGGAGTAATTAATGCGGCTTTCTTTTCCTTTCACTTCCGAATTGAGCTATACGTAGCTCGAGCTAGTGCCGGAGAAATATTTCGACCACTTTTAGTCGTACCACCTATTTACACAGGAGCAAGATTGCCATCCGCCCACCAACCAAAATTACCACAGCTCGATCTGCGGGCTGTGGCCGCCGCAGCGAATCCCAGATGCGCACGAGTAAACCGCATACAAAACCCCGCACAAGTCCGATCTCGCTGGGTCCCCTCCCCTCCCCCCGCCGCCGGATGGCCGATCGGACGGACGACCGGGGCGCAACCGAACGAGGGAGGGATCAAAGAACGTGACCCCGCCATCCAACAACCGCCGCTGAGGAGCGGACCGAGCCCAACCACCCTCCCCCAGTCAAGCCAGCCAGCCAGCCAGCCACGAGGCTTCCTCCCCTTGAACCCTCGTCCGCTCACGGCCACTGACGCCCGGGCCCCGCGCGGCCGGGGTCAAACCTCGCCGCGGCGCACCTACCCCAGTGGTAGTAGCAGAGAGAGGCGGAGAGACGCGAGGTCTCGCACGCCTCCGCTCCGGCAAAAGTGAGCGGGGGGCCGCGCGGCGCAGGGGGAGGGTGGGCCCACGGGAGGCGCGGCCCGCTATAAAAGGGCCCTCCGCGCCAGGCCGTAACCCTCGCCTCGGTCACGACGCGCCCATTCCGCATCTCGCCCTCCCGGACTCCGATTGGCCGCCGCCCCGCCCGCCGCGACACCGCGCGCGCCCTCGCCGCCGCGCGCACCTCGCCGTCCCCCCCATCCTCGCCGCCTTCTGACCGCCGGCGTGGGGTGCCCGGGCTCCACCACCGGCGACGCCACCCTCCCCGCCGCGCGCGCACCCACCGCCTGCTCCGTTTGCGGGGGTAGCCGGGGCTCCGGCCTCGGCGGCTTGCAAAGCCCCCTTCCTCACAACAGGATCCAAAATCCCGTCCTAGAGTTCTTCTACCTCCCGTTCCAGAACTTCCTCTTTTGGCATCCCCGACAATCGATCTCGATCCCCTTCGATTTCGATTGTTTTCTTCTTTGATTTCATTTTCCTTCACTTTTACCTCTTTTCTTCTATTATCGGTAGCTGATCGATCGATCGACCTCATCACCCTTCACCCAGTTCCAGTTCCATACCCTTTAGTTCATCCGATTCTGTTCATTCGCAGCTAACACCACCCCCACCCACACAGCAATTTTACAGCATATAAAACCAACCAAAATCCCACCAAAAAAAAGGCTATTTTTTTCCCCCTGTGGACTCTCCGGTTGTTTGATTTGACGAGATGCCTGCGCTCGCCGTCGACGCCGCGACACCTGTGGCGCACGCCTTCGCGTCCTGCGACGCGGCGCGCTTCCCGGCCCCGCTCATGGCGGGGCCCGCCGCCGACAAGCCCGAGGCGGCCGCGTGGTCGGCCGACCTCTCCGCGGCGCTCTACAACGTGGACGGCTGGGGCGCCCCCTACTTCTTCGTCAACGACGACGGCGACGTCGCCGTGCGCCCGCACGGCGCCGCCACGCTGCCCGGCCAGGAGATCGACCTGGCCAAGGTCGTCGCCAAGGCCGCGGGACCGCGCGAAGCCGGCGGCCTCGGCCTGCCGATGCCCCTGCTCGTGCGCTTCCCCGACGTGCTGCGCCACCGCGTCGAGACCCTCAACGCCGCCTTCGACTACGCCGTCCGCTCCACCGGCTACGGCTCAAGGTACCAGGGCGTGTACCCGGTCAAGTGCAACCAGGACAGGTACGTCGTCGAGGACATTGTCGAGTTCGGCGAGCCATTCCGCTTCGGCCTCGAGGCAGGCTCCAAGCCGGAGCTGCTGCTCGCCATGAGCTGCCTTGTCGCGCGCGGCAACCCCGACGCCCTGCTCGTCTGCAACGGCTACAAGGACGACGGCTACGTCTCCCTCGCGCTCATGGCGCGCACCATGGGCCTCAACACCGTCATCGTGCTCGAGCAGGAGGAGGAGCTCGACATTGTCGTCGAGGCCAGCCGCCGCCTCGGCGTGCGCCCCGTCGTCGGCATGCGCGCCAAGCTGCGCACCAAGCACGCCGGCCACTTCGGCTCCACGTCCGGGGAGAAGGGCAAGTTCGGCCTCAACACCTCCCAGATACTGTCCGTGGTCACCAAGCTCAAGGCCATGGGTATGGTCGACTGCCTCCAGCTCCTGCACTTCCACATTGGCTCCCAGATCCCCACCACCGCTCTGCTCTCCGACGGCGTGGGCGAGGCCGCGCAGATCTACTGCGAGCTCGCCCGCCTCGGCGCCGACATGCGCGTCATTGATGTTGGCGGCGGCCTCGGCATCGACTACGACGGGACCCACTCGGCGCAGACCGACATGTCCGTGGCCTACAGCTTGGAGGAGTACGCGGTGGCCGTGGTGGCCGCCGTCGGCCGCGTCTGTGACCGCAAGGGGGTGCCGCACCCCATCGTCTGCAGCGAGAGCGGCCGCGCGCTGGTGTCGCACCACTCTGTCCTGGTGTTCGAGGCCTTCTCGGCTACGGCGCCCGGACAGCTTGACGCAGCCACGGCCTACCTGCTCGATGAGCTCACCGATGACTGCCGCGCCGACTACCGCAACGTCATGGCCGCCGCCGTGCGCGGCGACTACGACACCTGCGGCCTCTACGCCGACCAGCTGAAGCGGCGCTCCGCCGAGCAGTTCAAGGAGGGGGTTCTGGGCCTGGAGCACCTCGCAGCGGTCGACGCCTTCTGCGAGATCGTCGCCCGTGGCATGGGCGCCCCCGAGCCGCCGCGCACCTACCACATCAACCTGTCCGTGTTCACCTCCCTGCCGGACATGTGGGCCATCGGGCAGCAGTTCCCCATCATCCCGATCCAGCGCCTGCAGGAGCGCCCGGCCGTCGACGGCGTCCTCTCCGACCTCACCTGCGACAGCGACGGCAAGGTCTGCGAGTTCATCGGCGGGAGGCACAGCCTGCCGCTGCACGAGCTCCCCACCCACGCCACCCGCGGCTACTACCTGGGCATGTTCCTGGGGGGCGCCTACCAGGAGGCCCTTGGCGGGCTGCACAACCTCTTCGGCGGGCCGAGCGTGGTGCGCGTGTCGCAGAGCGACGGGCCCCACTGCTTCGCGGTGACGCGCGCGGCGGCGGGTCCCTCGTGCGCCGACGTGCTCCGCGCGATGCAGCACGAGCCCGAGGTGATGTTCGAGGTGCTGAAGCAGAGGACCGACGACGCCACGGCCGCGTCGCTCGCCAGGGCGTTCGGCGCAATGCCGTACCTGGCGTTCGACCCCGAGGCCGCGGTGATGTCCAGCGGGGAGAGCAACGGCATGAGCAGCGACTCGGAGGGGTCGGCCGCCGGCGCCGCCGAGGAAGATGATGATGAGTGGGAGTTCATGCGCGGGCTCGCCGTCTGACGATGAAGCAGCAGCAGCAGCAGAAGCTCCCGTGTTCCCCCCCGTCCCTGGTGAATCAAGTCGCCAGCAAGTTTGTCAGTCGCCGGCCGGCGTTGGTAACCTAACCCTCCGCCCGGTGTTGTATCGTGTCATGGTCGTAGTAGTCGGGTGTCTCGTCGTCGCCGGAGTTCTTGGCGCCACTTTTTTTATTCCGAATGCGTCAGTTGTCCACTGTTCGCCTTTTTTCTTGGGAAATAAGAAGGAACTCTTGAGTTTCCCCGCAACTCTTGTCTAGTTTCATTTTTTTTTCCGAGTATTGAGCTGTGTCAATGGGATAGATGTCCATTGTTGTTTGTTTCTTCTTCAGACCGGAAGGACAATAATTCAGAAAAAAAGGTTCTCAAAATCTTGTCTGTTGCTTGCTGTGATTCTTCCTCCTCCCTTTCTTTCGCTTTGAAAATGTTATCAGCAATCTACTGGAAACCTCGAGCGGTGGGTGGTTCCATTTGTCCCTGAGCTTTCCTGACTCCTGAGAGGCGAAAAAGAAAGGTGCTTTCCAAGATTCTGCTCGGGCACCAGCAAGACAAACCCAAAGCCAAGACGGGCACGGCGGCGACGAGGACGGTCTTCGAGCCCATCGCGGCATCATCCGCATCACCGGAGACGTGCTAGTAGCCGGGAAAGGAACGGCTAGTCGGCGGCCTCGTCACCGCCTCCGTCCCCGTCGGCGGCTCGGCTGCTTCGCCGCCCCCACCGAGCATCTTCTTTCGTTGCTTTCTCCGGCGTCCGTCCGCGCAGGTGCCGCGGCGGTGATCGTTGGAATCTCCGGATAAACCCCCCAAGATATTCGGACGCCACGCGGTGGGCGGCGTCGGATTTCAACGCAGCTCTGGGGTGTGTGGGGTGGCGCCGCTACCTGCTGCGGCGTCGCTGCTCTGCTCTACTCCCGTTACATGTCAGCCTCACCATGGTAGGTGGGGCGAAGTTGCTGGGTTCTGTTTGTGTCGTACTAGCATCTGCTCATTAATTTCTGGGCGACCTGTTGGTTTGTTCTCGAGCGCGACTGGGATCCCGCCATCCCGGGGTAGGTGACGGCGCGCGGCTCGGGTGGCGCCGCCCGTCGGGTGCCGGTTAAACTATGACCGGTCGCGTGTCGCCGCCGGCGACGGCGCGGCGTTTGGGGACTCCGGCCGGACACCTGTTGCATCTGCCGCAGGACTGGGAAGAAGCTTGCATTTCAAGCAGAATCTGGAACACGATTTGGCTCGGCACATTGTGCTACCGTTGCGGCGTTGTGGCCACAAGGGTTGCTGTCATCTGAATCTTTTTTTTTTCTACATGCCAGATGATCCGGTTCGCTCAAGAAATTTATCCATCTCGTATTATCGTAGATAAGATGAACAAGTGTAAGATGATCCTCATGCACCGCCCAGATTCGAACTCCTATTGGCCTTGAACGATTCTTGAACGCCACAGCATCTGATGGCGTGCTCCACTGGAAACTCGGGAATCTCAACGCCACCTGCGCGCCATCCCGGCCGCTCGTTTCCCGATCAGGTTTGGCCGGAGCCGTTGAGGAGCATGTGGTGTGTTCCCAACCAAGAAGGATCACCCTCGCCCAGATCTAGCTCCAAGAAGATGGTTGGCACAGGCGTGGTCGCGAGAGAGGATAGGGGCCAGGCGAGGCGACCTCTCTGCCTTTTGGTGGCCATCCATCTCCCTCCTCCATGATTCCGGCTGCCCATTTGCGCCGCGAGTGAGATTCCAGATCCAACACCTGCCGACCCTGTCCAGGCAAAGCACAAAACATGTCAAGCTCCCAGCCAAGAAACCCAAACCCTCCCCTGCAACTTGCTCTCTGCGTGAGCTAGTGGCTCGGTGCCGAACTGCAATGAACTCCAACTGCACTGCACAGGTGTTGTGCTCGTATTCGATGCGCCTTTCAGCATCCATCTTGGGTAAAGCCTGAATGACTTGGGGGGCACGGCTGACCATCTGAAGAACCTTCTCTGCTCTTCTCGACAGTTATACTGGTGTCCACCGGCTGTTAGATCTCCGGCTCATCGTGTCGCTGTAATGCTTGCGCTGTTGGGGTCATATATTCGATTCCGCTCATTGGAGATTGTATGTATCTGTCGACCACTACCTCATTTACTTTGACGCTGCACCGATGACGCTGATCGAATAAGTTTACACTTTCTGCGCAGGTCCATAATTCAGAAGTGTCATCACGAACGCTGTCTCATCTTTTATTTTGAAATAAAAGGCAGGAGCGCTGCCTGATCATATAAGGAGGAGGAGAAAACTGGTTCTTACAACAAACGCTATCTCATTTACTTTGCCTGAGGTAATGCAAAGAGTATGAGAAGAGAAAAAATAAAGCTAGGTGATGCTGAAGTTTATTTATAAAACACATATAATCCCTTTTTTGCTTTGAATTAATAGGTATCACGAGATTTCGTTTGAATTACTGTGGTAGTTTACCTTCTCACGAGCTGCAATCATGAGGAGATATAATGCAATGGCAGTTCCTTCTTGTGCGTGTGCATCTCCAACAGAAGAAAGGGTCAGAAAAAGGCACTGATGGGACTTGGTTAAAAGTGCACACAGGAGGAGGATCAGAGGGAAGCAGCGGTTCAGTTCAAAAGAACTCGAGACAAATACGCAATCTATGTATGATATTTCCCCTCTCTTTTAGCAATCAGTGGCAACAGCATCCTATGCTGGGAGCTATACCTTTCCTGCTTAGGTGAATAATCTGCTGGTTCTTTTCTTCACGGAGACGAACTCTTCTTCCAGTTGTTTCTTGGGACATCTGAATTCTTGGGAACATTTCTATGATAGGCATGCCCGTAAAAGGAATGGTTCGTGCAATTGTGCTTGCTGCCATCAAATTGCAGACTTTCACTACCTATGGTGCATGGTCAGTATTTCCTCAAATGCTGCATGGTCAGAATCTCCTCAGATGTTGCAAGGTCAGAATTTTTGCAAACGTTGCATGGTCAGAAGCAGCTCAACATGATGCGGATTGCAGGTCATTCAGGCCTATGTCAAGTTTCATCAGATAGAAAAGTCTCTCCTTATAATGTTATAATGCGAAAGTCTCTCCTTATAATGTTATAATGCGCAGAGCTCCTGAGCGTTCTCCAAAAAACGGTGAACAGATAAAATTGTAATAGGGCTGAACTTTAGAACAAGAACAGATCAGCTCTCTGGTCTAAGCCTAGGACGCAGGGACAAGGTCAAAGGGAAACAAGGATGTCCATAGCTAAAGTCCAAATGCGACATCAAATCATCAAGAATGCCATGGACTGAGACTGGTCAAACCCAACCTTTTCAAGTCATGCTCATACCGGCAGCTGCAACAGTTTTTTTTTTCGCATACCAAATGCAGAGTAACCATTGGCAGCTGCAGGTGCACCTCATCACAATTTCTAACTAGTTTGTGAACTCATCAGGCAGGAACTGTAACCTGGATACAAATGCCTGTCGCTCTGGAATCTGGATACAAATCTCAGACACCAAGCTGCAGGACCCGTTGGTTTCAGCTCCTTGCCAGACAAATCAAAATTGTCCTACTTTTGTTTGATCCGAACTTTCAAACTGCATTATCCGGTCGTCGAAAAAGTTCAGCATCCGGTCCAATTCGACAAACGGAGATGACTCAAAACTCAACCTGGGCTAGAAACATCAGCACGTTTCCGGACAGAGGACATGGCGAAACGGTTGGTGAATGGTGAACAGTTTTTGCTGATGCGACTTCAGAAATGTTTGGTAGCACTTGAAAACGGCACAAGCATGTTTGAACCCGGACACTGCTACCAGTCACCCGATCATCAGCAGTTGTTGATCGAGGCGCCGTGGACCGGCGACTTTGGGGCACCATTCGTCGAGAAGAGCGGCGAGTTTTCAGTCCCTGAGACGCTCATATGCGACATCGCAGCAGCAGCATGTCCGCTTGACTGCATGCCTTGGACTCGATCTCCTAAGACGGCTGAGATTGCGTTTGACCGTTTCTGATTGGCCGGCTTCCTAATCCGAGACCTTTCGACGCTAATTTTGCACGAGTTTGTGAGGGAAACAGTTGGACTAGTGAAGCTTCGCAGGTTGTATCTTGTGCGCTAGAAAGTTGGAAGTTCGCAACGGCACGTGTGTAGCTGTTTACTACTAGATGGTTGGTAGCAGTGTTGAATTCAGGATAGCAAAATGATGGGCTGATGAAGACTGGCGAGTCTGTCTGACTGTTAAGCCATGTACCCAGCCAATTGCAGCTGAATGGTTCATACTGAAGTGACATATTTTCAGAGCAGAAACGTGACATGTTTAGAAGAAGGATATAGGATTACAAAACACGTCAGCATCTTGTTGTTCTAGTACAAAGCGTGGTCATGTGAATGTTCACTTGGAATAAAAGAATCTGCATTGCAGAAATTCAGTCAGGCCTTAATTTTTAGTGAACTGGGTGCAGCATTCAGATCGTTTGAAATGTGCTGTTAATGCATTCATTACTGTGTCGTCAACGATGCTATAAAATACTCAACACTGCATTATCCTATGTTCCTATATGCTCTCTAGGAGTAGGTAAGATTATTAGCGTGGATTAAGATCGATAAGGTCAGCAGCCATATCTTTTTTCAGAACTTGCCTACCAACTGCTGGAGCGAGCAAATGGAAATCGGGTAGGTTTCGCCGTCTGAATTCTGTCCATGGAATTATGGGATGACGAAGATAAGAGGAAGCAGTATAAACTGGAAACTGGAAACTGTAACGTGTGAACTCACATGCACATCGACTGACCAGGATTTTGGGAGCCGGAAATGAAACTGAGTTCGACTCTGACGTCTTCGAATGAACAGGACGCGACCTGCATTTGACTAATAACTTTGAGTCTTCTTATCTGCATCTGCATCGTGTTTGGAAAAAAAAATCAGATCCTTTGCATGTTCCGTGAGTCTAGTCTGTACTACTGTGTTTTGGAAATTTGAAGTCTTGGTGAAAAAAAAAGGTGAGCCGGCATGAAAAGTTCGCTGTAGATATTGAGTTAAATTTCTGTCTAGTTCTTTGTAAAAAAGATCCATTTTTTTTATCACAAGTGGAACTTTTTTTGCCGATAGAAAAAATAAAGAAAACAAACTGTAACGTACGGCCTCCATCCATCCACGGACGCGGCCACTTGATCGCAAGTTGCTTTCCAGCAGGAAGGAAGAGGAGCTGTGCCTACGACTCCCCCGTCACGGTCGAGAATTCCTGGCCTCTACTTCTGATCTTCTGACGGCGTGTTCCTATCATCATCTGACGAGACCTATCATCTTCTTGAGCTCGCTGCCTTTTTTCATGTCTGAAACTGTCGCTGAATTGTGTGTGTAAACTAGGCAGGAGTTGTTGAAGCGTTCCATGCCATGAAATCGGAGAGGATAACGAATGAAATCGGAGACTGAAGACTGCCCGGCTGGAGACTGATTGAATGAATGAAATCGGAGAGGATAATGTAATCTGGTCAGCTGTTGTTGTTCCGCCCGGTCTCGTCTGCATCTAATAGTAAATGGATCTGTCGATTTTGGTTGACGGTACTGGATCTAATATGACATCCACGGGTTGAAAACCAAGTCCAACGCAAGTGGGTGAAAAAGAATAGTTTGACTCGTGGTTTTTCCGCGGGAATTCTTCAGAGGTTGGTGACTGGCAACAGTGACATCATGGCGACTGAAAAAGGAGACCAGCCGAGTATGCTGTAGGTCGAGGCTGATGGTTGATGAACGGGCAAAAAGAACGCGAGGTACACAGTACTGTCTCAGCGTGCGTCTACACTTGACACTTTTTTTTTTTGAAGAAAGCATTCGAGCTCAATGGCTAGCCTTGGCCTCCCTGACAGCGCACCTCCAGTCTCTTACAGGGGATATTATCAACTTTGGAAGCCATGCGGAGTAGGAACCAGTGATCGATCGATCGCGCTGTGTCGTCGGAAGTTGGAGGCTGGGGTGACATAGCTTGCTAAGGCTGTCAGAAAGATGAAAGATCAACGGCATTCAACAACACACACACACATGCCGGGCAAGGCCGCGGCTTGGTTTCTCAGGCACAGCAGTTGATGCTCGTGGCGCGGTCATAATTGTTTCCTTGATATCTTGTCTTGTTATGAGCTGATCAATTTGACTGTAGATGGTGATTCCCCCTGCGTCGTTGATGCTCTTTCGTTCTCTCTGGGAGCTCGGTAATGCCAGTGCAGACGTTGCGATGACCTTGCAGCCTGATCGCTCACTGTTCTAGAGTGTACAATTCTGGAGCCTGAAGCTTACGTGAGCTGAAGCAGGCTCTGATGTGGATCCGAAAGGACCTGCGCCGTGCGCAACCTCCATGGCTGCAGAGGAACAGGGGCACAGCGACACGCCGTGTGAGCTCCAGCTCGAGTTCGAGCGGCGCAAGGGAAAGTCGCTGGACGTGAGCGAGGAGGCGGTTGAGCCCTACGTGGTACGCGCTGTAGGAGATCCGCAAGGAGCGGCGGATGCGGTAGGCCGTCGATCGGTGGCGGGACGAGCTCGCCGGCGGCAATGGTGGAGGAGAAAATTAAAAGGCTCGCGACGTGGTCGACTCGTTGGAGGTTGCAGACCGATATCTCAGCCGCAAAATATGGATCTAACGGCCGCGAATAGCCTATCTTAGCCTGGACTCTGGTCAACTGATTTTGCGAAATACCCCCTTAAATAGGTCGCGATTATTAATCGCGATCTGAATATTTATACAAAACCCCCTAATTTGGATCGCGACTACTAATCGCGATCCGAATACTTATATAAAACCCCTTAAATATTTGCAAATAAACCCCTGTTGTGCGTCTGCTATCCCTCCCCGTCCGGCGACAGCGATGCTCGCCCCGTCCTCGCCGATGGAATCCCGCGCCTCCTCCTCCGCCGCGCATGGTATTCCATGCCACCGCTGCGAGTGTTCATCGTGGAGGCCAACCGCCAATCGCCGCCTACTGCAACTCAGAGAAGAGGACGAGATGGTCGATGAAGTCGAGCAGGAAAGGTACGGCGGACGGCTCAATTGCCGCGAATGGGGGTGACTGGGAGCACCGCCCGTCGACCGCGTCGAAGTCCGTTGTCGGAGGAGGGGGAGAAGGTACCAGATCCGCGGCCAGGTCGGGCCCGTTGCCGGCTGGGTGGGAGGATAGGTCAGACTGTCAGAGGTTGCGGATTCGTCCACGGTTTTGCCGTTCGCCGGCGAGCGGAGATCGTGCCCGCCGTTGAATGTGATCCGGCAAAAGTTTTGGGTACTACCAGTATGCAAATGTGATTCAATTTAGCGCTGGGCTCGTGCCATGATTCCAGAGACGGAGGCAAATTCCACGGCAACAGCTTGCCACCAGCATTGGGGATGGGAGTCCACTGATTGGAAGGGAAGAGGAGCCATGGCCCATGGGCATTGATGCTGGAATGGATTGCTTACTCAACAGTTAAAAATACAGGCACAGTTTGGCACAATCCTGATCGATGGTTTGTTTGCTATGAACAATATGTCAGATAACTTGTCCTGAAACAATTTAGCTTGGCAGCTTGCTAGATACTGTTATCCCTCTGTATCATGTGAAACATAATTTGTCTGAAATTGGCGTCTTGAAAATAATTTTAGTGTTGAGCAGTGTTCACATTGTTCAGCAAATGTGGAAGAACAATATGCTGCCAAAAATGCATTGGGAGAGTTATGCACTTTTCTGATACAGTTGCTGGTTAGAGGTGGTAACGGATCACGGTCCTGTACTCTCCTCACAATTCAACTTAGGCCTTATATATTTTTAGTTTAAAATTGAATAAGATTAGGGTCATTATCTAGGTTAAAATTTAAGGTCTTTACCACCCCTAAATATGGTACATCTGGAGCATTTCACTGATAGTTTTCACTACTTGAAAGGTACTAAACAGAACAACTACTTAAAAACTCTTGTTCTTTGTTCTGAGGAGGTATACATCCTCAATGTGTCTCATAGTGCAAGAGCTAGCTTTAGCATACATATGTGATATGTGTTGAGTATCAGGAAATTTGAAGGGCGATAACCTGTTTAAGTTTTAAACTTCTTGCACGTATATTTCATGATTTGGATTAAGGGCAACCGGCGTTTATTCGTCTATAATTTGAATTGATGGATCTCTACTGTCCAGGGTCCAGCTATGCTATGAACTTGACATATTTCATAAGCAGTTTCTTAAGCTCATTATTCAGAACTTCTAGCATATGTAAAGATTGAGCCAACAAGGGAGAGCATGAAGATTGAACATGACAAAAAGCTTTCTACTTGCTGAGCGTAGAGTAATTCCTGGCCTCCATTTCTGATCTTCCGGATCAAAGCCATGCAATGCAACACCTCGACAGCGTGTTCCTGTCATCATCTGACGAGATCTGCGTGTCCTTGGACTGCAGCCGCGATGGCTACGTCTTGTGCTCGCATACGTTTTCCTTTTTTCATGTCTGAAACTGCTGCTGAATTGTGCCATTGTTTGTGTGTGTGATTGGGTAGTACATGTTGAAGCATTTCATGCCATACCTACTCTCTTTTCTTCTGCCCGGCTGAAGACTGAATGAAATCGAAGAGGATAATGTAATCTGGTCAGCTATCGTTGTTCGCTTGGTCTTGTGTCTGCATCTAAAATTGAATGGATCTGTCAGTCTTGTGCTCTTCGCAGAGCTTTGCTGATGGAGCTGGTGAGATCTTGGTTGACGCTGCTAGCTCTTGTATGATCCCCACGGGTTGAAAACCTCATCCAACGCAAGCGGGTGAAAAACAATAGTTTTGACTCGTAGTTTTTCTGCGGGGGATTCTTCCGAGGTGGTTACTGGCAACAGTGATGTCTTGGCGATCTGAAAAGGAGGCGACGGTAGAGGCTGATGGTGGATGAACGGGCAAAATGAACAGAGTACTGCCTCCTCTGTGTACGTCTACACTGCAGTCTGCAGAGAATGTGAGGATCATCTACGACTGAAGAAGAAGAGGCAGCAAAAGTAATCAAAAAAAAAAAGAGAAAAGACAGCGGAAGAAGCCATGGGTTCTGTGGGCCAGCCCATGTGGAGAGCAGGCGCGGATTGGGTTCGGCCCAGGCAACGACGCCTATACTGTGGTGGGCTGAGAAGCTTTTGGAAGATGGGCCCCCAATTGTCCGCTGGGCTTCCAAAATTTATTATGCCGAAGTTGAGTTTGGCAAATGGGCCCCCAATAGTACGCTGAAGAAAGCAGAGAGAAGGTCAGGAACTCCGCTGAGGCTGAGGGGCGGCCATTCAGGCATTCAGCAGACTTACTGCCAGTTGCAATCCTTCATTCGAGCTCAATGGCTACCCTTTGGCCTTTCTGACAGCGCACCTCTAGTCTTGCAGAGGGGATGCCATCAGCCCATCAGCTTCGAAAGCCATGCAGAGAAGAACCCCGTGATCGGAAGTTAGAGGCTGGGATGACATAGCTTGCTAAGGCCGTCGCAAAGGTCAATGGCATTGGTCTCGGCTGGTGCTAAACACCTGGCCGTTCTAGTTGATAGACCATCTAGCGAGTAATCTCTGTAAGTTTTTATTCTTTGTTGTGGGGCTGTTCCGATGCCCCAGCCTGATCCGATTTCTTATCGGTTCAGGTAAAACTTTGGTGCCTCTGGCGCCTGTAACTGCTGCTCCTTCTTATTAATTAACGCCGGGAATCTGGCCTTAAGAAAAAAAAAGATCAATTGGCATTGAACAACATACACACACTGTTCCTGGCAAAGCCGTGGCTTGGTTTCTCAGGGTCAGCTGATGAAGCTCGTGTTGCAGCCAGACTGTTTTCTTGATGTCGTGTCTTGTTATGTTTTATGACCTGATCAATTTAACTGAAAGATGGTGATTCCCCGTGCGCCGTTGATGCTCTTTCGCTCTCTCTGGGAGGTAATGCAATGTGCAGACATTGTGATGACATTGCAGCCTGATTGCCCACTGTTCTAGAGTGTGAAATTCAGAAGCCTGATGAAGCTCACCTGAGGTGAAACAGACTCTGATGTATCGAAGAGGACCTGTGCCGTGCGCAACCGCCATGGCGCCATGGCTGGAGAGGAACCGCCTCAGGGGCATTGGTGGATGGTGCCCTCTAGTGGGATGGCGCCGCTCTGCCCCTTGCTCTGCTTGGCCGCTAACCTACGCGACGGTACAGGACACCTTGGCCGCCGGGGACAGCGTCTCCTACGATCCCTGTGGCCTGTGCTCGAGGACGTTCAGCAGCAGCAGGGGCACAACGACGTGCCATGGGATCAGCTCGAGTTCGAGCGGCGCAAGGAGAAGTCGCTGGATGTCGAGCAGCGGTTAGTGCTGCAGGAGATCAACAAGGAACGCCGGATGTGGTAAGCCGTCGAGCGGTGGCGGGACGAGCTCGCCGGCGACAACGGTGAAGGAGAAAAAGATCGCAACGTGGTCGACTCGTCGGAGGTTGTTGACCGATATCTCAACCGCAAAATATGGATTAACGGCCACGAATAGCCCATCTCAACCTAGACCCCGGTTTTGCAAAATACCCCTCAAAAATATCGAGATTATAAATCGCGATCCAATTATTTGAAACCCCCCTAATTCGCAACCGCGATCCGAATATTTACACAAAACCCCCTAAATCTGACCCAAATTTGCAAATAAACCCCTATGGTTCGTCTGCGATCCCTCCCCGTCCGGCGACGGCGACGCTCGCCCCGTCCTCGCGGATGGCATCCCACGCCTCCTCCTCCGCCGCGCCTCGTACTCCATGCCACCGCTGCGAGTGGTTATCGTGGAGGACAACCGCCAACCGCCGCCGCCGCCACCGCCAACTCAGAGAAGGGGACGAGATGGTCGAAGAAGCGGAGCAGGAAAGGTACGGCGGACGGTTCAACTGCCGCGAGTGGGGGTGACGGGGAGAACCTCGCGTCGACCGCGTCGGAATCCATTGTTGGAGGAGGGGGAGAGGGTACCAGATCCGCGGCCAGGTTGGGCCCGTTGCCGCCTGGGTGGTGGGAGGAGAGGTCGGAGGTTGCGGACTCGTCCACGGATTTGCCGGTTGCCGGCGAGCGGAGATCGTGCCCGCCGTTGAATGTGATTGGAAGTCCACTGATGACGAGCCATGTGCATTGATGCGACCATGCTGGAATGGTTTTTGCGTTGGGCGAAGAAGAAGTTCTCTCTCTACCAGGTGATCCTCGTGTCGATATTGGTGGTGATTGCTTACTCACTAGCTAAAAATACAGGCACTGTTTGGCACAATCTGGATCGATGGTTTTGTCTAGCTGTGAACGATATGTCAGATATCTCGGTCCTTACTCCTTACCTGTCCTGAAACTGTTCAGCTTGGCAGCCACTTGCTATTTTGCTAACTACAGATAATAGTAGCAGGTAATATCTGACCGTAGACAGGATCGATGGGATGCACATCTGGTGCTAGTGTCTGACTAATGGTGTGAGCTGCAATTGCTCAGAGCATCACGCCAAGCATATTTCATAAGCAGTTTCTTGAGCCCATAATTCGGAACTTCTAGCATATGGATCATGAAGATTGAGCCTGACAAAAAGCTTCCTACTCTGCTGAACGTAGAGTAATTAGCGATTAGAGTGCCAAAAGGGTCTATTTTCGATGTATGTAAACCTGCTGAGAAGTAGTTACCCGTTCTTTCGAATATTTTTTCACCGAGTGAAAAGATATCAAAGCAAAGCTTGTGCAGGGTGATGTCAGTGTCCAGTTTGGCACTGATTTATTGAGTGATGCCATCACTGTCGTTGCAGAATTTTCAGAAATGAAGAAACAAAAGTAAAAAAGTCACCCATATTCATGCTGGTGATATGCAAAGTTAGTTCATTGTCTCTTTTACTGCCCCTGCAAGAAATACGCACGTCATCAATTGATTCCTGGTGATATACTAAGTTTGTAGTAATGATATGGTTTTCTCAATGTCGATGAATTCAACCAAGCGCCATACTTAGTTTGGGGCTTATAATAGCTTAGCTAGAATACATGGTACAGAAAGAGTTACCACTGTGGTCAGTGTCATTTTCATTGGGTAAAATCCTGAACAATTTGCACACTTTAGACTAAAGCATGACTATCTCACTAGTTTCCTGCATGTGCTCTTCTAGTTCTAGATCACCGGCAGCAGTGTAGTTTATGACGGCCTGACTGCGTGTGCTCTTCTAGTTCTAGATCACCTGCAGCAGTGTAGTCTATGACGGCCTGACTTTGGTGATTATCTCTATAAAGCCTAACTATAATCATCTGCCAATGATAAATATTCAGTATTTCCTGACCGTAAAAATAATCCAGTATTTCCTGTAAGGTTATGCAGTAGATAATCGTTACAGAAAATTTCCCTGCTTCAGTAGAATCTATCATGCATCTGTTGTACTGATTGTTTGGGAACTTGAATTGTTTTGTTTTATTGGGAATTGATAACTTGGATTGTAGATGATGGTTCTGTCCAGGATTTTTTTTTTTCTATTGCTCTTTCAGGGAATCTCGTGTACACTAATTTTAAATCAGGTTTGAAAGCATAACTGCAAGTGAGCAACCGTAGTGCGCAGTGCATTCTGTACCTTTTGTTTTTTTTGTTTTTGTTTTTGAGAGGATGCACTCTACTTCTTGTTCTGGCCAGTAAAGTCTGAATGAACTCTGAACTGAAGCAGCGCTGGTTTTCCATATGGGTCCATTTACATACTGTACATGCGGCCCAAGCCCACTAACCATCGCTAGCATCATCTCTCACGCACGCGAGGTGGCGACTGGCCATGGCCCATGGCGAGCCACTTCCGATCCCCCCCTCCGTCGATCCCGCTCTCGCACGTGCGCCTCCTCCTCCCTCCTCCCCTTCCGAACCAGGACAGGACAGCAGATCCCACCAACCTCGCCATCTTCCTCACAGTATTTGTAGCCGGCTAGCCGCGCCGTCGCCCACTACTCCCCGATCCCACCACCAACCCCCACCACTTCGTGGTCCACGTGATGGAGTCCGCCCTCGTCTCGCGATCCGTCGGGTCCTCCTTCGCCGCCGGCGCCGCTGCCCCCAGGGGTTGTTTGCCCCGGCCCTCGCGCGTCGCCACCCTCTCCCGCGCCCGCGCCCGCCCGCTCCGCGCCGGCCCCAAGGTACGTCCTGCTGCTGCTGTCTGAGGGTTGGTTTGGTCCCGTTTCGTGGTGGTTTCATGTGTTATTGGTACCAAACTGTGTGCCTTTCCCCATTTCCTAAGCACCGTTTTTTGTTCGTTTCTCGCCGTGTTTGCGTTTGGGCACGTACCGATTTGTTTATCTGTTAGTAATAAAATCTTGCGCATATGGTTAATAAGCTTATCTTTTTTTAGGTGTGTTCCTCGTGTTTGTGACAAATTTTCGTGGCTTACTCAGGACTCAATTCTTGAGGTGCTGGCACAGGACGATATGCTGAACGCGGCGGAGCTGGTCCAGTGGGAGAACGGCAAGTCGGTCAACAGCATTGCAGCTAGCCAGGGGATCCGCATCCGCAGGCACTGCCGCCCCACTGCCTCCTTGAAGGAGATAGAGGAGGAGCTGGGGGCACCTCACAACGTCCTAGAGAAGATCATCTGGGACAAGGAGATTGAAGTGGCTGAGGTATGCGGCTGTAACTTGCTGATAATAAATACATGTATTAGGCAAATCAAGTGACTGCGCACAACCATCCGCTCACTCAAATGGTCAACTGACGTGGGAGCTGTTCAATATGCTGGATGCTGGGATCATTGCAGCCTAGAAATTTAGATGCTTCATAGTTTTTTCATCATACATCTGAATCTTAATTTTCTGCATCGATATTAGTTGTCCTATATCCACACAACATATTTGATAAGATGGCTCTTAAAGTCCCAGTTACTATCCTCGCACCATTTCTTCTAATGTCAAGGGCTATTATGTAATTCAACTCAAAGGTGCTTGATGCTATGCATGTACTGTTTCTTCCAGTGTCAAGTGATTCGTTTGTGTATAACTCTCACTGTCACTAAACGTAGGTCTGCTCACATTCTGCAATCTAGACCTTTGACCATTTCTTTAGAAAAATTGTACCACCAGTAAATTAAAAATATGCACTATTAAAGTATATTTCATTAAAAATTTGATAAAGCTGTTTTCATATGCTCGACCTACGTACTCTTACATATGCAGCAATCACTATTTCATAAGCTTGCCACATGGTTCTACATGATGGTTAACAGATGGTACTGGTCTTGTGCAGGGGCTTGCGAAGAAGCCTCTGAAGGAGGTGATGGAGGCTGCAGCGAAGGCCCCTCCTTCAAGAGACTTCTATGGCGCTTTAGAAGCTGCCTATAAGCGTAATGGGGTGCCTGCACTGATTGCTGAGGTCAAGAAAGCATCCCCGAGCAGGGGTGTGCTCAGGGAGAACTTTAATCCTGTATGTTCTGGGCTTGATTGCTGTCAAATCTCGAGTCAATTTCAATGTCCAGTTATGTCACTAACATATAATTTTCAATTGCAGGTTGAAATTGCTAAATCTTATGAGAAGAATGGGGCTGCATGTTTGAGCATCTTGACTGATGAGAAGTACTTTCAGGTATTATTTTCAATTTATTTTGTGTTTGTGGGGATCATAGAAGCTGTCTCTAAGGGATTCACTCAATTTTCTTCATTGTACAGGGGAGCTTTGAGAATCTTGAGAAAGTGCGCGCCTCAGGAGTGAAGGTACCAATACATTTAATTCTTCTTTAAATCTGAGGATGATTGAGTTACCAGTTGTTCTCAAGATGAGCATATTTCTGTTGTGAATACAGTGCCCTCTTCTCTGCAAAGAATTTGTCATCGATAAGTGGCAAATCTATAACGCTCGATCAAAGGGCGCAGATGCAGTCTTGCTAATTGCTGCTGTGCTACCTGATCTCGACATAAAGTACTTTCTTCGGATATGCAAAGAGTTGGGAATGACAGCTCTTATTGAGGTTTGATATATTCTGCAACTTGTTTTGCCGTACCAGCCCATTAATTAGAAACTGGCTTCAATCATTTCAAAATTTAACATTATCCTTTTTAGTGGAAAGTCATAGTTTACTTTGCATGATAGAACAATAGTTGGTTTTTTATGCTTCTACGTCGACTTGCCGTATAGTGTGTCTTTCAAAATACTCAACAATTAATTTGTCAAAAATTTACTGCAATTTTCTCATTTACCTTCATAAGGAAATATTGTGGAACTCCTTGCAATTCCCTGCTGCATTGTTTGCTGCACTTATACAAAGTTTCAGTTTTCATGTATTAGTTGTTAAGTTTGAAGTGTATGTCCGAGCAGAAAACATTAGTGTGGTAAACTCAAATAATCTGTAATATTCCAAGCTTAATTTCAATACTCTGGTGGGTTTTATAATTTAGGTTCATGATGAAAGAGAGATGGAGCGTGTGCTGAATATAAATGGAGTTAAGCTTATCGGCATCAATAATCGCAGCCTTGGTATGATGTTCTTCTGGTGCTTGATTTTTCATTTTCTCATCTTAAGTTTAACCATTTTTAGTCCAAATGGTACTAACGCTTTTCATTTGTGTTTTCTTTAAACCATTTTACTGATTATGTTTATATTTTTCTTCTCTTGAAAATTATTTACATTGCAGAGACATTTGTTGTTGATACCGCAAACACCAAGATGTTGCTCGAGAAGCATGGGGATAGCATCAGGGAGAAGGGAATTTTGGTAATATCTATGATCTTGGGTGCATATTTGATTTATTAAAATACTTTCATCAGTTCGTATTTACTTATGGCGTACTATGCTCCCTCCTGGGGATGCAGAGACATATTTTTAGTAGTCCTATACAGAAGTGGGGAGTGTTTCTTTCAATTTAAAGTAATTGTGGTGTTCTTTATGTATCCCTAATAAATATCTATTTTTTTTTACTTTGTATATCTTATGAATAGAATGAGTGCTCAGAAATAATGGTTCTTGGGCAACCGAGGCATATTAAATGCCTTCTTGTTCTACATGCATGTTAAAATATTCAATATTATTGTTTGAGGGAGGGACTTCTTGGATAGAAAACTTGATTAGTTGCAAGAGTGTAGCTTATTCAGAAATGTGAAGGCACTAAAATGCCCTATTTTCCAATGTGTTGAACATATTTCCTGCCATCACCGTCTTAACATACATGAAAATAAGTTTCTTAACAACAAAAGAGAAACAGAATAGATGATGAAACTGAAACCGGCACAATTGATCTTAAGTAACTATGTTAACTTATGTTCAGTATTTATGTTGTAGTGATATTGTGTATTGATAGATAGGCATTTTTCTAGCTTGCTCTTGATTTCTTTATTTGTAGAGTAAGGCTATTAGGTTTTATAATGTCAACCTTGCTAATTGTTTCCCTATTCCTTTTTTACTTTTTCAGGTTGTCGGTGAATCTGGGCTGTTTACCCCGGATGATGTTGCTTATGTGCAGAATGCTGGTGTTTCTGCTGTAAGTTCCGCTGATTCCCTGTGAATTTAGAGACTGCCTACATGATTTTATAAGGACAACTTTTGAAACACAAATAGTTAATATGACTCCATCTTATGTTTTCGTTTCTGTATTGCTCACACATTTGTCAGTTTACCTTCAAGTCACTTTAGTTCTTTCTCCATAATTTTTTTAGATCATTGAAATACGACTCAACGTTGAGAAACTCGCCTATGCTATAAATGCATAAGTATATCATAATGAATTTAATGAAAGGCTGATGTGCCTTGCTGGTGATATTTTCTCAGTTTACAAGTTCCCTACCGTGCTTGAACTGAACTAATTGAAGCACGCCTGGTGTTGCTCTAGGTTTTGGTTGGAGAATCCCTGGTGAAGCAAGAGGACCCTGGACGAGCCATCGCTGGGCTGTTTGGGAAAGAACTGGTGCATTGAAAGGACAAAGATAGTCTCCGTAGCTGTTAGCCATAGCCTGCTTTGAAATAATAACATGTGAGCATTAGTTGTATTAATAAATTCGTGTGTCGCCATATGCAAAATAAAAATAATGTTCACTTGTAAGTTTCATATGATGTTATGTTTTCTGGGACGAGAGAGAAAATTTTGGTGATTTCTTAGTATGGAAAACCAAATGAGAAAAATGAAATTGGATATTGATACTTTTGTATGTCAAGGAAACCCTTAGTATCACTACGCTTTTTTTTTTCAATCAGACAAATCAGTGAATGTTACGGGTACAAGAGCATTTCTAACAGATTATATCGATAGCCGATCCAACACTACTAAAAAAACTGTCAATTTTTTTTTTGCGGTCAACTGCTTGCCTATCACTCTGGAACTTGCATACAAAAAACTCAAGACAGCAAAAGCTGCAGGGACCAATGCGTTTCAGGCTTTCAGCCCCTTGCCAGAGAAATCAAAATTCTCCTCCTGTTTCGATCCAAACTTCCCAACTGCGCTGATATCCTGTTGTTGAGGAACTGAGACGACGGCTCCAACTCAACCTGGCTTAGAAAGATCAGAGGACATGGCGAAACGGTCGGTGAGCTTCCCTGGACACTGCTGCAAGTCACCCGATCATCAGCAGCTGTTGTCTGTTGCGGCGCCGTGGATCAGCAGCAGCAGCAGCAGCATGTCTCGATCTTTTCGACAGCTAATTTTACACGATCTGTGGGAAACGTTTGGAGCAGTCAGCTTGGCACGTTGCATCTCGTTACGCTTGGAAATTTTGCAACGGCACGTGTGTAGATGTTTACTAGAGTAGATGGTTGTTGGTAGCAGTGTTCAATTCAGGGTGGTAAAACGATGGCTGATGAAGACCGGTCCAGCCAATTTCAGCTGAATGATTCCTACCAAAGCAGAAACGTGACGTGTTCAGAAGAAGGATGCTCCCTTGGCCCTGTTGTGCAATTGCAACATGTGATCGTGTGAAATCAATCTTCCCTTGGAAATTCAGTCATCAGGCTTACAAAAATGACGTCTTTTCATGTCTGAAACTGCTGCTGCTGAATTGTTCTTTGCAACTTGGTAGGAGTAGAAGAATCTGATGGGCGTCTTCATCTGAATTGTTTCTCTCGGTCTCGTCTTCATCTAAACAAAAGTCGGAGCATCAATGGTGAGTTGGTGAGATTTTGGTTGACGCTACCACCTCTGATATGAGATGCTGACGGGTGAGAAGCAACGTGTTTTTTCTGTGTGAGATTTTCAACGGACGCGAGGTACCGGCGCCGCCGCGTTCGACGTGTTCTCAGACGATGACGCTGCCTGCTCTCGGAATCTCTCGGAATAAGGAAGCTCGGAGAAATCCGTTGGGCCGAGGCCGGATTCCGTGGGCCGGCCCATGTGGATGGACAGCAGCCGCGGATTGGGTTCGGCGGTCACAGGCTCTGTGGCCTTCTGTAATGACTAATGACTTCCATCCAGCTCATGGGCTGTCTGTCCTAGGCAATCATGGTTCTCAGATGTGAGATGGAAATGGCAAATCAGGAAATCAGATGCAGCCAGAGTGTTAAGTTGCTTGATGTCTTGCCCTGTTTTGTGAAGCGCAATGTGCAGACGTCGCTAATTTGATGTCGACCATGCAACTCTGATTGGCCACTGTCCTAGAGTGCAAGATTCTGAAGACTGAAGCTCACCGGCCTCTGATGTGGATCAGAGTGGACGGCCGCCGGGCTGTGGAGGAGCCGCTGAGGCCTTGGCGGGTGGTTCGCAGTGGGATAGCGCGGCTGCCGAGCGCCCCTTGCCGGCGTTTGGAACGAACGGCAAGAACCCCTGCTCGGGACAAAGCGAGAGCTGGTCGATGGCCGTTCAACTAGAGTAGAAACGGCGTTCCGGGACACCTTGGCCCCGTAGGTGGCCGCCGGGGGCAGCGTAGGACGGCAGCGGTGTCCACCAGGAGCAGGGCACAGCGACATGCCGCTGGAGCTCCAGCGCGAGTTCGAGCGGCGCAAGAGGCGGCGGGTGTTCTCTTCGTGGTGCGCGCCGTTGGAGATCCACAAGGTCGTCGGGCGGTGGCGGGACGAGCTCGCCGGCGGCAACGGTGGAGGAGTTTGGAGCCTGTTGACCAAGATCTTAACCGCAAATATGGATCTAACGGCAATGAAGAGCCTATTTCAGCGTGGACCCGTATTTTACAAAATACCCCCTAAAATGGATCGCGACTACTAATCGCGATCCGATGTTTTACATAATACCCCCTAATTTGGGTGGCGATTATGCAAATTAGCCCCTTCTTTGAGGAGGTTCCCTCTCCCCGTCCGGCGACGCCCCCGCACCTCCTCCTCCGCGAATGGGCATGGTGGAGGCGAACCCCCGCCCGCCGCCACCACCATCTGAAAGAAGAGGCGAGATACCTAAGCTACAGAGGAACTAACTGCGGCGAGTGAGAGTGACGGGGAGCGTTGCGCGTCCATCACATCGGGTTCCATTGTCGGAGGAGGCCGGGGAGATGGTGGCAGATCGGAGTACGGGTCCGCGGCCAGATGTCCCGCCCATTGCAGATTTGGAGGGAGGAGAGGTCGGCGGTCGGGGACTCGTCCAGGATTTTGCCGACGGCCGGGGAGGGGGATCGTGCTGCCGGCCATCGAAGCGCACAACATTCTGCGTACGATTTGATTCAGGGCCTGTGAAATTATCTGTCCTTGAAAATTTCATAACCACTTACCTGCTTGATTCGATTTCTTCTTTCCAGAGATGGTGGCGAATTCACGGGAACAGCCTGCCATCAGCATTCGAGATAGAAGTCCATCGATTGCGAGGGAACAGGAGACACCACCGAAGCTGGAGCGGTTTTTGCCTTGGGAAAAAAGAAGAAGCTATCTCCACCAGGTGATTAAGGCAATCATGATCTCGTGTTGGTAGGTAACAGTGTTGATTTCTTACTAAATAGCTAAAAATAGAGGTCCAATTCGGCACAATGTTAATCGATAGTTTGTTTGCTAGGAACAATTTGTCAGATATCTCAGTCATTACTTGTCCTGAAACTATTCATCTTGGCAGCACCTTGCTAATGATCCTTCTGAATCCAACTGCATTAACGTGATGATAGCAGCAGATAATATATGACAGTACACAGTATCATGGAGTTACGGAAGCTTAATGGGCTGTCATGTTCGAGTCATCTAGCTAGTGTCCATCCTTGTTGGGCATGGAAGAAATGGAATGCATATCTGGTGCTAGAAATGCGCTTGATTTATATCTCCTTAATGGATAAAAGGGTATGGTGTTGTGTTGACAAGGCAATAATCACAGGGTTAACAGTCAAGGTGAAGCTGTCTAACACTTTTGTTGAGTAGATAGCTCTGTCTCCTGTTCTTCCTACTATTATACAAATGAACCTCACCAAAGATAATAACTACAGATTGTTTTTCCTCTTGTATCAGTGCTCACGTTATTCCTTTGCTTTCCTAATATGGAACGTCTGTACTCTGGAGTATTTGATCGGTTGTTTTCACTACTTGAAAGGTACTAAACTCTTGTTCTTTTTAAGTGACAAAGTCTAGATCCTCAGTGTTCTGAATATTGTTTCATATTAAAAAGGGTTCTGAATAGTGAGCAGTATATGCCATTTTTTAAAAAGAAAACGACTAGGAGTATGCATATGTATTGAGTATCAGGAAATTTGAAGGACGATAAACTGTTTATTGATAGTTTGTTTGCTATGAACAGTTTGTCATAACTCAGTCATTGCTTGTCCTGAAACTATTCATCTTCAGTTTCTCTCCGCAGGTCTGGCATGACATCTTCAGCGAATATGTCCTGCAATACCACCCACCGCCAGCAAATTCGAAGCAGCAAACTGGTAGATTCAACTCCTAAGAGCTTGAGCAAAAGCCAACGAAAAAGTTTTGATTCCTTATTTGTGCTGGTGGTGTGGCACTTGTGGAAGGAACGCAACTCTAGTGTGTTCAACAATGCCAGTTCACCCCACGACAGAGGCAAGATTTGGAGTGGTTCATGACCATCAACACCGTCCACCACGGCATCACCCTGGCAAGATTTCGCCTTCTGAGTTGCAAATGGAGTGGTTCCTGACCATGGCGATATTCTGCAGTGTTCCATTCGACGGCACCTCGGGCAGCATCTCCCCCACCTTCCACCTCCGTCGGTGACAAATAATTTATCAGGCTCCAAAACCGTATCCTTATACTTCTGTCAGTGCATGTTTTTAGAGGAAAGAAGGGGACGAAGAAATACCAGAGCTCAACGAGGAGATCAAATTGAAGTAGTGGAGGAGGCGCATGGTAGCTTTTACGGGTTGCCATTTCAATCTGCTTCTTTTATGTATTTCAAATGCCACTCCCATATCAGTCTTGGTGTGATTGAATTTCAGTGGTGGAGTTTCAAGTTTGAACATTGGGTGATGCCATTTGTGTCGCTGTTGTTCCAGAATTCTCAGAAACGGAGGAAAAATGGAGAAAGGAACCAATCATACTGTTCATGATGGTGATATAATGAGTTAACTCATGGTCTCTTTTACTGCATTTGCAAGAAATATGCACGGCACCAATTAACAAAATGTCCTAGGGGTATATACTAAGTTTGCAGTAATGATATAGTTTCAGCAATGCTGATGAGTTCTACGAAGCGCGCTACTTACTTTGGGGCTTCATTCAAATTGTACATTGGCTTGGCTAGAATCCATGGTACAGATTCACCACTGTGGTCAGTGTTGCTGGAGAAAAATCTGAACAATCTGCACATTTTAGACTAAATCATGCCTGTCTCACTAACTTCCTGCATGTTCACTTCTAGCTCAGGTTACCGGCAGCAGTAGGTTGGTGATTATCAAGTATCAAGCGTGTCTGCAAATGATAGGTATTCAGTATTCCGTGACCGTAAAATGTTCAGTATTTCCCGTGCCATTTTACTTCAACTTAAAAAAGTTTATACAATAGAAATGTGTTTCTTTAAGACGGACAACCACATTCCAATAGAAAACAGTAATATGCTTCTGTAGAATATATCATGCATCTGTTATACTGATTGTTTGCGAACTTCAGTTGTTTTATTGGGAATTGAAAAGTCAGATTGCAGATGATGATTCTGCCCAGGGCTGTTGGTTCTGCCCAGGGATCTTTCAGGGAGGCGCAAAGAAGTAGATTGTGGTGATCTTGCAGTCTAATTTTGATTCAAGTTCGGAAGGCATCACTGCAACTGACCAACCGTGCACTCTGTACTGTTTGTATTGATTCTGGTCGGTAAATTTTGATTGAAGTCTGAACTCTGAACTCAAGCAGCGCTAATTTCGAGCTCTTGGTGTGTTTTGTGATGTGCATCCGGCCATCCCCTGCGCACTGGCCATTGTCGTCAATGCTCGCCATTGAAGACATCCAGGCCAACATCCTTGACGACATGGCCGTCTGCCTCAAGTTCAGGAGCTCAGGCGCATCAAGAAAGCCGGCCAATCGGTTTATCCAATCTTATAATAGAACACAAAGCTACGGGCGACAGAGAATGGCGAACGCAAAAACGCCGTGCTGGAAGGCGGTGGCGGACCTCGGGAGGCTTCCGTCGTCCCCAGCAAGCTTCCCGCCGGTCTCCTCGCCGCCTCCCGCTGCTGTCCATGGGGGAAGCCGGTGGAGACCTGGAGAATCTCTATGCTGTGCGGGTAACCCGGTAGGAACAGGGACGGCGGGTGGAAGCCGCCACCGGGGCTGTAGAGGGAGCAGGGGAGGTCGGGGACAAAAGAGTTGGCAAATGGGTCCTCGATTTGGAACGCGATTAGGATGCTTTTTGAAAATAATGGTAGGTTATATTTTCATAAAACCTCCTGAATTGGATCGCGATTATTAATCGCTATCCGATTTAGCGTGTTTTTCTTTAGAAACATTTGGAAAGGATATTTACACAAATCAGCTCCCATGGCCATGGCCTCTCCTTCCAGATCGCGACGGCCGTCGTCGGCAACGGCCGCCGACATGACCTCGCCAGAGACCCCAGTGCGAGGCTGGTGGTGGAAACGGATCGGCCCGCACGCAGGTCTTGTGGTGCGCGCGTGAGCTGAACCACGGTGAGGTCCGTCTTGCGCGCAGCCACGAGGAGCGGCAAGTCGCTGAGAGGCGGTGGAATGAGGCCGCTGACGACCGACGGTGAGGCAGCGATGGAGAAGAACTCGAGCGTGCAGAGACCAGTGTTCCATGTCGATGGGATTCAGTCATCCAGAATGGTATGGTTCAACAAGTTGACGGTCTCATAAGCAATTTTTTGGTTGCGTCAACAACTGCTCCTCATCTGAAGCCCATGATCTTGGGGCCACTGCCTCAGCTTGCCCCTCTGTACCTGCTTCTGCAACGAGCTGTAGAAAGCGTTGGACGACCAACTTCCAGATGCTGTGCTTTCAAAGGCTACCACCACCGGGAGGTCATGTCGTTTTCCCTAATCATGCAGAGAAAATGACAGATCATGAAGTGAGCACACTACTACTAATTAACTAGTACCTTTTGGTTCACGTTCTTTTCATCCAGAAGAAAAAGATGCCCGAACACACCAGAAATTGCTAGTATGCAGTTTTTAAATTGGGTTATTTCTTCATCTCTGTTCATGTTCCTTCAATTGCCTGTTGGTATAAATAGGCTCTAGTAAGTTTTATGCATCCCTGTAATCCCCTCCCCTGTTATATAACAAAGTAGCATTTTAAAGAGGAAACTTATAAGCCATTTTAATCTGATGAAACAGAGGGGACAAAGTGCACACTCCATTTGTGTCCTAGCACTATATCTTTTTTTCTACACATTGCTATTCTATAGTTTCCAAATAACAAATTTCTTGACTGGAAATATACAGATGACAGTGGTGTTTGCCCAGCTCACTCTCGATCACGCACAGGAACTCACACTGCTAGCACTTGCACGTTGTTTGGCTCTGGATGAGAAACACAATCACACACAGAGATTGGCGCACTGCACACCAGTGCCTTTCTTCCTGCACCCACTCTGAGCTGATTACATGGCCAGCTATTTAAACATGCACGCACGCAAGCTAGCTAGTGGCCTTTCGGCTCACACGGTCTACATGTCTTGCGTAAGAACCGGGCAACCCACAAGCTAATCACCACTACATGTCGCTAACTAACCCAAGCATGCAGATCACCACTCCTCATGCCAAGGCTCCTCCACTTGACTCGGCACTCTCCAAGCCAAAGTGCACTCCTGCATGCAAGCACCTACATGCAGATCACAGCCTGCACGAATGCAACTAATTCACGCTACGGTATTTTTGCAATAGTTCATAATGCTATCACAAGTAAATTCATAGACCAGAATTGATGATGATAGGCCTTGACACAATGACACACATAGTCACACGCAGGAAGAAATGATATTTAGCCATGATAAAATAAATTGAATTAAATAACTATGATTCATGCGTATTAAACATCTTTGATGGATCAAAGCAAGTACCTAGGGTGACAACCTTGGTAATAGTAGTAGGGCATGCACGTACCATGCTTCATGTATTTATATTTATATGGTATTTGAGAGTTGAGCATAGGCATACAATGACACGGACATGTCACCAATTACATAAGCAGGTGGTCAACTATTGTTTACCTCAGTGTCGCACAAACACATGCAGATCGATCAGAGTTGATCAGCATGTAGTACAGGCGACACATGCATGCAGGTAAACAACAACTTATTCATAAATATAGTAGTAAAAGAGTACATATATGTTGCTAAGCAACACACACAATATATATTTTTGCGTGTGCGGGCATGCATATATGCTTGCTTGTCCCATGCTTAATTAGTATGACACACACTCGATAGGGAGGGAGCTGGTGACACTCGTCTTGAAGCACACACACAGTTTGAGGCCGGTGTGCGGGACAAGGGAGATGATGTCCCCAACTACTGGAACCAAACGAGGCTCGACGAAGGTAATGGCCCCTCGACCGGCACTTCGAAGGAAATTTGTTAAGTCGAGGTAGCTTTTGAAGCCAGGAGGGCATGAACCTTGGGACGGCGCTGGAGCTGGTGCCTGGGCCTGGGCACAAGCCACGAGCATGAGGGTCATGGTGAGGAACACGAGCACAGGTGACGCTACGGACTTGGTGGAGGCCATTGCGAGCTAGGCGCGCAGCTACTTGTGCGGATGTGTTCTTCACTGTGTGCGCCTTCAAGAGTATCAATCACATCACGTATTTATAGGCTGAAGCCATCACGCTTTCAGTGGCCTTAGTGGGTGGCGTGCTCCTCAGCCAGATTTTAAATTTTCCAGAGAGGATGGTGTAAAAGTCATGGTCCCGTATTCATCTATCATTAAGTAGGAATAATTATGAGTACATTGCCCATATCAGGCATCAAATTCCACCAATCAAGTTTGACACTTGTTGACTTTGCAATCTCTGATTTGCAGGTACTTCGTTGAAATAGTGCATGTCCATTTCACAGTACTAGCTCAACTTGCACGTGCCTATACTCAACTTGGCGTGCCTATACATGTATAGGGCCCCGTTTAGATCGCTTCCAAATTCCAAATTTTTACACTCTCTCTCCATCACATCAATTTTGGGACACATGCATGGAGCAGTAAATGTATGTAAAAAAATAACTAATTACACAGTTTAATTGTACATCACGAGATGAATCTTTTAAGCCTAGTTAGTCCATAATTAGATAAAATTTGTCAAATACAAACGAAAGTGCTACAGTAGCAAAAAGTTCCAACTGTTATACAAACTTGCAATCTAAACAAGGCCTAGGCTACAAAATAACCAAGGTCTATGTACTAGGACTGCCCTTTAAGTCGGCTATTGTACTATATATGAGTTTTCCGGTGCAAATTAAAGTCAGCATGCAGGCACGTTGCTTATTCCTTCTCTGGCATACAGTGCCATGCAGCTTAATTTCTAGGTGGGTGTATGGTAACATCACTAGGGATTTTTGTACCAATGAAAGATTCAAATTCGTCCTGCTTAGTATTGCTAACAGAGGGCACCATCTTTTGAAGAGGTGCTTCTAGATTTGACAAGCTAAGCTGGATGTTAAAAAATCCATTCCTTCATCAGAGCTTTTGGCCTTTTGGATAAGATCTTCAAACTTGTTGCGCGCATTTGAAACTTTTTTCCTCGGTCCCACCTCAACAGGATCAGCAGGGACATCTTCTAGTAGGTTACCTTCATCGTCAAATATTACAGTCCTACAAAAAAAGAAAATTACAACAAGACCAACGTAGATCATGTAACAGCTATAAAGTTGCATATACAAGATGCGCAGAATTGAGCAGTGGAGGAAAAAGAGGCTGTACCTTTTACACCTTTTCTCCTATCTTTTCATGATATAATACTCTGGTAACTCGATCAGTTTTTCAGATCTAAGAACTTGCATGATATGTCGGCACGGAATGCCATGAGACTCAAATAATTTACACGTGCACCTTCCAATCATACCTGACTCGTTGAAATGAACCAATCGCTCCTTTTTAGATGTGCTTCCAATGGTCACAAGTTTTATCTCATCACGTTCTATTATTTCTTGGATAAAACAATAGTCTCTAGAGGCTACTATTTGTTTCTGAAATTTATCAAAAATTTCATGTGTATATATCATACTACACTGCTTCTCCATGGCCCATGGGGTCATCAATTTAGGAGTAGTATGTAGGCTTTTGTGGTCCTGTTTCAACTCTTCTTGACGTTGGTACTCCAAAGCTGTGTCAAACCTTAGCCAAAATTCAACAAATGACAATTTTCGATGAATGAATCGATTGAAAAATGAGTTTGCACTCTCTGAGCGAGATGTGGTCCTAAGAATCCCAGCAAGAGGTATGTTTATAAAGTATACTGGAATCCATGATTCACGAATGAGAAATCTGGTGCCAAACCATTTGTTACCTACAAGCTGAAACTCAACAATCATAGAATTCCACCGTGACTCAAATTCTTCTATAGTTTCGGAGTCCCATACACACGTATGCAGTTTATTCCAAAAATCTTCATCCGCCCTTAAAGATGGACTGATATTTTCATGCACCTTTTCCATAATATGCCACATACAAAGTCTATGAGTTGTTTCCGACAAAATCTGACCAATAGCAGCCTTCATAATTGCACATTCATCAATTACGATTAAATGAGGTGCTCGTCCACCCATAGCTTCAAGAAAGGTCTTAAATAACCATACATATGAATCAATCTTTTCATTAGCCAAGAACGCTGCACCTAGGAAAACACACTGCATGTGATGATTGAATCCAGTAAATGGTACAAATTTCATGTTATATTGGTTAGTAGTATATGTTGCATCAACAGAAATCGCGTCACCAAAAACACTATAATTTTTCCTGCTTGTTGCATCAACCCAAAAGACGCGCATTAGCCTTCCCTGCTCATCTACCTCAAAGTTATAGAAAAAGGCAGAATTGACTTCCTTCTTTCGCTCAAGTTGTGATACAAACATCTGAGCATCTGCATCTTTGATTTTAGTTCTAAGGTCTCGGTAATAGTTTTGCAAGTCCCTTAGTGTACAACCAACATTCTGAAACCCTCCATCACTAACATGAAGAAATCTATATGCAAGAGATGTACCAATGCTAGCTTTATGGCAATTGAACAAAGTACCTTTTACCCTGTCGGTAACACGCCGGTTGGAACGGAGCAAATGACGATGATTCGGTGACACAAGACCATGGTTGTGCTGCTCAACCATTGAGGCTATCTTGTATTTCTTATCACGACCACGAGTTACATAAATATGGGCCTGGCAACCACACCTTGTTTCCATCACATTATGTGTCTTCCTCTTTTTTCCCTTCAACCCTGATTGATCATCATCTTTTTTATCATTGTTTTTTCTGTAACCTTCCCTTGAACAATAAAAATATTTTGTTAGTATTTCCTTATCCTCCTTCCTGTGTTGTCCAATACGAACTGAGAACCCTGCATGATCATGTGCATAATCTTTATAAAATTTCTCCACATCAGCAAGGGTGTCGAATGTCATCCCCACAGCAGGCTTTAAACTTGCCTCAACCTCAGGAATAAATGACGAACGCTGCAATGTTCAAATACGTGAATATCACAAAAAGTTCAGCTGCCTGAAAAATGTGAAACTCAAATGTGTTGCGTACTTACAATAAGATGAGAAGATGATCTTCGTGTTGGGGTTACTAAAAAATTTACAGCTGTTGATGGCTCGATATTAGTGTTATCCGATGACTGTGCAAGGGCAATGCCATCAGCGTGCTCCATGGACGGTGCAAGGGCAGCACCTGTGTTGTCATCTGTAGATGGCACAAGCTTGTTTGAATAAAGTATGGTATCCTCTGGGATGTTTGTAGCATGAGCAGCAATAGTATATGGTGACTTATCGATCATAAAGGATGTGGGAGGCATACCAGATGCAAGATGGCCTTCTTCCGCCATTGCGATTGCGCGAGGGCAGGTCCTTCCTCCATTGCCATGGCATCCTGCGTGAGGGCAGGTCCTTCCTCCATGTAGCCTTCCGTCACCAAGGAGTCGCGAAGCCTGACGTCCGTCATCGTCTCCGGGCGATCGCCGCCAATCGCCGCAACTGGCCGTATTAGATCGGCCTGCACGCTAATCGCGTGGGGGGGGGGGGGGGGGTGCAACGGCGTGCGGCAAAACCACGGCAGGGAATCAATCCGGGCCGTGAACCGGTCCTGCTAAAGTTCGGGGGCAGCAAAATTCGCTCGGGGTCGGGGCCAGGCAGACCCGTGAACCGGACCGGTCTGCGGGAGAGACAAAATTCGCTCGGGGTCGGGGCCAGGCAGACCCGTGAACCGGACCGGTCTGCGGGAGAGAGAAAGATTGTGAATGTAATTATTTTTTGCTTTGCGGGCGTTAGATTGCAAAATGTCAAAGGAGCCTAATCGAGACGCTCGTTCCAGAATCAACGGTTGCTGACGTTAGTTTGCACAGTTGCAAGGAAGAGGCTGCTTGCACGTGATATGACGCCTTTCTAAAAAGACATGCATTAGCTCTGGCTTATATTGATGCACGCATCTCAGATTACAATTCACTTACAAAATATGAAACTCTTGGAGCAAGCATCACCGTATTTGAGATACTGCAAGAGGTAGTATAAAGTCTTTACTCTCAGCCTATGGGTGGGCTAGCACCCGTTTGTAGTATTTGCTAAAAACTTTGTTCTAATGCAAAATCTAGGTTAAAAAGGGATCATTTGTGAGATGTGCAAAAGAGGAGAATATGGCAGAGCAAGCTTTTTGCGTGCAAATTTTCATTTTTAAGATCACACATTATGATATTTTATTAGCCCAAATGTTTTTGCGGTGGTCATGTTATGTTACATCACACTCTACATCAAATGGTTCTTTTCGAGAAACATGTTATTTTATTTCACACGAGTAGAAATAGAGGGAAACATGGGGCATTATATTAGGAAAGAGTATATTTTCTGAATGTTGACATGCAGGCTATCAAGTAGGTAGATGAGATCTAGAATGATTGAATGAAATTTCCAGCAAGTCTGTGGTCTCTTGTCTCGTCGATAATTCTTTGGCTGCGTCATCATCTGATTCTTATCTACCTTCTGCAACGAGCTGAAGAAAGCACCAAACCAACTTCCAGATGCTGTGCTTCCAGAGGCTTCCTAGATGTCACCTACAATAATCAGGCAAAGGAAATGAAAGATCAAGAAGTGAACAGACTATTCAAAGGAGCTAGAAGAGGTTGAGACAAGGCATCCAACCCTGCATTCCTACGCAATTGCTAGCCTCGGCCTTCCCAGCAGCGGCCTTGCAGTTGCAGCGAATGCCATGCGGAGAAGAAATGTGAGATAACCTCATAAGGAGGTGGAGGTTGAGACGACAAAGCATCCCAAGGCTGTCGAGTCGGGGTCGCAAGATCAATGTCATCGTGCGAGTTGCGACATGCATACGAGCCTGTCAGGAATGTTCAGAGCCGTCGCTGATTTCTCAAGAACAGTCGTTGAAGCTCTTGATGTGAACAGAGAGGGCTAGGGACAGTGACAAAATTTATACAGCTAGTGAGAATGTTCCCTTGATGTTTTGTACTTTTTGTCATGATGAACAGTTTTACCTAAGATTGCCTGGTGTTGTTCTGCCGTCTGTCTGGGATTGGTGAGGAACAACTATGTATTTTGCAGGCATTGAGGTGATCTTGCGCTCTAATTGTGAACCAAGCTTGGTAGACATCATTGCAACTGCAACTGCAACGTGTACTCTGTTCTGTTCCGTAGAATTACGAAGCATCAATTCTGAACCTGAAGGCGGCGCGCTCTGCGCTATGCATCGCATGCGCTGCTCCTCGCGGCAGCAGAGGTTCAGCGCGTCATCCATGCTCGCCATTGAGGAGCATCCAATCCCCCATGCCTCCAGACGCTCGATCCCACCAGCAAAGCCAACCAATCATGTAACGGACGGAACACGGGCCGCCGCCGATAGAGAATAGCATGCTGCGCTGTGGCGGCGGCGGCGGACCTCGGGGGCGGGTGTCCTCGCCGCCTCCCGCTTCTGTCCTTGGGAGAAGCCATTGAAGACCGAAGCGTAACGGGTTCGCCGTTCTGAACAGGGCCGGGGGCGGGCCGGTAGCAGCCGGGGCGTCGGGCAAGGAGGAAGGGGGGGTGGCATCGGGCGAGGGGGTCGCCGAAAATATTTTTTCAAATGGGTCCTTAAGTTGCATCGCAATTAATAATCGTGATCCAATACAGGGTGTTTTCTATAAATATTGAATGATATTTTACACAAAATCCTCTAATTCGGGTCGCGGGTCGCGATTAGTAACCGCGATCCCAGCCGGGGTGGTTTATATAAATATTGGATGGCAGATTTACATTAAACCCCCTTGTCAGCGTCCGCTCTCTTCCCTGTTCTCTTCCACGACGGCCATGGCCTCCCCTTCCCGTCCATCGCTGCCGCCAGCGGCGATATGAAATTCTCCGGAGGCTGGAGGCTGGCGGTGGAAGCGGGTGGACCGATCCGCACGCGGGTCTCGAATTCTGCGCGCGTGTTGCATCGCACGAGGACTCAGCCTCCAATTCCCAAACGCCCTCTGCTTCTTCCGCGTCCCCGGGATCTCGGTTTCCGAGCCGGGAACGAGTCGGCAAGCTCCGGACGCTCGCCCATTAAACGCCGCCCACGGCTGATACGATCCTCCGAGCTAAACCAGGCGCATCAAATCGGCTCCCCCATGGCGGCGTCGGCGGGGAGGCTCGTGCCCATGATGGCCTTCTGCGAGGCGCCGTTCGACGGCACCCTGGACGGCACCTCGGCCCCGTCCTCTCCGGCCGGGGGCAGCGCCGCCGCCTCCACCGCCTCTGGCGGCGACGCGGCGACGAGACGACGCGCGCTGCTGGTGGAAGTCGCGAAGCAGTTGCCACCGACGCCGCAGCGGCGGGAACACGCGCAGAGGGGTGGGGCGGTCGATGGCATGGCCATCTTCGAGGCCATCGCGTTGCAGTGGTCATAGAAGATTTCTCTGTTTTAGCCCGTCGAAGCTTATGGCAATGGCAATGGCAGCCATTGCTCTTCTTTAATTGCCTTTTACTTATCTTTTCAAGCTCTCTCTCTCTTTTTGAGAGGGCAAGCTCTTTTGAGAATTTTGGCGCGATACCGATCACACCTGAACCCTTGCAAACAACTGTTACGGATTGTATAATTGTATTATATCCCGAGTTACCAAGCAAGAATCGAGGTCGTCAGATCGAAAAGCTCATTGGATAGGAGAGGAAATTCAGTGACAAGTCAGAGAGCAGAGGAACGAGAACGAGAGAGGTTAGGGACATGATCACAGCGCATGGTGGATTCCTTTCCTTCATTTTTTCCCCCTTTTTTCCTTGGTTCTCGCTTTAAACTCCATGGGCTGGGTCCAACTCACACAACATTTGGCACAATGACAAACCCCAGTACTCGGCGCCAGACTTGTTCTAACTACGCCCTCTTCCCCGAGTCCTCCTGCCTTTCTTCGTCAGCCAGTGCCCCAACTTAATCACTGTCAGCCAGTACAGAAAAATCTCACCAGCCTCACTAGATTGCAGATTTTCGCTCATCCAGAAACGAAAATTCCAGTAGGCGGAAACAACGCGGACAGCGGGACAAAACCCATCAAATGCTCCTTCACAGTAACATACAAGCAAAAAATGGCATCCACTAAACTTTAGTTGGATTCTCATGATGTCATCCATAGGAGGTGTTCCGTGTCTGTTCTTTGACCTTGAAATTTGATGTGTGTTGACAGAGGTTCAACTCTAGCTATCAGCTACAGTTTCTAAACGTCCACCAAAACTCTGGAAATCAGGTATTAGTGTATCAGCTGTAGTAAAATAAGGTATTTGTGGGACTGCTGTATTCCAACCAAGGTCTTGTTCCGGTTTGACGTGTATTGAGAGGGATTGGCTGGGAATTGAACCATATTCCGTTCCATTCCATGCCAGTTCCTGCCAAGCATTGCACAACCGGGACAACGAATTGGCGAATGCCCCTTCGGCTGAGAAACCACACAAAAGCAAATCAGACACTAACTCCACTTTATTACACAAAACATAGCACACTGCTAGCTTACAACACGACCATGTGAAAAACAAGATTCACCCTGTACCCAAATTGACTTCAAATGTAATGGACGGACGTTCATGAGAAGCCACATAACAGTAAATCAGACAGCAACTCTGCTTTATTCATACACAAACAGCACACTGCTAACATACAAACGCAGTCATGTGAAAACAAGATTCACCCTGTACTTTACCCAAATTAACTTCGAATATGACGAGCGAAAACATTCATAATAAATCAATTACTCGGGCGGAAGATGAAGAATGTTTTGATTGCTCAAACAGGAGAATCATGTGCAGGGGCACCATTGTTACCTCCTCCCACACCGTCGGTCGTCGAGGGGCGCTCCAGAATGCCGGCGTGTGTGAGCAGTGCCCAGAGATGGGTCATGAACTCCCCTCCGGCGGCGAGCTTCTCGGCGTGGATCTCAACATTGCTTGACGGCGCGAGGAAGAGGATGAACTCGGCCCAGAAGTCGGCCAGCACCTTCCACCTCCGTGCCTCCGGAACCACGCCCCTGAGCTCTCTCCCGAGCCTGCCCCCCAGCTCTAGGATTGTGCAGCTGCTGTCGCTTGCGAGGGCCATCATCGTCAGCTTCTCACACCTGCTGCTCACAGTGTCACACCCGGTGAGGCTTTTCCGAGCTTCCATGACCACGGCGTCGAAGATGCGCTGGGTGTCGTAGCCATGGCCGGGCAGCATGTCCGGAACAAAAGCTACGAGGTAGGCGCAGTAGTCCGACAGCGTCTTGGCGACACGGTGGTCGCCGGTTCGGGGAACCGGGTGCCCATCCATGGCGATGGTCGTCCCGATGTGCCATACGAGAATGTTGTGGATGTTTGTGGGCAGGGTGCAGGCCCATGAGAACTGGCTTAGCAGCTGATTTCTGGCCAGAGCCGACTGCCCATCATGTAGCTGCCCATTGCTCTCTTTGAACCCAGAAAGGACGCGGTCGATGATTTCACGTGTCAGCATGGTCTTTCTCCCAGCCTTCTGTCCCTCTCTTGTTTTGTCTACCAGACCCAGTGACAAGAGCGGCAGCACATTCCACGAGTGGTAGTCGAAGTCCAGTAGCAGGGAGTATTGCCCAAATGCTCTCTGCCACAAAATCCTCGCTTCATCATCTCTAATATGAGACATCGCTGTCGCCCACGTGGGTTGTTTGTACCTATGGAGCTCGTCCACTACGTCCCACCTCCTGTCCATGGTGGGAGGTAAAAAGGACAATACTAAAACAATGATAAGCAGCACAATGGTTACCCAGTGAGTAACATCGGTTCCATGAACTCTCTGTTCCAAATTACTACGATGGTAGTGCCGGCTAAATGCTCCAGAGATACTATTCCAAACAGTAACAATTACTACAACATTGACAAGTGTCAAGAACCAGTACACAGGATTCTTGGTGTCGTATCTTGTGTAGAGGAAATCATATAGGAATGCCAACTCCTTCTCTATAACTACAAAAGCACGGACATAGTTACCTTCTTCAGAGATGAGCCCATAAAGCACGAAATCTAATGTCTTGGCGCGGCCAGCTTCCCCGATCCGGTATCCACACAACCTGCGCTTCAACAATTTAAACAACGAAAAGGAGAGCGCAACATCCTTTATTGTTTCCACAGCTCCCGTGGTGAGAACGTCCTGACTCTCGATCCATCGCCACACCGAATCAATGGTGGTCCCAGGCCCCTGTGTAAATCCAAGTCTATATTCAGGTGCGGTGGGAAGCAAGGAAGCTACTTCTTCTTCACCGTGGAATATGTACCTGTAACCTTCCATGGTTTTAGGATTCGGAGCGACGTCCGGAGGTATTTGCTCATGCTCGATCATCATGTAATCAGCAACCACTTTCGACTGCTTCAGCAAACCTCCTTTTTTGCTCGCGTTGCTCAAAACCCCGGACTTTCTGTATGTCAAAATGACGCTCTGAATCCAGAATATCCAGATGGTTGCACTGTAGCATGTGTTGTGGCCTTTGCTATTCACAATCAGCCAAAGCACGAGGACGATCTGCAGCACGTGCTGCACAAGCACCCTCTTCCTCTGCTCAATGTCATGGATGCTGTAAACCGAGAGGGAATCGGCACTCACTTGGATGAGGAGGAGGATGCTGCCCCACAGGACGAACGTCTGGTCACGGAAGGGACCGTCCTGCAGCAGTCCGATGGCGTAGGGGCCAAGCACGGTGAAGAGCGTGTACACCGCCCACACGAAGAAGCGGAAGAACCCATGGCTATGCCGCCGTCGCCGTGAGCCAAGCAACTCGACGAGGATCCAGACGAAGGCGCTGAAGAGGACGAGGACTTCCACGCGCACCAGCCGGCCCTGGGTGCTGCTCCAGCTCTGGGCAAAGGTTGTCGTGGAGTTCCTGATCCCCATGGGCTTCTCCAGTGTGTGGCTTCTCCAAACTAGTCCAGGCTAGAGGTAGAGGGAGAAGGGGCAAGCCAGGTTAACCTGAACACAAGTACTCCCCCCTCCATTTAAAATCATTATGCATGTTTCGTTTCATTAGGACAGGACTTTGACCGGTATTTACTCTAATGTATCATTTATGTGATACAAAATCATAATAACAAGTGGGTAATTTTCAAATAAGATTAATTATGTACTATACGAAAATCATGCATTCATAAAGAAACTGTTGGCCAATGGTTTGCCCTAATAAGAAAACTGTCCGCAGCAAAACATTCAAAAGGTGAACACCCAGGTGAGAAGATGGATCCCTGCATGCAATAGTGCGGTCCTTAAATGTTGTGTCCTTCCTTCACGCTGGCTCTACCAAACCCACCAATTTGCGCTGGCTTGGTGGCAGCACCATCAATATGCACAAGCTCAGGTCACTACCAAGCTTGAGACCGACTCCAACCGTTCGCGGCTGCGGATAGGCATTCGCCCGGGGCGCGGAGCGTGGGGCCCGCCTTTTGGGAAAGAAGAACCGCGGCCTCCTTCTAGCGGCTTGCGGAACGGCCGTCGCATCCCCGCCCACTCCGCCGCCGGCCGTTGGTTCCCGCGTGACCCTTGAAGGCGACGAGGGGTTCCGGTGGACGAAGGCGTCGCGCCGGCACGCACAGCCCCTAGCCGGAATCAAAATCCCGCCGGCGCTGCAGCACTCCCAACGGCGCCCTCGAGTCGTCGTCCCCAAATCGGTCCGACAGCTCCTTCCCGACGGCGCTCTCCCTCCCCCCCCCCCCCCCCACCCCCAAAATCGTTCCTTCTCTGCTCCAGCTCCACCACGGAGGTATTCATCGATGCTCCCCAAAAATCGTTCCTCCTCAAAAAAACGTCATCTTTTCACCATTTATCTGCTGCAACTTTCGTGTACAGTACCTTCGACTAGGGTTTGTGACCAATGTGGCGCCGACGATTGAAGCGTGTCAAGAGTATGCGTGACCACCGATATGCTGAGGATGAGTTGATTGCTATGACAGTCACGACGTACTTGGTTGAGGAGGAAAAAGAGCCGCACTGTGGTTCGGTATTTGGTCGTAGGGTCATACCAAGAGATCGTCACAGTGCGTATCTACGATTGATGAATGATTACTTTGTCGACAACCCCGTGTATCCAGAGTATTACTTCCGGCGCAGGTGCATTATTTGATGCTTCATGTCCAGTTGTTCCTTGTGTACACCATATGGTTGTGCTCATTGCTCCTAGATGGTTGCAGGTTTAGAATGCGTAGAGACATATTTACAGACATCTGTCGCGATGTAGAGGCAGCAAATGAATACTTCAAGCTTGGCTATGATGCCACGAAACAGCCAGGGTTCCACCCAATATAGAAAGTGACGGCTGCGATGAGGGTGCTAGCATATGGTGGTGCGGCTGATTCACTTGACGAGTACATTCGTAAGGGTGAGAGCACGGTCATTGAAACTGTCAATCACTTCACGCGCACTATTGTTTCACTTTATGCAGATGAGTACCTTAGGGAACCCACAGCCAATGATATTTCTCGGTTACTTAGTATTGCTGAAGAAAGGGGGTTCCCGGGAATGCTAGGGAGCATCGATTGCATGCACTGGGAATGGGAAAAATGCCCCACAGCATGGCATGGTCAGTACAGGGGCCACTTCAAAAAACCTACCATTATCTTGGAGGCAGTGGCAAGTTATGATCTTTGGATTTGGCACGCCTTTTTTGGGATGCCCGGATCTTGCAATGATATAAATGTGTTTAATCGATCTCATGTGTTTGACTCCATTTCTAGTGGTTACGGTCCTGAAGTTGATTTCAAGGTGAATGGCAAAGATTATCATATGGGATACTACCTCACTGATGGAATTTATCCTCCTTGGGCCACCTTTATAAGTGGTGTTCCTTCTCCAGTCAACATGCAGCAGCAGCATTTCACACTAGCCCAAGCAGCTTATAGGAAAGATGTTGAAATGATGTTTGGAAAACTACAAGGAAAGTACCATATAGTCAAAGGGCCTGCTAGGGTATGGTGTCCGGAGGATATGAGATATATTATGTTGTGTGTTGTAATCTTGCATAATATGGGCATCAAGTATGAGCGTGGACCAGGGTTGGCAATACAAGAGTATGAAGGTTCTACCGAACCTAGGCTCTCAAACACCCGAAATGTTCCTGAGATATCTGCTTTGATTGAGAACCACAGACGCATCAGGTCTCAGGCTGCCAATGCACAGTTGAAGGAAGACTTGATCGAGCACCTATGGATTCATGACGGCCATCGAAGAGTCCAGCAGTAATTAGTATGTAGGCAAGAACTATGAGAAACCTTTAGCATGTAGGCAAGAACTATGAGAAACCTTTAGCATGTAGGCAAGAACTATGAGAAAGCTTCTTTTGGATCTCACAATGGCCGCATTATGTTAAGTTGTAATGCTTATTTTAGTGAATGTTAAGCTGTAATGCTTCTTTTAGGTGAATGTAAGCTGTAATATAATTAGGGCTCTGTTTATTTTAGTGAATGTTAAACTGTAATGCTTACTCATGGTTGAATATGTTGTCTATTGTCCAAGTCAAATGTTTATGTTGTCTGATTCTGGGAGCAATTTTTGGTTTCATATTCAGAGAGTAACTCTTTGGTGTATTGCTGTTGTCCACTTGAGTCATCTTCATCTTGAATTGTAATGCCATTATTAACATCATATAAGAAATATGCCAATCTTAAACTATAAAAACTGAATTGTCGTTGTAAACCATAGCATTGAAAGGAAAGCATGGTCTTACCCAATTCGCTTTAATAGATTTCAGTGAAAGTAACTGGAATAAATGGAACCAGCTGTTGTTTTTTGGACTGAAATTAGGGCTCGGCATGTACCTTTTTTCAGTCCAATTTTCAGTCCAATTTTCAGTTCAATTTCAGTCCAATTTTCAGTCCAATTTCAGTCCAAAAATCTGTACAAAAAACTGTGCAAACACTATGGGATAGCTGCAGTCCAATTTTACAGCACACTAATAACAGGCAACAACAGCTGAGACGAATCTCATTTTTCAGTGATTGTTCAGATATTACACTAATAATACAACAGAACTTGTTCAAATACAGCCCACACAAATATTACAAGAAAGATGGTTCAGCACACACTAATAATACAACAAAGCTTGTTCAAATATTGCAAGATTGTGGAGCACACACTAAGATTGTGCAGCACACAATAATACAGCCCAAGTACAGGGCTGACCAGCTCAAACACTCCGAAGCTCACTTTTCACCAGATGGCTGACCAGCTTGTAGTCTTCTGGCAGCAATCTCTTTTTGCTCGATGATATAATAGTCACGCACCCATGATGGAAATTTATCCAAGTCAGCCATCATGACTTTATCCACACGTTCTTTTTCTTGAAGTGCCAACATTTTCTCTTGAATAGAGACCTGCTTTGTCAACAACTCCTTCTGAAAATTCATGGAGTCCTTCTGAAAATTAATGGACTCCTCTTGTAGTCTCAGCTTCCTCTCGTATCTCTCTACCATTTCCTTTGACTCATCCTTGATATGTTTCTCTTGCTTTTCTTCATACTTAGCCCTGTCACTATGGATCTTTTGCAGCACCTCAAGACACCCAGTAGAGCTAGCAGATGAGTTTGCACTCCTTAACCTCTTTGCACTATCCCTGCCCATTGGTCTAACTAAATTCTGGGCATTGATCTGAGGAGTATCTGTTGCCGGCGCCATTGGGCTCACAGGTTCAGCAGAGGGCTCCGGCCTTGTTTTATTATGTTGCTTCTTCTCTGCAACAAACTCATGCCATTTCTGCTGGTGCCTCAATATGAACCAGCAATGAATGAACTTGAAAGAGTGACCAAGAACACCATTATACAACTGCAGCGCATCTTTTATCTACATTAACATTTAACAAGTTCATTAGGACATATACAATAACATTTGTAAACATACACAATAAAAGCCAGTGAAGGTACAAAGAAAGTACCTTATCATCCTCATTTTTGCCGCTTTGGTTCTTCCTTTCAATCTCTGCATAAAACCCAGTGAACTTGCAAGTATCTTTGGATATTTCACCCCATCTGTGTTGGAGGGAGGAAATGGTCCTTTGGCCATACATGCCACGATTCTCGTTGTAGTAGTCACAAATTCTCTCCCAATAAGTTTTGCTGGGCTGATTCACAGAGACAACGGGATCTTTTGACACATTCAGGTAAGCTGAACAGATAACCTCATCTTCCTTAGGAGTATAGCTCGAGGACCAAATGGTTGTGCTTTTTGAAACCTGTCCCTGCTTTGCTTTTTTGGGTTGTTTGCCAGTGCTTGGTGACTTAGTGGTGTCGTTGTTTGAAACCTGAAAAAAAAAATGGATGTAAGACGGCCACCGAAACCAGTCTAGAAAGGCAACCGAGATAAATTACCTGTACATCACAATGAGGAGTTGCCTCGTCCTGCCCCTCTGTCATTTGGCAACCAAGCAAATCAGTATATGGGGTGCAACTAGCCACACCAAAGCCATGTTGGCTACCATCATCAAGTTCATTCTACACGTTCTCCATATCGCTGTGATATCATTAACATAAACAGGCATCAAGAGGGATTCACAAAGACAACACGAATGGCACACGAACAACCCCCAAACTTGTCATGAAACATGCTACGCCAACAAGATTAATCCAGACCCAAAATCAACAAGCATACGAAACTACTCCATAACTTGTCATGAAACTAACTAAATAATGACAGGGAATAGAAAATGGTGCCGGAACAATACGAGCAGTCTTGCAGTTTGTACTACTATTTCACCACCACCAACAACAAGCATACGAGCACAAGGATAGCACGAATGGCACACGAGATGTACCGCGATGCATCGGCAATAGAGGTGGAGCCAAGATGAGATCGAGTGGGGCGAGTCGAGGAGCACCTACTGTAGATGGTGCCGGAGCAGTGGAAGATCCAGTGTTGGGGGGTGAAGAAGACCTCGTGCGCCGCCGACTCTTGCAGCTGCTTCTCCGTCCGCCCGAGAAGAGGTGGGGTGGTCCGTCCGCGCCGGATCTCCGTCCGCGCCAGTGGTGGTGGTGGCGGTGCTCCGTCCGCCCGAGAACAGCAGATCTGGCGGTGGTGGTCCGATGCGACCTAGGCGCCGGCAAGGAACGGCGCAGCAGAAGCACGCCTCCGTCCGCCCAAGATGCACCAGAGAGGGAGAAGGGGAGGACGGGAGTGACAGTTGGGATGGGAGGCGGTGGGGGGGGGTGTCGCGCGGATCTGCGGGACGGGAGGGAGGTACCCCGTTTTTCCGAGACGCGATGGACAATCCGCTAGGCGCGTGAACAGTGCGCCCAGCGTCCCATTTACCGCGGTGGGGACGGGATGGGAAGTCCGCTCTGTTAGGTTTGAGAGATCGGCTAAGTGTTAGCCAGCTCGGTAATTAGCTAAACAGGATAGCAATTTAGGACTAATCGAGAGTGTAACAGAGAGAGAAAGGGAGATGGATTAGAGGTGCCATACCCCCGGTTGATGAGCCGGCATCGCCATTGTTTGCCATGGCGATGAAGAATCCGAGCCGTAGTCGAAGACGAGGGTGGAAGGGCCGGCGGTGATGTCGAGCAGAGGCAACGGCGTGTGATGCAGAGGCGGCGGCGCTTGGTGCAGATGCGGCGGCGCTTCCCGTCGCTTCAGCGCCCCCTTAGATCGGATCGGCTAGGGTTTTTGGTGGGCTATAGGCACGGCGGCGAACCTCGTGTTGCGTGCCCCGGCCCCCACCTCTCCTTTTATTTTGGCGCTGCGCAACGGGGGCCCACACGCCATTGACTTGGCTGTGCGCCCCCGATCAGGGCGCGTAACGGACTCCGGATCGGTCGTTGGACCGATTCGGGGTTGAGATCAAGTTAACATTCTCCCCTTTGATCTCTACTAACGTACTCACTTCTTACGTCCGATTTCATTCAGATTAGTACATTGAGCATGCCTCGTCTCAACAGTTATTACTGTTGGATTAACAGCCACAACACACCTTTCCGTTTGAAACAGAACCCTACTTTTGGGCCCTTACTGTCCAGGAATCATAGGCTTTCCCGTAAACCCATGCCGGCTAAGTGTTCTCTGAACACATTGGGTGGTAAACCTTTTGTGAGCGGATCCGCTAACATCTTCTTTGTGCTCAAATACTCAAGACTGATTGTACGATCCTGGATTTGCTCTTTAATGACATAAAACTTTATGTCAATGTGTTTGGCAGCTCCACTTGACTTGTTGTTGTGAGCGTAAAATACCGCAGGCTCATTGTCGCAGTACATCTTTAGTGGTTTTTCTATGCTGTCAACCACTCTTAATCCGGGTATAAATTTCTTTAGCCATTTAACCTGCCCCGATGCCTCGTAACAAGCTATAAATTCTGCATACATCGTAGATGATGCAGTGACTGTTTGTTTGGAACTTTTCCACGATATAGCTCCACCTGCGAAAGTAAACACATAGCCTGACGTGGATTTTCTGTCATCCTTATCTCCCGCAAAGTCTGAGTCTGAATAACCCTCTATCACTAGAGATTCAGATCTCCTGTATGTTAGCATGAGGTCTTTCGTTCCTTACACATAACGCAAGGCTTTCTTAACCATTTTCCAGTGTTCTATCCCTGGATTACTCTGGAATCTACCAAGTATCCCGGTGACAAAAGCTAAGTCAGGGCGCGTACATACTTGAGCATACTGTAGGCTTCCGACAGCTGAAGCATATGGTACCTCTTTCATCTGATCGATTTCATACTGGTTTCTGGGACACTAAAATTTCCCATAACTATCGCCCTTGACTATAGGAGCAGGTGTTGACTTACTCGCATGTATACCGTACTTCTTTAGTACCTTTTCTAGGTATGCTTTCTGCGATAATTCTAAAACCCCCTTACTTCTTTCTTGGTGAATCTCAATACCTAAAACGAATGAGACTTCACCTAAATCTTTCATATCGAACTTTGAGGACAAGAATTTCTTTGTCTCCAATAGCAGATCAATAACACTACTAGCAAGCAGAATATCATCCACATACAGAATAAGGAAAACAAATTTTCCATTCTTAAACTTTGCATAAATACATTTATCCTCCTCATTTTCTCTGAAACCAAACTTTCTTACGGTTTCATCGAATTTCAAATACCACTGTCTAGAGGCTTGCTTTAATCCATAAATGGATTTCTTTAGACGACATCCCATCTTTTCTTTTCCCTCCACGACAAAACCTTTTGGCTGTGCCATGTAAACATTCTCATAAAGGTCCCCGTTGAGGAACGCCGTCTTTACATCCTTCTGATGTAACTCTAAATTATAATATGCCACTAGCGCCATTATAATTCTGAAGGAATCCTTGCATGAAACAGGAGAAAATGTTTCATTATAATCTATCCCTTCTCTTTGCGTGTAACCTTTCGCCACAGGTCGCGCTTTATATCTTTCTATATTCCCTTTGGAGTCACATTTAGTCTTGTAGACCCATTTACAGCCTACTGTTTTGGCTCCTTTAGGAATTTCTTCTAGATCCCAAACATCGTTGGTACTCATCGATTTTATTTCATCTTTCATGGCTTCCAACCATTCAGATGAATGAACGCTTCTCATAGCTTCTTCAAATGAAGTTGGGTCACCCTCCATCTGAATTTCCTCGCTATTATAGACTTCATAATCGCTCGAAATAGCGGGCTTTCTTGTTCTTTGAGACCTTCTCGGTGCCTTAGCTATCGGCACCTCTTCTACCTGGGGGCTGCTGTTGCTCCCCTTCATGTGCAGCTATCGGTTCTGTCGGATCCTGAAGGACAAGTTCCTGATTCTGACTCGTCGCCGTAGCTGGAGAACTAACAACAGGTGCTGACACCGTTGGTGAAGCAGCAACAGGCAACACGAAAAAAGGATCTTGGATCATCGGAGTAGGTACGAAAACCCGCTTTTCCTCAAGATCAATCTTTCGAGCTACCGTGCTACCCCTCATCATCTGATCCTCCAAAAAGACAGCGTGTCTCGTTTCTACGAACTTTGTATATCCATTAGGACAGTAGAAATGATAACCCTTCAACTTTTCTGGATAGCCAATAAAATGGCAACTTACTGTCTTAGGGTCTAACTTTCCAATACTTGGATTAAATACTTTCGCCTCAGCTGGTCAGCCCCATACATGTAAATAGTTTAGTGTGGGTTTTCTCCCTATCCATAACTCATACGGTGTTTTAAGCACCGACTTACTCGGTACGCGATTAAGAATATGAATAGCGGTTTTTAACGCCTCCATCCATAAATTAATCGGTAACGTGGAGTAGCTTAGCATACTTCTCACCATATCCATTAAGGTACGGTTACGTCTTTCAGCGACTCCATTTTGCTGAGGCTCATCCGGTGTAGAGTACTAAGCCACTATTCCATTTTCCTGTAGAAACATTGCAAAGGGTCCAGGAATTTGGCCATACGGGGTGTGTCGACCGTAGTACTCACCTCCACGGTCAGATCTTACTACTTTTATCTTAAGATTTTGCTGATTTTCTACTTCAGCCTTAAAAATTTTGAATTTATCTAATGCTTCTGATCTTTCTTTAATTGGATAAATATAGCCATAACGCGAATAATCATCTGTAAACGTTATGAACGAATCATAACCGTCTACAGACTTTATGGGAAATGGACCACAGATATCTGTGTGCACTATCTCCAAAACCCCTGAACTGCGTTTGGCTCCTTTCTTTATTTTCTTAACGTACTTTCCTTTAACGCAATCGATGCAATGTTCTTCATCTGAAAATTCTAACGGATGGAGAATATTTTCTTTAATTAATCTCTCAATTCTCACCCTCGAAATATGGCCTAAACGACAGTGCCATAATTTCGCTGAATTTTCGTTATCGCATTGTTTACGCTTATTGCTTCGTCGTTAGCCGTATGTTCAATACTTGTAGTATTGATAACAGAATTCACAGTCTCATGCATAGGCAACATGTAAAGTTTGTCTTGTCGGATGGCAAGACCAACGCACTGACTATTAAACATAATCTCACATTGTTCTTTGCCAAAATGGCAATCATAACCATCATCTGCCAAACATGATACTGAAATTAAATTTCTAGACAAAGAGGGTACATAAAGAACATTATGTAACTGGAGTCTAAAGCCGTTCTCTCATTCTATCGTGAGTTGATAAACTGCTTCAACGTCGGCTCTAACTCCATTGGCGACTTTCAGCCATCTATCCCCTCTTTGCAGCATCGTCCTTGTACTTATACCCTGCAAGGAATTAGCAATATGAACAGTTGCACCTGAGTCAATCCACCAAGTAGATTTAGAATACTTACGTACAGGGTCTCATCTATAAATGTGATAATATCCTCACCTTTCTTAATTAAATGCTTTAGAAAATCTGGGCAGTCTTTCTTGTAGTGTCCTGTCTTGTGACACAACATGCATTGATCTTTTTCAATGTGCGGTTGATCTTTCTTTGCACCCTTGCCAGGGTGAGTCGAAGAAGAAGAAGAAGTGGATCCCGTTTGAACTGAGGTTTCCCTTGTGGCCTCGTGTATTTATCAGAAGAGTTGTTTCTTTTATTGCGCCTAACATAGTTGAGCGTGTCACCATGCGAGGCTTTAAGTCTTTCCTCTTCTTGCACACACATCACGATGAGCTTCTCTAGATCCCATGTCTCTGGGCTGATGTTGTAGTTAACAACAAAAGTCTCAAACTCTTTTGGCAGGAAAGCCAGAACCAAATGGACAACGAAAGCATGAGGAAGCTCCATGTCCATAGGTTTGAGCTTAGATGTCATGTTGCTCATCTTCAGTATGTGCTCTCTCACACCACCGCCAGTGTACTTGTCATTTACTAACCTCTGAATCAGAGTTTGTGCATAAACTTTTGAAGAGCCAACAAATTGACTCTCAACTTTCTTCAAGTACTCAACTGCGGTGGCGCAATCTGGGATTGCTCCCCTGATACTGTCTATAATGGAACTCTTGATGACCATCAAGCACTTTCTGTTGGAAGAGTTCCATTTTGCTCTCTCTAGATCATACTTCATTTGAACATTTGCATGTTCACTTTGGCGAGCTTGCCAAGCGGCAAAACTCTCATCCGCTTCCCTCACCAGTTCCCCGGGACTGACGGGACACGGTGAGGTGATAGCTAAGTCAATATCTGAGAGTGCGAGAGCCACTTCTAGCTTCTGAGCCCATATCCCGTAGTTGGAACCATCCAACGGCGGTATAGCATTAATAAAAGTCATTGCATTAGATCCTGAAATTTAAATCAAGAAAAGTGAGAACTGCTTTATAAAACAATAATTGCATGTCTCAATTTAACGTTGGTCAAGATTAAGACATACAAGTAACTAGCTGCATTAATTCTAAAACACCGTTGGGCAGAATTAGAACAAAAGCATGAAAAACTTACTGAAAAATTATAATACTGCTATTATCAACGTTGGTCAGAAAATAACTATTATAACGGAAGAAAGCATAAATCTGACTCCTTTAAATTATAATGTCTCGTTGGTTCTAAAATAATTAAAGGATATAACTTAATTAAATTTGCAGCGGAAAAATTAAACTGTGCTTACTTTCAGAAATATTCTAACTTACTATCTCTCTATAGAATTTATCACGTTAGTGAAAATTAAAACAGAGATTAAACCATACATGAAATGTCGAAAATTATTTCTGAGAAAATACTAAAAAACTTACTGTTCTTCTGGCCCAAAACAGCCCAAAATAGCCCAAAATGGCCCAGCTCAACGCGGCAACCGCGCGCGCGGGGCGCTGACCCGCGCACCAGGCCGCAACCTGGGCCTGGGCCGGGAAAGCGGTGCCCCGCCTGGGCCGGAAGCGTCCCGCACGCCCGCGGAACGACCGCGACCGTCCGATCGTAATCGACGGTCGCGCGTCGATTCCGGCGGGTCAAAACCCCCGGGCGAGCGCGTCGCTCGGAAAACCCTAGCCCAGTCACCTTCGCTCCCCTCAGCCGCTCCTTCTTCCTCCTCGCGACGGCAGCCGAGGCGATGGCGCCGCCGCGGGCCTCCTCGCCGGCGAGCGCGCTCGCCTGGACGTGAGCGCGCCACCGTCGAGTGGGCTCGAGGTGGCTAGTTAGCCCGCGCATCACGGCACGGTGGAGATCCGCGAGCTCGACGAGCTCCACGAGCTCGGATGGCGCGGCCCATCGTCGACGGTGGTCCGCCGGAGCTGCTGAGCAACAGCATGGCTTTCCCATGGAGCATGTGGCTCCCGGTGACGAGGTAAGACTCGTTTCTTGCTCGGTTAGGGTTAGAGTTAGGATTAGGGTTAGGGTTAGCACGGGGCACTCTCTGTTCTTTTCACCCCGAAAGGGTTTCAATCTCTCTGTTCTTGCCTTCTTTCGAGTTGATTTGAAATCCCCTCCTTCTAATTTCTGTGTAGGGTACTTACCCGAGCCTAACTACACTTAGTTAGGCTTACTGATACCATTGTTAGGTTTGAGATATCGGCTAAGTGTTAGCCAGCTCGGTAATTAGCTAAACAGGATAGCAATTTAGGACTAATCGAGAGTGTAACAGAGAGAGAAAGGGAGATGGATTAGAGGTGCCATACCCCCGGTTGATGAGCCGGCATCGCCATTGTTTGCCATGGCGATGAAGAATCCAAGCCGTAGTCGAAGAAGAGGGTGGAAGGGCCGGCGGTGATGTCGAGCAGAGGCGACGGCGTGTGATGCAGAGGCGGCGGCGCTTGGTGCAGATGCGGCGGCGCTTCCCGTCGCTTCAGCGCCCCCTTAGATCGGATCGGCTAAGGTTTTTGGTGGGCTATAGGCACGGCGGCGAACCTCGTGTTGCGTGCCCCGACCCCCACCTCTCCTTTTATTTTGACGCTGTGCGATGGGGGCCCACACGCCATTGACTTGGTTGTGCGCCCCCGATCAGGGCGCGTAACGGACTCCGGATCGGTCGTTGGACCGATCCGGGGTTGAGATCAAGTTAACACGCTCGAGTCGGTCTGAGAGGAAGGACATCGGCTATTTATGCTTGGCAAGCGGAGCGGTCTGCGGCTGCCCGCCGAGCGGTCTACAGCGCGCATATGCTTACTGGCTGTTGATTGGTGCCTGCATGCTGTAAGCATACCTTTTTTCTTTGCTTAAAAACAACTTTATCCTTGTTATACATATCGATTGACAACTGAAACAACACAGTAAATAAAATAATATTAACATCTTATATTTCTGAGCTGCTGCTAAATCTATAATGCTCAACAATACTAAGGGGGACGTACTTGTCATGCTTCATTTCCCTCTCTGTCTTAAGAGAAAGTTACAAGACAACCAGCAGAATGTCACCAATATAATTTGATAAACCAGTACAAAAGAGCAATTACTCAGAAAAATATGGCAGGCAATTCAGGACCAGTCTCGACAACCTACGGGGTTTCTGTGGATCCTTCAAGTCACCACATACATCAACATATCTGCACCTCCCAAGCTGTGGCATATAGCACAAAGCTTGTAAGGTTGATCTTCTGCGCTATCTTCTATCTCCTGTCCTCATAAAGGCCGACTTGTCCCAAGTTCTGAAGTTTTAATCTTTTGAATTTTCTTAATTATTGCAGGCATACCTTTTGGTCCATGATCGTTAACAGAATACTTCCAATATCTGGCAAAGCTTCAGGAATGATGAACATGCACAATTAACAAAATAACTATTCATAGGATAGATTGATTTCCTGATTGTGACAAAACCAGATAGGCACAGAAGGCCTACTTAGTACATACTCCTACTTGTTACTTTTATCTGTATGGTCTCTTCAGACCAAGCCTCCGAGATTTCCAAGAAAAACATCATAACCTGCATTCAGAAGAAGAAAAAAAATATTTCTTCTTGATATGCATATAACCGTTTTGCCTCTAAATCTGATATGTCAACAATTTTCATATACATACACAGATGGATTAATTTTATCTCTGTACTCACCGGTGCATAATAGCAAAAGGCTCTGAGCCAGAGCAACAGCAGTAGGACAGCATCACCTGGTGAAGCCGCTTCTACAGTTCTACTTGAGCCATCGACAACCTCGTCCCCTTGCCTCTTGCTGATCATGGTCATATTTATCTGGCCTCGCGCATACCAGCTTCTTCCTTATCTCATGCCCTAGACTGTAGGGGGTTGAAAAAAACTTGCCAAACATGCAGCGAGCATTTTGTCGAACATGTTGCGAGCATCAGCGATGGTGCCTCATTCAGAAAGCGACAAGGGGGAGCTCGTGATACGGCGTCAGCCTCGAGCATAGGCCAGCGCGGAGGGATCGAAACGAAGCGCCAGGTCCTGCTTGTTCGCCACCCCGCTTCGTTTCCTCCGGTGCCGCGCCGCCTCACGCGGCCCTGCGTTGTGGGCGTACGCGCGAGGCGGCATGCGGGGACGTGCAGGGGAAGCGGTTGCGGCTGACAGGGCCGGCGGGTTGTGAAATCTGTGCCGACGGGGCGCGCTTCATTTTCCAGAGAGCTCCCTTTTTTTTAACAAAAAGAAATGATTTCCAGAGAGCTCTTGACCGTGGCCCAACGCGATAGGGCCCAACAAGCCCACGCAGCCTTCTTCTTCGTCTACACCTTCCCCGCTCGGCCCGCGCAGCACAAGACACCACACGCGGACCACACCCGTCGTCTGCCTCGCCGCCTCCCCTCTCCCCCCCACGCCGGAGCCATGGTGAGCCTCTCCCCCCTTCCTTCCCTCGCTCTCCTTGGCTCGATTTCTCTCCCTGACTGACCGAATCGACGGGCGGATGGCTTTGCTTGCAGTCAGTGACGCTGCACACGAACCTGGGCGACATCAAGTGCGAGGTGTTCTGCGACCAGGTGCCCCGCACGGCGGAGAACTTCCTGGCCCTCTGCGCCAGCGGCTACTACGACGGCACCGTCTTCCACCGCAACATCAAGGGCTTCATGATCCAGGGCGGCGACCCCACCGGCACCGGCAAGGGCGGCACCTCCATCTGGGGCACCAAGTTCGCCGACGAGTTCAGGGAGTCCCTCAAGGTACCACTGATCTGATTGATGATCTCTCTTCTCCACCGCCGCCCACTGACTGTGCTGGATTGGTGGGCAGCACAACGCGAGGGGGATCATGTCGATGGCCAACAGCGGGCCCAACACCAACGGCAGCCAGTTCTTCATCACCTACGCCAAGCAGCCGCACCTCAACGGCCACTACACCGTCTTCGCCAAGGTCATCCACGGCTTCGAGGTCCTCGACCTCATGGAGAAGGCGCAGACCGGCCCAGGGGACAGGCCGCTCGCAGAGATCAGGCTCAACCGCGTCACCATCCACGCAAACCCACTCGCCGGATGATCCATCACCAGGACCCGTGGTTGCAGCTTGAATCTTCTGCTACTGCGAGCACATCGTATCGCAATGGTGGATGTAACGGATTTGCGAAGCAATTTCTTGCCCACCCTGAATTGTGAATTGTAATTTCACAGGACGAATCAGCAAAATCTGTAGCGCCTAATGCTGATAATGTTATGACCTGTAGGGTTCTCCCCTGACATGATTATTGGTTTCCGTTTATGTTTGCATTGGCTAGACTCCTCAAAATTTGCTCTCGCGTTCTGCTGTCAGAGGAAATCGAATGGAGCCATGGCCTGAATGTTATGGCAAGACATAAGTTACGGCCATACGGTCTGGATTTCTCGCAGACCGTTTTACTACCACTAAACATTTCTGAAAAAACAGAAAAAAAGAGCAATCATAAACGACGCCTTGCATTCACGACAGATTAGATCCATCACCAAATGGCCAAGATGATTTAGATCCCTCACCAAATGGCGTGAAGGTAGAATGTGCCATGATACTGAAGCTAATTATAGTCGACCTTCCACAACTACTAGTTGAATCCAGATATCACAGCTATACAATGATCTCACGGTGAATACCTGGGAACTACAATTACACTTGCATTCTCGTGGGCTGCAGCATTTCAGCGCCACGAGCACAATTAACAGTTCAGAAAGGGGAGAACCTACAGCCCTGTGAACACAAAAGTCTACCCACACCCGCGAGAGACCAATGACATTACAAAATATGGCACCAGTAAGGCTGCTCTAGGGATGCAGGAGAAGCAACGTTCGCACCATCTCCCTTTCCAGCTTGAATGGCAGATACAACAATGAGCGCCGGTGCTACCGGATGGTGATATACCGGTTTGTGCCATGCTTGGCCCAGTGGTCCTTGAGGTCCACTGGTGTCGAGAGATCGTGGCCTTCAGCTGCCAGCCGGCTGAGAAGCTTTGTGAACGCGCTGCCGCTCATCTTCCTTCCCCCCATGCGGGCGTGGCGCCTGTTGGGCATCACGGGAAGCGGGTACATGGACATGCTCATGGTGCAGCAGGATGACTGCCACCCGCCATTTCCCCACTTGTAGCATTGGCGAAGCTCCCCTGTGCACGAGCAGGCGGGTGCGGGCATGGTTGACTCATCGAATGGGACCTGGTTCAGGCCAAGATCTTGGTCCTTCCACTCGTTCTTCATCACAGAAGCACGAGTTGAATCTGCACCTCCACCGGACATCCCCCCATTCTTCCAGCCACAGGCTGCTTTCTTGGTTTTACGGAGCACACCTGATGGCCTCTTCAATGGAGAAGCCTGTGAATTATTCTTTCTTGGCTTCTTCCCCTTCCCAATACTTCCTGGAGCTGTTGTGATAGGGTATGCTTCTGATATGTGCATTTCTCTGGCATGGTCATATGGAGAATCGGCCAGCTGCAATGGTGATGATTGTACATGAGATAGCTGGTCATGGTGGTGGATGTTCTTTGTACCATTGAGAGGAGGTCCTTGGTGAAATCCATTTCCATTATTCATATTGAACCCATTTGTACGGGCAAGTTCCAGTGCCGCAAGAGCATTGTCTCTTTCTACGATTGCAGCATTCCGTTCAGCCATTGCAGCATCCCGCTGAGCAAACGCCATGTCTCGCTCAGCTATAGCAGCTTTCTTCTCAGCGAGAGCATGGTCCCTTTCTCGGATGGCACTGTCCTTCTCATTCATCAGTGCCAGGAGATTCATACTATGATGGTCTTTTAGCTGAGGCAGCATCCACTGAAACACAGAACATGCACCGTAAGTCCATTGCCTTAGGAAAAAGCATGCTTGCAATAGAAAACAGTAGCTACCAGTTTGTCATATGTAAATTATAATCGATGCTGGAAAAGATACATGGAAGTTTCATACTGCACAGTTAGTCCTATTAATTGCTACAAAGCTACTATGGCATAACCAAAGAAGCTTATTGCATCAGCATCCGGAGTTATACCATTTAGGTATTTAGATAGGATAAATTGAACAGGAAACTAAAACATTATGCAGCATTGCTTGTTCTAGGATAGCAAATGCGAAATCAAGTTTCGAAATTCCTCATTTGAATATATTAGGCAAACAATAAAAGAACACCTGGGGAAACTAGCCAAAAGCAATGAACTACGATATATCACTGAGAGAATGAAGTTAGACGAGGTCTAATCTAGATAAAGACTGCGAAAATGCATGACTAGCGCTCGAGATTTCAAGAGTTCTCTCATTGTGCATCCACAATAGTTTGTTCTAAAATGAGGAACAGCATATGCATCACAGGTTTTAACATCATATCCTCGATACAATATAGCAGTTAGCAGATATTAACAGTAAATAAGCAGTGGAGTTGTTTGAATATGTTGGCCCAGAAATAACCACCTTTACTCATAAGAATTGAAAATCTGGCTACCTATCCAGAAAGAGCGATAAATCAAACAAAAAATTATAACAAGCTTCCCCGTGAAGAAATTAACTGGTCGGACATGACCATTTTGACTAAATTATTATGTTGAAGGTGTTTTGTTCTTTGACTTGTTAACATTTGCCATTACATTTGTAAAGATGGATCCCTAATAGCTGGTACCAGCCTTTATCTTTCTCTGTTTTACTAATCAGACTTTCAGCTTCCTATTAAGGTGGACGGTTTGCTTTTGGTGCAGAAACGGCATGATTACATTTTTTTTACTTGTCTATAGATATGTTCAGACCATACATCCTTAAAACAGCTGAAGCAGATGTCTTATGGCACATTTAGTCAGTGTATTTCATACGACCAAGGAACGTGTATAGATATGAAAAGCTGCATACAAATTCTAGAAGATGAATTATACCAACCTGAGTATGAACTGCTTTAAATTGGTCAGGCCTTTGCCTGCCATTTTCTCTATGCCCAAGGTTGTCCATTATCACATCTGCTTGCAGCCAGCGAAACAGGGCAGCACTGAGATCAGTAGATCACCTGCAGAATAAAGGAACAAAATCAGTGAAACGGCAAACAATACAGGAAACTGTTTTCCAAAGAGATTATATTTTAGCAAGCTTATAGTTCTAGAGAGATCTGGAATAACAGAGGCAGAGAGGAATTGCAAAAAGGTTTCACTATTGAATGGAGGACTAAGTACGGCCTGTTTGGCAGGGCTTATTTTGGCTTCGGCTTCACCTGTTTCACACAAATCGAGATACTGTAGTGTGAAACCGTTTTGTAAGCCCGTGCTAAATTGAACTAGAAGCCAGGTGAAGCCACTCTTTTTCACTTCACCAGCTTCGGCTTCACTAGTGAAGCCGTTTTGGGAGAAGCCCTCCCAAACGGCCCCAACATGTTATCTCAACAGCAGCAAGTTCAATAAAGAATATGTATGAGAACAGAAGGCCACAGTAAATTTGGGGAAAAAGGACAAACGAGACGCTACGTGCATGGATCCAGGCCCAGTTTTCACCAGGGTATAGTTTTGGGTAAGATAAGATTATCATGTTAATTATTGAGTTATGGATCCAAAGTATTAGAAGAGGGTAGTTATGGATGGACTACAGATACAGAGCTCTATTAATTGATTGTCACATAAATTTCGCATAAAAAATATGCTAGTACCGAACATCAGTTGTATACATCTTGTGGCGGGAGGCATGAACAAAGGCAGGTAGTGTATACTCCCTACAACAGCAAAATAAAGTGCAATCTCTACAAGGGTTCATTCGAAAACAGTCACCAGGAATTCTGATGGCCAAGAACATCGCGTGCCATATCTCAAATAAGCAAGCAGCAAACAGGAGAACCAAAATGTGCACCGCCGGCCCCAAAAGGCATTGGAGTTTCTTACAAACGCTATTTTGCAACTGGTTTTATGAAGTAACCATAAATGCGATTAATGCAGGAAGCAGTCAGATTGGCGAGTGTACACATAAAATAACATTAGGTCGACCAAACACCTGTCAATGAAGAGATTAACTCCTGAACAGCGGCTAAGGAAGTATTACTGGCATGACTCTTGAGTCTAAACTTCACAGGCCTAAAGCACAGAAAACTCTCGAGCTTTGCGCACAATCTCTGGTTGCTTTTAACAGTTTACTGGTTGTTCAGCGCAGGGCATGCCAACAGTTCACAGGTGGTTCAGATAGCCAAGCCACTAATCAGTCAATACTTATACTGTACTGACAAAACACGTTAGGGATTAAAAGCCCAGCGTGGCACAGGGAGCAGTGGCAGAAGTAACTAGCAGAGCACCAAGTTCTCATCCTACCAACTCTAAAGGCAGCAGGGCACACGTAGTCCCAATGCACGGGGACGGAATCACACCACCAAACGATCACATCCACCACAAACGGCCACTCACTTAACCGTCCAAAAACCTCACATGCACCGTTCACAGCTCGACGAGGAACTCAAACTAGCCCCCCATCCCCGCGGGTCTAATCGGGCCAGGAACTCACAATAGGCACGGCAAAAGACAAACCGAGAAACACAAATCAGAGGCACTAAACCCTAGATCACCCAATCCGACTTCCGACCGCCAGCAGCAGCGCCGCCCAGAACCCGCGCGGGTTCGGCGGGAGGGAGAACCGCCTAACCTCCGCCTCCCTCATCCAATGCGGCCCTTCCCCTCGCGCGAAACCGCGCGGGAAAAAAAATTGGGGGGAAATCGAAAATCGCCTCCCGGTTGCTGAACCAATAGAGAGATGGGAGCGGTTGCCGTACACTATCAGCAGCTGGGAGACGCTCTAGAGGCTTCCATCGGAGGAGGACGGGCACGCGCGGCCGCCCTGCCGCCCGTGGGCTGCAGCCGCCGGCGAGCGAGCAGCAGCTGGGGGGGGGGGGGAGGGGGAGGGAGCGGCAGCGGGCCGGAGGCGAGGAGCGGTGGGGGAGGGGGCGCTCCGAGGCAGCTGGTGCGGCTGCTAGTACCACCACTGACCCTCTTTCTCCGTCTCTCTGCTCTCTCTCTCTCTCTCTCTCTTGATTTCTCTCTCGTTCTCTCTCTTCCTCTTCCCCTCCCTCTCCCGTTTTTTTGATTTTTTTTGGCCGGTAGGGGTTGGGGGAGCAAGCGAGCGTTGCGGAGGGAGCGGGGGCCCACGGGTCAGAGGGCGACGGCGTCGTACGGGCGCGTGCGGATGGACGGATGGGGAGGGGATGGCACGCAGCTTTCCTCGCACAGTCCCTCTCTATTGCAGTGCAGGATTTTTGGAGGCTCGCGTCGTGTGTGCCTCTGCAGCAAGGGGCCCACCAGGCACAGACGCAGCGTTACGGGACGGGAAGTCGAGGTCCGATCCGTTCCAGCTCCATGGCGCAAGATTTTGTACGCCGTGTGCCGTCCTGATGACTCCATGGTTACTAGCTGAACGGAACGTACCAGGCTAGAGGATGGCTGTCGAGATACGACGCTGACCCAAACGGAGCGGAAGCCGTGGTGCCAACGTTGGGTGTACAGAACGGTCGAGCTCGAGCGTTTCCACCACCAAATCTCATCTCATGGATACGTACGTCATCCTCGGGCGGCCGCTGCTCCTCCGGTCGCCGCTGCTCCAAGCCACCGTCCATCCTCATCCACTCGCCGGGGCAACCAAGGTGTGCCAGCGCGGCGGCCTCGCTGTCCCTGGCGGACGCGTGCGCACCCGACACGTCCCCGCGCCCAAAGAACTGACACGTCTTCCAAGAAGCGTGGCCCCGTCAGTTTCCAAGAACTGGGCAGAGGGCTGCTGCTGCTGCTCTGCCACTGCGCACAGGTTTCCAGGAGCCCCCCGATCGAGCCCCTCCTCATGACCCCGGGCCACGAATCACTGCGCGTCTGTCCTCCCAAGCATCAGATCGAAAACCTTTCGTGTTGGTTGTACTGTGATTTCTGATCAGATCAACTGAGCAACATAGGAAAGGCTACAGCAGCAGCGATTGAACTCGAAAGATGATCATCAGTTAAGAAAGCCCTCGTCACATACTCCTACTCACTAGCACAGCACTCCACTGACACGGGTTCTTCTTCTTCCAAGCATCAGCAGAAGCTACAAGCGCGCGCTTATTTGCCACCACACACCCCCCCACTGGGTTCCGGTATTTACAACACGCGGCGGAGCAGAGCGCTCGCCGCTCCGCCTGATCGAGCAGGTGGACACGACCACCACTACTGCTTAACTACTACTACTACTACTAGCTGTACACGGCGGCGCGCCTACAGGGACCAAAACGACAAGGAGCGCTGGCGGCGGCGGGTGATCAGGCGCTGGCCTTGTTGGCGGCGGCCTTCTTGGCGACGGCGGCGCGGACGGACCTGGTCGTCTGCTGCTGCTTCGCCTTCGGCATCGGCTGCGCCGGCGCCGGGGCCGCCTTCCTCGCCCGCTTCGCGCGCGCCTTCCTCGCCTCCGCGGGGGCGGCCGGCTTCTTCTTCTTGGCGGGCGCGGCGGGGGCCGGCGCCCTCTTGCGCTTTGCCGCTGCCACCGGCGCCGCCTTCGCCTTCGCGGCGGAGGCGACCTTCTTCTCCTCGGCCTCGGCGAGCCTGAAGGAGGCCTTGACCTTGACGAGGCGGCCCTTGGCGGCGAAGTTGCGCAGCTGCACGGCCAGCACCTTGCGGTAGTTGGCCGGGAGCACGTCCCGGTGCTTCTCCCCCATGTGCTTGGCGATCGCGTACGGGCTAGCCCCCGCCTTGCCGTCCTGCGACAGGATCGCCGCCTTGATCATCTGATCCCACAGCAAACGATTTATTTTTCACCATCAGCGGCTCGTGATCATCAAAACCAATCCGTATATCAATCATGCCGGAAAACAAGAAACAGAGGATCTTGGCTCACCTCGAAGTAGGGCGGGTGGTGCGGCCCGGCGGACTTGGGCTTCCTGCTCCGCGGCTTCCTCGCCTTCTTCCCCTCCTCTGCCTTCTTCGCCTCCCCCTCCTCGGCCTTCTTCTCCTCCCCTTCCTCTGCCTTCTTCCCCTCCCCCTCCGCAGGTTTCGGCGCCTCCTCCACCTTCTCCGGCGTCTCCACAGCGGCCGCCTCCTTCACCTCGTCCACCTTCTCCGGCGCCGGCGCCCCGGCAACGGCCGGTGCAACTTCCTCAATCGCTGTCGCCATGGGAAACAAAGATCGCTCCACTCTCTTTCAGTGTGCTCGTGATGCAAGCGGATTTTTCAGTGGCGTGACGAGCCGCTGATTCGCGGCGCGCGATTTATAACGGCCGACGGCGCGCTCCGATTGGTCGGATGCCGCCGCACGCGGATCGGGATCCTCGGACGACGCATCCGGAGCGTACGCGTGGCCGGGCGATGCGGCCTGCTGGCCCCCGGGATGCTTCTGGACTTTTCACGCCAGGAGGCCTTTGTGAGGACCGAGTGATGTGTGTTTTCGCGTGTTTTTGGGCGGATGGTTTGGAGGGCGAATTGGATGTGGAATTTTGGAGTTTGATTGGGGGTTTTTGAATTGGAGTGGAATTGGGAGTGAGAGGGGTGTTGGGGATTTTGAATTCGGAGGAATGGTTTAGTTTCGAGGGAGAATTTTGAAGGTTTGTGTGATGGTGGGCCTTTTGTGTTTGTGTTGGGAGGCTCCAGGTTTGATCGGTTTGAGGATTGGTTACAGCCTGAGACCAGCACGTCATCTACAGCATCTTATGCCTGAGAGTTTACTTCAATAAACTTCACATTTGTTCATTTTTGTATCATGTGCCGACCACTATGCTCGAATAATAAAACCGCGAGCTGAGAACGCAACTTTAGAGAAGAACTGAAAATAGACAAGTCGAAATAGCTTTGTAGTACTATTTCCCCCCTACCGAGCACCACGAAACAGCAATCCGTGACATTACTCAGCATGATACCCCAACTATTTTATTTATCGGAGACAAAAGAAAAGGAAAAAAGTGGGTCCAGCAAGTCAAAGCAGACTTTTTTAGAAAGTCAAAGCGAAATGACCAGGGTCAAGACTCGAGCGTGAATATTGGGCTGGGCTCCGTTTCCCAGGCCAGCTGTTGGATGGGCCTAATTCGATTGCCAGGCCTCATCCAGACAGTGCCACGAAACCGTAGCCCAAAACAATTCAGCGGCAACGATTACCGTTCGGATTAGAAAACCGCCCCCAAAAGGCACCACAAGCGTGTCGCACGTGTTGCCCTTTTCCCACCGCCCTCCCAATTCAGACTTGCCACCTACTCAAATTCAGCAGCAAATTACCCTCACGTGTAGAGAAAGAAAAAAAACCCACAGTCCAAATACGCCTGAAACGACACCACGCACTTGTCCAAAGCAACGAGTTCGCTACCGCCCTCCGTGACACGTCGAAGTAGACCCGTGAATAACGCCACGTCGCAACAGCGAACCAACACCGCCGCCTAGTTTGAACAAAAACGCGTCCAGCGCACGACCTCCAGATTCCAACAGCCCACCACCACACCGTAAAGAAATCGTCCACAACACGAAGCCACGGCGAAATTATCTCGAGGGAGAAATTAACAAAAAACTCACTTGACACAGAGCGAGGGTTAAGAACAATGTGACTTTACTTCTAGTAACAGCACGAATCTAGTCTTTAACAAGCTCGCTTCATCGCGAAGCAAAAGCCAAAATAGCAGCGGAGCACAAAATAACTTGTAAACCTGTTTTTACACTAACCAAACCGAGACCGACGACTAGTACAGCTAATCCAGATCCGCTAGGAGCGGCGGAGGAAGATCAACAAGCCGATTCCACCTTGACCTCCTCCCTCTCCCCTACTGCCACGGCGGCGGCGGCGGGGGCTGCTTACGCGCGCTCGCCGCGGATACGGCGGGCGAGCTGGATGTCCTTGGGCATGATGGTGACGCGCTTGGCATGGATGGCGCAGAGGTTGGTGTCCTCGAAGAGCCCGACGAGGTAGGCCTCGGCGGCCTCCTGGAGCGCGAGCACGGCGTGGCTCTGGAACCGGAGGTCCGTCTTGAAGTCCTGCGCGATCTCGCGGACCAGGCGCTGGAAGGGGAGCTTGCGGATCAGGAGCTCCGTGCTCTTCTGGTACTTGCGGATCTCGCGGAGGGCGACCGTCCCGGGCCTGTAGCGGTGGGGCTTCTTCACGCCGCCGGTCGTCGGCGCCGACTTCCTAGCCGCCTGCACAGCAAATCACGAACGCGTCTCAGCATCGGTCGCCTCAAACAACCGCCGAATCTCGGCGAGAGCATAGCAGATCGGAACGGAAGAACACAAGGACGAGGGAGGGGGAACGAACCTTGGTGGCGAGCTGCTTGCGGGGGGCCTTCCCTCCGGTGGACTTGCGGGCGGTCTGCTTCGTACGGGCCATCTCCTCCTCTTCTCGGCGACTTGCTCCTCTCGGCTGATTTGGTGGCTGGTGGAACTCGAAGGCGGCCAGCAGGCGGCGGGTGCAGAGAGGCGAATAGTGGGTGGAAGGTAGGGAGCGGGGCGGATTTATATAGGACGGGGAGAGGGGAGCGGGGGCGTGGGCGGCCGCAGACGCGTGGACCGAGGCGGTTTCGTGTGACCGTTGGGAAAGCCGATTCGGGATGCGCGGGGGGATCCGACGGCGCGGGTTGGACGGGAGAAAGCACAGGATCCGTGGGAGGTGGGGCGGAGGCGCTGATTGGTGGAGGGGGAGGGGAGGCACGGATCGGTGACGTGGCGATGGGGCTGGGCCAGGATTGGCAGCGACCGGCGGCGGCGTGGGCTTGCGAGCTCTGTGTGGAACGGAACGGAACGCCGCGCAATTGGGAGTCCGGTTTTGGACTGCGACCCGACCGAAGAAGAGGAGAGTCGGAAACTGCCGTTGTGTTCTGGGCCTCGTTCAGCGCACTCGAGTTTCTTACAACGGCGCACTGTCCTTTTGGGTTAGTTTTGCGGAATTCAAATTACAAAATAGGAAATTTTCAAAAAAAATACAAAATAGGAGAAATATGGATATCGTTTGAGTCATGCTGTCACTCTACTGCCATACCTCTTTGTTTTTAGGTTCAAAAAACCTGTTCAGAAAAATTGTAGAATTTTCAAACAGGTGTGTGCAGGTCCGTATGTTCGGTTAACCAAAAACCTTTTAATCAAATATTCGTAACTAAACTAGCCTGCACTACTCCCCTCTCTTTGTTATGGTTATGTCAGGAAGAGGATGGGAAGGATCTGCACAATCTAGATGTTTTTTGCTTTGATTCCCATGATCTCATATGTGCACATTTGAGGTGTGCTACTGTGATCGTCAAGGGTGGCTGTTTGGAAGCATCCTTGAAAATCACTTCTTCGCTTGATAATCTAATCTGGCACATCAAGAATTTCCTTGTGCATAGAGGAACTAAAATTCGCTTTCTTGCACGACCAAGGTTGGAACGCTTTTGTTCCTCTCCTTGCTCTTAAGCTCCGGTCCAAGATAGTAGGTTCCTCCCTTCTTGACCGTCTCTTCATGTCTTCCCATTGCCAAGTCGTAATCTCCTACACTGATTGAGCTGTGGGGTGACAAGCAATGGCCGGATGAGAGCTTTGCTGCGGATCTCACAGTCCCAGAATAACTGCAAGCATGATTGACTAGTAATAAGATGAAAACCAACATATACGATATATTCCACCCAGCTTCCTCTAGCGAAGGAACTCGAGTATCACATGTCTCGTTGTTGCTTCTACTGGTTAGCTAGCTGGTGCTCAGTTTCAAGATAATCAGTTGTGATTGTGCCTTGTTAGCACCGCTTAGTAAACTTGAAAGATCAATAACCAGTAAACAGGGAAGACTGAGGACTTTGATCGCTCGATGCTCTTGGGGTCTTGGTTAAGCATTCGTGTACTCGTCTTTTGTCACACCCCTCAAGCTTTCATTAATAAATGGCCTTATAAACAATTAGATTATCAATGGTTGCGCATGGTTACACATACTCCATCCATCCCAAATTACAATTGGCTTTTTTAGATACATAGTTTTTGCTATGTATCTATACAAAGTATCAGATGCGGGCTCAGAATTGGAAGACTGGGTATTCAAAAATTCAGAATCTACAAAAACTTAACTGTTTCAACACTATTTTTTGATAATAATGTTCTTAAATACCATTAACTTGTAAAAATATAAAAATAATGGGTATTCAATGAATACCCTTGAATACCCCCTGGATCCGCTCCTGGATAGTGTACATCTAGATGCATAGTAAAATATTAGAAAGGTGCGCAGATTTGCCGCGCAAGTTCTGTATCTCGTGTCGTAGTATTGTAGTTGACATAGGATTTAGTTCATGAATAGAGCAGTAATTATTGTATGTAGGTAAATGTACAATTTTTGAAGCAACATAGATAAAAGAAATTCGTCATTTTGTTATTTTCGTATAGGTGTAATGGTGTGCAACCCGTTGGTGCACTTGGTATATATTTTGGTCACCCTATTGTTGTGACGCTATTATTTAAGTAATATATTATTTTAGGTATCGAAATGGAACTAAGCCTTTTTTGCTATATTTATTATTATGAAAGAAAGGGTAAAATACCATCACGTCTATTTAGGTGGTGCGATATTATATTTTTAGCAAAATAAGATCTTGTGTTGCTGTGGTACCTTATTTATGAAAGGAGTGTCAATATTAGAAATGACATATTGATATAGGGTTCGTACGTTTTTTCTCCAATTGTGGTGGGTTAGTTGTATAAAATTTGAATGTTCTTTTTCAAGAATAACGTGTTATGAGGTGGAGCATGGATTGATTTTATGGGAAAATGAGGTTCCTTTTGTGAAATTGTGAACAAAAATGGGTTGTGGATTAATTTCATGGGGAAAAGGGGTCTATTTTGTAAGTTGACGAAGAGAAGTGTTGGTCTTTGGGTTCATTTCATGAAAATTTGAGGTTTCTTTTGTGAAGTAACCGAATATGGACTACAAGTTAATTTTAGAAAACTCTAGGGGGGTTCTGCAAAAAAACTTAGAGGGAGTGAAGCTCGAGGGGTTTTGTGAAACAATTGCAGACTTCTCTGGACTGTGGGTTGATTTTTAATAAATAGAAGGACTTTTTTACAAACAACCTAAGGTTCCCACTATCTTAACCGTCCGCCCACCTGATCCGAACCACTAGGCTAGTCTAGATTATACAGTTTGCAACCAAGTTTCCATAGTGTTTACTAGCTCGGATTTAGCCCTATGGAAGAGCAAGGACATTTCTAAAATGAACCTTCTCTTGCAGCTTTTCACCATGGTATCAATGTCCTTGAAGACCCAGTCATTCCTGGTCGTCCAAATTCTCCGAAGACACATGGAGTTTTTCTTTGATCAGTCTGAAGATGCCCAGAAGAGGCCACCCCTCTTCGTTGTTCTACTCCTTTTGAGGGGATCTGGCCTCCAACTTTCCGATGCCACCTATTCCCAAACACCTATCTGGTTCACAAGAGCAATCCTTTCTTTGGTTGTTCTAAATAAGCAGAAAAGAACTTCAGAAGGGGAAGTCACAAGAACCATACGTACATTTCACAGTAGAGTACCCTCTTTTTTTTAATCATTTGTGCTTCATCCGTATATGTTTTGACTCGCATTATGTGTTTTCTAGCACATAATATGGTGGTCTGGTGGAGACTGGAGACCAAACAACTAGATTGAAAGGTATAATTAGAAAAGCTAACGGGAGAAATGGTGCGTACAACTGTATACAGGTGTTGTGGTTTTGCAAAGTTTCAGGAACGCACTTTTAAGCAGAATGGCTGCATTGCTTCGCTTGGAGTGAAGAAGTGGTGCACACCGTACAGGGGCGGATCTGCCATGTTATCAGCCGTGGGCGCTTACAAAAATTCAAAAAGCTAGCTACTATCCTTAAATTTTGATCATATTTGCTTGAAAATCAAACATATTTTCTATTCCTACGAAGTGCCGCACCCCCCTCAATTTCTCTCTAGCTCCGCCCCTGACATCGTAGGTGTCTAAGCTTGTGTACTGAGTGTTGGGGTCTTCCAACTAGAGAGACGTAGATTGTTGAGGTCCTTAAACATCGTGCACGTTTTAAACTTGAGAACTGTACATTTAAGTTCGCAGGTGACAAGCTAGCTTAGCTTAATCAATAGCATTATGTCGGTGCCTCAGCATCATCCTCCACGGCCAGTGGTGCGCTGACAGGGTCATGCTGTGGAAGCCCTCCTTGTGATGACTCCATGCGCGGAGAGCCGGAGACTGGCATGGCAGGTGCTGCAATTACATCAAGGCAAGTTGAGGGATCCCAGTTGCCAGTTATCCTTTGATTTCACTGCCCTTCACATTTATTTGTTGCAGAATCTGATCGATATTGCTGTTGTTGTGATGTGTGTTCTTTAAACATACATTCATGTCCAACTGTTCCTCAGGCCTCTACTGTAATGTATCTCTAAAAATAAGGATTGGGTTATTGGTGTAATCAGTCACATGGCTACCCATGGCTGCGACTAGTTCTAAACTGATCTAAAACTTATGTCGGAATGCAAAAATTTGCATGAGATTATGTCCGCCTTGCAGGTAGTGTTTCTACTAGCACACGTCACGGTTGCTGGCTACTGTTCTGTGCCACCAGTCGATTCCCAGCTCCCTTTTGCGGCATGTTCCAGACTGGCTAGAGAACCACACGCACAACTCTGCACGAGGTAGCTGCAGCTCGTTGAACTGAATCTTGAATCTAGATTTAGTTTGGTAAAATAGATATTTGGTCCTCAACTTTGATTTGAGGATTAACTTCATCCTTTAACTTTTAGATTGGTCAATATAGTCACTCAACTTTTATTTTTATCAAACTCATCCTTATACTGTTATTATACTCCATATAACATGAGATTTACACAAAAAGTTTATTTTGCCCTTGGCTCCTTCCCCTTCTAAATTCCGCAATAATTTATTCCTACTAAAACGAATATTTAGCCAATGCAAGTGAATCAGTTTAGTGGCATTTATGCATTTAGGAGCTAAACATCACAAATGCTTAATTTGGAACATAAACTTTTATTTACGAATGAATTGTATTGTATTGCTGACACATGGAGAGTAAAATTAAAGCTATTTGTTGTGTAACTGCGTACCACCATATAAAATATTGCGAAAAATACAAGCAGTGGAAATTGAGGAGGGGAAGAAGAAGCCAAGGATAAAAAGGACATTTTGCATTTATCTCATATTATTATGGAAGCATAATAGAGTACAAGAACGAGTTTGACCCTAAAATGAAAGTTACATGATGGTTCTAAAGAAAAGGTTGGTCCTAAGGAGAAAGTTGAGGAACGAAAATGCCTATATTACCATTTAATTTTCTCGATGCCTCTCATTCACATGACGTAGCACGCATACGTCTATGCACCGATTCACTATGCCTCAAGGAGAATCAAAGAGAGGTATTGGACTAACAATTGCCGTATATAAAAGGAGAAACTGCTTGACAACAGATTTCATGTTTTTTCACCCATGCATGATTGATCTGCTGTGTCCTCACAATGCGTCATGTGGTGACTGAAGGAAGCTAGTGAGATGGATTGTGGTACCCAATTAAGGGTGTGTATAAATAGAAATGCTGAAGGAGGAGAGTGTGTACGTACCGTACACACATGATTGATGGAAAGTTGGTGAGCAACATAATAGCGATAGTGCTACGATTATTGTATGATTTAATTGGTTGGAGTGGGTATAAAGTCTGACGAGTGGTTTGCACAGACGCAGACGATCATATAAAGAAGAAAGAAAGAAAAAGATTATCCAATTGAGGTCACATTTGAATAATGGCTAAAATAGGAGGCTAAAGTTTTGCTCTAGGTGTGTTAATAGTCTAAATATGGACTAATCATAGACTATCTTAGTAATTAGTCTATGTTTAGTACTCTTATTTAACATCCAAATAAGAGGGTTAAGGTTTAGTCCTGGGATCTAGACGGATTGAAGTGTAATTTGCCTAGTAGATATAAGAGTAAATTTTTCCATGGACGAAATGATAAAGAAGAAACCTAATGCACATGTACAAAAACCTCCTTTAGGAAAACTATTGGTCAAAATATAGATGGATTACTTGCATTTAAGTTCCAGAAAAATTGAACGGTCGTAGCAGAAGATATAAAAAAAATGATGTACCTTTGTTACACATGATTTACTCACAAGTAACAATCGCATATTGTAGTAGGCGAGGAAACGATTCCTGCTGCTGATGAAGAGGTATGCTCCGATTTCCTGACACCGCTCATTCTTAAGCAAGACTGATGCATCGAGTACCCATCTTTTGGAAAGAAAAATGAACACAAAGAGAGGAGAGTATCCAGAAATAAACATGCACATATCCAGCAGGAAAGAGGAGAAGAGGAAAACAGAGCATGCATATGATAAATAGTTGGATGGTGTAATTTATTTATAATTCATCTGTTGCTTCCTTTTCCTGCGTTTTTTTTTCTATTTTTAGTGAGCTCAGTCTCCATATGGCCAATCTCGAAAATGGGCTTTTTAAAAAATACAAAAAGAAAATGGGCCATTAGAGCTGTTGACCAAAGGAGACTGTTTAGCCCACAGCTCCAAAGATTGACTTTTTGACTCACCCGTCCCCAACTCGCCGTCGAAATCTCGCCATGACTCCATGAGCTCCACCTCGCGTCGCCCTCGGCGATCGCCGCCGCGGCTGTGCTCTGCGCCTCCGTGGTGTGGCTGGCCAAAGAGATGTTCAAGGATTATTTATGTATCTGCCACTTTTCTCAAGTCGTTATTCCCGACTTGCAGTTCAAAATCAAACAATTTTGCCCTTCCCCTTATACTGCTCATCTGCCTCGAGACCAGCTGAGTTCTTTAACTGCTATGTGGTTGGACGCACAAGCTGAGTTGACGATTACTACGAATACACAAGCAGTGCTGTTTGATATGCCCATCGCATTGTTTCGTGCGCGTTGAAGCTTCAGTGCCCTGACTTGCTTAGGCTTTATGCATTTCCCAACACTTGATGTAGCTGCCACTTATTTCCAAACACCTACCTGGTTCGCAAGATTTTTTCTTTCTTCTAATGCAGAAAATAACTCTAGGAAGGGAGGTCACCAGAATATGTACGCAGTTGACAGCAGAGTACTTATGTTTTCCCCATATCCTTTGCCCTTTATTGTCATGTTTTTGATGCTTCACATCGTCTGTTTTCTAGCTCATTATATATAGTAGTCACCAAGAGCTAGATTGGAGGGTATAAATACAAAGGAAAGCTGAAGAGAGAATGGTGCCTAGAACTATATAGGGGTTGTGCTTTTGCCAACCCTTTCTCAGTCAGGATGGCTAGCACAGAATTTTTTACTGGTTTCGGAAGCTCTGGTTTCAATCAAAGCAACTCCTTGCTTGCACTTGGCTAGAGCCAGGTAAAGGTGCACAAGGGAATCAAACATGGGCTAGCTACATTCTGGGCATAAGGAATATACAAACAGGGTAGCTTCATTTTTTGCTTGGAGTGAAGTGCACCGTAGGTGCCTAAGATTGTGTACAAGTGTTGTGGGTCTTCGAACCTGAAATGTGCACATTAAGTCCTTAAACTTGAGAACCGTACATTAATATAAGTTTGTAGGTGACAAGCTAGCATAATATAAACAGCTAGCTGTTTGGCTACAAAAATAGTCAGGTACCCAGGTCAATCTGTGGATAGCTGACGTTTTTGTTGGAAAAAATCAATTAGCATTCTTCTGATCTTACTCCGGCCATGAGTAACCATGCCTGCGTGCATCGCTCAACATCCTCCGATCCATCACCGGTGGTTTGCTGGCAGGGTCAAGCCACAGAAGCTCTCCCTCCATGTGATCTTTCCGTGTGCTCCTCGATCATCTTCAGACGATCAGACTTCAGACTGGCACAGCAGACCATCAATTGCATCAAGGCTACTTGATGTGTCCTAGCTAGTGGCCGGTTATCCTTTAATTTCATTATCCTTTGCATTTAGTCGTTACAGATCTCGATATTAATTGCTGCTATTGTAATGTAGTATGTTCTTTAAGCATAGCAACATACATTCATGTTCAACTGTTCCTCAAGCCACCTAAGGGTTTGCTTGGCACCAGCTTGTTGGTTTGTTGGTAACATCATGCAGTTGCATGACTCCACGGCCAATTGTGATCTTAAATTATGTCAGAACGCATGAGTCATGACTGTAAGGGATCACATTTTTTTCTGCTTATGTAATTTTGCATGAGCTTGTCTGCAGGCTTGCAGTTCGAACAGATGATTGAATTAAGATTTTCCAGTACGATGTGTGTGACTAGCTCCAGACGACATAGAACATTGAACGAAGGTTGTACTATGTATTCGATTGATATCAGTTGTATGTATGATCCTGTAGAGTTTTATGAGTTGTTATACGAGTAAACAATGTTGCAATAAAAAAAATAAAAAACTAGTGCCAATTCAACTCTCTGGGATGTCCTCATTGCAGTCTTTTCTGCCAATGTAGGCGTACCAAGGGCAGAACTCGAGGGAGGAGGATTATCGAGGGGGACATCACATCACATCACAACAATGCAAATATAGGAGAGTCCCTTTCAGTGCCTTGCATACCCTTCAAACTTCAGCCCTAAGACCATCTCCAGCGGTGTCCCCTATCCCACACTTTATCCTAAAATATAGAAGTTTAGCCACTGTTCATTACTCCAGCAGGTCTCCCATAGCTCCTCCCAAAATCCGAGGTCCTCCCAACGTTGCCCAAACCTACGGGTTTCCCAGATTCTCCCATCCAATCTCCCATCTGAAGTAGCCAACCACGAAGTGCCACGCGGCAGTGGGCCCCGCTGGCCGAGCGTGCGTCGAGGTCGGGTGCGGCGGAGGTCGTCGGGGTGGCGGCCGAGCTCGAGCTCGAGGTCGGGGGCGGCGGAGCTCGTCGGGGTGGCGGCCGAGCTCGAGCTCGAGGTCGGGGGCGGCGGAGGTCGTCGGGGTGGCGGCCGAGCTCAAGCTCGAGGTCGGGGGCGGCGGAGCTCGGCGGGGTGGCGGCTCGAGCTCGTCGTGGTGGCGCCAGGGCTCGCCGGGGCGGCGGCGCTCGTCAGGCGGCGCTCGTCGGGACGGCTTGGGGTGGCGTGGATGGATAGGGATCGGATTTACGAGCCACTGCTGGAAATTATGTTGTGGATGGGGGAGAGATAAGGTGGGGCCCACGCCCTTTTGCCCCAATATGGGTGATTTGAAGGGCAACGTTGCTCGAGATGGCCTAACTCTACGGAGTTTCGTGCACATTGTACGTAAAGGTAAAGGCGCCCGTGGAGTGGAGCTTTCTTAGAGCAGGTACAATAAGGTCTAGTCAGCTGGCTATAAGCTTTATTTTATTATATTTATGCTGAGGTGGAGGAGAGAAGAGAGAAGAGAGAGAAGGAGCTGGCTGTAGGATAGTAGCCAGCTCATAACTGGCTATAGCACAAATTCCCAGACTGAGGTGAGAGAATGAGAGTATGCAAGTGGGTCTAATATTAATTACACAACACTCTTTTAGCCAACATAATAGCCAATCTATTATATTTGTTGACTATAATATTAACTTTAGATGACATAGCAAACTCTTGTAGTCGGCAGCGGGCTAAACTATTGTTGTTGCTCTTATTAGAAGAGGCTGTAGCTTGTTGATCTGCAAACCTAAGAAACTAGCTAAGCTCGCACAAGTTCGGAGGCAGTAGCTTGATGATCTGCAAACCTAAGAAGCTAGCCTAGCCAAGGTCAAGTAGGTTCCCATGACATTTCCGGCGGCAGATTGCTCAGAATGATTGCAAAAGGCCGGGCATTTTTCGCAGCTGAAGTACACGAGGCCCCTACACCTCCTCCGTCGTCAGTGCTTTGCTTTGTCTTGTTGGCCAACGCTCCTGCCCTCTGGAAGCTTTGTTATGCAGCGCTTCAGCTGAAGCGTAAGCATCCCTTGGCTGGGGTTTTCCCGGGGACGCCTATTCCTAAAAGACTAGAAAGGTTTGCGGCCTTGCGGCGCAATGCCTGTATTTTGTCCAAGTATTATAGTTAGTACAGACTTTATTGTATACATAGAGTAATAATAATTGTATGTAGGCAGATGTACACTTTTTTAAGCAACGTAAGTAATATAAATCCCGACTTTGTTATTTTTGCATAGGTATCCTGTTGTTACGAAGGTATTATTCAAGTAAGACATTATTTTGATATTGAAATGGAACTAATATATTTTTTGGCCATATTTATTGTGGAGAAAGAAGGGGTAAAACTATTTATTAAGGAGGGAGGAGTATAAGTAGATAGAAGTTTAATGTAATGGTGAAATGAGAAGAATTCAACCTCAAATAATGAGATTTAGAAAACCACAGATGTGATGGTATTTTTTTTAATGAAGTAGGGTTAATATTAAAATATGTGCGTTATTGTAGAGCTAGCATGAAAAGGAGTAGAAGAACGATGGTACGATATTTTTTTAGCAAAATATAATCTTAGGTTGTTGTGGTACTTTCTTTATGAAAGTACATTGCTGTAGAGCTCGTACAAAGAGACGTAGACAAATGGTGGTACGATTTTTTTTCTTACAAAAATAGAGTCTTAGTTTGCTATGGGTTGGTTCTATAAAATACAAAGTTTTTTCCAAGAATAACGTGTCATGAGGTGGGGCATTGATTGATTTTATATGAAAATGAGTTTTTTTTTACAAAATAGGGAAGAAAAACGGACTGTGGAGTAAATAATTAAATAGGGTCCATTTTCTAAATTAAGGAAGGAAAGGATGGAAGGCGGCTTCATTTTATAGAATTTGTGGTTTCTTTTGTAAATAACTAAAGATAGACTGCAGATTGGTTTCAGCAAAATCTGAGGGGTTTTTTTAAAAAGACCTAAGAGATGCCCTGGACTGCGGGTTGATTTAAGTGAAAGTCGAGGGATTTTGTAACAAAAAATGATATTAACTTCTTTGGACTGCAGGTTGATTCAGTTAAATATAAGGGCCTTTATGCAAAATTACCAGTCCTCGATCTACGCTGTTGTTGTCGATCAAAACCCGCCGGCGAGCAGTGACAGGCAACACGAGGAGCCGGGAGGCTTCCGGGACGGCTGGTGGGCCCCGGTCCCTCGGTCAACGGCCCAGTGATCCGGCGCGCGCCCTGGCTGGAAGTCGCTAGGCGTGCCACCTGATCCTACACCCGATCAGGAAGGTGTGACGTGTCAAACTCCTGCGTACACAGACACGTATAAAGATTAGTCCGAGCCGTGATCGGCTCATCACCTCCTCCCCGGTATCGGCTATAGAGAGCCGATTGCATCAATACCGGATCGAATCTTTGGAACATGCAACACACGAACATATATATTTAAATAAGACTTGCTTCATAAATATCAATCTAATCCAACCCACGACAACTAAGCCCTTATTGTACGATCGGAACATCCTACACGTGATTGAGCCTAACAAATATACGAAAGCATCGGGATAAATGATCTAAACAGAGATTAAAGAAACAACTGAAAAGCCGATTCCTGAAGCAACCTCTATTCAAGCGATAAGCCGATACAGAGCATACTGCCGGAACATTCAACTCGCTTATAAGGCCTAATCATGCACATATTGAGCTAAGCCTCTAAATAAATAGAAACTAGCCATAACAGATCGGATCTACTGATAAACACGAAACAAGATATAACCATCACATCCGTGAACGAACACGACGATCAAGCATACGAGAGCAACGAACAAAGCATGATTAAGATGCAAAAAGAATAACATTACTCTATGCGTGCTGGGATAACTAATGCTACTCGCCATCTACAAGGCTTCAGAACGAGCAACATATAACAAACGAGCAAGGATAATGCTACCCCGATCACGCAGAACGTGACCGGGGTCGCATGGCACTTACCCGATGGAAAACCCTAGAACAAGGGAGGCGATACGCCGAGAGTTGTTGATGAACGATTCTGTCTTTCTTGTTTATTCATGATACATATTTATAGTCCATAGACTTATCCTCTTTAACTAACCCTAACCTAACACGACACGAATCTTAACTGCTTTATTCCTAATTCACACGGCCTTACTGGCCTCAATCATCCGCACAGGGCCCGATTCGCAAGCTTGTCGTGACTGCCTTCTAAGCCCATCTTGCTCCATGGCCCACTTCTGGCCCGGTAAAATTATGGTGATAACACATGCCCCCCTGGTTTCGGCAATAATAATTCCGAAATCACCTTATTTTAACGCAGCCTCGACCCTTCGTCTTCCGATCCGTACAGCCATGCCCTTTCGACTTCCGATGGATGTGACTGCCAGCTTCCTAGGGAACCATTATGGTGCCGATTCACTTCACCCACTCGTTGGCTTTTATAAACTCACTCCCGGCATCTTCCTTAACCATTTTTCCCTCACAGCCGTCGTCGATTACGCTTCTTCTCTTCTTTTGCTATGGCCTCCTCTTCTTCTGCCTCCTCCGTTATCTCTTATGAATTCGAATCCTCCCGAGAACCAACTCTAGAATATGACCCGATTGCTGCTTACGAGGTCCGTGCTCCCCTGCATTGGAATGCAGAGGAATGGGACTTCCGTTCCCAGTCAGAGGATGATGAATCCCTGACTGACGGTGAAGACCTCGCGCTCCTCCTTGGAGCTGAGCTGGAAGAAGATGAGGACGACGCATCTTGGGGAGAAGACCTTTCCTCCTCGGAGGAAAGAGACGATTCCTACTCCTCCGAAGAAGATCCGATGGCAGGTACCTTCCTTCTTGGCAGGTCATCGGATGAAACCCTCGACGAGACCGAAGAAGCCGAAGACGATGATGACTTCGCCAGCGACAGCGGGGATGATGACGACGACAGCAGCAATGGCGACAGTAGTGCTGCTAGCGTTGCTCCCCCTGCCAAGCGCCGCAAAACCACTGGTGTGTACTGGTGGTAGGCCGTAGTGTCCCCATTAGGCTGTCTCAAGGAGTAGTTAATCTTTCTTTTGTATCTGCTACCTTGCTGTGAATAAAATCTTCTTTTGTATCCATAATTTTTCTTGTGCACAACAATCCGCTCAAGAGCCGATGGCAACGCATCGGCCCTAGCATGTACTGATTCGGATCTGAAGTAACCTTTCAATTTACTTTACCCTCCACCAGTCCTCCAAACCGCCGCAAATTTTTGGAGATCCTGAAATCTAGGTTAAAACCGCACTCCTTTTTCGCCTGCAAACCCTAGCTGCGAGCTTCTCCTTTGATCCTTGAGGCGCAAATTCGATCTTGCGCCACCAACCCTAGATCCATTCTCCAAAATCCCGATTCAGGACTCTCGATGGCGGAATCTTCGAACGCCGCCGCCGCCGGCTTCGGTCTGAAGGTAAACTTCGACCCCCATTAAATTAATACAGCATCCGTAAAATTTACCGTGCGGTTGAGTGACCCTTTCTTTGACGATCTTGTTTTCTTGGGGTTTTTCAGGCTTCCGATATCTTTTTACCGCACCCCTCTTCCCCCAATTCTTTCTGCCTCGGGCCTCATTCCTTCAAAAAACCCATAGATCTGATTTCAGCTGAAGCCAATCGGATCCCTTTCGTAAGTCAGGACATAGACCTAGAATCTTGGTCGGATAGCCTCTGCGCTTGGCCGAATCCCCCTGAAGGCTGGATAGTTTGGTACAACAGAGTAGCAGACACCTACCAGCCCTTATAGGAATCCATCGGGATAGCTGATGCTCTGTCTTTGTCCCTTTCTTCTCTTGAAAAGGATGAAAACCTTCTGAAGACCATTGGCTACTTTTGGTCTGATGCCTTGAATTGCTTCCTCTTTGGGCATGGTCCGATGACCCCAACACTGCTGGATGTTATGATGATCACCGGCCTGGATATATCATCAGCCTGCCCTTCTGCTTACAGGCTCCCCGTAGTTCCCTTCAAACTATCCTCCAAAACAGAGTGTACTAACTGGAGTACATACCTGAGCCAACACCAAAAAAGCAAGGGTCCTGCATCGGAGAAGGAGCACACAGCTTTTCTCAATCTGTGGCTTGAGCATTTCCTCTTTTGTGGCCCTTCTCTTGCCCCAACCAAAAATTACCTCTGTCTGGCTTACGAGCTGGCCAAAGGTATCCCTGTTGGCCTTGGTAAACTATTTCTTGGGAAACTTTACCGGTACCTTCATTTGATGACTTCTAGCTTACTTACACAGAAAAAACTCAGAACTGGTGGTCCATGGTGGTTCATCCAATTATGGGCTCACCTGTATTTCTAAAGTTCCATTTCCAATTTCCCTTTCTTGGTTCGCAATTCTTTTCCTGATCCGACTGGGAGACGGATTAGGTGCACCAGCTTTGGGCAAGCTCTTTACAATCTCCCCGGCGGGAAATTGAATCCCCCAGATGCTTCTCGTTGGTTCAGGGCTTTCTACAAAGGCTTAGATAATCCAAACTTCCTCCCTTATGCTGATCCTGAACTCTTCGAGAATCCGGTTATATTCCGGCTGGCCGATCTTGCCTATGACGCCGACACTAGGCGCCTATACTCCATCATGGTTCGGCCCTGCCTTCTTCCAGTTGGCATGAGTACCTCCAATCGGATCATCAAACCCGGCTATGAGTTCTACCAGCCGGTCGTAGCAGCCCGGCAGCTGGGTCTCGGGCAAGTGCCTCCCCATTTTCTTCTTCACTTCTTGACATCAAACAGGGTGGATCTCCCTGACGCTTTGACCACCCAGAGGTGTTACAGCCTGTTTATTGACCTCCCCTTATCTGTTCCTACCGATCTTACCCTCACTTCTTCGGCTGTTGATTTCGACGGGTGGTGGCTGATGTGGAAAACTCATGTTTTCCGAGGAGCTCTGGGCCCAATGCTGCAACAGATCCATCCCGAATACGAAATTCCCGCTGAAAAGGTATTGCTTCTTGGCCGACACTTCCTTTTTTGACTTTTATTGGACTCTTTCTAATTTCCTTCTTTGTTTCTGCAGCGAGAAGATGGCTCAGAACCGCTGAATGATGATGGGTCGCCCTTTTGCTTCCTGCCAGTTGCCCCTGTGGTTCTTTTTAGCAAGAATGCACCTCCTCCTTCGAAGAGCGTGATGCAAATTCAGCCGAGCACTGCCAAGCTGAACCCCAAGCGGAGGCGTTCTTCTGAAGCTGTTGCCCCCCGAGCTCATGTCAAAATGAGGAAAGTTCTTGTCAAAAAGGTCCGGAAGGAGACTGCACCGTCTTCCCCTAACCCGGTGTTTCCGACCGCCAACCAGGCTCGGCTCTTTACCCTGCTTTCATGATTGGACTTCTGTTTATATCTTCTTTAATTATACCCTCTCTCCCTGTAGCTTGCCGTTGTGGAAGTCTCCAGCGGGGAGGAACTCCCATGCCAGAAGGGCTCATCCTCGGAGGTGCCGAAGGACGTGGACGCACCCAGCAAGGCTCTAATCACTCTCCGTGATCCTGGCGCGGCCAACCTGGAGGGTCCTTCTGCATCAGCCGATGTCCCAGTCGTTTTGCCAGGTCCGAGGGAACCGGTCGTGGCCGCGTCCCTTGTTGGTCCTTGCCTGGAAGGGTCATCCACTGCCTCAGCTTCTGCCGATCCACTTGCACGAGAGGTACCTTCAGCAGAGCCGACCGCCATCTCATCGGCTGTTGCTCTAGCGGAACCGTCCGCTGTTTCGCCAGCTGTCGCTGCTTCTTCTGGAGATGTGGCTCATCCAGCTCCTTCCGTCGGCGTTTGTTCCTCGGGAGGGATGCGCCCCCAGGAGCCGATCGTTCCTTCATCGGCTATCATCACCTCTTCGGGATAGGTATGTCTTTGTAATTACCTTGTACTCACTTTGGTCTTTTCCGGTACTACTTTGCTTACTCTCTTTTTCTTCAGAACCTGAATCTTTCAGAGCTGCTCGCGTTTGATCTTGCCTCGATTGGGTCAACCATATTGGAAGCCGATGACCCTCCCCTGGACTTGGCCAGCACTGCCAGTCGACTCCTTTGCATGAAGGATCTTCTATCGGGTCCGATCGACGCCCTGACTCAAGATTCCAACGCAGTAAAGTAGGTCCTTGATGAGGTCAACCCCCACCTCCCAGTGAGCCTTCAAGTCAAGCTTCTACCGGCTGGGTGCCTTCCTTCTTTCCGGGCAAAAGTGGCAGAGGCCCGCCATAGGATTGGGACTCGGCGTTCCCAGTCGCTCCTAAGGGCTATCATCGCCGAGATGTGCCAGTCGGTTAACAAGAAGAAAGCCGCACTTGACGCTAAAGTTGACACATCTGCCTCTGCCCAGCGGCTCCACCTCCTGGAGAAAGAATTAGAAGACCTCGAAGCTAAAGTCCAGGCCACCAAGCAGCGTGTAACATCCCAGTTTTCATCACTATTGAAAGAAATGCAAAGTAAGGGTGTTTGCGTAATTTTATAAAAGTACAAGTCCTTTTATGCAAATATTTGATTTACAAAAGTAACTTTTAAATTTACTCGGGACTAAAGTGTAAAAATGCGAGTCATCATGACATATCTATCCAATCATTATGACAAGTCTATCCCGTCATAATGACATGTCTATCCAATCATTATGACGAGTCTATCCCGTCATCATGACATGTCTATCCAATCATTATGACGAGTCTATCCCGTCATCATGACATGTCTATCCAATCATTATGACAAGTCTATCCCGTCATCATGACGTGTTATAAATGGTTGCATTTAGGTCCTGAATTTTATAAAGTTTTACTCTTTAGGACAAAAGCAATTCAAATCCGACTTTTGTTCAAAAATTCATGTGTAAAAACATAAGTTTTGAGTTTTTGAATTTGACTCCTAAAGCAATGTTGTAGAGTTTGAAAAACTCTCCAACTTTCGTTTTGGGCATTTCTTCATTTGAGTTTTGGATTGATGGGAAATTTTGCCTTACAAATGAGTCCCTGCAGTTTTCTGAAATTGCGCATAAGTCCTTGGGGAATTCCATTTCCCCTTCCCCTCTGTTTTTCTTCTCCGGTGCTTTCTTTATCTTCACTATAAATAGAACCCCCCTTTGCCATGCCATCCACCCATGAGCAAGGTAGATAAGTTGTGGTAAGGTTAGTGCTGGACTAGCCACTTAAAGGTGTGCGTTCCTTCGTGACCTTGTCACTCCAATAAGGTAAGTGTTAGTCTCCTGGTTAAACTTGAGTACTTAGTATATAGGTTGTGATTCATCTGTTGGTAGGCTCCACCTCGCCATAAATCGGGGTCGTCGCACACAATGCCGGCCGAGATATTTTTCCGCCGCGCAAACCACCTCACCTCATTTAAAAAGGAAGCCGACGCACCTCCCTGCCGTCCCCACCCACGCTCGCTTTTGCTCGTGCACGCGTGACACACCGGCCCCATGACGGGACCGCGCACTGCCGCCGGCACCGCGCCGTGCCGCCCACCTCCGCGTCCCCACCTCGCCCACGCCGCTGCAGCGTCCTCGCCGGCTTTGCCGCCTCGACGCTCACGTCTTCAGTGCTGCCACTGTTTGAGCTGACAGCGAGCTACCGCAGCCCACGCTGACGCCCGTCCCTGTGCGACGCCGCTGCTGCTCCCCTCGCCTATAAAAGGAGCGAGGCCGTGATGAACTCCACCATCAGCCCTAACACACCGAGCCGCTTCACCTTGCTAGCTGAACCACTTCTCCCGGGCCCAGTTCACCCACGAGACGAAGCTCCAACAGTTGACCCTCTCCTCAAATCATATACTATCTATTTCTTCTATTTCTATCTCCATTTGAGCTTATTTTATAGCTTGGTTGTGTTGTTTGCCGGTTGTGGCGTTTCCGCCTGTAGATCACGGAGTGACCGAGGAGGAGCCGGCCAAGGAGTACGAAGGCCAGTACAGCACGCTGGAGCCAGAAGACCCGTACCGCGAGCAGGAAGCCACCGCCGCCGACGCGTACGTAAGCGAAGGCAAGTTTCATCGACCCCTACGTGAGCGGTTGCATCCATGTGAGGACGTTTAGTTGTAGCTCTGGTTTAGGATCGATTACATATACCGGTGCTTGAGTGATTGAGTGTGCTCATACATGCATGTGAGTAGTTATGCATGTCCAGAGTTGAGACTAGGATATGAAGGATTTTGGCTGAGGCTAGGGCAGCTGGGTATGCTGGAGCCGGCGCTACCGTGGTGGTAGACTGGCAGGTGAGCACTACCGTGGAGGTAGGCTCGAGTTGACATGTTGAGGATTGGTTGCTGCCCTGGTGAACCATAAGGACCGAGTTGTTTTGACATCTCACCTAGCTTACTTTAGTACGACCATAGGTTCCGTTATGGGCCGGACTTAGCCTAATCCCACTGGTTAGCCTGACGGTCGCAGGGATGGTTCACGGGTATAGACCATTGGGGTCAGGGCCTGAGGGTTTGTGCGGCCAGGCTGGGGCGTGACCATGGCTGGGTGTCGGCTATGTCGGTTGTCCGTTCGGGCAGTCGAGCTTGTGGGTACAGTGTACGACCTCTGCAGAGTGTAGAATCCATTCGAATGGTCCGTGTCCACGGAATGGACAGGCTACGGTGTGGTCCTGACAACTAGTGAGCTACCTACTGTGGGTTGTGTCGAGAAGAGTTGCATACCATAAGAAGCATTACTACTGTATTGTGCTTAATGTGTGTCGTGCATGTCATTCCCCTCCCGTAGGGTGAGGTGGAACTTGCTGAGTACTTTTGTACTCACCCGTTTATGACTTATTGCAGAGGATCCTGATTTCGTGCCTGAGGAAGGCGAGTAGTTCGTGCCCTATACCCTAGTCTGGAGTGGTGCCATTGCAGTAGAAGCCACCATGTCAGATGAGGAGTTTACCCTCGCGTTTATCACAGCTACTGTTGTACTCCTAGTTTATATTATTATTGTAATTGAACGTATTAAGTATAGCTATGTATGACTGTGGCACCACTTGTGTAATATATTTTCACCAGGGACTGTTTTTCTGGTGTTTAAATACATGTTTAGCTCTGGTTGTTTAGACCGGGGCGTTTCACAGCGCATCCGAGAGGAGAAGGATCTTATCACGGGTTCCAAGCAGGTAGCAGCAGCCTTGACCGCCGAGCTGCAAGCAGACTTGGCCGAGTTAAGCGGCCTGAGCAAGCAAGTGGTGCCGGGGATAGATGAAGAAGATGAGGCAGTAATTGCTGAAGTCGACCGCATTCGCCTTGATGCTATCGCCGCCATTGACGACTTCCTTCAGAAAAACTGCTCCAGATGAACTCTATTTTGTTTTATGTAGTGAACCTAAAGTCGATGGTGATGCATCAGCTTCCATCAGAAAAACTGCTCCAGATGAACTCTATTTTTTATGTAGTGAACCTAAAGTCGATGGTGATGCATCGGCTGTTTGGTAACTTGTGATGTTTAATTGCTACGAGCGAACTTCTAAAGCCGACGACTCGGCTGTTCTATGGGCCGATCATACTCATCGGCCTTCTTTTTTATTTCTTGTCTTGCCCACACGCCATCGATTCGGCTCGTTACCCTTCTTAGTTTGCTGGCCACATCGGCTTATTGCCTGATGGGGGCCATCGGCTTCACTGTTCGTCAACCCACATACTCGGGAAGTACTTCTTAAGATGTTGACCGTTGACTGCTACTGGAAACTTGACACCGTTCAATTCTTCAAGCATGTACGCGTTTCCGGGTAGGACCTGGTCAACCTTGTACGGCCCGTGCCAATTCGGGGACCACTTGTCATATGCCGCGTCCTTAGTTCCCAATGGTAATACTGCTTCCCAGACCAAATCTCCCACTTGAAACTCCTTCGGCTTGACTTTTTTATTGTACGCACGGGCTATCTTAGCCTTATTCTTCTTGATCTTTTCTAGCGACCATAACCTGAGCTCCGTGAGATCCTCCACGTTGTCACTCATCAGAGTAGCATATTCCTCAGCAGATAAATCATTCTGGAATTCTACGCGCCTTGACCCGGCCGTAACCTCCCATGGTAACACGGCCTCCTGCCCGTAGACCAAGTGGTAAGGAGAAGTTTTTGTCGCCCCGTGACATGATATACGGTATGCCCAGAGTGCTTCTGACAAGACCTCGTGCCAGCGTCTGGGGTATTCATCAATCTTCCTTTTGATCAACTTGATAAGGCTCTGATTGGACGCTTCGGCCTGTCCATTTGCCTGAGCATAATATGGAGACGATCTAATCAGCTTGATTCCCATATCAGCAGCAAACTTCTTGAATTCTTCTGAAATAAAAAAACCGAGCCACCATCTGTTGTAATAGTCTGTGGAATCCCGAATCTGTGAATGACGTGTTCCTTGACGAACTGAATAACATCCTTACATGCCACCGACTTCATTGGGATCGCTTCCACCCATTTGGTGAAATAATCTGTGATAGCTAGAATGAACTGATGACCCTTGCTAGATGGAGGATTAATTTTGCCGATCATGTCCATACCCCAGCCTCTGAACGGCCATGGTTTAATGATGGGGTTCATTACGGATGCTGGCACTATCTGGATCTTTCTGAACCTCTGACATGCTTGACACCCTTTATAATACTTAAAACAATCTTCAAGCATGGTGGGCCAGTAGTACCCTGATCGCCTAATTAGCCACTTCATCTTGTGGGCCGATTGATGAGTCCCACACGTTCCTTCATGAACTTCATGCAGGAGCCGATTGGATTCAACCGGCCCCAAACACTTAAGCAATAACCCTTCTAAGGTCCTCTAAAACATATCATCCCCTATGAGGACATATTTCATAGCTTTATATCGTATCCTCTTGGGTGCCCCCCGAGCCGAATCCTTCAAGTAATTGAAGATATCGGCTCTCCAATCTCCCTGGTCCAGGAAATATGCCTGATGATTTGATCCATCGGCTTTATACCCTGAAGCCAGCTGCACTAGATCATTGGCTTCGGCATTCCGAGCCCTAGGTATCCAATAAAAATTAATGTACCTGAACTGGGCTATTAGCTCCTGGCATTGGACCCACATTGGGAACAGCAGCTCACTTTCGCACCTGTATTCTTCTGTAAGCTGGGAAATTATCAATTTTGAATCCCCAAAAACTTCCACTGCTTCGGCTCCGGCCTCTAGAAGCAATTCCATGCCTTTACGTACCGCCTCATATTCTGCAAGATTGTTGGTACAGGTAACAGGTAATCTGATCGAGAAAGAATATGTTGCCCCCCGAGGTGATACCAGTAAGACGCCAATATCGCATCCGTCTCCACAAACTGATCCGTCGAAGTACATAGCCCAGGCTCGTACAGAAAGTGCTTCTATATTGGTATTAACCCTCTCAGCAATGAGATCCGCTAATGCCTGCCCTTTAACCGCTTTTGTAGGTTGATATCGGATATCAAATTCTGATAACGTGAACATCCATTTCCCCAATCGGCCTTTCAATACAGGAGCCGATAGCATGTGTTTTATGACATCCGATTTGCAAATGACGATTACCTCAGCCGATAACAGGATATGGCGAAGCTTGGTGCATGTAAAAAATAAACACAAACAAAGTTTTTCCATATCGAGGTACCTTGTTTCTGCATCCAACAACCTTCTTCTGAGATAAAAGACCACCCTCTCTTTGCCATCATGTAATTGCACCACCACTGAGGCAATAGAAGTGTCACCAACTGATAAATATATGTAAAATGGTCTATCCTGTTGTGGTGGCACCAACACAGGCGGTCTCGACAAATATTCTTTAATTTCTTCGAATGCCCGCTGCTGTTCTGCCCCCCAGCGGAACCCATCATTGGTTCTGGTCTTTACTAACTCCATAAATGGTTCAATTTGCCCAGATAAATTAGAGATAACCCTCCTGACGAAGTTAATCTTACCGATAAGCTGCTGGAGCTCCTTCTTGGTGGTGGGTGGCACCATAGTGCGTACGGCTTCCTGACTTTTTAGGCCAATCTCTATTCCTCTTTCATGAACCAGAAATCCCAAGAACTGCGCGGCTGACACACCAAAAGCGCACCTCTTTGGGTTCATCCTGAGCCCGAACTTTCTAGTTCGTTCCAGAACCCGCCGTAGATCATCCAGATGCCCCTCGACCGATGCTGATTTTACCACAACATCGTCGATGTAGATCTCTACTAGATTGCCGATCAAATCGTGGAAAATGTGGTTCATGGCACGCTGATACGTAGCACCAGCATTCTTCAAACCGAAAGTCATAACCACATACTCGAACAGGCCCACCGCTCCAGGCACTCTAAATGCAGTCTTGTGTATATCTTCAGGGTCCATGAAAATCTAATTATAACCTGCATTACCATCCATGAAACTTAAAATTTTATGGCCGGCAGCAGCATTGATCAATGTCTCTGCAATAGGCATTGGGTATTCATCCTTTGGAGTGGCTCTATTGAGATCCCTGAAATCCACGCACACCCGCCATCAGCCATCTTTCTTTTGTACGGGCACAACGCTGGAGATCCATTCAGCGTACCTGCAAGTCCTGATAAATCCAGCTTCTAACATCTTTTCCACTTCTTTCTTTACTTCAACCAGGACTTCAGCTTTCATCTGCCGTGCCCGCTGCTAGAATGGTCGAAATCCGCTCTTAAGAGGGAGCCGATGCTCGACTATACTCCTATCCAGCCCAGGCATCTCTGTGTAATCCCAGGCGAAGCAATCGGCATATCCCTCCAGCAAAGTTATCATCGGCTCTCGTAGTGACGGGTGTAACTTCCTACTTATGAACGTTGGTTGTGGCTTATCCCCAGGACCAATATCTATCTCCTCAAGTTCGTCAGCCGATGTGAAACCATATCCTAACTTCCCTTCCTCCGTTAGATCGATGCTGCAGATGGAAAAGGAATACAATATACAAAAACTTGGCCGATCGTTAAGGTCGGCCGTTCCACGCATCCCATTATTTTCCAAGTTTTTACAAAAAGAACAAGGCCGGCTGCCAGCGCTGGCCATCTCATAACAACTATGTAAAACACTTGTCTTTACAAATTCGATTTTTTGGGGCCGATTGCAGGAATCGCCCTCTATGGCTTCGCTACAACGTGTTGCTCCTTGCAGCTCCTTTACTCTGTAAGGCCGGTGGATAAGACCAGCCTTACTCCATTTTTTGTAGCTTCGATACGGTCACACCCCTCTAGGCTCATCCCTGAAATCGGCTCTTGATCCTCTGCATCTCAAATGCTCATGGCAGCATGCGAAATTTCTATCGAATCGTCTGCCTGGACCACTTCCACCTCATCTCCATCCCACTGGATTAAACATTGATGCATCATGGAGGGAATGCAACAATTGGTGTGAATCCAGTCTAAGGATGGCAACGGGTACAAAATATCCACGTGCCCGCGGATAGCAAACCCGACGGGCGCGGATACGGGTTTGCATCTGTATCCGCGGGCGCGGGCGCGGGTACAACCTTAAACCCAACGGATATCTGCTAACGGGTATAAAAAATTGATACCCGAACCCGTAAACCCGCTAGACCCGTTTTAAGAGCTGACATGTGGGCCTGAATATCCAGATATATAAGTAAGGGCTAGGGTTTCCATCCCCAAATCCTCCTCCCGGCGCCGCACCCCCGACCCCGAGCCCCCCTCTGCTGCTAGTCAACTTCTCTTCCTGTGCGCCCCCAGGCCCTGCCCCCTCTGCTTCTCTTCCTGTGCGCCGCCACCGTCAGCCCGCAGCCTTCCTCCCTCCTCTGGCCCTCCCTCACTGGATCCGCGTCCAGCAGCCCGGCAGCAGGCGCCCAGGCGGCCGTGGCCCCGGCAGCAAGCGCGCAGGCCGTGGTTGCAAGCGATTCTTGGCGAGCTAGCTCCAGCCTCGAGGTCCTTGGCGTCCTGCGCGTCTGGCTCTGCATCTCCTAGTCCTTGAGGATCTGCTCCAGGTCAAGCATCCTAGATTCCCAGCCAGTAGTTCTGTGAATTGACATTTAGAAGAACTGTTTTGGTTTGGTTTCTTTCCTCAGTATACGAATAGGGCAATCCTGATAGTATGTTTCCCTCTGTATGTAGCCATTTGAATGAATTGTTCCCAATTTACTGGGTGGGCGGCACCATTGATCTAGATATACGATTTGAATACAATTTGCATATGAAATTTCATTTCTGAATGCCATATGCTTTAGGTGATTTGAATCTAACAGTACGTCACCAACTCACCATTCATTACTGGAGGGTTGGTATGCAACAGCACAAATTTCTATACTCTTAGTTTCTGATCTTCTTCAGACTTGAGATGATTTATTGGAAATCTGATGGTTCTTTTGACCTGCAGTTCTTATGCTTGTGGCTGGAGTTTGCCCCGTTAAATAAATGATCTTTACTTGCTATTGAAATGTAATATGTGCTTGATTTTCTAAAATTTGCGGGTACATGGGCGTGCCCGCGGGTACGCGGGTATCCGCGGATAGCGGATACGGGCGTCGTTTCATGCCCGTGGCGGGTTGCGGACGCGGGCGCGGGTGCGGATTTCGGTTCGCGGATACGGATATACAAAGTTAATACGCGCGCGGGTTTTACCCGTTGCCATCCCTAATCCAGTATCTGCCAAGTAAAACATTGTAGGTGCTTTTACTGTTGACGACGAAGAACGACGTCGGGACGGTCTTGTTTCCAATAGTGAGATCCACACTGAGGACGCCCTGGGCTTCCGAAGTCTGCCTATTAAAATCACTTAGCGTGACGTTGGTCTTGATTAGATCTCCGGTGGACCGCCCCAAACGGCGCAGAACTGAGTACGGCATGATGTTGACTGCCGCTCCTGTATCCACCAACATTTTATTAACGGGCTGACCATTAATAAACCCTTTAAGATACAAGGCCTTCAGGTGCTTGTAGTTCTTAGCTTGTGGCTTCTCGAATATCACCGGCCGTGGTCCCAAATCAAGTTGGGCTACCGACGGCTCCTCCTGGGTCCGAGCATGGAACTCTGCGGGAAGTATAAAAACCATGTGTGCATCAGCCGATACCTTCTTATCGGCTTTTGCTGACTTGGGCTGCCATTCCTTCCTGGGTGGGCGCGACTCTTTCTCCTACACATAATGGACTTGTTCTGCCAGATCCGGTCGCGCCTTCCTTAAAGTCTCGATATACTTGGCCTCGGCCTCCTCCAAGCTACGCAGCCGCTGAACCCTGCGCTTCTGGGAACGATTAAGTCCATCGGGGCACCAACGTGGACGATGATACCTATCTTCTTCTTCGTCTTCCTTTCGTGGTGACCGAACCCGCACTTGCCGGATTGGGGCAGGTCCTATCCGCTGGAAAACCGAATCCCTTGCTTCTGACCACCTTGGTCCACACTCTGGGCAATCCCTGATAGTAGGCAGCCGGCTCATACCTGAATCCCAACAGTACCTGAAGAACGGGCAGTGCCAATGATCGCGGGTATCTTCGTGCTTCCTCAGGCGCTTCCCGGTGCGGCGCTCATACTCCTCTTCCTCAGATTCCCGCTGGAGGCGCTGCTGGTACTGGTATTCATATTTCCTGAGAAGATTAGAAGAAGTCGGCCGTTGATTCCTTACGTACCTTACTTGCCTCTCTGTAACGTATTCCTTCTTTTCTTTTTGGGGCCGATCGCTAGGATCAGCCTCTTCGTCCTTTCTCTGTCGGCGTGATGCCACCCCCTCCATGTTGATGCCAAGTGCGAAGTCCAGTTGTCGCCTTGCCGTCCGATCGTGATTTTCCACCATATTGACACCAGAGAACGGCTGATTGTCGACTTTCATAGCGGTCTGGCCTAGGATCAATCGGCTCTGCTCAATAGCCGATTGGATCTGCCGACGGAGCTCCTTACAGTCGCTTGTGCCGTGGGTAAAACAATCATACCATTTGCAATATGATCTTCCTTTCAACTCCTGCGCCGTGGGGGGTTTGTATCCTTCTGGAAACTTCAACTGCTTTTCTTTTAATAATAAGTCGAAAATTTGTTCCACTTTGCTCACATCAAAATCAAACCCCTTTGCCGGTCCTATTTGCTTTACCCACTTGCACGATACGGGATTTGCACCACGAGCCCATTCTGCAACCGATACTTCCGCTTCTTCCCCGGAGTCATCGGCTTCTTCAGTATCAGCTAGCGCTACTTGGCGCTTAAAATTTTCTTGGTACAGCTCAGGGTGACGCTGCTCGTGCGTCGTCAACTTCTGGACGAGATGCGCCAAAGAAGTGAATTCCAATTGAAAAGCCAGATCTGTAATCGGCTTCAATAACCCTAGTGACGCCAATTCTACAGCTTCCTTTTCTGAAATCCGTGTTGAATAACACCTATTCTTCATCTCCCTGAAGCGCCGAATAAATTCTGCCACAGTTTCTCCACGCTTCTGTCGCATCTGCGCCAGGTCGGCAATCCCTGCTTCTGCAGCTTCTGAATGATACTGAATATGAAATTGTTCTTCCAGCTGCTTCCATGTACGAATAGAGTCAGGACCTAATGACGTATACCATCTGAAGGCCGGTCCTGTGAGCGATTGCGAGAAGAACCTTACTCGCAATGGATCCGATACAGAAATCATACCTAACTGTGCCAAATATCGGCTCACGTGTTCGATAGAATTAGAACCTTCTGCCCCACTGAATTTGGTAAACTCAAGGAGCCGATACTTGGGCGGCAATGGAATCAGATCATAATCTCTTGGATACGGCTTTGTATAGCCGATCGCTCTCCTCTTTGGTAATATGCCAAACTGATCCCTCAGAATGGCACCAATTTGCTCCGCTGTTTGTAATCCGGGGGCCGAGTGCATACTGTCATGACTCGGCCCTGTAGCATAAGTTTCTAGCCATGCTTGTTTATCCGCGTCGGCTCCAGAAACCCCTCCAGCTACTTTCTGTGCAGAATGTACCGGATTATTACTGTCCGGAATGTATGCACACATGTAACCATGTGGGATTTCCTTGGGTGGCTCGTTGAAGAACTGGTGGTCCGTGGGATCACCCCCCCACTTTGTAAACCACATAAGCTGGAGCACCATGTGATTCCGCCGCTGCAAGCGCATAAGGCAATGAAGGTCTGGTCTGGAATGGCAACTCTCCCTTATGGCTTCCCAGAGTAGGCCCAGTCGGAGAATGTTGATGCTTCATAATTTCTTGGACCACTCGCAAAGCTACACGCTCGAAAGCGTTAACCAAACTTTCAGAATGCCGGTGCAACGAATGAGCCACCGCATAATTCACCTCTTGCCGCAAAGCTCTGGTACGGTCTCCAGATGGGGTAGACAGATCTACTCCATCAAGAGCACCCTCAGGTGAAAACCCTCTCCACCTGACACCGTGGCTACGAGTCCTTTTGAAAGAGCCGATGAGGTCGGCTTCGAATTGAGTCTAGATTTCGTCATATCTTTGTTTATGCTCGGCAGAGAGTTCCTCGTAGGTGATTGGATCGTCTCTTGCCATTCCGCCGTTTGTGATTGACGAAGTCGAAGGTGATGATGAAGTCGATGCAGATGGTGTCGATGATGACGAAGTCGATGAAGATGGTCCCACTGGGCGTGCCAGAATGTGTTGTCGATCAAAACCCGCCGGCGAGCAGTGACAGGCAACACGAGGAGCCGGGAGGCTTCCGGGACGGCTGGTGGGCCCCGGTCCCTCGGTCAACGGCCCAGTGATCCGGCGCGTGCCCTGGCTGGAAGTCGCTAGGCGTGTCACCTGATCCTACACCCGATCAGGAAGGTGTGACGTGTCAAACTCCTGCGTACATAGACACGTATAAAGATTAGTCCGAGCCGTGATCGGCTCATCACCTCTTCCCCGGTATCGGCTATAGAGAGCCGATTGCATCAATACCGGATCGGATCTTTGGAATATGCAACACACGAATATATATATATATTTAAATAAGACTTGCTTCATAAATATCAATCTAATCCAACCCACGACAACTAAGCCCTCATTGCACGATCGGAACATCCTACACGTGATTGAGCCTAACAAATACACGAAAGCATAGGGATAAACGATCTAAACAGAGATTAAAGAAACAACTGAAAAGCCGATTCCTGAAGCAACCTCTATTCAAGCGATAAGCCGATACAGAGCATACTGCCGGAACATTCAACTCGTTTATAAGGCCTAATCATGCACATATTGAGCTAAGCCTCTAAATAAACAGAAACTAGCCATAACAGATCGGATCTACTGATAAACACAAAACAAGATATAACCATCGCATCCGTGAACGAACACGACGATCAAGCACACGAGAGCAACAAACAAAGCATGATTAAGATGCAAAAAGAATAACATTACTCTATGCGTGCTGGGATAACTAATGCTACTCGCCATCTACAAGGCTTCAGAACGAGCAACATATAACAAACGAGCAAGGATAATGCTACCCCGATCACGCAGAACGTGACCGGGGTCGCATGGCACTTACCCGATGGAAAACCCTAGAATAAGGGAGGCGATACGCCGAGAGTTGTTGATGAACGATTCTGTCTTTCTTGTTTATTCATGATACATATTTATAGTCCGTAGTGTGACAGTTCATGTGTTTGTAAACTAGGCATATAATTGGTTAGTGTGAAATATGTATTGTTTATATAAAGCTTATGTGAGTTTATGTGAAACTTTTGAAAATTTAAAAGTACAAGTTAAAAGGGTATTTTTGTAATTACAGAAAAACCTAGGATTGTTTTTGCAAAATGTATTTGGGAAAGGATAATTTTGAAATCAGTGAAAGGTGGTTTTGTAAACATGTTTTCCTTATTTTATCTCTTGTAAAAATATATATTTATTTACCCAAAAGTTGCATTTGAAATGCATATGTTGAGGTGGGTAAAAAGTTAGGGTAAAATGGTAAAAATAAGGGTATTTGTATAATTTTATAAAAATACAAGTCCTTTTATGCAAATATTTGATTTACAAAAAGTAACTTTCAAAATTACTTAGGGCTAAAGTGTAAAAGTGTAAGTCATCATGACGAGTCTATCCCGTCATTATGACGTGTCATAAATGCTTGCATTTAGGTCCTAAATTTTATAAAGTTACGCTCTATAGGACAAAAGTAATTCAAATCCGACTTTTGTTCAAAGATTCACGTGTAAAAATATAAGTTTTGAGTTTTTGAACTTGAGCCCTAAAGCAATATTGTAGAGTTTGAAAAACTCTCCAACTTTCGTTTTGGGAATTTCTTCATTTGAGTTTTAAATCAACGGGAAATTTTACTTTACAAATAGGTCCCTGCAGTTCTCTGATTTTACGTATAAACCCTTGGGGAAATCCAACTGTCTTTCTTCTCTCTTCTACCTTATCCTGGCGCCTTCTTCTTTTTCCCCAACAGGCAGCACTCTCCAATCCCGTTTTCCCCTCCCCACTCTCTCTCCTCAGCTCAAGCAGCAGCGGTCCAGGCGCTTGGTCTCGGGCGGCAGAGGGAGGCCGGCCCAAGCAGCTGCGGGCGCCAGCGCAGGCGGCCCCACGCGGGGCGCTGCGCGGCCGGCGGCGCGGCTCGGGCGGCCAGCCGCGGGCCGGCGCGGCGGCTGGCGAGCGGAGGCCGGCGCTGGGGCAGCGCGCGGCAGGACGAGCGGAGGCAGGCCAGGCGACGGCGGACCCGGGCGAGTGCGGGCACGCGGCAGCAGGCGGCGGCCGCAGGCGGAGCGCGCGCAGGGCGCAGGGGAGCCAGCGGCGCGAGCGGCCCTGGCGGCGGCGCGGCTCGGCCCGAGCGGCGCGCAGGCGCACGGCGCGGGCGCGTGCGCGCAGGCGTATGCGGAGGCGGGGGCGAGCTGCTGGTGGCGCGGCTCGGCTGGCGGGCCCGGCGCAGGGGCAGCAGCAGGCCCAGGAGGCGCTGCGCAGGGCATGGCCCCAGGCGCCAGACGGTGCGGGCAAGCGCGTGGAAACAGACGGGAGCAGTGGCTCGGGTGCGGGGCGCAGGTGCGCGGCAGCAAGAGGTGAACGCCGCGCGGGTGGAGCGGAGTGAGCGGGTGTCGTGCGACGCAGCGAGGGTGGCTCGTGGTGCAAGCGTTCGGGCGAGGTCCCGGGTGGCAGAGCGACGCGGCGCTAGTGCACTGGGCGAGCGAGGAGCGACTCGGCCGAAGCAGGAGCGGAGCTCGGCTAGCGGAGCGGCAACGGCTCAGGCGAGCGGCATGGAGCGCGCGGGAGGCGTACGCGACGGCGTGCGCAGGAGCTAGAGGCGCAGGGCGATGTCGTGCGTGCGGTGGCGTACGGGAGCTGGTGGAGCGCGACGTGGCGGCGCGTGCAGGAGCGAGGGGCACGCAGCGCACTGGAGTGCAAGCGCTGGGTGGTCGGAGGACAGGTGGCGCGAGCAACGCTGGAACGCGTGTGCGAGCGCGGGAGTGACGCGGCAAGGCCGGCCGAACACGGATTCGATAGCAGGAAGCGGAAGAGTAGCTGCACGGCGTGCGGGACGACAATATGCAGGGAGGTCACGCGCGATGCGAGGGAAGTTGCAATGCGGCAGCTGCAGGCTGACCTGCCCAGGAAGCAGTAGAGTCGCGCGTGGAGAACGTCGGAGATCGTTAAGGAGGGAGCCGCGGACGAAGTCAAGCGGCACTGCGAACTGCTCGAGGAGAACGGAGGTGGTTTAGCGCAGACGGTAACGGAAGATGTGATCCTGATACAGGCAGGCCTCGATCCTCGCGGAAGCAGGGAGGCGCTTATAGCGCGACAAGTCAGAAGGAGGAGTTATGGAGCGAAGGCGGCAGTTAGGTGTGACGAGCTCGGAGGAGCCTCGATGCAACCAAGCACGGCAACCCTACCCGGCAAACTTCTTCGTCAACCACGGAATCTCGTCACCGTCGAACTTTTCTCCGCGCCAATCCTGTTCGCCACGGAAAATCACCTTCCGTCTGTTCTTCTCCATAACCAAGGTTTGCCCTGACCTGCTGAACCTTTCTAATGCCGGCGATTCCTTGGCCGGAATATTGTCGTTAACTTCCTGTTAACTGTTTTTCCGGACCAGGGACTTGATTGCTATGTTTTAGAAAGTTCTAGGGTGTCCTTTGTAAAATCTTCAAAACTTTCTTTGTTTCAAATCGGTGAACTTCTATATTTCATAGATTTTCGTAAGAAGTTCATAAAATTACGAAAACAGTTTTGTTTGAAACCCTAAGTCAAACTCTACAAGTTTTATGTTGTGATTTTGATTTGAAAGTCTTTGGATTGTGAGCTAAGTTAAATCTTAGGAAATGAGTGCTTTATTATACCTTGTATTGTATGCATGTGATATAGCTGGAAGATAAATTATAGAGTGTGATATCTAGTTGATCTTATCACCCTGGTGCTTATATCCTTGCCGTCAAGATGTTATCCTTGTCTTGATTGCCGTTTCCTTAAGATCCTTCTCGTAAAAAGATCCCTATTAGTTTATGTGTTTTTGCTGCTTAACTTATACATCTCTACGGCTATGCTTCAGCGTTGGCTATCAGTTCAGCTGCTAAGCATCCGTTTCCTTGAGTTGATGACGTCCCTGTGTAACAGCTATCAGTCGATGCTTCTACCGTCGACCAGTTAGCTGATACGGTTGTTACCTTTCTAGTATCGGCTACTGCCGATACAGTCCTTTGTTCCGTCCTACATCGACTGCACGGAGACGATGTATCGGAGAGACACCCATGATCTTAGGGTTCTTGCCATCGGCCGACCCAAGCTGATTTTGATTGCTTTTCCATATCGGTCACACACGGCCAATCGATCCTTAGTTTCTCTATCCTTATCCACACACTTCTATCAGTCGACTTATCGACTAAGAGATCGGCTGTGTATCTATCGGCCGCATACCCTCAATCACACTCCAATCGGCTATACGTCACTCAAGTGTTGTGTTGACGTAATCGAGTCGATATAACCACACTTAGTTACCTAGGATAACTCTTAAGCACATCTCAGTTAAGACACAACTGCTTTAGGAATCCTCCCCCTGCTGAAGTAATCGATGCTTTCATCGATCATCTAAGAACCCGATGTGCTCATCAATCGGCTAAACCCTCATTGTTTCCAATCAGCTCTGTTGTAACCCTCAACAAGTAGCTGTTTCTAATTGGTTGTTCCCCTGAAGCTCTGTTTAAGTTTAGCTTCAAATCTTTTTGGTTGTTATGTGATAGTGTGTTATATGAGTGCTGGATTGCAACTGTATTGTGAAGTCAGATAGTTTCATATGCACGTTTTGAATGTAATGTTGCATCGCATGTAGATATGACTACGTTCGGCAACGGTACCTGCGAGATCTCCCAGGAGTTTACGAAGGATATGTCTGAAGATCAAGTGAACGTCACCAAGGAATATCGCAAGCCCCGAACCAAAGTTCGGAAGATGTTAACATTTCTGACTTCAGACCCACCAATAAAGGCAAGCCCCGGACATAACCCACTATTTTAATTATACTGCAATCTATACCTATTTACGTATTCTATGCACTAAGTTCTTAGGAATTGCTTGAAAACCCTAGTTGCATTCTCCTAGAAACCAATGTGATGGATACTAGTACTTGAGTCCGACTAGCTGCTATGCTAATAGGGCCGGTAGAAGTCGGGTGATTTCCTGTCACTCGCGCGATATAGGAATTGTAATGTTTATATTCCTGCAATCACTATAAGGATGACGGACGGGAGGTTTATGAGGTATCATGGTTGAGGTGATACCCCGTCTGTGTTGTTGAATCTGTTAAGGTCGCAGCGTGTGGAAGTGTGGGTTAAGTGTTTGAAAGTACTAACCACATGCCGCGAAATATGGTAAGCGGTAAGCCTAGTAGCCAATCGGCCCGAGGAGTGGACATACCTCCCACCACTCGTCTTGCTTCTTCTGGTTACTTAGTTCGACGTGTAGGCATACGTGTTGCTGGGCAACCAGGAGTACGGGTTTTGTAGTCGCGCTACAGACGTACGTCCTGCACTTTGGAAGTGCGTATGACCTGCAGTCGCTTGTGGTGGATCTGATCCACGAGTCGGAATGAAAGGTAAACGGTTGCTTCGGAACGACTCTGTGGTGTTCCAAGCGTGTGAGTTAGGTTTACCTTGCAAGGTTGAATTTCGATTCAGGAATCGTCCGCCTCTCACGATGAAATGAGACTGCTTATCCCCTTTTCCACATAGAGTAACAAGAGCAATATTATGGTTATCAAAGATGATGCTTGACCAAAGATTATACCATGCTTGCTTAGATATAGGTGCTTACTTAGAATGGATAATTAACTAGAATCTGAAAGCTAAAACTTGAAATTAAGGATCTACTCTTTGTTACTTTTCAGCTGAAACTAAACCCAGAACAATTATAAGCTTTCATAAGTCTAGTTATGGGCTAAGTATACCCAACTCCGGGTAAGCCTTGCTGAGTATTAGTATACTCAGCCTTGCTAGTTGTATGTTTTTCAGGTAAAGCCTTTGAAGACCCTACTCTTTCCTTGTCATGGCCCTGTGCTTTTCCAGAAGATTGGTCCGAGGAATGGGATCCGTCCCCGACCAATACTGATGATCTCGAGTGATGTCGTGTCTGGGCTTAGCATGACATCCACCTTGACGACGTGTTGTAATTCTTCGCGTATGTTTTCCGCTGCTTTTAACCCTAGCTTTACAGTTTGTAATCTTTTCTCTAAATTTGAAACTTCATACTTCTTTTTGGAAACCCTTGTTATGTAATTCTCTATGATGTAAAATGTGATGGTGAATGTATCTCTAGACTCACCGTCGTGTGAGGTAACCTTATTTGATCCTGTGTATCGGTGGTTTATCGGGACGTTACCCGACAGGCCAAGGGATTATACCGTTTGAAGCACGTTGGAGCCCTCAGGAATGGACTCACGTACTTGAGCCGGTATAATTCAGGTTGGTTCTGCCACAGCTGGTATCAGAGCTATAAGGTTACTCCGGAGATACATTTTACCTTAAAAATGCTTTCAGTATAAAAGTTTGACCAACAAAATGTTTGGCAAAGCCGTGTTGGATTCGTTAAAGATTAAGTTTAGTACGTAAAGCCCTAGGGTAATGCTTATGAGGGAATTAGAGGTGGCTATAGTATATATATATATATAATCCTAACTACCAGCATTACTTTTCTATCAAAACTTAAATTCATGTACAACTCAACCTTATATTCTGTAACGACATCTTCGATGGTGAGGTAAGGAGGTAAGGATCCTCAGCCAACTGAGGGAGCTTGGCCTTCCCGTCGGTGATGCGAACCGAACGCTGTTTCTCAAGCAGTGGCCTACTTGAGATGCTGCCAATGTACCAATCTCGGTTGACTACATTGGGAGTATATGGTTCGGCGCAGGATATGGCGATCGCTGTTCATATCCCCGCATTTTGCGGTACCCCCGTGAATACGTTATCTCGATAATGTATGCTAACGTTGTCTGTACGGCGGTAATTGTACAGATGCTGTTTCTATAGTGAACAGTAATGATTGTGGACGCTTTCATGACATGCTGGCATGAAAGGTTCGGTATATATATATATATCTTGTGATTTTCTGCAGGTACGCTAACCTCGTTACGTAAGCTTGAACGTAAGAACGACTAGTATATATATAGGGAGAGACGTATCTATATGATGCCACCGTACTTAACCACGTAAGGCCAAGATTACTTGGCAGTTATTTTTATTTGTGAGGACGATAGAACGTGCATACATCATGTTGTCTTGGATTGACGTAATTGCTTTGTTTGTTACGTTGATGTACTGAAATATGTGCTTGTATCTAAATGCCTGTTTTGATTTTGTGTGGTAGGAGCCAGCGTAATCTGCTAGCTTGAACCCTATCACCAATCTTAGCTTGACAGCCGAATCAAACCCTTGATCGTGCTTTGAATCTGTTTCGGTAGAAGCATTGAACTTTTCCTTTGATGATTAAACCTTGATAACTATCATCAAATCCTTCAATCCATCATTTAGTGATCCATCTATCCTCTCCTGATGTTGTACCTTATCTTGTTGGCTATTCTGGTTACAACATCTGAAAATTTGTACCCTCCATTTTTGCTCAGATGATTTTGGATAAATTAAAAAGATGTATGACAATAATTACTTTTTGAATACAATTCTTCTAGCAAAAGTCATGCATTATAACATATACCATTTCTGGTCGGTGCATGGTGTTGCATCATTATCGAAAACCCGTAGACTAACTAACGGGTATGCCTCCGGTACAACTTTAGGTTGTCTTCGGTTTCCTAAGTCTTTCTTGCTGCTGTTGGCACTACAAGGTTGTTATTCCTCTTTTGTGGTGGTGTTTAATCACATGACCATGATGCCGTGTCGGGACCTAAGGCCTCATGTGTGCTGCAGCCATATGATTGAGCCATTAGGGGCGCACTGGTGACTAGGTACATGTGACGTAACCCCACTGCAAACTCTTCTTATGCAACCTTATTAGTGTCCTAACTTTTGATCCTTGTCTAAGGATATAGGACTGTCCAGGTGTTAGTTACGAGAGAACGATTGTAGTATGCGAGTCATATACATTGTTAACTCATAAGGGTATGCATCATACTTCATGCATTTCATATGTGCATACATTGCAAATATCATCATCATTGCATCATGGTGTATGCATCATTTGGTCAGCATCATGATAATTGCATTGTGTCATATGCACCATTTCGGTCGTGCATGGAGTCCTCCATCCTCATGTTGCACCATCATCGCAATCATACATCTCAACAGTGCATCCCAATCATGGTTATATATCGAGCATTGCACTTTAAATTGGAGCATTTATTCACTGTTTCTTGATTGCATCAATATAAATAGGCATGTTTTATAATCAACATCCTCTAAATCATTTAAGTAATAAACTCTGAGCAAGAATACTTCAAACATCACTTTGTCAAACCCTTGTACCATTCTTATTTGTTATCCATGAGTTTTGTGATGAATGTCACCGACATTTGTCGTCCTCATGTACAATCTCTTATCTTGTCAAACTCACCTATGTACAATCTCTTCTTACTTTCGTTATACTCATCTCGCCATGCTCTCGTCATCAACCTCAATCTTCTCTAGTGCGATAGCTTCTTGCCAGATTTACTGGGTGATTTGCTTCTCTTCCCTTCAGAGCCTTACGTCCGAATCTCGGGACGAGATTCTTTTTAGGGGGGAGGGCTGTGACAGTTCATGTGTTTGTAAACTAGGCATATAATTGGTTAGTGTGAAATATGTATTGTTTATATAAAGCTTATGTGAGTTTATGTGAAACTTTTGAAAATTTAAAAGTACAAGTTAAAAGGGTATTTTTGTAATTACAGAAAAACCTAGGATTGTTTTTGCAAAATGTATTTGGGAAAGGATAATTTTGAAATCAGTGAAAGGTGGTTTTGTAAACATGTTTTCCTTATTTTATCTCTTGTAAAAATATATATTTATTTACCCAAAAGTTGCATTTGAAATGCATATGTTGAGGTGGGTAAAAAGTTAGGGTAAAATGGTAAAAATAAGGGTATTTGTATAATTTTATAAAAATACAAGTCCTTTTATGCAAATATTTGATTTACAAAAAGTAACTTTCAAAATTACTTAGGGCTAAAGTGTAAAAGTGCAAGTCATCATGACGAGTCTATCCCGTCATTATGACGTGTCATAAATGCTTGCATTTAGGTCCTAAATTTTATAAAGTTACGCTCTATAGGACAAAAGTAATTCAAATCCGACTTTTGTTCAAAGATTCACGTGTAAAAATATAAGTTTTGAGTTTTTGAACTTGAGCCCTAAAGCAATATTGTAGAGTTTGAAAAACTCTCCAACTTTCGTTTTGGGAATTTCTTCATTTGAGTTTTAAATCAACGGGAAATTTTACTTTACAAATAGGTCCCTGCAGTTCTCTGATTTTACGTATAAACCCTTGGGGAAATCCAACTGTCTTTCTTCTCTCTTCTACCTTATCCTGGCGCCTTCTTCTTTTTCCCCAACAGGCAGCACTCTCCAATCCCGTTTTCCCCTCCCCACTCTCTCTCCTCAGCTCAAGCAGCAGCGGTCCAGGCGCTTGGTCTCGGGCGGCAGAGGGAGGCCGGCCCAAGCAGCTGCGGGCGCCAGCGCAGGCGGCCCCACGCGGGGCGCTGCGCGGCCGGCGGCGCGGCTCGGGCGGCCAGCCGCGGGCCGGCGCGGCGGCTGGCGAGCGGAGGCCGGCGCTGGGGCAGCGCGCGGCAGGACGAGCGGAGGCAGGCCAGGCGACGGCGGACCCGGGCGAGTGCGGGCACGCGGCAGCAGGCGGCGGCCGCAGGCGGAGCGCGCGCAGGGCGCAGGGGAGCCAGCGGCGCGAGCGGCCCTGGCGGCGGCGCGGCTCGGCCCGAGCGGCGCGCAGGCGCACGGCGCGGGCGCGTGCGCGCAGGCGTATGCGGAGGCGGGGGCGAGCTGCTGGTGGCGCGGCTCGGCTGGCGGGCCCGGCGCAGGGGCAGCAGCAGGCCCAGGAGGCGCTGCGCAGGGCATGGCCCCAGGCGCCAGACGGTGCGGGCAAGCGCGTGGAAACAGACGGGAGCAGTGGCTCGGGTGCGGGGCGCAGGTGCGCGGCAGCAAGAGGTGAACGCCGCGCGGGTGGAGCGGAGTGAGCGGGTGTCGTGCGACGCAGCGAGGGTGGCTCGTGGTGCAAGCGTTCGGGCGAGGTCCCGGGTGGCAGAGCGACGCGGCGCTAGTGCACTGGGCGAGCGAGGAGCGACTCGGCCGAAGCAGGAGCGGAGCTCGGCTAGCGGAGCGGCAACGGCTCAGGCGAGCGGCATGGAGCGCGCGGGAGGCGTACGCGACGGCGTGCGCAGGAGCTAGAGGCGCAGGGCGATGTCGTGCGTGCGGTGGCGTACGGGAGCTGGTGGAGCGCGACGTGGCGGCGCGTGCAGGAGCGAGGGGCACGCAGCGCACTGGAGTGCAAGCGCTGGGTGGTCGGAGGACAGGTGGCGCGAGCAACGCTGGAACGCGTGTGCGAGCGCGGGAGTGACGCGGCAAGGCCGGCCGAACACGGATTCGATAGCAGGAAGCGGAAGAGTAGCTGCACGGCGTGCGGGACGACAATATGCAGGGAGGTCACGCGCGATGCGAGGGAAGTTGCAATGCGGCAGCTGCAGGCTGACCTGCCCAGGAAGCAGTAGAGTCGCGCGTGGAGAACGTCGGAGATCGTTAAGGAGGGAGCCGCGGACGAAGTCAAGCGGCACTGCGAACTGCTCGAGGAGAACGGAGGTGGTTTAGCGCAGACGGTAACGGAAGATGTGATCCTGATACAGGCAGGCCTCGATCCTCGCGGAAGCAGGGAGGCGCTTATAGCGCGACAAGTCAGAAGGAGGAGTTATGGAGCGAAGGCGGCAGTTAGGTGTGACGAGCTCGGAGGAGCCTCGATGCAACCAAGCACGGCAACCCTACCCGGCAAACTTCTTCGTCAACCACGGAATCTCGTCACCGTCGAACTTTTCTCCGCGCCAATCCTGTTCGCCACGGAAAATCACCTTCCGTCTGTTCTTCTCCATAACCAAGGTTTGCCCTGACCTGCTGAACCTTTCTAATGCCGGCGATTCCTTGGCCGGAATATTGTCGTTAACTTCCTGTTAACTGTTTTTCCGGACCAGGGACTTGATTGCTATGTTTTAGAAAGTTCTAGGGTGTCCTTTGTAAAATCTTCAAAACTTTCTTTGTTTCAAATCGGTGAACTTCTATATTTCATAGATTTTCGTAAGAAGTTCATAAAATTACGAAAACAGTTTTGTTTGAAACCCTAAGTCAAACTCTACAAGTTTTATGTTGTGATTTTGATTTGAAAGTCTTTGGATTGTGAGCTAAGTTAAATCTTAGGAAATGAGTGCTTTATTATACCTTGTATTGTATGCATGTGATATAGCTGGAAGATAAATTATAGAGTGTGATATCTAGTTGATCTTATCACCCTGGTGCTTATATCCTTGCCGTCAAGATGTTATCCTTGTCTTGATTGCCATTTCCTTAAGATCCTTCTCGTAAAAAGATCCCTATTAGTTTATGTGTTTTTGCTGCTTAACTTATACATCTCTACGGCTATGCTTCAGCGTTGGCTATCAGTTCAGCTGCTAAGCATCCGTTTCCTTGAGTTGATGACGTCCCTGTGTAACAGCTATCAGTCGATGCTTCTACCGTCGACCAGTTAGCTGATACGGTTGTTACCTTTCTAGTATCGGCTACTGCCGATACAGTCCTTTGTTCCGTCCTACATCGACTGCACGGAGACGATGTATCGGAGAGACACCCATGATCTTAGGGTTCTTGCCATCGGCCGACCCAAGCTGATTTTGATTGCTTTTCCATATCGGTCACACACGGCCAATCGATCCTTAGTTTCTCTATCCTTATCCACACACTTCTATCAGTCGACTTATCGACTAAGAGATCGGCTGTGTATCTATCGGCCGCATACCCTCAATCACACTCCAATCGGCTATACGTCACTCAAGTGTTGTGTTGACGTAATCGAGTCGATATAACCACACTTAGTTACCTAGGATAACTCTTAAGCACATCTCAGTTAAGACACAACTGCTTTAGAAATCCTCCCCCTGCTGAAGTAATCGATGCTTTCATCGATCATCTAAGAACCCGATGTGCTCATCAATCGGCTAAACCCTCATTGTTTCCAATCAGCTCTGTTGTAACCCTCAACAAGTAGCTGTTTCTAATTGGTTGTTCCCCTGAAGCTCTGTTTAAGTTTAGCTTCAAATCTTTTTGGTTGTTATGTGATAGTGTGTTATATGAGTGCTGGATTGCAACTGTATTGTGAAGTCAGATAGTTTCATATGCACGTTTTGAATGTAATGTTGCATCGCATGTAGATATGACTACGTTCGGCAACGGTACCTGCGAGATCTCCCAGGAGTTTACGAAGGATATGTCTGAAGATCAAGTGAACGTCACCAAGGAATATCGCAAGCCCCGAACCAAAGTTCGGAAGATGTTAACATTTCTGACTTCAGACCCACCAATAAAGGCAAGCCCCGGACATAACCCACTATTTTAATTATACTGCAATCTATACCTATTTACGTATTCTATGCACTAAGTTCTTAGGAATTGCTTGAAAACCCTAGTTGCATTCTCCTAGAAACCAATGTGATGGATACTAGTACTTGAGTCCGACTAGCTGCTATGCTAATAGGGCCGGTAGAAGTCGGGTGATTTCCTGTCACTCGCGCGATATAGGAATTGTAATGTTTATATTCCTGCAATCACTATAAGGATGACGGACGGGAGGTTTATGAGGTATCATGGTTGAGGTGATACCCCGTCTGTGTTGTTGAATCTGTTAAGGTCGCAGCGTGTGGAAGTGTGGGTTAAGTGTTTGAAAGTACTAACCACATGCCGCGAAATATGGTAAGCGGTAAGCCTAGTAGCCAATCGGCCCGAGGAGTGGACATACCTCCCACCACTCGTCTTGCTTCTTCTGGTTACTTAGTTCGACGTGTAGGCATACGTGTTGCTGGGCAACCAGGAGTACGGGTTTTGTAGTCGCGCTACAGACGTACGTCCTGCACTTTGGAAGTGCGTATGACCTGCAGTCGCTTGTGGTGGATCTGATCCACGAGTCGGAATGAAAGGTAAACGGTTGCTTCGGAACGACTCTGTGGTGTTCCAAGCGTGTGAGTTAGGTTTACCTTGCAAGGTTGAATTTCGATTCAGGAATCGTCCGCCTCTCACGATGAAATGAGACTGCTTATCCCCTTTTCCACATAGAGTAACAAGAGCAATATTATGGTTATCAAAGATGATGCTTGACCAAAGATTATACCATGCTTGCTTAGATATAGGTGCTTACTTAGAATGGATAATTAACTAGAATCTGAAAGCTAAAACTTGAAATTAAGGATCTACTCTTTGTTACTTTTCAGCTGAAACTAAACCCAGAACAATTATAAGCTTTCATAAGTCTAGTTATGGGCTAAGTATACCCAACTCCGGGTAAGCCTTGCTGAGTATTAGTATACTCAGCCTTGCTAGTTGTATGTTTTTCAGGTAAAGCCTTTGAAGACCCTACTCTTTCCTTGTCATGGCCCTGTGCTTTTCCAGAAGATTGGTCCGAGGAATGGGATCCGTCCCCGACCAATACTGATGATCTCGAGTGATGTCGTGTCTGGGCTTAGCATGACATCCACCTTGACGACGTGTTGTAATTCTTCGCGTATGTTTTCCGCTGCTTTTAACCCTAGCTTTACAGTTTGTAATCTTTTCTCTAAATTTGAAACTTCATACTTCTTTTTGGAAACCCTTGTTATGTAATTCTCTATGATGTAAAATGTGATGGTGAATGTATCTCTGGACTCACCGTCGTGTGAGGTAACCTTATTTGATCCTGTGTATCGGTGGTTTATCGGGACGTTACCCGACAGGCCAAGGGATTATACCGTTTGAAGCACGTTGGAGCCCTCAGGAATGGACTCACGTACTTGAGCCGGTATAATTCAGGTTGGTTCTGCCACACGTAGACTTATTCTCTTTAACTAATCCTAACCTAACACGACACGAATCTTAACTGCTTTATTTCTAATTTACACGGCCTTACTGGCCTCAATCATCCGCACAGGGCCCGATTCGCAAGCTTGTCGTGACTGCCTTCTAAGCCCATCTTGCTCCATGGCCCACTTCTGGTCCGGTTAAATTATGGTGATAACAGCTGTACTGGGAAAGGCGCGCGACGTGGCCACGCTCCCCCCCCCCCCCCCGCGTCTTTTAGTGCATGAATCGGGGTTGATTTAAATGAAACTCGAGAGGTTTTGTAAGAAAAAAATGATATTAATTGCCTTAGACTACAATTTGATTCAGTTAAATATAAAAATCTTTATATAAAATTATCAGTCCTTGAACTGGGCCATCCATACGCCCGATCCGACAACCGGAAAGGTGCGCGACATGGCCATCCTCCCCACCATCTTGACGGATACGGGCCTAGGGCCACTAGGGCCACGGCCCTAGGCGTGCCAAAGAAAACCGCTTATACCCAATGTAATTTTCTATGTCCCAGCAAAAATTTACGTCGAGTGGCCCTAGTCTCATCCGGTCCAAGTTCTTTCGCAGCCCACCGGCCCAGCAACTTGTCCCGGAGCCGAGCGGCCTGTCTCTGCCTGCGCTCACCCCAGCACCGCAGCCCCAGCTCATGTGTCGCGGAGCCCCGAGCGCCGCCTGCCGATCTGCCCGACTGCTCCTAACACTAATAAGGGTGCGTTTGGTCGGGGAACGAAGTAGAACGGAGTCGTTCCATCCTACTTTTGTAGATGTTTGGTTGGAGAGCGAAGTAGACTTGTGGAGCGGAGCGGCTCACGACAGTGAATATTCTCGTCAGATGCCGAACGAGCCCGCTCTAAAAAATTGGGCGGACGGAGCCGCTCCGCTCCGGACTCACTCCTGCCTCGCTCTCCCGTCTCTGTGCACAGATTCTACTTTACTTAACTCCTCAACCAAACACAGGATGGAGCCGCTCTGTTCCAGTTCACTCTGCAACTAAAAAAACAAAAAACAGAACCGCTCCATTCCAGTTTACCAAACATAGAACAGAGCGACTCTATTCCTAAAATCTAGACGGACCCGCTCCATTCCACTTCGCTGCTTGACCAAACGCACCCAAGCGGATGAGCGGGCGAGCGGGGAGCGGCGACCTTTATTCATTCCGGCGGCCAGGCGGAGCACGTGGAGGAGGCAGAGCGCGCCCGCGCATCGGCCAGCGGCTGGGGCACGGCGCCTGGAGGCCGGCACGGACGCACAGCGCCTCGCCTAGAAGACCAGAACATTGAGATCTTTTTTTTTCTCCCGCTCCTACGCCTGATGAACCTTCCGTTGAACTTGGACAATAATCAGGGAGTGTAGTGCAGGTACAGCCTGAAACTTGGACAACATCAAGAGCTAGTAATACGGGGATGAACCGACTCGGCACTGGTTAGGTTTTTTTTCAAATTTTTCTTGAGTTTGTTGTACAATTAGATTTGGAATTAGAGATATAATCTAAATCATACAATTTAAGTATTTTTGGCTATCGCTGCTGCTGAACTATCGGTACGTGGATTAGTTTGAGTACTTTAAGCACTTAGATAAGTGGTTCTAGAGGTGAAAACCTGCCACTCCGCCATGGCGTCATTTGGTGCGTGAATCGTATTAAGAGATATATATCTAGAAAAAATTAAGTTAAAATAAATTATAATTTAGGATGAACGTAGTAAGGTGATAGCAACAAGATGGAAAAATAAATTCAGATTGTTTTGATTTCGTTCCACGAACGCTTGTGAATTTCTTGTTAAATACGTTTTTACTCTGGTCAGCGGGAGAGAGTACAAACGTTCTCGAACAGTCTCGTCAGCCGTCGTTCCGTTCGGTTCGAGTCCGCTTGCACAGGCGCGAGATGGCCAGCCTCGAGCGGCCCCGCCGCCGCCCTCCGCCGGACCCCGCCGCCGTGCTCCGCGGCCACCGCGCCGCCGTCAATGACGCCTGCTTCCATCCCTCCCTCCCGCTCCTCTTCTCCGGGTACTCTCCACTCTCTCCCCTCTCCCCCAAGCTCTAAACCCCTCCCCGATCCTCCGCAGCGGCCTCGTGCTGCGAACCCCTTCTCCTAAGAGTGGTGTGTAACGTCTCCTCTCTGGTGCTGCTCGCCCAGCGCGGCCGACGGGGAGCTCAGGGCCTGGGACACCGCGAGCCACCGCACCGCCTCCTCAGTCTGGTTCGTAGCTGCCCCCCTCCTGCTACGACGGGTGGTTCGATCGGGCGTTTTGATGCGATTGCGTGGGATTGTGTAGGGCTCATGGCGGGACGGCCGGGGTGTACTCGGTGGCTGCTGGTGCCGGACTGGGAAACAAGATCATCAGGTTAGTGCGTAGATGTGAATGTGAATTTCGTCAGGAATTGCACAAGCCTAGATGAACTGTTTTTCTAGTTAAGACTAGATACATGTAATGTAATGGATAGTAGCTATGAAGGGAAACTTATTTGAATCAGTGTAATATTTTCATGTATGAACTGCAACTCAGAACATAGCTTTGTCGAATTGTAACTGTACCAGGAGGACAATTCAACCTCCCAGTGATTTTAAGATTTATTTGATCTGGATCCCTATGTAAAATGCCCCTTATAACTAGACTATTCATCAATCTGATTACACATTTCAGACAGCTTCAGCACATTGCATGTTACAGAGATGCCGAGTGCAGCATAATTTTGGGCATTGATCGAATTTTTATATTTTTGGTGTTGATACTCTGATGCAGCCAGGGTAGGGATGGAACTTGTAAATGCTGGGTGATTGAAGAAGCTGGCCTCTCACGGTATGACTTCTTGTCCGTGCACTCTGCTAGAAGATGGAACAAAAGTTTTGTTTGGACACAATATGCAGGTCCGTGCATTTCCGTTTTGATAAAGAGATTTGAGATCTTTACCTTAGAGCATAATCTGGGACATGATTAGTAAGAAATAAACTCTGACGAACGTCAATGTCAAAGGAATGTGCACATATACACATAGACACATGATGTTTTGAATGTTACAAGTCTTAAAATTCATCAATGGAGTCTTTACTCGGAAGCTTCCATTCTTATCCCTGAATTGCAGTGCCGCGGGATGAATTTTCTCATCCATTCTTTTTAACTTCTTCTAGGAGGCCCATATTAACAGTCAAAACAAGCACATACCATTTCTGTAAGATGTCACTTGTAAAGTCTCCTTCTTTTACCCATTCCGTGAGATCGGGCTCAAGCTGTGAAACTAGTGATGCAGAGCCACCAAGAGAAGCCACTGAAGAAAATACAGAATCTCATGTTGTAAATCCTACAGAAGGTCCCCAAGAGCATGGAGAAGGTATTGTGCAATCACTCTGGTAAAGTCAGATAACTCTCTGTTGGTTCTTTCTCATCATCGACTTTATTATGTATTGGTTTACTAGGCATTACCTCTACTGGACAAAATATGATGGCAATTGCTGGTCAAGAATCATCCCAGGTTAGTCCATGACTGTGTTACCTTTTGTGCAAAAGTTGATCTATTGTATGAAATTAGTACCGTAGAATACTTGGATGAGCTGATGCAATACAGGAAGCTGTCTGAACTTTTGTTTTATTTAATTTTCTTACCATTATTTTCATTTGATTCGTTAACTGAAAAAGAGAAAACCCGCAGGTTGAACTTTGGGACATTACAAGTGCAAGGAAGATAATAAGCTTGCCACAATCATCAAGCGCTAATACAAAAGATCACCCTACTAAGCAAAAAGGTCTGTTTTCAAGTGCACCATTCCAGCTGTAGTTGTTTTGTCTCACGACAAAATATGTGTTACTATCCTGAACTCATTATTTGTAGAGCCTTCAGATATTTACAATCCTAAAGATAACCAATTGGTGATAGTACTAAGAGATGCATTAGTGAAAATGATTATATCTCTGACTTGGATGATGGTATTTCCTTATTTCTCCTTAAATTTATCTGTTTGTGAAAAAAAATATTTATGGGTTATGACACTGTTTTTCTTGCTTCTGTTATATGGGGTATATTCAAGATTATAACCAGCCATTGGACACTTTACAGAAAGATACTCGACTCCTACCCTTATCCCAGAACCTATTGTTTTTCAGCAGCCCTTAAACTTTTCCTGTGGAGCCTAACCCCTCTGGCATCACTAGACTCTGGAACAAGGATGTATATAGATATGATCTAGGATGGATCCCCCTTCAATAATTTGATACTAGAATGTGGTGTAGTGCTCAATATTTGCAGGGCAGTCATTAAACTCCCTTTGAAGTGTTCAATATCATTATATGTGCTTCAACTGATTGATGGTAACTTATTCTGTTGATTGTAGGACTCTGCATGGCTGTGCAAGCTTTCATCCCCTATGAATCTGCAGGCTATGTGAATATTTTGTCAAGGTTAACATCCGGATTTAGCTTTTGCAAGCCCAATTTGTCCCTTTCTTTGTTTGGCCTCTGTCCTGATCTTAATTGCTTGAGGATTAAACAAGTTACCTTGGCTTCTATGCACTTCCACTATTCACTCTTTGGCCACATGCTAACTGCTTGGTCTAAGAAAATCCTGTCATATGCAGGGATGCAAGTGGGTACCCAATGGTGTTTTATGGGTCAACTAAATAATTACGATGGCATGCCATCCTAGTTCATTTCTCCTCCTAAATTAATTACGCACAATGCCATTCTAGTTCATTTTATCAAGTTTTTGAGTCGACCCAATGACCCAAAATAAATATAACTTGCATCCCTACATATGCTTCTGGGGGTGGTTATAGCAACCTTTATATTGGATTCGCAAGAAAAATATCTTTGCACAGTCATTATTGTTTAACTTCTATTTTTGCTGAACTTCTGTTGGATTGTTGCTGCTGAATTTCGTTTTCAGTTTACGTAATGGGTTAGTAACAAAGCTCTGGTTTTATTGGAACCAGTTACGAAGATGGAAGCACTCTCTGGTGGGATGTACGAAAGCCTGGGTTACCTATATCTTCAGTGAAGTATCATTCAGAATCAGGTCTCATTGTGACCGCTCTCAGTGTTACATCCTAGCTGTTTAACTTCTATTTTCCAATAATAGTTGCTGGAAAAGGCATGATCTAATAAGGTGCTGGTCTGCAGCTTTATCCATTGCTATCGATGCGTCTTGCAATGGTGGAATCTCAGGAGGCGCTGATGATAAAGTAGTCATTTTCACGCTTGATCATCCAAAGGTTTGCCCTTGAATATTCCCTTTCCTTGCTACTTGTAAATCTTTATCCTTGTCATGGAAATCACGTGCTGTGGCCTGTGGGTAATGATCTTCGCTTTGTACTTGTTTACTACAAGTCTGATTGTACCTTGTATTTCTTGTGGGTTCTCAAGTTTATCTTTGTCAATGCATCATTAGTTATTTTCTACCAAGTTTATGTAAATGTCATAATACATACACGAAGTGCCTACAAGATTTTATCATGGCACATGATAAACATGTTTTGGGGCTAGCTAAATTCCATTGATTAAATTTTTGTATCTAATGAATGTGCAACATTATGTATTATTTCCCTCCGTTTTTTATATTTCGTCCTGTTGTGATAAGACTTTGACCAACAATTTACCCATTAATACATCATTTATGTGATATATAAAAATATAATCATGAGTAAGTATTTTTTAATATGAATATAATAACATCAATTTTGTGACACATAAATTATGTATTAATAGAGTAATTGTTGCTCAAATGCTTTTCCTAACGAAATGAAATAAGCCTGGTAATTTCTAATGGGAGGAGTATGTGTTAGTCTCTATACAGAGCTGCAGTTTTGCTATTCCGGTGATAATGGTCAAAATATTCTGCATATCTGGTCGGATTTATGTTTCTGGTGAGGTCGGATCTGCAAAATGAGCTACTCTTGCCTGCTCACTTTTGGCGTTAGTGTGACTTAGATGGTGATCTCAGGAGAGGGAAGCATTTAGGGATGGATGGATCATGGATGGGTTGCCAGCTGACAAGGACAGGTTGGACCATCTGCAGTCTTGACCCAGGCTTGGCCTTAGGGCATCAGTAGTGTTGGAAATAAGGGGGTCGTAAGCCACATAGGGTCGACCTCATACACTCCGGTACCGGTCTTAAAGGAGGTCTCAAGCGGAAAAAGCTTGAGGTCGGCCTCAAGCTTCCGACCCAACCTCAACCAGTAAAAAATTGATTTCGCTGGCGTCGGTGCCACTGTCGTTGCCGTTGCCACGATGAGGAAGATTAGAGAGGGGTGTAGAGCTCAGCCTTGAGCTGTTGCAGCTTAGTGGTGTCCATGGCCTGGATCCGCGCGGATGGCTCACGTGCGGGCTCGGCGAGGAGGCAGCGCGAGGGACGTGAGAGGAGGCAACGCCGCCAGGGTCTCGCGGAGGCTGACGCCGGCGGCCCTCGTGCCTCCACTGCTCTCCTGTGAGTCTCCGGCAGGGATCTGCCTCCCAGCAACCGCCATCAGAGATGGTGCCCCGTTGCTGCGCAGTCGGGACGGGTAAAGGAGGCCGCAGCAACGGGACCTCACCCCTAGGCAGGCGCGCGCACGGCGGGCAGCCCGGCGCTAGGAGAATGACCGGAGATGGGGAAGAGAGATGGAGAGCAGGAGAGACATCAGGAATCCGGTGGAGAGAATGAAAGATTTTTTTAGTCATGAAGCGGGGCCCACCTTTAAGACCCGTTCGGTCTCATACACAGCAGACCCGACCTCATCCCACCGTGGGACCCACAATTAAGGCCGGTTAGACCTCATACACTCCGGATGCCCTTATTGACCACAGGCCAGCCAGATCCCAGGCAGGCCATGCTTCTGAGCCCTGCCTCTGCATTCTGCAAGCCTGCAGCAACTCCATTTAATCTGCTTGTCACTTCTGTTATAAACGTCATCTTGACTCCGAGATATAGTGTGTTGTTTTAAGAAAATCTGTGTGCGTGCATTTGCACAGTGAACCACAACTTTTGAATTCAGGTCTTGTTGCCTCACACTATGTTGTCATGATTTTTTTTCCCTTCTGATTACAGGGTGCATTTACTCTTAGAAAAGAGATAGAACTTGAGCGACCGGGTATAGCTGGCACAACGATTCGGCCAGACAACAAGATCGCTGCAACCGCCGGTTGGGATCACAGGTTTTCCCCCATTCTTGGCTTTTACTGTTTATACTGTCGACTAGGGGCAGCAATTAAACCTATTTAAGTGGTGTTCCTGTATCAACTTGTTAGTGATTAAAAATGATCCTAGAGGCCACTGAGAGAATGTGGAGGACTCCATATTGTAATCTCTTATAGTTGCTGGATTTTAAGTTTGCAATTGTTGCATTTGTGTGATTCTTCAGTGGTTTTACTCTTGCAGGATTCGAGTGTATAACTACAACAAAGGAAATGCTCTAGCTGTGTTGAAGTATCACAGTGATTCGGTATGCAACTCGTTGATCTGATTGTGTTCCTAACCTTCTTTTCATGTTCTGTATGTCTTGCATAACTTGGCAAGTTGATATGGATGTTACCTCCATGAGCTATTCTCCAAATTCAGAAAAAAAGAATTATAACATTACCATTCTCTCATATCAGAACCTGCATATAATTTGCATTTGTTCCTGCTTGGTGCTAGATTGATACTCGTTTGTCAGTCCAGTTACTACCCCACATCCACTCGTCCAATTTCTGCTGACCATGCAATTCTAATGCTTCTCTTTCTTGCTTACAGTGCAATGCGGTGACTTTCTCATCTGACTGCAAGCTGATGGCTTCCTGCTCGACGGATACCACGGTTGCATTGTGGGAGCTCTATCCCCCAAAACCCCAAAGCAAATTAGACGCCGTGAAATCGGATGAGGTCTCCTGTTAATTTATTGGGACTTCAGTGCTGAAAAGTGGATCAGTGGATGTTACCTCTTTGTTTGTATGAGGGAAATATTTGAGGGGTTTTTTTTTGCCCCGCTAAGCGCGATGTTTCTGCCTACTGAAATGTTCATGCGGTGGGTGAAGTGAAAATCTGAAGTTATCGCAATCGTGTGATGGTGAGTTTTTCTGTCATGGCTGACGGTGATCACACAATACAGCAGGAAGTCATGATAGGCAAACAGGTAAATTTGCAAGAAACAGTGCAAATTTCTCTTGAATTCCCATATAATCCCAGGCGGCGATCAGAGCTACATGTCGATAAAGGACAAGCACGTCAGAAGTTGCAACCCAGGCAGCTGAGAATTATTTGGACAGAAAGAACCAAGCAAATATTTGGACTGTCACTACAGACACCAACTTATGTCTTGCCATAACATTCAGGCCATGGCTCCATTCGATTTCCTCTGGCAGCATAAACGGCTACCAACCAATAATCATGTCAGGGGAGAACCCTACAGGTCATAACATTATCAGCATTAGGCGCTGCAGATTTTGCTGATTCGTCCTGTGATATTACAGCACACATCACAATTCACAATTCAGGGTGGGCAAGAAATTGCTTCGCAAATCCGTTACATCCACCATTGCGATACGATGTGCTCGCAGTAGCAGAAGATTCAAGCTGCAACCACGGGTCCTGGTGATGGATCATCCGGCGAGTGGGTTTGCGTGGATGGTGACGCGGTTGAGCCTGATCTCTGCGAGCGGCCTGTCCCCTGGGCCGGTCTGCGCCTTCTCCATGAGGTCGAGGACCTCGAAGCCGTGGATGACCTTGGCGAAGACGGTGTAGTGGCCGTTGAGGTGCGGCTGCTTGGCGTAGGTGATGAAGAACTGGCTGCCGTTGGTGTTGGGCCCGCTGTTGGCCATCGACATGATCCCCCTCGCGTTGTGCTGCCCACCCATCGAGCACAGTCAGTGGGCGGCGGGGGAGAAGAGAGATCATCAATCAGATCAGTGGTACCTTGAGGGACTCCCTGAACTCGTCGGCGAACTTGGTGCCCCAGATGGAGGTGCCGCCCTTGCCGGTGCCGGTGGGGTCGCCGCCCTGGATCATGAAGCCCTTGATGTTGCGGTGGAAGACGGTGCCGTCGTAGTAGCCGCTGGCGCAGAGGGCCAGGAAGTTCTCCGCCGTGCGGGGCACCTGGTCGCAGAACACCTCGCACTTGATGTCGCCCAGGTTCGTGTGCAGCGTCACTGACTGCAAGCAAAGCCATCCGCCCGTCGATTCGGTCAGTCAGGGAGAGAATCGAGCCAAGGAGAGCGAGGGAAGGAAGGGGGGAGAGGCTCACCATGGCTCCGGCGTGGGGGGGAGAGGGGAGGCGGCGAGGCAGACGACGGGTGTGGTGTCTTGTGCTGTGCGGGCCGAGCGGGGAAGGTGTAGACGAAGAAGGAGGCTGCGTGGGCTTGTTGGGCCCTATCGGGCTGGGCTGGGCCACCGTATAGGCAGGGATTCATTTCTTGTGAATGCGCAGATACCTTTCATCACCATTCAGGTTAAAACCTGGCTTGCCCCTTCTCCCTCTACCTCTAGCCTGGACTAGTTTGGAGAAGCCACAGACACTGGAGAAGCCAATGGGGATCCGGAACTCCACGACAACCTTTGCCCAGAGCTGGAGCAGCACCCAGGGCCGGCTGGTGCGCGTGGAAGTCTTCGTCCTCTTCAGCGCCTTGATCTGGATCCTCGTCGAGTTGCTTGGCTCACGCCGGCGGCGGCATAGCCATGAGTTCTTCCGCTGCTTCGTGTGGGCGGTGTACACGCTCTTCACCGTGCTTGGCCCCTACACCATCGGGCTGCTGCAGGACGGTCCATTCCGTGACCAGACGTTCGTCCTGTGGGGCAGCATCCTCCTCCTCATCCAAGTGAGTGCCGATTCCCTCTCGGTTTACAGCATCCATGACATTGAGCAGAGGAAGAGGGTGCTTGTGCAGCACGTGCTGCAGATCGTCCTCGTGCTCTGGCTGATTGTGAATAGCAAAGGTCACAACACATGCTACACCGCAACCGTCTGGATTTTCTGGATTCAGAGCGTCATTTTGACATACAGAAAGTCCGCGGTTTTGAGCAACGCGAGCAAAAAAGGAGGTTTGCTGAAGCAGTCGAAAGTGGTTGCTGATTACATGATGATCGAGCATAAGCTGATACTTCCGGACGTCGCTCCGAATCCTAAAACCATGGAAGGTTACAGGTACATATTCCATGGTGAAGAAGAAGTAGCTTCCTTGCTTCCCACGGCACCTGAATATAGACAGGGGCCTGGGACCAAATGCACCACCATTGATTCGGTGTGGCGATGGATCGAGGGTCAGGACGTTCTCACCACGGGAGCTGTGGAAACAATAAAGGATGTTGCGCTCTCCTTTTCGTTGTTTAAATTGTTGAAGCGCAGATTGTGTGGATACCGGATCGGGGAAGCTGGCCGCGCCAAGACATTAGATTTCGTGCTTTATGGGCTCATCTCTGAAGAAGGTAACTATGGCCGTGCTTTTGCAGTTATAGAGGACGAGTTGGCATTCCTATATGATTTCCTCTACACAAGATACGACACCAAGAATTATATGTTCTGGTTCTTGACATTTGTTAATGTTGTAGTAACTGTTACTGTTTGGAATAGTATCTCTGGAGCATTTAGCCGGCACTACCATCGTAGCAATTTGGAACAGAGAGTTCATGGAACCGATGTTACTCGCTGGGTAACCATTGTGCTGCTTATCATTGTTTTAGTATTGTCCTTTTTACCTCCCACCATGGACCGGAGGTGGGAAATAGTGGACGAGCTCCATAGCCACAAACAACCCACGTGGGAGACAGCGATGTCTCAACTTTCTAGAAATGGTAGATCAGAGATTTTGTGGCAGAGAGCATTTGGGCAATACTCCCTGCTACTGGACTTCGACTACCACTCGTGGAATGTGCTGCCGCTCTTGTCACTGGGTCTGGTAGACAAAACAAGAGAGGGGCAGAAGGCTGGGAGAAAGACCATGCTGACACGTGAAATCATCGAGCGCGTCCTTTCTGGGTTCAAAGAGAGCAATGGGCAGCTACACGATGGGCAGTCGGCTCTGGCCAGAAATCAGCTGCTAAGCCAGTTCTCATGGGCCTGCACCCTGCCCACAAACATCCACAACATTCTCGTATGGCACATCGGGACGACCATCGCCATGGATGGGCACCCGGTTCCCCGAACCGGCGACCACCGTGTCGCCAAGACGCTGTCGGACTACTGCGCCTACCTCGTAGCTTTTGTTCCGGACATGCTACCCGGCCATGGCTACGACACCCAGCGCATCTTCGACGCCGTGGTCATGGAAGCTCGGAAAAGCCTCACCGGGTGTGACACTGTGAGCAGCAGGTGTGAGAAGCTGACGATGATGGCCCTCGCAAGCGACAGCAGCGGCACAATCCTGGAGCTGGGGGGCAGGCTCGGGAGAGAGCTCAGGGGCGTGGTTCCGGAGGCGCGGAGGTGGAAGGTGCTGGCCGACTTCTGGGCCGAGTTCATCCTCTTCCTCGCGCCGTCAAGCAATGTTGAGATCCACGCCGAGAAGCTCGCCGCCGGAGGGGAGTTCATGACCCATCTCTGGGCACTGCTCACACACGCCGGCATTCTGGAGCGCCCCTCGACGACCGACGGTGCGGGAGGAGGTAACAATGGTGCCCCTGCACGTGATTCGCCTGTCTGAGCAATCAGAACATTCTTCATCTTCCGCCCGAGTAATTGATTTATTATGAATGTTCGCTCGTCATATTGGAAGTTAATTTGGGTAAAGTACAGGGTGAATCTTGTTTTCACATGACTGCGTTTGTATGTTAGCAGTGTGCTGTTTGTGTATGAATAAAGCAGAGTTGCTGTCTGATACTACTGTTATGTGGCTTCTCATGAACATTCGTCCGTTACATTTGAAGTCAATTTGGGTACAGGGTGAATCTTGTTTTTCACATGGTCGTGTTGTAAGCTAGCAGTGTGCTATATTTTGTGTAATAAAGTGGAGTTGGTGGCTGATTTGCTTTTGTGTGGTTTCTCAGCCGAAGGGGCATTCGCTAATTCGTTGTCCCGGTTGTGCAATGTTTGGCAGGAACTAGCATGGAATTGAACGAAATATGGTTCAATTCCCAGCCAATCCCTCCCAATACACGTCAAACCGGAACAAGACCTTGGTTGGACAAGATTTGTGGTGGAATACAGCAGTCCCACAAATAGTTACTTTACTACAGCTGATGCACTAATACCTGATTTCCAGAGTTTTGGTGGGCGTTTAGAAACTGTAGCTGATAGCTAGAGCTGAACCTCTGTCAACACACATCAAATTTCAAGGTCAAACATCAGACACAGAACATCTCCTAAGGAATAACGATGACATTATGAGAATCCAACTAAAGCTTCAAAACTAGTAAGAAGGTTCTGTCGATATCTCATTTCTTCATCTCAAAAAGACCTTTTCTTTAATTCCTTCCCCAATTACTTGGCCCGAAAAGACATATTGAGTTGCCAGAGGCATTTTGGTCACTCGATATGTTCACTCCACAAGTACGGTAGATGTCTCCCCCTTCTTCCAAGAAACAAGTAAAGATTGTAACACATAATTCTTTCATTATTTCCCCGCCCCTTCATTGACTAACTTGTTTTGTTCATGACCCCCCCCCCCCCCCCCCCCCACACACACACACACCCAAAAAAATAAAAATAAATCACTTTCAGTCGCAATGTATAAACAGCGTTCAAAACCCTGGCACATGCAGGAACCATTGCTTTACAAAACCCAAACCTGAACTACTTATGTAACCAAAGAACCAAAAGAAAAATAAAAAGGAAAAAAAGAAGACAGGATCCGGATGTAAGGATTGGCTCAGCTCGGCGCCTCAACATTATCACCAGATGAGCAATTCGTCATCTGAATCACCTACAGTGCTACAAAGGAAGCAACTGAGAGCAAGAGGGTGTAACCATCCAGAGTGCCGCAGCATCATGGCTCATCCGAAACAGCGGACAGCTGACCAATATGAATATGTTTTCAGAATACTGCTCATCCTTCCACCAGTCAAGGGGCTTCTAGCAATTGCCGGTTCCTGTAGCAAGAAGATGCTCAATGTCTATGACCCAAAATAAATGGATTGCACAATTTTTTCCTGAGCACCCCTGCATTCCACTGTGGAGCACCCTGCGAGATATGATTATTTCAATACCTCAGGGGTTTGGAAAGAAAAAGAACCTAGTCTTAACTGTTTGACCTGTGGCTATCAGTAACCCTCCTGAGCCTTTCCACCAAGACAGGAATGTCCTCCTCACTCAATGCTGTGAAACAACACCTGAACCATCCAGGCTCAATGCAATGGCATGATGAACCTGGAGTGACATTGACCTTTGCCTCCTCCAACAGCCTGTCCCAGAGCTTGCGTTCTCCTTTCTGGCTGTAAGACCGGATGTACCTGCTCATGTCTGCCCAGCAATAGAACCCTCCGCTGCTCTTGAAGCATTCAATCCCCACTTGTTTCAAAGCATCGACAAACAAATGGTACATTTTCCGGAGCCTCTCTCTGTTAACTGTTAGGTATTCTGAAATGAACTTTTGGTCTGAAAGCATGGAAACAAGCAAGCGTTGTGTTGGAGTTGACACTGATGAGAATCGAGCAATTTTAGCAGCAGCTGCCACAATGTTTTCATTGTAGGAATATATCACTCCAACTCGAAACCCAGCAAGAGATAGGTCTTTTGAGAGTCCATATATGATGTGAACCCTGCCTTTATCAAAGTCTTCTAGCTCATCCACAACTTCTGCCACACTGACAAATTTGTCACTTCCGTATGTTGAACCAGCAAATATTTCATCAGAAATGAAGTGTATGTTCTTCTCTGCGGCAAATTCTAGAAGATCATGCAGTGTTTCCCTTGGCACAATGCCTCCTGTTGGGTTGGAAGGGTTAGATATGAGAACCCCACGAACCCTTACTCCTCGCTTCTTTGCCTGTTTGTAAGCTATTTCGAGAGCAGTGATACTAATGTTAAAGTTATCAGTGCTACGGCACGGAACAGGTATCAACTCCACGCCAGTTCGCCATTTTATGTCCCTATCCCAACTGCGGAAACAAAAGTGACGAGGTCAGCTCATCACTTCAAATCAAAATCGTGCATAGAAATGTATCAAGAGAGTGAGCAAAATTACCCAGGGTAGTAAGGTGATGGGACAAGAAATGCATTCCCTGGATCAGCAATACAGAAACTCAGTATTTCCATTGCAGGAGTTGCACCAGATGTAATCACCATTTGAGATGGATCAAAGGATACTGATTCATGCATGATTTGCCTCATGAATCCAGCAAGAGCCTGAAATTCATATTTGGAAATTAATTATCACACCGAAAACCAAAACAAATTGGGATTCATGGAAGTAGAGCACAAAACATGTACTAGTCCCACTTTCCATGCAGCGTTCATAATTCAGAACAGGTTACTTAGATTCCCTGAATGAATAAGCTGGAATTAAGTTCTTTACAGCAATGAGCGAAAACGGAAAATAAGGTAAAAGGGAATGTTTCAAATCCAATAAGCAGAACCATATTTACCGACTTCAGTTGGGAACTAGGTGTTTTAGCAGCATACCATTCAACATTAAAAAAAAATTCGTACGTAGCAGGATAATACAATGTAAAATCTCACGTCAGATTCACAGCAGTTAAAGGCACAGAACATGTAACTAATACTTGAAATATTCACAACTTTAGGAACAAGCTGATCAAAACAAGGAGGTCTATCAAATCGAGTCAAGATTTGACAAATAGTGCAATTCCAGCCACCAAGGATCCCATATGCCTAGAATGACAACCAAGAAAAAACAGAGCTGGAATGGTGACTCTTTGTCCCATTCCCATCTGCTTCAGATACCATGTATATGGCTACGAAAAATCAAAAGGAAAAAGAAACGAACAAAATTACACAACACCATGAAAAAATAGGAACAATGATACCCCACACCAGGCTTAGAGGCTAACTCCAGTTGTCTTGTTTTACAACAATTCAATGATTAATCAATACTGTTCTCTCTGATTGAGGTACCAACAACACTGTCTCTAGGATAATCCACCGAATCAAAACAGTAACCTAAAAAGTGTCGATACCACAGGAACTTTTTCTGAAAGAGGAAAGAAAAACTAAAATGATCCACACATGAGAAACAATCCATCATACTACTCCACAGGTTGAATGAAGCAGTACTACCGTCTACACCATAAGTTCTTAAGATTGGCAAAAACTTTTCTGGTCGATGGAACCTAGGTGGCCAATTCCAAAGCAAAGCAAAATTTGGCCAGACACAGATCGCATCTTGCAGATAGAATCATGGAATGAGAAGTTTTATGGACGGAAGAACAGGAAGGGAATCAAGGCGGATTCCGTTAGCCTACCATCTTCAAGTCAAGTATCCCGTCGTACGGCTGGTAGGTGGCGAGCCCCCGGATGGTGAGGTCCCTGGCGTCCTCCCCGACTCCCGCAATCCCGTCCAGCATCGCCGCCCCCGCGTGCTCCTCCATCCAGCGGCCCACCAAATCCAGCGACAGCTGCGCGTATCCATCATTACCTCTGAACAAACTCCTCGGAGGAAAAAAAAAAGGAAGGAAGGAAGGGGATAACGCGATTCCTACGTGGTTCTCGGCGAGGCCGAGGTTGATGAGGCCGTCGGGGTTGGACGCCGGGTGGTACGGGTCGTCGGCGCATCGGCGGAGCCCCGCGTAGTAGAGTGAGTCCTCGTCCCCGGCCCGCACGACTGCGCCGCGGGCGGAGAGCGCGGGGAGCGCTGCGCGCGGGGTGAGGAGGCCCCGCGAGAGGGAGCGGTGGATCGGGGAGGAGGCGGAGTTGGCGTTCCCCGCGGCGGAGGCGGAGCCCGGCGGGGACCCGGGCGCCGGGGGGCGGTTGCGCTTGATGTAGAGCTGGAGGAAGTAGAAGAGCGCGCAGGGGATGAGGGAGCCGAGAACCAGGCCGCCCCGGCCCTGCACCACCCCCTGCAGCGGCACCACGATGCGCATCCCGCCGTCCGCGCGCGGCCGCGCCGCCCGGTCGCGCGACGGCGAGGGCTGCTGCTTCTTATTGCGGGCTGCGGCGGGGCCGAAGTCGTTGTCGTTGTCCCTCATGGGCGCTGCCGCGGCGGCGTCGTGGGGGGCGCGCGGCGGCGCCGGGGCGGCATAGGGCGGGGGTGGCGCGTGTGGTGGTGGGCGGGACTGGGTTTGGGGGTTTGGGAGGGCGGGCGCGCGGGGGCCAACTGGCTGGCTGGGTGGTGGTGGTGGCGGCGGCGGCCGAGGAGAAGCAGGAGAAGGGGGGGGTGGGGGGGGGGGGGCGGCGCGGTGGGGGGACGCCGGGCTTGGCGTCTTGCTTGCCGCTTCTGGCGCAGGGCGGTGGACGAACGATACGATACGAACCCCGTTGGCTCGGCTCAGGTGGGGGGAGGCCGTTGTCCATTCCACGCCAGCCGACCGTTCCCGAGTTCAGCATCCAGCCAGCGAGCCAACGGAACGGAGCCGACCGTGGGTGTGCTAACGGTAGCCATCTCTGTATTGTACGGAACTAACCGTGCTTAACGACTAATGACACTGTCATTTTTCTTTGAACGATCACCTCATGTTGCAGCCTACCCGGCGACGCCAGTTGCCCGCTTGGAGTGGTGGCTGTCGAGTTGCTTCAGCAAGGACAAGCACGCATGCACACGGCACGCAACGGTGTGGTTGATGAATGATGATGCGTGCTCCTCGCTCCGTTCCGTTTTCTTCGTGTTCTTCTTCTTTCTCGCAGCACCAAAAAAAAGAAAAAAAAACCCATCGAACTCTCAGCTCCGTTGGTCGCAAGGAACAAGAGAGGCAACGAACGATTCCGTCCCAGCTGCCGCTCTTGTTCGCATCGGAGGCAGCGAGCGACCTGCTGAGCTAACAAGGGACGGAAGGGGACGGGACGGGGCGCACAACTGTTGCGGAAAATGACGAGGCGCGTTGGCCGTTTCCGGCCGCCGAGAGCCGTGGCGCGGCGGGCACGGCAGGAGGGACGGCGAGGAGGCACCAGGAGCTGCGCTCCCCAAGCTGGTGTGGTCTGGGCCGTGACCTATGCGGCCCCCCGTTTCTTGTTGGGTTGGCGATCAGTGACGTCACAGGTGGCACAACTGACGCATCAAGACATGAACACGCAAAAAAAGGTCTCTTTGCGTCCAGGTACATGCTTACAACTACGTAGTATTTTTATGGAACCAGCTGTTGTCTCTGAACTGAAGCACCCGCCGAAGGTAGCAAAGGCGAAGTGGAGCAAACGGAAAGAAATGAACAGAAAGGATGAGCAAAAATCGTTAACATTGGGAGCTCAGATTAACCAAGCAATAGACCCTGGTATTCCTGGGCAGGTTCATTGAACCTGCATCACACTCGAGAGAAGGAAAAAAAAAAGGCAAGGAACAATCTAATTTGTTTTTTTTTTGTCCACAGCTGGTTCAGCCTGCCATAAAAATACGAATTTCCTAGGGCAAAAAATGCCGATGCCTCCTCGGCCATCTGAACTCTGAAGAGCACTAGCCAGTACTGCGCACGTACCGCCGGCTGTGAAACTGGAACAGAGATTACTACTTCCGTTTTAAATTGTACATCGATTTAGTAAATCTAAATATATAGATTTTGCTATGCGTCCAGATATACATTGTATCTACGTAGATAGCAAAATTAATATATTTTAATTTGTAAAAATAATCTACAATTTAGAACGGAGTAAGCATTAAGTTAACAAACTAAAAACACAGTGCTTGCGGTAACTACAAGCTCTGCTCTCCTCGGCTGGAATAAGCGAAGCACCGGCTGGGGGCACCCAGAACGGCAAAGAATTCCAGCGAAGATATTTTTCTCTCTGTGTGCGTGTTTCTTTGTTTCTGATTGGACGAGGAATCTGGGTCACACGATCGGATTGCGCTCTTGCCTAGTATCTGCGTCCTGTCCAGGCCAGAGGCCACGCACCCACACGCATCCCATGGCGCGGGCCCTGCTCAGATCTCCCGTCGTCGGCGGGCGGCCGCCATCGGCTCCAGTAGCTCTGAATCTCTGATCCTCCATGGACCATGGATTTGATCGCTGATGATGACAAGCATCCGCGGACAACGGAGCGGACGGCCCTCATTCCACTGCTCGGCGTTTCCGTCGGGTGTTGTTGTTGCCGTCCATCCATGCATGACTGGTCCATGGAACGAACAACACTCGGCAGGCCGCGAGCGAACTCGGCCCTTTCGCTTTCTTCTTTGCAAAAGGCGGAACACCAACAGGACAAAAAGCATCCGGTCCGGTGCGCGTCATCCTCCTTTCGCCTTCCTTCTCGTGTCGCCGGCTAAAGCTGCCGCGGACCGGACTCTCCGGTTACGCAGGGGATTAAATCGTGCTCTCTCTCCTCTTTTTTCTTTTTGTACTGCTCTCTCCTTTCCTTGTTGGTGTGTGTAGTATGTGCGTGCGTGAAGCATCTTCCGTTTGTCCCCCACGAGACCAGAGACAGCTGCAGCTGCACCGGGTGAAACGGAAATCGAGCATGCGGTTCCACTTCTTCCACCCTTGGCCCAGTCCAAGGCCCATCACCAGCCGAGACACTTAGATTTGGCCCAACCGACGCGCTAGGCCGCTGGGCCGTCCAACAAGCTGTCCGACCGAGCTCTCCTCCTCCACTCAGGGGCCCGTGGTGTCTGTCGCCTCCTCCCGCTGCCACCAGGTCCAGCACACGCACAGCAGGGGGCTACAGCTCCTACAGATTTGGTCCAGTCCAATCAGCGCGCAGCTTCTGGCCTCGACACTGTGCATACGGTACGTATCGCCGCGCGCCTGCGCGTATCTTAAGGCGGACCTAATCGGATGATCGTACTCGTACCTGCAGGCGCCGGTTCCTCGGATCGGACCGGGCCCACGGATCATGTGTTTTCCTAGTGGGCCGTGGAATGCCATTTTAGCCCACCTATTCTCCTCAATTAGTCAGGTAAAATACCATAGTTGCTCATCATTTCATTTTATAAAGGATCTTGGATTGGCAGGTAACCCAAATCAACTACGGCCTGCAACGGAACCGGCGCTGCCTGACCTTTTCCAAGAGACCAAAAAAGACAGGGCAACAGCACCCCTGCTCGCGCAGCCGTCTGAAGGGAGGCTCGTACAAACGACTCGTCGCGCCCGTGCACGTGGTGTGCCGTCCCGTCCGCGCGCACGCCGGCCTGTGGGCACGCGACGCCTGTGTACCGGCTCGGGCGTGCCCGCCGCGCCGTGTGCGTCTGTCTCGTAGCGTGCAGTAAAGGGTCTCGTCGTACGTGGACGCTTGGCTGCACCCAGCAGCCAGAGCCAGCCTCGTAACTGAAAAGGCGCGTGCGTGTTCTGACGCTTTCAAGTGTCAACCAGCCCTGCCAAAAACAGCCGCGGCAGCAGCAGGGGCGTCACCGACTGCCAAAGTGAACAGCGTACGCAGCCAGGTACTATGCCAGTATACTTGGACAGTGGAAATACGTGCGGTTTTATTTCAAAAAAGAAAGAAATACTTCGTTCGGATGCATCAGGATTCAAAAAAGCTCGGATGGGCGCGTCGGGCTCCGCAAGCGCCCGGATCTCGACGCGTGCGGGCGCTGGGATGCTACAGCTCGTAGACTGGAGCGTAGGCAGCGCCACGCCACGGAATGGAAGGGAAGCCGACAAGCGCCTGCTGCCCGCGCGCATCGGATTCCTGCGCGCGCCGGCCGAGGCAGGCGAGACTGGAGCAACCGGAGGCCGGGGCCGAAAGTACGGCCCTACCCCTGCTCGCCTTCCCGTTGGGGGTTGCGGGCGAGCCGTTTGTTTTTTTCCCCTTCTTCCGAGTTCCGACGCCGCGGGACGACAACTCGACAAGCCCAAGACTATTCGTGCGCTGCCAGATGGAAAATGGGTGGGGCCGGCCAGCCCCGAAAAGAAGTCAAGTGCGCACCGGCATTTGCAGGGGAGCTCCTCCCTTTGCAGATACCACCCTGCCGGCTTGCCTTTAGTGCTGAGCATGTCAAGCGCTCGCGATTGGCCATTCCCGGCGTTGAATCCGTTTTAAAAACTGTCGCCGTACCAATTTATCATGCTACGTTTAGAAGTTTAATTTACTTTTACAACTAAGGGTGCGTTCGTTTCCTACCCTCTAAATTTTAGATCCGTCACATTAATCTTATCATTTAGAAGTATTAAATAAAGTCTAATTATAAAATAAAATAAAATACCGGAGAGAACAGCAACAGCAGTAACTTCTTGACACCTACCGCGTCAGCTGCCACTTGTTTCCACATTACCGGCAACAGTACTGTGCACGATTCGATGGTACGCTGCATTCTCCTGTGCCGCTGCAGCCGTGACCGCTGGTCCTCCCCCGAATCCACCGTCCAACCGAAAAACCGGAAACCACAGGGACCCATACGCAAATGTCCGCCCCCGGGTCAAATCCGGCACTCGCCCAGCCCCCCTCCCGTGCCGACCCCGCATTTCAAATTTCCTCGGCTTTCCCTTCCCTTCCCTTCCGCACCGCCGCTTGTCCGGCCACCGCCGTCAGACACCTCCGCCGCCCTGCCCGTCCCGGCTCGGACCCCAGCGCCCGGCACGCGGCGGCATGGACAGCGACGACGAGGAGATGTGCGACGCCTCCTCCTCCGCCCCCGCCTCGCCCGGCGGCGGCGCGGGCGAGGGGGAATTCGAGGAGGAGGAGGCGGCGGGGGATGTGGAAGACGGCCAGGGCGCGGGCGAGGCGGTGATGGTGATGGAGGTGGTGTGGTTCCAGGTGGACCTGGACTACGAGTTCGACGCGCCCAGGTGGTTCGACCTCGCCCAGGAGGAGCCGCCGCCGGAGGCCGCGGCGGCGCAGGCGTGGTTCGCCTCCGCCCCCAGCTGCCCGCCCTCACGTGCGTGCCCCCCTCGCCTCGAAATTTCTGGTTTCGTGTTCCGCGTAAGCGGCAGAGGTTCCGTCGATCGGGTTCGCGTTTGAAAAGCGATGCTCCGGCGTTCCTCCCGCGATGTGTGTTTGGGAAGGTTCGCTGGCGGAATCTGATGGATTTAGGAAGTGTCCATTTCGTGAGATTTTTGTGGTTCCTTGCTATTATTAGCGCACAGTCCGCATGGTTAAATGATCGGAGATAGTTCGGAGTTTGCGGTGTCTTGCGGGTTAAACGAGCAGGTGCCAGTTGATCCTTCGAGCATTTCGGGCAATTTTCGTGCAACGGCGAATGTCTCCCCATTTCCAGTCCTTTGACCGTTAGGAAATTTGCGAGAGAAGTTGAGGGTTTAGTCAGTGTTTTTTTTTTTTATAAAACAGGTTTTTGACCGTGATGGTCAAACGGCATCCATCTATGATTAGTATCCATGATTAAAGTGTCTGCGTGGAGGTCGCCATTCGCCAATCTCTAGTTGTTAAACTGGTTTACACATGTAGAGCTTGATTGCCTAATTATTACCTGACACATGGAGAAAAAAACTGAGGGAATGCGGACGCCAGAAAACAGGATCACATTTGCTCGTGGCCATATATCCTTCGTTCTCACCATTTCATCTTTGATTTCATGAGGAAGCTAATGCTCTTCTTTGCAACTACTATCTGGTTGAGAATTTTGTTGCTAGTGAATATTGGAAAAGCTCTTTAGGTATCAGAGGTAAAAGTAATATAGCTGAGGGCGCTGCACCATTATGGGCTTTTACATAGTTTGATGAGTATATCTGCTTCACTTGTCAGTAGTACTGTGTCAGATGGGTAGAGCAAGAGGTGCATACATCTTATAAACAGGAGTAATTTGAATAAGTAATTAAGCACTGATGTTAAAATGCAAGCTCCTGGAAAATTGCAGTCATGATTGTTGATTGATCCACTATACAGAAAATTTCCGTGTGCTACTTTATTTTGCTTTGCCAGCATTAAACTTTATGTTTATTTTTTGCTGTTGTTATTGGTGTTCAGTGCCTAGTAACTATCACTAACCTTTTATCTTTTTGTTTCTTCAGCCTTAATTGCTAAGATGTTAGCTGAAGATCTTGGATTGCAAGCCATCACAACCATTGCAGATACAGATGTTGTGCATTGTTCTACAGCTTCTCATGAAAGTTCCAGTGGTGCTGAACAAAAAATACATCGGGTTCAAGGTCTTGAAAAATCTACATATTGAGTTTCCTGAAATTCTCCTTTTCACTTCTCATCTGTCGACTTGTTACATGATTCAGTTATCATCTATATTTGTGTTTTACAAAATATGTGGCTGAATCAATGTTTGTGTTTTTCCTACTAAATAGGATGGAAACCATTCCATGGCTCATCAGAAAATGAACGCCGACCTGGCTGTCGAACAACCATGAAGGGCACTTCCTTGAAAGGCTCCACACTGATGAAACCTACAGCCAGCCAATTAGCCAGGCAAAACAGACAAGTGGAACCAAAGAATGTGATGCAGTAAGTATGCATAGATCTAACAACTAACCTACTTTGTGAATTTTATGTGGGCCTGGCTATAAAAGAATTTGAAATTGCATTTTCTTCGTTGATTCTAACTGAAATCCTCAAATTTCTTTCACCACACTTGCCGGTTTGTTCATTTAGATTAATCATTCTTTGTGAAATCTGGGTCTTCAACACTGGACATAACAGTTTATGACAAATTATGGGTTTCAATATTTATAAGCACAAGTATTTCTGACTCGTCCATCATTTTTCACATTTTCCCTTTTCATTCTCTTTTTACAGTGTCCCCAAATGGCCAAATATCTGTTACTACTTATTAGTACCCACTAGTTAATTAGTTTTCAAAGAATGTCAAATGTGTTTCATCTTTCTTTTAAAAAAAAAAACTAATAGAAGACTTCAATTTCATGTTTGTGAACACCATGTGTACCTCAATTTTGTTTGTTTTCAGGATTAAAAAGCCAGTGGGAGTTAGAAGTGAGAGAAGTACCATAAGCTCAAACGATTGCACTTACCAATCAGCTAAAAGACAGAGATTAGAGAATGGGCATCTCAACAAGGTATGGTACAGTTTTCAAGCAGAGATCCGAAGTTTGCCAAATTTTGATGTTCTTATTCTTTTTTTTTCCGTAGAAATAATCTAATTTACAATGTTATAATGACACTGATTTTCTCAAGTAGCAATTGCAGCTCCTATTGCACTTATGGTGGCAAATATAACCGCTAGTGAACTTTCTAATATTTCCTCTACCCAGTGCAGTGTCATTCATTTGCAGAGAGTGAACTTGCTAATGTTCCTCCCTACAAGCTGTGGTGTTATTTGTTTTAGTTGGGGCCTTCAGTATTGGCACCAAAATGAACAAACATGCCTTGATTCTGGGTGCTGCATATACGAATCATGCTCATTCTTTCTCCATTTTGAAGGGATATCCTAGTTTCTTTTACCATAAAACTAAAATTTACACTGGATGAACAGTTCTTCTGTTGGTTACTGGAAGTACCAAGAGTCTTCAGAAGTTGGCAATAAGCAATAAGTTCTATGTTTGAAAGGAAAAAAAATATCACCTTGATGTGAACTAAAGTTCTTTGATACATTTAATTAGATCTAAATACTGAACACCTGTTTTTGATATTTTTTTTGTTATTTTGTGTTGTTTGTGAGCCTAAGGGTGCAAATTGGTAGTATTTTATCTGATAACTTTGTTTCTTGCTCTTCACTGATGCTTTGCTTGTGGTACAGGCTGCTGCTGCTACCTACCAGCATGAGTTTATTCATAAAAATCATGAAAAGGTAAAAAGCATCCTAAAACCATGTGCTTAAATTGATTATGAATAGACATTTTATGCTTGTATCATCCATGTATCCTTTAATTCCTAGATTCTCTTTCACATGTTGTACTGTTCCAGTTCTCTGAGGTACTTAGTTGTATTGTTTATTTTTTTTATAAAACACAGGTTTGCTACGTTTGCATCTAGTTTCAGTTAGACCATGTCTTAAGCTACCATGTAAAAATATTAGTATTATGGTACAAAACATGGCCATTCTATTAGTTCTCTGGTTCTCCCTCAAATTTGATTGATGGCAATTTGTTATGGATGCTGCAGAATGTTATGAACCATAACGTGGATCGTCCCACTGGTCCAACCAAATTAAAGATTACAATTCCCAGAGAACCTGAGTTGGCCACAAAGCTAAGAGCGGAGAGGTCAAGGGTTCTAAGATCAATGTAAAGTCATTTTCACTTGATGTCATGTTTTGATTCCTGAATATAAGGTACTCCAACTATGGTAGTTTTCCGTTTTCACACCTTTGCCTGAAAAATTTCAGGCCAACTAATTTGAAGCAGTTAAAGCAACAGGCTGCACCATCTGCTTCTACAGCACAACAACTGGCCTCAAATAGAAAGGTGGGAACATCATGCACTTCTTAAACCTTTAAGTGGTTATGAATTACATCCAAATTTACACTTGATTCTTAAAATCTAATTCTAAATTCATCGTATAGCCATGTTACCTTGAAATAAGTGAGCACAGTGGCTCCCAGGAACATATGCTTAGTTGAGATATGCTTCTCAGTAGCATGGTCTGTGTAAAACTTTTAATTTAACGTTCTATGTGTGATTTTGTTAACGTTAACTTCTAAGAAATGAATGATTGATAATGATCTGAAGAGAGTCAAGTTCAGGGATACCATGCATTCATAAATCATCGACTCACTACCTGAATTAGCTTTGCCTTCTGTTATTTATCCTCGTTGGTTTGCTCCTTGTTTTTTCCCTTGGTATTTGTTTTGGTGTCCTTTGTTCGAGCAGGCACGTGCACTTTCAATTAGAGAGCTATTGAATTTGTAATTTGTAATAATTACTCTCTTTCTTGTACGGTTGTATACTTTGATTCTGGTTTGTTTTGAAGTTTGAACACTGTTCTGTAGCAGGGAGTTCAACCACTTCGGGCTACTGGTCATCAGCATACAAGTAGACAACATGACGATGTTGTGTCAAATGTGCCAGCATGTACATCCAATCATGCAAGGCATCTTAACAAGTATGTCTGTTTCATATCTATTTTTAATTCAAGCAGACTACCCAAATTCTAGTCCAATCGTACTTTTATAGATGGTCAAATCACCAAATCTATTGACTGCGTTTATCAATGGATGATTTGATCTGGCATAAGGTGATATATAAGATTCCTTTTGTGATCGTTCTATGGAGCACCTATGGTTTTACCAAAACATGTGCAATTTGGCATGAAGTAATAAGATGCTTTTCTGCAGCCTTTTGTCTGATAACAAACATCTTATGCATGTTTCCTGTGTTGTCTTGTTTCAGTGTTGATAAAAAGCGAGAAGATTGCAGAGACGATCTGTTTAAATTTAAAGCCCGGCCTCTGGATAGAAAGGTAGCATGCGTTTAATACCTTCTGTCTATTTGTGAGATCATTTTATGAATGTTACTGCTTTGTAGTATATTCAGACAGCTGCTGTTAATCTTGTATTTTCTTCCTTGGAACAGATATTAGCGGGCAAAGGTGACATTGGTGTATTCCGATGTGCAAAAAGGAATACAACTGTGCCTAAGGTAATTTTCCAGCTACACTATTTTCCCTCAGATATTTTCTTTCTTGCCTGTGGATAATGTCTCCCTAATTTTCTCAAATCACCTGCATCTTTGTGGTTCAAAATCGTAGGAATTTAACTTATCAACAAGCAGGAAAGGCAACCCAGCCCCTTTGTCTGAACTATTTAACAAGGTTTGTATGAGTACAAAACAGATGGGTCGCCACTACGTTAATTAATTACACTGACATTTGCACAAATAATGTTGGCAGCTGTCTTTAACTGCGGGAGCACACCAACACCGAGGAATAGAGCGTCACATCAGTGATCTGCCAAATTATATCACTACCAAGGTTGTCTCGTTGTTTCCATTTCATTTCTTATTTGTACTAATCTTTCATCTTGATTCAAAGCGCTCAAAGACCTGTTTTGTTCTGTTGCAAGGATTGCAAAGAGAACATGATTGGTAACATGCAATGTTAGCTCTGGTAAGTATAATGTTCATCCACTTGATGAGATAACTGTCATGTTGTTTCTCTAGGTCTCTATTGACAGACACCCTTCCATTTGTTTCCCTTTCCAGACCCAAGTCAATCAAGAAATAGAATATACAGGATTTTTCTTTTGACAATGACTGGTTCAGACTCAACATTTCTCCACCGGCACAAAGGTAAATATTTACTCTATCTTCACCAGTTTTACAGTTAAGTTACCGTGTTGACAGTGCCTCCCGTCAATCCTCTGTGTGCAGGGTTTTTCTTGGTGTTTTGGACTGTAGGACTCACAAGGGAGCTCTCAACTCCTCTTCTTCATTTAACAAGATGAAGCCATACATTATTTGACATTATGGCGCACCTCGGCTACTGGCATCGGCGGCAGTCGAACATTGTTTGTCATCTCAGCCTGTTATAGAGTTGTTGCTGCCGGGCAGCCTAACGTGATTGTCTCTCAGCCGCCCAGAGCCATGGCTGGGATGGTTTTTGTACAGCAAGATAGACCATAGCGGCATAGCTCGGTGAGGGGCGGCTCGCCTGGTGTGTCTGCAGACTGCAGTTGCCGTGCCTCCCGTGGCGACTCCAAAGTGTAACATAGTGCAGTTTCCGTGCCAAGTCTCTTCTTCGCCGTGCCTTCCATGACCCGATCTCCAAATGCATCATGTAGCTCAGAAATCCCCCATGATCAGGCGGCAGCTTCCGGAATTTCCTAATATGCTGAGCAGGAGCGGGACGAAGGTTTCGTCGTTGCCTGTTGATGGCCGGACCAGGAATCTCCTGGCAAACAGTAGAAGTGAGCAGTGTTGGCGCCGGTGCCCAGGGAGCGGTCAGCCTCCTGGCCCGGCCTCCCGGGCCCCCCGAAGCGTGTGTCGACACAACTGCTGCGATTAGCCGGTACAGTTGTTCGCCATGCTTCTCATTCTCAGTGCGTCGTAACTCGTAATGGTCAGGGAAATGATCTGGTGCATCATCCCGAAATCCACAGATGTAGGGGAGCAAGACACCACTGTAGCTGTAGATGGTGGCGGCAGGAATCTGCAGGTTCCTGCCGGCCTCGTTCACAGTTGCAATGAGCAGGGCTGTGGCCGGCGCCGTGCCCTGTGGCTCAGGGATCGGTCACTGGTCAAGCGCGTGGGGGTCCCTGGACCCTGGAGATCGACGAAACCGCCGCGAGATCCCACATCGGTCTGTCCCATCACGGCCGAATAAAGCGCGGCACCAGCCAGCCACCAGCCACCTGCTCCTCCGGCCTCCACGGCCAATCCGGACTCTCTATTCGTGCGCAGAGTCGCGCCGGGGGAGCGATGCTACGATTTCGTGGTCCATAAGATTCATGATCAACATGTCCCGCGTCCCCGTTTAGCCTGCTGCAGTGCTGCTGATCCCTTGATGAGGATAGTGGCAAGCGTGTCCACTGGATACGGTTGCAATGCATTAGTCTGGATCAGCAGCGAGAAAAAGAGTGCGCCTCCTCGGACTCCGGGCAGCCACAGCATGCATCTGACAAACGATGCTCCAAACATCCCATCCCAACCGATGCTTGATTTCTCATTTTAGCCGCAACGTGCAAACTATTGATGGTAGGACCCACTTTTGCTGATAAATAATCACAACTCTCCTTTCTGGCTATGATATCGCGCAAACATTCAATACCCTTCGTCCTGCTATACCCGCGTCTGCTGCAAAATTATTTTTTATTCATCTGGCATCGATGCATGTAGAGGAGGCCGATGCCACAATTTTTATTTCAAGCATGGATGGTTGCATGTGCAAACCGATGCTTCGATGAGGATAAGAGGGAGGAACTTGAAGCAACGTTTTTATGTACGTTTCTTCCCTGACGCCTCCAGTTCCCTCCTCCATCTCTCCATGTCTACCTCTCATCGCACTAGGTCCTGCTACATCCTTCTGTCTGTCAGCGTTCGCCTCTCCTCTCAAGTGTGCTCTTGCTTGTGCCTGCCGATAGATGATGCAGATTGGTGTGTAAGCAGCTGCAGTGCGGCGGTGAATTGAAATGGGGGTGCATGATACAGACTGTATGGTTGGTTTGGTGTTAAATAGGAGTGGCTTGTGCGGGTGCATCAGTAGATCTTGTACAGGAGATCCTCCGCATTTAGTTACTTGATCTGGTGCAAATGAACACCTCTTGATGGTGGGCAGCATAGATCAGTTTGCAAGGAATTGAATTGATGCAACCACTACTTAAGAAAAAACAAGTGTATAACAGTGCAGCGTCAGACAAAGATTTGTGCCTGCCTGATGCAGGGTTGAGAATTTAGATGCCGTGTGAGTTTTGTGATAAGACCAAAGAAAAAGAAAATTCTGGTGCGGCTACTGTTCTGCAATAATAAAAGTTAGCATGAATTTCATTGATGCTTTGGTAAGCATAGTTCTAAGCACCACAAAGATCCGTGGAAAGTGGAAACCTTGCAGTTACACATAGTTTAGAAATAAAAACAGATCGGAATTCATCGTGAAATGTGTGTACCACTGACATCACACGAGCTAGACTCAGGTGTGTCTAATCAATTAGATATGCATCGAAGCCTTGCGGTTCTTCACATGGCTAGTAGCCAAGAATAAATATTTGACGGCGGACAATTAGAAAAAAAAAAGAAGGCTGGAGCAACTATCACTTTCTATCAGCTGTGCTACACCACCACAGAAACTGCTCATCACCTGCTCACTAAATGCTCCTATGCTAAGGAGGTCCTTCCTGCAATCTGCTCATAGTCCGATCAAAAACAATGCTTGCCGGAGTTCCCTACTTCACCCACTTCATGGCTCTTAAAAATTCTAAGGCAAAATGCCTAAGAAGGCAAGAACGTCAGGAGGCCATGGACGTCCATGATATAGCTATACAAGAGACTAGCGACCACCCACGCAATGATACAGGCAAAGTTGTTTTGTCTTGACCGTTGCTTATTCAGCTCAACTAAAACAGAAGCTCAACTAAAACAGGTCGCACCTGTTTTAGTTGAGCTTCTGATAGCGATCGTCCCTATGAGCTATCGGTATTGTTTCTCAAAGCTAGTTGGGCATGGTGTAATTCTTACTACTACTAATAACTTTGTGCATGAACACTCTTGTTTAATCAAACAGAGTCAGCCCATTTCAGAAACGGAGTGATCAGCTATGTTACCCAGATACGGCGATATGGATATGGATACGCGATACGGCGATACTCCGATATGCCATTTTTCCAAAAACACTGGTACGGGGATACGTGGATATATATGTTCTATTTATATTCTTAGAAATAATTAATAGTGATAAAATAAAAATGCATACATAATTCATAAACATCGCTTAAAATGTTTTTTTATATCTAATTGCTTAGTATTTGATATAATAATTCATCCATTTTACATGTATTTGATATAATAATTCATCCATTTTAAGTAGTTGCTCACATCTGATTATCTTTTCCTTCCACTTGAAAGAATGATGAAAAATAGCTCGGGCTTCCAGGAAAGGGAAAACCATGTTGCGGCCATATGTTCCCCGACGCCTCCCGTTCCCTCCACCATCCATGGCTACTTCTCACCCCACACCCAAATCAATCATTTTCCTTTAGTCTCAGCATTCGCCGTTACTCCCTTCTCAAGCGTGTAAAATGGAAAGTTAAAAAGGCTGGGGAATTGTTGCCTGCATATCATGTATCTCTTGATGGTTGGCGTTGGCCGGGTTTGAATGAACTCAACCAACCACGAGATTTACTTGCTAGACCTGACAATGCTGCTATCTGGTGGCAAAACATAAAACATAGCTACATGCCTGTATCAGTGGCTAGAGGTCCATTGCACCATATCAACACGATCTTTTCATTTATTTTGGAGTTGTACATTACATAAGTTGGACTACGGAGCAGCAATATTGTGTCTACTCCTGGGTAATATACAAAGTCTCAGCACACGAAGTGTAAACAACGATTCTAAAACAAAGACTCCCATACTTCTTCAAACAAAAAGGGTCCATCTCCAGTCCCAGAGTAATCTCTTGAAAATGAGATAAAGAAAGATCTCCTCCCGGCATGCTCGCGCTAGGACCAGCCCCACTATGTGCATCCATCCTGCTACCGTCCAAGCTAGTTTGTGCAGAAGTAAAATTTAAAAGTTGAGGGATATGAAATTTAACCTAAGCGCGTACTGCAGCAAAGAGCAGCCACACATATTTAAGACTCCATTGGTGTTTAAATTCACGATCGATCAAAAGCAACCAGCCTCGCCAAGCGCCTGCACAGATCAGAATCCCGCATCACTTTCCATGCGCATGAACCGAACACCTTTTGCAGTGACACAGGCAGCATACAAGGGTTTCATGGACGCTACAGCCGGGGCTCTCGTTTCTGCACCGGCAGCAACCAACCCCGCCCCCGTTGTAGCTCTTGTGAACGCCAGGTGAACGGACGCGCCAGGATGGCCTCACGCAAGTGCTGCCTCAAAGGCCTTTAGCTCGCCTTCCGGAAATCCAAGTTGCGCCCGACGCCTCCCGTTCCCTCCCATCATCCATATCCATGGCTTACTTCTCATCACACTCACACATCATTGTTGACCCTTCTCTTTCAGCATTGGCCACTCTCCTCTCGAGCGTGTCGAATGGCGAAGTTTAAAAGGCTGGGGAATCGTTGTCTGCACTGCATATCATCCATGTTTATGTGCGACGGTCGTCTCTGACCTCCTGACACCCAGTGTATCTCTCGATGGTTGGCACCGAATGGGTTTGAATGAACTCAACCACTACGCGTTTGCTTGTTAGCCATGTCAATGCTACCATCTGGTGGTAAATCTTGAAACATAGCTGCATATGCCTGCTGCATCAGTGGCTAGTGGTCCATCACACCACATCAACACGATCTTTTTCATTTATTTTGGATTTGTACATTACATAAGTTAGACTATGAAGCAGCAACATTATGTACATTACATAGTCGTGGCTTGAGGCGTGTTCTGTAATCGAAATGTTCAGTTCAGGTCTTCAGGATGTATGCTGGCTCCAGTCCCACCGATATCTCTGAATTTGTAACAGCAAGCTGATCATCGAAGCATTCAGAAAAAGTTTATGCCGATTCAGCTAAGTCCCTGCGCAAATGCTCACGGATATTCTTCCAGTACTCACTGCTACAAAAACTATTTGTACGGACGTCTCGTTTTTCTTCTAGGAGCGGCCTAAAAGGTAACCCGCTCTTATAAAAGAAGCAGGGTTGCCGTAGCAATTCACCCGACTCTGGAAATATATTTTTAGAAGCGTCACCCATCTCAAAAAAATGCACGAAACAATCCGCACGGCTCGATCGGCCTGCACAGTTTCTTTCTTTTCACGTTAGGAGCTCCTGTTGCACTAGATTAGCCCACATATTAAAGGCCAATGCAGCACCGGTCTAAAATATAGTCAAAATTATAGAAAAAAGGCCATTGTTTGCAAATCATTATCCTATTCAAATTGTGATTGCACTATTATACACTTATACTTCCGATTGTTAAAATTAGATCACACTTTAACTATATATGAATTGTTTTCTTGGAACATTTCTATTTGTTCTCAAATATTTGTTCCGGAACAATTTTTTTTAAACATTTTGTTTTTTTGAAATATTTTTGATTTTTTTGTCGGAATGATGTTTCAAATTATCTTTTATTTGTTTCTTCTTCCGCTAGTTACGTGAGCCTGCATATGCCTAGCAGCGGGCCGGCCGGCCGCACACCAACACCCCCCCCCCCCCCGCCCCCACCCCCCTCCCCCGCCGCGCCGCTGCCGGTCGTGGATCGCACGAAGCAGCTGCAATATTCCTCGGACCGCCGCCGATTAGATAGGGTAACTAAATTTTAGCCTGATCACATCAAATATAAATTACAAGTATTAAATATAGGCTAATTATAAAACCAATTGCATAAATAAAGACTAATTCGCTATACAAATCTATTAAATCTAATTAATCCATCATTAATATATATTTTCTGTAGCACAATATGGTCAAATTATGGACTAATTAGATTTAATGGATTCGTCCTGCGAATTAACCTCAATCTGTGCAATTAGTTTTGTAATTAGTCTATATTTAGCACTTCTAATTATATCAAACATTCGATGTAACAAAAACTAAAGTTTAAAATTTAGTTGGAGCGATCCAAGAAGCTCCTAAACACACATAGCACGGTGTTCCATTCCAGAGCTAAGAGGTCAGCAACAGCACAAGCACAGAAAATCGCGGGAACACGTTCGGCTTCATTTACTGCGAAGATGTGCTCACGAGCTGCATGATTAGCTGTAAGAGTTGCCAGTTTCTCGCTCATGTGCCTGACGAACAAGCAGGACACTGAAGCAGCCAAACAGGCGTAAATTCAGTTACAGCCATACACCGGAGAGGCACCAAGATGTGCACAGCAGCGAGAGAGAGGCAGAGCAACTCATAAATACCAGTCAAAAAAAGGTGATGCATTTCATTTACAACAGCCCGGCCTGTCCCATGCCGGGCGCATGGTTCAATTCAATGCGTTCTCCAGGATCCAAGAAACTCCATGGCCTAGCTCTGAATCACAAGCGCATGAATGCTTCAGATTCATGGCGCTCACGGGACACCTCTGACAGATCCATCCACCCCACTCGTGTTGTGATTACACCAAGAACCACCACAGCAATCCCCATCCTGACCCACACCACATCTTCTTCCATTTGGACGCTTCTAAACCGAACATCAAGAGGAACAATGGACATCATCTACTGGGAATCCTACACCTATTTCCTGCACTGTGCTACTATGGTTTTACTACCTTCTTACTTGGATCTCTACTTGGGAGAAAAATTTTTTGGGGCCCTAGAGTTAGAGAGACAGAGCAACGGGGGATCATGACATTGTGTGCTTGGATATGACCTCGCCGAACCGCACGAACCACTGCTCGTCGGAGGAGCTGTTGTCGCCGATGTCATCGGACACGTCGTGCTTCATGTCGGCCGTCGTCGTCGCCAGGAAGCGGGTGTAGTCGCCGGCCGCCCCCTTGGTCGTGGGAGGCTTCACGGCGGGTGCCGGCAGCAGGGAGAGCAGCACCCTCGCGACCTCGTGCATGGTCGGACGGTCGGCGGGGTGCCGCTTGGTGCACAGCAGGGCGAGCTGGAAGGCCTTCCGGACCAGGTTCATGTCCGTGCACGTCACCGACACCTCCGAGTCCACAGCCTCCATCACCGTGTTGTCATCAGCCTTAGAGAGTATCTGCACGTGCAAGGAACATCTATCACTCACGCAGAGCATTCCAAGGAATCAGAATACTGCTAAATATTAATGCATCACATTCTTCTCATTGCTCAGTACTGACTAGCATGGAGCAATTAAAGAAGGATCTGGTAAAGGAATTCAGCGTGGTGACTTACCAATTGATGCAAGTTGGATTCATTGTCGACGGCCTTTTTCCCAGTGAGCAGCTCCAGAAGGACGACGCCAAAGCTGTAGACATCAGATTTCTCATTGAGCCTTGACGTCCGGGCATACTCTGGATCAATGTAGCCGATGGTTCCCAGCACGTAGGTGGAGGCATGGGACTTGGCAGCCGGGACACATTTGGCGATGCCGAAATCAGAGAGGTGCGCTTCAAAGTTCTCATCAAGCAGGATGTTTGAGGACTTGACATCCCTGTGGACTATGCGAGGGTTGCAGTCATGGTGAAGGTAGGCCAGTCCTTGCGCAGCACCCACCGCGATCTTCAGCCTTGTGTCCCAATCAAGCTTCACCTTCTTTGATGGACCTGAAAGTGACCAAGTATCACCACAGATATGTTTAATGAGGAATCTGTAAAAGAATGCATGGAAGGAAACGGCGCGAATAAAAGCTCAGAAATCCTAACCATGAAGAAGGTCCCACAGGGAACCATTTTCCATGTAATCATAGAAAAGCAAGTTTCCATGAGGAGAGAGTGAGAAGCCATGAAGGCTGACGAGATTCCTGTGTCGGATGCTACCGATTGTCTCCAGTTCTGTCTCAAACTCACGGAGGCTGTGATTATACTGACTGTAAAGCCGTTTGACAGCGATGGCCTTGCCGCTCTTGAGATCACATTTGTACACAGTACTTGATGCGCCGTAACCAATGATGTATTTCTCACTAAAATTCTCAGTCAACCTCATAATTTCTTCATAGGTATGGGAAGCCATGTCCATTTGAAGGACTACTAGCTTTGGTGGTCCTGAAACATGATCAGGAAAAATAATAGATGAGTATCAACATGTTAGGACATGGCTCTGGAATATATTGCAATGCAAGGGGTGAGTGACATATGCACAAACCTTGCACTGGCTTGTCAGATCCTTTCTCAGGTGGAAGTGGCTTATTTGTTTTGTATATTGCCAGCAGCATAATGCAGAGTAATATGATGAAGCCTAAAATAATGCAAGCAACTGCTGTCCGAGAAATATTAACTGTAGTAGTCATAAAAGCATGGGTTAGAACTTAGAAGCAAATAGAGAACTGGCTGCTGAGGACTAGCTCAGAACTTATGGTACCTTTTGTTCCATGAGAACGTCCACAGATGGAGTCTTGGCAGTACACGTGGAGCATAGGATTACCCACAAAGCTGCTTTTAGATACCGGTTTCTGTCAGAAACTATAATCCAATAGAAAAATTGATATCAAAGACTGCAGATGGAGCCATTTGTTTACCTATCCATTGGGAATTTTGAGAAATTCTTTGCCGATGGGACGTGTCCAGAGAAGTTGTTGTATGACAAATTCCTGAAATGAAAATAACGCATGATTTAATGCTGGAGAAATAATTAACAATGCTTCTAGGACAAAGTTAGCACAGAAAACATACAAGGTAACTAAGCTGAAGCAGTTAGCCAGCTGAGCAGGGATCTCCCCAACCAAATTGTTGTTGCTAAGAATCCTGTGTAAGAAAACCACAGATCAGTAAAGTTCTACCGTGGTATGCAGTAGAAATCAAAATAATAGTACCATGAAGGAGGACTCACAAGCTATCAAGGTTTTGCAACTGTCCAAGTTCTTCAGGGAGATAACCGGACAAGTTGTTGCTGGATATGTCGCTGTACGTAAAGAATAGTTCAGATGAATAAATATTACTGCATGATTACTAAACATATGACAAGGGTGTTCACTTACATTACTTGGACGCTTCTCAAGTTTCCAAATTCAGCAGGGATAGATCCCATAAGATGGTTTTTACTCAAATTCCTGCATGAACAGTTGTGGACATCAGGCAACAATGCACATAGAAAAGACAACATGAATTCTGAAAGGCTGGTTTTTAACATACAATTCAAGAAGATGCTCGAGATCACCAATAGTGGGAGGAACTGGTCCAGAGAATTCATTGTAGGAAAGATCCCTGTGCCAAAATGGAGGAAAAAGTAGATATCAAAATGAAGTGGCAGTGATGTAACACATAATTCGGAGAATTCATAGGACTAGGTAACAAATAAATAGGTAAAGGGTTTCCTTACAGTGTGTCCAAGTTGACTATGTGACCAAGTTCAGAGGGAATCTGGCCTTTGAAATTGTTTGAAGAAAGGTTCCTATAATAATTTTAAAATAAAATCAACTACATATCAGACTAGTAAAACAATAAAAGGAAATAATAATGTGCTCTCAGTGGCAACAGTTGTAAGCAAGCTGCTGCACGTGCAACTACTCACAGGTATGTCAAGCTCTCCAACTTCTGGAAACCACCAGGGATAGAGCCATTCAGTTTATTGCCATACACATTGCTGAGAACAAAATAAACACGATTAAGCATGAGAAAAACATAATTTTTCTATTGAAACCTGCAATAAATGCATGCACACAGACTTACAATTTGTTCAGTGCACTGCAAGAACTGATGTTTGCAGGAATATGACCCTCAAGATTGTTGTTGGCAAGATTTCTAAAGAATTATACAACTTATCAGAAAATGCAGAGATCAAAATAAACATTAATTTGTATACTTGAATATGGGATAGGTTCTTACAATTCAAATAATTCTGTGAGCTTGCCAAGCTCAGCTGGAATGGTGCCTTCTAGTTCATTATCATTCAGCTGCCTGGATGGAAGTAATGTTGAACTTCATTAAGATCACACATCAACATAAATGCAAAACTGTTAAGATAACAGTTACTTACAAGTAGCTAAGTTTACTCATGTTCCCCAGTTCTGGTGGTATGTGTCCAGTAAGTTTGTTGCCATGTAAATAGCTGAAAAAGAATGGTTATACAAACCATTAATAAAAGAAAATGATGGTTTGTGAAAGAAGAGTATTGTAGTTGATACTAACAGTTTGCCAGTGTATGATAGGTTGCCAAGTATAGGAGGAATCGGCCCTACCAGTTCATTCTCGCTCAGGTCTCTGAGAAATAAATTTGGAAAACTGTTTATGGAAAAGTAAAGTAACCAGTAATGGTGGACTGAAGTGTTTTATTACACTTTTTACTCACAGGACAGCAAGAGCCTGCATGAGGCCAATCACTTCTGGAATTCTCCCAGTCAGTCTATTTCCTTGAAGTGACCTGGAAAAAAAACAATGCAAGGATTAAACAGAAGGCCTGCATGCGAGCACCTACTTGTGCATGGGGGCACAAGTGAGCTAAAGAACTACCTAAATGAAAGAAAACACAGCACTGCAAGATTATGAAAAAGTAAAAGTATTGAAGATTTGAAGAAATCAGATGATTACAGTGTGGCTACTTGAAGGTATCCTATGTTGTAAGGTATCTCTCCAGAGATTTGGTTGTATGAAATATCCCTGCATGCCAAATAGGAAAGAAAATTAGGATCCTAAACTAAGGAGAACCAAAACACCAACACAATCGTCAGGGCCAACATACAGAATTTCAAAGCTAGTGCAGTTCCCTATGCCCTCTGGAATGGTTCCTGTGAGATTGTTCCCCCTTACATCACTGCATATATGGAAGGCAACCCAGTGTCAACAAGATCAAACTGTACACATGAATCAGACCATACAGTGGAGCAGAGGAGTAAACTTACAAGTACCACAGGCCAGTCAGTTGGCACATATCAGGTGTCAAAGTTCCAGTCAGTGAGTTACCCCTCAAGCCTCTGAGGATCAAGAGAACAGAAATGTTATCATCTGAAAACATATTCTACAGTACGCAAAAAAAGTGTTGTAGAGTTCTTACAGGTACTGCATTACTTCATTCCAGTAGATGAGCCTCGGGATGTCACCGGTAAGTTTGTTCTGAGCTAGATCCCTGTTCCAAAGGAACAAATGAGCATTTCATTACCAAGACAACATAAGTGACAAAAAAGCATCACAAAAGAAAATTCCTTTGGTGTGGACAATAAAGCACAAAGGTAGGTGAAACAAACAGAACAAAAAATCATCCAATGTGTCCAGCAATCATAAAAGAAGTAAAGAGTCACGGATAGAGAAAGGTCCTAGGAAGCTTACAAGGTCTTGAGATTTGGAATCTGGGACAGCGTGGAAGGGATGGGTCCCGTGAGTTGGTTGTTCTTCAAAATCCTGCACCAAGAAAAGGAGAGGAAAATGTCACAAAACCAGCAATCTAAAAGCAGTAAAAAGAGTAGGTAGCAACACATAAACCATAAACAAACAAATTTCCGGAACCACAACAAATGTCTGTATCACACAAGATAATCATGAATGCAGCATGTGCAACTGCCTCCCATTTTCTACTGCAACCACTTAGTTACCCCAAATATAGGTGCAAAAGTTACCATGTCTCAAAAGTCATAGCTCATGCTAAAAAGGCAGTAAGGAAGCAGGAATGGAGTGTGCTTACAGGTCCTCAAGCTGCTTGAGCTTGGAGATGGAGAAGGGGATGTCTCCATACAGCAAGTTCCCAGACAAATCCCTGCAGAGACAAGAAAAAAACAGAGACCAATTAAAAAATGCTTATCTACAGCAAAAAGGCAGTAACACAATAAAAGAAGACTTGGATTTAGGGACGTACAGATATTTTAAGGAGACACAATCCCCAATCTCATCTGGGATTTGGCCTGTGAGCTTGTTCAGCTTGAGATCCCTGCACGAGCAAATCATTAGCACACAAATAAACTAATCAGCAAGCAAATCTAGGATGTGTCGGCCTAAAGCAAATAAAATATTAAAGAACCGTGTCACATCATGGCACGAGTGGTCATATCAAATCAGGTGTAGGATTGAAAATAGGGATACGGGTATAGTGAAATGCACAAAATCTCAGGCGGATGCAAGGGAGGGGGAACTGTACGGTCCTCCGAGTCATCAATCAACTTACACGAACTGTAGGCTCTTGAGCTCCCCTATAGCCGGCGAGATCTCCCCTCCTAGGTTTAGATTTGACAGGTTCCTGTTTTTTCCACAGAAAACAATCTCATCAGAAGATTGTTATCATTTTTCAGCAAACATATAAAAAACGACCCTTCATTTTTTTTCCCCAACAAAATGGGCAACATGAACACAGGGTCCATATAAAAAAAATCGAACTTTGTTTCTCTCAGGTATGCTACGGCCTACGGCACAGAATGTTTCAAGAATAAAGCTTGATTGGCCAAAACACGCTGCAATGCCCAAAAAAGAGACAAACATTCCAGCGAGTGCTTGCTCCTGATCGAAACGCAAGAAAGACACCGCAAGCAACCCACGCGGAGCAACAAAATGCAGGAAGCACGGCAAGACTGCAAGAAGATTTTCGAGAGCACCGCCACGCAGCCGCGAGAAACGAGACGGCACAAGGAGGCGGAGGAGAGATCGCAGAGTGTACGCACAGGCCGACGACGGCGAAGGAGGCGCTGTCGCAGGCGACCCCGCGCCAGGCGCAGTGGTCGCGGCCGCCGTCCCAGTCCACGAGCGTGTTGGCCGCGTTCCCGAACCCGGCCTTCACCGCCATCAGCGCCCGCCCGTCCCCTTCCCCTCCTCCTCCGGCCTCAACCTCCGCCGCTACCGCCGCAAGAACCAGCACCGCCGCCGCCGCCGCCGACCACCACGGCAGCAGCGCCATCCCGCGCGAGTCCGCAAGAGGGAACCTTCCGAAGCCTTCTCCCTCCCAGCCCCCAAAGCCACCACCTTTCAGGCAACAAACACTCAGCCAGCCTGGGCCAAGAAGTCCGGGCCACCACCGTTGCCTGCGAGCTCGTCGTCGCAGCTAGCACGGGCACAAGTGCCGCCGCTCCGTGTCCATGTGACGAGCAGGAGGGAGGGAAGGGAGGAGTAGGAGTGCGACGGGGTCTGCGTGCGATGCGTTTTTGTGGTGGTGCTGGCGATAGCGACGTGACTGTGGTTGCTTTCGGGGGGCAGCCGCTGCTGCACTGCGCGCAGTGAGAGAGAGAGAGATCAGAGCGAGAGCGTGGTAGGGTGGTGGTAGGAGAGAGAGAGGGGGGGGGGGAAGAGGGAGGAGGAAGGGGGTGTTAAGGCTGACGGTCCCGGGCCCACCGCGCCAGAGACTGGGCCCGTCGCAGAGGGGATACGTGTAGCCCGTAGGGGCCCGTGGGCCTCCTGTTTTCAAACTCCTCCGCCCCGTTTGGCACGTTGCGGCGGCCAGGCTGCAAGCTCAATGACACGCGGGTCCGGCACCCACCTGGACCACCTGTCAGTGAGAGGAGCAGCGGCCCGCCGTCCTCGGCAGGGGATCCTGGACCCACCTGTCGGCGAGGGTGGGTGGAGGTTTAAGCGGGGCAAGGCAACAGGGCGAGAGCTCGCGCGCGCGTAAAAGGAGAGTCGCCCGCTAGTCGGTAACCAGGCGGGAGGGAGGCGGGATCGTCTCCGCGTGGGGGAACCCTGTGGCCTCCCGTGTGGCTCCGCATCGTCGGCCATCCTGCCCCTGCGGCCTTTTGTACGTGCAGAGATTGTACTGTACCGGGCTGGGCTGGATCACGCCGGGGCTGTGACTGCGAGCGGCGGCGGAGTGGGTGGAGGGGGGAGATTGGAGAGCGGCGGCGTCGTGACGGCGTTCCCCTGCTCCTCCTCCTCCTCGTGGTCACCACCGGCCATTGCCAGGCGGGCGCTGCTCACCTGACCACGACCAGCCGTGCAGCCGTACGAGCTGCCGCCCATGGCGGAAGGCTCCTCATCAAGGTCTCAAGGAGATGCTGCTGATACTGGTCGTGGCTGCAATTATTGGTTAATTAATCATGGTTGGGGCCGGGGGTTTAGACCAGACACCAGAGTACACAGCACCATGTGGCCATGACTCCATGGGATTAGGGCATGGGATCGGCGTACCTACCAAAGTACCAAACATCGAGTAAATTGACGTGCCTCATAGTGGAACCATACCCTCCCTAGGTATACATAACTTCCATGCAAATTAAAAGAAAAGGTTGTTCTTGCACTCAAAATGAAGAATTCAAAAATCAGCATTTGAAAAAAGATTGGACAAAAATGTGGGGGCTATGGGGTTAAGGGGAAAAAAACCCTCATTAGATTGTACTAGTTCACACACAAAAAAAGACCATGCACAGAACAACCGTGCCCTTTCTTTTGTTATTTCTTCGAATACAAGACAGCGAATGTTGGGGTTGTTCCCTCCAAAATTTGAGCCGTCGTCCTCCCGATGCCGGCACGCGTACCTACATGGGTGGCGTACCAAATCAAGGCCATTAACGCCACACACAAACGGAGCCCTCTGAATCTGATCTGATCCCTCCGTGAGCAGCATCTACTTCTCCCTGCGTCTGCATATGCTTGCCCCGCATCGGTTCCTGCACTGCACCCAGCGCACTACCAGAGATTCAGAACGCATTCTGCAGAGCCATCAGGCCTCGAATTGAAGCCGCGATCGAAGTAACTCCTGCTGCCGCTGCCGCAGCAGCGTTGTTCAGGCTCGCTCACACTTGGTCCATGATCGAGGCGGCTTGCAATTTGCAATGGATCGAACAGCTAGCAATGGCTGCTGCTCTCTGCGTCATCTTCTGCACGTACATGTATGCGCTGTTACTGCATACCAGTTTGCGACGTAGGCAAGGAATTGATTCGTGTTAGGTTTGCATGCAGAGAGTCTGCTCATATACAATACTGTATCCTAGCTGCTGCAGGAATGTAATTAATGGAGTTAAGCCACCCTTCATTTCGTTGATCGATCCAAGACGACCATGCTGTGTTGCAGGATCCGAGATCGACCGAACTGAATTGGTAGCAGTTAGACAATGCATTGGGAAGCCAAATGCACATTACACTGTTGGGGTTGCAATTTTGCAGATCAGTCGATCTATGCATGCAGCAGTTGCAACTTATAAGGAATACGTACGGCCTTGGGACATCAACGTACGGCGGATTTTGATTTGAAAGAAAGGTCAAAATTTTGTAAGTTTAAACCAACAATTAGTCAATAAAGTTGTAGTTTTGCAAAGTTCAATCGTTTTTCTTGTGTTTGCATAGCAGTCGATCTATCTCTTTTTCTTTTGAAATAAAACAGTTGATCTATCTCTCTCATGGGGCGAGGATACGATCGTACAATGCGGTTGCAACTCACAAGTAGCAACGATGGCTACAGCTTCTGCGCGCCTGATGCCCTGATGTGCCGAAACATCGTCTTGGATTAAATCTGTCTCTCTTTTTTCACGTGTGTTTCAAGCTTGTGCCCCTGACAAAGCTGATGCATGCGCTCCTCGCTGCTGCCTGCCTGCTGCTGCTTCTTCTTCCTTTGAGCTGCCCAATGCAATGCATTGGCTGCTGGCTGATCCTGCTCCTTGTAGGCTGGATGCGAGACAAGCAAGTACTCCATGAGCAACGCGTCAGAGAAATATTACTACTAGTATTCAGAGAGAAGAGATGCCTTATAGCTCTCCTCTCATGCATGCATGCATGGCACTATGGCAGCATGAGTCATAAAACACACAGCTCAGGCTCACACCGAGTGTAGTAGCCTCAGGCTTTGCAGCCTTCATCACCATGGCTAGAGCTGAATCGATCACAAGGCGCCCTGTACAACCCTCACCTAGCTAACCTCTGTGGCTCTGTGTGTGTGTGTGTGTGTGTGACAACACGAGCCAGCAGGGCAGTAAAGACTAAAAAGAGAGAACCCGAAGCAATGCAGGCTTATTTTCAAAAAAGAAAAGAAACAATGCAGGCCAAGTAGCATATCGATGGAGGAAAAATAGGCACAAAGCAGCTAGCTAGGCAGCCACACAGGCATCATAGATAGAGAGATCGATGCTGGCTGCACAGTACTCAATACTCATGCACACCACATGCAAACAAATATGAACATTCCAACCTCTCTCTCTCTCTCTAAGGAGAGAGGAGAGCCAAAGAGGGAGATGCATCCAAACTTGCCTTCAATGAACCAGTGACACCTCTCTCTCCCTCCCTCCCTCCCTCTCTCTCTCTCTCTCTCTCTCTCTCGCTCTCTCTGCCTGGCCCTGGCCGAAAGCCTAGCCACAACTGTGCAAAGGCGTTGCACCTTTGTAACTGCCGAGCAATAACTGGATGCAGGGACCTAGAGCTGGGCAAGGCCAAGCAACCGCAGCACAGGCAGCTCTAGCTCTGCTGGCAACTCATCACAAGTCAGCTATGGGCTATGGCTGCCTGGGTCACAGCCTCACAGGGCCGGCCATGCATGACACATGGGACAAGGGCTGCGTGCCTAGTTTTGGACTAGTCAAAAGGTTGCTGCTCCATGCCATTGTGGAGTCTGCATTTTTGCTAACTTGCCATTGCTGCAGCAATGCTAGCTGCTTGTATATACAACTATACAACCAGCCTAGCTCTTGGCAAGATTTCAGATTTCTGCATCTCATGTATCTCTTGTACCTCGTTTGGTTTTAGTTTTGTTCTGGCAATCTGAACTCTGGAGAACTGTACACGTTGGAGAAAGCATTGGAGAGAACCCGAGACAGAGATTGTGCAGTGCTTGGTAGGGGACCAACGCCAACAGTACATATAACAATGAACTGTTTCCGTCTTCTCCCGGGTGGGTCTGATGGCAATACTCTGGAAGGTTTCGCTTTCAGGCTCCCTGCAACGTTCTGAAGCTCTGAACTGTTTGAGTTGATCACTGATTGATTTTGCAGCCCCGGATAAAATTAGTATTTACATGTTCAGTTTTTAAGCAAACTTGTAAGAATGCCCTAATCCATGAGGGAGATGTTCTTAAACTGGCCACTGTAATTTCTACAGCAAACAATAGGTATAGTGTGCGCACAACCAAGGAATGCTGCTGTTCTGCAGCTGTTGTGTGCAGGGCAACAGGGTCCCTCATTTGTGCAAGATCACAGGTCCCATCAATCAGCAACAACATTTCGGCAGCCTTTTTCTCCTTACTGTGCACACAAAACCACGGCCTGGTGATCATGAGAATAGTGATTCTTTTTCGTTTCCGTTCAGTTTTCTCCTCCATCTTCTTATGTGCAAGAAATGAAACTGAATAAATGGCCGGGGCACTGTTGCAGCTGAGTGTACAATGGATAATGCAGGTGCAGGGGTGAGCAGGTGAATAGTAGTAGCGTATCCTCTGGCCTCACAGTGCCCTTTTGGTTCGTATTATTGATGGTATGACCGTATGTGCCATGTACGCATGTGTAGAGTGGCTAGGACCATGCCATGCATACACATGGATTGATTGAACCCATCATAGAATCCGTGATGGGTCTCTCTCTCTCTCTCTCTCTCTCTCTCTCTCTCTCTCTCCCCCCCCCTAATGAAGAAGATGTGATGGAAGAACCATATGGCTTCCAAAAAGTGTAGGTTGAGAGAGATTTTGAAATGTGGCTAGTGCATATGTGCCCATGCAAAGATTTTAAAATATTGATGGCATTGACCAAAAATATGAGGACTTGTGCTACATACTGGTAAATGTGATGTATCTACTACACACCGAGCTCAAGGATCATGAGCCCACTCTTCTTGACTTTTCACTATGATTTCTATTTCTATGTGATTTAAATTTGGCAACATCATATCACATTCTTCTTATCCACAGCACAACTAGTAAGCAAGCAAGCTGCTCCTCTACAAAGAGAATGAAGAGCCACACCATGGACCACACCTGCATTGCACGCACCAGCCCACACCTAATCCAGCCATACACGCACCACGCAGACCTAACCTCATGCATTGGCAAAATACAGAATTAAGCCCTGCACCATACATCCATATGCCGAAAGGGGGGCAAGAGTTTTTATACTTCATGTAGTGAGGGGTGATGTGCAAGAAACCAGTGTGCCGCGCCAAAAGGGGAAGGGCACAGTGGTACTGATGCCCCATTACCGGGTCCAGCGGGCATATTATTTGCTGGCACAGGCCATGTGATGTGGAGGAGGAGGCAGAGCCAGCATGATGATGGCAGCCCCAGAAGTAGGGGAAGCTAGAAGAGAGGAAAAAGTTTGTTACTCGCTTGCAATGGTGCGCAGGATAAAGAGATAGGGCCAACAACAGCCAACAATGTGGAGCACTGTTTTGCGGTTGTGGCCTAGGGACTACTACTAGAAGAGCTCATTGCTTGCTCTTCAGAGGTTGTTTTACAGCATGTGAAAATGGGCTGTACCACAATTGTCTCATGCGAGCACGTACATGCATAGGCTATAGCCTGTAGCTCCATGCTCTGAGAGGAAAATACAGCTTCACATGAATCACAATTTGCCTGTTTTCCCCACAGAGGGGAAAGGAAAAATGAATGTGAAGCACAAGAAAGACGGAGTCAATTATATATAGCAATTTCAAGCATTATTTGAGTGTTGTGGCAGAAATCTCATTAAAAAGGACTTAAAGCATTTTGTGGAGAAACACCTGCATTTCTAAATGGAGCCTTAATGAAACCCCAATGATTCAGCAAAAAGATCCTATGGTTAGTGGGTGAATCTCTCCCTCTGATTCTCTCTCCTAGACTCCTGCAACACAGTGCACTGTCCATCTTCCTCTGGCGGTCTAGCCTCTACCCTTGCTCCTACAACAGCGTGCTGTCCAATGTCCATCCGCCCACCCGTCTCTTTCTCTCTCTAGGATCTTTTGAGCACGTCTAGATCACTGTAGCATCGAGCACTGCCTGCCTTGCGCCGTGATTAGCTTCTTCTTCGAGTTGTAGCTTCTCTCTCTAGCTTGTGGCGCGCCACGCTAGAGACGAGTAGAGGAGGGCACTCACTCGCTTGCATGGCCCCAAAGAGGGTCCTAGAGTACTACTCCCGGAAGGTTTCTTTCAATCCCACCTCTCGATGTGTGCAAGGAAAGAGATCGAGGTCGAGGCGAAAGGGAAGGAAAAGAGTGATGGCCATCCGGCAACGGCCATGCCTGACGTGACGCGAATCCAGCCGGAGCTCCCACCCATCCCAGTGACTCAAAAACTGAGGCATACCCATCATGGCCACATGGCCGGAGAGGTAGGCCGGCCGGCGGCGGCGGCCGCGGCCGGCTCCATGCCTCGCCTCCATGGGTCTGGGTCACTCATGTGACCTGTGAGGCCGTGACATGTGATTGCTTGCGCGTGTTTGTTTGTGCGAGCTACGAGTACTAGCTCGTAGCTGTGGCCTGTGGGCTGTGAGAGGTTCTAGCTCTAGTAGGTGTGCCAACCGGAAAGCGGCGTCGCCTCCGCCCTGCACCGTATCTGCCGTACCGGACCCACCCCGCAATTTGTTCCCTACTGTTCTTCAACTAAAGTCTTGTCACAAAGCTTTTAAGCATTGTTTCAAGTTGTTCGAGCCTTTAAAGAATTTTTTTTTTGGATGCAAGTGCTTTCAGTAATAGTTAAAACAAAGTACATCAATGAGGTAAAACCGACCCCAAAATACATTCTGGAGTCCCTTCAAAGACTATCAAAAGCTTTTAAGTGAGGAGCAGGCTAGCAGGCTGTACAACCCACAGATCCGATTTGGTGCCGAGCCTGAACCCAAACTTCACCAACCAGGCCGGCCGGCACGGCATGTGTGGATCAGTTGGGGGAAGGAACTTCACATGGTAGCAATGCAAGAACATTCCGGGGCCAAATCGGGGGGGCCAGCCGCCGAACCCCACCATCACCACCACCACCCACATTGCGCGCAGGCACGTGGGCCCCAGCACCACGATCTATCTATCAATCTGTCCAGCGCAGATGGATAAATTCACTGCGGTGGACTCCTCAAAGACGGTTTCATTTCGCTCACCTAAACGGGAATCCTAAGCCATGATTGATGATTGCACTGATGATCGATAGGATAGGCCAGGGCATCGCCCTTGAATCTCTGACGCCTCCTAGCACAGCAGTAGCATGTCAACGTATGCACAGCAGAGAGAGTATCCATCCGTCGCTCTCCTAACTTTTAACAACTTCGGTGACCTTCACCTGCTTGAAACAAACCGCTCCCTGATCCACTTCGGTGTCACCTGGTAGCAGCAAGCCACGGCGAGAGAGAGCCGAGCCGTGGATCAGGATGTGATGGGGACGCGCGCGCACGGCAACAGAGCGCAGTGCGAGTGGGGGACCAGCGGCGGCACCCTGTCCGGGTCTGGACGCCGGCACATGCGCGTTCGCCCGTGCCGCCGGTGCCCAGTGGGTCAGCCCAACCGAACCGAACGCGACGCCGCCAGAGGCGTTGGGCCGCCTCCTGCGGGCGAAGGCGTTGTTGACAACAGTTGCAACTTCCAAGAGGTACGAGCATGCACGCAGTGCAACTTCATTCTGACCTTGTTTTAAAGTTATAAATCATTGTTCCTTTTTACACCATGATGACAACTTTAATCTGCCCTCGGCCCGAGCAGCTGGATTTTCTTGTGCAGCATTTACATAGCTACAGACAAGAGACAACAGACTTGTGCTTGTATAGTCGTATCGTGTCGTATCCAATGTGGACGCATGGATAAGCAGAGTGACCACTTGTGTAATAAGCCATCATGTACAAATCAATCGAGCTGGAGCTGAATGATCAGCAGACGGTGCGCGTCATTGTCAGCTCGAACCGAACTCCTCGTTCCACTTCTCCAGCTCGTCCCATTTGCTCTTCTGCAAGCTTGGCCTAATCACAGTCATGGCGTTCTTGAAGTCTTCGTACCTCAAAGGTCGCAACTACAAAACGGGTTGAAAATGGCCTTAGCTTGCTTTGCATGTTGACATTCCCATTTTTTAAGGAATAATAACTAAGACTACATTATCTGTATAGAGATAACTAGAAGTCCGTTTAAACTGCTATATGACCATGAATAAAACGCGAAAGAAATATATCTATGTTCGGACTGTTTTAAAAATGTACCTGATTTGCTTTAATAGTAAGAATATTCTGTGGACCAAGTTCCCTTATTGGCATCATTGCAGCTTCCTCGCACAAGGCTCTCAGGTCACTTCCAGAATATCCTAGAAACAAAACTGTTTCAGTACCAAAGGACCACATAGGTCATCTTTTCAAAATCATCATACACCAGAAAATAAAATACCTTCAGTCTCCACAGCAAGTCTTTCAAAATCATAATCTGTCAGGAGCCAGTTCTAGATTAGGTTTCAATTTACAAATGTAATGAATAACTATCAAGTGAAACCTTGGAGCACTTACTGGACAATTTAAATGCTTGTCCTTTGAGCTGATTTTTCAGAAGTAACCTCCGTACATTTGGATCAGGTAGTGGCACATATATTCTCTTTACCTGTTTATAAGATTGAAAACAGTGGCATTCAAAATATAGAAAAATGAAGGCGGCACAGTAAAGTATTAATGAGAAAAAGTAAGTGCATAGCACTACACCAATGTTCCAAGGCCCATCTACCACCCATGACTCATTCGGACTAAAACAGTAATAGAACAGAATAATAATGCAACAGTCTGGCTGAATTACATGTCGCATGACCAGTATAATAGGCAAAGTACCTAATCCTCAAACTAGATTTTTTGGAAAGTAGCTTATTTTCAACATAAATAGACCATTGCATGGTAGCCATCCCATTTACTAAAAAAAATATTGGCAAACACAAGAAACTGCTAGTGTAACTTGTGAAACGGTTCTGCCGTTCTCAGTTTCAGAAAGAACTCAGGTTACCACAATAGACTCAGGCAGAAATGTCTCAGGAAAGAGGTGCAGCTTTCATGCAGGATAAACTCTGTGGGGTGAACTCCTTGATCTACTGCAGGATACAGATTGAGGAGGACTCTAGAGATGAGGTGATGTGGGCACTAGACAAGTCTAAAACCTTTACTACCAAATCCCAATACAGGTTTGTAACACACAGGGGGGTGTGCTTTCTGAAAAGTGATGATATTTGGCACTCTAAATTACCACTGAAGATCAAGATCTTCCTTTGGCAGCTAAAACACAACAAATTACAATCTGCGGTTTCTCTCAAAAGAAGAGGGTGAAAAGGGGACATTCATTGCTGCCTATGTGGCGGCATTGAATCTACTAATCATATCTTCTTTGGGTGCTCCATGGCTGGGTTTGCCTGGAGTTGTGTTCGAGATGCTCTTGGGTGGGCTGGCTGTCCTCACGATTTCAGTGATCTCATGTCGGGGAGACTCACTAAAAGCTCTAAGCTGTCGAGAGGATTAGCTCTTTTTGTCCTTGCAGGGGTAACCTGGGCTATTTGGAGGATAAGGAACAAAATGGCAATTGAAAGATCCTTCTCCAAAAGCCCAATGGATGTAATCCATTCTGGCATTGCTTTTGTGCAGAGATGGCGGCCCTTGCTGGGTGAGGACGACCAGGCTGTAGCAATGGCCGTGGGAGAGAAGGTGAAGCTGTGGCTCTCCAACTTGAAGCTGGACGATGCTGCTGTTTCGGACATTGTGGAAATTTAATTTCAGCATGCTCTGTAATAAGCTTAGACCTGTTGTTCCTTTTCTGTTAAATGGGTTCCCCCCATTCTGGTTGTAACGAACCTTTTGCTTTCAAGAAAAGCTGAGCGCGCCTCTTTTTTTTAAAAAAATGCAGGATAAACTCTGAGCCCAACAAAAAGCAGTAACACTCCATATATGTTGGGATAAATCTTACCAGTCTTCGAAGAACAGCATCATCCAACTCTTGAGGTTTATTAGTAGCCCCTAGACAAAGAATTGCCATCAACCAAAAATATAGAGAAAAATAAAAGGATAACTTAGTATTAGAAAATATAAGTATGCAGAACTGCAGATACTGCCTTGCCAAATAAAATTTAACTGTGAGAAAATGCAGACACTAAAAGCTGACAAGGTAAACTGTTCTGTATTAATTAGACTGAATTACTGATGACAGCTCATATAACATGCTCTATAATGCTGGATGCTGTTTCAGAAATACCACCCCATGAAGAACAATTTTTGCAAGTCCTAGTCAAGGCTACTTAAGTAATGAAAAACCTAGTACTAAGAAGTGAAATTGAGGGTCATTTGCATAGCAACTCAAATGTGTGTTTTTTTACTAATTTTGGGGAAGCAATAAACTGAAACCAAGTACAGGATATCAAGCCCTAAGCAGCAGCAGTTAATCAAGCAACAGGCATTACAAAACCAAAAGTTACTGTCCTTATGAAAGAGAAGCTCCAGCATGGGATTTCAAGATTATCTAGTTGTAACTTACAATTGTGAATGTGAAGTATCATAAATATTGCACTATAGGGCAAACACAAGGTAAAAGCAAAGCATAATTAAACAACCAGAGAAAGGTAAAGAAGCTAACCAATAACAATTACTAAATCATCTGGGTTCGAGGATACCCCATCAAACTGGATAAGGAATTCAGATTTCAATCGCCTGCTAGCGTCATTCTCGTTAGCTAGCCTTGTAGACATGACGCTATCAATCTGCAGAGGAAAAGCCAGCCAGCCACCATAAAGAAGCCTCAGATTCCAATATTACAAGAAAACAACTTAATACGAAAGAATCTATATAATCACCTAAGTAAATATAGTTCAATACTGTAAGAATATTAAATGCCAATTGAACTAACAGTATACAGATAGCATCTTTATTGCTCCCAGGAACTAATATTCAGAAAGATTTTACTTGCAAGGTCACAAGATAAAAATAAATTAATCATTGTGTTTCAAATAGATTTCTTGAGCAGGTCACAGCAAAAATACCACATTTAAAACCAATGGGGTCACTGGACTACCAGAAGTAGTGAAGTTTAGATGAAATCATTAGTCCATATGGCCTAAGAGCAGAATTTAGTGCTTAATGCATTCCACTGTCTTGTGGAAAATGGAAATTGCATATTTTCCCTGTCTAATAGTTGTACGTTTCAAATAAATCACAACTTCCAGGCACCAGCCTTTTTTTCTCAATGATGAATCACCATTCTAACAAATTGGTAGGGAATGTAGGGAAAATGGAAGCTAACTACGAATGTTTACTGCATAAAGGGTTTGTAACACGGACCTCATCCATAAAAATAACAGATGGTTGCCTATCAATAGCAACCATGAAAAGTGTCCGGACAAGCTTTTCAGCTTCTCCTACCTGTTTTGCCAATGAAAAATGAGTTAATTTAGATCAGCCACCACATCAAATTTTCAAAAGGGAAGGATAATACGTACCCACTTTGATGTCAATGAAGAAGCCGAAACATTAAAAAATGTTGCTTCAGATTCTGATGCAACAGCTTTAGCAAGCATCGTTTTTCCATTCCCAGGTGGACCAAAGAGAAGCAAACCTAAAAGATGAAATGAAATTTAATCAGATTTTCCTATTAATAGAACAAGTGTAGAAAAAGGACAATTTCAGAAATCAGAATGCAGAATCTTACCTCTAGCAGGTCTCCGAAGTCCGGTGAATAAATCCCTTCGTTTAGTAGGCAAAATAACCATTTCCATGAGTGCTTGCTTAGCCTTGTCGAGACCAGCTACAAATCAAATGGCTCATCAAGGATACTGTGACAGATGTTTTAATGGAGTATAGACAAATTATTAGCAACATACCAACATCATCCCAGTGAACAGCAGGGCTTCTGTCCACAATGGTTGTATTAATCATTTCAACAAGCTTGTCATCACAGCTTGCACCAGCCTTTCGAACAGGTTTGGAGCCTCCGCTGCTAATCCTCTGATGTGTAGAGGCTTGTCCACCTCTGTTGAAGGTAGGGCTATTCTGCAAAGTAGACCTTTGGATGCTCCTTGGTGCTGGTTTTGCTGTATTATTAATAGGATTGCTAGCAACAACCTACAAAAATGATCTTTGTCATTTTTCTAATGCTTGATATTTCAAAATTGAAACAACTTTCTCAGACAAATCCCCATGAGCAAAAGTCCCTGGCTTAACAAGCTTTTTTACCCCTAGAACATGGCCAACAAGTAGAGCATTGCACCATATCAACATATCAGTGAACTAATAAAGGGCAGGTGAGGAGGAAAATAAAGGGCACACTGGTTTTGCATAAAGTGGATGCCTGCTTAATACTAAAACAAGACAGATACATGACAGTAAATTATAAAGTATCAATGCCAAACAACCAATATGAAGACACCAAACAAACATCAGTTGAGCTATGAAACAGAAGTTTGATACAATATAACACCACACGTGCAGCTAGAAGTCCAGAAACTATACCTTCTTTGGCACTACTGAAGCAGCAGCTCCTGAAAACCACAGACAAGATAACACAAAATTAACTCCCAAGGAACTAAAGCGAATGAGATAAGCAGGAAAAATTTAAGCACCCTACACAAACAAAAGACACTTAAAAGTCAAACATCCTTGCATTACATCCAACACAAATCATAGCAGCACGAAAGTTGGAACTCATATTCCACAGCACAGATTATGAAGCATTTGAACAGCTCACTAAACTGAATGAATAAAATGATAAATTGATAATCCATATTTTGCAGCAGGTAAGCTAACAGATTATCCTAGACGAAAGTACACATAGCCGATCACATTTCACAAACTTTGCAGTGCCTTGTCATAATGCAGCTGAATTAGCAAGAGAATGAGTAGTCACCTTCACCACTTCTCTGTCCAAGCACTCTGAGTCTCTCCTCGACCTGCGTCTGCCACTTGGCGATCTTCTCCTGGTACACCCTGACCTGCCCCCTCTCGCTGCAAGCTCCACAGGGACCCACTAATCAGTTAGCAATACAGAAGCCCTAGCCGCGACGGGAACTAGACGCAGACGCACCTGGAGGAGACAGCGTCGGGGACCCGCGCGGCCTTGGCCTCGAGCATGACGCGCAGCGCGTTGCGGTAGTGCGCGGTGGCGTCGTCGGGGAGGCCCCACTCCTCGGCGCGCACGGCCTTGTCGATCTCCTCCTTGGCGAGCTCGAAGTAGCCCCTGAGCTTCACCGCCACGCGCTCCCCCACCACCGACGCTGGCGACGGCGCCGCCCCCGCCGCGTCCATGGGCGCCCCGCCTCCCGACGAAACGAGCAGCGAGGAGAAGGTGTCCGCGAGCGCGCGGAGGAAGCTCATGCGCTGGAGGCGAGGAGGAGGGAGCTGATGGAGGCCGGGAGCATCGGGATTCGAGGTTGCTGGTGGAGTCTGAATTTTGGGGGAATTTCGGTGGGTTTTTCCGTGCGCGGTTTGATCGAGTTGGGGAGGGGCTGGCGTGGGCGATCGGGTTGTTGTGGAGAAGCCATGCTCCCGCGGCAAGGCACGGCAGTGCGTGATCGGGCTGGGTTTGTGGGCCGACACTTTACTGGGCCGAAGAGAATATAGACTGGATGCATGGGCCAACTTTTAGCCTTTTACTGGGTCTATGTGTGGTTGGGCTGATAGGTCGCTACCAGAGATTTTCTCGGGCTGGACAGGCCCATATTTTTGGCTCGGTTTATCATTTATTATTTTGGATGACCGATTTTTTTCTTTTGTGTTGGGTCCTTTTGCGAAAAAATTCATACTTTGTAAATTAAATACCCTATATCGCTTTATAGAATCTTTTTGCCCATCTTTTGTAACCAGTAAAAAGCGGGACACAATTGTCTGCAGTCATATATTGCCTCAACCGCAACTACATTAAACGTGCCATTTACGCGCCTCGAAAACGATGTTTCTTTTATTAGAGGTCTCTAACTTGATGCTATTTACCGATGCTTTGCGTTGGGCTTCTACGGACAGAAGAAGTCCACTTGGACAGGAGGACCTTCACATGAAATCCAGAGTTCCAAGCACTGCATGTCTGCGTTGTTCATAGCGCTCTCGGACAGACTACCACCAGTCGCTCTTACGAAAAGGATACGATCGCAAGTGGGTGAAAATGTAGGGCACACCGGTGACGAAGAAACCTCGGGTTGCTCCGCATGCCATTGTCGCGCGCGCGGCACAGATGAATCGAATTACTCTAGACGTCGTTGCCGATGGCCCTGTCAAGTTTGCGGTCACCCCTTGCTTCCCAACTGACCAATTTAATTGTTGGCCCAAAGGATTAGCACGGGGAGATTATTTCATGTTGTCACTCGCTGTCAGTTCTTAATTGACTATAGTACTCGCCTGCTTAAGCGTAAGCGAGGCTTTCCTCCAAACCGAGACCAAACGGTTAAGCGCGTAACGTTCAAGTTGGTTGCAAACTTTTCCCTCAAAAAAAAAGTTGGTTGCAAACTTGCAATGTGTGTGATTTGTTGTTGCCAAGAGCCAACGATGAACATAATTCCTCTCCATCACACTGGTAATTGGTCTTCCAACAACCTGAGCATTATTATATATATTATTTGTAAACATTTTCATTTGTAAAAACTGGTTGATATGCGACCTTCTATAAATTTGACGCCCATGGTCAATGACCAAACCAAACAAACGGCCATCATGCTCTGAGTGAGCAGCCAGCAGCAGCTCCAATGGCTTCCCAGCTCTCCTCCCTCGCGGCAACCGCAGGCCTGTGCTTGCTTTCAGCTCTCGCCCTGGCCGTGCTGGCGGTGACCCTCTACATCCTGGGTGTTGTTGCTTCCTTCGCCGTCTTCTGCATCAGAGAGTATGCCCGGAGAGCTCACGACCGGCCACCGCTTGTCGGGACAGTGTTCAGGATGCTCAGGAACTTCGACAGGATCTTCGACGAGCACGTGAAGTACGCGCTCGCCCACCGCACCAGCAGGCTGCTCTTTCTTGGGCACAGTGAGCTCTGGACCTCTGATCCACAAGTCATTGAGCATATCCTCAAGACCAGCTTCAGTAAATACAGCAAGGTGGTTTTCCATGCTGATCACCGTCCATCTCCCCTCCCAGCTACTGCATCGTTCAATCCATGTTCAGATGCGTAAATCCTGCAACTTTAAACAAAGGAAGGTCGAGACTTGGTATTCCGTTAAACGTGGACGGCATTCCACAATATGCCAGGCTCTGAATAAGTTTTGTCAGGTTACTTGTATAATTTTGGACAAATGGATCGGAGCTTGTCCACAGTTCTGACGGTTTTCGAACCTAATCTGCAGGGGGACTTCAACATTCAGATCATGAAGGATCTCTTTGGAGATGGGATTTTGGCAACAGATGGCAAGAAGTGGCGGCACCAGCGGAAGTTAGCAAGCTACGAGTTCTCAACAATAGTGCTTCGGGACTTCAGCAGTGTTGTGTTCAGAATACATGCTGCAAAACTGGCAGAGAAGATCTCATCTGCAGCAGCCGATAGAACTGCCATAGACATGCAGGTAACTTCCATAAGTATTGTTAGTTATCATAAAACGAAAAAGACGATACTAGTTCTAAGAGTGTACTTGTAGCTGTAGCCTATTCTATGTTTTAGTTTAGCAAGTTGACTTACAGAAGGCAAAGCGAAGCAAATTCTATATCTAAATCTGAATTTAACCTAGATGTTCTTTGCAGGACGATGGAGCGAATATATAAACACCGCTGAACGAGATATCTATAACTCAGTTCTCCTAACAAGCAATCAAACATAATAATTAACTTGAAACAGAGCTCAAAGTTTTAGGAACTAAGATTGTTCCATATATTTGTAACAAGCTCAACTGCATGTTATCCTTATTTTTTAAAAAGAAAACTCAACTATAAAGTCCAGATACAAACCTGGTAGTTATTTTTATTTCTACCCATTTGATTGCAAGTTCTCCTCATTTACACGCCTTTGATTGCAAGCCAAGTCAATATAATGCAATATTTCTCAGGATCTTTTGATGAAAACAACTATGGATTCAATCTTCAAAGTGGGATTTGGTTTTGAGCTGAACACACTATCTGGATCAGATGAACCCAGCATTCAATTCAGCGAGACATTCGTGTTTTCCACCGATATGTTGACATATTCTGGAAACTGAAATGGTTTCTTAATATTGGGTCAGAAGCTAAACTGAAGAGAAACATAGAGATCATTGACAACTTTGTAATGCAGTTGATCCATCAAAAGAGAGAGCAACTGAAGAATGAACGTGACTATATAAGTTCTAAGAAAGTAAGAAACTCCGTCAATCCATGCTATATTTTTCTACAATATGAATCAAGATATTAGTTTTTGAGCAAACAAGGTAAAAGTTGTACCTCACAGTTTTACCTCTAATTTTATCTCCTCTTTGGCATATGCAGAAAGCTAGAGAGGATATACTTGCAAGGTTTATATTAGCAAGTGAGGAGGACCCTGAAACAATTAATGACCGTTACCTGCGTCACATAGTCCTCAGCTTCCTAATCCCCGGGAAAGACACCATGGCAAGTACACTTTCCTGGTTCTTCTACATGCTGTGCAAGAACCCCGTAGTGCAGGACAAGGTGGCCTTTGAAATCAATGAGTCACTTGAGTGGGCCGAGGAAGATAACAACATTGAAAACTTCACCGCCAGATTGAATCAAGGTGCTATTGAAAACATGCACTATCTACATGCTGCAATCACCGAGACCCTCCGTCTGTATCCTGCTGTTCCAGTGGTACGAATAATAACTTTAAAGGCTATTACTGTACAGAGTAACAGAATAAAAAATGTATCTGATGATGTTGAGTACCTGCTTATTACATGGTCACATAACGTAATCATGAAACAGTTAATTATCTTAGATAGTCATGGAGCTGAAGACTAGCTTAACTGGTAATACTCAGTAATACTCTAGTAGTACTCATCATCCTCGCAAAAAAAAAGTAACATTAGCATGGTAACCTATACCATAATGATGAAAGACCTTTGGATATTTACTTAACACCAAGAAGAAACTCGGTTGTTCTGGATGTTTCAATGGGGAGATTTCAAGATAATGTCAATCTAGCTAAGATGCTATTAAATTATTTATAGATGCTATCAGAATTTCAAGATTATTTCAACCAAATATACTATGACAGGAATGGCAATATTTGTTTGGCATTCCTGCAGGATGGTAAGATAGCAAATGAAGATGATATGTTGCCTAATGGCCATAGAGTGATTAAAGGAGACGGAGTGAACTACATGATTTATGCCATGGGAAGGATGAAATACCTCTGGGGCGCGGACGCTGAAGAATTCAGCCCTGAAAGATGGCTTGTGAATGGAATCTTCCAGCAAGAGAATCCTTACAAGTTTGTGTCTTTTAATGTAAGTATAACTGAAGTAGGACAATACCATGCCGCATCATTGGACAACCGGTTTGCATGTTACCAACTAACTTCCTTCCATGATCAGGCGGGCATCCGCGTCTGTTTGGGGAGGGAATTTGCGTACAGGCAGATGAAGATCATGGCTGCTACTCTGGTACATTTCTTCAGGTTCAAACTGGAAGATGAATCCAAGGAACCAATGTACAAAGTAATGTTTACCCTCCACATGGACAAAGGCCTTCATTTGTATGCATACCCACGTTCAGCATGAAGCGGCAGACAAGCTATTGTATCCTTTGCTGTGTACTGAAAAAATGTACACACTGCACAAGCAATACGTAGCACTCTGGGGGAAGTTAGTGAAAACTCATGACGAGTACATGTAAAAGAACAATAAAGAAGCAAGCATGGGTCATAGTCTTAAAATAAGAATTATTTGCTGTACTCTAATTACCATTAAAAAAGAATGGGACCAAAGATCTTATACTGGATGATACTGGATGAAAAAATTCTTATACTGCTTGCCAGCCAGGCTAACCAATAAGCAGCCTGAGTAAGGTGAAAACAGAAATTGCTCATACTACAGTCGTGGACCGGAGCCAAATCCTTGGGTACCCGGCGGCGGCACCACGTGCTCGTGCTCCCCCACCGCCGCCGCCGCCGCCGCCGCCGCCGACCGAAGAGAACGGCAGGGACGAGGAGATGTGGGAATTTTGGCCAGGTTTCTGGTGCGCGGTTTGATCGACGAGGTTGCATGGGCTGGTGGGCTGGATGCCCACGGGAGCGTAGTTGGATGGCCCAAGGCCACGATGTTTTTCCAGTTCGACAGGCCGTGCGTTGGACATTTTCCCTGAAATGTTTTCTTTTTCCACTAAAAAAGAAATGTTTTCTTTTTGCAAATAGAGAATTTTCCACGATTAATCTGTTGATGACTTTTTGATGTAGTAATTTTTCGATGTGAAAGGACGCAAATTATTTTGTATTCAATACAAGTAATAACGACCGTTGTTGGTGTCGAAGAAAAAAAAACAACGACGGTCGTACTATTCGGCGGCATCTACTTTGGACCAACAGATACGAAACCTTGGCCCAACATGGCCTGTTTGTTGCCCGTGTCAGCCACGCAGAAGCACTGCAGGATGAAGCCCAGCTGCCACGTCCGTGCTGACGTTCTTGTCAAGCTGCCACTCCCTTTGCTATCGCTATCTGATATGTTATTATGTTAGATAATTACAATATCAGATTACCCAAGCACTGGGGTACGGCATCAGTAGGAAAACACAGGTCGCTGTTCCAATCCAGAGCACATCAATGACCAGACCAAGCTAATATCATGGCTGAAGAATATATGTTCACCTTGGTCTGAGCAAGAAGCAGCAGCAGCTCCCTCCAATGGCTTCCCAGCTACCCTCCTCCCTCGCGGCATCAGCGGGCCTGTGCTTGCTCTCGGTGCTCGCCGCGGCCCTGCTGGCGGTGGCCCTCTACATCCTCGGCGTCGTCGCGTCCTTCGCCGCCTTCTGCGCCAGGGAGTACGCCCGGCGGGACCGGGGCCGGCCGCCGCTCATCGGGACAGTGTTCCGGCAGCTCAGCAACTTCGACAGGCTGTTCGACGAGCATGTCAGGTACGCGCTGGCGCATCGCACCAGCAGGCTCGTCTACCCTGGCCACAGCGAGCTCTGCACCGCCGACCCGGCCGTCGTCGAGCATGTCCTCAAGACCAGCTTCAGTAAATACAGCAAGGTGGGATTCCTTTTCCATGCCGGTCGATCACTTTCGCCCTCCCTTTCTCAGTTTCTCCCCTGCCTTCCTCACAGCTTTCTCATTCTATATGTCAGAAGCTTAAATCCTGCAACAAATGGTGTAACAGATTCAGTAGCCTGCTACTGTAATCATAAGCAATCTATTCATAACCCCTATCTTCATTCGACAACCTCTAGTGACTTGCAGTAAACTGAGCAAAAAAAATATTATACAGCTTAGAGTCAATTCAAAGTGAATATCTATTCTACTTCGTCACGACATCAAAGTATTTAACATCTCAAACAACAGATTAAATTAACTAGGGCTAGTTATCGCAAAATGAGCCTATGGATACAGTTTTTAGCATGTTTGATGCTGATACACAGGGGACCTTCAATTATGGCATCATGAAGGATCTCTTCGGGGATGGGATTTTCGCAACAGATGGGGAGAAGTGGAAGCACCAGAGGAAGCTGGCAAGCCATGAGTTCTCAACCAGAGTGCTCCGCGAATTCAGCAGTGTTGTGTTCAGAACAAATGCTACTAAGCTGGCAGACACAATATCCTCTGCAGCAACTAATAGAACTATTATAAACATGCAGGTACCTCTATGACTAGACACAAAAGTGCATCTTGTTGTTAAGTGATATATATGGCCATACTAGTAGGTGTTAGTGTTACCATAAACATGCAGGTATCTTGTGAAGCTAATATAGGGATTGAATAAGCTAACATAAGGTTAATTTTGTTCAGTTTGAGCATGGATGCTTTGAAAAAACCTGAGTAACTTGATTGAGCTCTAATACATATTCATAGACTAGCCTGCTACTTCTCCTTATGAATAATTATTGGATGGCAAAACTGAGTCATATTAACGCACCTTCTCTCAGGATCTTTTGATGAAAACAACTATGGATTCTATCTTCAAAGTGGGATTTGGTTTCGAGCTGAACACACTATCTGGATCAGACGAATTAAGCATTCAGTTCAGCAATGCGTTTGATGAGGCAAACTCTCTTGTTTATCACCGATATGTTGATCTATTCTGGCAGCTGAAAAGGTATTTCAATATCGGATCAGAAGCCAAACTTAAGAGGAATATTCAGATCATTGATGGCTTTGTGATGAAGCTGATCCATCAAAAGAGAGAACAAATGAATGGACAAGATAATGTAAGGGCTACAAAACATTGTTAATGTGTATATACTGCGTTTTCATTTGTTTTACGCTTTTTTAGTAATAAAGCTAATGAATAGAACTCATCTGACACTGAAATAAGAGATCCTGGTGTCCAGTCCCGAGAATCCACATTTTTGCACATACTAACCAGATGGACTGATTTAGATCTGTTGACGTTGCAAGGGTCATTTGAAATCTAGCTACATTTACAAATAATCATATCTAAAGGGCAGTGGATGATTTTATAAGATATCGGCTCTTATGTCTTGTGGAGCATGTACTCCACAATTTTTGAACAATCCTACAATCCACTGTTAGTAGCCAAATTAAACATATTGCACAGTTTCACTTCTGCAATATCCATTTTTAACCAAATTTACTTCTGCAAAATCTTCTCTTAGTTATAAACTCTCTTCTGCAAAATCTTCTCTTAGTTATAAACTCTCCTTTATGGTGCATGCAGAGAGCAAGAGAGGACATACTCTCAAGATTCATAATACAGAGCAAAAAGGACCCTCAGACAATGAATAATCGTTACCTGCGTGACATAGTCCTAAACTTCCTGATCGCCGGGAAAGACACGACTGGGAATACTCTCACATGGTTCTTCTACATGCTCTGCAAGAATCCTATAGTGCAGGATAAAGTTGCCCTTGAAATCAAGGAGTCAGTTGAGTGGGACACGGAAGATAACAACACAGAGGATTTCACAGCAAGATTGAATGAAGGCGCTATTGACAAAATGCACTACCTCCATGCTGCGATCTCCGAGACACTACGGCTGTATCCAGCTGTTCCAGTGGTACGAATAAATTCTCTGTAGGCTGTCTTGTATAGACTAGGGTCGAAGTAAACAAATTCAATCATGATTTAGCCTTAATTTGGATCATACACCACATGCTATCGTAACCTGCAGGTTGTTATTAACATACCCGTGAATTCTTAGTTAACAATAATAACTTAACTAGTTAAGTATGAAGGAGCTTATAGATGGTTTCGAGGTGAAAATGCACTACATATTACAACTGCAAGAAAATAGAAGTTATACATTGTGAATTGCCTTTTAAGTATGGTGCAATTAATTTTCAGCAAGAATAATCAGAAGAAGAAAATTAATTAGTCAACTATAACGCTGTGTTGCTATGCAGAAAATAAATTTAATAAAGCTCTACTCACCATTGTATTCTGATATTTGCATAGACTTATGTTGTGTCAAAATTGGCATTTCCTTAGTAGCTTATTCTGCGGCACTCTTACAGGATAATAAGATGGCAGATGAAGACGATGTACTACCTAATGGTTATAGAGTGATAAAAGGAGATGGAATGAATTACATGATTTATGCAATGGGAAGGATGACATACCTCTGGGGTGAAGATGCTGAAGATTTCAGGCCTGAAAGATGGCTTGTGAATGGAGTCTTCCAGCAAGAGAGTCCTTACAAGTTTGTATCCTTCAATGTAAGTATAATTGGCTATAGTCATCTCTCGCATACTTAGAGAGGACCTAGATCCAACCATAATCAGATTACTGGCACATACTAGGTACTACCTAGATTCTTGCAAATAATTAGAAAGGAATAGATAAAGTTTAGAATATTAGCAGATAGTGGCATTCAAATCCTGCTCTCTTGCCAAAGAAACAAAATTACAGTCCAAACGAAGTAGCATATAAATCATGTAAGGCCAATGCTAGAAGCTACTATCAGCTCCCAAACTACCTAAACAACCAAACCTAATCTCATTTGCATTCAGCCAGGGGATGCCAATATCATGTTTTTTAGGCAGCAATTTGAATTTAACAAGTCTTTCTTCGATGATCAGGCAGGACCCCGTATTTGCTTGGGGAAGGAGTTTGCATATAGGCAAATGAAGATCATGGCTGCCACCCTGATACACTTCTTCAGGTTCAAACAGGCAGATGAGTCCAAGGATGCTACATACAAAACAATGTTTACCCTCCATATGGATAAAGGCCTCCATTTGTATGCCTACCCACGTCCAACTTGAACTGCCAACCAAACTATTGTATCATTTGTTACTTTGTTACTGTTGCAAAAATGTACTACATATTTCACAACTATACTTTGCGCAAGTTAGAAAAAAAAAAACCACCTCATGCTTGGTAAAGGAATGCTGAATAATATTATACTCCAATTGCCATCTGAAAGAATGTAACAGAACCAAACATGGGCAATACGTTTCCAAAACCCAAACCATTGATCAGACAGTCGGTATACTTTCTTAATCGCATAATACCTATTGGCAAGAACAGAACAATGATCCGATTTGAATGTAAACAGAAACAAAAACATGGAAGCCAAACAGAAATGTTTGTCTCAGAATCGCTTACAGGAGAGTACAGATTACAAAACCTATACTCTAAACTTCTCTGATACAAACAGAGTAAGTTTGTTGATGATACAATAAAAAGATAAAATATCTATGATGACAAGAATGTATTTTCAGCTAGTGTTGGGAGCTGGAGTCCAGGCCTCGATGTCCAGCCTTTGATATTTCTGTAATTCTCGATCGCCTCTTTCCTTAGCACCTCACGAGAAGCATCTAAAGCGCTCTTCACCTACAAAAGTATAATACCATCGATGTGTAATCCAGAAACTAGATCATACAAACGGAGTTCACATGTAGTGATGTGGAGAAGTGAAGGTACCTTGGGGAATGACAACTTCGGTGGGGCCTCGACAACTTCCCCAAATTTTACTTTCTCACGCCCAGGGAAATCTGGCAGACTTTCAGTCTTATTGCCCTTGCGCTTCTTTTTCTTCTCATCCAGATGTCTGAAATTCATGGAACGACATGTTGATATTGTTTATACCTTCTAATGAGATAGCAGTGGATCTAATGCATATGGCATTACTGCTGGAGGACTTACTTCTTCCTTTTTTGCTTCTTTGAAATTGAGACATTCTCCTCCAATTCCTTGAAACGAAGGTCCATAGCCTTCCCCCGCTTTCTCTTCCCCTTGCTTCCCTCTGCATTCACGTTCTCATCGGTAGCCGAACCATCACCACCTTTAATCTCTGATGCTTTGCTTTCAGCTGGAGCCTCTGGGGTCTGCTTCTTAGTTTTCTATATAAACATCATAGAAAATGAAGTGTGAAAAATTTGAAGAAGCTAACACATCACATTCTCTTAACACACAGTGAATCAGGTGAACTAGAGTAAAGTGCAGAGTTGAGGACAAAAGGGCAAAGCTTAGGGTGTGTTTGTTTTCTGGGGCCTAAACTAAGCGTGTGTTCGTTTCCTCCCCTCTAAAGTTTAGACCCCGTCACATCAAAGAGAATCTTATCATTTAGAAGTATTAAATAAAATATGTTTATAAAACTTTTTGCACAAATGGGTGCTAATTCGCGAGACAAATTTAATGAGCCTAATTAATCCATAATTTGCCACAGTGATGCTACAGTAATCATCCGCTAATCATGGACTAATATACCTTATTAGATTCGTCTCGCGAATTAGAGCTGGGGTTCTGCAATTAGTTTTGTAATTAGACTTTATTTAATACTTCTAAATGATAAGATTCTTTTTGATGTGACCCCTCTAAAATTTAGACCACAGGAAACGAACACACCCTAAGTTTAGAGAGGTCACATCAAAGAGAATCTTGTCATTTAGAAGTATTAAATAAAGTCTAATTACAAAACTAATTGCAGAACCCCAGTGCTAATTCACGAGACGAATCTAATGAGGTATATTAGTTCATGATTAGCGGATGATTACTGTAGCATCACTGTGGCAAATTATGGATTAATTAGGCTCATTAAATTTATCTCGCGAATTAGAACCCATCTGTGCAAAAAGTTTTATAATTAGACTTTATTTAATACTTCTAAATGACAAGATTCTCTTTGATGTGATGAGTGTAAAATTTAGAGGCCAGGAAACGAACTCTACCCCTGAATTACCTTGTCTTTAGCCGGTTTGTTCTTCCCTAACCCATCATCTTGCTTCCCGGGAGCACGAGCACCTCCTGGGCAACGAACACCAGCAGCAGCACGCTCACAGGGTCAGGTCATGGAGCCGAACAGGAGATTGGGCAGATTATCTATGTGCTAGTTGCAGCGCCTGAGAGAGGAAAGGAGATTAGTCACCTGAGGACGCGTTGGCGTTGGCGTTGTGCTTGTTCTGGAAGGCGATGAGGCGGCGGAGCTTGGACGGGATGGCCTCGAGCTCCCGCTGCTTCGGCGGCGGGGCCAGGCGCGAGTCCCCGCCATGCGCCGCGCGGTAGTTCTTCTCCCTCCGACGCTGCCCCTTCCCCGGCATCTCCTCCTCCTCCGGCGCCGCCCGCTCGGCCGCTGATTAGTCCGCTGCCGCCGCCGCCGCCGCCGTCTGCGCCGTGGTGCGGCTCGGTTGCAATTGCAAGGGTGGGTAACCTACTCATGGGCTGGTCAGTCTATGGTGCTCGTGCTGAATTGGGCCGACAAATATGGGCCCTTGCCCATTCCAGCCCATGGAGAGATATTGCTGGCAGTGCGCGAAGCTTCTACGTTGACCAGTCAACGCTGAACCGCCGCGAAGACCATGGCAACGGCAGCGGCGAGTTCTCGTGCCCGGTGTCTGCTTGGCTTCCGCCGCCGTGCGCCGCTGCCGCCTCTCCCTTTCCCTTCCCCGGTCACACGAGCGGCGACCCGCCGCCGCGGCGTGCGCATGGCCTCGTCTGCCTCGGCGCCGCCCAGCACCACCATCGAGGTGCCCGGCGCCGCGGGCCCCGTCGTCGTCGTGGGTGCGCCGGGACTTCCCGAGGCGGACTTCAGGTCAGTTCCTTCTCCGATTCCATCCGCTGGTGGGGTGAACATCGAGAGATTTCGCTGATTAGTCCTGTGTTGCTGGCTGCGACTCGAAAGCGCAGGAACGCGGTGGATTCCGCGCTCTTCAAGCAGTGGCTGAGTAACCTGCAGTCGGAGAAGGGCGTCCTCACCTACGGGAGATTGAACCTTACGAGAATCCTTATTCAGGTGCGGTGCGTTTGTGCTGGTTCGTTTAAAAAGGGCTGAGATTCACTAGGATTCTACCGAGCAAATTGTTACTGTGCTCTGCGAATGGATGACATTTCTCAATTCGCACTCGTTTGCATCTGAATTTGAGCTGCAGGGGGTTGACATGTTCGGGAAACGTGTGGGATTTCTCAAGTTCAAAGCTGACATCATTGATGAGGAAACCAAAACCAAGGTGATCCATTGGAATGTTGCTATTACTGTTGTATTGTTGTGGTTTGTTTGGATCTTAAAAACCCCTCATGGTCGTGTATATTGAATCGGAGGTCACTTAGGACTAACAACAATGGTCTAAGCAATCCAAATTTCTTGTCAGAGCTTGCTTGATAGTAATGCTTGATATTTCTCCTAGTAAATATATACATATGTGAATTGTGATAGTACTTTTCCATTTTCATTTACAATTGTTAAGGTACTGGATGGGGACCAAATGAGTAGAGATAGATGGGTGCTTTGGTTGGATGTGGCAGGACTAAGAGAAATATGTATTTTCTGCCTGGCTTTGCTTATGCTGAATACATAGGCTGAAGCATACCTGACTCCTGTGTATTTTGTTTTGTCTTTTCTGTTGTCTTGGCTGTGGCATTGAGTGTTACATGTATCATGATAGTCTGAAGTATGTTGTTCAGGATGTGCTTAAAATCTTTGTGAGATATCTTTCCTAGATCCACTGATGATATTTTTGCCTTTAAATCAGTTTGGGGGGTGGAGGTAGGGGTTGTCTAGCACTAGCAGGACAATGGTTTAGTTCATATCATCTTTTGACAGTATATTTAGGTTCCAGGAATTGTCTTTGCAAGAGGGCCCGCTGTTGCTGTGTTGATCCTTCTGGAGTCGAACGGGCAAACATATGCTGTTCTTACCGAGCAGGTATGGTACCATGTTTTATAGCACATGGTTTGATGTTCAGTAACCAAATTCAACTATAGCTGCTATCAAAATTTCTAGGTAAGAGTTCCTGTTGGGAAATTCTTGTTGGAGCTGCCAGCTGGGATGCTAGATGATGAAAAAGGTGATTTTGTTGGCACCGCAGTTCGTGAGGTTAGTATCTTGGCTTCTGAATACAGTATGCACTGAAATTTACATGTTACTACAGGGAATAAGACAGCCTTGTATTAGTCCTGTTTTTGCCTGGTTGAGTTCAGATTGCAGGCATAATAAATTACTGTTGCAGTTGGAATTCACATGAATTTGTACAGTATGAAAAATTACTGTATACAATGTTCTTGTTGCGATGATCCTTAACTGCTGACAGGTGGAAGAAGAAACTGGTATAAAGTTGAACTTAGAAGACATGGTTGACCTTACTGCGCTGCTGGACCCTGCTACTGGTGGTCGAATGATACCATCACCGGTACCTGGCCTACATTTCCCCTCAGTTCGCTACTATCTAATAGCATCACTTCTGTCCCAGAAAAGAACAACCTACATGATTGGCATAACTCACTTAGCTGTTAGCAAATTAGGTAGCACATGGTCAGTCACCATTTTTCCCTTCATGAATCAGATTTCTGTCCACATGAGAAGCATCGAGATCAGTTTAACTGATAAAACTTTGTGAGTTGGTAGTACACATAAAAGGTAGACTTCTAAACCAGTGGTAGCTAGTACAAGATTGCATTTTCTTTGGACAAATCAAAAGCAGGGCTGGCTGGGAGATACCCGCCGGTGTCTGGAACCCTGCCCAAAACATTGCATCCCGCCCCTGCTAACTCCGACTAACGCCTCCGTTTCCAGGGCGGCTGTGACGAAGAGATCGGCCTGTTCCTGTACAGGGGGCGCGTGGACGAGGAGACCATAAGATCCCTGCAAGGGAAGGAGACGGGGCTGCGCGATCACGGCGAGCTGATCAAGCTGCGCGTGGTCCCGTACAGCCAGCTCTGGCGGTCGACCGCGGACGCCAAGGCGCTCTGCGCGATAGCCCTCTACGAGATGGCCAAGCGCGAAGACCTGCTGCCGTCGTCGTCTCCGCCGTCGGCGAACCTGTAATAAGGCCTGCTGCCGGCATTGTGGGTTGTGCATGCTGCAAGGAAAATCTGATGGCACTCGCCTGAGAAACGAAAGGAACGGCACGTGTTTGTACAAACAGATTCGCGTACATTGTTTGGAATTGCGCGAGAAATAGAGGTGTATGTTTGTGCGTCACTGACGATTTATGAATCTGTGAGGGCATGGGTACTGCCCGTCAGGCGGTTGTGATGATTGATGGCAGAACCAATCGAGCATCTCGCGGCCAGATGCACGGAGCAATGTCGCGTCGCCGTCGCGTGGCCGTGCGCGGTCGATGCCGGCCCGGCCGGGTGACCAAGCACGTGAAGCAAGCCTAGCCGCGGCAGCCGGCCCCCTCGGTTGATGGGTACGTGGAGGAGCGTGCAGGCAGACGGCGGCTGGGCTAAGCTTGCTGTTGGCTTGGCTGGAGCAAGGAGGGCAGGCCGAGAAGCACGCGCACGGGTAGCGTAGCTATGAGGGTGGTCGACGAGGCGACGAGCTCCGTGCACACACGCCGAAGGTTAACTTGAGAAGAAATCAACGATATGATACATAAAGCTCTTAGACTCCAGACACTATTTCTTCTTAATATAAAAATACGTAGCTCTCTTGCGTATTTAGAAACCCGTAACAGTCTAAGTATACAATAATTAATGAATTGAAGAAGCATCAACACACACACATCTAGATATATATTATATCTAGATACATAGCAAATACAATAAATTTAAAAAAATCCCAAAACGACCTATATTTTGAAACGGAGGGAGTAAACTTTAGCACCAGTGTATCCAAATGGAGGTGCTAATGAGGTGGGCTAAACTTTAGCCATGACTTAAAAAAAATTTAGCATTATATATAAGTACTAATATATGCTAAAATTTAACACCCAACTTTACCTCCTCCAAACAGACCTGTATATGCCGAAAAGACGGGGAATGCTAACCATTTGATTATAAAAAAGATAGGTTTGTAGATTTGTAGCACTTTCACCCGGTAAAAGCCCGATCCAGGAGGGGATGACGGGTTCTTCAATCTTCATCACACCGGTCGAAGATCAATGGATGTTAAGCTGAGGACAGTCGCAGGGCAACTCTCCTTTGGCAGGACATACGTCTGATCCGGTGAGTCGATCAAGGACCACGCCAACCCATTGGCCCACGTGCATGCATGCATGAATGCAGTTGCATCATGCATGGACACCTCGAGTCCTCGATCGACTGCACACCCGTCGATGATCGATCGATCACCTGCCAGAGGAGAGCTGCCTACTACTGTCTTCAGCTAGCTGCTAGCACGACCACAATCCATCACTTCTCAGATCCAGCTCTCTTCCTCTTCTTCTAGCTCTGGTACCGCGTGGTCCGTGGACCTCGCTCGCTGACCTGCCTTCGTCTTCGCGGCATCTGCGCCCATCTTATAGCCTGCCGGCGCGGGCAGGGGGCCGGCCTACTCTGGCGTCCACGGGTGAACTGAAGCAGCAGGCCGTTCTTCAGGGCTCGGCGGCGCGCGGCATATGCCGCGGGATGAGACCAAGAGACCGATGCCCAGGCTTTTGGGCGAGGGTTTGTACCATGGATATCCCTCCCCCGGATTCCTCAGGCCCGGCAACTTTATCCTATTCCCCGGCCATGATGAGGCCTCCGTCGATACGGAGAATCCCGCGGCCGGTCGGCCCGTCGGTGTCCAGCCACTCCCCACCGGGGCCGGGGAGCCGAGCGGGCGGGATGGCTCTGCCGCTGGGCGCTGCCTCGTCGCGATCGCCTGTCGAGCATCTCGCCATGCCGCTGTCGTTGTTGCGCGTTTTGCCTGTCGTTCCATGGCTGCGTCGAGCCGAGTCTCCTGCATTATTGCCGGAGAAACATTCAGATTTTCGGACATGTTACATGTACAACCAAGAACCAACACGTGTTCAGCGTGAAGACCGCAGAGAATGAACGTCAGTTGGGTGGTTCGTTTGACGACTCGTGCAGTCCCTGTTGCTGGTTCTGAAAGGATACTTAAGACATGCATGCAATGGTCTAATTGGGAAGCCTTTTGTTCCTACTATATATCAAGTGCTCCATCTCACACACCATGGAAAGCGTTAACTGAAACTCTGCTTGCTGTCAGTTTATCGTTTAGCTACAGCCTGTGGATGGTCTTGCCAGAAATTTGTACAAACAGTTAAACTTTTGACCGAGGAATCAGGCACATTGGCATCGTCCGACAGAAAATGGATGGCAATGGCAGCCAGGGAAGCCAGCTCACTTCTCCCCTGCTCTGAAGTCTGATCGACCTCCCAGCTCCCAACTCGTCGCCATCGTCTCTTATAGATGGCAACAGGTAAAATCCGCGCGGATATTAACTTTGTATATCCGTATCCGCGTACCGAAATCCGTACCCGCACCCGCAATCCGCCACGGGCACGAAACGACGCCCGTATCCGCTATCCGCGGATACCCGCATACCCGCGGGCACGCCCGTGTACCCGCAAATTTTAGAAAATCAAGCTAAACTCTCCATCCGCCCACTCTCTTCCTATGCCACCATGATCATTTCCATACCTAGGAGAGAAATCTCAGCAACTACAAAAACTGCCACAGTGCTCAAATCAATGTGCAAGGGGGGAAGAAACCATCAGACAACAAAAACATCAAATATTTTACTTCCTTTTTGCTTATAGCTACAGACCGCCTAGAGTTCTCAAATGGGGAAAACAAAGCCATGCAGACAAGGTTGTGAAAGGATATTACAGTTGCAACGCATCAACAAATATGCTACCTTCACGTTAACAAAAAAGGGGAGGGGGACATCATAAGAATTTGAATATACAAATTATTGATGGCATATTCAGTTCAACAGAAAGCATAGTCACTGCAGGAAGCTCAGGTCACTGATAGTGTTAAAGGAATACAGGAGCTAAAACAGAGGAACTAAGAATCCCTAATGCGATGGAACCTCACATCGCAAACTGCAAAGCCGCAACCTCTAATCAGCATAGCTAAACCAAGCTAAAACAGCGATTGCCAATAAGAACCGACCAACTACGACCGACCGCAACAAGCAGAACACCTAGCAAACTCTGATCTGCTCGCTCTCAGCCGGGGCGGACGTGGGCAGGCGGGGGGCCGGCGGCGGGGCGGACGGGGGCGGGCGGGCCGCGGCGGCGGGGCGGACGGGGACGGGCGGGGGGCCGACGGCGGGGCGGGCGGGCGGACGGCGGCGGGGCGGACGGGGGCGGGCGGGCGGCGGCTGCGGGGCGGACGGGGACGGGCGGGGGGCCGACGGCGGGGCGGGCGGGCGGACGGCGGCGGGGCGGACGGGGACGGGCGGGCGGCGGCGGCGGGGCGGACGGGGGCGGGCGGGGGGCCGGCGGCGGGGCGGGCAGGCGGGCGGCGGCGGGGCGGACGGGCAGGCGGGGCGGGCGGCCGGCGGCGGGGATGGGGGCGGGAGGGGCGGCGGACGGCTGGGAATTGGGAGAATGGGTCGGGAGGTCGGGGAGATGGGCTGGCGGCTAGGAATCGGGGATGGCCGGATGGAAACCCTAAAATGTGTATATATATAACCACTCGGGGCCCACATGTCAGCGGGTCTGGCGGGTTTGCGGGTTCGGGTATTAATTTTTCAAATCCGTTATAAACTATCCGTTGGGTTTAGATCTGTACCCGCGCCCGTACCCGCGGGCACAAATCTAAACCCGTACCCGCGCCCACCGGGTTTAGTATCCGCGGGTTCGCGGGTATTTCATACCCGTTGCCATCCTTAGGATAAACTCATTGAACATGACGATTTGGTCTTTGTGCACTGAAATCTGAGACATATGTCAAGAAAAACAGATGCATACAAGACAGGAGAGACAAGAATGTGGGATGTGGGACGAGATTCTTTTTACCTATTTCTTATTGTTGTGAACTTTGCTATGCATTGTTTTTATTTATTTTTAAAAAAATCTGAAACGTATCCACATATCGAAGGTTTTTGGGAAAAAATGCCTTTTCCGCGTATCTGTATCAGCCTCGATACTGATACGCGTTTCCGTATCCATGTAACTTAGATTGTAATAGTAGATAGTGGACTTGCATGACCTCACTGAATACTAATATCGGTTCATTTCTTGAATTTCTGGGCCAGCATCAATAGGCATGGAAAGGGGTTCTGCTGCAGAGTACAGTGAGGTAAAGGCTGTGATAGGCAGCAACGAGGAGAAAAAAGGCCAGAGGAGCAAGAAAGACAAGGGGCAGAGAAAGAGGAAGAAAGACAAGGCCAAGGGTCATGGAGGCGATGGCGATAGATCAATTGAATCTGATGACAAGAATCATAGTGTTGAGATGGAGCATGCTGAAGTGTCAGCCAAGATGGCTGAAAAACCGTGCTCGGAGCATGCAGAGGTCATTATGAGCAAAAGGGATGCGAAGAAAGACAGGAAGAAAAAGAAGAGAAATAAGGAGGTTGATACTATCAGAAGCAGATACCTAATAGCAATACAATAAGATTTGTATGCAGCAATCCTTTGATTAGATGAATTCAAGAAAGATATGGCAGTTCTGAATGCTTCAACATAAGGTTTCAAACGCTTCAAACCAGATTTAACAATCAAGTTTATAATATGACATGCACATCTTTGATGCAAGAAAACAGAACCAATATATCCAGAGAATTTAGGAGTCAAAGAAGTCATGGCATTAGCATTAGCAGATGCATTGTCAAGAGTAAAATAGAAGATCTTATCAGTCAACTTCCACTCATCAAGCACAAAACCAATTCGCTCAGCAATATTAGGCCCAGAATGAGAACAATCTATAAGACGCAAGCCAAGCAACATCTTCTCTAGTTCCCAATTAGAATTAATAAAATGAGCAACCACACTAAGATAATCCTTCTTAGCATTACCATTCCAAATATCAGATGTAATTGCAATAGAAGAACATGCATTTAAACAGTCCATAAGCAAAGTACGAGATTGATTGAAAAGCTTAGCAACATCTCTAGTGATTGTCTGCCTAGAAACAGGGGCAAACCTAGGATTATGAGCACGTTTGATATAATCAACGAAAGCATTATATGCACCAATGCCAAGAGGCAGATCTAACCTAGCAATCATACGATATAATTCAGTACGAGCAAACTCAGCATTGTACTCCCAATTTTCAAGAGAACCATCGGAACTAAACTGAAGCACAGATTGAGACCTTGCAAAACGATCAGCCTTCTTACTACATGAAGCAAGATGCCTAATTAAATGACCAGTACCATTAGTAGAAACACCAGCAAGAACTTTCTTGCAGAGGGTGCATTTAGCACCAGAACATACCCTCTTACCATTCACTTCCTCAGAGATCTCCTCGAAGTTGTTCCAAACGTGCAAGGTGCGTGCCCTTCTCCTGCCCTTGTTCCCCCGCCCCTGCTGCGCTGCCATGCCGGAGGTCACCGTAGCAGACGGTGCCGTCGGTGACGGCGTCGACGTGGACGACGGGGTCGATGTGGACAAGGGCACTAAGGTTGGCGAACTCGGAGGGGATCCATCGGCAAGGTCGTGGTCGATGTCGGACGGATCGTTGTCGGCATTGGCATCGACAAGCGTCATCCGCGGCAGCCGGAACCGGGGTACAGGAGGAGGTGGAGGATGACCCCCCGGGCTCGGGTTGGCCCGCGACCTCGATGAAGAAGCCATCTAGGTCCAGGATAGGCTGCGGCCTGCGGGCGCCGGGTGGGGGAGAGATCAGAGACGGAGTGGCGGGGGTCGGGGCGTGGGGCGACGAGGCGCGGGCAACGGGGTGGGGCCGCGGGCGCGGGGCGACGGGGGTGCGGGAGAGGGACTGCGGGCGGCCGGGGCCGGGGCGACGGGGCGGGGCCGCCGGTGCCGGGGTCGGGGGACGGGGGTGCTGTGACGCCCTGAAAAATTTACCAAATTAAATTACGCGCTAAGATGTTTTGTTCAAAACCTTGAAACCCTAATCGCCTCCCGGACTCTTCGCCGACCAGACGCTCGGCTCCAGCTGTTGACCCAGCCCCTTTTCCAATGACCGTACCCTCTTTTTCCTCGCCGCTGTCCCATCCCGCACCGCTCGGCGGCAGACGACCACGCGCGACTGCCTTTCCGCGACCAGCGCCGGCGCGATTCTTTTCTCCTCGCGCAGCGCGCGAATGACACGCGCGCGTCGCCGACCGGCCGCGGTCGCCGCCGCGATCGGCGCCGACGCGCCCCTTTCTCTCTCTCTCCTTCTTCCTTTCCCCTTTTTCTCTCTCCCATTTCTTTTCTTTTCCCCAATCTCTCTTTCTCTTTCTTTCTTTCTTTTCCTTTCTTCCCTTTTTCTTTTTCTTTCCTTCTTTCTTCTTTCCCCCTCCTCCCTTCTCTCTTTCCTTCCTTTTCCCTGCCGTGCGCCCGAGCACTGCCCGGCCGTGCGCCTGCTCCGGCCGCGCCGCGACGCACGCGCACGCGCAACGCGTGGCCGTGCGCCGCGCCGCGCCGCCCGTCGCCCACACCACGTCCCTGGCCGCGCCACGCCGCGCCGAGGCTGCACGCGCACGCCGAGCCGCGACGCCGCGCCGCCCGTCGCTAGCCGCGCCGCTCGCTGCAGCTCCCCTGCCGCACCCCGCCCTGTGCTCGCACCGCGTCCCGCCCCCACGTGCTCGACGACGCCTCGACGCCCACGCCCTCGCCGCACGCCGCGTCGCGACGCAAGCAAACGGCCGAGCTCCATTAATGGCGCTCCGCGCCGCTCGCCGGCCTCCACCTACCTCCGGCCTCCCCACCGCCTCATCCCGCCTATAAATAGGCCCCCACCCCGCTCCCCTCTCCCCACGGCCTCCACTGCCACCGCCCGCCGCCTTCCAAGCTTCCAGCGCCGCCGCCCGTAGCCTGCCGTCGCCCGGCCCCCACACGCCACCCCGGCCCGAGGTGAGGCCGGGAACCGGTTCCCCTCGCCCTTCCCTCCCTTTTCCCCCACCCCCGGGCCGCCATCGAGCCCCGGGCCGGCTGGATTTGGCCGCCGCCGGCGCCTCCACCCCCTCCTCTGTTCTGTACGGGAGAGAGAGGAAGGAGAAGGGCAATTTTGCCCAAAGACCCCCCTCTCCCTCTATTTCCTATAAAACCCTTTTCCCCTCTTATTTACTCCCTTTTTGCTAAAAAGACCCTGCTCTTTCTAGCATTTCAAACCAAACCCCTCCATTACGTAAACCTAAATATACCCGACACCCCTTAGCAGGCCCTGAGTATTTCTAGGATTCGCGAATAGGTCCTTACTCTTTCCGGATAACTACGAATAAGCCCCTAGACCCCTGTTTAACCCCTGAACCCCTCTTTAACTCGTCATTTTATGCGCCAAACGACCTCCGATCGGCCCGAAACTTTACCACGCCCTTTCTAGTATAGTTCTAACCATGCCATTAAGAAACCAACCAAAAATATTACCTCTATCTCCATAACTAAATTATTTCCGATTCAAGCTCAACGATAAAAGCTTATAGTTCTTTCGCTTGATTGTGTGCCTGTTTGTTTGCGTCGTAGGACACGGAGTGAACGAGGAAGGTCCCGAGTGTGACCAAGCGAACGAGGACCAGTTCTGCAACCCCGAACCCGAGGGACAGTGCTTCGATCAGGACCTCCCGCAAGGATTTGATGATGGCAAGTTCAATCCCGCCCTTTGATGCATGTTTCTATCCTAGTTTTTATAAACACAACCCAGTGGCCTGTTTTATAAAATTGCATGGTTTTGCTTGCTGAAAACATGGTAGGATAGCCACCCTTGTTTGTGATAACCATACCTTGACCACCTGGTTTTATAAAGAAATGTGTGCGTGTGGGAAGGGATAAAATGTGGTTTTGAAAGATGAGTCAGACGGGATGGATGGCATTTCTGTGTGAATTGCCGTTGGTGTGCTCGTACCTGTGTGGTTGATCGAGGAAGGGAGATATCCATCTTGTCACCCCTAAGGACCGAGTTGATGTGTCGTCTCACCTAGCTTCCTGTCGTGCAAACCACTTGACCGTTGTATGGGCAACGGCTTAGCATAAATCCCACTAGTTAGTCTGGTAGCCATCAGGAGAGCTGAGAGCAACGGGTGATCAAGGAGAAGGGATAAGCTCTGTGTGACTTATGCCCCGGTTAAACCTCGGAGATAGGTCGAATGACCCCTTGATGGATCCCGTGGTGGCTAGTCAGGTCTAGCTAAGGTGGGTAATGGCTTTGTTGGGATCTGCACCGACACTAAGGTGATCGTGCTGTGGTACCCCACCTGTGGGTAAAGTTGCACACCTCTGCAGAGTTAAAATCTATTCGAATAGCCGTGCCCACGGTATTGGGCAAGTTATGGTGTGGTCACACAACTAGTGTTTCTCTCTGGGAATGGTTGGACTAGTGTGAGTTGTTTGGAAAGTGTCCGGTAGTTGTGCCGTGTGCTACGGCGTACGGGGAGTCCGGTAGCAGGTTAAAACTTGGATCCTGTGTGGATCAACATCACGTGCTCCTTGGTGCTTGAAAATTTGTTTTGAAAATGTTTCTAAACAAACCTTTGCATATAACCGAGTTTTCCGCAAATAAACCCTAACCTTATCCTTGGACTATCCTGAGCATTGATTTCTGCTATAACCCCCTCCGTGGGTATGATTGGACTTGCTGAGTACGTTTGTACTCACCCCATTCTTACTTTTACAGTGGAAGATCCAGACTACATCCCCGAAGACGTCGAGTAGGGTTCCGTCCTGCACCCAGTCTTGCCTGTGGTCAGGGCCACCGCTGAAGTTTCGCATGGCGCAAGACTCTGATGACCCTCTTTTCGTAGCTAGTGTAGTAGTGTGGGTTTTAGTTATAATCCTCGCGATAGTGGCGCTTCACTGCCCATTACCGCGCAGAGCTGTACGGTGATGTACCATCTGATGTAATAAAAGTGTTATCAGCCTCCTGGGACTGATAAAACATCACTTTTAAGTCTTCCCTGATGGGGGGACGCTTCAGGTGCGGGAGCGGGACTGCGGGCGGCCGGGCGTGCGGCTACGCCAGCGCCGCTGCGGGGTGCGGGCTGGGGGGCGGGGTGCCGGGGTGAGGGCTGAGGGGGGGCGGGATTAGGTTAGGGTTAGGGTTCTGGGGGGCGCCGGCTTATATACGCGACGTGGCCACTGGGTTGGGCCGCATGTTATGGGCCGTGCTTTTTAATGGGCCGTGCCGCCCATCGGGCTGTGACGGGCCGCAATTAACCGGGCCATGTCGTGCCGCCCATCAGGCTGTCTTCTCGGCCCATGGCACGGGCCGGCCTTTTCTCGAGCCTGGCCCGGCCCATCATCTATCGTGCCGGGCCTCTTTTGGGCAGGGCCAAAATCACCGAGCTGCGTGCCGGCCCATTTAGCCCGGCCCAAATGTACAGCTATAGGTGGATGTCCTCCTCTGCGCGCTGTCGCGTGATGGTTTAATCGGGCCGTGGCGCAGTATTCTGATTTCTGACGGACTGTGTTGGGCCGTGCGACACTGGTGGTTGCTAGCGCACAGAGGATATATAGAACCTCCCACTGAATACTGATCCTTACATAGCTTTTTCCAAAAGAAAAGGTACCCGGAGATGTCATAAGGATTATTTAAGGAAAATTGAAAGAAAAATAATGCGTCTGATTATTTAATTTCATCCGCTTGTTGGGCCAACTTTACAATGGGTGTGTTAGTAGGTCCCCAAACTTTCAAAATGCATTTGGATTTTTAAAATGTGTAAAGGGGTCCATCATAGTTCTTAGGTCCCAAACTTGCAACGTGAGCATCCGATGCTGACATGGAGTGCCATGTTGGCGAACATATACAAAATAAATGACCCCTCCCCAATTTCTATCGTCTTCTTTTTTTAGTCCACTTATCCTCTCCCGAAAGCCTCTCTCTCGCTCATCCTCTCCCTTTTGATGCAGAGTCAGATTTCGAACCCGACCGGTGTGGCTTAGAGTTGAGCATGTCTATCACCAAACCACCTCCTCGTTTGTGGTAGACTTTATTATATAATTTTACTTAAACATATCCACAAGCCTTTTGCTATCTTACTTTTCTTCCTAAGGAAGACGCAGCCCAGCTCAACTTAAAAAAAAAGGGACGTAGTTAGAGGGGTTCGAACTTGAGAATTTGGAGTGCACTCCAGTGTGCTTACAACTAGGATACATTCATGGCTGTGTTTCAGTCAGGCATTTTTGCTATTTGTATATTAAAAGTAGACTGTCTTACCTAGACCGATGCAGCCCAGCTTATCTCAATTGCACCCATAGCGCCACACCCCCTCTCCTCTCTCTCATTGATGCACGAGAGGTAAAATAAAAAAAAATTACACATCTGGTAAAGCAAGTTTCGAACTTGAGACCTTCCACTCACCTAGGTTGGCACTAACCACTGAGTTACATCCACATTTTCTATCTCTAAACGGAAGCATTATATATATATATATATATATATATATATATATATATATATATATATATATATATATATATATACGATTGAAGCATTACTTAAAACATTCTACAAAATCAACAGGCCCATAAATTCTTCACTACCACACAGACAAAATGAGCACACAGCGCCGCCGCGGGGCTGTGGCGTGAAAAAAGACCGTCACACTTTTGTGAAGGAAACTGTGGCGGGAGGAGCCCGTGGACGTGGCGCGTTTTGGTATAGCTTCTTGAACAGTTTTAAAAAGAGCTTCATAGTTATTTTTCTAGTAGATTTATTCATGAAGCATCTAGTGAAATATTTTCGGCTTACACTGGGGAGAAGAAGCTGGAAATAGTAGTTTCATCCAGCTTCTCCCGCAGACCCACGTTTCGCCGAACGATTTTGAAAACACGTTTAACTTCACCAGAAAAGCTGCTTCAGAAGCTGTTTTACAAAAAGTTGAAGCTATATTAAATAGAGCCTTAATCTTCAACCAAACCCCAGCCAAAATACATGTGGCACGCCTAACATTAGGTGTGGCAACATGTGGCTGGTATCCAAACATCCTATAATCTACATGGCAAGCTTCCGTGATGTTTATTTTCATCATTAATATTGGGCTTGGACTGGGCTGCGTGGGCATAAGAAAGTTTTGTGACGGTTAATAAACGTTATAGATTGTGCTTTGTGCTGATATATAACGATTACGAAGAAACCATCGATCCGTTTAATTCGTGACGTTTAATACATAACGTTATCTGAAATTGTCACGGATGCTGTTTTATCACTATTTTTCAACAATTTGTGATGAATTTTTTCCATGACAGATTAAATAGGTTCTGTTGTGCACGCACGCCGTCGTCCCATCGAAGCCGCCCTCCGAGCCGCCACCTTCGCTCTCGTCGTGCCGAGGCGCAGCCCTCCCGTCGAGCGCCATCCTCGTCCAGTCGGACCACTAGGAGACGGCCACGCTGTCGATCAATTACATTTCATGCACATGGATTAGTTGCATTTGAAAAACTTAAAAATAATAGTTTCAAAATATTTCTAAATGGCTAACTGGTCGTGAAAGGCAAACTTTTATTTGACTTAGCCAAAAATAAAATCGTTCGAGGAGTTTTGGTTCGGATAGTCCGAAGTTATATTTTGAGATTTATTCACAGACAATGTCATCTCTTAGTTGTGCTGGAAGTTACGAGCATTCGTCCTTTTCTCTTGGATGAAATTATAAAAAAGAAAGTGGGAGGACAAGATTACCGTGCTTGACATCCCGGAGGCGAGGTCGGGGGTGCTAGTCAATCCAAAGCTTAGTATTACTCTGTTGGCCTACTCCCTACTTGCGGAGGTCTAGATTACCGTGTCATACTATTCTTAAAATTAAATGGTCGAAGTGGTTTTGCTACAACGTGACTTCAAAATCCATATATTATCTTTGAAAGTTTCAAGTGCTACTGGTTTGAATGTTTGAATGTTGAGATATGGTACGTTTAAAGGGAAATATAATTGAAGCCGAGTTGAAAGTCACTTCCAATCAAAAGTCAATTCTAATATAATATGTGCACAACGAAACAAGTGTGAACCGTGTTCAAATGCAGTATAAAAGATGTTCGCCAAGCACGAAAGGCATAAACACTTCACTCTTGAATTAGTCCATTCAATATTAAAAAAGAATTAATTCGTTCAATATTTTTTGTGTGAATGTCATTGATACCAAAGGGCAAGGGACTGTTTCGAGTTTATGATGATGCAACCAAATATTGTTATGTAAATGTCTCTAGAATTAGAAGATGAAGCACTTCATTACTTTGAAATCAATCAAAAACAGAAAATAGCTGGAGACATGAAATAATCAAATAAATAATGGTTTGGTTGTGGCCTTGTGGGGCTATAATATATTTCCATGTATTTTTACAGAGTAGTCCAATGGCACCGTTAATGAGACCTCGCTATATTGACTCAGATTAAAACGATACAACTGAGACGAAAAACCCGAATCCAACTAACTCGTTCAAGGATAAACACCATGTTACTATATTAGGGAGTTGTATGGCTGAGGCATAGGGATGCAACTCACATAATGATATTGGAAAGCAAGTGGCGATACTTTTTTTTTCTCGAATACGCAGAAGAGCTGCGTATCTTTGTATTAAAAAGAAAGAAATGGTCCAATAACAAAAAAAAAATCAATCCTCCACCTTGAACCAGAATGGGGATGGTGAAAAAACAAAACTGTAAAAGACTCTTAAAAAAGGTTGGGAACAGGGACCTGACCACTAACTGGCGCCCAACTGGTGCCTAAACCACCTGACCTAAGCCTAGGGCCCTAAGCCCCTTAGCACCTGCAGCTTGCCAGAGGTGCAGTTCATCCGTACAGGGCATACTGGAGTTTAGGAGCAGATTCTTCAAAGATACAAGACACAAGCATTCCGATGTTTCCATAGGATCCAAGCTCCAAGAATGACCAGCGAATTATAACCTTTTTTGTGCCGCTTAGGAATTTTCCTCCAGGACCTCTTCCACCAATCAGCAAAGGAGATTCCGATGTTTCCATAGGATCCAAGCTCCAAAAATGACCAGCGAATTATAACCTTTTTTGTGCCGCTTAGGAATTTTCCTCCAGGACCTCTTCCACCAATCAGCAAAGGAGATGGTTCTTCGGCTAGGAACCAGCGTGACCAGGTTCAGGGACTGCAGGATAGCAAACCAGAATTGTCTGGCAAACACACAAGAGGTGAGGATGTGTTGTACTGTTTCTTGTGCTTGGTCACAAAGGAGGCACCGGTCTGGGTGAGGAAGTCCTCTTTACTTGGCAGAGGACATGATGACACCTCTGGAAATGATCCAGAACTTAAGCACAAGTCTAGAATAGCATTCAGTGGAGCAACAACAATATTCAGATACAAGAGCTAAAGCCAGTTATATCCCTAAACAATACAGTTTCTTCTGGTCAAAATGTGACAACTTTGCATTCTGCGCTGAAGCTCGAACAATATATTGCTAATATTTCCGCAGATGCCACAACAAAAGCCAAACATTTTACAGGGCACAAACACATGCTGGCAGGTGAAATGCAAGAGGGTTATGCTATTTGTCACTAGTCAGTTCCTCCAGTAAGTTCGTCTGGCGACAAATCAGCCGATTCAGCTTTCCTGTAATCAAGCATTTCTTGGCAGTACCGCCTCGCAAGCACTTCCACTTGCTCGATAAAAGGCTTCTCTCTGTGGCCACCGATCATGCGGACCATCTGGTTCCACCGCTGACGGCAAAGCTCCCCAGATCTAAGTAAATGAAATAACCCATTATTGTAGCTGAAGTGGACAAATACCAGTTGTTTTAATAAATATGGACCATTTATGAAAACTACTAGATGATACCAACAGACTGTTGAAGCAAAGTCAGCAATCAGAAGTCACCTGTGATCAAGAAGTCTCTCCCAGTCAACATCTTCAACACAAACAGCATCCACCTTTTGAAGCCTGGTTTGTTGTTAAGAAAATTCAGTACAGGCTATATATATAAAGTATCATGATAACATATATCTAAAAGAACAAAATTCTACCAGGAAAAATGGAGTAGGTGACAACAGGAGGAATTTGCATATAATCTGAACATACCATCCACACATTGTTTGAACAAGATAGCAGCATATTGTTCAGGTACACATATGGACCAAACCCCCTTCCCTCTAAAAAACCTTGTACTTCACTCTATTCATTAAGAGTTCATGAAATAAAAAGAGCAAGCTACATGGAAGGGTCCTGAAATCACCCGTATGAAGTATTAGACTCATTTGGAATTGGTATGAAAGTAGAGAGGATTATTTGCCCGGTTCTAGAGTATATGAGCAAGTTGGACTAAATCAAAACAGAGAGAGAAAATACAGCCTTTTTCCTTACTCAAATAATATATTTATATTTCGTAGGCACTTTAGGTCAGATCATAATCATAATAAAAATGTCTTGCAGATGATATGTAACATTTAATTATGACATTGAATTCAATATATAACCTATATAACTTACGCTTCCATCAACAGATAATCATCAGTATCTGCCCAGATTCCTTCTTTAACCAGTGGCGATGCTAATTGCTGGTACCTGGTATGCATAAGTTTCATTTAGTGACTATGTGTGATGATAACTAATTCATATATAAGCTGAAAAATTAGGACAGACAAAACAAAATTAGCAGTACCAAGGATTGGGTTCCATTAGTAAACGTATGTCAAGCCGACACTATCAGAAAACCCCAAACATTTTGATTTAATAAGCATTTCACAAAAGTGTCAATACAAAGCATGCTAGCTGAAAAATGTGGAAGATAATTCATATGCAATTCTAATAATTCAATTCCTGGCAGAATCTGTACCGGTGCCAGGTTCCAGCCCTAGCCTCGCTGGAAAATGTCTAACAATCAAATACACCGAAGAGATACTCAACATCGCACTAAATAGTGTGTTCAAACTTGTACAAACAGAAGTGATGCAATGCATGGACATTCAGCTCTGAAGATGTCTCAATCAGTTTGAAGAAGACAAACACAGACCAATATAAAAGAAAATGCAGAAAACCTGAAATATACTCAGCCTCGTTTTAAATGTATGACATCAGGACAACTTAATCAGTTTCTTTAACATCATATATTTAAAACCAGAGGGGTTACAAAATTAGGCACAGATTCAAAGAGGAAATTATGTTATGCGTTAAATGGATAGCAAACTAACCACTTCAAGCAGCAGTCCTTGTTACTACGGGTGGTTAATTTTTCACTGATGGCCTCCCAGGAAATGTTATCTCTCAGCTGTCACAAAAGTAAATAAATCACCTGATTGTAGGAATGAAACAATATGAAAGAGCACTGATGGAAGATTGTAAACATGAAATCTGGTGTCAAAAGCATATTATGGACAAAGATAAAGAATCACACACCTGGCGATGACTAGGAGCGATCTTTTGGTGAGCTTTCACACGCAAGTCCAAATTTACCAGATCAAACAAGTTTTGGTATTCATCCTGAGTCCAAGACCCTGAATATTTATCAGTTAAAGAGGGCACCATGATGGACAAGTTGGTAAACAAATTCTAACTCTCATATTATATAATGAAACTTCCTCCACAGTAGAAAAAACATAGAACCCATATTTTGCATTGTGAAGCCCTGTTTACTCAAAATCTAATTGTTAGATCCCTTGAAATTTATGACTTATCTTTCCATTTGATTAACAAAACACCTTTTAACTTAAGATACAAATCCACATGAAGTCTAACCATGTCATACAAAAGAACCTATGGTTTAACATTTTCTCCAAAAACATGCCTGCGATTTCAAAGTTACATGACCCAAAATCCAAAGTTACATGGCCATGCCTATACTTTTTAACAGTATACACTCCAATCAACCATATCCACCGGAAATAAGGGATATCTACTCCAAAGATGCAGGTGCAACTATGAGAACCCTGGTTCACACTATGTTTTAAATGATAAACTACAAACCATAAGCACATTCTATGAAATTATCTCTTCTAATGAAACATGAAATATAACAAAATAAACTTAGGTAAAAAAGTTGCTCTACAACAAAATCCCAGAATCTTGTTTTTTACTAAACCAATTTCCTGAGTGCCACAGAAATAATGCAAGTTCCAGTAGAGTGTACAGCAAATAGAATAATGAAGAGATTTATAGTTGTAATAATGAAAATAAACATTTATAAGTTAAAGAATCAAGTTTGGTGAAAACAGATGAATCAGCTAAATTATGATGAGCTTATAAGTCATAGCAGCGACAAACACCTTTTTTTAAATTTTTGGGTTTCATTCGTCTCCAAGTATCTTTTACATGGATTTCACTCTTTCCAAGGTCTGTTGCCAGTTCCTTCCAAGTTGTGCCATTCTTTTCAACGAACCTGTGTCATGCATGCCAATCTTAGTCATATGAAGCCAGTCAGAAACAAGATCTTAAGGCTACTCCAGGTCCCAATACAAGAATGACACGAAGTTTTGTTTCAGAAAGTCCCAATGCAATTAATCGTCGGATGATGTTGTCTATGACAATGGATCCAAAACAAGTATCGAGGAAATAACTCCACCCAGTGCTACCGTGCAGTTTCCAATAGTTGAATTTGAGGACTTCATGCTTAAGCTGTATCTCCACAAAGATGCAACTTTCCTCACTCTCATCAATTTACTACCAAGTCAGCAAAAATCCTACATGGCAGATAATTTAATGCGCATGATACTATACATTGGAGTAGCCTAGCATTATTTCTCAAGATAAATACCAAGAAAGTATACTGGGGTAAGGAGGTGTGCAACAGCTAGGATCTATATTACGCAGGATGTACATGACAATGGTACCGAGAGATAAAATAGCATATCCAAGTAAAAGCATCAGTTACAAAGAAAACTCAACTTCTCAAAGCAAATTACTAATGTTATACAGAAAGTACCAAAGTAATAACTCAAGGCTATAGATAGGGAAGTCACAGAGCTATGTAGTGTATTACCATACATGCCAATATGCCATTGTAGTTAATTTGACTTCAAAAATGCAGTGATGCTAGTAGTTATCTCATCATCTCTTAGCACGATTTTGAATAGTAAAGAATAAGGATAGAATTAAGGACTAACATTCATGCAGTCTGACTTTTTGGTTGAGTTCCACAGCTAACACACAGATATAGAAACTCAGGCAAACCACATTGGAGAATAATATCAATCTTTCTCAAAATCAAATAAATAATGCTAGCATGAAAATGGACAAAATAAAATAAAGTTTATCTGATTTCAGAAGGAGAATTTTTACGGTACCGTCGAACTATCTCGTACTCCTCTTGAGTCCATTTACGTTCGGCACTCCTATAAAGTAAAATTCGTGCTCGTTTGTATACGGCCATTTGTGGTCGATGAGGTAATGATGTTGCTGCAACATAAGTCATTAATAAGCCATCTGCTACCCAGATCAGGAAAACGTACACTTTGACTAACGAGATTCAAGCAATGTTACATTATTCACTAGCTGATTTCCCAAAGTATATGCAAATTACATATTTTGTGAGAACGAAGTTTGCAGTCAAAGAATATGAACCTAACCAGTTGCAGATTTACATGTGTAACTGATGTGATCATAAAAAGGGAAGACAACATAAGAGGGAATGTAAAAGAGATAGCACTAGATGTTTTTGGCTTACCTATTTCAGCCCAACAACCCCTGAGCTCTGGATGTTTCATGCTAGCCCGAATCATCTCTAACCCTTTCTCTCCCAATTGCTTCATCTATACCAAGAAAGAAATTAACAGAATTGAAGTTTGGACCATGCTGAGCATGTGAAGTCACTCATTTATTTATTTGATAAATAGAAGAAAGTAGGAATAATGATATAACATCAAGATCCAAAATAATTAACACATGCAACAAAGGTTACTATCCAAATATGGAACACAAATTACCTAAAAGGTACAGGTCCCAAACTCCAGCATGGAAGGTAACACAAAAATTAAAGGAGATATATACGCATAACAAAAGCTGGATTACATGAATGTTGAATGGTGAGTTGAAGTTTCTTATACAAAATAGTACACACAAATATAAGTGCAACACGAAAAGTTCACTTCATGAATATGTTTAACATTTCAACAAATAATTGACAGTAGTCTCGTAGTAAATAAATTGACTTGGACAAAGAATTGTCAGAATCCATCTATGTAAGTTAAAGAACAACGTCACTGAGTAACAACCAATAGTAAGCGCTGTCTCATACTTCCATGTCTACATCATAGTTTTCAGTCAATTAAGTATGCTAATAGCCTAATACATGATCATACACTGATTAGCAAGCAAAAGCACTATCCAGAAACACGCATGACCTATGAAACGAACAATGCAGACTATAAAGCAAGAGAAGATACCTGTGCATATTTTTCGATGGCTTCCATTAGTTTCGCATCTTCCTCAGGGGTAAACCGTTTGCCATGCACCAGTCCAGAATCACCACTCCCATCACCCTCTTCATCAGCACCATCACCATCTATATTAAACACCTCCACATCATCAGTGAAGCTCACTCGTTTACCCTTGTCCTTTCGACGTGCCATGTTAACTTTTCTGCTTTTGCCACCATCATTGTCATCCTTACTCGTTTTTTTCTCTTCGTTGCAATTCTTGCCATCTCCAGCTGGTGTATTCTGACTTAGGTCTACAGCAATATTATCTCTCTCCTTTCTCCTCTTTTTCTTGCCCTCTGTGTTTTGCCCCATCTTTGACACGTCAACGTCATTGCCCTCTTCCAAGGTAACTGAAGGTTCCTTCCATTTCCTCTTCTTATCACCCCCTGAAACAATTTGATCACAAGAACCATTTGAGGATGTTTCGCCATCCCGGTGCTTCCGTTTGCCCTTCTTTGACGTACTATCATGTTCTCCTTCTCCTTTGTTCATTTCTACATACTCTGACCCAACACTTCCATCATTAGCATCAGGTATCTGCTTCTGGCTGATAGTATCAACCTCCTTATTTCTCTTCTTTTTCTTCCTGTCTTTCTTCGCATCCCTTTTGCTCATAATGACCTCTGCATGCTCCGAGCACGGTTTTTCAGCCATCTTGGCTGACACTTCAGCATGCTCCATCTCAACACTATGATTCTTGTCATCAGATTCAATTGATCTATCGCCATCGCCTCCATGACCCTTGGCCTTATCTTTCTTCCTCTTTCTCTGCCCCTTGTCTTTCTTGCTCCTCTGGCCTTTTTTCTCCTCGTTGCTGCCTATCACAGCCTTTACCTCACTGTACTCTGCAGCAGAACCTCTTTCCATGCCTATTGATGCTGGCCCAGAAATTCAAGAAATGAACCGATATTAGTATTCAGTGAGGTCATGCAAGTCCACTATCTACTATTACAATCTAAGTTACATGGATACGGAAACGCGTATCAGTATCGAGGCTGATACAGATACGCGGATAAGGCATTTTTTCCCCAAAAACCTCCGATATGTGGATACGTTTCAGAATTTTTTTAAAAATAAATAAAAACAATGCATAGCAAAGTTCACAACAATAAGAAATAGGTCAAAAGAATCTCGTCCCACATCCCACATTCTTGTCTCTCCTGTCTTGTATGCATCTGTTTTTCTTGACATATGTCTCAGATTTCAGTGCACAAAGACCAAATCGTCATGTTCAATGAGTTTATCCATTTGAATTTTATATCAATCGTGGCTGCAAATCCTACACTACCACTAGCACTTGCGCTAGCACCAGCAGTAGCACTACTCGATGTAGCCATCTACAGAAGAAAGCAAGAAGCCAAGAACAGGTCACTAGATCAGAAAGACAGATACGTGAATCGGGGAGGAAATTATAGAAGAAAAGAAAAGGAAGGAAGAAAACAATCCAGAGGACGACAAGAACGGGAAACTCACCGGAGATTGCATCCGGCCCTCCTCCTTGCCAGCGGGTGGCGGCTCGTCGACGGAGACGGCGAGCGGCGGCGCTCGTGCGGGCGGCGCCTGCGTGAGTGCGTCCGCTTGCGAGCGTGCTGTGCGTGGGGGCTTGTCGATCCTTGGACCGGACCGTAATCTACTTATTCACACAAAAAGGACAAATCACAAGCAAGGAGGAGTAACTTAGGAAGACGAGCGGCATACCTCGAGTGGCCGCTCGCTGCCTGTCTTAGCTCTGCAGCCACAGCCGCCTGGACGGTCGCGGGCTGCCCTAGCCGAATCGGCGGATGTGACGCCGCCTGCACTCCCCCAACCCCCTCGCGAGCGCCTTCGTCCGGCCGCGGCGGAAGGGATATGCTGTGAATGAGGAGGTTGGAGGGGTCGAGGGCAGGAGGAGACGAGCGGCTTGATCGGAGGCGGCGCGGCCGGCGGTGTGAGGGATTGGGAGAGGAGGCGTGGTCGGCGGTGTGGGCGATTGGGAGAGGCAGCGTCGGAGTGAGCAGAGCGACTGGGAGAGGAGAGGACGGCGTCGCATCCGACGGAGTGGCGACGGAGAGGACGCGTATTAGGATCGGGGCGGCGCGGCGGCGGCGGCCGGGGAGCGAAGCCTGGTTGTGGGGTTTATGCTTTTGGGGCTTTGGCTCAGAGTGACTTCCTAGCCCAAGGCCCAAAGCCCCAAAAGCATAAACCCCACAACGAGGCGTCGCTCCCCGGCCGCCGCCGCCGCGCCGCCCCGATACTGATACGCGTCCTCTCCGTCGCCACTCCGTCGGATGCGACGCCATCCTCTCCTCCCCCAGTTGCTCCGCTCGCTCCGACGCTGCCTCTCCCAATCGCCCACACCGCCGACCGCGCCTCCTCTCCCAATCCCTCACACCGCCGGCCGCACCGCCTCCGATCAAGCCGCTCATCTCCTCCTGCCCTCGACCCCTCCAACCTCCTCATTCACAGCATATCCCTTCCACCGCGGCCGGACGAAGGCGCTCGGGAGGGGGTTGGGGGAGTGCAGGCGGTGTCACATCCGCCGATTCGGCTAGGGCAGCCCGCGACTGTCCAGGCGGCTGCGGCTGCAGAGCTAAGAGCAGGCAGCGACGGCCACTCGAGGTATGCCGCTCGTCTTCCTAAGTTACTCCTCCTTGCTTGTGATTTGTCCTTTTTGTGCGAATAAGTAGATTACGGTCCGGTCCAAGGATCGACAAGCCCCCACGCACAGCACGTTCGCACGCGGATGCACTCACGCAGGCGCCGCCCGCACGAGCGCCGCCGCTCGCCGTCGCCGGCGACAAGCCGCCACCCGCTGGCAAGGAGGAGGGCCGGATGCAATCTCCGATGAGTTTCCCGTTCTTGTCGTCCTCTGGATTGTTTTCTTCCTTCCGTTTCTTTTCTTCTATAATTTCCTCCCCGATTCACGTATCTGTCTTTCTGATCTAGTGACCTGTTCTTGGCTTCTTGCTTTCTTCTGTAGATGGCTACATCGAGTAGTGCTACTGCTAGTGCTACTGCTACTGCTGGTGCTAGCGCAAGTGCTAGTGGTAGTGTAGGATCTGCAGCCACGATTGATATAAAATTCAAATGGATAAACTATAGATGGCAACGGGTAAAATCCGCGCGGATATTAACTTTGTATATCCGTATCCGCGTACCGAAATCCGTACCCGCACCCGCGCCCGCAATCCGCCACGGGCACGAAACGACGCCCGTATCCGCTATCCGCGGATACCCGCATACCCGCGGGCACGCCCGTGTACCCGCAAATTTTATAAAATCAAGCTAAACTCTCCATCCGCCCACTCTCTTCCTATGCCACCATGATCATTTCCATACCTAGGAGAGAAATCTCAGCAACTACAAAAACTGCCACAGTGCTCAAATCAATGTGCAAGGGGGGAAGAAACCATCAGACAACAAAAACATCAAATATTTTACTTCCTTTTTGCTTATAGCTACAGACCGCCTAGAGTTCTCAAATGGGGAAAACAAAGCCATGCAGATAAGGTTGTGAAAGGATATTACAGTTGCAACGCATCAACAAATATGCTACCTTCACGTTAACAAAAAAGGGGAGGGGGACATCATAAGAATTTGAATATACAAATTATTGATGGCATATTCAGTTCAACAGAAAGCACAGTCACTGCAGGAAGCTCAGGTCACTGATAGTGTTAAAGGGATACAGGAGCTAAAACAGAGGAACTAAGAATCCCTAATGCGATGGAACCTCACATCGCAAACTGCAAAGCCGCAACCTCTAATCAGCATAGCTAAACCAAGCTAAAACAGCGATTGCCAATAAGAACCGACCAACTACGACCGACCGCAACAAGCAGAACACCTAGCAAGCTCTGATCTGCTCGCTCTCAGCCGGGGCGGACATGGGCGGGCGGGCGGCCGGCGGCGGGGCGGGCGGGCGGGCGGCGGCGGGGCGGACGGGCAGGCGGGGCGGGCGGCCGGCGGCGGGGCGGACGGGGGCGGGCCGCGGGCGGGCGGCCGGCGGCGGGAGGGGCGGCGGACGGCTGGGAATTGGGAGAATGGGTCGGGAGGTCGGGGAGATGGGCTGGCGGCTGGGAATCGGGGATGGCCGGATGAAAAGCTTAAAATGTGTATATATAGGACCAGCCGGGGCCCACATGTTAGCGGATCTGACGGGTTTGCAGGTGTGGATATTAATTTTTCAAATCCATTATAAACTGTCCGTTAGGTTTAGATCTGTACCCGTACTTGTACCTGCGGGCACAAATCTAAATCCGTACCCGCATCCACCGGGTTTAATATACGCGGGTCCACGAATATTTTATGCCTGTTGCCATCCTTAGTCTCGCTCTGTTGTGTAGCGTCCTACCTCCTCGCCGAGAGGAGGCGCCCGTCAACGAGCAATGGTCCACGTACCTGACAGCCTCCCTTCTCACTTCCCGCAAAGCCACACCGGCGGCAGACAGCCAGCGCGCGCCCAACCGCGCGTCCGCCGGTCGGCCCCCCTCGTCGGCGTCACCACCTCGGTTTCATCCGTCGCGACTCCACGACGCGTCTGACCGCGGAGAACACGCCGCACCACTCGGAGAACACGCCGTGCTCGCCGAAGCAGGCGCGCCCCTGGCGCCCAGCCGAGAGCGGCTTCCCACGCGCGGTGCGCGGCGGAGCAACGTTAACGGCACGCCGTGTCTCGTGCCGCAGGTTGCGGCAGAGGCGGCTTGCTAGGGTTCTCTTCGTCGGGCAGGGTGCGTTGCGCTTCCAAGCTTCGCGCCGCCAACTACCAGCTCGCCGGCGGGTGGCGTTTGGCCGCCGTGGAGCGCGGCCAGGGGGTGGTCTGGTCGTTATTTGGTTTACCGACCGGGTGGACGGTATTTCATTTACCGTCCACCCGTGGGGTACCTGGGAGCCGTTCGATTCGTATTTCACGGTCTCGATTGAGCAACGAGGTTATAGCACGCTGTGATAAGATCGTAAGAACACGAGCGCGCCTCCGTCTCCGCCATGCCGACCAGGCGACCACGCTGCTTCGTCGCCTCGCCGCCGCCGCCGCCGCTCCCCGGCGAGTTCCTGATCTTGGATGCGCCTGTGCTCGTTCGAATGATCCGGCGGCGAGTTTCGCTTCCTTTTGCGGCGGCAAACTTAAGTCTTTCTGTTGGACATCCTAAACCCGTCTGTGTCTTGCCGACTGATCAGGAGATTTTTACAGGGAACTGAAAAACAAAAGCTTCCTCCGCCGATTCACAGAATCCCCAACGCCGAGTCGCCGCTGGCCGGCAGCGGTGGCTCCAGTTCAGTGCTCCGCGGGGGAAGGCGTCACCGACGAAGCTGCTCCGCCCCTTGTCCCATGACACCAAGGCATCCACGCAGGGGCCTCCACCAGCTTGAACGTCCTCGCCGGGAACGGCGCCATCCAACGAGACGCAGGTGCGGCGGTGCCCTTCACCGTCCAGAGCGAATGTGCCAGCCATGTTTCAGGCCATGGCGGCCACGGCAACCGGCATGGCGAGCTACTGGGCCTCTGTTTGCAAGTTGGTCAGAGAAGAGCGTATGTTTGCTGGATATTCTTCAGAATAGGATGTCAGTTGTTTGCTTCATAATTTCGTTGTAAAATGACAGGTCCTACGAAAAATCTGATCCTCCCGGCTAAATCAACAGATTCAGAACGTAGTACAGTCTGTCCATGTGGAAAGACGCTTAACTCTGAATCAGGTGAGAGCTGACAAGTCACATATTGCTGAATCAGAGTCTAATTGTAGATGCCATACACTTATGGCTTTGCATTGCTAGTATGTGCTAGAGCTACACAGCAACATAGCACAGTTCCATTTTCAGTTATGTAGAGTATTTGTCTGTCTGTCTGAGTATTGAATCAGTATGCAAGCTGTGTTTTTTGTTCATGCAGTTTCTCATGATCATTGATAGCATTGCTCATTCCTTGCTCCATTTTTATCATGCAAAACCGTGCATGAGACTTTTATCTTGCACATCTCCACATACTGCTCATGAGTTGTACGAATCACCAGCGTCCTTTTTGTACTGCTTGTTCAACAGAAATTTAGCAGCATACTTTCTGTATTGCTTGTTCAACTGAAATTTAGCCCTCGGCTAACTGAATCTCTCCACCCTCTTCTTGGTTTTATTTAGTGAAAAAAAAACGCATGCTCTTCTCATCCAGTTTCCATGATAGTGGACCACATTATTCATGTACTCTTATCACTCACGGCGATGCATACTATGCTGTGTATTTAACTGATTTTCTGGTCTTTGCCTGGATTCAAATCCCTCCTTGTGTGCTTTCTTCTAATGTGTAGTCGCAGCTCTGGCCCCAATCAATCATGATGAGCTACTATTTCACCTAATCCTAGAACAAAATTACGGTATTCATATGAGTTGAGATTTTAGAGGCAACTGATAATATATGCTGCTAATGTTCCTTATTGGCTCATCATGTTGTTGAGCATTGTTTGCATCACGTAGCAATAAGGGTATTCAATCGTCAAAAGTCATCAATGTCCCATCATCACGGTTCTTCAGGATTCTTCACTACACTTAAACTAAGTGACCAATCGATTCCTCTCAGTAGAGTTAAATTAGGAAAGATTGCAAGAGCTCAACTTTGATTGGTTTCATTTGAGTGACAAACCAGCTGCTCATTGCACTGGTATAATATAGCGTGAAGAAGTTGAAATTTGAGTTTCCTTTTGTAAAGTTTATTTTAGATTGAGCACTATATTGTGAAATTTAATCATTAGGCTTTTACTGATGAGACTCTTTACTTTAGTATGAGCATCATGTTGTGGAATTTAATCATCAGGCCTTTTACCGATGAGCACTATGTTGCAGAATTTAATCATTGAATTAATGTTGTGGAATTCAAACATTGGATAAATAACCGGCTGCTAGCAGTTAAAGTTTGAAAAACACTTTGTTTCGGGCGACCGGCAAACGTCGACATGCAAGACATCCCTCTAACAAGTCACAACGGTGACCGGTCAAGACCACTACACATCGGCGTGCAGCATGCAAAGTTCAAGTTCAGGACGAGTAGTCACAACGCTGAGCACAACTACATCGTGATCATCGACGAACCAACGAACCAAAGAGATCAGAAGGACATCATCGATCAAAATTTTGCAGGGCAAGGCCCGGTTCAGTTGCTGCGATCAATTTACAGCAATCAAATCGACGAACATACAAAACGATAGCCCCTTCGGGCAACTGCAATGGCGGCCTACCCGCTGCCTTGATTTACGCTACCATGGGCGAACAGTGACACCACCGGACAACACCCGTGGGAGCTTCCATTAGAAGAGCGAGTTGTACGTCAGGAAGGTGCACGTGATGGACGTTGCGCAGATCACCAGGGACGGCAGCAGGGTGATGTTTAGGAGCTTCCCCACGCCCAGGTACCCTGCGGCCGTGATGGTGCAGTCGGCGACCACCCTCGCCAGGGTCCCGGCCTCCGTCGAGAGGAGCCCACCGTTGTAGGTGCCACGGGAGAGGCGGGACGACATCACGCTTGATAGGAGTGAGAGGTTCACGCCTGCATTTCCCCAATAAGATTGGAGGTTATGATCCATTCCTAGGATAAAAATACTATGAAGTGGCGTACGTTTCAGAGGAGGCTGGATCTTCTTACCTTCAAGAACTTCAGCAGAAACAAACGTGATGAGTGCTGAGGCAACATACTGGACGACTGAATACCTGCTCGTAACTTTGAAGCTGAAAATAATGCCTACTAGCAAAGTAATTTGGGATACCATCAGGAGTTGCCTGTAAAAAACAACAACCAAAATGGTAAGGCAGAGTTGTAGGTTTCCCCAAAAACACAGAAAAAATTGTCCCTCAATAATGGACTTATGATAATACCCAATAAAAGGAAAAGGAAAAGGCATAAGCAGTGCCATTACTTGAGCGTGGAAAATTCACAAACCTGTCCTCAAACATATTGCTGATGTATGTTCCAACAACTGCATTAACAGGAAGGACTGTCAACCCAAGGATTGCTAGAAAGATTGCCACTGCGCTTGTGTTCCAACTGAAATAGTGATTGGTGATAACACTGGACTCTGAAAGTAAAATCTCCATTGCATATTTGAGCATGAAGTATATCAACAATTGAACCTGCATGAGCAAAGTACAATTGAGTCAGATGTCCAAAAGTAGAAGAAAATGATAATAGTGTGCTTAGCCTAAAGCACAGATTGGTTAACATTTGATGGGGTTTGAGGAAGGCAGAATAGTCAGAGGTTCTCTACAGTGCAGGAACTAGTAGAATCGAAACATATTTAACCTATTTCCGATCCATCAATGCAATCTGTGGGTTCGTACAAATTCTCAGAAAAATGGTACAGAAACAAATCAAGACAAAAAATGGTTGATCAGCGTAATGGCATCCTAATACCTTTACTGATGGAGTAAGCAATCTGTACGCTGAGCCAATTGATGTTGCAGGCTTGCGAGAATCTTCTGCAGCTTCTTCACTATCATCAATTTCTTCATCTTCATCTCCATTTTGTTTATTTTCGGCGTCCGTGAGCAGCGGTCGTGCAAGTCCATTTTCCAGTTGCCCAATATCCACCCTTTGTCCTGCCATCATGACAGAAATTCAATCAAATTAAATCAAGAGCAGGAGTCAGACAACTTTCAAAATTAATCACAAAACTCAAGTTGAAGTCAGGGATGCAAGTTGCACTTGTTTTTCGGTCATCGATTCAACCAAAAACTTGCTAAAATGAACTAAAATGGCATGCCACCTAATTAATTTAGGGAGAGAAATGAACTAAACTAGCTGACTAGGAAAACACCATTGGATACCCACTTTGCATCATTAGTTGTGCAAAAGCCAAAGTAACCAAAGACATTAGATTTCCTTGACTTACCAGAAGCAGGATTTTGTGTGGCATCATTCACCTCAGTAGCACGGTTTGGTTCCTTGAACGAGAATGATAGCCAGACTAAGTACAATAGCCATGCAACTGCCATCACCCAACCAGGTAGGGTTGCTTGATTGAAGGTAACCATGTAGATCTTAAATTTCCACTGAAGTAGACCAGCTAGTGCTGGCCCACAGGCCATGCCAAGTGCACTTGCGCTAACAAATCCTGCTGAAGCTTGCATGCGTATCCTTGCAGGGACACAATCACTAATATACCGGCGATTTACAGCTCTTGCAGAACCCATCCTATATCAAAATAATTATATTCATTAAAACATGTGCACACAAAAACTATGCAGAAATGATAATTAACTGCCACGCGGAATGTTTAGTACAGAATTCTTTGTGTAAGAACAAAAGGTCACAGGAAATCAGATTACACCTAAATTTACTTCATGCCAAGCTGAAAAAACTAGAGATATTGATATGCGCAATTGCACCCTAACATTTCTGATCAGCACTGTTCTGAAAAGGGACACTTGCTACGAAGAACTTAATTCTGAAAATGAAAGGACACTGGCAACTGAAGAGTGAAGAAATAATTTTCCTGTTGTTTGATCTTCCACTAGAATATAGAACTGAACTAAAGCAAAACTCGAATGAAAACAATGTTATAGCTGAAGAATCAAGTGCCCACTTGTGAAACAGTACTTCTACACAAGGACACTTACCCACAGAGTAGACGGCCAATAATAAGGACTGTGAGGGACTTCATATCATATGCTATTGCATAACATACATTCCCCAAGAAAAGAACAATACTGCTGAAAATAAGTGGTTTGAAATATGACTTGTTGGACCATGCGCTGAAGTAAACCGAGGAAAATATTTGTGCAACAGCCATTGAACCAATAACAACACCACAAACAGTGGAAGCAGCCCCAAGGCTCACTGAGTAGTCATCTGCAGTTGGCACAATGATGTATGTGTTGACCATGTAAAGGAATGTGTTCACCAGGTTCAACATAAGGGACATGAAATGGTATTTTTGATCTTCTATTTCTTCCTCCCCTGCAGTGCTAGGAGACTCCTCATCCACAATCAGGGCATGTTGCCCCAAAAATCGAAGAAAATTAGTTGAGCGTGTTAACTTATCCACTGACGAATTTATCATATCAATGATTGGGTCCTGCAGGGGATCAAGAACAGACTGGTCAGTAGCAGGTGTTCGAGTGTAACCACAATTCTACTGGATGGGTACGAAAATGTTCATAAGTGGCATAACTTAAGTAGTCAAGATGAGAAATAAACCTTAAGAGCAGAAGATGGCTGATCATAAATTGATAAATAACTTCCTTGACGCTCCTGTAGTTCAGCAAGGTTACGTGACAAGGCTCCTACAACAGCTCCTACACCCTGGTTGCATAAAACATGTAAGGTGCATGTTCCAGTCTATGGAATATTTCAAATGATTGGGAAGGCAGGCCATAGTTGCAAATAGTAAAATTTATAAAACAGACCCTTCTAATCCCAAGCAAGTTGAAGTGGGCTTGAGATGAAACCCAATAAGAGTGACATACAGAAGAATTCATGCAACACAAAAGAGCATGGACAACAACATGTTTCAATGATAAAAGAAAAATCCAGAGCCAGCGCATTACCACATGCTTGAAGACCTGCTGTAGCTGAGAGTAGGGGTGATTTGATCTACTAGTCACATAGTAATCAGTAAATCTGTAACCAAACCGTTTATCAAACTTCTTCAAGATTTTCCGAATGCCAGTTGCATTAAGATCAACGAACTTGAGAAGTTTGATGAGATCCAGACCAACTTCCCTATAAGCTTCTCGCAACTCAGCAATGCCAGATATATCAGGCTGCTCTTGTAGTATTGCCCGTTGCTTTGCTAACTTCTCAATCCTGCTTGCCAACATTCCTTGTTGTTCCAACAGAAACAGGACAATCTTCTCGATCTGAATAAACAGAAAATAAGAAATTAATATACTGATCCCAGTAGGAACAATTGTATTGTACTCACATCAATATCAATCCAAAGGAAATGCCAGCTAACAAGACGACAGTGCACATAAATTACATGATGTATGTACCAAAAGCAGCAATCCAGAAAAGTACATAATAAAATGTTTCTGAACAAATCATCGACTCTTATAGTTATGTTTCCATAGTACTGTGTTTCTGAACTAGCCATTTGCATAAACTGCATGGCCTTGCTGAACATGCAAGTGCATTCAGAGGTCAGATATGGATAATGCATGCTCACCATGTTGATGCTACACTCAGCAAGTTAAATATCCAAAGAGAAGCTTAAGTCAGATATGGATAATGGATGCAGAGGTTAGATATGGATAATGCATGCTCACCATGCTGATGCTAAGTCAGCAAGTTAGCATGCAAGTGCATGCAGAGGTCAGATATGGATAATGCATGCTCACCATGTTGATGTTACAGTCAGCAAGTTAAATATCCACAGAGAAGCTTAAGTCTGCAAGTTAAAGCAGATCAGGTGGAATGAACTGATGAGTGTTCACAGATTTCTATTACTTAGCATTACCTGATCATCAAGCATCTTAGAGAAATCTTTGAGAACCCGGCGACGATCTTTCTCACCCTGTTGGAGCTGCTGGCCATACTGTTTAACTTTCTTCTTCATCAACTTGTAATTTATATAATATCTGAAGACATCGACATAAAGAAGACAACGGTCACGCATTCTAACTAGGGGTGTTAGTATGAAAACTTTTACACCAAGAGGAGCTAACTAAACGGAGATGAAAGCACAAAGGGAAAACTATAAGGCAGCACAGCCATGAATGTAATTAAAGGCAATCAAAGGTTCGACAATGTCAATTTTCAATGTATCGCTACCAATATCTGGTCTGTTAAGTAACAAGACATAGATATATTTTCTTCGAAGAAGCGAATATAAACTATTTTTTCTCAAAGAAAAGAAAAGGTAAACCACTGATTGAAGAGGAACTTGATGGCATTCAGATCACTCATTACTCTATACTAATATACATAGGGTCACATTAAGGGAAATATTAGAAAAAAAAACATAAATAGTACCCTTTCCATTCTGGAATTTGATCGGCCATCAACTTTTTCCCGAAGTTAACCATCTTGACTTTAATAAATTAATCTGCCAACAAAAGTAGCACAGTGTCAGTAGCACAGATGGGGGGAAATGATTATTGGTTCCAATTGCTAAGATAGTAAGATGTGAGTGCCATAAAATAAAAGAAATCCGTCGATGAGCAAGGTTACATGAGGAACCTCATTCTGGACATATGTTCTCAGATCAGTGTAACTCAATGTAAAACTCAGTAAATAATGCCATCACTTTATACACATAACAAGACAACTAAGTAGATGACAAAAAGGAACCTACAACCTAAGATGAGAACCCTCCAGCAAAAAGGAATCTTTTTTTTGAAAGAAAACCATAGTCCCAGGACATTTGATCAAAGTATTGAGTAAATATACTGATCATCAGTGCATGGTCTAAACTACATCATAATTACCTGAAGCATCTTTTATTGTAAATAGTGCATTCTCACTATTAAATGAGACAAATTTGATGTTACAGTCACAAACCTAAATATCTGTTCTTTTCAGTAGACCAATTATTGAGAACCACGAACAGAACTTGTACGGCCAAAAATTGATTTCATGTCGCAGTCTCACAAGGTGAAAGATGAAAGGAGTCACAAAAGTCCATTTTAACTTACTGGGTGAAAACTTCTCAACAATCACAAAATCAATTAACCTGATTTTTTTAGTATCAACTTGCAACGCACATGCGTCTAGCATTAGAACAGTCAGCGTAAGAGACTCATGCAGACATATTAAGATCTATGATATAGAAAACATCCAAACCAATTTGGCTATATTTTGTTGAGAACTAAGTGCAAAAATACTGAAAAACTTTGCTATAGGCCGGATCTAAATTGGGTCCGAGCTACAAGCCGCACATAATCGTAGAACCCATCCTGTGATCACACCCCGAGTTCCATCGAATTCGTAGTGATAGTCAGGGATCTCTCGCGACAGAAAACAACAGCCTACCAAATCAAACAGAGCAGACACTGGCGCTGAAATTAAGGTTAAAACCAATGCGGAAACAACTTGGCAACAGGTTTGAGCGCAGGAACGCATACAGTGATACAGGAAACGTCGCTCAATCTAAAGCTGGGCACTGGCGGAATCTCCATAAGCTTAAGTAACTCTAACCCCGAAACCCTCTAAAAAAGATGGAAACTTTGGGACACGGGAGCCGGCTTTGTCTGATGTTGTTCGCGAAAAAAGCGGCCTGCAGCCCGCGCCGTACCCATGGAATCAACCATCCTCGAACCACCGCGGACGAACTGAAATTCCCTAAGGCGGGACGAGCCCATCCGATCCGGAGCCCCAGAAAGTTCCACCGCAATCTGAGCCACGATGCTTAGCCACCCCCGCGGAACCAACACGAATCGAACACGACAGAATCCTCAAGCGGGAAATCACGGGTGAGCGAGCCTCGCCCTTACCTCTCTCTCCCTCTCCGGAGTGCGGGCGCGTGCGCGCCTTGACAGGCGGATCGGACCGGAGAGCCGCGGACGCCGGCGCGGGCGCGCGTGCGAGCTCGTGCGCGGGGACCTGAGGCGGGCGGAGGTGGAGGGGGGAGGGCCGGGACCGGGAGGGAGGATCGCGAGAGATACGGGCAGGCGGGTATTTATAGCCAGGCGAGGCGGAGGAGAGCGGTGGGGTGTGGCTGGCAGGCCGTGAGCCGCCGCGGCGAGGAAGACAGAGAGGGAGACGGCGCGCGGCGGTGGCGGTGAGGCGCGGCCGGTTTTTTACCGGGTCGGATTGGGTCCGGCCGGGGTCCTCCCGTCGCGTGCGCGTCCCCAATTTCGGGAGCGCTTCGTCTCGGGGCCGCGCTTGGCCGGGCGGGCCACGTCAGCGCGCCGCGTGGCGCCAGCCCGTCCCGTTCCGTTTCCTGCCGTTGCACGGCGGCGGCGTCTGGCGCGGTCCACATTCTTCGTTTCGGCGTGGCACGCTTTTGCTGCTCATCATCACGTAAAAGCAGCTTTCTCCACGCACGCACTCAGTCGAAAGTGGAGCTTATTTTGTTTTGTTGTGTTTTGGGCAAACAAAGTTCAATTTCCCTCAAAGTCCCTCCTATCAAAAAAAAAGCAGGTGAAAAGGAGCCAAACAATTGGTTTAGCTTTCAGGAGATTGTAGCTGTAGCTGCTGTAGCTGGCAGTGATTTGTCTCTTCTAGAGTAGCTAGGCAGTCGGGTTTTCCTTCCCTTTTCTTAGATCAATGATTATTTCTCTCTTTTTTTTTCAAAAATATGATCAATGATTATTTCGGTTTTCAGAAAACTGCAAACCAAAGCTGCCGAAAGGAAAAAAAAAAGCAGATCTTCATTGCCAACTTTGGTATCGGCGAAGCTACCCCACATCTGATCTTAATTACCGTAATTTTCTCAAGCCTGTCATGGTCTCTCTTGCTCTCTCTCGTTTGCTCGCAGAGAGTCCAAGGTGTGGCACACCACACGTCATGTTGCGTGATCCTGCTACAGTGTGTTCTTTGTCTCCTGATCATGAAAGACGCGTTTGGTTGGCTGCACCGGCCCTCAGCCAGGCCCTCCGCATGCGAGAACCGACGCTTGTTTGGTTGGCGTACCTGTCGGGCCCAGACTCTGCGCGTGCGGAGAAATCAGCTGTTTTCGCCGGACTAGGCTCGTGCGGTGCGGTTAATTAATCATCTAATAACGTTATTAATACATTATTAGCGCATATCAAATGATATTAACACCATTAATATTAAGGAGTAATAAGATAATAGTTACATGTAACAAATGTCATGATGATAATTTTTTGTATAATTTTATCTCATGCAGCCGTCTAGCAACCAAATAGTCTCTCGGGATTACCTGATGAGTTCCTCATGATCACTGCTACCATTATTCCGTGGCCAGGAGAATTTGGCACAAAAGTCTCTCGGGATCTGCGCTGCGGGCGGGGGCGGGGCACGTGGCTGGTGGCGCCGCCCCGTCTCTCTCGTCGGCTCGCTCGCTCCCCTCCGCGCAGTGCCCGCCGGCCCCACCTCGAGCCCCGCCAACCACCCGAGTCCCCCCGCCTCGATCGCCTCCCCCGCTACGAGCTTGCCTTTGGCTCCGTCGTTTCCCGTGACCCCGCTAGCAGCTAGCGTGCCGACACGGACGGGGCGGCGGCGGCAGCAGCAGCGCGGCACGGCGATCCGTTGGCGCAGGCTGCCGGCTCGGCGGCGGGCGCGGCAGCAACCTGGCAGGCTAGCACCGTGCGTCGTCGACGGTGAGTAGTAAGCATGATTGTGGGATGGCGTGCCTCAGCAGTCGCGGCACGCCATAAACATGGCGCGGCCCATGGACAGGGCGGCGGTAACAATTTCGTTCTCGCATCCAACGACGACGGCGACGGCGATCGCCCGCTCTCGGCCGTCCACCGCTCGCGTCGACGGCTGGGGGAGCGCCGGGACGAGAGACGGAACCCCGGCGACGGAAACTGACACCGCGATTAATTAAACCACCAATCGAAACCGATCTCCATGCTAACCGTATCCGGTCAGAGAGAGGAAAGCGAAGCTAATCCGCGGCCACGAGGGCCGGCGACGCGTATCCGACACGTGACAGTGCGGCGGCGGGCCCCGGCGCCGTCCCGTCCGCCATCTTCCTGGCAGGCGATGGAGATCGAGCTGGTGGCCGAGCGTCCGCGGGACGGCGGGAGGAGTGAAACAAACCGGTGGCCGCGCAGCGCCGCGTGATCATCTTCCCGCGCGGGGTCGGGTCGTCGGTCGTCGGGTCGATCCGCTCCACGAGATGGGATCGGGGCGCTGTCCCGTCACCTCAACGCCAAGTGGGCTGGAGCCACTGCTGCCTTCGCCTTCTGGGCTTGCTGCCTTTCCTCGCCTGTCGCCTCTATGGAAATGCCAAATGATTGGGGTGTCTCCAATGATTCGGAGCCGAGTTGGCAGCGTCAGAACTGTGCCTGGCGTGCTGCGTGCAACGAAAACCAATTTCCATGTCGACACAGGACTAGTCCACCCTCCGCTGCCGGGTCGCATGTTGGCACGTTACCTGACCACGGTCCACGGCGGATCTCCGACCCGACCCAACCACGCGCCGCCGTCCGACCACCCGGTCGTCCTCCGCCAGGCCGTCACGTGCGATCCGATAGGGTCGTGCCAACCCCGACGGTGCACCTGCTGTGCTGGGTGCCGCCACCGAATCTTTACTGCATCCCATCCACAGCCCGGAGTCGGGATCTACTAACGGCCGGAGTCTGGGCCATGGTATCGGCAGGGGAGATGGCTGCCACGTGCGATCCAATCGAGCGGAGAAGACGTGCCAGTCGTCCCGTCGGCTTCTGGTGCCGAACCCATCTCCCTCACCAGGGACAGGGACACACAGGACATTGCAGTTCTCATACGTACCAGGAAAATACCACGCCAACGGCATCAAAGCCAAGCAATCAAGTTCAGAAGAGCACAATCTGTTATAACTCGTATGGTAACTGGCACCAGCTCGTTCAGTGACAACAGAAAATGGCATCGAAATTCAGTTCCACACGAAGCAGGAAATCTATGCGGTTCAACCTGCCCAAAATAAGCAAGCAGGCATATATAACAGCTGAAAGTTAAAAGATTCGGAACCAGGGCTCCCACGTTGGCAGAACCAGATGATGAAAGAAACAAAAGCTGGCTAAATTGCAGTGTACATACCGGCATCAAGTTTTCACACAACATATTAAATAGCTCAATATCCCCAAGCACCCTGCCGTTATTAAGATGAACAAAAAGAAAGAGGCCTGTCTATTGGTCGACGCAGATGGAATCGAGCAGCCTGGCAGTTTCCTCCCCGACTTCCACATTCTCGATCTTGAGCCGCTGCCGCATCCCGGGGAACTTCTTCCCGGCAGCTGCGTACGTCCGTACCAGGGGCTCGAAGACCAGCACGCCCAGGTCCTTCTGCACCTTCTTCAGAGCTCCGACATATTGCTCAGCTCCATCTACATCTTTGTTCTTCTCAAAGTAGCCCATCAGGGTCTCGGTCACACTGTGTGGTGGCACCCAGATCCTGCCGCCGCTGTGTCCCTTCTTCATCGCACGGTCCGCGCACCAATGAGCCATCTTGAGATCCCCAGCCTTGAGGTAATGATCCATGAAGATCTCCCATGTCTTGGCGTTCAGTCTTCCACCACGCCTCTTGGCACGCTTCTTCAGAGCAACAGCCTTGTCAAGCATACCCTCTGCGATATATGCTCTAATCATAGCATTTGCAACCCGGATGTCATATTTTGGATGCTTCAGTTCGAGCTCCTCCGCTCCCTTGGTTCCGTTGACATCAGACTCATTACTAGGCGCATTGGGTGAAGATTCTGGTTCTGCAGTGGATGCCTCAGAGCCCTTTGTGTTCTTCTTAGGTGGATGGATGTACTGGGCTTCCCACTCTTTGAAACAGGCTTCAGCAGCAGGCAAATCCTTCAGATTGGACAAAACCTGAATCATGTTAAGATAACTCATGTTTGCCTTTCTAGGACAATTCCGCTTCAATGACCGCCAAACACGATGAACTTCCATTAAATTTCGTGTCCTCCCATATAATGTAATAAGGAACTGGTATGCTTCAATATCATTGCTAGTGTTCCGCCTCTCAAGCTCCTTAAGAGCAGCTTCTGCCTTCTCAAACAGTCCAGCGTCAACGTATATGGAGGCCAGGTTACTGTATGTTGTCCAATCAGGATCAACACGGCCATCCCGTTTCATCTCTTCAATCACCCTCTCAACCCCTGGTATGTCTTTGACAGCTGCAAGCGCCCTCATCCAAACATTATAAGTAAAGACAGCTGGTAATACATCATCGGCCTTCATGTCCTGAATGATACTGGGGACCTTCTCAGGTTGGTTGACTTTGGTGTACAGTGTCATCAAGCTGTTATAGGACATGGCAGTAAAAGCAAAGTTGAGCTCCTTCATTTTCTCCATAAGTGACTCAGCCTTCTCAGTCATCAACTTTTTGCAGTAACAATTTAGAAGAGCGCCATATGTGAGATGAGTCTTGGAAGTTTCTGGGAGGTCCAAAAAGTACTTCTCAGCAGCAGCAATGCCTCTCGATTTGGCAACGAGGTCCAGGTGGATTGCTTGATCACTGACAGTAGGATTCATGCCTCTTCTGGCCATAACTTCAGAAAGCTGCATAGATAAACAAAGTGGAGAGAGAGGATCCATTTCAACTTACTTGATCAAATTCAGAACCATCCGGGGAAATAACCAAGATTCAATATTATATAATGAGTTCGATCTAGAATGTGCTCTATCATGTGCTGCTTCATTTGGAAGAAAAGTACATGAAAATGAAACAAAATAACAACATTTCAAACAAAAATGACTGTTTGCAGGCAGCACAGTTATGCACAATAAAAGCGATCTATGATGACCAGTAGCAATATGAATAAGTAATACTACCTCAGTCCCGAAATATAAGGGATTCTGGCTCAAGGTACATAGCCAGAATCCTTCGGAACGGAGGTAATAGATGGTTTTGTAAGTACTGCCACATATATAAAGCATTTATATGTAGCACACCCATTAGGGTAGAAAGCCTTTTCTTTTTCAATTCACTGAAATAACATGAACACAAGCAATCCAGTCGTCCAACATCATTTACATGTAGCTCATTATTGCAAGTTGTGCGGGTCATTCAGATGAGAGCTTGTAGCAATACAAAATCTTCAACTTAGTATGATGGCATAAGGGCCAATTGTTTTACTCACTAGCTACTGACACATGAGCAAATATTAGGAACTTTCGAGCTTTTGCAAAGGTCGAATTGAGACAGTGAAATTTGCAGGTGCTTCTGTAGAAACTTGTGGTTCTCAAAGTAAATTATACCATCAAAAGTAGTTTGAAATAACACAACGGACATTAACTGCACTTAATCATGCTAAAACTCAACAAAAAATTATACCATCAACTAGAATGCTAGTTTCCCAGTTAGCTAAAGAATCTTTAGCTTAACAATAAAAAACAATGGACAATGTTCACCTTTGAGTGTGCAGATTACACGAAAAGTTCTGGGGGAGTACTAGATTTACGAAAGGATTGTTTACACAGCATATTGTGGTGCAAAACATTTAATATGTTAGTCATAGCATGAATACGCTTCTTTAAAGAACAGCAAGCATCACTAAAAAGTTGGCAAACATGACATATTCATAATTTACTGAAGACAGATCACAAATGGAATGCACTTTTGATAAAAGTTGAATACCACAATTCCTACGAATACACAAAGGCAATGGGTTTTGATCATCAACCTTGTTTTTTCAGAACAAACAAAGTTCCAAGGGGAAAGGGAAAAAGCAAGCTGATTCTGGGAAGAACAAAAGCAAGAAACTGGTTCCTAACATTGTCACGTGATAAAATATCACATAAAACACCGTCGGTACAGCTAACTAGCTAACTATAGCAATGGAAATACAAGCTGCCACAAGCTATGAAACTTCATCGAACAACAATGTTAGGAACCAAAGCCGGTGAAGCCAAAAAAGCTAGCTTCACCCAGCTTCTAGTTCATTTTAGCATGGGCTTATAAAACGGCTTCACGCTACAATGTCTCGATTTGCGTGAAACAGGTGAAGCCGAAGCCGGAATAAGCCCTTCCAAACAGGCCCTAATTGCAGGAATATGAACCACTCTATGTGCTGTGCCGATATAACAGCTTTTAGCTTTCAAGAACCATATATACAAGCCCATCTAAAATTCTAAGTTCAAGTATAAATGACAACAAAGATCAAAGAAGACAGTACGAATTTCACATAGTTAAGGGCTATTTTAACATGGCTGAGTAATTGATGAATAACCTGCTTTACTGGCATAAAATCGTACTGATTCCACGATGACAAAAGAGCTGGAGAGCTAGAGTGGCATTTTAGAGTGACCAAGCCTATTCCTGCCGCACATTTGACACGCTTGCAATCAAATGGTATTAGCACACTACAACAACCCTCAAAATCCAGTTAAGCATTTCACTTGGCTAAAAGGACGGATGGTTCCAGGTGTCGAAACAAATCTTGCAAGAGCAATGATTCATCTTAGCAATAAGTCATACCGCACTATCATGTTCATATCAGCAAACACCTCACAGGATTATGTCCCTTCCTAAATCCTACTTGCATCATCAGATCTAACAACATAAGCAGCCGCCGCATCACGAGGCCCAAACCGAGATCACGAAATGAGGGGAGAGAGAGACAAAGGAAAGGCCAGACCTTGAGCGCCGGCCGATAGAGCGCGTTCCGCCGCATCCGGCGGACGCAAACGCCCACCTCCCACTTGAACGCCCGCTTCCGGCTGTCGAGGAAGCCGTCCAACTCCTCCCGCACCGCCTGCGGCGTCGACCCCTTCCGGAACAGCCGCCGGTACAGAGCCTCCTCGACGTACTTCTTTGTCGACCGCCGCGCCACGTCCTTCACCCGCGTCGCCATCTCCGCCTCCGCCCCTCTCCTCCTCGCCGCCGGCGTCTCGGGGTTTTGAGGGTTTTGGCGGCGGCGCGGGGAGGAGCTCGCCTGACTACCCCACTCGGCCACTCGTGTGTCGCGTTGGGCTTTTCTGGGCCTTGGTGGGCCGTGGGCTCTGAAAATAAGAAGGCGTCGGTTTTTCTCTTCATGAGCCAGGGGTAAAACGGGAAACCCAAAAAAAGAGCTGTGAAGGAGGGGGGGAAAGGGGCGGAGGGGGGCGACGTCGCCGCGGCCGGAGGCGACGGGGATGAGTCGGAAGGAGGCAGAGCCGGCAGAAGGGGATGGGTCTTCTGCGTCGGGTGCGGATGAGGGAGGAAGTGGCAGTGGCAGTGGCGGAGAGCTGGCGGATGCGCTCGCGCGGCGGCGTTTGTACCGGGAGGTGACACTGGCGCTGCGCTCGGGGCTGCGTGATGCCAAGGCGGACTTCTCCTTCCTCCGCGAGCGTGGTCTCCGCAGCCTCCTCGGTTTTCTTCGCTCCACGGCATCCGCGGCCGACGACGCGCGGCTGCTCCTTTTCCGCCACTCCCAATCCATCCCCGATCTCCAAGGTACTATTCCTCTGTCCATTTTCGGTGATCTGATGCGAAATTATTGGAATCTTGATGAGTTCCATCCGACTACGCAATGGTAGTGTTATTAGGTGAAACAATAATATCTTTTGTGATGACCAATGGCCGTTTGAGATTAATGAACAATCCTTGGACACAAATTAAAGACTGTTAAGTTGGAGCAGTGGGAAGCCTCTTGCTAGAATGTAACATAAACAGGGGGATTGAATCAATACAACACTCATAGGCTCGTTAATTAGATTCTAAGATTCAGCATTAGGTGATAAATGCCCCCAAGCAGCCTTTTGTTTTATACTCCTTCATGTCTCAAGAATGACATCCATAGTAACGATAACTAGGTAGCTGTTGTTGGTAGCATGGTCTAGGTAGTTGTAGTGTTCCTTTTTTCTCCCCATTTGTCGCTTTCTGGCACTTTTACTCCTGCTTTTTAATATAAATAGGTAGCTCGTTTTGTTTAAAAACATTGTAATGCTAACGACATAATTATTCCATTGCCGACTTCTTGGATTGCATTTAATTATTGCCAATGTATAACGACTGCATTCGCTCTGTCCCCTCGTGGTGCGTTTGAGGGAAGTGCAAACCTGTTAAGTGTTAACTATGTATTCGTTATCTTTTTTAAAATCTAAACCTAAATGGACCTACTTAAATCTTGAATATGCTTTATCAATTATTGCAGCTACCAGCTTGATTTTGTAGTCTGAAATTCTCATAATGATCTGTGCCTCGTACAATTAAAATAGTCAAATGGGTGGACTCTGTTGTATGAGAATCATGTCTGTACTCAACTTTTGGAGTTATATGATCATTCTTGTATCTAGCATAAGTTTCGATGAGTAATCTAGTAGAACAATGTTACAATGAGGTATATTTCTTCTTATTGTGGATTTGTAGTGCACATACCAGTTCACAATTTTATAAATCTCAAAAGACATTAATATGCTTAGGCATTTGGCTCGGTATGTTTACACCCGAGAATGCAGCACTTACTGATGAGCTTGTGTTCTGCTACAGTTGTTCCTGTTCTCTTCCAGAATTCATTGCATCAACCGAAGGAAGATCCTGTTGTGACGTTGGATCATATTTTTGGAACCGAACCAATGAGGATTACAAGCCCCTCAACAGATTCTGAAATTGCTCTTGCTCTTAGAGTCTTGGAAGGCTGTTGCCTTTTATATAGCCGATGCACAGCTCTAGCCCACAAATACAAGGCTGTGAAGGTAATCACCATACATTTCTGATAACTAACATTACTTCTGGGCTTCAACAAGGTCAGATTACTGTCAGGAAGTTCCTGTTCTTTGTGACCGTAATCCGTCAACTTTTATTCACCCATGAAGGCCTTCTTTTTGCCAAGCATAATAAACCATAAGTTAACAGGATATCATCCGCTTGTGTGGCTTTAGATGGATTGTGTCTTACATTGATCAGTTACCAACTTAACTTGGTGTAGGTGCTCTTGAATATATTAGCCAGCCGAGGTCCAACTGAGCAAGGAGTGTGCTTGGACGCACTGATATCAGTGATGTTGGAGTCACCCTCAAATCAGATGGTATGGTTACCTCTTTATACCTAAACAATTGCCCAAGTCTTGTATATGTGAAACTTGGTTATCTAGCATTTTGCATCTTTTAGATATAGGTGCTCAGTGTAAAGAGAGCACTTTCAAAAGCAATCGAGTAGACATTCTGATATGATTGAAATGCCTATGTGTTTGGTTGTTACTATTGTAGAGTATATTGGTCTTTATCCTTCAAAGCATGTTTTGCATGGGCTAAGATTTGTGAAAAAATATATTTCGTTCCAACATCATTAATAATTGCTGTAAGTTCACTTGAGTAAGAAAGAATCATATAGCAATAAACAGATTGGCATGCTGGATGTTTCTGGTTTCTATGGCTCTTTCTATTCTTCTGCTGACTGCATTCCATATAACTACTTGGCAAGGATTTTGAGGAATACAGTGGGCTCGAAAAGGTTGCTGAACTTTTAAAGGATGTGCAAGTAGAAAAGCATATAAGGCAAGTATTATTCCACAAGCTCTTTTTTGTCTGAATGCCTAGCCTCATAATTTGAATGTAACTTATTTTTACTGCACCATATAAAGAATATATTATAATGTTTCCTTGAAGAAACACAATCAAGTGAATGATCAAATGAAAAAGGGCCATTAAACCACTATTGGTGGCTTGACAAAGATTCCTTCCCACTTGACAAATCTAATTGTGTCTGCAAGCTTGATGCTCTGTTTAAGTTGTGATGGCTTTTGATATGACTTAGTTTTTTATTCATTTGACACTTCGATGCAGATTGAAATGCGGGGAGTTCCTATTGTTGCTCATTGGCCATGTTTATGTGAAGGAAAACTCTCCCATACATGAACAAATGAAAAATCTATTTGGTGAGCAGTGCGCATCACTCATATGGGCAGCAAGCCGGTTCGGCTCCACCCTTGACGCAGAGCAAAGGCAGATGACTTTGCAAATACAAGCAATGAGAGTTGTCGAATCCTTGGAGCCCTACTAAGCCTGCTGCCTCTGTGTATGTTCCTTATGATGAGTGATGATGATTTGACGACTCTGATCTCAGCTGCTTGCTCCATTTTGTTCATGGCAAGCTTTGTTGTCATTTTCCTCTGTGTAAAGCCATTCTTATTGTGCCCTTTGAGCAAGCTTTGTTTAAAGGGTTGTAGTTCCATTTGAGGGTCATTGAACTAGGAAGGCCATGGATGATGGATTACCAACAAGATTTTGATAGATGGGACTTCCAGATATCCATATCATGTGGTAGATATGAGTGATTGTACCTGTGATTTTGAATAAGAGTGGTTAATCCTAAGTACTAGTCGTGAATGTTTTTTGATCCCTTCACTGATTAAAAGGAATAGAGCCAGATTCTGCACACCGGCACACATTGCATTGTTACTCTGTGAAATCTTAGGTTTTCAACTTTCAAGGCAAAAGTACACTCCCTTGGTGCTGGAATTCATTGCATCTGTACCGTATGAAATCTTTGCTATTGTATTTTTGAACTCGTGCTCGTTTGCAGGAGGAATTAAAAGATCAAAATCATTTTCAAGACTTTCTTTATACAAAACACGCCGCATTGTTGGATGAAGGGAGCATTGACTGATGAGTTCGTAGTTATTTATTCGGTGCTTCTTCAAAGGTTCTAGAGCCTCCCATCACTTGATTTTTGTTTACCAAACGTTCTTTTCTTTTCGTCTTCCTTTCGCTGGCTCTCCTTCCCAGACAGCGTGTGGCTTTGTCACGGTTGCGATCGTCAAACAAACAAATACTTGGTTCAAATCAAAAATGCCCATATCCAATCAATTTGAAAGCTTAGAAAACACAATAGTGGCATTTAGGATTTCATTTTAATTTGTGGGCATCTTGAATTCGAAAATATACGGAAAATGCCACTTGCTATTTCCTTAATCTATTTCCTTTGGCACGTACTCCGCAAACCTCACTGGATATAGCCTTCAATTCGTAAGCTGTTCAAAATATGAATATGACACAGGAGATACGAATCGTTTCAATTCGGAGGATTTTCTCACCTTTTCTCTATTTCCCTTCTTTTATTTTTGGCTTACCTATGCCAGTCCCAGGGAAAGGTCACGTTTGCCCCCGCATCTCTTGCTCCCAGGCCCGACCGCCGCTCATCGTCTCGCTCGTCTGTGTCTCTCTCGCGCGTACTGAGCAGTTGCCATCCGCCGCAGGCCGCAGTGCTCCCTGTCCCCATCCCCCCCCCCCCCCCAGGTCCCCTAGCCTCCTAGTTCGAGGCGGCGCAAGGTGGCGGAGGAGGAGCAGCCGAGAGAAAAAGGCTGAGCGGATACGTGGGGCTGACCGCCAGGAACTGGGAGCGGCTCGCGCCGAGATGGGGAGATAACGAAGAGCCTCCCTCCTCAGCTCCCCCTCCCCCTCCATCAACTGGTACAGAAGTGCAGATACATCCGGACTTGGATTGATTTCTTCTTCATCTTCTGGTAAGAAAGCCCCATCCTGCCTTGATGGATTGCCAAAAGAGTTAATTTTGCTCCGATTTTATCTTCCTTCGCGGCAAGCAATCAATCCCAATCCGTCCGGAACTGTTGCGATCTCTTTGCTGAGTGGTGAAGTGCTAGACCGGTTTAATTCCAATATTTTTACTTGTGATGATCAAGCAATAAAAAAGAAGAGAAAATTGATTGGTTCGTGGTGCCAGTGAGTAGAGCTGCAGTGAACATTACTAGCTTACTTATGTGATGAAATCCACCCCACTTGGAGGTTTATGATTGCCTAAATTGTGCAACTCACTTGACCGTAGAGGCGTGTGGGCTGGCCAGCCGCCACTTGCAAGTAAGTAGCGAACTCAACTTTTAAGACCTTACTTCACTGATGATAGTCCAATGGAGTGAGGAGCAGTTCATTTGTGTAATTATGCATGCCAAGCGCAATGTGCCATGTGCGGTGATTGTAGAATAAAGTTTTGCAGCGGTTATCTGAATTTATGGTTGAGGTTGCGTTCTAGAGGGACATAAGTGGCCTCTGCTTTTACTTTTAGAGAGAGATTCCACCATGGATTTGGCATGAAAAAACATATTAATATAAGAGGATTGGAGTTTCCAGGCTGAAGTTACCCAAATGGATTATTGCAACCAGAATGGTCAGGAAAATAGTTGTCATGTCTAGCTGAATGTTGGCTCAACGCATATTTAATCATTTAACTTTTGCTGTGAATGCCAATAAGTATTTGGTATATTCTTGCAAAACAACAAATGATATTTTCGAATGATATACTCAAAAAACAACATATTATAATATTTCCATAAGCTATGTTAATTTTCATCAAAAAGTTATTCGTGATGGTAATAGTATGATAGGTTTTATAACCAGCAGTGCTCTTTTGTGCCCACAGTTAATTGTTTGCTTTTTGGTGCAGTTTTGTCAACTTCTGTTGCTAATATACATGGAGAATCAATACCAGTGATATCAAGTGAAACATGGACCCCGTCAAACTGGTTGAGGGTTACAAGTTTGATGACCATACTACAAGTGATGTCCGTGTTTGCTTTAAATCTATTGATGAGCAGCCAGAATGGTTTTCCTGCCATTCATCTGTCCTTTCCCAAAATAGCAAGTATTTTGCAGACTGGCTTGGTCAAAATGATGTCCGTTCTAATAATACCATAGAACTTGAGTGCCCAAGAGTTGACTATGACCATTATGTCAAGATGTTGAAGTTAATGTATCTTCCTAGAGAATCAGTTATAGATTCATTTGATTCTGTGAAGTCAGCTGTTGGTGTTCTTCGAGCATCAAATTCTCTCGGATGCGAGTTGGTCACCAAAAGTTGTGTTGAATACATTGAAGCTGCTTCCTGGGATGAAAAGGAGGAGGAGGAGATCTTAGAAGTAGCTCGAACTCTTGGATCCGAAGCGGTTTCTTTGTTAGCCCGTCTTCAAGCCCCAAGTGTGGACGCTGTTAAGAATGTCTTCATCTCTGCCATTCGTTTTGCTACATGCATGGAATCTCCATTCCCTCCTTTCTTGGATGACCTCAAAACTTCTGCCCAGGAGCAAATTGACTTCATGATCCACGAGGATGATGACACTGCTTTGGTTACTACAGATGAAGACGTGAAATCTGTGGTTCAGGAAGGCTTGAGAAAACTGTTATGTTCACTTAGGACTGGACTAGACCTGTTGTCCACTGAGTTTGATCAATCACCTGATCAAGCAGAGCAAAGGATTCTGTGCAGCTTAGCTGACATTGACTGGATAGCTAATCTCTTGGCAAAGATTGAGATGATGCATGACTTTGTTTCTTGCTGGTCAGAAATCTCTGACCACGTTCTTTCAGTGGTTCAGGACAAGAAGTATATCTCAGGCTTGTGGGCTGTGAAGTCAAAGCTTATTGAAGTGACCGGAAAGGCCCTGGATGCTGTTGGCTATGGCTCAGTGGTTCTCCCATCATCATCCAGAGTTCATATCCTGAAGACATGGCTTCCTTATATTCAAATGACAAAGCGTTTTCTAGATGAAAATAGTAAGAATGAAACATCTCTGCAGATGGATTCAGACTTGTTTCAGAATATTGAGAGCGCAATAGTATCAATGGTGTTAGCATTGCCATCGGATGATCAGGCTGATATCCTGTCAGAGTGGATGAAGCAAGCAGAGCAGTTCAAGTATCCTGATCTCACTGAGGCATTTGAGGTGTGGTGTTATCGCAGTAAAACAGCAAAGAGAAGGCTGGTGGGCGGGCTAAATGGAGCTAGCAACCCCACAGTCAGTTTGTAAGGCTACTGTTAATTTGATCTTTTTTCTTGTAGCTCATAGTCAAACTAATTTTCTCATTGTTGTATGTTGTAAAACAGCTCTTCATGTTTAATAAACTTTGGTTTTATTGCAGCACTTTCATGTTTTTTTCAAAAATATGCACTGCCTTTCATCATTTACTTGCACTTGCTGAGATATTTGAGAGTACAGTTCGGGAAGCAACCACTGTTGATCTTTTTCCCACTATTTTACCTCCTAAGTCGTAACCCAGGTTTAAGAGGTTCTGAACTTATGAAGGTGCATGTGTGCAGCTTCAGTTTTAGTCAGGTATTTTACTCATGTTCTTCTGGGAACTGCTTAAGCATGGATCCTAGGACTTCATGAAATACTAGCCAAGTGCTGTAGACTCACTGTCAGCTTATGTTCAATAAGGAAAATAGCCTAATGTTTTTATATCTGGAAATAGATGCATTATCAGTTTAACCCACTGTTAATTTCCTTTTGAGAATAACCAATAGCATGACGTTACCAACACTGATAGAGTTAACAGAAAAAATGAAACGTTGTGATACCTTGATGGTAGTCTACTCTTGATGGAATTTTAGACCTTTTTGCCCTGATACTGAAATGGAAAACAAATGTGTTCCCTTTACAGTGTATTCTTCTGATGAACTTAACACCCCTGGGCTTGCAAGAAACCAAAATTTGTCATATGGGGTGCCGTGATGTGCTGAGCACGAGGGAGGTCATTCTTTAGCGTTATAGTACAGGTTAACAAAGTGGTCCATCAAATAGATTGTTAATTTTAGTTGATAGAGATCACTGTCTTCATTAAACTGCTCGATTCAAATACTCGGACTAAATTACGGTCCATCCTAATCCAGCTACTGATCTATTCATCCCTACATCATTAGCCACTTCAAACTGAACCATTTGGGGTTTGGCACTTCTGCGAAAGGCGGTGCATTATTAAGTTGTCCGGTTATGGCACAGGAATCTTCGGTGCCTTTCAGCTAATCATCAACAGTTTCTCAGCCATCATGAGGCCAATCTTCTGCTAATGATATCCTAAATCATGCCAATCACTTGATTAAGTACATCTAGTAGGTTTAGTTGTGTACTTATTGGTAGAAAGTGATCATTTTTATGACAGAAGGAATCAAGGGATGATTGCTAGCAAGTGTCCAGCTTAGTTCTTCTATCTCCTGATGTGTTAGGGTTACCTAGAAAGGGGCTTTCCTCCTAGTGGAACATAAAGGGTGGTGTTTAACAACTAGTTAGAGGTACAATGAGTCTTCCCAGTCCATCATTCTTTAATCCTCTACCTAATTAGATCATGTGTGGTCTTTATAGTCTCTCTTCTAACAAGTAAACAGTAACCGTCTCCAGATTAACAACTGTTTAGGAGTGCCATGAGACCCTCCTAGTCAACTGTTACCGAACTGGCAATAGAACTGTAGTGGAGCTTGAGTTGCAAGCATGTTTAACCTTCTTTTGTTTGCTGCTACCTTTTTCTCTCACCCGTGCTTAACGCGATAGAAAATTCAGCAAACTGCTCCAGTTGGAGTTGAGAACCAAATCCATGGTCCCTTTTTCTTCAGCTGCAAACAAGCTATCTATATGATTCCAGGCATGATTGGATGACGTGCGAATAGTGAAGTCCACTACTGCAAGGGGCCAAATGAAGAGTATCTAGTGCAATGGATGGAATCATTGTACTTGGTTAATGGAGTTGAAACCTTGATCTAGTGTAATCTAATATATCGTGACATATAGACGGAAATGAAGAAATTGTTGAGGCATGCCTGAATCAGTTTCACCCAAAAGCTTAAGCCGATGAGAAAATTTAGTCGATTTACTTTTACTCATGCTTCAACATAAACATATGAAATACTGATCTTTGCAGCTACAGACAATACCCAGAACACACTAGCATGTACTTGTATACATATGGCTATATATTTACAGGCTTAAAGCTGTACTGTATATTTGTAATGCATATTCTACTATTGCTTTCCTTCTGTATTACTACTAGTTTACTGCTATCTCCGCTGGTTTTTTAGACTGATACTGTTACTACTACTATGTTTTTCAGGATGTGTGATCTCATCAGGGGGCGTATCGTTGGCGATCAAAATTTCCAAATCTCGAGGCTCCTACGCGAGGGCCATGCCGCGGTCTGCATTGGAGCTCTGGACCTGGAGCCGGAAGCCGCCGGCGCTGACATGGACACTCATCTTCTGAACCTTCTCTGCCGTTATGTTCTCAGAGAAGCTCCACAGCTTGGCGGCCTCCTCGCTGCTGGCGCCCAGCCTCGACGGCGATGCCTCGTTGCAGTCGGCGAAGTACTTCCCGGACACTCCGGCCACCGCCGGGTGCACCGCCACGTAGCACGTCGTCGCGGCCGCCTGATGAAGGATCAGACTTCAGCATGCTGGAGCAGAGTAGTAACAGGGCAGAAGAATGATGATCAGGTGAGCTGGTGAAGCGAGCTGACCTGAGGGATCGTCTTGAGGAGCTTCGACGCCAGGAAGAACACTGTATCTGCAGTCAGCATGAAGCCATGCATCTTGTCAGAATTAAGGTTCGTTTTTTTCTGATAAACGAATTAAGGTTCGTTCATTATTGTAGGCGATGGAACGAAGGAGAAAGGGAAGTGAAGGGATCAGTCAGAGAAGAGGACGCACTGGTGACGAGGCCGTCGCGGTCGCGGATGAGCCGGGTCCTGACGATGCCGGGGTGGACGCAGTTGGCCGTCACGTTGGCATTCATCTCCCTCAGCCGTTCGGCGAGCGCTCTGGTGTGCAGGACGTTGGCGAGCTTGGACAGCGCGTACGCCTTCGTCGGATCGTACGGTCTGGATGGAAATCAATCATCAGGTAACAAAATAAATCAGAGCCGCCGGCCGCCGGCAATCTCAATCTTGAATCGATGGCGGCAGCTAGCTAGAGCACGCACATCTTCCTGCGGGTGACGCGGTCGAGGTAGCCGACGGCGTCGTCGCCGGCGAACCAGCTGTGGATGGTGGAGGAGACGTTGATGATGCGGCCCTCGACGCCGGTCGCCCGCGCCGTCTCCGCCATCTTCTCCAGCAGCAGCCGCGTCAGCAAGAAGTGCCCTGGGATTTCAATTCGTCTTGGCAGTTAGCCACCTCGCCGGTATTTGAAGTACTAGTAACCATTCTGTGATTTAACCTGCTCGCCGTACCTAAGTAGTTGGTGGCGAAGGTCATCTCGACGCCGTCCTCCGACACGGAGAAGCGGTCGGCGTACTTGCCGGCGTTGTTGCTGAAACGATGGAGCCAAGCGTGTCATCGTATCGCCGACGAGCCAATGATTAGTAAAGTTGTGCCAGTGCTCGCGGTGGCCGTAATTGGTGGTGGTGGTGTGATGGTGTCAGGTGTGTGATAGACCAGACCAGTACGAGAGAGGAGCGGAACGTACACGAGGAGGTTGAGCGGGAGGCCGAGCGCGAGGAAGCGCGCGACGAAGCGGCGCACGGAGGCGAGGGAGCTGAGGTCCAGCGGCAGCACGACGACGTCGGCGCCGGGGCACTCGGCGCGGAGGCGCGCGCGGGCGTCCTCGGCGGCCTTGAGGCTCCGCGCCGGCAGCACCAGCCGCGCGCCGCGCTTGGCCAGCACGCGCGCCGTCTCCGCCCCGATCCCCGACGTCGCGCCGGTGATGATGGCCGTCACGTGGCGGAGGTCCCCGCACCCAGCGGTGGCCTCCTCGGCCGTGGCGCGCGAGCCGAAGCCGCTCGGCCCCGCCGTGCCCGCCAGGTACCTCAGTGAGGTCAGCATCGCGCTGCTAGCACTGCTACTGTAGCAGCCGAGAGATAGAGATCAGAAGCTGGACGCTGTCTAGTAGCCGGAGGTGATCGATCGAGCTGAGGTGGTATGCTTGGTGGTGTGGCCTTGAGGAAGGAGACGAGAGGGTATAAATAGAGCGGGAATGGAGTGAGCGAGCGTAGTGGTGGTTAAAGCCTGGCTTGCTTTGCTTTCTTCCTCGCGCAGCTGCTCTGGAAAGATAGATCAGAGGGCCTCCAGAGATTAAAGCCAGTTTGTTTAGTTTAATTTGCGAAGAAAAGAACAAATAATGCAGCAGGTGATGATCTCATCGCCGTGGCCGTGGCCGTGCGCGCGGGCGTGTCAGTCAGCGCGGGAGTGAGCTGGGCGCATCATCAACCTCGCCATCATCAACAATATCTTTGCTTTGTTTATATATATGTGTATATATGTATATGTTTGTTTTTCCTCTATACCTGCTCGTATAGAGCGTGCCAGTAGAGACAAGTTTCGGCAGGGTGTGGGGCCCGCCCATCAAATATAAGCCATCTTCTTCTTCCAACATTCTCCTCCTGTCCGTCCATCAGTTCCTCTAGATTAGCGAAGTGAGCGTAGCTGTGGTACGCGATGTGATCGTCAACAGCGAGATATCTGTATGTCAATATCGATAATCAGCTGACTCAGTTTCTCAAAGGTGCTTATGGAGTAATAAGGTTGCGTGCGTGTATTCATATAGATAAGTGTGTATACATGTTTGTGAGTGTCTGCGTCTGTATTATGCTTCTTTAAAAAAGAAAGTTCCTCTAGATTGGATGGCCCCTGAAAGAAGAAGAAAAATTAAATCATGTCATGTGTGCCTTATTGATCAATTACAGAATTATTTACAGTGACAATGTTTCAATGTTTTATGCGAATGCAATATAAGAAAGTGAGAGGTAGCAATTTGGATGCTGCATCCGGAGTCATCGGCCGGCCGGTCAGCACTCAGCAGTATAGTTTTCAATTCGGCCGAGGCATGTGGGCCGGCTCACGGCCCGGCTATTCTATTTGGCCTGGCACGGGCTCATCAGCCCGGCACGAAGTTAATCGGGTCTGGCTCAGCCCAGCAAGAGCCTCATGTCGTGCCTAGGCCGAAGCTGCGGCACGTGGGCCAGCCCGACCCGGCACTGTTAACTAACCTGGACTGATAGGTCCCATAATTTCAGCCCACCGAATGAAACTCCACCGCCAGCCCACATATATACATATATTTTTATCCTCAAAACCCTAACTCCCACCCACTCCATTGTGGCGCCGCCCGACCTGCTCTCCACCTTGTGCGACGGCGGCCAGCGGCACCTCCTTCCCTCCCCGCGCGGCGCACCTCCTCCCCTCCTTCCCGCGGCGGCGTGGCCTGCTCTCGCCAGCACCTCCTCCCCTCCCTGCCAGCGGTGTGGCCAGCAGCACCTCCTCCCCTCCCCGCGAGGCAGTGCGATGTAGCCCGCGTCCAATCGCCTCTCCGCTTGCTGCGCGGCGGCGCAGCCAGCCGTTTCGTGCCACAGACCTGCGTGGGCTAATTGGACCGCAGGGGCCGGCCCGACACGACTAAAAGTCCCTGGTGCTGTGCCTGGGCCAAGGCCTCGGCACGTGGGCCGGCCTAGCCCGTCACGAATAAGTAATCCGACCAATCATGCCGGACCTAATAGGGCCCGAGCCGTGCCGTGCCGGGTGGCCCAAATGGCCAACTATACTCAGCAGCTGCTGGTCTGGTCCAATTTTATTCAGCATGCGGTGCCGAGAGGAGAGACAATGTTGATGGCGAGCAGGACGTGACGGGGGACGGATTGCTGGTTGTCTCGATCGGTTGGCACCTTCGTCGAGCGCCTTGTGGTCGTGCGAGACGTCGCCTTCCCGATCCGGCGACGACGGCGACCCCGCCGGACTTTTTTTGTCTCGTGTCTCGGCTGTGTCGTTCCGTCGATCGTGCGTGCGTGTCCGGTGTCCCTCTCGCTCGCCAACCCATCATCACCTGTCTCTGCGTGCGCAACTGGCGCGAGTCATGCAGCCACGAGCTGTAGCAGCTCGTCTTCGTCCACGGCTGTGACTTATGTTTATCCAGTAATTAGACCACTTAAAATTTCTTCCATACTTCATCCAACCATGAAAACATATCGTTATCTGGATATATATATATATATAGTTCATATATTCATGTGCCAAAGCTCTAATCCAGAGAAAGAGAAATTTGAACCTGAAAGGTTCACATATTTTAGTCTGAGCTAGCTATTCGTTCCTAAGTGAGTGATTTGGCTGTAGCTAGCTATGGATTAAACAAAGCCTAATTAATGGCTCATGCTATGTAGGGCCCGTTTGGCCGGAGTATGTTATATATTTTGCTCCATGCTAACTGTTTCTAGAAGGGATGCTTTCCCTGCTGTACTTCTCTATTCTCTTCCATGCGCCAAAGCTCAGACCTGATTTATTTATTTATTTTTTGTAAAAAAGACTTTATTTGGACCTAAAATGATTGTTATCATTTAGACATAACTTAGAGGCTGGAAATTGTTTTAAAAACCAGCCAAACTGAAAGGGCTATTCTTAGTTAATAGTGGCCAGTGGGCTCGATTTCAGTTGGGCTTGCAAATTAATCAAATCAAATTTAAAAGTTGCAACAGCCCAGTGGTGGTGGGTGGGGAGCACGCAGCGAGCTCCAAGACTGGGAGCAAAGAGGAGCAGGTCACGTTTGCGAAAACAAGTACGCGTTGCTCCAAACAAAATCAAACGGCCATGGAAAAGATGGAGAGAGAAAAAAGAGGAGGTGATGGGGACTGGACCTCAAGAATAGCAGTTATGGTGGGGGCTTTGGATCCGGCGGAGATTTTGTTGGCCTTGTTTTTTGTGAGTGTGCGTGGTTGCAGTAGTAACAAAAAGAAGTGCAGGACCATGTTAGTTCAATGATCTTGTTGTTTTGTTTATGCACTTTAGTTTTGTTAGCGAAGATATAGATGGCTATAAGGGTAGAAGAAAGTTTGAAATCATATGAAAATCATGCACATATATACATAAAAGTTTAGGTATTTCCTCCTTCTGGATCAAAGGGAGATTTGGAATGAAGCGTACAAAGAGATCCTCCATTTTCTCTTGTCCTGTGATTCATTGGCTTCTTTTCTGGAACAGGTCCCCCAAAGATCCTCTTGATGCAAAAGACAATCTCTGCAACACATAGGAGATGGTTTTCGTGAAAAATCTTCCAATTATTGGTGCAGAATAACATAGCATAAGATATGTAGTGATTTGGTGGTTATTTGTTCTTCCCCTTGAAACAAAGTTTAGCATGGCAGCAACTTTGCTATTGACTGGATGAAACTTCAAACACCCTATTTTCAATTCATTTATAGATATTTTTCCCTGGCCACTGAGATTGTGAAATGCTGCTCAAGTTCATAATCTCTCTGGCCAGTAACAGTAGTAGCAGTACACCCAATGACCCAGTACTCAATAGCACCAGAAAGGTCTGGTAAGGTGTCACTCTGATGGATCCCCTCTGGGCAATGATATGCTTGACTCTTGTTTTGCCTTTTGTTCTCATGTTACAATGTTAAAGCCAAGAAAAAAGAACAAAATGTATAAGATTTGGCATGAGCCCATAGGTGATAAACAATTGCACGTGGTTATAGATGCTGCATCAGCTGTGAAGGTGATGCCCAATTTGGCTACAAATTGTTGTTGCAATCATTGCTCAATCCTAGCTCCTTGTTTAGAGTTCAATTAATCATCCCTCTCTTCTTTTATTATTCTAGGGTCTAAAAAGCAGTCTGACTACCAGAGCACCTACTCTGACATGTTGTGAAGAGAAAATCATCAGTAGGATGTAGATATGCTAAAGATCATCCTAATGCAGGTGAATACTTCCTTCAATATACAGAATACTTCTTATTAGTCTTATTTTCTTCACATGGATTATACAAGTATACAAACTGAAATATGCATTAGAATAATAGTAATAGTACTAGATGCAAAATAGAAAAGTTAGCGACTGCCTATCCAAATCTAGAGATAATACATGTCAGCTTAATTGGTTTTGATCAATCACTACCTGTTTCTTCATCATTGTCTTGTGAGCTTCGTGAGCATCCTTCAGTTATCTTCCTATCTGCAGGCATCTCTTATTGGCTTCTCTTATCAATTAATATGATCCTCTGAATGAAAGTAGCAATTAACGATGCACTAATTGCAACTTAAGTTTCAAGGAGAGAGAGAGAGTGGACTAGACGTGTACTTTGAAAGGGACCTGCAATCCCCAAGGATAGGGGATTCCATCAGATTTCCTTTCCTGGTGTCACCTGCTCGTCCAACACGCACACAAACCGATGGCAAATGATCCGGTGACGATAACTGGATCTTAATCCTGCCCCACACTCCACTGAGAATGCTGAAACAGTGAGTTCCAAATCAGAACAACTCTTGTTTTGCTCGTACAATAATAGTATGCTCATCCCCATCCCCCAAGATTCTTCCTTGGTGCATACAGGCTTGGACTTTGGACCATTCTTTATGTACTCAATCGAACACACGGCCCATACTTGTTCCTTTCAGACATAACAATACAAAACTTTGATCCCCTTCCCTGGACTTTTTGGCTAAGATCACGAGCATGCACGGTGTAATAATGCAAAAGAGAATTTGGCGCGTGCACTGACCGAAAGGCATTTTTGCCATGAAAAACCACTCGTGGATCAGCTCAAATCTTCGCTGATAGCAACTGGGTAAGTGGCCAGGTCAAACACCTTGATCAACATACTGACTCCCAACTTCCAGCACCCTGCAAAACCATAAATTAAGCCGCAATGATGCATGACTATGCCCAGTGATTATGCTTAATGGTTTTCAACTGAAAGTCATGAGATGATGATGAAGGCTTAGACTCTCAGCAAACCCTGAGCACACTATAGGTGGTTTAAGGCATAATCAACCTTGTAAAGTATGTGCAGGAGAGACTGAAGGCAGTAAAGTATCACTTGTGCAATGCGAACACAAGTGCATCCAATTTTTCATCTTTTTTCCCTTAAGAAAAGGTAAAACTCACAGAAGTAGTATGCTAAATACTACTGCAAGAACAAACTGGCGATGGATCACTTTGTTTTAAAAAGGAAGCCCAAAACGAAGATAGTAGGATGATTTCAGCATCCTGATGTCTGATTGTTACTGCACATTGTCAGAAATGATATTGATCTGTGTCTGAGGAGATGAAGTCATACAAGAAGAAACTTATGAAACCAAGAGATCAAATTTAAACACGTGAACATTCACTGCTGTTGTACTAACAGATCAAGATATGGTGAAAAAAGTGAGTGCTTGAAATATTCATTAGAACCACACAAACCCAGATTTTTGCTGCAGTTGATCAAGAAGATTCATGCTCCTCACTCTGACGTATCACAAGAATTGGTTTGTGAATCTGAACTTAGAATAATAGAGATATCTTATTTTATTTTACACCCTAACCTATACCAACTATAATGATGATAGGGATAACCTAATTCACTTATCATTTAACAGAAGTAGGCACCAATATTTCTTAATCTAGACACAAACACACTTATCTCGTGGAGGAGTGTTATGAACTTTGACAATATGTACACAGCTTGAGCTCTACAAAAATGAATTAGTTGATGATATACCAAGGTATGAGTAATCAGCCCTCCATACAAATGAAATCACAGAATGGAATCTTGCTACTTGTACAACTGAAAAGATAAGACAAGAAGCATATATGGAAGATCAACATGTAAGATGAGAAGAATGGGAGTCCAGGTGATGGTCAAAATATTCAGATTCAGAATCGTAACAGAACAAGCACAAGTTTCATAATAAATTCAAAACATTTCTATATTAAGATCTCAAGGACAAGGCACACAATAGAAAAGTTAAGCTTGATTCTTCACATGAATGTTTTACAGGTGTGGATGTGAACATTTGGGTATAAAACAAAGAGTTTGCTAGTCAATTGAATGTGAAGCAGTCATAGTAAACTGTCTTAAAACATGAGAGCATGCAACAACTGTGTTGGTTTCACATAAAGGCTCTTTCTAATGTTGCCTTGCAGGTTCAATATGGTTGGCAGTTCCATTCAAGATATAAAGTAGGAAGTAGGAACAACACCCAAAGCAAAAGCAGTTTTTTCCCCTTGAATTAGAAGTGGTAAATTACGCACATAAGTCAGAATCACTTACAGTTCAACAAGTCTGTAAATGGATATACTCTTCAAATTAGGCATTTTGATGATAAAAGCAAAAATGTGATCCATTGATATCCACCAAAGAGTACAACAGGGTGACCGACCAGTCAGTTTTCTGTTACATTACTCCACCCGGAAAGGGAGAAAAAAATCTGATCTCAAATTGCTTCTCCAGTAAGGACAGACACAAGAAATTAAAAGAATTGATCCAACATTGCTCTTGCAATATAACAGTGCACACAAAAACTTGTGCCGTGGTACCAAAACTCCGGCAATCAGGCTGGGGATTTCGCCCCAACAGACACCAGCTTCGTCTGAAGCAATCACACAGGCAGAAAACAATCTAAGGAAGGATTGATCACAAGACGAATAACCATCCACGTTTGTAGCACACGAGCGTGATCACAGTCACCGCGGACCACACAGCCATGACCCACCAAGCTGCAAGCAATGCTGCCTCCTTCATTGCAACAGACCATCCAACGAGCCAATCCAGTCCCTCAACGCCCTCAAAGAAGTCCTTCCCTTGCACCCGCCACAACGCAAGCAGTGACAGCACCAGCAATGGCGGAGCAACGAGCTGTGTGGCCACGGCACAGAGGTGATGGTTGTGCAAGAACACCTTGGCCCGGCCATACTCCGTATCCGGGGCGCGGCTCGCGTGCAGTCGCTGGTACCAGCAGAACACGGCCTCGTTGAGGTACATCTGCACGGCCGGCCGCGCGGCCAGCAGCTGCAGCCCAGCCGCGGCAGCGAGCAGCCTCACCTCCTGCTCCGCGCCGTCCACGAACCCGCAGCATTGTAGGATCGAGGCCACAGAGGAGACGAGGACGGCGAGGTGGAGGAGGAGGCGCGCGGGCGCCGATGACGCGAGCACCGCGAGCCCGGTGCGGGGCTGGTCGGTGCCGAGCCAGAACGCGCGCGCGAACCGCGCGGCCGGGAGCGCGGCAAGCGACGCGAGGGCGCCAGCGAAGGGGCTGGAGGAAAGCAGAGTTGCGACGAGGAGCGCTCCGAGCGCGGCGGCGAGCTGCGCGGGGCGCGGCGACGGGACGACGACGTGGCGGAGGAGCGCAACGAAGAGGAAGGCTGCGGGGACGAGCGGCGCGAGCGGGGAGACCGCGGAGGCGGCCGGGAGGAGGAGCGCGGGCGGCAGGAGCGCGAGCGGCAGGAGGAACGCGGCGTGGTAGGCGCCAAAGTGGGGGCGCGAGGCGAGCGTGCCGTGGGAGAGGCGGAGGCGGTAGAGCTGCGCGGAGGTGGCGTCGAACGCGTCCTTGGCGGCGGCGCGCTTGGAGGAACCCTTGGCGGGGCCGGCGTTGTCGCCGGGCGGGCGCAGGACGGCGCGCGGGGTGTTGGAGGGGACGGCGTCGGGGTGGATGTAGGTGTGGAGGGCGTAGAGGAAGAGGGAGGGGAGGTGGAGGAAGTGGGCGGCCGCGGCGAGCGCGATCCCTGCGGCGGCGTGGAGCAGCGCCGGCGGGATCGGGATGGGGAAGGAGAGGGACACGGCCATCGCCGGCGGCCGGAGCTGGGTGACGAGCAGGTAGGTGGGTGGATCACTGGATCTGAGTGGTGGGGCGACGGAGAAAGCAGAGCTGCAGAGCAGAGCCTGTGCAGCGGCCAGTGGGAGATGGCCGATGGGCGTCCGCGGGGTATGGGCCGGGCTTCGGCCTGTAATGTTGTGGGTTTTAAATCTGGGCTGGTAATTATGGGCTTTAGATCTGGGCTTCTTTGGACATCTTCTCTTTTTTCTTTTCCTTTTTTAACTCAGAAGTTCAGAAGTTTTTGTTTTACTTTTTTTGCGAGGGAATTGAGACTGTAACCTCTAGAACGGTTAGAAGTCTAAACCTGCCACAACTCACTCAGCTAGTGTGTTAAGGTTAAGCTACGATCCAAAATTGCTGCCACAAGAAAGCTCAGAATGCAGAAATTGCTGCATTCAGGACCCAAATTTTTTTTGGACATCTCATTTCAATTTAGCACTGTCGAATCAGAACTATTTAACAACTTACATAGTATAACACATAGATAGAGACTGGCAAAAATTCAGCAGCACATTTGCTGCAATCATAGCATCAAAAGATGAATATTATTAGTTCTTTCTCACTTAACAAGGTTGATGATTATTCTTCTTAAGTCTAAACCGCACACCGAAACCACAAATAATGCCTGATGTTTTGTGTTTCAAATCCAACAGAGAAACACTTGACATAGTTGGACGATCGATGCCCAGACATTCAGATAAAAACACCATAAATATTATTATTGCGTTTATCATACAATTGGGTACACTAATCACAGCGTGCCTCCTCAACAGCCTGGAGGTAGAGTAGCAAAAATCTCATGGCAGTTTCTTTATTTCAGGGTGGCCAAAATGAATAAAAGGTTCACAGACTGAATAATGGTACAGCATGTTGGATTTAATTATTTTCAACAGAAAGCTCACTCCCCGCTCCGGATGGGGTTGATCAAAGGCTTCATCTGAGCAAGGTAAACAATGGCATACCTACACAGGAATATTAATGCATGGTTAGCAGAAGAAAGAAGGAGGGTCAAGACTCGAGACCATGAAAGAGTGAGATTCAGCAGAAACTTAAGGCTGATGCAGGGATGCAGGAACAAGTAGAAAGCAAGTTTTATTTTTCTTAAGGGAATTAGCCAAAACCTATACACATTCTTTTCTTATGTGATTTCCATGATTCAAACAAAGGTAGATTTTACAACATGATCTTCCCCAGAAAAGCAGGAATAAAAGCACACAGATAATCTGGGAAAATGTCAACCATGTCCCCAGTTCTGCCTTTTCTACCAAATCTTCTCTATCTAGTTAACTACAAACAGTTACTTTGTAAAAAAAATGAATTCATAACAAACTTCCCAGCATCATATTGTTTATGTAATCAATAGAATTTAAAGTGAACATGTAGAGAACAAGAGCCAGTTGAGAGATTGTTTATCAAGATCAGCAGCATGTTGATGTTGGCCTTACAATAATACTGTCTAGTTTTATGAGAATAGGACACAATTGTCCTAGTCATGTAAGAGAGTAACTGAGTAAGCGACCCAAATATTGTCATGCACCCAATTGTCAGATTTATATTTTTTAGCTGTGAGCAACCTCAGACAAGCAAAGGCAACTTTATGAAGTAAAAGAAAACTGCATGGATAAGAGCTTACATCATCCAACAACAAATTACAGCCGTAGTCACCAAGGTCAAATGGAATCTGCATAACATGAATAAGAAAAATTAAATCAATATGCTATAACAGTTTTCTAGGAATTTACAAATTAGCTAAAAAAGGTACAAATAAAGAGACTGATAATTTGTAGATTTGGAGCATCCCAAAATTGCTGCAAGACAAAGGTAAATGGCCAGATGGCAATTGCAAAGTTGGAGAAAAATTTCTAACGATAAATAAAATCTCTGAAATATTACCAATAGGAAAAACAAAATGGGTATTTTTCCATGGGAGCGCATTAGTGCAACTGTCATAGTGACCCACATTGAAAGCACATAATCTCTTCACAATGTACTTGACCAAAATATAGAGAGAATCCTACGTGCGATCCTGGCATTCATATTCGAGTAAGATTAAACCAATGTTGATCTATGGTAAAATGCGTGCATATATTTTTAGCAATCTTCTTATCTTTTGATTTCGAATGGTCTAAAACTTTGCGAGCACCCAAAAACAGGCCGCAAAATCCCAGACAAATATTATCAAAATTGCGAGGAAAAGCAACTCGAATCAGCAGCAGCGAAGCAAACTTTCTCACTAAGTTTTTGAGGGCGAACTAAAGTTGAACGTAGAACAAATTTAGGTTTCCACCGACAAGTACTACTACAGAGTCCAATCAGCTAGATTGCAATGGACGGCTGACCACTGGATCTCATAAAGCAAAGCTCTAAAGCTAGCCAATCTGCCCAAATCTAGATCGAAAACCCCAGACCAAGAACACCGCGATCGATCCGCGGTCAAACCCGCCAAATCTAGCACGCTCTGGGCCCCAAGTCCCAATTCCCCATGCCCGCTACCAAACCCACAAGCGCAACACGCAGGATCACAGCTCAGCGGGATCGGATCGAGGGAAGGGAGGGAGAAGCTGGGGCTTACAGGTTGGTGGATGGCCCGCGGTTGCAGCAGAGGAGCGTGAAGAGGGAGGCGACGACGCCGGCGAGGAGGAAGATGACCGTGGTCACCCAGAACCCCATGGTGGGCGGCGTCGACGAGCAGAGCTCCTCCCGCGCGGCTGCTGCTTTCTCTCTCGCTCGCTGGATCGCCCGGTCGGGGAAGAGACGCGACAGGCCGAGAGGGGTAGAGAGGCAGGAGAGGGGGGAGATGGAGAGAGGTGGAGTTGCTGCCAGCCACGTCACGTGCTTCTGGATCGCGATTCGTTTACGGGCTCGAGATGAGATGCTGGGCTGTGCTAGTGTGAAGGCATTATGGGCCAGGCCAGGCCTCTTTCTAATGTATGGGGTGGACACGGCCTTTCTTTCTTTCGAAAAGGAAACCATGTACTTACAGCAAACAACCGTGACATATTTCCTGCTTCTCCAAATTTTACATACCAACAAGTTCAAAGCTCCTTTTAAAAAAACATAAAGGTTCAAAACTGGTGACGTCACCCGCTCTACTATAGAAACCAGATAACAAAACCCTCTAAGGCTTGTAACAAGCTAATTTTGTAGGAGTATGAGATCACTTTCTCACCATTTTATAAATTGCCATTGTCATTCAACTCATAACATCCTTTTTTTCACAAAGTAAGGGGTTACGGAGTCCCTATGAGAAAACTCAAAATTATATTTCATTGCATAAGACTGCCTATAAGGTGAAGACTATGTATAATAAGTGTATGTTTGGCATGGCTCCAACTCTGCCTAGAGCAGCTCCGCTCCAAAACTCCCGGTGGAGTTGGAGCTGTCTGGATGAGAGTGTTTGGCTACTAGGGTGCAGTTTGCTCCAGAAAAGGGAGTTTGGAGGTGGAATGCCATTCTTGCCCTTTGCAGGGGGTGGCTCCTCAACCCGGCGGCAGAAGCAAGGAGGGGTTGCGCCTCCCGTCCACGGACCTTGTAGGGACGGGCGGCCACAGCAGGGGTAGCTCCTTCCCCGAATGGATAGCTTTCGGCGAATCTAGGGTTAGGCAAGCAGGGCCATGAGGGCGCCGGATGGGGAAAAGGAGAACCGAGGGAGGCACCGGAGGGGAAGGCGAGGGGGAGGAGGCCCCCTCCCCACGGCAGGGTGGCCCGTCCCGGCAAGTGGCGGAGGAAGGAATCGAGGCGCCGAGCCGCGGCGGAGGTGTCGGGTGGGGTGGGGCGGAGCGTCGGGTCAGGTGGAGGCATCGGTGTTCTGCGTGAGGCGGAGAGGGCTAGGAGGAAAGAAAGAAAGTAACTAGTACGTGTGTAACGAGTGGTAAAGGTGGGTAATTTTCTCCAAACTCCACGTCGAAGTTCAAAACGGGATACTTTGGAGCTGTAGGAGAGGTGCTCCAAAACTCCAATCCTATTTGCACTACAGCTCCATTGTTGGGGGCGTTTCATGGAGTTTTGGAGTTAGGGTGTTTGATACAAAATGGGTTGGAGTTGGTGGAGTTTAGCTCAGAGCCATGCCAAAAAGATCCCAAATTGTGAAAAATATCTTGTGCTACCACTTACCACCCCTTTTGGTGCTAATCATACTGCCACTGCCACTATTCTAGAAGGAATCACAGAGTGCTCCCAAAACCCTCCCATCATCCAACATAATTTGGGTTTGATGACCCACACCCACCCACATATGTTCTTGATGGATGCCACGTCCTGCTGCTGATGTAACCATGGATCACGTAATCAATCAACAAATTTTGCCCTGTTTGTCTAACAGAAATTATTATATTTAGACCAACTTTGCCAAATTTGTTTTGACCCGTCATGTATGTGTACTATGAACTTGCAACTTTGCAAGGTCGCTGTCAGGTGTCAACATTCATAGCACAAGTCATAGCTCCCAACTCGGCGAGGATTATTACTCCGTTCCAGGCTGCGTTCTCGTTTCAAATTCAGAGTTCAGACGGTTTGATTTGATCTCCGTCGTCGATCGCCGCCGCCGCCGCCGCGCGAATTCAAAACCTTTTACGAGTTTGCTTCGAAGCAGCGAGCCGGTTTATTTAGACCTCTTCTTTCCGAGACGAAAACGAATAAAAGAAGAGTAAGTCAGCCATCGCCATCGTCTAGAGCTAGCTCGTTCCAGGTAGGCCGCGCGAAGACGCCAAGAACGCGCGCCAAGCCAGCAAGCTGCGTCGCGCTAGTTAACCTGCCTCACGAGCTAACTTTCTGTGCGGCTTCGCGAGCCCCCAATGGAAGAAGCGAAGCTGCTCCTCGTCCTCCTCCCGCCTCCCTCATATTTCCCCCACCCGCGCCGCACCCTCCCAACCATGCGCCGGTATAAACCGCCAGGCGAGGCCACCTGCCCGCTTTACTTGTTGCGCTTGCTCCCGTGATCGAGGTCGAGGCGATGTCGTCGTGGCGGTTCCTGCCCAAGAACGGCGTCGCCGCCGGCGCCGGCGAGGACGCGTACTTTAGCGGCGGCGTCGCGCTGGAGGTGACCGTCCTGTCGGCGGACTCGCTGCGCCTGCCGCCGTCGTACTCGCCGCTGCCGCGCCGGCTGCGGCCGTACGTGACCGTGTCGTCGGACGCGCCCGCGTCGACCTGCAGCACGGCGGTGGCGGCGGGCGGCGCGCCCAGCGGCGAGCACTCGTGGGGCGACACGCTAGTGGTCCCCGTGGGCGCGGAGTTCCTGGAGGGCCGCGCCGACGTCCGCGTGGCCGTGCTCTCGGAGGCCACCTGCCGGCTCGTCGGCGCCACGCCGCTGGGGTGGTGCGGCATCCCCGCGGGCGACGTGCTCGACGGCCTCCGCCCGCCACGCGCGCTCCGCCGGCTCAGCTACTCGCTGCGGTGCCCGCGGCGCGGGGGCGCGCCCCCCGCGTGGGGCCACGGCGTCGTGCACCTCGCCGTGCGCGTGCTCGGCCTCAGCGGCGACGACGCGCGGACGGGCGCACCGGCGCCTGCCGCGGCCACGACGGCGCCGGTGCAGCAGGGGTGGTGCCGCGTGGCGATGGGCATCCCGGTGTCCGGGGCGTCGTCCGCGGCCGCGTCTGCCGTGGTCGGGATGCCTCTGTCGTGGGGCGCGGCGTCACGGTGAGGCGCGCGGCGGCGCAGGAGGGTGGATGATTGGAGGAGATGGCGACTAGCCGTGGAAAACCGGTGGAAGAACTTGTGCCATCGGGGCGACCAGGTCGCGGTTGCGCCCTTTTTCCGGCGTCACGACGAGGAATAGCGGCGGGGAAAGGAGGGTAGTGCGTTAGTCAAAGCGTCAAACCAACTGGTGTGGCTTCCATGCAGCATCCTGGCTGGGTTAAATGTGTAAGGCTGACGTGTGGGACCGGAACTGACACGTGTACATGCAGTTTAGGAAGGTTCCTGTTGAATAGTGGCTTTCCAATCGTAAATTTCCTGTCCTACCCCTCCCTCCAAATTATTAATTATTTTAAATTTTTTAGATAATAATAATTTTTCTACGCATTTAGATATACTAACTAACAATGTGGTCCGCGCGATACACGCGTGCTGATGTTAAGATGATACTAATTAAATTCCACTATAATGAGATATAGTGGTCTTGATCATGTTGTATATAATAAACAAATGTTGTACACTCTAAAATAAGAACAAAATCATTGTTGAATACATTTATATGTTTATTTAAAAATATTTAAAACTTATACCACCAAGACTGCAATGATGCCACTGCGTCTCCACAAACCACCAGTACATTTGTTGCCTTTTCAATTGCATCAATTTTGATGGGACGATGGATGGTCGGTTGCACAGGTGCAAATGCAATCATGCAATTTCTCTTATCTGGATGAGCAGGATGCTGCTTGAATCTGTATCTCTGAGAATATGGGAAGGAACTTAGATATCTCTCGTTTCCCATGTTCAGCTTGAAGCACCAATTTGTGAAGGAAGCAGCAAGGGGTTGAAGACTTGAAGTGGGCTCACGCCTGAAGTGATGACATGGTCGTTTCATTGAACAGGGATAAAAACCGAACTAGAACCACAAAGCAATCAAGAAGAGGCAGATCAAGTGGAAGGAACCTACAGGCGGCTCGTACTTGCCGGCTTGCGGCGATTCTTCGCGAACTTGCAAGGGGATAGCTGCTCATCGCAGACTAGCAAACTGGCGGAGCTCTCTTCGCCGGTGTCGAACGAATCGCTGCATGGCCACCCCATTAGCCTCCACTTCGCCACACCATCCACACCCGCGCTGCCACGATGAAGCCGAGGGCGCTCGCTTCATCAAACTTTAAAACTATATGCGTCGTGCGTGCCACCACCGCCGGTAGATCCGTAGATGCCATATTCCGTGTGCCGGATTGAGGCTGATTGGTCAAGGATTGGATGTGGAAGATGGATCAAGGCGGGCAAGCGGCATTGTTGACTGAGCGCTCGAAGGTGATGGTGACTGGTGAGGGAGGCACCCGGATGTGAGTGGGCAAAAGGAAAGGCGAGGCGTATGGGGAAGGGCGGCGTGGTTACCTGGGACTTTGGAGAGCGGAAGGAGATGGAGGATGTGATTGACGCTGCTACACTGCGAGACGAAGGAAGGTGATATCGGCAGGTCCCAGGCGCGGAAGGGGCGGGTGGGTACGCGAGAAAGTGAACCTTCGGTGTCAAATTATTTCATTTTTTGGCTGAAACGTTCTCCAATTCGCAGTTTCTATGGATCTACCCTTCCTCCTACCTTCATCAACTCTGACGGGTGGGTCTAACATGAGGGGTACAGCTGACCCGATGTGAGTGAAAAATATTTTCAAAAGTTTTTGTTCTGTATAGTATAGATGTTATAACTAGATGGATAGCAAAATCTATGTATTTAGAAAATTTAAAATGGCTAATAATTTAAAACGGAGGGAGTACTAAATTAATCGGGCAATCTACATCGAACGAACATATTTTTTTGGTTTTATCGTTTGGTGAACGCTACAAACCTCCGGTTACAAATATAAATACATCTATGTATAGTACTTGTTAAAAATTAATGTATGGTATCATTGCTAAAATTCTATATTTTCAAGGTTAAATTGGCATTCAAAATATACACCACAGCTCGCAATCATGAATGGGCACAATCCGAAGATTTAGCCCCCGTTAAAAGTGACGATGAAGACCTCACTTTGATTACCTCTAGTATTTGATTAGAAAAATTGTATGACTAACAATGTCAGATTGGTATTGCTTGATTCATTACACAATTTCTTTCGGAATACTACCTGCGATCATCTTAAAATAAATGCTCTAAGAAGGGATGCTCATTATACAATTTTTTGGGGGGGAGGGGGGTTGGGGGGGGGGCATTGATATCGTCTTATCCCGTGGTAAAACGTCAACTCCATATAAAATCCATAACAGATTGTTTGCCAAACCAATTTCAATTTCCCTTGCGTCTGTTGAAAGGAATGCAAGATAATTTTTTAGAGTATTCTCCGCTATGCAAGAAGAAGATATTTCCCATGAAAGAACTCTAGAATAAAATTAGAAAATATTAGAATATGTAGAATCTTTTTTAGAAATAGGACATTTGTCTCAATATCATGCCCCCCCCCTTGGTCTATTTGTGGTCTATAAATACAGATCTCCTCCCTTGCAATGGCATCCAACCTGTGGAACCACTTTTAGCAGGACGCTTGCTCCCATCTAAATCAATCAAGTTAAGGACCCCTTGGATATGTTTATTTAGCAAAAAAATGAAATATATATACATATATTCATCATTTATGTTAATTTAGTATCCTGCGTATTTATCTAAAAAAGGCTTAACATCCATACAAAAATGAAACATTAAGCACACTATATATTTTGGTAGATCTTGGCATGATAATAAAGCTAAAGTTTTCAATATAGTTCTTGACAAACTTCAATGAGAATATCATCTCCCCAACAGATGATGCCTTAGGTGAATATTGACAAACATGAGAGTTTTCCGGTCTCCTCCAAGGCAAGACTGCAAAGTCAAGTTATAGCTAAGAAATTGTTTGAAATGGACTCTTGAACATACAGTTTTAAATAGATACCCTGAATTAATAACATACAAGGATTAGGGGGAGAATGTTAGAAATAATCCTTGTGTTAGCTTACTTATCTAGTATTAGTCTAGTCTGGTTAGCATAAGTCTAGTTTACTGTTTTTTCCTTAGCCAGCAAGTAACTCTAGTAGCTGCCTTGGATAGCAAATAGCAGTAGTCAAGTTATTTTTTTAAGGTGCTGGACAGCTGCCTTGAAGAGCAGAAGGAGAAAATAAAATACATTGAGGAGCGTTTGGCACATGCAGAGTCTCAAATTGTTGAAGGTGATGAGTTGCGGAAAAAACTACACAACACAATACTTGTAATATGTGAAAGCATACTATCTCTTTGTTAAACTGTTAGTTATTAGTATCTATTTTTTTTAAAAAAAAGACTTTGAATGAGCGATTGAAGTATTATTGTATATGTTTTACTCTCTACGTATTGATTGGTCTCACCTCTGCAAAAATTTAAAGGAAATATCAAGGTTTTCTGTCAAGTTCGGCCCCTTCTTCGGTTTGATGGCGATTCAAATGGTCTAGAAGGCGCTATCTCTTATCCAACATCGGTGAAGTCTAGTGGGCGTGCTATTGATTTGATGAACCAAGGTAAATTATGTGTTCAGCATGATTTTTTCTTGGGTTTCCTACTGATTTTTATATTATGATACTATTGTTGTGTTCCTTTGTTGTTATATTTTCCTATGTAGGTCAGAAGCTTTCCTTCTCATATGACAAGGTTTTTGACCACAATGCTTCACAAGATTATGTGTTTGTGGAGATATCGCAATTAGTCCAAAGTGGCCTTCATGGATACAAGGTATTAATTTTGAATTGCAACATGATGTGCTGATGGATAGTTATAAATGCTCATCTTGTATGGTTGCAATCGTCCTTCACTTCCAACATATGCAATAGAATCATATGCTTAGAAGTATTAACTTTTGCGGTTTCTGCGGCGCCTTCGTTGTGGTAAAACGATCATATAATTCACACACAATCAAGTTACTAACTTCCTTATGGAGCTTTCATTTCATATGAATTGTCACTTCTTTTTCCACCTATCTTGGTTAGTTGCCATATCTTTTGTTCATCTACGATACAATTTATCATGGTTAATGTGTTGATGTGATCAGTGGCGGATCCAACGTGGGGGCAGGGAGGAGGCTCGAGCCCCCCTACCCCTATGCAGCAGTGGAGCCCCCCCCCCCCTCCATTTTTTGTGCCATGGGAAGGAGCTTTGGGGGTGTTGGAGGTTGAAGAAGGGCGAATTTGCGCTATTGGGTCACCTTGGGCTAGCAGAACAACAATACAAGTGGACTAAATTGGCCCATATAGCCACAGCCCAAAGGAATTAGGTTGGCCCAAACAAATTGCCCAATACCGATCCCCACCCTGACCCCCTGTTTCCTTGGCTCCCCAACCCCGAGCCCGACATCCGCCACCGCCTGCTCACCGTCCGGCTGTCGTCAGCCGCCCGCTCGCTGTCCGGCCATCCGCAGCCGCCTGCTCGCCGTCCGGCCGTCCGCAGCCGCCTGCTCGCCGTCCCGCTCCCACTGTCCATAAAGCCGCCAACGCAACCTGGGGGTTGGGAGAGCGGTGCCAGCGCCCGATGCTAACACAAGCCGCCGCCGGCGCGATGTGCGGCAGCGGCACCACAACGTGCGCAGGCTGGCTTGGCCGTGCGGCACCACGGTACGCTGCCACGCCAGCACACGGCTGCCGCGAGCTCGCGACCGGTGACCACAGGCCGCAGCGTGAGGAGTGGCCCGTGGCTGGTGCCCTGCAACAAGAAAAGGTATGCTATCGAAATGCAATTAACTAAAAATCAGTAGTGAAATTGTTACTTTTAGTATATTGAATAACCAGTTGAACCTTGAATTCGTCGCTAGATTGCAAGATGTCAAAAAGAATATTGTCAACTATTATTCAAGCAGTAGTAGTACTCCTAGCCTAGAGAATAATGAGAACACAAGGCCACCAAAATTACCATGGGTGGGATTTCGTTCTTCGGATATTGTTAGTGACCTAGGAATACGCAAACCAATTGATGAGCATCCATTTGAAATTAGAGATCAAGTGAAAAGGGCATATGCTTTGAGAGGACCAACTCAACCAGTTGGTATTTCATTTCCTCGTAAATGGCAAAGTGGTGAATGGTGATCCTTCCAACAAATTTGGTTTGCAAAATATGATTGGTTGGAGTATTGTGAATCAAAGGATGCTGCATTTTGTTTGTACTATTATCTTTTCTTTGAGCCCGGAAGGCCTGAAAAATTTGGGAGTGATGTCTTTGCAAAAAAAGGTTATGAGAAATGGAAGAAGGCTTTGCAAAGATTTGATAAGCATGCTGCCTCTCAGTCTCACAACAATGCAATTATGAAGTGTGATGACTTCATGAACCAGAGGAGAAGTGTGACTAACAAAGTTGTTAAGTACAATAAAGAGGAAGAAGCTTGATACAAAATTTGTTTGACATCTTCTTTAGAAATTGTAAGATTTCTCATTGAGCAAAGAGAAGATTTCCGTGGTCATGATGAGTCTTCTACTTCTTTGAACAAAGGTACATTTAGAGAGATGGTTGACTGGTACAAGAACAAGAAAAAAGAAGTGAAGGATGCATATGAAAAAGTTCTAAACATTATCAAATGTTGTCTCCTCACATACAAAAGGACCTTACCAAAGCTTGTGCAGAGGAAGTCACTGCAGCTGAGGCTTGACACCGGCCAGTGAGCTCCGCCAGTTTGCTAGTTTGCGATGAGCAGCCATCCCCTTGCGAGTCCGCGAAGAATCGCCGCAAGCCGGCAAGTACGAGCCGCTCGTAAGTTCCTTCCGCTTGATTTGCCTCTTCTTGGTTGCTTTGTGTATAGCAAGTGGTTCCAATTCGGTTTTTATCCATGTGCTTGACTTGATGGCCATGTGTTCGGCGAAACGACCATGTCATCACTTCAGGCTAGAGCCCACTTCAAGTCTTCAACCCCTTGCTGCCTCATTCACAAATTGGTGCTTCTAGCTGAACATGGGAAACGAGAGATATCTAAGTTCCTTCCCATATTCTCAGAGATACAGATTCAAGCAGCAGCCCTGCTCATCTAGATAAGAGAAATTGCATGATTGCATTTGCACCTGTGCAACAGACCATCCATCGTCCCATCAAAATTGATACAATTGAAAAAGCAACAAATGTACTGATGGTTTTTGGAGATGCAGTGGCATCATTGGCAGTCATGGTGGTATAAGTTTTAAATATTTGGAATGGAGAGAGTAGCTATTTAGCTAGGTGTGTTTGGATCCACCAACTAATTGCTAATTATTAACATTAATAGGCCATGCTACCTCTATGTTGAAAAAAATTAACATTTAGGTTAGGGTAATACAATATTTTGACTTTTTAGCTAGGTTCAACCAGGCAATGAGATAATACTATTTCAATTACCTAGAATATCATTAGCTAGTCTATTAGAGCAACTTCAAGAGACTCTATGTATCTTTCCTCGTTGTTAGGAATAGAGAATTTGATAGAAAAATATCTTCCAACAGCTTTTCTCTAAGTGGTTATCCAAACGTAGCCATCCTCCATTCCACATTTGTCGCTAGCCAAAGATAGATAACGAAAATAGCTTTCTAAAGTGTACATAAGGTATAGAAAAGCTGTTGGAGAGTGAAAATATATAGAAAGCGATTTTTTATGTAGCAGGCTCTCCAAATAATAATTTAGAGAGTGGAATTTAAAAAGATTCTTAGAGATGCTCAGCTGACTGTTTGGATCTATCTAAATTTAACTAGCTAACCATTAGCCGGAAGATCCAAATAGCACAGTATGCATCCTGATTTTTATATAGCACACCATCACGTACAAATCAGTCAACGCCAATACGCCGTTGCCCATTTTTAGTACCCATTAGCATCGATAAGCAAATAAACCCAAGCGAATTAAGAGCATGCAATGCACGAATCATACATACCAATGCTTGATCACGGCGCGTGATCCACCAACATACATACCATACATACCACGACAAGCAAGGATCAGGATTAAGCATCTCACTGACCTGACGGTACCCTGAAGATCGTGACACGTACTTTGCAGGCGGGCGAGCAGAGACTCTAGAGCCAGGTTATGCACGTAATTAATACACTCCCTAGGTAGCTCAATGCTATTTTTCGCAAACTAACCATGCAATAATCCATGATTATTACAGGGGGCCTGATCTGTACCTAAAGATTTTGAACAATAATCTAACCATTATATTTTGAACAATAAAGATCTAATTAGCATCGCCTGTGAGCACCTAAATCTCTCGGAAAAGTATATATAAAACTTGGATGAGCAAGTGTGTTTAATTTGCAACAGCAGGCTAGCTGCAGCTACCCTGCTGCTGATCCGGGCTCATCCGCAGCAGGAGGCACGCCAGAAGATTCCAACTCCAACGCGGCGTCGTCGTCGCTGCCGCCATACGTGCGAGCAAGCCACACCCAGAACGCCACGAGGCCGGCGATGAAGGCGGCGAAGACGCCGGTGCAGCTCGCCCGCACGCGGGTGTCCTCGACCCCGGAGGCCGGCTCGCCGAGCGTCAGCGGCGTCGCCATGGATCGATGCTCTCGCAGCAAGTTAGCTGTGTGTGTTCTGAGAGAGGTCTGTGCCGGACGTGCTATGTATAGGGAGCAAAGTCCCATCTCGACTTGGATTCGTATGGAAACAATGGACGCTATTGATTCTTGGATCGGAGTAAGATGGCAAGGAACATTTCACTTGCCATAACGGGGGCTTGATCGATCACAAAGGATCATTCTCTAATTTGTCCGTGCTTTTGGTTGATTAATTTCGGCGATGAAAGATGAGAGAAACCATTGATTCCAAATGTGTTAACTTCAAGCTAGTTTGAGTATAATTGAAAGATCTTCATGCACAAACCTGTCAAATCCAAACATGAAACGCAAAAGCAAACGTCATAGAGCTAGCTAGGCCCGGCAAGCGTGCAGTACAAGGCTTGCCATTCTCCGAGGGGTCGCTGCCGCCGCCGTACTTGCGAGCAAGCCACGCCCAAAACACGAGGAGCCCGGCGATGCACGCGGCGACGCCGCCCGTGCAGCCCATGAGGACGCGGCGGTCCTCGACGCCGACGGCCAGGACGGCGGTCACCATCGCGTTGAGAGCGCCGACGCCGACGGCGCAGACCCCGATCCACGCGAACCTCCGCTGCACGGCCGCCGGCGCGCGCGGCAGGGAACAGGTCCGTGCACGACACGACCAGGAGGGCCAGCGACATGTAGGCGCCGAGCGAGGCCCAGAGCCGCAGCCGCCACGGGGCGCCGGCGAAGAAGGAAGGGGAGATGGCGCGCCTGTAGGCGTAGGCCACGCCAACGAAGTAGCCGATGGTCGCGACCTGGAAGAAGACGGCCATTGCCCATGCCTTAGCACGGCTCGCATGCTGCGGCTCCGGCGCAGCCATGGATGCTCAAACGCCGAGGTAATCGCGTGTGCCTGTCAGAAAGCTATCGCGTACTCCCGTGTGCTATCTATAGGCCCAAAGTTCGATCTAGAAGGCATATATATGGAAATTGAAAGACGATTCAAAGACGTAAATCTTGCTTTTCAAAGATGGCAAGGGACCAACCAAACAGTGTTTACATGCCATAGCCAAAGGCATGATGATCACAACAGTTTCCAGTGCCACACCATCGACATCAAGGTCTCCCGATCCATTCAGTTAAGCGAATGGAGAGTCCAGCGCTGAAGAATGAAGATGACTCTGAGATGGAGAAAGCTCACGTGCCATTGCCGTTTGTAGTTGTAGCAGTGCTGTAGGGAATTTTTAGGGACAATGATAGGTGGGCCCGGGCAACGCCATGGTATAGTCTGCAAAATAAAAAAATGCCAACTCGGAAAAAAACTGCAGACACATCAGCGAGCACCATTAACAATAGGCTCCGATGGAAATTGAACGGAATTGAGGATTGAGATGTGAAATAATTTAGACAGTGCTGTAGCTGGGAGTTGACTATGGTTTTGTCAGATCAGTAAGAAAATGACATTGAAGGGAGGTAAAAATTAAAAAAGAAATGGCGTGGAAAGTAACTTGGTTTCAGGTATCATTTACTCATATAGTCATGAGTTTTCTTGATGGCATAGAAGAAATTTACTCAAGATATATGTGCATCTGATTCTGCATACGTTACAAGCGTCACTCATCATTGTTTCAGTGGAACGATTTACTTTGCAAGTGATCTACAATGGTCAGGTCTTAATAGAAAAAGGACAACAACGGACTTCAGTAAGAACAGAAATAACCCCTGCCCGTTGCCGGACTAGCAACAGTAGACTGTACACGTATATATGTGGTTTGAACCAAGCCATCCTGTACAGAACTACTGATTCTTAGAGATACACTTCAGAGTTCAGACCCTACAGATCCGCATGGCTATCATCAAGCCATCGGTGTCAGCTACACCTTCACTTCAGCAACAGCAGCATGACCATGAGTGTGACGACACGAAACCAACGAAAACTAGCTCGATCGACGCCAAGAATGGTTGATAAAGACTGTTACTACAATTGCAATGCCAAGAAAAACTAGATGGGCAGGTGTGTCACATAAGGTTGCCCTGCTACCTCCGACGAGCCGCCGATCCTCGGGGCCGCCGCCGTGGCAGGATCCAACGGGTCGCCGCCGTACCTGCCAGCAAGCCACTCCCAGAACGCCACGAGCCCGACGACGAACGCGGCGAGGACGGCGGTGCAGCCCGCCAGGACACGGCTGCCTCTGACCTCGACGGCCAGGACAACGCTCACCATCAGGTTGAGAGCACCGACGCCGACAGCCTCGCCCCCGACGTCCCTGAGCTTCTCCATGACCGCCACCGGCGCGCGCGGCAGGAATAGGTCGATGTAGAACATGACCAGGAAGACCAGCAACATGTAGACGCCGTAGGAGGCCCACAGCGCCAGCCGCCACGGCACGGCGGAGGAGGAGGGGGAGGTGGCGGACTTGACGGCGTGAGTCATGCCCACGAAGAAGGCTATGAACGCGGCCTCGGTGAAGACGGCCAGCGTCCATATCTCACAACGCGACATGTGCACCACCGTCTCGCCGACGGTCTGCGGCTCCGGCGCCGGCGCGGTGGATGCTCGATCTTCCATCGCGGCGGCAGGATTTTCGTTGAGCACACGGACGTTGCATTGCATATGCCTGTGTTACATTTATAGAGGAAGAAATCAGCTAAACCATTGTACTAGTCGATGAGGGTTACAAGATATGGAATTGTTTTTCTAGAGAAAATATGGAAATTAAACATCGGTTCAATGGGAGACATGGAGTACAGGAAAATGAAAAGCAAGAAATTTATGGCGCCAGGGATCAGTTTGTGCGCCTGTGTTTGACGGGCCCACTCCTTCCACCTGGGCCGCAGCTTGCGGGCCGCCCTTCCTACACAGCCCAACAATTGTCTACCCCTCCTAAAATCGGCTTTTCTACTCTACGAGATGACTATGACCACTACATTCGTTTCAAATTATAATTTATTAGATTTTCTAGATGCATATATTTTTCTATGCACTTAAATTTATACTATGTCTAGATATATAGAAAAATTATATATCTAAAAAATAAAAATAAATTGTAATTTGGAACGGAGGGAAAAATGAAAATGAATTGTAATTTGGAGCGGAGGGGTAGGATACTTTACATCTTTTCACATTTCAAATTATATTCCAATTCCACAGATTCTTCCACAGAAGCAAAGGATCATGAGTCAAAATCCAGAACCTTTACAGCAAAGAATGTTCTTTTTTTAGTTCCTTTCTACAACCACTCTACAACAAACCAATCATACGTACATGTTACACCCAAGCCATATACACCACCCTAAAATGATCTGCAAATGCCAATCGATTAGCACAGCAAACGCAAGAGAATCAAACAATTTGTCTGTCTGTCTCTGACCATCTACCTATCTATACTTGCATAATACTGCACATTTTCTAATGGTGATGCAGCTCCTCTGCATCTGCTAACACGCATCGAGCTGCAACCCTGACGACCTGCAGCTCTGCGAGCTGCGATCCTGATCGGGAGCTCAGGACAGGACGGCGGGAGGGGAATAGAGGGGGAGGATGGGCCGATCCGAATCCGTGCTCCGTTTCTTCTCCGGGCTGGACGACGCCTGGTGGTCGCCGGCGCCGCAGCAGCTCTTGCAGTGGCCGCCGCCGGAGCAGGCGGGGCTCAGGTCAGGCTCGGGCCCGTCCTCTGCTTCCGAGGCCGCCCGTTTCCTGAACGAGGCGATCGCGCTCCGGCAGAGCGGGCACGGGATGCTGCCGGCGATCCCCGGCACGTCGTAGGACTTGATCACGGAGCACAGGTCCAGCGCGCACTTCACGCACAGCTCGTGCCCGCACACTGCCAGGGTTTCAGACATCGAGCACGAACAAGATTAGCATCTGCAAGAGCTGATTTTTCTCGTCAGGTTCAGGTGCACAGTGGACTGACAAACCTTCGGCAGCTACGTTGCAGGGTCTTTCCAGGCAGACTGCGCAGCCATCGCCGTCGTCGACGACGCTGTCTGAAAACTCCGACGACGTGTTCAGAACCAGGCCACAATCCCTGCACGTTGTTCACCAACCAAACAGACGATCCATGGTCAGAAGAGGCTGCAGCAAAAATCAAGTGGTGCCCTGCATTGCCAGTGCTCTTGATTCATGGAGTTACTGAAACGACGGGGACGGGGTACCTTGCGAGGCTGAGCACGCTGGCGAGCGGCGACGACAGGTAGCCCGACGGCGGGAACTTGGGGATCGGCAGGTGCGACTTCGGGGACAGCACGTGCTCCAGCCAGTGGCAGCCCCACGTCCTGGCGACATCAACCGGGAGCCACCTGACTAGCAGAATCCTCGCAGGAATGAGCTACCAATCCGAGCATCACTCGATCGAAGTGAATGGGGAATTTTGCAAGGAGGAGAAGATATTAGGCCGAGCGGTTGACGAATTACCCGTTGCAGTTGACGGCAGTTCTGTCGGCGCCCCGCGACACGAGAATCTGAACTAGAGCAGAGGCCGGCGTCATGTGCTGAATCAGAGGAAGAAGAAGAAGGTCGAAGGAATGGGAGTGATCCGGCGAGAACGACTTGCCTGGCAGCACTTGACCTCGCCACCCGCGGCCGCGTAGTGCAGCGGGGTGCTGCCGGCGCCGATGGACCCCATCGGCGACGCGACGCAGGGGAGGGTCTGCGCGGCGAGGTCGGCGTGCTCGTCGATGAGAAGGTGCACGCAGTCGACGTGGCCGTGCAGCGCCGCGAGGTGCAGCGCCGTGACGCCGCCGCTGGCCGCCCTGTTCACGAACCTGTCGCCGTCGCCGGCGGCCGCGGCCAGCAGCAGCCTGGCGCACTTGACGTGCCCGCCGGCCGCCGCGAGGTGCAGCGCCGTCCGGCTGCTGAGGCTGTCCACCTTCGACACCTTCAATCCAGTCGAACCCAGCAAAGTTTCAGATCACACCAGCGAAGCATTTGCAGATTGCAATGCGAATTCAGTATGGATCACATCAGCACAACTGTAGCAAGTGGCGAGTGAGCACTGTGCTGCACTTACGTTGCATCTGAAAACCAGCAGCGTCTGAACCACCTCCCAGTGGCCGAACCGGCACGCTTGCATCAACGCCGTCTTCAATTCACCGCATGCGAAAAACGCGAGGAATAGTATCATTAATGGATTCAACCTCAACGGATCAACCTCAGATATGTGTCCGTGTCCCTGTCCGTTGAGAAATTGACGATACAAAACAAATATACAAAGCATGGAAGATTGCACGGCTCGGCTGTAATCTTCGTACAATTTTTCACAATGAATTATGTCGAGCCGTGCAATCTTCCACAATAAATTATAGTTAATTCAAATACTGTTGGATCGGATGAGATTGCTCACCTGTCCGTAAATGTTCCGAGCATTCACGTCAGCTCCGTTCTGCAGCAGCAACGTAGCGATCTGAACAAAGAAGATGGAAATATAGCATGTTTATTTTTTTCGAAAAAAATCTAGCATGCTTAATTAAAAACAGAGTGTAGTTTCGCAAAAAAAAAAGGAAAAAAATAGTTGCATAACATCGTCTACGTGTGAATTTTAAGAGTGTTGGTGGAATGGCGGTGCTCAGCTGGGGAGTCCCAACCGCTTCGGCAGCGATTTTTCTTGGGACTCTGATCAACACCAACTGATTAGTTGTGTCTGCAATGTCAAGCACGTCCTTTTTCCTTTGATTGTCTGCTGATACGACCGCATTAAAAATTTTGCGAGCTGCTACGCTGGATCGCACAGCGACTAGCGTGGATGGAGAGCAACTTGATTGGTCTCTGATATTCAAGTGCACACACACGGGAAAAAAAAGAATTTCATTTCCATATTTTTCTTTCATTTTGCCCAACGCTATGAAAAAGTTTGCAACTTGAGAGGCCTAAAATTTTTGAAAACAAGACCATTTCAAGTTTGTACTACTGGAAGGAAAACGAAAACCAGTGGTAGATTTTGTGTCGCTGTCCAAGTATAGTTGTAGGACGAAAATGAGTCAAAAAAAGTTGGATCTACATCTACTATTACCAATCGTCATCTGGGTGGCAACAACGTAGAAATAATCCGCATTAGCAGGCCAACTTGCTGAACGTTACATCCTGTAATAAAAACGTCACGGATTGTTCCTTTGCCACATGCATGCTAACGAAATAATAATCGTGGCAGCGTCCTGTGGGTATGACCATGATTTCGGCAAAGATTTTTTTAGCTCTCATGTCACGTCATGAATTTATCTCAGAAACGTTTGCTTGGCAGGACAATTAGTTTTTTTTTTGTATACGTGACAGATACTGAACCAAGGGAGGAGAAAAAAAAATCAAGAACGGCATCTACCCATGGCCATGTTTTATTCACTTTCTTACTGTTATATACTGCACGTCTTGACTTCATTTTAACTACGTGCCACGTGTGCAAGTCTCGAATGTTATGATCAGCTCCAAAACTCACCAACAAGAACCAATTCAAGATCAATAGATCAACAAGGAAAGGTAGGCATGGACTCGTGTAGCGTACTCCACCTTGGAGATCATAGAAAAGGAAGGAGAGAACAAAAACTGAACCAGTGGGCCATGATCAATCACCACAACCTAGCTTCATATATACTCCCAACTAGGTAGGTCAGTCAAACAGATTTATGCCAATAAAACCTTGTTTTTCCTGATTTTATAGCTATCTATCCCTTCAAAACCAAATCAAAACTCGGCAAAAATCAAATAAAAAGTTTCAAAATAAATTTAGGGAGAGTGCGCGCGTGCACACACGCCCGCTTGGTGCTCAGACGACGACTGATCGTACCTCGTGGTGTCCTTTGGCCGCGGCGAGGTGGAGCGGCGAGTTGAGGCTGCCGAAGGCGGCGCACCGCGCGAGCCCCGGGTTCGCCTCCAGCAGCCGCCGCACCTCCGCCGCGTCGCCGTCCCTCGCGGCGGCCGCCAGCCGCTCGCCGAGTCCGGCGCACCCCAGGGCGTTGCCCATGCGCGCTTGCGCCGCCCGTCGCCGGCCGCGCGCCGCCACCCGGCTTCTGTCCGAGCTACCGAGCCAGTTAGCTCGAGTAGCAGCAGCTCGCGAAGGGACGGAGGCTAGCTTCTAGCTTGGAGCTTTGTTTTGGCTCTTGGTTGCTGCCGTAGGATGGCTCACGCTACAAACGTGAGGAGCTACCTCTTTGCTTGGTCGTTGGCAAAAAGCTAGCGATTCTGTTGAGCTACACGCCTCAGGTCTTATACACTCTCTACTCCAGCTGCCGGCCAATGGCTGACGAGAGATTTTTCTCTACATCTCTCTCTAGCTTGGTAAGAGGCTAGCTGCTGGGCATTACTGTATTAATCAGGTGTGCGGTCTACTTTGCAAAAACACCCTTGTGGATTTTCTGATTATGTGTGTGGTTCGGTTCAATTTTCAAGGTTACACTTTGATTGTTATGTTGTCTCAAAATTTATCGTTGATGATAATGGAACTACGACTGTATATATGAATCTGATGTCACAGGGTCTCTATCACAACATCTACATGTGCAGATAGACTGTTGTTGAAAAAAATCATGATATTAGAACTATAAGGTGCATTATAATAATAAGCGAACTTATCCATCCAAATTCAAGATCCCGATTTAGCTCGTATTTTCAGCTAATTATTCTTTTAGTGATACAGGTATATGGTGTGCATGTCAACATGATACAGTTTTGAGGACTTCATTATCCTCAAGATCTGCTAGCCCAATTTCTCGGATACATTCACACTAGGAGCCCGTTTGGGAGAGCTCCGGCTGGCTCCGGCTCCTCTGACAAAGTCGGCTGGAGCTCTCCCAAACGGACTATAGTATTGCGCACGCGCATAGAGTGAGTGTGTATGTATAAGTGAGCATATAAAAATATGTTTATAAAAAAAATATAATAGTGAACTATAAAAAGAAATGGGCCGAGATATCAGCGTGCAGCTAATTAGCCATAGCCTTTTCTCTCTAAGATCCCTCGGTTGCAACCAACACGTCCTTTCCCTCTTGTCTCCTTTTAATTGTCTGCAGGGGAGGACCTAACTCCTATCTAGAAGATAAGATAGATATAATACTCATGAATTGAGAGATCAAATAAACACGTGCAAGCAAAATGGTTCACATTTGCTTTCAGTTGAAGCATTAACTAACCTTATTGTTCCAACCTAAGTTCTCCGTTTTAGAAAACATATGGCACCTTATTTCTGTAGAAGTTTATATAGTGAACTGTGTTTCCAATATTTACTATATATATATATATATTCGCCTAGTAAAATTAAACGAGATGCACCTCATGGTGATACCCTATCCACATTTATCATTAAAAAATAAAATAATCAAGAAAAATCATGTGCAAGTGTGCATCCATTAAAATATAATATTGTAATAGATTGCCTCTTATTATTATTTGCAAAAAATCGATTCTCTTGTTATCATCATTAATTATGAAGAGAAAAAGGAGAAAAGCGACTGAATGTGACCCTCGTAAAGGAAGTAGTGCAGTCTGCAGATGATGGGACGTCGAGTGGACAGAGGCAATCAATGGTGTAATCCCGCAACTTGCAGTCGACCTCATCTGGTTTTTGGAGAGATTTGGTAAGCGTTAAGCTAATTGTAGTTCCGAGGATTTTCTGACTCAGCAACGAGATGGTGCTGACCGATCGACCATTACTGGGACCTACTGTTGATGTACTATTAAATGTAGACCTTTCGATCGTAGCAATGCATGAGCATATTTACTATACTATATAAGCGCCTGTTTAGATTTCAAATTTGAATAACTTTTTGCACTTTTTCCTACTGTAGCGTTTTCATTTGTATTTGACAAATTTTATCTAATTATGGACTAACTAGGCTTAAAAGATTCGTCTCGTGATGTACAATTAAATTGTGCAATTAGTTATTTTTTTACATACATTTACTGCTCCATGCATGTGTCCCAAAATTGATGTGACGGAGAGAGAGTGTAAAAAGTTGAAATTTTGAAGGGATCTAAACAAGGCCTAAATATATATGGTTTGGTTACTTATATTTCGCAAACATTAGTATTTTGACTGTACGTTGGTGTACATAGGCATAGTTGGGTGTCGCTGAGGCCGGAGACAGTTGTTTTTTTAAAAAAATACATAACGGAGTGCATATAAATATCACCTAATTGGGGTAAAGAGAGCCAAAAGCTAAATATAAATAATTAATAGCTTGGCATTAGTTGAAGAACAAGAAGACATGCCAGTGTGAACATATATACTATTTATCTGCTCTACGGTATCCTAAAAATATTTCCTCTATTGTATTATTATTATTATTTGTTACAACCTGTATATTCAACATGGACCAAAAAAAATTATATCGTGGACCCAACAGGTCTCAATGCGCATATATAGTAAGCAGCTAAAATTAAATATATTAATTTTATGTAATTAGCTGGACTTGAAACAAACTTTTTTTTCTCGCAGAACATTTTCCCTACCACCAAACAGTATTATTTGCGTGTAATTTGTACGAAATGATTAATGGATGGTGCAAAAAGTGAATATTTACTGATTACGTGTCGTCATCATTCATAAGATTTATGGTGACTCGCAGGTGTTTAAATGAGAATGAAATATAGTGACACCCCAAAGCCTCACCTATCCTGTGTACTTTTTTTTTCTAAATGTTGTATCTTATTATTTTGATACAAAGAGAGCCAGACAAACAATAAAAAAGAAAAGGCTGCGTGTAAAATAGCATGAATAATTCCTTGTCAAATTTGCTGCCGGTGGTGCAATTTACTGCTACAAGACATGCCTGAGTTCAGAATATCAACTTCACTGAGGGTCGGAAGGTAAATTGGTAGGTCCGCCATCGTGTAGAAGTATTTGCGCTTGATCACACTTCTAATTATTTTGTCACGGAATAGGTAAGCACTGGGCCGGGGTTAGTATCTCCTCCTAGTACGTAAGAAGAGAATCTCTCAAGAATCTGAACACACCAAAACACATTTCATATTTATCCATGGGTGTTGGATTCTTGCAAGGAAAAGGAATCGGTGTGGTTCACTCAGTGCCCCCCCCCTGCTCGCAAAGTGCTCAGTCCACACCAACGTATCAAGGCATGGTCACTGACAAAGCGACCCAAGCTAGCCAGCTCTTACAGTATATACAAAGAAAAACCATCCAGGATTAGTTTGCAAAAATTTTTACCGCTGTTTTCCGTGCATAGGAACAATTTTACGGGAGTGACAATAGAGGAACTATTTTCTTTTTTATTTCTAAAAGGAAACGAAGGATGCCAATTAAATGTATGAAGAAGAGAAAACTAACATCATTTTAAGGTAACTCATATAATGTTTGTCGTCCTCGATTCTTTGGCATGCAACAATCCATCTATATTTGTGTTTGTTCAACCCTAACTGCCCCTAAGCCTAAGTACTCGAAACCGATGTCTTTGTTGGAGGTTCTCTTTGGCTGCTGCACCTATCAAGGACGCACATAGCCATTTCATCTTTTTTACATACACACACTAGGGTTCAAAACCAATGTGCGCAAATGTATACTATGTTGTAAGGCCATGTGTCCCACACGTACGTGTGTGCGCGGCCTACACGAAACGAGTGCAACTTAGCAGGGTACACGTAGCTGTGCGTGTGATTCCGATCCATTTCTTTTTGATCGCTGTCATCACTGGCTAGAGACGGGAGGGAGGTAGAGTAGAGGTTGATTGGCCGGGCGAAAATGACACGCACGCCATCGCGGATGCCCCCACGGAATCGCCTCCTGATTACAAGTTGCAGCCAATGGCCGGGGTAGGCATCATGCCAAGACCCCCAGCACGGAGCTAGGGTTGCTTGCGCTCCGAGGCCTCCATTGGCGTGTCACTCCTCCTAGCTCGACCGGATCGGGTGCCCACCTAGCTCGGGCAGAGTTTAATGTTGTGGATCCATCAGCAGACGTGGCGCCGCCACCTGGACTGGGTGCTGGTGGGCAGCCGGATGGAGAGATTCTGGAGATGGTTGGTAATGGTAACCCTGTGCGGTGACACCTGTTTTCATTCTGTCCTCTTCTTAACTTCCAGCTGAGGTAAATGGCAGTTTGTAATCGTGATTGATGGTCTACCCCCCGGGTCAAAGGGAAAACGGAACAAACTTCTTCCAACGGTTGGTAGTTTAACAAAAAGAAAAATCTCCATTTCATATCAACACGTTGATGGATTCTTAGTGTGAGAAAAGATGCCGTAAAGATATTTCCAACAGTTCGTTACATCTTTTGAGTCTTCCAAAAATTTACAACATAGAACTACTAGTTCTAGTTAGTGAGTGGTACACGCTTTGAGTGTAGTGTCTCTGAGAACCTGGACTCCTTTTCGAGGATTCAGAGAACTGGGAACCTGAACTTCTGAAACCAACCAGGTGCGTCAGCGTCACCCCCTGGACTCAAGAACAGCTCGTAGACGGCCGCCAGAAACTGCAGCTTTTGACGCCTTCAGCGTCCAGCCTGAAATCCTGCGTACCTGAAAGACAGACCAGACCAGCTGACAACACGTGGTTTTGCAAGTAGAAGAGGCGTGTTTTCAAAGCCGGCGGCCAACCAACCGATTCGCCGCCCGGACGGCCGACGACGGCGACCCATCCGCCGCCCCGCCCTGCCGGAAATTTCTTCCGGAGGCGTCGGCCGCAGCGATCACTGCTGCTTGGAGGAGTGCGCGCCCCGGACAGGCAGCCGGCGGCGGTTGTGCCGTCCCGGCAACTTGAGCTCACGTTCTGGTCGGTGCTCGACCAACAGCAATTCAGCAGCATGGGAGTCATCCGTGCCAGATCTGATCAGAGGATGGCAATCCATACCTTATTGATGTCTCACTGACATGTCGGACTATTAGTATACATACTCCGTGCAAGTAGGGTATTCTAAAATTCAAATAAGAAAAGTGGCATGGAGTGGACGGCACCGCTGGAATCCCTCGTCCATGGATTCATCAGCAAAGGTGCTACACCATGGGCATTTGAATTGACAGCCAAAATGGAGCTCACATATGACCGTTCATATCACGCGCCAGATGTTGATAGTGTCCCATTGCCGATAAACATTGGTCACACACGAGATAAACATGTACAAAACATCCATAGGTTGACAGTTTGCAAGTGTTGTTTTTAGAACAGTACTCTGTACACTTATTTTGACCTAAAACAATGTGAAAGTGGCCCAAATGATTTCAATATGTAGCAGTTGGATCAGTTGGTTCCTAGTACTCTCACCTCTGTTTTCGACTGAATAATTCAGTTACCATGCTATTCAAGCCAATCTCAACTGTGTATATGCCAAACCAATAAGAATTAGCACAATCAATTCTCAGTTTCCTCTAAATTCTCATATTCCTCTAAAATATGACAAACTCATGCGCACAAAACAAGTTTGTTCAGCGAGAAAATGAAATATCTTCCCAACATGACTTACTTAGGGGCAGATTGTATCTGATATCCTGAAAATACACACCACACACACAAACACTGCCAAGGCATGGCTATATATATTGATCTAGGGAACAAGATTTCAGACAAACATTTCAGGTACCATTCATTCAAGGGTGATACAAACTCATGAGCAGCGTGGTTGCACAGCATGACCATCCAAGGACCCTTTCCTCGAAGCATAGTGTGAAGAAATTGCAGTTAAGTTGGGACAAAAACTTCAATTGGACAGACTCTGTTGCAAGGACTGATCATGCAGACTCTGAGCAACACAAACAGCATGATTATGAAATAACATCAGCATGAAGAAAATGGTTTGAGACGAAATGCTTTTCGTGAACTACGTAGACCCAACCAATTCCGCCGGAACTACCAACCGGACGTCAGTCAGCAACATGGTTCATGGGACTGCCAACGCATTTCCACAGTGCTAATAATCACTATAATTATTGCACCAGAAAACTACGGTCAGTGTCTCCACTGATCGACTGAAATCCTTACCATGGAATGACTCATCAGCAAAAATATGTACTGGTACTAAAAATTGAATGAGGGAATAAGCTTTAGGACTGCTGCAGTGCTGCTCAAAGGAGCAGTCAAATTGACAGAAAAAATGAGGCACAAATATGAAATGCATATCAATATCACATTACATAAAGCGCAATTATTGGAACCGAGATGTTAATGTCAACAAGGCGTGTTGCAGGCATACCAGACATAAAAGAGGATTGGTCTTACACATCTTGTAGGATAAACATACAACACAATAAAGTAAATCTTTCTAAGCGCTACTTATCCTTCCAACCTTAGCCCCACAGTTAGCCTGTGAGTGAATCAGAGGGCATTGATCATCCTCTTCATTTCTGCTGACCTCCTTGGGTCAGGCTCAGCTATGGCCCTCTCAGTCAAGACATGCTTTATTCGGCACATCGATCTCTTCACCTGAAATTGTGCAAAGAAAAAATTCCAAGTTCAAGAGCAGATATAGAAAAGGAAATGGCACGGAAGATGAAACAAATGCTGGAATGTACAATGATGAGAAGAATCCACATCACATCAACATGAACACTTTAGGGTGGGTGTTTTTTTTTGGGGGGGGGGGCGGGGGGTGCTTTCCAAGTTAGTGAAGTTCAAGAACAAATACAGAGAGAAAGAAAAATGGCGTGGAAGGTGAAACACATGCTGGAATGTACAGTGATGAGAAGAAATCCACATCGCATCAACAAGAACACTTAAGGGGGATGGGGGTGCTTTCCAAGTTAGCTGGTACATTGTTGAAGTTGAAGCCTATGTTAGAGTCTATCCTCACAATAACATTTCCTTTTTTGTATGTTTTCCAAATGTGTATTAACTACTTTTGAATGGAGAGGTCGCCTTGCACAAGATGTCCATGCTTTTGCTTCCCCCCCCCCCCCCCCCCCCCCTAATTATGCTCTTTCACAACCACAAACAAACTTGATTTCAGAACTGTTTCTGCATATGCTAGGAACTAAACAGAGTACAACTGTTAGTTTATTATGAAGCCAGTCTTTTAACATACAAACTTTAGGTATGTATTATATTAAGGTTCAGCTGTTAGATACCCCGATTCAAGAATATTCAGTAGTGCACAAAATATAAAGAGAATCAACTCAATTTAGTCAAATGTATTGGAGTAACTGGACAGGATCAATAGGGAAAACAATGTTTAGTATGCTTTATAGTTGCAAAGATATACTCACAGTTAGAGTTGATAATAACTAACGAACTCGTGAAAGTGAAATCCCAATGTAAACAGCAAGCAAGCAAAGAAACGGCTAGAAAATTAATATTTCAATTTGCAAAGTAAAAACACATTTGATACACTAAAAAACCGCAGTACCCGTAGACATGGTTCCCCACCAACAGATTAAACAAACTATCATTTTACAAAGCATCGCATAGTTATTTGATGAAACCAAAGCTTATTCAACTATTGTTGCACATGACATCAACATGATTGTGCAGAAATGAGGGCACACATATTGTGTAGTTACTTGAACGAGGAGCTGTGCCGTCAGTGGCAGTCAAATACCTTTGAAATGCGCTCTGGATTTGGAAAGCGCAAATTCTCTGCATTCAGCATCTGTCGCTGAGTCATAAGCATGTTCTTTTCCTTCATAAGAAGGTACCAAAGCTTCTGAAGATCATCCCAAGATTTTAGGCGCAATTCAGAAGCCTTCCAACCACGACCTACCAATTAATGCAACAAAAAAGGGAACACCATTAAGCTTTGTAGAGAAGTACAGTTTAAACAATAAAAATGTGCAGAAATAAGTGCAAAATACTAAAGCTATGAAACGAAAATGACCGTAAGGAAAGACTCACTTGTCAACATGTACATGTGCAGTAATGCAGTATGAAGGCAAGAGGGTACAGACATTTCAGCATTGCAATTGAAGAAACCCTCTCAGTTTACATGCTGATTAAGTGTTTCATGTACACAAGCAACAGCAGCTAATAATTGACCTTAGAGCAAAGAAAGACCATTTGGCCACAGTACACATAAGCTTGGGAACTTCCTCACAAGACATGGTATATCTCTAGTGTTTACCGAAGGAATAAATGGAAGCACACATACTACCCTAATCCTAAATCGGGTTTAGGAATCAAGATTCAGATGTAGAATCACTTATGAGTATGCGGCGCTGCAGATATGCAAATGGGTTTTGGATAATCTGAACTTATATCAGGGGCAAAATTGCACTCCAATCGACATCACGCTCTCCAACGCAATCAATGGGATGGTTTCCTCGACCATCTGCAGCTAACCACTACCAATCGAGAGAAAAGAGGCGCGAGCGGGCGAGGTGGGGAGAGAATGGGTACCGTAGTGGGGCCGGGGCTTGTCCTCCTCCGTGCTCCGCTCGACCTCGAAGAACTCCTCGAGAGGGTTCTGCGCCTTCCTCACCGCCGACGTCGACGCGGCGGCGGAGGAGAAGAGCCGCCTCCCGAGCGCCCTCGACAGGGACAGCATCACGGCGGCAAAGCGGATCAGGGAATCCGGGCAAGTGAGATACCGGCGGCGGCGAGAGGTGGGGGGAGGGTTTAGATGCGGATTGCCAGCAAAGCGGATCGGAGGAGGAAGGGAGGCGAGGGATCCGCGGGAGAGGTGGGGGGAGGGTTTATAGATGCGAGAGGGTTTTCGCCTGGAAATCTAGCGTTCTACGGGTGTTGGAGTAAGACACTGACGGTGTGGACCCACTTCTGACGTCGCTTCAGGTGATCACTGGAATGCGACGAAAACATGTCGAATTGTAACCAAACACAGATCAAAACTACACTTGTATTCGTATTTTCCTGAGTAAATAATCTTGGCTGCGTGCCATAAAAAATACGTTGCGAGCATGACCAACAACTAACACATCGATTCTCTCTTTGTAGCCTATCGCCCTATAGAATAATTTTGACGAAAAATTGCGACAATTTAGGAAACACAACACAGTGCAGTACGAGGCAAATCCATTACAAGATAGACCAGAAGAGGAATTAAATTATCTTACAAACTTCCCTAACTACAAAATTTCGATGCACCGTACACACTGCTATACCTCTTGCCTATTGTAAAGGAATACACTTTCGAGTCATGGCGTGTACCAGGATGCGGTCAGTTTGTACTCTTGCGATGGATTACAACATCTCGGCACATTTTACACTTGTGTGAGTAATCTCCAGGGGAAATATCCCCGTCTCTACGTTTACCAAAATCGTCTCAAGACCAAATCGGAGCTCATCCTCTGCCCCTGCCCCTGCCCCTACCCCTGCCGCCTCTACCACGACCACCTCTCCCTCTGGCGCCACCGCCACCCCTTCCTCCGCCACGATTTCCACCAAACATATAGAACTCAGCTTTGCCCTGCTTCAACCCCAGGGATTGTACGCCTCTCCTCTTGAAATCCTTTGGTCCTTCATCATCGCTAGGCGACTCTTCCTTGTGCCTTCTTCCGCTTCTTGAGATGAATGAGATCTCTCTTGAACCACCAGGTCCGTACTTGACCGCATCAAGTGCTTTGGAGTTCTGTTTCTTTTCCAGAGCAGCTATCCTATCCTCTAGGGGCACAGCATCCTCATTAGATAACGAGACGCTCTTCAGAAATGCTTCAGCATGCCGTTCATCCTTGACTTCGTATAACCTGAAACATAGAAAGCAATAAGCACATCTTTAATGTAGAAGTAGAATAGAATGCACATCAAATGCAACTTAAGAGTCTAGCCCCTCATTTTACAAATGCAGTAGGATGGAAAGAGCCACTAAGTTTAAAAGTGCAATAAGAAGCCACGAGCCATGCACCCAGTATAACACTAATGGCATAGTTAAGAATAAAACTTGCACCTTGTAGGCATCATGCCATTAGTACATATGCACACAATAAGATCTAAAAACTCTGGTACATGTTCAGTTTACCAAAATGATGTAGCTCACCTTATACGCTTTGAATTATGCATGTCATTGTCACTGTCAGACATTCCTGATGCATCAGATGCACTAGCATCTGATTGTTTCTCATCTTCACTAACACTCTCAAAATGCTCTTCAATTAAGCGTGGCTCCTTTGTAGCCGCTTGAGGATGAAGTGCAAGATATTCTTTTGATTCTTCGTCAATTTGGAAATCCTGCTCATAAGATCAATGGAGTTAGAAATCAATTACAAAATCATAAATGATTAAACATCACAAGTAGATCAAGATTCAAGCTGTAGTGGGCCACCATAAGAGGTTAGATACACAATATAGCTAATTACAGCTGAAATCTCTCCACATTCAGTTCTCATAGACGGGTAGCTGTGGATAAGGAACAAAACGAGTACTGTATACGCAGCTCCAAGGGACGTAGGTTATCATAAACACTAGCAAGAATGTGGACCCAGAAGATTCACATGCTACAAGAAGCAGATGTATCACCACGCAAGCATTTGGAAAGCATAAGTCAGGTAAAAAAATCAAGGTAAATGGATGAAGTGTATATTGGAATTTATATCCATGTACTACTACCAGATTAAAATATGCCATACATTACTGATAAAAAGGCACAGCACTAATCCATCTACAATCTAATCTAAAAGCAAGTAGAGTCCCCACCTTATTCTCAAACATTTCTTTGAACCGTTCATCTTCTAATAGATCCTTATAACCTTTAAGTCTTCTTTCCTTCTTCTTCTTACTTGATTTATCAGCATTCTCGATATCAGCATTCGTTTCCTCTTCAATAATACTGTCCAAAATCTGCCTGTTAACCTTTGGTATCTTGACAACTTGCTGCATGAGAAAAAAGAAAGAAAAAGATAATGTTTATCAGGGTTGTGATAGAGCCTACAATACAAATAAGCAGGTGAGAAGACATACCGTTATTCGAGATTTTCTCTGGGCATCTATTTTCTTTTTCTTCATCTCTTCTATAAGAGCCTCATGCTCAACAGGATCAACTTCTCTCCGTTGCTGCAAAGAAATAGAATACTAGTAAATACATGTCTCAAGTGCCTTTTCTTTAACCCATCCGACCATAGAGAAACAGACTGTAGTCCATGATGGAGTTCAACTATACAGCTAGATAACTAAGTATACGTGTAGCAGTTCTTGAGAGTACAACTTAAGCACCCCATGCACTTAAATCATCCAATGCATTTATGAGCTTTCCGTTCATGTGATTTCAAACATTAGATCCTGGCTGTACTCAGCCAGTATTCAACGGAGACTCATATTACAAAGAAGTGAAGAACAAAATAGTACATTAACAAAAGAAAAATGCCTTCAGGTTACAAATTCAAGCATCTAATTGACAGCAAAGTAGCAAACCTATTTCAATTTCCTAGTTAAAGTATATTACAGCACAAAGAGAATATATATATATATCCATTAAAAAACTAAATACATATATAAACATTCTAAAGAAAAAAAACTCAAATAAAAATATGTATGTAAGAAACCAGTTTTACCTTCTTATATAGTTCATAACGCACGATAAATCCATGTAAATGTACTCTTACAGCATTGCTGCCAATGTATTGAGTAAGATTCAGTCGCTCCATCTCTTCTTTAGTCAGAAACTTGTACTCATCATACACTGTGCTATCTGATTTCTCTTCCATCTCCTCCTATATAAGAAGTGATGCAAAGAACAAAATGTTTAGCCAAAGATTACTAAAAATAACTACCACAAACCGATTGAAGTAGTCTTACGCACAGTTAGGTTATCAAGATGTGAGCACCACTTTGGAGCAGGGCCAAGTGCAGGAATAAAGTGGGCAGGTATCTGGCTATTATCAAGAGCTATTAACAATAAACCACTATTCCGGAAGATGCAGACATCATTGATAGCACCACCATCTGGTTCAATGCTAGTCATGTTATTTCCCTGCAAGGAAGATTGAAGCCATCATCCATCAAAGAACATCAAACCATGAAATTGTGCATTGGAAAGTCATACAGAGATGAATTCCACCAAAGAAATATTAAGTTAATGAACTATGAAGTTCATAATGGACTACAGCATGCCATGAAAATATTGATATGTTATTTAAAATAGCATGGCATATTATGATCATAGTTCAAAAGGCATGGCATATTATCATCATAGTTCAAAAGGCCATACATCTTTCCAAGCATCCCTTGCCATGAACGTTGATTTCTAAAATCACACTATTTGGCTTGCCTAAGAAATGCGAGTTCCCAGGTCCACAAACTGAGTTAAAAGCAAGGGTCAAGCAAGGATAAAAACTATATCAAAAAGGTATGTGTTCTTATCGTTGTGTTATCATTGCATTAAAATAGCATGTTAGTCTTAGTTTGCTTCAAACTCATATCAACACTGATGTGGTTGTGTGATCACCCATGAAATAGGAAGAAAAGTGTTGGAAAAGAAAGAACTCACTGTATTAGGATCCCAAACTCTCACTATGTGCTTATCAGCGGTGATAAGTTTAGGTTCGGTAGAGTTAAGTGTCTGGTGCCACTTGATATTTAATATTGGACTACTGTACCTGAAATAGAAGACAACATTAACAGCATGGTCAGCGAAAATTACAATATAAATCAAGGATCATTCAACTATCGATTACATTTCGTATGCAATGGAGATTTCACCCCTTTGTTTACAGGTTATCATATTCAGAGTTGCAAGACCCAGATTACTACAGAATATACAGTTTCAAAAACCTTATAATAGGTGTGGGAGTTCTAAAACAGATTTGAAAAAAAAAAGGTGGAATGTAGCCAGAATGATATGAGAATGTGGCCAGAATGATATGATATGAGAAAGGGGGTAATCAGAAAATGTATGACTCCGCTTGTAATGAACAAATAAAGTAGGAAATCCCCATCTAGCGAGATGAAATTCCTATGAAAATGATTTAATCGACTTTTCACAATGAGCACGAATTGAAAACCCTTCTTCAGATGAGGAAATACAGAACTTACATGTGATCCTTAACTCGCAGAGGAGAAGACATGCGCAAATCATATATTGATATCTGTAGAAAATCACAAAAGCGTTTTAAGTGTATTTAATATAAATCATAATTTTCAAAGACTTGGTTGTCATAAAGATATAACAAAGTGATAAATATCTTGTTTTGTATACAAAAAAATATATATATATATATATTGGGGGTGGAGAGAGTAGCTACCAAAATCAGTTGTGCAGAATATAAGAAATGCTATTTGCATAAATTCAGAGCAGGAAACAGGTATAGATGAAGTGAAACACATAAACTGTTATAACTTATAACGACAGAAATACTGTAAATTTACTATGTATATTGCAAAACACCAAACTTTCTTGGCTCTTAACAGGAGGTAATGGAAATAATAAAAACTGCATGCTTGACACTCAGGGAAAATAACTAGGCACATTGAGAAGTAGAAATCAAACAAGAAATCAGGTAATGACAAACCCTACCTTTCCTGTGCTGCTCCCTACAGCCATAAGGTATCCTTGATCTTCATCAAATTGCAAAGATGTGACCTCCTGCAGTTTCAAACGTGAGACCCAGTTGCCGAAAAAAAAGCATCAGCGCATTACTTGCTATTAAAGAAATAAACTGATACCTGATCATAATCTTCAGAAGAAACAACTGGAATATTAATTCTGCCAACAGAAGACCTTTTCCTCATATCAAAGCACTCAACCGCACCATCCTCACCGCCACAAGCAACAAGCCCATGGACCTTACTGTGAGCACCAAAAGAAAATTGAGAAGTTAACAAGACCTGATATTCATGTCACTTGCAAGACATGTAAAGTTCCTAAAGTTAATAAAGTGTGACTACCTTCGTGTAACCGCATTTATTGCTGGCGATTGGGAGGAAAGAGAAGCAAGGAATCGTCCCTGCAAGAAGTGCATTTAAAAATGTGCAAATAAGTATTTGATCTAGCAACACTGAAAGTAAATAACAAGAAATAGGCATCATTACGGTTCTGTGTACTATTTCAACCAACAGAAGGAATGTGTATTTAGTGCAGTCACAGCCAGAATTAATGTCACCAAAATCAAATAGGACATATGTAAAATAGTTAGGTGGAACTCCATTCAGAATGATCTGCTAAGTTTAATTAGAATCTTGATTCTGCATTAGGCGTCAAATAAAATTACAAATATAATGTTTTGCTGAGTCACTAAAAAGATAAACGAACTACTCAAATACATGAATAATTAAGTACTGAAAGTAGACCTGCTCTAAGTTGATTCTGTACAAATCTGGTGATGAAGCAGCACATAGCAAGTCGCAAGACCAGCAATCGTAGGCCATGTCCCTTCCCATTCTGTCAATGAAATCATTATGGACATTCAAAATATGTAAGATTGATATTTGGATGAGGTATGTCTATAATTTCTTTTATTGATTCCCTAGTATTCATCAAACAACGGACTTCTCTGTATAGACTCAGAGTACAAGAACAAATACACTATGTGTTAACTTAATATAGAATAACTTTAATGCTAAAACAACTAATATTTTCCTAAAGATACCCACATAGGTGACAAGCATATGTTACAACTGCACAGCGTGTGGAACTAGATGACAAATACATAGATAAGACTGAGTCATATATGAAAATAAAAGTATGTTAGCAGCCATGCTAACCTTGGAATTCTCAAACTATAATGGCTTCCATACTTTGCATGCAGATTTACAGAACGATCAGCACACAAAAACGCGAGTTTGGAATAGTCATCACCAAGGATCTGAAGAAAGAAACAAGCAAGCTCGATATGGAACAAAAGGTGAGAATCCATAAGTATATTAGAAAATTTTCAGCAGTTTTTCTCATATGAATGCATCAACCAATAATATATGACATTAACTCCCTTGCACTACATAACAAACCATGTTTCTCCTTTGTCATCCCTCAGTATATAAAATTCCATGTTTATAGGGAAATTGAAAACCACACTATATTCCTAAATCCCAAGTAGTGCCAGATGCACAAAAAGAATGTGGTTATGAGGAAACAATCGACACAGAACATGAAGGAATGTATAGGTCAATGAAGTTAGGGGGTGTTTCGTTTGAGGAATGGGCTGGTCCATCATCTTCTCACTCCTCACTTTTTTGTTTGGTTTGTGGAAATGGGTTGATCCATGACCACCACATCCCTCACAAGTCAATGATTAGTATAAGCATGAGGGCTGGAGTCATCCCACCAAAATTAATGGAATGGACTCACAGAGGAATTGTGTGGTCAAAAGGTAAACAGTAGAATGACCAGAGCGTAAATATAAATTGAACAGAGCAAACCTCACGGAAATCAATTAATTATCAAAGCAGCCAACTAACAATAATGATGGCTTATCGACTATGAATCAACATACAAGTCTGTAAATTCTGGAATGATGTATGACAAGGCATTGTTCAATAGTCCAAAATAAATGTGCTTCACAAGTAGTAGTACCTGGAAATTTATAATTTCTGAAATCATGTGCCTCTCAAACTTCATAGACAATTCCTTCAACTCATAGACTTTAACTTGCGGGGGGTAGATACCTATAGCACATAAGATACATAAGTATGCCACATTACCTAGGAGTACGTTAAGCTAACCACAGCCATTAAGCTAAACACACCTGAGGCGATCACGTACTGGTCATCAGGCGTGAGCTTGATCTTGGTGGTGGCGGTCTCGAACCTCAGGTCATGGATCAAATCCAACCTCCGTTGATACTCTACAACCAGACAACAAAACAAGAGGCACCATAAATCAACAACGATCGCAAAACTCTCCGCGCTAATCCCCCCACCAATGACGAATACTCGCAGAGCGGAGGTGTGGGGAGGCACCTTTGTCCTTGCGGAGCGCGCGCTTCTTCTTGGCGAGAACCCAGGGGGCGACGTAGCGGTTGCCGGTGACCGAGTAGAGCTTGACCCCGTTGATGGAGGTGGACTTGAGCGTCCCCGCGCCATGGCTCGCCGCCATGCTCAGAGCGGTCGCCGGAGCCCTATCCCGCGCTCCTCCTCCTCGTCGTCGACGGCGCCGTCGCGGTGGCGGCGCCGCTGCTAGGGTTTAAGGAATTTGGAGGGGGGGGGGGGGAGGGGCGGAGTCGGCGGCTGTCGCTGGTGCCTGGTGGTGCCCGCGCATGCTTCACAGCCCTTGTGCAACGGACAAGGTTGCAGGCGGCGGCGCGACGAGAGCTTCCGCAGCCGTCGGATCGCGGTTCGCCAGCCGTTGGATGATCAGTAGTGGTTGGCCTTCGTGGGCTTAGTGGTGCTTGGTGTGGTCGGTCGTGGGCTAGTCGCCCTCGGCCCATGAGTTTGGGGAGATGGGCCTGTCATTACTTTATCTTTTTTTTTATTTCTCTTGATTTCTTCTCAGTTGTTGTCTCCTCTGCCGGAAAGCTTTCGGCCATGTCCCAAGCTTGGAGCTCCACTCGAACCGCTTGTGACTGTGTTAAATGCACGCGTGGGTAGGCTCGTGACTGGCCGGTGGCCGTCATGCACGCCGGCGGCCGACCTCTCCTCAGACACAGGCTGAGGCTGAACAGGAAAATCAACTCTGCATTCAAAAAAAAAAAAACTCTGCATCCTGTGCTGCCCGGTGAGAGAACACTGCCCATTTGCCGGAGATTCCTTCGAACCTTGCAGCGTTTTTGATGGACTTCGCCGGTCGCCGCCGGTGAGTTCGACGATGGCAAGCAAACCGGCGCTCTAGTCAGTTCCTCTCCATCCACCCGCAACTCGCGTTTCGCCGAAGCAGAAGCTGAGCGCGGTAGGGCTGATTGGTCAGCATTTTCTACACTGCTCACGATCTTCGTTCCGTGAAAAAGGTGAAGAAACTTTGTGCTTGACTTGGAAGAGAGGTAGTGATTTGCGGGAGGTAAAGAATCCGGGAAGCGAGGGTGAGTCATGGGGCGGTGCAGGGGAGAGTATTCTTTGAGTTTCTGACTGATCCTTTTTTACCTGAATCTTAATGCAGATACTCAACGGTCTAAACCAAGCTTGCAGTTTTATCTGCCGCCCACATGCACCTCCAGCACCCGTAACCTGCAGCCCCATGATTGTGCGTTGTTTACATGTTCTGAAACAGTCAAGGACAGGAGAACGGGACATTCCCCCATTGAGATGATTGTTTATGCTATCTATCTGCTAAGGGCCCCTCATGACATCCCCAACGCCATCTGGCCAGATCATGGATGTGCTGGTTTACAATGGATAGCAATTGCATCAAGTAGCTGTTGACAACTAGCTATTCTCCGCTAATAGCGGCCAAACATGTTTGCCTAGTATGTACCGTACAATCTTATTATCTGAGTAAATGGATACGCTTCTACAATATCCTCGCGGAAGCATTTCTGCAAGCCGCTGAGTTTAGATACCACGAAAAATAATAAATCTGTCTCCTAAAAAGGATTTATTCTCTGATTTCTGATCAGATAGATACATTTTTAAAATGAAATTAGCTTATTGCCACGTAGTCTTTCTACGATACTCTGTTTTCTGATCAGACTGACTGCTCCAAGTCAAGACTTGAACTGAAAGCAACGCCCTCACCTGCCATCACCAACTTCAAACATGCCAACTCCGGACGAGACCCTGCACCGCTGGCTGTGCCCCCAGCCACGCAGGGAGGGAATACGCGTCCCAACCCGATAACCACCCCGTCCGTGTCGCGCCAGCCCGTGCCCGCCGCCGCCGCCGCCCAACACCCAGCCGAACCCAACCCAACCAAAGCGAGCCCAAGCCGAGCCGGCCGGCCGCCTCGCGCTGCTCGCCAGCCTAGCCCACGCTGCCCTGCTCTCTCTCCCCCAGTCTCGCCCCCGTCCCTTTCCCCATCGGCGTCGTCAACCCACCGCACCGCACCCGCCGCCTCGTCCTCGGCTCCCTCCCTCCCCAGCTCCCACCCTCCCTCCCTCCGTCTCCCTCTCCGCGCGCGCTCCCCCGGCGCTGCCGCCCAGATCCCGCTCGCCGGTGGTGGGCCCCCCGCCGCTGGCGCCGGAGCAAAGGGGGCGGACCGCGCCCGAACCCTAGTGAGCGCCCGCCGAGATCCGGCGGCGATGGGGGACTTCAACCTGGCGCTGGTGATCGTGGCGGTGGTGGTCAGCGTGGTCGTGCTGCTCGTCAGCGTCTACCTGCTCGTCAACTACCAGCACCCCGACGACGCCAACCAGGCCTACTTCCCCAAGCTCGTCGTCGTGCTCGGCCTCACCGTCGCCGTCCTCTCCATCCTCATGCTCCCCGCCGACGTCGCCAACCGCCAGGCCTGCCGGAAGGCCGTCTACAACGGCGCCTGCAGCCTCACGCTCCCCATGAAGACGCTCTGGCTCGTCGTCTACATCGTCGACGCCGTCCTCGTCTTCCTCGTCATACCCTTCGCCATGTTCTACTACGAGGGCGACCAGGACAAGTGCGGCACCTCCTCTTCCTCTTTCAGAAATGGGGATGGGGGTTTTGCTCCTCTCCTTGCTCTTCGAAAAGATTGAAGCTTTCCGCTGATTGGATCCGCCTTGCTGTCATCTCTCTGGCCTGCTGCAGGTCCGTGGGGAAGAGGCTCAGGACCGCGCTCATATGGGTCGTCGCGTCCGCGGTGGTTTGCGGCCTCGTCCTCGGCATCCTATACGGTGCGTGTGGATCATTCCAAGCTTCCTCATTTCTCTCTCGCCTTAGAATCCTCTTCTGATTTGTCGAAGAATGGAGTGGGATTTTGAATACCGTTTTAGTTCAGTTCAAAAAACGTGGCATCTTTTGCCTGAATCTCGAGTCTGATTCCAGTGTTTCCTCGCGTTTGGGTCTGAATTGGAGTGGAAATCTGCAAGCTATCACCGGTTTTTTCATGAGTAATCAGTAATCACAGCTGCAGTGCTCGCACTGCTTAGATCTGGAATTGAGTTCGTCTTGTTGCTGGCCTGTTAGGCTGATGATCCTTCCTATGCTTCTTGAGCTTACTTTAGAACTATGCATTTTTTTTAACTGTACTGTCTGCTGTTGAAATCATATAGGCATTCCTCTACACGTGAAATTTTCTTAGTTTAGGCAACAAAAGATTACCTTGTCTCGTCAGGTTTTGCAGTTCTATACATCTGAGATAATCTATACTACTTTGTTAGTAGATACTAAAATTGCATAGGAAGGGCATGCCTTGATGAAAACCTTACCTTCCATACACTTTCTATTGCACGAATTAAAGATTGTTAACAGTACGGAATGATCATGGCTACATATTTTTATGAGATTATCAGATGTCAGCTTTCTAAGTTCCTCCAACAATGTCAAACATTTTTATTCTGTTAGGTTGTGTTTTTACCTGAGTAGGCTGATCCCATTTCCATTTTGGTTCTTCAGGACTTGTTGGTAAAGTGGACTTCACTGTCAGGCACCTATCTTCATCAATCGAGACGTTTCCAAACTCATTTTCTGGATTCTCAAGCGGTCAGCCTTGCATCAGTTCATTGCCTCGTCAGGTTAGTCATTTTATATTTCTCGCTAAATGAACACTAGTCTCTAACTGCATCTATTTGTTAGCATTCATAGTTCTCAGCTTTCCCCTTTATCTGACTACTAGGCATACAGATTTGGTGACTAGTTGTAACTTACCTCTCCTTTCTTGTCTTTTCAGTGTGCGGCTTCTACGGCACCGTCAAGCTCTTTAACAACTTGGACAATGCGTGCTACCTTCCCTGAATATGTTGTTGCTCTTACTACTATCGTTGGATCTGTGCTTTTCACTGTGAGTTTATTTCAAAACTTGTCATTTCTTTAGACATTGTAAACTGTATGTGAAATAAGAGCCATTTGTTCGTCCAACATTTAGTACTGCTGTAGTCATGCTGTCAGTTTTTGCAATTTTACCTTCCGTTGTGCTAACTATACTGTTTGTTTGATAGATATTTGGTGGTGTTGGCATTGCTTGCCTTCCATTAGGACTTATATTCTCATTTGTCCGGCGTCCAAAAGCTGTCATTACACGCTCACAATATATAAAGGTGCGCTCACATTCTTACATACAGCATTTTGGTCATAAAGGACGCTCGCTTCCACTTGTTATTGAAACTTTCTGTTGTTTGGATTTCATTATGTCCTTAAATATGGACCCTGCAGGAAGCAACTGAATTGGGAAAGAAGGCCAGGGAGTTGAAGAAAGCAGCTGAAGCCCTTCACCAAGAAGAGAGAAGCGGGAACAAGGGCAGGAAATGGCGCAAAAATGTAAAGGCTGTGGAAAAGGTACACATTCCTGCCAAATGGCATAATCTTTCTGGTCGTTGGTAATGTTTAGCTATCACTTGAAAAGAAGACCATCTTCCACCTTTTAGGAGTTGTGTTAAAAAGTAAGAGCAGGAGATCAGCTACCTAGCAATTTATTTGGTAATGGTCCAACATAGGTTCTTGAGGGCCTCTGCCTTCTGTTTAGCTATTGGAAACTTTGCAGTACTCCTATTCACATGTCTGTCCATAACCAGAATAAAGATATCAATTCCAAATATTTATCTTAACAGAAAAGGTTAATAATAATCTGACATGTATTTATAGAAGCCATATTGCATTTTGGTATTTTGGCGGTTAAAAAGTTCCCCATGAAGCTGGTGTCCATATGCGTGCCTAATCATGTTTGTGTAGTGGTCATATGGAATGCTATCAGTCCCTAGTTATTACAGTAGACCTTATTCCCAATGTTCTGTCGTGCTTGTTTTGTGTATTTAGCAGTGCTAACTGCTAAGTTCGCTCTTTTAAACATCAGGAGTTATTACTTCTGGAAGATGACATGAAGGCTCTGGAGGAGATGTATCCTCAAGGAGAACAGGTAATGCAACATAAATTCTCATGTCATATGTTCTATGTGTAAAGTTTCTCCTTGACACCTGTTATGGCACAGGCTGAGGCTACTTGGGCATTCACAGTCCTTGGGTACATTGGAAAACTTATATTTGGTGTTGTCGGGTGAGTGTAAAATTTTTGTCCTTTATTGCTACTTCTCTCATAATCTAGTCCGCTTTCCCAAGTGATTTCTGCTGAAAGTGGTATTCGGTATGCAGGTTAATCATATCGATAGCTTGGGTTGCACATATCATCATATACTTGCTGATTGATCCTCCTCTATCGTCATTCCTGAATGAAGTCTTCATAAAGTTGGACGGTGTTTGGGGTATCTACTGATCTTTTTGCATTCTTGTAAACTTATGCTACGAGGAGAATAGTCCAATCATTCTTCTGATTTATGTGCCAGGTCTGCTTGGGACTGCTGCCTTCGCGTTCTTCTGCTTCTATCTCCTTATTGCGGTGATTGCTGGGGAAATGATGCTTGGCTTGAAACTAGTTTTCATCACCATTCATCCGATGAAGTAACTAACCTATACTGTAACATCCCTTTTTTCCTGCAGTTTTACTTATTGGATCTTGTTAACAAACCAATCAATTTATTTCAGATGGGGAGGCACTTTAATGAACTCTTTCCTGTTCAATGTTGGACTCATTCTACTTTGCTCCATCAGGTATCCCACCAATGCCTTCTTTTAGGCACACATGTTCTATTGTAACTTATAAATTATTATGAAGTATCAAGGATATTTATTGCATTTCTTGTAGCATGCCCTGTGTCTATGGTTATTTCTGAATTTCCACATGTAAAGAACATAATATTCAGTGTAGTGCAATGCTCAGAACATGTTCCTTAATTTATCATGGTGAATGGACCTGGATTGGGTTTTATTGTGTTCTTGCATGTTACTGAAGATGGAAATGGCTTCTGCATAAGCATGAATTTTGTTGATTTGATCAGTTTATTTCCTTGTGTAAAAAAGGTCATAACCCGTCCATGAGCATGCACTGCCTATTTTAGTTAACGTTGTTTTTTGCGATATAAAATTGTTGTCATTTAGTTATTGTATTTTTCGCTGTTCTTTGTGCAGTGTGATTCAGTTCTGTGCCACGGCTTTTGCCTACTATGCACAAGCTACTGCTGCTCAGGAGATCTTTGGCCACACATTGCAATCTCTTCGTGGAATTAAGTACCTTTACAAGTAAGTCTTGACTAATATGAAAGTGTGAAATTAGTTGCTTGTGTGTATTGCTGTTTTACATTAAATTTTGAATGCATTCTGATTTTTAACAAAATATATTCAGGTACAACGTTTTCCAGTATGGCTTTGTTGCTCTTGCCATACTCACGCTCTTCTACTATGCGATATTTGTGAGTCATTCTTCTCAAGTTCTTAATTATTCACATTAAAATCTGGGGCAAACATGCAAGCTTGACTGTTATTCCCAACACTTGTTAGGGATGGCGAAAGAGGAAACCAACAGGAAGGTTCCAGCTCTCAAATTGATTTGTGGGTTGCCCTGTAAGTGAAGCTTGACGGATTCAACATCATATTTGTTCAGTTAGCGTTGTATATGATCAACCAAACCAAAACATCTTCTTGAAGAGCCAAGGAGCAGCAACCGGTGTAGATTATCAACTATGAGACCTGGAAGTTGAGAATGGGGAACTATTGTTGGTCACCACGGACATGGATGTTAAAAGTAGAACCAATTGATTTTGCAGTGTACACATTTCTTGTATCGGCTCTTCTTTTACGTCTGTATTATTGATGGTATTCTTGAGAGATGTTTGGTGTGATTGGGTGCCACGTGGCCCTCATTCTTCCTTTCTTGGTTGTGTCTGGAGTTATTTTAGGTCAGTCCATTGCTTTTATATGTATCATACTGTGATTACAACACGAGGTTTTAGGTTGTATTGATGATGTCTCGATCATCTGTGTGCTTGTCTGTGTTGCTTTAATTTGGGATCCCACCTTGCTTTTCAACTGTAAGGCTATTCACAATGGGAGTTTCATATGGTGTTTTATGGCATTAATTAACCTGCCACATCAGCAATTTGGATGACATGGCATATTATTTAAGAAGTAAGGGTAAGAGTTTCATGGAGTTTTATGAGGATGAAACTATGTTAATCTATTTTTAATGGAGTTTTATGAGGATGAAACTATGTTAACCTATTTTTAAGAATTTGGAAACCGTGCGAAACCTCCATTGAGACTGTTTTGTTTCATCTTCACACAATTAAGTAAATTCTATTGGTTATTTATTTGCAGTATTGAAGTAGTATGTTGGCATATGAAATAGTGAGATGAAACTCTATATTGAGAGGGTGTTTCATACTTCTGTAAAGTTGATGCGGCATTCTTGGAAACATGAACATAGAACCTCCGTGACTAGCCTAACCCGATCTATGAAGCATTTGCCTGTTTTGCGGTGGAATCTTGAGTTGCGTGAACTCAGCAATTTGAATCCCACTGTTGACTGAATCTGTGACACGTTTTCCATCGACTGAAAGAAAAAATTGACAACTAAATAGTTCAGATTAATATGTCCAATGTTGAGCTGATGCTTTGAGCCGGTTTATACAGAATGGGTTCAGAGTATCTTCAGAGTCCCCCAATGCCCAAAATTAGAATTCATCAATTGGTAAAGCTTCATGTCTCAAACAATTGTAAAATTCATTGATATACAATTTATACTGATGAATGAGTGGGAAGACATAATAAAGACTTGCAACAATTGATGGAGAAAATATTAACGATAGTGAAACATCTGGAAAGATGAAAGTATCCCAACTAATACGCATAATGTAAGTTCTGTTTGAGAGCAACAGCTCAATGTGCATGGTTGACTAAGGGCACATGTATCTCAAACAACAGCTCAACATGCATGGTTGACTAAGGGCAGATTTATCGCATTTTCTGGTGGGACTAAAACAAAGACACTCACAAGCGTTCCCAAGTGTAGAGATATATAGAGAGCTAGAGACCAACAATTCACACAAACCAGCCACGTAGCGGGTACAATTAATTCGTGAAGAATTAGCTCATGAACAATGTGATTACATAGCATGGCCATTACATAAGAAAAGGATGAGTTTTATCCGTCCAAAGAAGCATGTGAAGAAATCGCAGCGAACTAAGGACGAAATCTGAGTTGAACCAGTGCAAAGAGTATGATGCTGAATGATATAACTGACCATGTGCAGGCTGGGCACAATACAACTAGCATGACTCATGACTGCATGACTAAGTAGCAGCAGCATGAAGAAAATTTCACTATCGTACAATATTGCGAAGATTCAGAGCATGTAGTGCAACAGGTCTCGAGCAAACACACACACACACACACAAAATGTTTCAGAACAGGAGACAAACCAAATCAAATGTCCATCTCAACATCTCAAGCTAAGTGTACTCCATTTCTTAATTGAGAGTGATGTTGGCGCGTATAGCTCAATTCATGGCCGTGTCTACCCCCGTCGGCGATGTCCAAGAGGAGAAAGGCGTCTAAGTTGCCACATGGAAATATGCATACGATACGCGATAGGATACTTTTCGCTGAATCAAACGTTCAAGTAGCGAACACTGTCTTTGCTGGTTCCAAGCTCGCGATGGGAAAATGTGGAGGGTTGTGTTAGGTTTGGCGAACCAGCGTAAAAAAAAAATCGACCACTCTAATGGAAATGAAACGCATAAGAAATTCGTTGGGGCGTAACCCTCTTAGCGACGCGCTACATCGGAACCCGGGTGTGGTGTTAAATGGGCAAGGGCCGGGTCGTCATCCCCTCAGGGGCGCGTCGTATCGTGATCCGGGTACGATGATAAGTGAGCAAGGGTCGGGTCGTCGCAGCCTCTGTGGCGCGCTACATCTGCGCCCGGGTGTAGTGAAAAATGAGCAAGGGTTTTCGCATTTCTCTCAACGGGTGTGAAGGGTAAGGAAGCTAGCCGAGCCAACTAGAATTCATCTAGATAGTTGGAACGTAGGGTCTCTAACAGGTAAGTTAAGAGAACTAGTCGATGTAGCAATTAGGAGGCATGTAAATATTCTATGCGTGCAGGAGACTAAATGGAAGGGCCAGAAGGCGAAGGAGGTGGAGGGTTCTGGCTTCAAGCTTTGGTGCACGGGGACAACTTCGGACAGGAATGGTGTAGGCATCTTGATCGATAAGAGCCTTAAGGATGGAGTTGTAGAAGGCAAGGCGACCGGATTATCCTAGTACGGTTGGTCATTGGAGATATGGTTCTGAATGTGATCAGTGCCTATGCCCCTCAGGTATGTCTTAGTGAGAGCTCCAAGAGTCAGTTTTGGGAAGATCTTGATAGCATGGTTAGTACCGTGCCTATCAGTGAGAAGCTCTTCATAGGAGGAGACCTCAATGGCCATGTGGGTGCGACTAATGTAGGATATGAGCAAGTACATAGGGGTTTCGGGTATGGTAGTAGGAACGAGGGGGGAGGATGTTTTGAATTTTGCGTTGGCCTACGACTTGCTGTTAGCGAATACTCTCTTTAGAAAGAGAGAGTCCCATCTAGTGACCTTCCATAGTGGACAATACTCGAGCCAAATCGACTTTATCCTTACTAGGAGAGAGGATAGACGTGCCTGCTTAGATTGTAAGGTGATACTTGGGGAGTGTGTTGTCCCCCAACACAAGCTTGTGGTGGCGGATTTTCATTTTCGGATACGTGCCCACCGGGATAAACGTGCCAAGATTGCGAGAACGAAGTGGTGGAAGCTTAGAGGGGAAGAGGCACAAACGTTTAAGGAGAGAATGCTAGGCAAGGGGCCTTGGGAAGAAAGAGCAGATGTAGATGATATGTGGCTAAAGATGGCGACATGTGTTCGGAAGGTGGCCTCAGAAGTGTTTGATGTGAGTAGGGGAGGCAAGCAGGAAGTGAAAGAGACTTGGTGGTGGAATGACGAGGTGCAAAGGGCTATTAAGGAGAAGAAGGAGTGTTTTAAACGCGTTCACCTCGACAAGAGCGCATCCAACATCGAGGGGTTATAGATTAGCGAAGAGGTCTGCAAAGCGAGCTGTAAGTGTAGCGAAAGGTCAAGCTTTTGATGACCTTTATCAACGGCTAGGTACGAATGAAGGAGAGAAGGATATTTATAGGATCGCTAGGACCCGCGAGAGGAAGATAAGGACATAAACCAAATCAAATGCATCAAAGATGGGACAAATTGACTTCTGGTGAAGGATGAGAAGATCAAGGACAGATGGCAAGAATACTTCGACAAGTTGTTTAATGGGGAAAATGAGGGTCCTACCTTCGAGTTGGACGACTCATTTGATGATACCAACAGACGCTTTGTGAGGAGGATTCAGGAGGCAGAGATCGGGAAGGCTTTGAAGAGGATGAAGGGAGGTAAAGCGATGGGCCATGATGGCATCCCCATTGAGGTGTGGAGATGCCTGGACGAGAAAGCGGTAGTATGGCTAATTAAGCTTTTTAACCTAATTTTCCGGTCAAACAAGATGCCGGAGGAACGGAGAAGAAATATATTAGTACCGATCTTCAAGAACAAGGGAGATGTTCAAAGTTGTACTAACTACCGGGGGATTAAGCTGATGAGCCATACGATGAAGCTTTGGGAGAGGGTTATCGAGCATCGCCTAAGAAGATTGACAAGGGTGCCCCAAAACCAGTTTGGGTTCATGTCTAGGAGGTCGACCATGGCGTCGATTTTCTTAGTACGACAGTTGATGGGGAGATATAGAGAGGAGAAGAAGAACTTACACATGGTCTTTATTGACCTAGAGAAGGTGTATGATAAAGTACCGAGAGACGTTATGTGGTGGGTCTTGGAAAAACACAAAGTCCCAACTAAGTATATTACCCTCATCAAGGATATGTACAATGATGCGATGACTTGTGTTCGAACATGTGATGGCGATACTACATCAGAGGTCAGCATTGAGCCCTTATCTATTTGTTTTGGTGATGGATGAGGTCACAAGGGACATACAGGGTGATATCCCTTGGTGTATGCTTTTTGCTAATGATGTGGTGCTAGTTGACGAGAGTAGGGCAAGGGTTAATATGAAGTTAGAGCTGTGGAGACACACGTTAGAGTCGAGAGGGTTTAGACTGAGTAGGACCAAGACCGAGTATATGATGTGCGACTTTAGCCCGACTAGGCATGAGGATGGGGACGTAGCCTCGAAGGTCAAGTGGTGGCCAAGAAGGATACTTTTCGGTATCTAGGATCAATGCTTCAGAATAGACATTGATGAAGATGTTAGGCATAGAATTTCAGCCGGTTGGTTGAAGTGGCGGCAGGCTTCTAGCGTCCTCTGTGACAAGAAGGTGCCACAGAGGTTAAAAGGTAAGTTCTATAGGACGGTGATTCGCCCGGCGATGCTATACGGTGCTGAATGTTGGCCTATAAAAAGACAACATGTCCAGCAACTGAGTGTAGCAGATATGCGTATGCTACGTTGATTCTGCGGGCATACAAGAAGGGGTAGAGTTCGGAACGAAGAGATTCGAGATGAGTTCGGGGTGGCACTTATCGAGGAGAAGTTGATTCAATATCGGTTGAGATGGTTTGGACATGTACAACGGAGGCCTCCCGAGGCGCCGGTGCGTAGTGGAGTTTTAAAGCGGGGCGATAATGTAAAGAGAGGTAGAGGTAGACCTAGAGTAACTTAGGACGAGATGGTTAAGAGAGACCTTAAGTAGTGGAATATCGCTAAGGAATTAGTTATGGATAGGAGCGCTTGAAGATTAGCAATTAACGTACCTGAACCGTAATCTTTGTTATTTTTTGTTTAACCCCTAGCTCTTCTTTGGCTTGTGCCCTTTTTGTGTTTCTTATTCTTATTTTCTGTAGATTTTATCTCTAACCTACCCCAACTTGTTTGGGATAAAAGGCTAAGTTGTTGTTGTTGTAAACGTTCAAGTAGCGAATTATGGAACAGTGACCAAATCTTTAGCTCAACCAGCATGGCAATTGGCAAGCACGATGTTCGTTGTAAAAATTGTAACAAATATGCAGCAAACCGAACAAGTGATGCCTTCAAAATGTCTACCATTGCATCATTGCACACCTGAGATTCATAGAAAGTACATGCACAACAAGCTTGGAGTCACAAATGAAACTTCTTTCAAATCGAAAAACCACAAAGTTCATACTACGTTATAACAAGAGAGACAAAATCAAATGCTTCTTTCCTTGTACATTGTGGGATAGAGACAAAATCAGAGCTAATGTAGAATGGACACTATGCGCTTTTCCATAGTGATCGCTGGAGAATTTGAAATAGTGCATTCACGATTGGGACAATCAGCAGCCTATATTGAGGAGATTTTGACATTCGAATTTGGATGTAAGGGTTGGCTTGGGCTGCGGTGGTGGGAGATTGAGAATTCAGTACCACATTTTGTGGGATCAGATGCCTCACCAATGATGAGGGAATAGCTACTATTGATCGGAACAAATAGAAATATTTTTTTTAATCCTGCCCACCCCATCCCAAGCATTCCTGGACTAATAATCCTATTAGGATGCTATTCAAGACAACCTGAACTATGCAGACTCCAATCAGCGAGAACTAGGAGAACAAACTCTCAGTTCGCTCTAAAATCTCAATTCATTGTTTAGTGGGCAAATGGCGGCTCAGCATGGACACATGGTTACCTAATGGGCAGAGTTGCATCTCATGTCCTGAAGGAAGTACCAGGACACCCACAAGCACTGCCAAGGCAAACGCGTATATATATTGAGCCAGAGACATAAATTCAGACAAACATTGCATGCAGTTACCATCAATTCTTGAGTGATAGAAACTCATGAGCAATAATGTGATGACATCGTGTGACCATCAAGTAAGAAGAGCATGACTCTCTTCAGTTGAACCAACCGTAGAGCAAGTATGATGCTAGATGGTAGTACAAATCATGAGCAGTGCAGGCCATATGCCTATAACAGCTACAGCCTACAGTCTAGATTCAGTCTAGATTCTAGATTCAGTGCGCCGCGCTCGAGGGCTAATGGCGAAGAGTACCTGCGTCTCGTGCCCAAAGCTCGATTCGCGCCTGCGGCGGCGGTCAATCTTCCTCGTCGCCGATGTAAGCGGAGCGTGGCGCTGGCGACGGCGGTGGTGCTGGCCCAAGGGGTCGCCGCACGTCATCGGCTGTCATCCTCTGCCGCCGTCGGGGGAGAGGGATCCAGGAGAAGGTGCTCGCTGAGGCTGTCCCAGCTCCACTGGCGTGGCGTCGCGCACCTCGACGCCAAGCCGGACAGCCTCCTGGCCAACTCCTGCGGCGGCCGGCCGGAAGATTTGCAATAGGATCTTAAAACTTTGTATAAAGACTCCTAGATTGGATCGCGATCCAATTATTTGCATATAACTCCCTGTTTTGATAAATAGATTTACAAATAGCACCCTGCTCCGAATCGGCTCCGCCTCCTGCCCGCCCGCCGCGCGCCTGCTGCCACCGCCGCCGTCCTGCTCGCCAAAATCGCACGGCCCCATCCTCACCCTCTTCCAATCCGGCAAGCCTAGCTCCAATTCGTACTGACGGCGAGGGAGCGAGGGAAGAGCATCGCTTGCATGCCTTCGACGGCGAGAGAGCATTCCACCGTCGCCGGCGTCGTCACCAAACATGGCAACCTCCTCTGCCCCGCGGCGCTCGGGCAGTGTCCATCGGTGGAAGGGGGCGAGGAAACCGGTGGAAGAGCAGCGCCTGCCCGCAAAGACGAGAGCGCGTTCCGCCACCATCGGCTTCAGCACCAAGCGCCGCGCCGCACCGCTCAGCCGTGCGCCTGTGCATCTGCATCGTGGTGCGCATGGTGAAGCCGAAGGTGGTGGTGCGTCGCGGCCAGCAGCCAGCAGCCAGCAGGTAGGCAGGTGTCGACTCCGAACGCGACGGCAACCGCGGCAAATGGGTATTGGTTGGCGCAAAAAAAGAAACAACTTGAGGCAACTACTCTATTAGCGTACTGCTGCGTACTAGAACTCTTCATCAGATTGTTCTTTATACCAATACATGGAAGGCACGGAATCAGTTTGCTTTAACAAATGATCGCCAATGGAACATCAATCTCACCGATGCTCGATCGATGTACCTGCCAATCTGCCATGTTAAGCTTTCAGCAAGCATGAAAAAACAGCTACAGTCACATGCTGGTATAAGAGGTTTTTTTTTTTTTGAAAAGTAGGTATGCGAGGGTGAACGCGGCGATCAGGTACAAAGTGTTGATCATTGTCGAATGCAACAAAAAGTTTCAGGAGACTGAAACATTGTGATTTGTCAGGTGAACCAACTGAAGACGCATATATTCTGGGGACAAGGCAGCGCGAGCATTACGCCATGTCGAAGGCACGCGCCGAGTGGCAGCCGCCTGCTCGCCGATTCGCCGTCGTCGTGATGGCATGGTGAAGCGTCCCCTCATCAGAGGTGACTAAATGTGATACAAATATCAGTTCCAGGAGGCTGATAATACATTTATTATATCAGATGGTTCATTACCGTACAAACCGTCGAGGTAGCGGGCACTGAAGCGCCACTATCAAGAGGGACAACATAAGGACTATAAACCAAACCAAAGTGCCAATGAAATCTAAGATAACATCAGAGTCTTGCGCCATGACAAGCTTCCTTTGGAGACCCTGAACCACAGGCAAGGTTGGGTGCAGGACGGCGACCTACTTGACGTCTTCAGGAATGAAGTTCGGATCCTCCTCTGTAAAAACTAGGTAAGAGTGAGTACATACATACTCAACAAGTCCAACCACACCCGCGGAGGGGAATAATAAAGATCATGCATGGATATATCAAGGTTGAGGTTAGGTTTCATTTGCGATAAAGCGAGGTTTTACACATGTAAGGGTTCATTTAATAAAAAAGTTTTCTTAAGACATTTCTATAGTAATCGAATAATAAGTGGGGTTGATCCTACACAAAGGATCCAAGTTTTAATACTACTGGACTCCTCATCCACAGTAGCTCACTGCACAACTGCCGGGCACTTTCAAAACAACTCACGCCACAAAACCAATCATCCCAAATGTCTATTGCAATGACCATAGCGTAACTCGTCCAATACCGTGGACACAGCTATTCGAATAGATTTTACACTCTGCAGAGGTTGTACACTTTACCCACAAGTAGGGTACCGCACTACGAACACCTTAATGTCGCGGCGGAACCTAACAAAGCCATTACCCACCTTAGCTAGATCTAACTAGCCAACGCGGAAGTAACCATGGGGTTAATGATGTATCAACAAGGTCATAACCGGGACATACTCACACAGATCGTATTCCTTCTCCATGATCTCCCGTTGCTCACCCGCTCTCCTTTTGGCTAGCAGGACAGCTAGTGGGGTTTATGCTAAGCCGTTGCCCACACAACGGTCGAGTAGTTGTACGATAAGTGGGTTAGGCAAGATGACACCTTAGTTCATCCTTACATTGACAAGATGGACATCTCCCAACCATGCTCAACCACAAAGGTACAAGCACACTAGTGGCATTTCACACAGAAAACACCGTCCATCTCATCGGGTTATATCTTTCTTTGATTTTCCTAAAATCCCGTTTTTATCTTTTAAAACACTCACGCCCTTATTTTCGGTAAAGCGCTTTGTGGTCATGATTAAAATATAATAAAGGGAATGAAAGGTAATAAGCATCTCTAGCAGTAGTTAACGTCTAACAGAGCAAATCCTATATAGACATTAACCTAGGTCATCAAGGAATAGTCATAACAATCAAGGGGTGGCTATCCAACCATGTCTTGCGATAAAACAATGCATTTTATAAAACAGGCCAATAGGTTGCGTTTATAAAACTGGGATAAATATGCATCAAAGGATGGGATTGGACTTGCCATTCTCAAAGCCTTCCGGAAGCTCCTCCTCGATGTATGGGTCTTCGGGCTCCGGCTCGCGGTTCTGCTCCTCCTCGGTCACACCGTCGGCTACAACACACAAACAATCACACAATAAAACAAAGTTCGTCGACGAGCTAAAAAGGGAAATAGAGAGCTTCGACTAAAAATAAAGGAGGCTATTATATTTGTTGGATGTGGATCTTGGGACTTGGAGAGAGTATTTGATGCGTGGTGGAGTTTGGAATCGATTTAGAACATAATGTCGCATGAAATGGGGGCTGCGGACTGCATAAGGAGGAAAAGTGGAGGGGGTCATGCACAAGTCTGCCTTTCTTCTTCCTCGAGACAGAACAGGAGGGGGAGGGGAATAATAGGAGTGGGGGCGGCCAGGCCATGGGCGCCGGCCCCCTGGCGCATGGCAACACCCTGGGAGGGGGGAAAAAATAGAGAGGAGGCCGAGAGGGTCCGATTCCGGCCCTCACCTCGCGCGGAGACGGTCTACGGAGGGCTGTCCACGGTGATGGGTGGTGGGCGGCAATGGTGAGCAGCGGTGGCGAGCTGCAGCGTGAGGTAGAGAGGGAGAGGTGTTTGGATGGTGTGGGCGGAGTGAGGGGCGGCTTGGGGTCTGATTTATAGGCCGAGAGGAAGAGGGGGGGTCACGGGCAGTACAGGAGCCTCGCCATTAATGGCGGCCGGGATGCTCGGGGACAAAGCGCGAGCTGCGAGGGTGAGGGGACGGGACGGGACATGCCGGCGCAGTAGCGGGCCGCACGCTAGCTTGGCGTGTACGGACAGCAGCGGGTCGTGCGCTAGCTCGCGCGTGCGCGCAAGGAGCGGGGGCTACAGCTCGAGTAGGCAGCAGGCAGCACAGGGGAGAAAGAAAAGAGGAAGCCAGCGCAAAAAAAAAGAGTCTAGGAAAAAAAATTTAAGAGAGAAATAAAATGGATTTAAACAAAATACGAGAAAAGAAAAGATAGGACACGCGCGCGGCGCCGACGATGGCGGCCGGGCAGGCGCACGCGGCCGACCGCAACACGATGGTGATGTAACGGGACGGCGGGGCTAGTGGAAAAGGAAAAGGGACGGGCGGCTCTGCGGAAAAAGAGGAAGAGACTGCGCGATGTCGGAACGGCGGGAAAATCGGGAGGTGGGCTTCGGGAGCTCAAGCGGTGGAAAAAGTTTAAAAAATTTTTAAACGAGGGATTGGTAAAGTAATTTAAATAAGATAAAAACGCGGACGTTACACATAGCCGCTGGCCGGCGCACCACGCTCCAGGGCTACCCGCGTCTCATGCGTGATCTCGAGAGATGAGTTCCAGCGCCAAAGCTTGATTCGCGGCGGCGGTGGTGTTCCTGGTCGGCGCGCGGCGATGGCGCGGCAGTACCGCCCGTAGCCCATGTATCAGGTTTAGCCTTCTTTCGTTTTTGACCGTGAAATGTTGATCGGACGGATCTCAGGTACCCAGGGGGTGGACGGTGAATGAAATACTGTCCACCCCCTGATCCCGCGGCATCCCCCGCCGGCCATGGCCACCCGGCAGGGAGCTAGGAGGCGAGCCAACTGCCAACGGAGGACGAGCAGCGCCTTCCCACGACGAAGCCCTGAATCATCTGCAGCCGAGTGGCGGATGCCTGGTCGCCGTGACGGCATGATCCAATCTTCCCAATGGCCGGCACGGCCGCGCAATAGACGGTGAAAAGAGTCTGCGTCTCGTGATCTTGATTGTCGGGAGTCTATGGTCCTGGCCATGAGAGCTCGATTCACGGTGGCGGTGGCGGTGGCTGTTCTTCCGGCGATGTCAGCGGCGGTGGCTGTTCTTCCGGCGATGTCAGCGGCGGCGCGTGGCCATGGCGAGCCACGGAACCAGTACGGTTCATCTGCTGTGTTACTCTGGCGGTCTGTCAAATCGTAACCGACGGTTGTGGATCGGACGGCCCCGGATACCTTGGGGGTGGACGGTATTCCGTCTACCGACCGGGTTCCCCGCCATGGACGCCCGCCGGGGAGCTGGGAGGGGGCGAGGAAGAGCAGAGCCTGCCCACAAAGGCAAGAGCGCTTACCGCCGCCGCCGGCTGCAGCACCAAGCGCCGCGCCGCGGCGCCCTCAGCCGTGCACCAGGCACGCCACGCGCCTGTGCATATGCATCGTGGTGTGCATGGTGAAGCCGAAGGTGGTGGCACATGGCGCTGCCGTGGAGCTGGCGGGGACTGCTCTGATGGAGGGATTCTTCCGATTGACTCACGGAAGCAACACGCGATCACAATGTGGATGGAACACGATCAGCCGGTGACCTGGTGAACAAGGTCCATGGTCCATCTCTAGCTATCATAGGTGGAGCGTCCTGTCCTTGTTGAACGTGTTGAAAAGTTTTAGCCTCCGAGGTGACCAAAAACGTCGTTTAACTTTGATCAGCCAAGTCAGTCCGCTTAAGATGCTCGTACGATAAGCATCAGTGATTTGGCAAACTAGACTGAAAACAGGAGGGGAGACCAGGAGATGCAGTGCGGCAGGTGATGTGATTGATTGGTTTCTGCCAAACCGAAATGTGGCAACCAACAGCTTTCGGTTGTTGCGAGGGTGAACACGGCGATTACGTACGTACAAAGTGTTGATCATTTCGAATGCAACAAAAAGTCATGATCATTGTCTTCCCTAGCTTTTACTGACTGGCTGATTGTTCAATGAGACAATTTAAAAGGATCCGGAAAAAAGAAAGATGATTTATCTGCAACAATATACTAGACCAAAAATTTACAATTAATATGGTACCAATTTGCCATATGTCACATTTAGCTTGAAATATTCATTCATCATGAACCATTCATCCATCAGATACATAACTAGAACTCAACTTCACTGAACATACATCTGGCTCACAACTGTGTCCATCAAAGATCAAAGCGACCAACACGCCAGCTGATATATAACAAATTTTGACCAAAAGTTGCAAAATCAATTCCAGAAAAGAAAGTCAAAAACCAAAAGGAATACATGGATCAAACAGCAGACTGTCGATGTGGTAGTGTCCCCTGAAGATAGCCATATCACTGCACTGACAACTCTGATGAGCTGAAATGCACAAAAAGAACCCTATGTCAGACAGCATCCACTAGTTACTGAATAAGCTGAAATGCACAAAAAGAACCCTGTGTCAGACAGCATGCTAGTTAGATAGCTCATGACTCATTGCTTGCTACATGAAGAACCCAAGTATAGGAGCAGAGACAATTGAAGTCAATGACAATATGACATTGATCGAAGAACTGATGTTTATGTCCTAATTGAGAAATTGGAGTACACGAGATATCTCATTTGTTCTTGGGAATCACCTCAAACTTTTTCCCTGGGGCATAGCACACAGCAGAATGTAGCTATGGGGACGTAAATGAATGTAGGATGACTGCTGTCGTCAGACCAGATTCAGTGCTTGAAATAGTAAAGGATGGATAAGTATGTTTTCTAGCCAATAGACTGACATAGCAGAGAGCATTTTTCAGCAGAAACCTAGTATCTACCAATTTCATGTAAGAAGTAACAATTTTTAAGATAAGTCATGGCTCTGTATTATGATAATCTGCAAAAGAAAAGGAAAGAACAAGACATCAGACCTAACTCACTGGTGCCTCAAGCATATATGTTTCACATAAGAAATATGAATTGTGCTGCAGCCTGCAGCATAACCTGGCACAAGATGCTCCATGTCAATTTCAGGATCAAAATGAAACAGATGAACAGAAAAGGCGCTAGGAAGAGCTCTAATCATGGCTTACCTCTCTATATTAGCAACGAAGTGCATGCATCTGAACTCCTCCAGTGAAGTGAATCGTGACACTTATCCTTGGCTAGTGCATCATCAGGATCGCATTTTCTATAAAGGATCAGGACCATATTATTTATCCCCAGAAATGGCTATCGAGTCCGACCTGTTCTCCGTTGCTTCTTGCATCCCGGTGCCGTCGCCTCCCAACCACCGCGCCGCGCGTCCGATGGCTTGCTCCGTCATTCACCGGGTCGGCGGCCTGCCGGCCTCCCGCACCAGATGATGAGGGTCCCGGAACCCGGATCCAGCAACAACGCCGGCGCCAGAGGAGCTGCGGCTGTCGGATATTGACTGGATCGGCGACCTCGGCGCGGGTGGCTTCGCCAGGGTGAGCAAGGCGCGCCACTGGCAAACCGGCGCGGTGTTCGCGCTCAAGATGTCGTTCGATGCTGACACCGACATGGAGGACGAGGCCAAGGTGCGCAGGCGCGCCGCCGGGTCGCCTCATGTCATCAACTGCCACGCCAGGCTCCGTGGCCCCGCTGACGAGCCTGCGTTCGCGCTCGAGTTCATGGACGCCGCCTCGCGCAGCCATATCCTTTGCCGCCGTCGAGGGAGGAGGAGCCATCGCTCGCCGAGGCGGCTGCGCACTGCGTCGTGGGGCTGGCACAGCTCCACTCCCGTGGCGTCGCGCACCTCGATGTCAAGCCGGACAGCCTCCTCGCCAACTCCCGCGGCGGCGGCGGCGACCGGCCGGAAGATTTGCAATCGTGATCCGATTATTTGCATTGAACCCCCTATTTTGATTTATAAATTTACAAATAGCACCCTGCTCCGAATCGGCTCCGCCTCCTGCCCGTCAGCCGCGCGCCTGCTGCCGCCGCCGGCGTCGTGCCCGCCGGAAACGTACGGCACCATCCTCGCCCTCTTCGAATCTGGCAAGCCTAGGTCCAGTTCGTGCTGACGGCGAGAGAGCGAGGGAAGTGGGGAAGAGCAGCGCTTGCATACCTTCGACGGTGAGAGAGCATTCCACCGTCGCCGGCGTCGTCACCAAACACGGCAACCTCCCTCTGCCCCGCGGCGCTCAAGCAGTACCCCTCGGCGGTGCGCCAGGCGCGCTCGCGGGTGACGCAGCAACCATGGCTGCCCTCGCACGGCGAGCGCTCTGTAGCGGCGCCCGCCGGAGCTCAACGTCTGACGCGCGGCGGTGGATGGAGAACGCGAGGGAACGCCGGCCTGCGTCCATACACGCGGTGTCGGCGCCAGCAGCCACCAGCTAGGTGTCAACTCTAAACGCCGCGACAACTGCAGCTTCGCCTCTTGATTTGGTTCTAGACTTGCGGTGCTGGCGTGCTCTGTTTTCTCTGCCAAAGCTCTGAAAAAAAAAATTCCATTCAAGAAATGCAGAAAGAGAAGGCCATGCTTTATATGATTATATCACCTATTTTAATGCCAATTTTCAGATAAAGTTGAGAAAACTGCTCAGGTTGACAAGCAGAGGACAACAGAGCAAGTTTCTTATTGTTAACATTATGATTTGAGAACTTCTGCAAAAATAATCTGAAGTCTAAATTGCACCTTTTCTTCAGTCATGTTGTTACTAGAAAATCACGCTGGAACACGAGTCATTTTTTTCTAAACCATATCCATTTCAAGTCTAAAATGGTAGTGGCTTGTTATCGAAGAAGGATTGATTAATTGCTAGAAAGATTATTTCCTAGCTCGCCATAGTTTCTTAAGAACCTCTGCTGAACATAATCATGGCATGTTTCTTAAAATGAAATACAACTTATAGATTGCTGATAGAAGTTTTTTGATGAAACAGGTGTGTCAAGCCCCTACTGGATTACTAAGAATTCGCTGAAAAGCCAAAAAAAAAAGGGAAGAAACCTTCCTGAGTGGATGTACATGCATCAGGGTAACCCTTGGATACCTGATTCATGTTCCAATTCCAACGCTAGAGATGTTGTCATGATCTCAATGCATGGGAACACAGAACACTTCAATCAGCTGTCCGTGGATCAACACAATCACCAGTGGATTGTAGTCACGATGACTTGCTAGCTTAGCATCTATTTTCAGTTTCCACTAAAATCTCAACTCATATATCCTAAAATTATCTGAAGAACACACACAAAAACAATACGCAAAGTCACGAGCTGGGTGAATATATATAATGAAACAGATATCAAAATTTCTGTTAAAGCCTACCAACAGCATAGTAGTCATTAGTTGTGAGTGATAGAAAGCATTCGAACAGTGTGACTAAATAAATAGCATGAAAATCAAGTAAGAAGAGCGTGACATTTCTTATGATAGTTACAGTGAATTATAAGGTCCAAAATCAGTTGAATAACCTGCAGCACGGCAACTTAATCTGAAAGATCTTTCTGAAGCACCCGAACTATCCTTGTCGAGCTGGTGACAAACTAACATTAAACGATTCATATTTTTGTTTCAGGATGAGGATGTGACTTTACACGACGAGGATAAGCATATAAGAATATTTCAGGAGACGTCTGGAATGCCTAGAGAAGCATTTGTTGGTAAAATTTTATCTATGGACATTGGATGTTAGCTATTATTTTTAAATATGTTAGCTCGAAAGGGTTGTCCTTTCCTTTTTAATTAGAATGCTGCTAAAGCTAAACAATTGTTGCAGCTTCTACAGAAAGATATTTAACTGTAATAAGATCTCTGACAAGTGTATTTCATTGCTTCAAAAGAATTCCATCTCTATTGGGAGCTCTGAACTCATGTTCAGAATTTAGTTTCATTATCATTTTGGTTTTAAACTTGGAATATTTTTCCTACTAGGAAAGAAGAAATGGATACTGCAGCTGTCTTGCCACCCTGGAAACAGAGATCAAAATTTCTGTTAAACCAACAGCATCATAGTAGTCACTAACCGTGAGTGATATAAGGCATGAACATTGGGATTCAGTAGCATGAAAATCAAGTAAGAAGAGCATGACATTTTTCTATGGATTATAATTGCAGTGAATTCGGTCCCAAAATTCACTCGAACACCCGGCGGTACAGCAGCTGCGATAGCAGTTATCGTCTTCATGCACGCGCGTGCGCAGCCGTGAGCCCGTGAATCATATGCAGCCGAGCGGCGGACGCCTGCCTGGTCTCGTGCCTGATGCCGTGATCCCGGGAGATGAGTTCCAGCGCCCAAAGCGGTCTTCCTCGCCGCCGATGTAAGCGGCGCGCGGCGCTGGCGCTGGCCCAGGGGTCGCCACACGTCATCGATTGTCATGCCGTGCTCGGCGGGCCTGCCAGCGAGCCAGCGTTCGCGCTCAAGTTCATGGACGCCGGCTCGCTCGGCCGTATCCTCGGCCGCCGTCGAGGGAAAGCCGGAGAGGGATCATCCCGGAGCCGGCGCTCTCCGAGACGGCCGTGCAATGCGTCTGGCCGTCTGGGGCTGGCCAGCTCCACTGCCGTGGCGTCGCGCACCTCGACGTCAAGCCGGAATCACATGAAAATATACCGATAAAACTCTTTGCTCATCACGCGGGCCGTCAGGGGCCACAATGAAATGAAATCAGGTGGGGGATTCTCTTCCCTCCCGTTGACCTAAAAAAAAGTCAAGCCGAGTGCCGGACAGCCTCCTCGCCAACTCCCAAGGTGGCCGCGGCGGCGTATAGATGGCAGCACGGGCACGGCTCCGGCACGATACGGCTAGGCACGAAAGCTTAGTCATGCCGTGCCATCTCGCCGGCCCAAGCACGGTACGATTGGCGCGAGATCGTGCCGTGCTGGCACGACGGCATGTTGGCCCGGCAGCTCCGTGCCGGCCCAGGCACGACGTCCAGCGGCGGCGCGCGGCGCGGTGAGGGAAGCCAGCGGAGGCGGCGGCGCGACGCGGCGAGGGGAGGGGCGGCGGCGGCGCGGCACAGGGGCGACGAGGGGACAGCGGGGAGGGCAGGCGCGCGCGGGAGCAGAGCAAGAGAGAGAGGGAGGAGGAGAACGGCGGGGAGGGAGGCGCACACGGGAGAGAGAGGGAGGAGGCAGTGAGGAGGTGGCGGTCGTTCGGTGGGAAAGGTAAGGAGAGAGATTAGGGTTTCTGAGAGGAGATGATAAGTATATATATGAGTGGTTATGGGTTGGGCTCGTGCTATGTCAGCCCATTAGTCGTGTTATGCCCGTGCTGTTATTGGGTGCTGATGTCGTTTGTATAGTATTTTTTAATATTGTATCCCGTGCAGCCCATCTGACATAGCCTATTTGGCTATCAATACGGCGGCACGCCGGAAGATTTGCAATATGATCCTTGAAAGTTTGTAAAAAATCACTAATTTTGATCGCGATCAATAATCACGACCTGGATATATATACAAAATACCCTCCGAATCGGATCACAATTAATTATAGCGATCTGATTAGTTGCATATAGGACCCTATATGGATAAATAAATTTACAGCTCCACCTCTTGCCCGTCCGCCGCGCGCCTGCCGCCACCGTCCTACCCGCCGGAATCTCATGGCCCATCCTCTCCCTCTTCGAATCCGGAAGGCGTTGCTCCAGTTCATACTCACGGCGAGAGAGCGAGGGAAGCGACGAAGAGCAGCGCTTGTTAGGAATAAACCCAGCTCGTGTGGGTGCATGGCTGGTGGGTGGCTCGGCGACGTGTGTGCGTGCGGCGGCCCCGGGGATGAAGAAGAGGCGCTCCCCGCGACAGTCGACTCGGAGCCGGCGTCCTGTACGTCAGGATGTGCAGCGATGCCGTGGTTTCGGAGGAGTACACCACGTCATGTGTTCGTGGCCGTGACGTGCATGTGTGTGAGTCTGTAGTGTGTATGATGATGCATGAGTTCGTGCTCGCGTTTGCATCTGGTCTAGGTTAAGTCCAGCACGTTGTGCATGCGTGCTGCCATGCAGGTTTGTTAGGGAAGTGCAGGGATGGCCAGGAGAAGGCCGCTGGCAGCAGCCGCGGAGGAGCTCAACAAGCTAGCTTGCTTGTGGATCAACACTGGAGACCGGTCCTAACGGAAGAGTTTGTTGCTCGTGGAGATGGCCAGCTCGCCAGGCAGGAGAGTTTGTTGCTCGTGGAGACGGCCAGCTCGCCAGGCAGAAGAGCGCGTAAGTGCGCGTGAAGTTCGACGAGTGCGTTGCGTGGGCGCTGCATACATTGCTGAGAGGCTACAAGAGGCCATGTAATCCTTGTGTGTATCCTGCTCTGAGTCGTTTGAGTTTGAATAACAGCCAACGTATAGGCCATCCTGCGGCCGAGGCGTTCGTCGCCATCATATGCTGTTTGTGCTCACGAGTTATCTTATACCTCCGTAGTGCGTGAGTGTTTGAGATAATAGGACTATTCCAACAGCGCTCGCATGCCTTCGACGACGAGAGAGCATTCCACCGTCGCCGGCGTCGTCACCAAAAACGGCAACCTCCCCCTGCCTCGTGGCGCTCGGGCAGTGCCCCTCGTCGGTGCGCCCTCGGGTGGCGCAGCAACCATGGCTGCCCTGGCACGGCGAGCGCTCTGGAACGGCGCCCGCCGGAGCCCAACGTCTGACCGCGGCGGTGGATGGAGAACTCAACCGCAAGCACGCCGCCCCACGGGGCATCCGCTTCGTGTGGATGGTGGTGAAGTCGAGGGTGGAGGCACCGGTTCACTTGAGGAGTGGGTGCCTGTCGGTCTATGTCGCACACTCGCACGGAGGGCCGGTGCCTACTGGCTAGTGCATCCACGTCCGCGGCGTCGCGGCGACCAGGTCGGTGTCGTCGACCCCGAACGCGGCGGCGGCGGGGAGCGGGAGCTTTGGATATGCTGGTACGCCACAGTGCAGCTGTGAATCATCCACGCCATCGATAGTCCACGAGCAGGATCAGGCCATACATGTTATTCTGAGAATCGTTCGCAGCCGTGAATCATCTATTCATCTGCAGCCGAGTGGCGGACACCTGGTTGCCGTCATGATCCAAGCTTCCCAATGGCCGGCACACCGCGCAAGAGGGGGAACAAGAATCTGCGTCTCGTGATCTTGATTCTCGGGAGTTCATGGTCTCGGCCATGAGAGCTCGATTCACGGTGGCGGCGGCGGCGGTTTCCGGCGATGTCAACGCCTCAACTGCGGCGCCCGGCCATGGCGCGGCGATGGTTCGTCTCGTCGTATGTATATGGCCTGACCTGCTTCAAATCACGACCGAGCGTTATGAATCGGACGGCCCCAGGCACCTCAGGGGTGGACGGTAAATGAAATACCGTCCACCCGGTCGGTAAACCAATTACCGTCCACCCCTGATGCCAGCGTCCAGCGGCCATGGCCGCCGGCCGGGGAGCTGGGAGAGGGCGAGGAAGAGCACTCGCCTGCGCGCAAAGACGAGAGCGCTTACCGCCGCCGCCGGCTTCAGCTCCGAGCACCGCAACCTATGTCTGCTCTGCTCCGCGCCGCGCGACGCTCATCCGTGCGCCAGTCACACGCCGCTGCGCTCGTGGAGCAGGCGGACATAGGCCGGCCACCGGCCTGCGTCGTTGCTTGGAGTACGGGCTGTTCTGGTGCGTCCATATACGCAGCGTCGGCGCCAGCAGCCACCAGGTAGGTGTCAACTCTGAAGGCGGCGACAACTGCGGCAGTGGGGAGCGAGAGCTTAGCCTCGATTTGGTTGTAGACTTGGTGCTGACGTGCTCTGTTTTCTCCGCCAAAGCTCTGATTTTTTTCACATTCAAGAAATGCAGAAGGAGAAGGCTATGCTTTAATACCTCTTTCAGGTAAAGTTGAGAAAACTGCTCAGGTTGATAAGCAGAGGACAACAGAGCAAGCTTTTTTGTTGTTAACATTATGATTTAAGAACTTCTGCAAAAATAATCTGGAGTCTAGATTGCACCTTTTCTTCCCTCATGTTGTTACTAAAAAATCTCACTGGAACTCATGAGTTATTTGTTTTAAAACCATGTCCATTTCGAGTCCAAAATGGTAGGGACTTGTTATCAAAGAAGGATTAATTGCTACAAAGATTATTTTGTAGCTCGCCATAATTTCTTAAGAACCTTTGCTGAAAATAATCATGGCAAGTTTTTAAAAATGAAATACAACTTATAGATTCCTGATAGAACTTTTTTTGATAAACAGGAGGGCCAGCCCCTACTGGATTTACGGAGAGTTTGCTGAGAAACCAAAAGGAAAACAAAAGGAGAAGAAATACATGCATCAGGGTAACCCTTGGATACCTCATCCATGTTCCAATTCCAATGCTAGAGAGACTGACATGACCTCAATGTATGGAAGCACCGAATACTTCGAGCAATTCTCCATGGATCTAATACAATCACCAATAGATTGTACTCAGGATGACTTACTAGCTTAGCATCTATTTTCAGTTTCCACTAAAATCGCAACTCATATAGCCTAAGATTGTCTGAAGAGCAAATGAAAACCGCCTCAATGCAAGATGGTTGCCGGGGGTGGCCTGCATTTCATGTACTCAGACAACACACACCGACACACACAAAATTATTACGCAAAGTCACGAATTTGGGCAGATATATATGACGAAACATCAAAAATTCTGTTAAAGGCAATGTGTTGTGAGTGACATAATGTATGAAAATAAAGTAAGAAGAGCATGCCATTTCTTATTAATGAATTGCAGGGTCCAAAATTTAGTTGAATAACCTGCAGCACGGCAACTGAATCTGAAAGATCTTTCTGAAGCACCCGAACTATCCTTGTAAACTAACATTAAACTATTCATATTTTTGTTCTTTTTTCTAACAAATTGGATCTCTTCTAGGCTCCTAAAAAATACAGAGTCTACATTATATTTTTATTCTTGTAAAAGCGCAGCTAACCTCTGGCAAGAAGGGTTGGTGACAAAAAAAGGGGGCCCAAACCTTAATTATTTTTTTTCTTTCTCTATTAAAAAATATAAATTCTGGTAAAAAAACCAAATGGCAGATCGATACATTGGCCGCTAGAATATCAGAAGGGTAAGAACCGAAGAAGCACAAAACACATGAAGCTGCGTTACACGGGGTACAAAAGATAAGAGCACTTTTTGCACAAGTGGACTGGCATCGTAGGTACAGCCCATGCATGGAGCCACTATGAAAGATATGAACACGCAAGTGCACGAGTGAATGACATGACTATGAGTGTGACTAATCATAGCTAGAAATAAAAAAAGGGAAATAACATCGCACAAGAATTATTGAAGAAAACACCCCAAAATCATGTTTTGCTTACTTGATGTTATGTTTTGCTTACTTGATGAACTTGAGATGTCGATCTGGCCCCTCTTTGCAAACTCTCAGATGAAAAATCATGAAATGGAAGTTTGTGTCAATGTGCTGGCTCCGGTCGTGATGCACTGGGTTCTTGCTCACTGGACTCTAAGAACCAATTGGTTGGTTTAAGGTGGACGACAAGTCTACAACCTCATCGATCAAGAATCCAGTGCATCACGACCGAAGTAAGCACATCGAAACTAAATTTCATTTCGTACGGGACCGAGCTATGTACGCACACGAAAACGAGGAACGCCGGAAGTTTTGTGGTAAGAAGCGGTGACATTCTGTTGCATTTGATTGAATTTAAAGGATTCAACGTACCCAACATTCCATGAATAGCCTCTATAGACTCACACCATGAACGAATAACAGCCCGCACATGGCGCAACTATGACCCGTTCTTGTGCGACCAGTGCAAGCTCATGGCGAGCTGAACATGCGCGCAACCAAAAGAGCGCTTGACTAAACATAGCAAGAGATGATCCATGGCGGACAGGCGCTCTGACTCACACCTCCATGTGGCAGAGGGTTCCAACAGCTGGCCGGTGACCCGGAGAATGAGGCCATCTCGACCTCGTGCGGAACATCTGATCCTTGTTGAATGTAGTGAAAAGTTTCAGCTATTGAGGTGACCAGAAATGTTTTGGTTTGTCAAGTCATTCTGCTGCAGATGCTAGTACACGAGGGGGACGACTAGAGGCAACCGTGGTGACGCTCTGCTCGAGGGCGAAGAACACCGGTATATCAGGCGTTCAGGCTTCACTTTGCGGATTGGAATCGGTGGTGGCGGCAGCTCCTGGCCATGAGAAATTAGCAAGCTACTGCTAGTGCAAGCCATCATGTATCCTCTTTAAGAAAACATGAAAAGTTCAGGTATGCAGAGTATGAATATTTCCTTCACATCTCTATAGAACCGGAATCTAATGTAGTTTAGAGTTACTTCAACTCCCAACAGAACTTGAGAGAGAGAAAGACGACTTAGGTTGATGGCAGGCAGACAAATCTCACAGTTAATAAAAACAAATACAAATCTTGAAGCACGCTAAGGTTCACTTACACTGAACCTGACCTAGCATCTGCTCTATTTGGTGTACCGAATAATCATATCACCACGGTACAGAAACAATTGTCAGCTATGCAGGGTCCTAATGCTAAGCAGTAGCAGCAGTTATGTTCAGTTACCTCTGAAATCTCAAACTCACAGCCTAATTGTTATGGTAATAGCGATCGATGGTTGCTCAAAATGGTTGACTGGTTGCAGAGTTGTGCAATCTTATTTCCTGTTGGAGGTAAGCAATAGGGACATATAACGAGGGTCAACCCACCCAAAGAGTTAAACTTGTCCGGTTTTGAGTTGGATGACTCTTGTTACCCGGTTTTGTAGTTGAAGGTTGAAAATCGGACTTCTATAATAGTTCGAGAGTGTAAACAGAACTTTTTCCTATATATAAAGGCAAACCAATGAGCACAATTTGCAAAGACACACTGAGTGGCTGTCCATTATGCCCGGTCCATGTACAGAGTGCATTTATTTTTAAGAAAACAGGAGGGCACACCCCTACTGTGATTTTATCAAAATAAAAGGGAAAGAACCAAAGTTTAGTTACAAGGGGGAAAAGAAGAGGAGGAAGGAGAGGTTGAGTAATCCATTCTGTAACCAAGCTTCCATAGCCGGGATAACATTCTGTTGAGCCTTATGAGGAAGTAAAGGAGAATTCATAGATAACTTCCTTTTGCAATCCTCCACCGTAGTATCTTTATCTTCGAATATCCGGTCGTTTCTTGTTGTACAGAGTGCATTGCTAGATTGACTAATCATGTTAAACAATCTTCAGTTGCAAGGCATGGAGCATGCTGATGCAGCGATGCTAACAGTGGTAGCATCCATTTTCAGTTTTCCTTGCTCATAGCCTAATTGTTTTAGAATTAGATGATCATTAGTATCTCGAAATGATTGACGGGCCGGCAGCAGGGTTGTGCCATCTCGTGTCCTAGTGGAAGTAACTAATGGAGATGATATATAAAGAGCCAACGCCGATTTTTCTTTTAAACCGATATCATAGTTGGCAGAATTCCTGAGGGATATAATTCATGGCCAACGCAGTTCAGTAGCATGACCATCAAGTAAGAAACGGATGACATTTTTAGCAGAGTATAGTAGGAAGAGTATGAAGAAACTGCTTGGACCAAGGACCCACGTTTTCTCTTAAACTAGCAGTACAGCAAGTATGATGCTGTCGTCAACCAGCATGACCTGAAGTAACAACATCATGAAGAGGATGATACAATCATACCATTGTGAGAGCTCTAACACATACTACTACAAATGCAATCCGTATGCGTATAACGGCTAGAGTCTTGATCCAGAAAGTGTTGATGGGGAGAAACATCGTGTCCCTGTAAGTTAAACTGAAGTTAACAGAAGGTAATTGAATGATAGAATTAGTAAAGGGAACAAAAAAGGAGTATATATATAGAGAGAGAGAGCGCTTGAGCCAGTACTTCGTCCGTGACAATTATACCAAGCTTACCTGAAACATTGGAAAAGAGAGTTATGGGAAAATATGTCTAGATCATTTCACCTACCAGAAGGGATCAGGGATTAGGGGTCTTGACTAGCTCTTTTTTTTCAAAAGGGGAAATTTTATTAAATTCAAGTATAGTTACATCGAGGTCATACGACAATGTTTGAAAAAATCCCAGCCTTTGTCTAAAAGACATACAGCCTTAAGAAAGGGAGAAAACAGACACTCTAATAACTATCAATCCGTAGACTAAACTGCCACCCATGTGCCTGAGTAAAAAAATTCTTAGATATTTGGATCCATCGCTGAGATGCCACTGCAACTAAACCGTATGTAGTAGGCTTTTGGAGGATAGCTCTATGGAAACGTAACGTGCCAACTTAATCTCTAAGTTTTATATCTGACACGGTTGTTTGGTTCATGACAAAGCAATTTTCACCCTTCTACTGCACCTTGTTCAGCACCTGTTCTTGGTTGGCAATGGACTTTGTTTCAGATAGGTCGGAGCTCAGCTAGTCAGCTCCTTCAACTGGCGATCACGACAGGACCTTGAAACGGTAGGCCCGCAACGACCGAGAACGTGGTCAATCTTGGTCATATACAGACCATCTTTATCATCGTTGTCCTGACTCCTGAGTGAATGTACTGAGGTGATCAAACATGGCTGTTTCTGAAGCGAAACATCTGAAACCGCACGTCTGCACTTATTCAGAGGAAGAGGATGATGCAGTGTGGGCACTGCACCTCCAGGACGAGGTTGGGTAGCCCACCTAACTATGGCCAGCAGTGGACCGTGGCGTACTTTTCTTGTGTAGAGGAGTTTCCTCCTAGACAACCACCTCGAGCTGAACCAAAAGAAAAGGTCATGGCCATGCGCTTGGCTAATTATAGCTAGAACAAAAAAGAACAAGAAAATAACCTCACTCAAGAATTATTCTTAGGTGCTGAGGCAAAGGCGCTGAGGGAGCTGTTGCCATAGCTGTCAGGACACAGTGTGTGGTTGTTTACATCTTTCTTAGGCGTGAATGTAACAAAAAAACTAACCCAAGCCGTAGACTCGGCTTTGTATTTCGAACCGTTCTTTCTATCTATTAATACAACGACGTGCAGTTCTCTTGCGTGTTCGAGAAAAAAAGAACTGTTCAAGATAAAAAACCCCTACCTCAAGCTATGCTTACTTGATGTTGGTGAAGCTGATCTTGAGAGAAGCGTGTGAAACTTGATGCCATCAAATACGCGTCTTGGTGAAGATGCCACTAAACCGCTCATACTTTCTGATGGACTCGACATCATTCTACCCCTCTCTTTGCAAACTCCATATGAAATGAAATTTTGTGTCAATGTGCTGGCTCCGTCGTGGTGCACTGGGTTCTTCATCCTCATCAACAAGGTTGTAGACTTGTTGTCCACCTTTAGAACAGGCGCGATCAAGCTCAGCCAATCCGTCGACAGGCTGAACATTCTTGAGATGGCATGGCTGGAGGACTGCAACCCCTTGCCGAACTCAAATGGAGGCACGCCGGCCTCCAGTTGAAGCGATGTTTCTATGGGGGTTTGGTCGCGGGCGCAACACGCCGGTGCTGAAGGTGGACAACAAATCTACATACTCGTCCGAGCAAGAATCCAGTGCATCACGACAGAAGCAAGCACATAGACAGAAACTTCCATTTCATCCAGGGGTGTGCAGGAGATGCGCTAGCCAGATCGATGCCAAGTTTATTGGAACAGCTGAGCAGCTTAGCTAGGGATAAAAATCGAGCCGTGGATTGGACACGCACACTCGAACACGAGGAACACTATGAAGTTTTTTTTTTGGAGAGCGGTATGCATTCGATCGAATATAAAGGACACTCTTATGCACAGAAATTGCCCAAAATAGCCTCCTAGACTCACGGCATGAAGGAGCAATCCACACACTACCGGATGCAGCAGATTTGCCGAGTGCCAGAAGCACTCGGTAAATCTACAAAGCCTCTCGGCAAAGAGTTTGCCGAGAGGGGCTCTCGGCAAAGACCTCTCGGCAAATTTTCTGTCGGCAAAGGAGGCTTTGCCGAGAGCCCTTTCTCGGGCGCTCGGCAAACTATTTGCCGAGAGCAAACGGGGCCCTCGGCAAAGAAAAGGATACTACCTGTAGGCTGTGTGGCCGTTACGGCACCTTTGCCGAGAACCTGACCCGGCACTCGGCAAACAGGCGCACCTTTGCCGAGAGCCTGCTCTCGGCAAAGCATGGGCCTCTTTGCCGAGTGCCTGCTCTCGGCAAAGAATGGGCCTCTTTGCCGAGAGCTAGGCCATGCTCTCGGTAAAGTTTAGGACCCTTTGCCGAGAGCCTGCTCTCGGCAAAACCTGGGGCACTCGGCAAAGGGTCCAGAACCTATTTTTATTCAGTAGACAATATACCACAATATAGACCACAACACAATAAAGAGATTCATCCACAATAGACCACAATACAGTCATCCACAATAGGCCAAGTTCAAACACAATAGACAATAGGCCAAGTTCAAACACAATAGACCAAGTTCTAGAGTTGCAACACAATACAATCATCCACGATAGAGCAAGTTCATAGTTCCAAGTTCAAATATCATACACAAGTCCTAAAGTTGCAACATATCGATAAGTCAAAGTGTGAATAGCTCAACTTGGTGGTGGCGGCCAAGTTCCCTGTGGTGGTGGCCAAGTTCCCGGATTCTGAGATGCTCCAACACCCGGAGACGCTCCAACACCCGGAGACGCTCCAACACCCGGAGACGCTCCAAGCCCCGGATTAGGATACGCTCCCGAATTTGGCGATGCATATGGATCATTTGAGCCCGCCGACTGATTCTGCAAAGAAAAGAAGTTTGAGACACAACACAACAATACATTCAAAGAGCGTACTGAACTCACCGGAGTGCCGAATGTTGGCGGAAAGAGTGAAGTTGGCGGAGGTACACCCGTTGCGGCGCCCAGACTCTGCATGTATTGAAACATTTCCGCCATCCTCGCTTGGTCGGCACTCATCCTCGCCTCCAACTGTTGACTCCTCGCCTCCAACTCCATACGTCTGTTCCTCTCTTCTTCGAGTTGTTGCTGCACAATTTAAATCCTAATGTTACGGTAATGCAAAGAAAGAATGAATCAACGTATAGTGTGAAGTAGGATAAAGAAACAATCACCTGGAGGGCCTGGTACCCGGAGGCCCGGGGTCGTATGGCGGGGCTCGAGCTCGTGCTCCTTGCTCGAATCTGAGATAGAGTGGGAGCAGAGGACGGGTCTATTGCGCTGTCGGCAATCCAGTAGCGGCCGTGCTTCTTTCCTCCTCCGACCCTCATGACAACCTCCACGTCAAGATCCTCAGTCGTCGGATCGAAGTCTGGTCCATGGACCTCCCTTGCCATAGAGGTGTACTCAGTGAGGCGGGTGTGGACACTCGGGTTGCTGTATGCCTCAGGCCCGTCCTCCGGGTTGTAGTCGATGTCAGCCCTCGCCTTGCCCTTGTGGGCTAGAGCATATCCCTTGAACTCATTGCACGGCTGCCCACCATGTGACGACGACTGCGATGAAACCAGCAAGATGATTAGAAGATCATACATAATTGAGTGTTAGAATTAATAACTGAATTGTCATACCCAGGCTTCTCTGTATGCATTGAGGCTACGGCTGCCTTGATGGTGTGTCACACCTGGCATCATCAAACGGTGCTCTCGGCGAGTGTTGTGCGTCTGCTCCCACTCCTCCGTGCACCACTGGTCCACGATTCGTTGCCAGCAGTCGGGATGCGCCGAGCACCAATAAGGAATCATCTACAGAAATGAAGTATAAGTGACGTAGCAGCAGCGGAAATTAATCGTTAATGTCGACAACAACTAATGTACTTACCTCCAGGTATTGCTCCCGAGTCAACCTCATGGTTCTTGCTTGCTCTTTGTTCACCCTCTCACCAAGGACAGTGGCGTGGTAATTAATGATGGCCTGGACGCGTGCCTCGTAGTGCAGGTTGGTGACAAGTGTATGACAACACTTATCAGCCACCGCATCCGCCTTGGCCTCCATTCCTGGGCGACATCTGAAGAAATCCTGCATACAAACGCGATGAATCAATTCATTATTTCAATAATGTGCAATGAATACGATGTATCGAGCACTTACCCACAGCTCCTGCTTTACCCGCTCTGCCTTGTTCCTGAATCTTCTACCGTCTCGATCTTCAGCGTCTGGGGCGGCGGCGTAGTGGTCGAAGGTAGTGGCCGGCTCCACCACTCCACCGAACTCAACAAGCCCGGGGTAGTGCTCTCTACAAAGAAGCCCGAGAATGCCATTGACCTGGCGTGTGTGACACCCTCCACTCTCCACTATCAGCCAGCTCCTGCTCAAGTGATTGAGAAAAATAATTAGTTTTTATTTGGAATTTAAAACAGGAAGAAGCAATGATAAAATCTAAAGTTACTTACGCTTTTCCATCGGGTGCAATAATCGGGCGCCTCGTCAGAGGTATCGGTCGGCGAGGTAGAGTAGCTGGACCTCGCAAGTACACACGCGACACGCCGGAAGCAGACGTGCCGGAACCTGAGGCGGTACCGGAACCAGACGCGGTACCGCCGCCCTGTGGATCTCCCCCAAGATCCTCGTCCTCCTGCTGTGCCGCCACCGCCTCCTCCTCCTCCTCCTCCTCCTCCCCCTGCTCCTCCTGCTGCTGCGTCTCCACCCGCGCCTCCTCCTCCTCCTCCTCCTCCGGCTCCTGTCTAGTCCTCCTCCTCCTCCTCCCCCTCCTCCTCCTGACAGGTGCCTCCCGATCAGGAGCAGACGCCGCCTGAGCTGAAGCAGACGCCGCCCGAGCTGAAGGAGCAGACCGCCCAGAAAACCTGGACCTAGCCTGCTGGTAAAGCCCAGACACGCTCCTCATCCCGCCAACCATCTTTGCTCAATCACCTACAATTAAGAAGAGTAAAAACAATAAGTACAGATAAACAAAATGTACCTAAAAGAAATGCAAAGTAAATAAAACATAATAATAGTATTACATTGATTAGAAATAATCTTCATGATCGGGATTAGCTGGATCATAACTCTCATCATCACTATCAACCAAGTTGTACTCAAGACTATCTGACTCAATGTCGTGATCGACGTTGCCTAAATGAAACCTTTCTAGCATATGTAAGTCATTCGCGTTTTGCACCTCATCCGCCTCCTCATCATCAACCACAATTTCAACTTCCATTCGGACATCCTCAGTTAAGTCTATCTCAAATCGGCCTTCTAACCCCTCTTCTTGAAAGAACTCCAAGTCATTTGTGTTTGGGTCTAAGATGTAGTCTTCATCATTTGGGACAGGTAATTTGCCGTGCGGTGATACCTTATACACAACATACCAACCCTTAAGATGTTCTTTGGTTTGACATGCATATGGGAGATAATAAACTTGTTTTGCCTGTTGGGCAACAATATAAACATCGTCCCCCGGTAAGGTAGAATCCTGTCGAATCTCGACTATACCAAGATTTACATGTGTGCTTCTAGTGACTTGTGGATCAAACCAATGACATTTAAATATCACAGGATTAAGAGGTTTGGAACCACCAAAACTGAGCTCGTATATTTCTTCAATTGTTCCATAATACTCGACTCCATCTAGACCAGGTGTGAAAACTCCTGAATTGGTGGTCTTCCGATTGGGTCGACTTTCCTCGTACCTTCTTGTCCAAAAACGATATCCATTCACGTCATAACCAGAGTATGATTTCACCCTATATTTAAAGCCATCGGAAACCTGTCTCAACTCAGCACTCATAGACGTATCCCTTTGAGCCTACAAGTTTGAGCACATGGTAGATCGAATGTAAGAAGAACTTCAAATGAAAGGAAATGAAATGAACCGAGACACGATAGATCGGACGATACCTTATGTTTGATCCAAGAAATGAAATTGGGCCCTCCATTTCCCGCACCATGACTAAGAAGGAAATCAAGTTGCTGCGGGGCAGGACTACCTCCTTGTCGCCAGAATTCGCAAATAAATTGCTCTATGTACGGCGCCATCTCCTCAAGGTTGGTCAACACATACATCATTATCTGACGCCACTCTTGATGACTCAATGTCTTGGTGACTGAACCACTTGCGGTTCCAAGTTGACCTCGAAAAATGCTGAGGGTTGACTCATTTTCGTTAGCATTGTATCGAGGCGGTGGATTATGCACGCTAGGGAGGTTGTCGCCATAGTATGTTGTTGTGAAGTTGGACACCTCCTCCAGAATGTATGCCTCTGCCATGGAAGCCTCGATTTTGCATTTATTTCAACATTTCTTTCGAAGAACCTTTAGACATCTCTCGATTGGATAGCACCAACGACCAAGCACGGGCCCCCCCATCCGAGCCTCATATGGAAGGTGCAAAATCAAATGCTCCATCTTGTTGAAGAAGCTGGGTGGAAAGATCTTCTCCAACTTACAGACCAAGACCGGTGCAGATCTTTCTAAGTCAGCAACCAAGGTCCGAGATAACTCCTTTGCACAAAGCTGGCGGAAGAAATAGCTCAACTCTGCAAGCACTAGCCAGACACGCTCAGGGACATAGCCTCGAACCATCACCGAAAGAAGCCGCTCAATCCATATGTGGTAGTCGTGACTCTTCATCCCTAAGACTCGCATAGTAGAGAGGTTGACACCCCTACTCAGATTAGCTGCATACCCATCAGGGAACATCAACGTCTTGATCCATTGTAGTACTTCCTTCCTTTGATCTTTGCTCAAGACGTAATCGGCCTTAGGCTTTGTCCATGTCTTTCCGCGACCAGGAGGCTGCATCTCTAGGTTTCGTCTATCGCACAACGTTGCTATATCCAGTCTAGCTTTAACGTTGTCCTTTGTCTTACCGGGAATGTCCATGAGTGTTCCCCAAACTGACTCAGCGACATTCTTTTCAGTATGCATTACATCAATGTTGTGTGGAAGGAGAAGGTCATCATAATAGGGCAGTCGAGTCAAACCCGACTTATGAGTCCAGAAATGTTGCTCACTGTATCCCTCAAAGCCACCTTGTGGTTTGACCACGAGACCATCTATGTGCTGACGAACCACGGCACTGGTCTTGATCGGAGGTGCAAGGTCTGTCACCGCGACACCTTTGGTAAAGTTCTTGATGTCTCGTCTGAATGGATGGTCAAGAGGCAGGAATTGTCGGTGTTTGTCGAACGACGAGTACTTGCCACCCTTCGGCAACCAATTGAACTTAAGGTCTTCCTTGCATACTGGGCATGGGCACTTCCCTTGGACACACCAGCCGCTAAATACCCCATACGCTAGGAAGTCATGCATGGAGTATTGGGACCATTTGCCGAGAGCCAAACAGTAGCTCTCGGCAAAGGAACCGTTTGCCGAGAGCCGGATTTAGCGCTCGGCAAAGGGACCATTTGCCGAGAGCCAAACAGTAGCTCTCGGCAAAGGGACCACTTTGCCGAGAGCCAGGCAGAAGCACTCGGCGAAGGACTACTTTGCCGAGCACCTAGTTTCTGCTCTCGGCAAAGTAATTATGTTTTTTAGTTTTATTAGATGCAAATGATGTCAAAAAATCATGAAACTTCTCAAGATGTCAAGATACCACACAGAGAGTCTATGATAAAATTTTCACAGTATTTCGCAAAAGTTTGACCAATGCAATATTTAAAACCTATTCGTGCTTCACATATGATATGAAACCTAATCGAGTAACTTCCAGTTTACAACCGTCATATGTGAAAACTTTCGCGAATCCTTTTCAAATTTTTATCACAACCTACGCATATGGCATCATGACACCACAACAAGTTTCACAATTTTCTAACCAAATTTGCATTTTATAAAATTAAAAAACAACTTGAATGGAAGTTTGAGGTCTTCTTTCGTGTAAAAGACGTTTGAAAATTTTTATATTTTCGTAGGGAAGGTGTCATAGTACGCTAAAAACATTAATAATAATTTTTGCACACAGTTTGCAACATCATTTCAATGACATGTAGTTCAAATTGAATTATCCCAAGAAATTTGATGAAATGACATTAATTTGCTAAATATAGCAATAAGTTTCAATAACTGACCAAACTTCCATATCTTGTTTAGGATAATGCAGGAACAACAAAGAAAAAGTTTGAGGTCAAAGTGGGAAAAAATTTAAAATGCTTTGCCGAGAGTCACTGCAAGGCTCTCGGCAAAAGTATCCTTTGCCGAGCGCCCAGTGCCGCTCTCGGCAAAATTCTCCTTTGCCGAGAGCCTACGGGCCGCTCTCGGCAAAATTGTATCTTCGCCGAGCGTCGCGCGTAGGGCTCTCGGCAAAGATAACGGCCTGTACAACGTAGCTGTGTTTTGCCGAGTGCCTTGGTATGCCGAGTGCCCAACTCTCGGCAAAGTTGTCGTTACCGAGAGCTTTTCTATGCCGAGTGCCCGGCACTCGGCAAAGAGCTGTTTGCCGAGTTTTTTGTTTCACCGAGTGGTGCTCTAGGCAAAGACAAGCTTTGCCAAGTGCCCGTTTTTTGACCCTCGGCAAAGGTTCCGGCGCTCGGCAAAGCTTCTGTTTCCGGTAGTGACAGATGGCGCCACTGAGGCCAGCTCTAGTGCGACTGAAGCCCGTGTCGAGCTGAACATGCGCGCAACCAGAAGACATAGTCACGCGCTTGGCTAAATATAGCTAGAAGCACAAGAAGACAGACACACACAAGAATTATTCAATAGAGCCAAAGATAGAGATGTTTCGTGGGCCATGGTCGTCTGGTCGAGCAGTCACTCTTATTCACGTCGTCGAAAAACTGTCATGGTGAAGCATACAACGCGAACATGCCATGTCGATGGACGGCGGCCATGGACCTCCATGCCCAAGAGCTTTGGTCCAGGCGCCGCGCGTGTAGACACGGCGAGCAAAAGCAAAGGCATGGCTGAGGTTGTGCAGCTTCACGCTCGGTGGTGATTCAATGACTGCCGAAGCGCTAGCAGAGGAATAGCTGGCCGCCGCCGCTTTCATTCGAAGCTGCGAGCGATGAAAGGCGCCGGCGCAGCGGTGCACGTTCGAGAAGAAGGCGGCGGCAGCTGCTGCGGCATGCGAACGACAGCGGGGAAAGGAGCAGAGGTAAGCAAGAAACAGCAAAAGCTTCAGTGAAACCATGTGTACTTTGTTTCTTCCCATCAGCGAAGGACAAGAAATTTTGTTGCTAACTGGAGCTGTCTATGCAAAGCAATTCTGCCCTAGTTGATTCGGGCACTGGAGAGAAAGATCCAAGAACCATTTGGCACCAAAAATCACCAGCCTTGCAGAGCTTGATTGGCCTAATCGGCAGTATCCATTTCCAGTTTCCTCTAAAATCTCAATTGTTTCTCTGTACGAAAAGTTTTGTTCATGAAATTGTAGCTCATGATTGACTGGGTGCCAAGTTTCAACTTGTCTCGTGCCCTGATTGAAGGTGGGCAAAGGTAAAACGTACACGAAGGGAACTGGAGCTACAAAGGCAGATGCCAAAATTATGTTAAACTAGCAGTTTCTAGTGAGTAGCATTCACATTTTGGTTCATGAAAAAGTTCATGATAAATGCGGTTCATTGCCATTGGCATGATCTCTGCTGGCTAAGACGAAGGGCATGTAGTCATTTTCAACGAAAGAAGGTGAAGAGATTCAGTGAATTGAGGACCAAAATTTCAGTTATGCAAAAGTCTGATGCTAAACGGTATTATCGCTCATGAGCAGTGTGTGTGCAATGCATCAAAATGTTGTCCTTCAATGGTGCATTGGAGTAAGAGCTTTACAGCCCGAATAGTGCCCGAGATTTGGATTTAAAATACGAAGTTGGATCTTAATTATTCAACTACAGTCAGCTTCTACTCCACCATTCTTCTTTTGGCTGTCGTTTGAAAATGAATTTTCTGTTTCTGCAGGAACCATACTGTGTTATTTATCACTGCATCACATTTTCACAGGCAAAAAGAAAAGATAAGGGGATGGTGCTGATTACAGCAACACATTTCAGGCTCCAGCTATAGAACCGAACTGAACTATAAGACCCTGTTTGGATCCCTTCATTTTGAGGAAGGAATTGGAATCTCCTTAATAGAGTAGACTATTTGTCTTGAAATATAGCATTCTATAACTTTCCAAAGTATATATATAAGCTTATCTCAAATTCATGGGGTGGGAGATGGAGATTAATTCTACACATCCTCATGTTATGTTTCTAATGTACAATTTATAGCACACTCTTTGATTCGCCTATAGCAAAAGTGCAGTGCATAAGTATCTCTCCCATATGGCCAACAATAACATTAGGGATGGCAATTTTACCCGCGGGTACGGGTTCGGGCACAAAAATCTACCCGCGGGCAGTACCCGTACCCGACCCGAGTTCAATTCGGGTCGGGCGCGGGTATCACTTCTTACCCGCGGGTAACCCGTCGGGTACCCGAATAGTACTGTGCATATTTTTTTTGGCCCATAAAGCCAACAGCCCAGTGGACCACTGCCTCAGACAGCCCAGCTAGCAGCCTGGCCCAGCAGTCCAGCACCGCCCCACCGATGTTGCCCTACTCCCTGGCGGCCTGGCATTGTGTGTATGGGTTGTCAACTATGGACCGATGGACAATTGGACATGCTTATTTCTGTTCTGTAATTGTGACTACTTAATGTTGCTTGTGTCATTGTGTGATTGTGGGCTGATGGGCAGCCATAAATTTTATTGTTTGGTCATTTTGGTTAACTATTGGATACATTATAAGTCTCTTGTGTGAATTGTGGGCTGATGAGCAGCCATAAATTTCAATTGTATATATGCAGAATTTTTTTTGAAAGTATATACATGGCACATGCATAATTGTTGTATAAACTGCTATATAAACTGATGTTTGTGTCATACCCGACGGGTACCCGATGCCCGACCCAAAACCCGTCGGGTACGGGTACGGGTAGGATTTTGTACCCGCGGGTATGATTCGGGTCGGGTACAGCCTGCTGTCGCGGGTACGCTCGCGGGCGGGTATTTGCTTTATCCGACCCGAACCCGACCCGTTGCCAACCCTAAATAACATACAAATATATTATGCATACAACTATTAGCTTAATTAATTTATATCTAAATTATGATTATTATAATGGAATTCAATTCCAAGGATCCAAATGGGGCCTAAGAAGAAATGGTTTAAGCACAAAAGAAATAACCAACAACCTTTTTAATTTATGAACCACAAGCTGAACAACAAGAAGCCATTCACATGATTGGAAAGCAGAGCAACATGAGCAGGCAGCCACTTATTCACTTCACAGAAGCATGGCGACAAACAGGTCGATAGAAAGAACTTCTTCCTTACACAACGAAACACTTCAGGCTCCAGCTCTCATTTCTCTCTCAGCTCTGTTCATTTCGGCCTAATAATTAATATAGATGAGAGATGGATCCAAAAGGGCAACGACATGCAGAGTTTCAGTTGACACACCCTATGTAGCGGTTCAGAATCTGAACTTCAGATGTTAAGAAGAAAAAAAAGTTGAACAATTCCTTCAGGAAAACAGAAGAGAGCTCGTAGATTGATCGTGCACTTGTAAACAAAGAGATAGTCATACCTAAAATAGTAAAATTCCTTCAGGTATTGCAAGGTAGGCAAAAGGGCAACGGCATGCAGAGTTTCAGTTCACACACCCTACGTCGTGGTTCAGACTGTTCAGAATAATTTGTACATTCCACGCCATTTTCAGTGAAAGGACACCAGCGGCATGAAGGATTTGTGAGGTTAAACACCTGAAGATGCACGCATTGTAGTCGTTCTGGTTGAGAAGGCGGCCTGGGCTTCGAGCAGACCCGGCGCGGCGCGTCGCGGTTGACTGGTTGTGCTTGGCTGGCCGCGAGCCGCGAACGACAAGGCATTCTGGATCATGGCTCAGCCCTGGGAGGCTGTGCCCCTCCAGCAATGATCTACGGCGGCGGCGACAGATGCCTTCTTCGCCGGCGGCGACGGCGGCGGCGGCGCGGAAGCCACCCCCCTCGGCGAATCAGCGCGCGGCGGTCCGGGGTCATGGCGCGCAACGACCGGCCTCCCAATCGGGTCTCCCCTGCCTTCGATCTCAACCGCAAGTTGCACATCGGATGGCTCTCAACGCTATTTCGGTAGACGAAATACCGTCCACCCGTGATCCCGGCGTGGCGGCGTCCAGCGGCCATGGCCACCGGCAGGAGAGCTAGGAGGGGACAAGGGAAGCGAGGAGAAGCAGCGCCCGACAGCGAAGACGAGAGCGCATCGCGCTCCTCACCGGGCAGGCAATGCCGCCCGGCGGCGCGCCCGCGCGGGTGTCGCACCGCCACACGAGAAAACAGCACCGGAAGTCGAGAGCCAATCACCATTTTATTTCTCCGGAGAACTTGTATGGTTTGCACATGGAGTGGCGGCGGCCAACGGCAACCAGCTCCCGTCCTCTGCACCGTGAAGCAGATGAGAACATGACAGCCGACCTTCCCCCGCTCCCCTCGGCCGCGGTTGTGGCCGCGCTCGACGCCGAAACCTACCTGATGGTCGCGACGCCGCCGCGTACGTGGACGCACCAGGTGCCACCGCTCTCGGCTTCTCCGTCCACTACGACGCAGATCTGCCGGCGCGCGAGGCAGCGTCAACGCCCTTGCGTTCTCCATCCAATGGCGCGCCTTGTGCACGGCCGAGCGATACTGCCGGCGCGGCGCGGTGCCTAGTGCCAGCTCCGGCAGTGGAGGAACGCGTTATCTTCGTCCAAGGACGGCGCTGCTCTTCCTCCCATCCGTCGCCCCCTCCGAGCTGCCCGGCGGGTGGCCATGGCCGGTGGACGTCATGATCAGGGTGGACGGTATTTCATTTACGGGACCGTCCACCCTCCAGGTACCTGAGGTCCGTCCGATCAACATCTCACGGTCAAAAATGAAACAAGGCCACACCTACAGAGGCGAGAAGACGGCACTGCCGCGCCGCGCGCCGCTGACATTGCCGACGGGGACAGACGCCGCCGCCGCGAATCGGGCTCTGCGCGCTGGAACTGTACCCTGGGCAACCAGCCAGCTCCATCTTCTCCTCCTCCAGCTCGGCCTTCCAGCGCTCTGGCCCTCCACCCTCGCCGCCGCGTCCTCCTGCTCGCCCTGCACGCCTGCACCGGGCCGCGTTCATCGCTCGCAGCCGGCGTCCTGTGGCACCGTCCATCGTAATCCGCTGCAATTGTTCTACCAGTAACCACCATGGGGAGGAGATTCAGTAAAGATGGAGCGCATGATCATCTAGGTAGAAGAGCATGCCATTTTCACGAAAGAAAAGCAAGAATAAGGTGAAGGGATTCGGTGAACTGAGGACCGAAATTTCAGTTGAAGGCGCAGCGCGTGTGATGCTAATGGTATTGCTCATAGCTCAGTCTGTGAGTAAAGAATCAACTAGTTGCTTGACTAACTGCAGCATGGACGAAATGATACTGTTTTCCAGGGCTTTAGCTTGAGATGTAGTGAAGATCTTTTCCTCTGGTCAAATAGGTGCTCATCCTCAGCAGATAGGATGAAGCTTGTAGCTCGGAGTAATTTTTTCCCTGTGTAATTTGGTTGTAAATCAAATTATTTCAGCTGGACACCTTGATTATTTCAGCTGGACACCTGCCGATGTGCCCAGCTCATCTACAAAGATAGAAACGTACAAGTAAATTGAAAGTTTACCCGTCGATCGGTCCAAAGCGAACCCATCGTGGGGCTATCCTCGTCCCACATCCCATACATCTCGGGCGAATAAGGCTCCTCGCTGATTAGGGGGCGTGCTATGGCGAATCGCTCGTACGATCATAGCTGCAGCAGAAGTGGGCAATCTGTGATGACGGCGGTCCTCTCCGTCTTGAAACACGCCTAGCAAAGGCCTCGGTACGTGGCAGCAAGCACTGCCGATCCCCAGCTCCACGCAGGTACCTGGTCCGGCTCCGCATCCGCAATCGCGCGCGCGTACTGGATGAGAACCTTATCCACATAATTCCCGCTAGAGTTGCAGAAAAGAGTCCAGCCGAACAACCACAACAGATATGCCTTCAGGCAGCGCGACACCTCGTACTGCTCAGCCAGAGGGTGGAGATCCTGAGCTTGAAATATATTTATTCAATGCTTAGAGGTAGTCATATATGATTCAATTAAATTAATTAAAAAATATTTGTACTCACCCTAAATTGTATTGCCCAACTCTTGGCGGGGCCGGGCGCGTCCGGTACGTTCACAAGAAGTGGCGGGTTCACTGGACCAAACCGCTCCTGAAGCTCCGCCCTCCAGAAAGGTGGCACGGTAACCGGGCCAACAGCTTCACCCGCAATGGGAAGCCCGAGCAGATACGACACGTCCTGCAACGTGGGGGCCATCTCCCCGCACGGCAAGTGGAACGTGTGCGTCTCCGGACGCCACCTGTCCGCCAACGCCGCAAGTAGAGAGCGGTCCAGCTGCATCAGCTTCTTGGCGCCACCGTCTTGGCCGTCGCCGGCCTGAAGCATACGTGCGAGTGGCAGCAAACCAGCCTCACGTAACCTGTATATTTTGCATTGTTGTTACAATTGTCGTACAAGCTATACATTAGTTCCGTAAAAAAATACAAAGTATCACCTGTCAAGCCAGCGGTCGTCCAGGTGCAACAACTCCTTTGCTACACGAGGGCACAACTCGTGAAGCTCCTGCCCCTCCACCGCTGCCAGGTACAATCTGTGCCGTTCGTCAGTGTTGGCGTCAAGGAGCTCCGGTGTCTGCGCCATATCTACATAAAAAATATAAGTACTGTAACACATATTCGTACAAACAATTGAAAATACTAAAAACTATTCGAAATATAACTAGCCTAATAAATATATCTAAAAACTATTGAATTACTAAAAAATAATTAAATTACTAAAAACTATTCAAAATATAACTACCTTAAGAAATATTCCTAAAAACTATTGAAAATACTAAAAACTATTCAAAATATAACTACTCTAAGAAATATATCTAAAAACTATTGAATTACTAAAAACTATTAAATTATTAAAAACTATTCAAAATATAACTAACCTAAGAAATATTCCTAAAAACTATTGAAAATTCTAAAAACTATTCAAAACACAACTACCCTAAGAAATGTATATAAAAACTATTAAAATTACTAAAAACTATTCAAAATATAACTACCCTAACAAATATTTCTAAAAGCTATTAAAAATACTGAAAACTATTCAAAATATAACTACCCTAAGAAATATATCTGAAAACTACTGAAACTATAAAAACTATTTAAAATATAACTACCTTAAGAAATATATCTACAAACTATTGAAAATACTAAGAACTATTTAAAATAGAACTACTCTAACAAATATTTCTAAAAAACAAATATTTCTAAAAGCTATTGAAAATACTGAAAACTATTCTACGTATAACTACCCTAACAAATATTCATAAAAACAATTGATAATTATACGACTATAACGAGAATATACCTCCAAACTGACGTGTCGACAGGGCTTCGCCGCTTCCTCTCCTCTCCTCTCTTCCTCTCCTCTCTTTCTTTTTTTGTTAATTTTTGCTGAATATTATGAGAATTAGGGGTAGGTGGGGGGCTTAAATAGTTGGGGGGGATGTCGGTGTTTAACCGGCTGCCCACCGCGGGGTATACCCAAGGTGGTAAGTTTTGGGTGAGGGGACGCCGAGATCAGGAACTCGAAGGTGCAAGGAACACAAGACTTAGACAGGTTCGGGCCGCACGGAGCGTAACACCCTACGTCCTGTATGGTTTGTATTGCCTTCTGTATAGAATGACCCAATGATCTTCTGTTTTGAGGGGGGGTCCCTGACCTCCCTTATATATCCAAGAGGTCAGGGTTACAAAGATGCTAACCAACCCCCTCCGAGGGATCACACCCAAACTGATATCGAGTAGATCCTCTCTGTGTTGGTTAGCTCTATCTCCTATTTAAACGGGATAAACAAGAGATAAACAAAACAAATAAGAGACAAGACGGGCTTAATCTCTTAAACTTCGTAACGTGCCCAGCCCGGTGGCCCCGGGTCTGACAAGCCCCCGAGCTCTTCGTAGCTGAGCACTGCAGGCTTATCGAGTACTTTCGAAGCAGTCTTCGACTTCTTTCTGATGATTCGTCCTGAAGTCCTTCTTCGAGTACTTGCTTGGCTGCATCGAAGCTATGAGGTGCTCATGCCCCGAATTTTATTTCTGATATGGCGTGCGATTGCAAAATCGCACTCCATATGGAGTAGCCCCCGAGCCTTAGGTTGAACCGGAGAATCATGCTGGGGATCCCGCTTGTCAGTAGTCTTCCTTACCCTTCAAAGAAATTTGAAAAATAAGTAGTCGATGCCACGTACCCCGCAGTCCCCGAGCTTTGAATCCAAATCCCACAAAGTTTGGAGATAAGGGTCCAAAAATCGTGGCATACAGGCTAAACAAGGACACGTTAATGAGGAAAACGAAGGGACGGTACAAATGATGTAACTAGACCAAAGATTCGAAAAACCCCTTTTTTCGGGCTTATTAGCCCTGAAAAAATGATTAATCAAATATGCAATCTAATCAAATCACCAAATGACCCCTCATCTTCGGATTAGTCCATGAAACGGCGCTTGACCTTCAGAACAGTAATTTTCCCCCACTCCGCTGGTTATTTAACCCCGCGATAACTGGAGGGAAAAACCACGCTTTCAATCTGCATTCCATCGAGAACCACCAAATTCCCCAATCCAAACCACGCGCCGCCGCCTTCCCCCAAGAAGAGCTCCCACCCCGACCTCCCCGCCCCTCTCCCCGCAGCCCCCGAGCATCTCGTGGCCGGCGCATCGGAGATGACGTCCAAAAAGTCTGAGATCGAGGGAGTGAAGAAGGATGCAGAGCCATCAACCGCTGAGTGGACACACAGTAAGTGCTCCCTCAACAATCTGAAAAAACTTGTTTTCGAGGGGTTGCTGCAAGAGAAAAATCTCGTCAACTGGCGCCCCTCTTTCCGTGAACCGTTCCCCATGGAGAATGTCGACGAAATCGTCACATTCTACCATTTTGCCGAACGGGGATTGGCCCTCCCCACTTGTTCTTTCTTCCGCGGCCTTCTTTACTACTACGGGCTTGAGCTCCATCACCTCAACCCGAATTCCATCTGCCACATCTCCATTTTCATCCACTTTTGTGAAGCATTTCTCGGAATTGAGCCCCACTGGGATCTATTCCGCTTCCTTTTCCGCTTGAAACCCCAACCGACCACGAAAAAACTCGCTGTGGTAGGGGGCGCCGGCATCCAACTGCGACAGCAGGCCGGCGAAAAATACTTTGCATATAAATTCCCCTCCAACCTTCCTGGGTGGAAATCCCTCTGGTTCTACATCGAGAACCATGCGCCCCCCCTGCCGACGAAGTCGAGCAAACCGCCCGTGGTGAGGGGGGAATGGAACCTTGAACCCTCCGGTATGGAAATGATCCAAGTCAAGGAGCTGCTGGAGGCCATCGACGCACTGAAGAAGGAGGGGGTGACCGGCGCCTCCGTCATGTTCTCCTTTTACAAGCGCCGCGTCCAACCCATCCAACAGAGATGTTGCCTGGGCTTCGAGTACACCGGCCCTGCTGACCCTTCTCGCATGTGCACAGAAGAGGTGCCAGATGAAGTCGCGCTCCAGCGGGTTCAACGGGTGCTGCTGGACGTGAACACCGTGCCGTACGTGCCCACCCTGTACTCCGCGCAACATCCGCCCCCGCCGGTAAGTGCTCGACTTCTTGTTGCCGAAGAAATCGACTACTGCGCCGATACTGAACTGAGGGACTTTCCGCAGGGACACTCAGAACTGTACTGCAGCTACCCGCCGCAGCCGGACCTCCCCCGAGCGTATCACCTCCTTCCTTCTGCAGTTACGGCGGCCAAGAGAGCTCGCCTTGCTGCGATCCAGAGCCGCAACGATGCCACCGAACGCAGGGTCTCGCCAGCGGGGGAAGAAGCCGAGGGAGGCCCGCACCCTGTTGCCGCCGTTGCCACCAAGGCGGCTCGCCATGCTGCAGTTCAAGGCAGCAGCGAGTCCACCGGGTGCGTGGGCTCGCAGGCGAGTGAAGGGACCGTGGAGGAACCGCACGGGGACAACTCCTCCGATCAGAGCGTGGAGTTGACCGACGCTCTGCCACCGGTGCCGAAGGGCCAGCGCCAGGTGCGCAAACGCAAGGCTCAAGAAGTCGAGTCCTCCAGGTACGGAATTACTGTGTTGGCCAATTCCAAAGTTTCCATGGTGCTGAGAACTGACAGCGTCCCCTTGCAGCCTCGCTGCTCCGCCGCCCGGACGGAGCCCGAAGGGGTGGAGGCGGGCCCTTCTGCCACCACGACGGTGACCATCGCCGTGGCGGGGACCCCTCCATCGGCCGATCAGACCCCTCCGTCCGCGGCGGGCGTCCCCCGTCGGGCCTGGCGGGTGAAGAAGGCTGCCAAGAAGAAGTCGACACTGTGAGTTTTGCTTCGATCGCTTGAAAAGCTTGGCCGCGCCTGCGTGAATAACCATGTTGTCGATGTCGCCAGGGCTGCAAGTGCGGTGCAACTCCAGCTGGAACCGGGCAGGGCTGCGGCACCTGCCTCAGCTGCAGCAGCCCCCGGCCCTCGGCGCCTGGGGGCCTGTACTCGCAGAGGCGGCCCCTGAAGCGGATGCGGGGCTCCCCGACTTGCCGCCTCCCGAGTCCCAACAAGGAGGAGCCGGCCCGGTGGCGATGAACAAGTCGTGGCCCCGGAAGCGGATGTGGGGCTCCCCGACTCGCCGCCTCCCGGGTCCAGGCAAGAGGGAGCCGGGCCCAGTGGCGGGGAACAAGTCGTGGCACCTGGTGCCGCTCCTACCAGTGGTACAGGTGCGCGCTTACCCGCCCGCGGCTTGATGCCAGGGTCCGAGGGCAATATGGTGACTACTTCGTATGCTTGCAGGTGTCCAGCCGCCGCCGTCCGGGGATGCCGCCGGGCCCTCGGAGGTCCCCGTGAGGTGCTGAGGACCGGGCCAGGGTACCAGAACATCATCACCACCGACCTGGTGGATGATCTTCTGCTAACGGCCGAGAACCTGGAGACCTTCAAGAGCACCTTCAAGGAGTTATACAACTTCTCCATGGTAGTACTCGCGTAAAGTTCCAGGTGTGTGCATTGGTGAGTTGTTTAGTACTCATTCTCCTCCTTTGGCGCAGCATGTGATTACCAAATCCCAGAAGAAGTCGGAGAAACTCCGCGCGGTTGTGAGCGACGCGCGGGAGTTAGGTGCCCTGCACAAGCGCATCTCCGAGGAGAAGACGAAGAACTGCTATCTGCAGCGCGAGCTTGACATGCTGAAGCAGGAGAGGACTCGAGAGACCTGGCTGCTCAAGAATGACCTGAAGAACCTTGAAGCGGCCAACTCCGAGCTCCAACAACGGGTCAAGGAGCAACAAGCAGAGTACCAGGAGCAGCTCAAGGCGGAAAAGAAGGCGCACCAAGGTAGGCCCCCGCTTCCCTCGAGTACTTTTCCTTAGTGATTTCACTTGCTTGCTGAAACATCTTCACCACAGAGCTTAGGAAAGTAATAAAACACAAAGAGGAGCTGCTTACTGACGTGAAGAATATGCTGTATCGTCGTACAGATGAAGTCGAAAGGCTGCAGAAGGTGATCGACGACACTGAACGGCAGTTCGTCGACTGCCTTCAGCAAGTCAAAGCGCTGGGCGAGAGGGACGAGCAGCGGCGCAAGGAGCTGGAGGACCTCCAGGGAGCCGCCCAGGAACTGGTGGACATGGTGGACCCGCCCGAAGAAGGCGAGGCCGTCCCGCGGCCCCTGCTGGGACGGCTCCGTGAAGCCCCGAAAAAGATGCTCAAGTTCTTATCCGAAGCTCCAGTCGCTTGCGTAAGCAACGCCCTTGCGTACGTCAAGTCCTTCGTGCCGACCGCGCAGCTGAGCATCTTCGCGCAAGGGATGGCGGCGGACTGCTCGGACGAGCGGTTCGAGGAGTACCTGCAAGAGGCCAACCTGTAGCAGAACAGATTGTACACAATGTACTGCAGGATTAGGGTGTATGAGACACTTAATCATTCTCTTATGTAAATGTTCCCTTGACACTCTACGTATTTGCATGTCTTAGCTGAATTGGGATCCAGGCTTACGAGACTCAAGTAGAGACGCGTCCTTGGGTGCAACGACCCGAAGGGCAGCTAGAATTCGTCTAACAGAGTAGCCACAACTCGATCGAGCGGGTCTAGACCTGTTAGGGAATAACGCGAGCATCGTCGCGGGGTTGCCGTGCGTAGGGCGAAAAGTTAGGACTAGCTCAGTGCGGTGACTCTGATTGTAGTCGAAAACGCTCGTGCTTATGAGCGTGCTCCGTAAGCTGGGTGAGACCCGGGCGGACGGATCGAGCTTGTTAGGAGCAGGTGCGGTCGTTGCCGCGTTTTGGCCATTCTTTCGGCAAAAACATGACTGTTCTGAGTGCAGCCACTCATGATGTAGTCGAGGTGGCTTTTATGCGAGCCTTTCCAACGCGCTGTTTTTTAGCTAGTCGAGCGGATCAACTGAGTTGGACAAGGGGCGACTTCAGTCGCGTGCGACCACCTAAGGTCATGGCGGAACTCGATATATCGAGGAGTTTTAGCCGGAGCGGATGGTTCGACAAAAAATGAAGTCGATAAGTTGTGAATGTAGTCATAACTTTATTCACGACGAGTAGCCAGCTTACACGAGAGTTTCGCCCGTGGCGTGGCTGTTGTCGCCGGAGAAGGAGTGTTCAACCCGAATATTGTGGCTCGAAGCCTCCAATATGAATCGAGGAAAGGAGAGCTTCAAGCCCCCGGGGAATTCGGATATCACCGGGCATTTGCTTACGGGTAGAACTTACGCAGGTGTTGGACGTTCCAGGAATTTGGGATGTCCTGGCCTTCGGGCACTGTAGTCGATACGACCCTGGCCGTGTGACCTGCTTGACGACGAACGGGCCCTCCCACCTTGAGTTGAGCTTGTGTAGGCCAGATTCGTCCTGGATACGACGCAAGACCAAGTCGCCAACACGAATGACCGCTCCTTGACGTTGCGATCATGGTATCGGCGGATCCCCTGTAGGTACCGGGCTGACTGGACAAGAGCGGTGCAACGAGCTTCCTCTACAGAGTCGAGCTCTAACTGCCGCGCCTCGTCCGCCTCGCCTTCATTGTACATTTCGACCCTCGGGGACTTCCACATGATATCGGCTGGTAAAATGGCTTCGGATCCATATACGAGGAAGAAAGGTGTTTGGCCTGTGGCTTTGGACGGCTGAGTCCGAAGCCCCCAGACTACATGCGGCAGCTCGTGTACCCATTTTCCTCCCTTCTTGCTGTTCTCGTCATATAGCCGCTTCTTGAGGCCGTCGATTATCAAGCCGTTCGCCCGCTCGACTTGTCCTTGGCCCGCGGGTGAGCAACTGAGACATACTTGACTGCGATGCAGGCATTCTCGCAGAATTCCCAGAACTGGTTGGCCGTGAAATTTGACCCCAAGTCCGTGATGATGGTGTTGGGAAACCAAAACGGTACAAGATATCTGAGATGAAATCAACAACCCGGTCTGGCGTGAGCTTGGCGATTGGCTTGTACTCGATCCACTTCGTAAACTTGTCGATAGCCACCACACGTGGGTAAAACCGCCTGGCGCCGTCGTGAAGGGCCCGATCATGTCGAGACTCCAACAAGCGAACGGCCAAGATGGCGGTATAGTGATGAGGCTATGTGCCGGAACATGTGTCTGTTTGCCGAAGAATTGACAATTTTGGCACCTGCGCACGAGATCCTCCGCGTCGGTGACTGCGGTGGGCCACCAGAAACCAGCCCTGTACGCTTTCCCAACCAGCGTTCTTGATGCCGCATGGTTGCCGCAGACGCCTTCGTGAATCTCCCGCATATGTCGTGACCGTCCTCCTTCGTGACGCACTTCATGAGAACTCCTGACCGAGCGCCACGCCTGTAGAGCTTGCCTTTGACCAGGGCGAAGCCCTTGCTCCTTCGCGAGATGCGTGCCGCTTCTGCGCTCTGGCGTCGATTCCCGCCGGTAGCCGTTGGTCTTGAATGAAGTCGATAAAGGCCGCTCGCCAATCCTCCCCCAGCATCAGAACCTCTCGGTCGGGTTGTTGGGGACCCGAGTCGATGGTTACCGGCGGAGAAGGCTTGATGGATGGCTGAGCGAGCTCCTGGACGAAGACTCCCGGTGGGACTTGAGCGCGTGTTGACCCCAGTTTGGACAGGATATCTGCACCAACGTTGTGTTCTCGTAGCACATGGTGGACCTCCAAGCCGGAGAACTTGCTTTCCAGCTTGCGCACTTCCTGAACGTATGCCTCCATCGTCTCCTTGTTGCAATCCCATTCCTTATTTACCTGCTGAACGACAAGAAGAGAGTCGCCATATACAAGTAGTCGCTTGATCCCTAGTGATATCGCCAAACGAAGCCCGTGAAGCAAGGCTTCATACTCGGCTTCATTGTTGGATACCGCCCACAGGATCTGAAGGACGTATTTCAACTGCTCACCTCGTGGGGAGATAAGCAAGACACCAGCACCCCCGCCGTCGAGCTTGAGGGATCCATCAAAATACATGGTCCAGTGCTCTGGCTTGTCCACTGGGGTTGGGACTTGATTCTCCCTCCATTCAGCCATGAAATCGACTAGAGCCTGTGACTTGATTGCAGTGCGTGGCTTGAAGTCGATTGACAGAGCCCCCAGTTCCACTGCCCACTTAGATATGCGTCCCGTGGCATCTTGATTATGAAGAATATCCGCCAGCGGGAAATCGTAACCACAGTGATCTTGTAGTCGTCGAAGTAATGGCGCAACTTCCTTGATGTGATTAAAATTGCATATAAGAGCTTTTGAACTGCTGGGTACCGTACCTTTGACTCGGAGAGGACCTCGCTGACGAAGTAGACGGGCCTCTGCACTCCAAACGCATGGCCTTCTTCGCCTCACTCGACTACAATAGCGCTGCTGACAACATGGGTTGTTGCCGCAATGTAGAGTAGTAGATCCTCTTCTGGTAGCGGAGCGGTGAGGATCGGAGGCGACTGGAGATGAATTTTCAGGTCTTGTAGGGCCCGCTCAGCCTCCTCCGTCCATTGGAATCTGTCTTGGCGTTTTAGGAGCTTGAAGAAAGGTAGTCCTCTCTCCCCGAGTCGGGAGATGAACCTGTTCAAGGCCGCCATACAACCTGTCAGCTTCTGCACATCCTTGACTGTGGCCGGAGCCTCCATATCAGTGATGGCCGTGATCTTTACAGGGTTGGCTTCGATGCCTCGGTTGCTGACAATGAACCCGAGCAGTTTCCCTGAAGGTACTCCAAAAACGCATTTGGTGGGATTGAGTTTCCACCGATATCTGCGTAGACTGCTAAAAGTTTCTTCCAGATCTGTGATCAAGTTATCGGACTCCCTGGTCTTGATGACCACGTCGTCCACGTAGGCCTCGACGTTCCGGTGCAACTGATCCGCGAAACACATCTGGATCGCGCGTTGGTAAGTTGCTCCCGCATTCTTCAACCCGAAGGACATTGTTTTGTAAGCGTAGGTCCCGTACGGGGTGATGAAGGCAGTCTTGATTTGGTCCTCCTCCTTAAGCGCGATCTGGTGATAGCCTGAGTAACAATCGAGGAAACAAAGAAGGACGCAGCCGGCTGTTGAGTCGACAACTTGGTCAATACGCGGCAGCCCAAAATGATCTTTTGGGCAATGCTTGTTGAGATCAGTGTAGTCGACACACATTCTCCATTCATTATTTTTTTTCTTTACAAGAACGGGATTCGCTACCCACTCTGGATGGATTACTTCTTTAATGAATCCAGCCGCGAGAAGTTTAGCGATCTCTCGTTTGATGGCCTCACGCTTGTCGTGGGCAAACCTCCGGAGGCGTTGCTTTTTGGGCGTGGCCTTCGGGTCTACATTCAAAGCATGCTCGATCAACTCCCTGGGCACCCCTGGCATGTTCGCAGGTTTCCATGCGAATATGTCTCGGTTAGCCCGAAGAAAGCTGACGAGCGCGAGTTCCTATTTGTCGCCTAAGCCCGCGCCAATGACGGCGGTCTTAGACGAATCTCCCTCCTGGAGTTGGATCGACTTGAGGGCCACGCCATCAGTCGACTGGATGCTCGACTTGCTGGCCTTCTTAGAGGGAATTTCCAGCCCAGACTGGGAAAGCTGCTGCGCGGCCGCGAGTACTTCTCCCGAAGCATCTGGCACACGAGTAGTCGAAGCATATTGGATCGCCTCCTGGTTGCAGTCATATGACTTCTTCAAGTCGCCACGGAGGGTGAGAACTCCACCGAGCCCTGGCATCTTAAGAAGCAGATAAACATAGTGCGGCACTGCCATGAACTTAGCTAGTGCCGGACGACCCAATATTGCATGGTAAGAGGAATCAAAAGTAGCCACCTCAAACTTGATAAACTCGGTACGATAATTCTCCCGCGTGCCAAAGGTGACTGGGAGGACTACCGTGCCAAGCGGGTGCGCCGCATTACCTGGGACGATCCCGTAGAAGGGAGACTTGCTGGGCACCAGCATATCCTTGAAATCCAGGCCCATCTTCTTCAAAGTACTGACGAAGATGAGATTGAGCCCGCTTCCGCCGTCGATGAGGACCTTGGTGAGCTTGACCTCCGCCACCACGGGATCCAGAACCAATGGGAACTTACCGGGCTCCGAGAAGCTCGTCCATTGATCGTCGCGAGAGAACGAGATGGGGACCTCCGACCAACGGAGCGGCCGTGGTACCGCCGGCTCGACGGACAAGATTTCACGAAGAAGCAGCTTCTGGTCCCTCCTGGAACCGAAATCCTCATCACCGCCGAAGATAACGTTGACGACCTTCGAGGCATCCTGAAACTTCGGATTACGCCCCTGGTCGTCGTGATCATCGTCCTCGGGTTCTTTGTCGGCAGGCTTCTTATTCTTCTTTCCACCACCGGTGTTACTGAACGTCCTCCGAAGGTGGTAGCAGTCAATGGCGGCGTGGCTAGCGCCCGGATGCCATGGGCACTTCTTCTGCAGGAGCTTCTCGAACTCCTCCTGCGTCGTCGACTTCTTGCCCCGCGAAGGACGATCGATAGCCGCGATAACATTATCTGGCTTTCGTTTTCGGAGTGAACCCGAAAAGTCCCGCTGGCTTGTGTCGTTGCGGTTGTCGTTTGAGCGCCGCAAATTATTATCTTGACGCCGCGGGAACCGCTCCCGCATCTTCTCCTCTTGTTCGGACCAATCGTGCATCATGTCACGAAGGCCCGCAACAGTCTTTGGCCTGTTCCGCCCGAAATCCCTGTAGATGCTGGGGTCGGTGATGCCGTTGTAGAAACAGTCGATGATGTCTTCTTCCGAGATGTTCGCGATAGTGGCGCGGACATCGAAGAAGCGACGCGTGTAGGATCACAGGAGCTCGTTGCGTTCTTGCTTGCACTGGGCAAGATCGTGTCGAGTTCCTGCACGAGCGATCGCTCCCTGGAAATTGTCGATGAAGACTTTCTTAAGCCGTTCCCAGGAGTCGATCGTGTTGCTGCCGAGGCTCTCCAGCCAAGTGAGCGGCGCAGGGTCCAAAGCCATCGGGAAGTAGACGACTTTGGTGATATTTGAGCCCCCTGCGACGTCAATGGCCGTAGAGTAGCAACGAAGCCACTGCTGGGGAGCCTGCTTGCCGTCGTACTTGGTGATGCCGATCGGCTTGAAGCCCTCCGGGTACTTGTAGCTGCTGAAACGAGCGGAAAAAGCAGGAAATCGATCGCTACAATCAGTACCTTCATTCTCGACTTCTTCACGGGTCTTGCGCCTGGAAGAAATCACGGTGCGCGCATCGCGGCCTTCATTGATGTGTTGACGCAGATCCTCCGGAGGGAGTCGATGATGGGCTTGTCGTGGCTGACCCCCTTACGGTGGCTGCTGCCTCCCGCCAGGGGTCTGGCTCCCGCAAGCGTTGTCGTTGCTGGGTTGACGTCGAGGACAGCCGCCGGCCGCTCGGCTGTGGTTCTGACTTCGACTTTCACCCACACGCTCCTCCCTGATGGTAAGCGCCGGGTTGTGTTGATCCAACTGGATCCAAGCCCTCTGCGCGTACAAGAGTGCTTGACGTACCTCCGGGTCATGGCTGCGCTCGAGGATAGCCGTAACCCTGGCGATGTTGGCCACCGGAGTCCGAAACCCCCTTTCGCTGACGGCGGCGAACTCAGGATCGAGCTCACGATGCATAGATCTCCTACGCTCGTTGGCCCTCCTCCGCCGGATTGTGCGGGCCCTGTTTCTGGCCCTCCGCGCTTCACGATCGGCGTCATTTTCGTCGCCGACGTTGGCTGTGATCTCATCCTCGGAGATCGCTTCAAAGTTGTCGATGGGAAAATCCCCATCGTCCTCGCCTTCTTCGGCCATCAGCACCTGGCGGGATGAAAGCTCATGAGAACTTTCGTCGACTAGTTCGGTCGACCCCTCAGCCTCAGTGGCCAACGGCCTGCCTTCTTGAAAAGGCAAGGGCTCGAGGTGGGCCACGAGTCGGCCCTCTGCCTCGAGTAGTTTGGGGGGCGTTATGCCCCTCCAGTACACCACGTGCCCCTCCGGCAGGGGGGTGACCACCAGATCACCGGTACCGGGACAACCCGAAGCCCCCCGACACGCGGTGGCCTCAAGCTTTTCGGTCTGGAGTAACAAGTCCAGGTCCTTCTCAGACATGGAGAAGGACCCAGAGTCGTGAGCCCCCTGAATGTTAGTGGCCAAATCGCACAAACCGAGTTGATATCGGCTGTGCTGGTCCCTAGATTGGAACGAATCCAAACCAGGGGGAGTTGACACAATACCAGAAGAAGTCGAAGCTGGATCGGACTCCAACTCGATCTGTGCTGCGGAAGCGTGGAGCGGCAAGTTGTCGAGCCCGTCGACGAACTTGTCAAGGTTGCTGCGGAGATCCGCAGCGGAGGTTTTTGGCTTCATGTCGACGAGGAATCGCCGGAAACTGCCTGCACCATCTACGATGCAGACCCATGAACCAAAAACGAACGTCGTGCCCTGAGAGGGAACTGATCTGATGAATCCGAACGATGCCATCGAGCTCGCCGGTGGATCTTCGACGTGCACCCCTACCTGGCGCGCCAGCTGTCGGTGTTTAACCGGCTGCCCACCGTGGGATATGCCCAAGGTGGTAAGTTTTGGGTGAGGAGACGCCGAGATCAGGAACTCGAAGGTGCAAGGAACACAAGACTTAGACAGGTTCGGGCCGCACGGAGTGTAACACCCTACGTCCTGTATGGCTTGTATTGCCTTCTGTATAGAATGACCTAATGATCTTCCTCTTTTTTAGGGGGGTCCCTGACCTCCCTTATATATCCGAGAGGCCAGGGTTACAAAGATGCTAACCAACCCCCTCCGAGGGATCACACCCAAACTAATCTCGAGTAGATCCTCTCCGTGTTGGTTAACTCTATCTCCTATTTAAACGGGATAAACAAGAGATAAACAAAACAAATAAGAGACAAGACGGGCTTAATCTCTTAAACTTCGTAACGTGCCCAGCCCGGTGGCCCCGGGTCTGACAGCTGGGGAACCTCCCGCCCGTTGGGCGAGCGGGATGCCCCTCTGCACTATACAGGCCCCGGACCTCCCGCCCGTTGGGCGGGCGGGATGCCCCCGCGGGCGTGTCAGGGGGCTCTTCACGAATAAGAAAAGTTTTTTATTCGCGAAAAGACTCTCGGGAGGGGCCTAGAAAAATATTTGGCACCTCCCGCCCGTTGGATGGGCGGGAGGTTTCCGGCCCCACACCTCCCGCCCGTTGGTCGGGCGGGAGATACCTATTTTTCGAAATTTTCCAAATCGGCACCTCTTTTTCGAATTTAATTTTTTAACCCTTTTTTTAAAAAAAATCAGTATCGAACCAGGATGAAGAAGAGTTTCAACTGGATCGGACCGGACTGAAGAAGTACATGGATTGATAAACCTGGCCCAACAAAGCCCAGTCCAGACCTAACCAGGATGAAGAAGAGTTTCGTCTGGATTGGACCGGAACGAAATACATGGATTTTATCTGGCACGTAGATGAATTTATCAGTGCCACACTCTATTGAGAGAGTTAGGTTTTACCAGGAGAAAGTGTTGGCTTTTATCAGCCGACGTACAGTACATGGATTTTATTACCAGTGGTGAGCAACATGTGCCACGAATGGCAACATATGCTACGGAAAAAGCGACATGTTAGTGATCATGAAATGTAACATTTGGGTAAGAGGAACATATGTGATAAAAAGGAACATGTTCTCAGATCTTCAGAAATTCAAGCCCCAAGACTACCAGGATAGTACAGGGGACATCATACCAGTACAAGTTATTACATGCAAATACATGTCTTGGTCTATTACAACCACAATAGTCCTAATGTCCATTGATCAACTCAACTCTACAACGTCGTCATATTCGCAGGATTCTTTTGTGCTTGGGAAATGCAAACTGAAAGATCATTGGGGAGTTTCTCAGTGTTGGCTTCGTGGGAGATGAGGTAGGTGACAACAGATTGCTTGTCTTTGTCCACCCATTCATTCAGCCGGTCCTGCAAATTGAAAAAAAAAAGGAATCATAAAGCAGGTTATGGACAGTACATGACTGCATATGCAAAAGTTCAAGAAGATACACTAACCTGACCAGGCGCCTTGATTATGCTGTTCAGATTGTCTACATCGCCATTGAATGCTTCAAGAAAAAACATTACTGCTATGACACTTTTATCGAGTAATACATTGCAAGGAACATTTACCACCCTTGTGTGCTGAGCAGAAAAGTCTTCCTTTGTATAGCCACATTGTTCCAAAGCTTCATTTACTTTGAGTAAAAGCGAAAACCATAAGATGAAAATTGATCGGAGAGATTAGAACCCTTGCTGGTGATAACATACTGGTTCCGTCCTTTAAGATGTGCACAAACCCAAACCATTCTCCACAGCAGAAGATAGGGAAAAATATCTGCAAAAATAAACATGAATCAATTTGGGGGAATTATCAGATTCAAAAACAGACATCCAGGGCCATCATTCGGTAGCAGTAGTCTCGGAATTCCTTGTTGTATGGGATTTGGTCCAGGAAGTGATATTACAGCCAGAGGTGGAAGATGTGCATAAATGGCAATTACAGGCCTCTGGACAATTAACCACTAGATTAACTTATGGCTGGTGGCTCATTACCGTTGCTGGACAGCTGACAGATTGGCCAGCAAAGGACTCCCACATCCAGAGCAGTGCCCCCTCTATGAATAAGAGAATGAGACCATCCACCACCTCCTCTCGGCTTGTGTATTTGCACGACAACTTTGGCATCAGCTTCTGGGCATATTTGGGATCTCTACCATGACACCACAAGTGGATGACTTTGATCTTTTTGTTTGGTGGCAACGTGCTCATGACTCAATCAGTATAGGGGGCAGAGGGGGTTTTAACACTTTGGTCGCTCTAGACGCCTGCACCCTTTCGTGGACAAGAGATGACATTGTGTTTAATGGTGCCTCGCCCAGGCTGTACCGAGCGTCGCTATGGCCCAGGAAGAAGCTGATCTATGTCTTCTGGTTGGGGCAAAAGTACATAGTATTTTGGTCGCTGCCAGCCGTACTGGCTGACAGCTGGGATCAGTGTAACGGTGATGGTCGTCTCTTTGCTTTGCAGGTTGCGTATGTAATTTAAAAAACCCTCCCAAGATAGTGTGTGTGGTGAGTGTTGTAAGGCTATTTTGGCCTCTTTCCTCTCTTAATGCATTGTATGCAGCTCTCCTTCGAGAAAAAAACCAGCAAACATGTATTAGAATGCTTACGAATCTTTGGGGCAGTTGGATATTATTTGAGGGATTGTTCTTGCGGAGTGCAGCTATAATATTTTGTAAAATATCTTCGTCACTCTGCACTCAAGTCACAACAAAATGTGCAAGTTAGTTTGCAATGTTTCACTGCATAATACTTACCTTGTTAAATGGCGGGAGAAAGATCCTGAAGGGTTTTTCCTTACTGTTTAGGCATTCCACGAATCCCCTCATACTATTAATGGTATTCTCGCCTCTCTCTATGGACTTCATAAGTTCACTCCCAGTCATGGAAATGTCTTGCAAACAGAATAACATCAAATTATCACTGTTTTCAACCAAAAATATGATGGAAGCTGGTAACAAGATATCAGTCAGGTTCCAATCCAAGAATAAAATCAAAAAAGTTTCCAGAAGCTTACTGTTTCGAGACGTGTGTGATCCGTCAGACGCTGGCGTACTTTCAGATTCTTGGCTGAACCAATATCAACCTTCCACGGCCTCTTGAATTTGATGGCTTCTAGACCGGCATTCATTTCTTCCTCCTCCTTATTTTTACCCTTCTCCTCATCATCCTCCCTACGTCCATCCTCCTCCTCACAATTCTTTCTTTTCTTCTGAGATTTGGCCTTCTCTACACCCTTTTCCTTAGCAACAGCCTTCACCTGCTTATCCTCCTTCCCACTTACATCACCCTTCTCGCCATATGCCCCCTCACCATCCCTCTCCTTCTCAACCTTTTTTGGTTGAATGACTCAGTAACATCCTTCATCAACTCCTCCTCCTCCTCTTGATGTTCCTTCTCGTGTTGTTGCTCCTTATCATCCTCCATCGGCTCCTCCTCCTCCTCCCGATGTTCCTTCTCGTGTTCTGGCTCCTTATCAGCACTGCTTGAACTCTCACCCTCTGATGGAACCATCTTCATCAGCTCCTCCTCCTCCCGTGTTCCTTCTCGTGTTCTTGCTCCTTATCATCCTCCATCAGCTCCTCCTCTCGATGTTCCTTCTCGTGCCCTGGCTCCTTATCATGCTGCATGGACTTTCACCCTCCTTTTATGGAACCACCTTGTCGTTAAATGACTTAGTAGCGTCCTTCATCTGATCTTGATCCTGCTGCTCCTCCTCCTCCTCTCTTCCACCTCCTTACCCTCCGGCTCCTTATCAGCGCTGCTTAAACTCTCATCAGCCATGTTAAAAAGCCTCCATTTCATAGACGAAATCATCGCTATTTATCAACAGCTCATCATTATCATCTTGGTCGGGTTCAATTGTGACCCTCTTTATATTGTGAATGATGTGGATGAGGTTCGTCGTAAGTCTTTTGCAAAACATATCCACCATTTCCTGTAGTTTTAAAGCATACTAATTCTCTAGGATTTGCAAATAAGAATAGAACTGTTTATAGTTAGACAATTTAACTTGCTAATGTTATATATCTATCTGCCTTCAAATATTTGTATGTAGAGTAAGACATCGAAACCACAGTCAAAGCTACAAAAATCAACCAAAAGATTATAGGAAGCAGAAGAAGCAAAAAACTAGTAAGATTATTTTAGTAAAGCTAAAGCATTACTTGTTCTTTTGTTTCTGAACCTACGGTAATTCAATACTCCAATTGTGTAATAATCCAGATTTTTGCAAATCACCGGAATTCGAGATTTACAGGGACAGAAGTCAAGCACATATATTTTTTTTTTTGCATCCAGAATGGAAATCACAAGTAATAATCAACGTTCAACATGGAGAACAGGAATAAATATTTGGAAATTCCAATTGTCAAACTCAGTAATATAAAAAAAATATGGAACAAAAAAAGCACATACCAACTTCGCTGCCAGTAGCTTCTATTCTGACAGCTCTACATCCAGCATTGAAACTCCATCCCTCGGATGTAACAATTCATCCTAGAAAAAAAAATCAAACAGATGGAAATCATGAATGTAGAAATCAGAACATGAAAACTATCCAAGTGCTAAGTCGAATTAGTACCTACAACCGCCTTTTAAGAAAGGATGATTTTGTCATCCCATTCTTTATTCCACAAGTTGCACTGTAGAAATAATATGGAGGAGTCCATACGCCCACCTGGCTTAAAGAAGTCCACAAAAGTTGATTTCGAGACGGTATGGGAAAATATATCTAATACTAACTTGTCTCGGGTTCTTTCTAGTACATGCTTCCGATACTCAATTTCTGGATCCCTGAAAATTCAAGCAGAGGAACAATGTTTTGTCCGTGCGTGCCACCAGAATACCCCTCATCAACAGAAACCTGATGATATAAATACAAAGACAGGATATAGCATTAAAACATTCCGCAATGATCTCACTGCTCTTAAACTGGAAAGGGGTGGGGACAGTTACCTCGAGATCCTGATATTCATGCACCTTTTCTCTATTTTCGTAGCAAGTGCTTTCCTAGTTCTTAAACTAAAATTTTACAGGGATTATATTTCTGTCATTTATCTTAAAGAGTTCATATTCTACACTTGATCTGTACTTACATAGAGCTTGTCAAACACCTCCTTGCCGTCACGTGTGACTCTAGCAGCATCTATTAGGTCCCGAATCAAGCGACAGTCATATCGGCTTATTCTTGGAATGGCATAGGGATCTTCTTCCACCATAATGCCATCATGCCTTTTTATGTTATCCAAGTAAAGAAGCTGTAAAGAATGATTCTACAGTTAGACACGGTCTTTTATGCAAAATGAGAAAAAAGTCAGTAAGTACTTACTACTGGCAGATATAAGCATCCAGCGATCTGGCCTCTTTTACCACTCTTCCATCTCGAAACACATAACTCCAACCTCTTATACACTATACTACACCAGTCAACACACCCAAAATTTCCAAGCTCATGTACTGCAGATATCACATCTGCGTCTACATGATTGGCGATTCTTGACAGCAGCAATTTGTCCAACACCACCATCAAGAAAAGTTTGACAGACATTTCAACATCAACTTTTCCCGGTAGCTCTTCATCCCCCGCATGTTCAAGCAATGTTTTAATATACTCTACGGTGAAAATATTTTCTTCTGGTCAGAACTTTTTCCTAGGGCTATTTTCTTTTTCTACCAGGCTACTTCTCATCCTGGTTATCCTGATCATCATCCCTCTGATCCAGATTCTCTTAATCATCATCGCTCTAATCGTCCAGCTTCTTGGTGTTGTCCTGATTACCTTTTCCCTTACCCACTTGTCATGAGCGATCTTCAGAAGCTTGTACATCCATTTAGATGATTTTGATAATTCAGTCTTTTCCGTCGATGGGAGGTTCAGAAGAGAGCCACATGGCATGCCAATGCGAAGAATTAGATGCACGTCCTCTGGTTTGAGGGTTAGTGTCACTCCAGACGATTCTTTTTCTGGATTGGGCTTTATGTTAAGTTCAATAAGGTTCTGGATTGGACTTAATTGGTGCTTGGTCCAGCAGCCATGAAGCAGATGGTTGGCTTGCAAGCCTTGTGGGCATCAGCCTCAGCAAATTCCTGAAACCAAGGTCACTGAAAATTTTACTTTGCAGAAGGTGACAAGTGTAAAGCCACTTTCCAAACATCGTCAGGATCACAATGCATGTCCATTTTTGGCTCTATGCTTTGAATTTGCCCACTGAATAAACATTCACAAAAACAAAAGCAAAAAGGAGTCATGCATCAACATAACCATTCACCACCAAATCAAGCATTCACAAAAACAAAAGGAAAAGACAACAGAAGCTAAGACATGGCCTAATGCCACTGCTAAAACATGATCTAATGCTCCTCTGGAGGGCCCTTTTCCAACAGGGGCATTTGCCCCAATTTTATTACTGGAGGACCCTTATGGCCCTGTGATAGAGATCAGTGGTACCCTAAACCCTAAACAATGGGGAACCTTTATGCAGCACCTTTTCTCTAACCTGGTGGGCCTGCGGCCCGTTGCTCAGGGAGGGAGTTTGGGCGGGTCGGCGAAGGCGATGCAGGACAGTTCGGTGGGCTTCGATGACACGACGTGCACCTGAAGGGAATCACTGCGGACTGCGGAGGCGCGCGCAGAGGTGGACGTGCAACCATCGGACTGCAGAAGCGCAAGTGCGAGGCGGACTGATTTTTAGAAAATGAACACACGTTGAATTCGTCGTGTTTGGTTTGCGGTTCCTTTTCTATTTATTTCCTTCCTCCTTTTTCTTTTACATGCACAATAAACACTACATAAAACTCATGTGAAAATTTAAGTTATGATTCACATCATGTATTCCTAATTTTTTTTTGAACTAGCTAAATGCCTATCTGCCGCTATAGGCATAATATTTGGAACGAAAAGCAACATTTGTGACGAAAAGCAATATTTTCTAAGAAAAGCAATAGTTGCCACAAAAGCAACATTTTCTAGGAAGAAAGCAACATTTTTTACAAAAGCAATGTTTATCCAATTGGACCCCGTGCCCCGCTCCACCGGACAGTTGTCTTTTTTCCCGCTCCCTTCCCTGGTAGCCATTTCCACCCGACTTCAATGGAAACCGTCGCCGTGAGGCGTGAATGGAAATAGTTGCGTGCGTGGAGAGAAGAAGCGGTGGCCTAGGACATGGAAGAAGCGGTGGCCTAGGATAGGGGCTGCCTATAGGAGCCCATAACCCACAAACGGGGAGCAGATTCAGCCCGCACTAGGCTCAATTCCAGTGCTAGAGATCACCGGAACCATGTCAACATGTGTTGCATTTACTTTTTGCTCTTCATGTTACTTTTGAAGCTGTCACTTCCTTACAAAAGCACCACTGCAAACTTGTGATCTTTCGGTCAGCATGTTGCTTTTGCATCCACCGTGACTTTGAAAAAAAATTGTTTCGTTCATTTTTATTTGCATGTAGCAACGCACGGACCAATTACCTAGTCTTACAAAAGCACCACTGCAAACTTAAAGTACTAAATGAGTTCAGGGTACACCCTAGCAACAAAAGCACCACTGCCCTAGCAACAAAAGCACCACTGCTGCAGCACTACTGGGTAAGAGACCTAGTCTTACAAAAACACCACTACAAACTTAAAGTACTAAATGAGTTCAGGGTACACCCTATCAACAAAAGTACCACTGCTGCAGCACAACTAGGTAAGAGAGAACTTATGCAAATGTTCATTACCTCCATTACATCAAAAGATCACAAGATGCAATCCATGTCTAAACCACAAAAGAATCAACATCTCCTAATGACACGCCCATAGTTTCTGGAGATCTGCAAAGCAAAACCACAAATATTTTAAGAAATCATCACATTTTGCCAATGTTAGTTGTTAGCACAAATTTTGTAAGAGATAGGCATTGTAAGATTTCACTGACCCGAGGAGGAGGACGGAATTGTATTGGACTTTGATTACTGTCATGTAGCTTAGTCTACTTTTGTTGATTGCTTCAAACCACATGGTCATATGCGATCAGACATACTGCATTTAGTATGCCACATGTGGTCAATGGACTGGAATGATAAAATTATCCTTTGTGAATTTATTGTTGTAAGTACTTATCCAAGAACATAGCTCATGGATTTTTTATGTTGCTATTATTTACCTATAATTGTCGTCTCATTGATTATTCCAGAAAGATTTGCTGAAACAAGGAAAGGAAACCACCAATCTGGACATGGAGCTTACAGCTGAGAAGCTGAAGGGCGTGACACAGGTATGTGCATTATTTTGTTAGATCTTTGTATTTCAATGTTACTGGGTCCATGAGTTTGACAATAAATTTTTTCAGATATTCATTCCTATAGTTTCTTCTGGTCACTGGTCCTTGGTTGTTGTTTCCACTACAGCGTAAAAGATATATATCCTTGACTCCTGTCCAGGGACACACAAAAAGGTGGCAGATGATTTGTCAACTAAACTGCAGATGTATTTGTGCAGTAAGCACAACATTGACATCTCTAGGTATGGTGTCACTACGCCAGAAGCCCTAATCTGAGACGCGCCGTAGGCAAAATGCTAGACGCGCAGTGGTCGCGTCCCGTGTTACCGCGTCGCAGATTAAAAAGTAATCTGAGACGAGCCTCACACGCGTCTCAGATTACCAAAATGCAAGACGCGCCTCAATTACGGCGCGTCTCGCCTTGGCTTCACACAGGCTTCCCTGGGAGCCAAATGCGAGACGCGCTCTTGTTTAGGCGGGTCTCGCATTAGTCAAAGATGGGAGACGCGCCTCACTTACGGCGCGTCTCGCCTTGGCTTTACACAGGCACCCCTGGGAGCCAAATGCGAGACGCGCTCTAGGTTAGGCGGGTCTCGCATTAGTCACAGATGCGAGATGCGCCTCACTTACGGCACGTCTCGCCTTGGCTTGACACAGGCACCCCTGGGAGCCTATTGAGAGTCGCGGCCTAAGCGAGGCGCGTCTTGCATTAGTCTACCTCCAACAGGGATCTTTTTTTCCCCAGCTGCATCC